>NC_053392.1:143356910-144766458 GCF_905171765.1 Bufo bufo | reverse complement strand
CACACAACATAACATAACATAAAGTAAATGTGACATAATGCTTATGACCACAAGGGTGGCTCACACTGGCAGGTAGAATACAACAGGAGGTTTCTCCAGCTAAGCATGGCTGAAGCAACCTCCAGACCTGGGATAACAGTGAGACTATATAGGCCAAGAAGCCACACCCAGCAGTCGGACACACCCAGTGACTCACAGACACACTGGGAAGAGAGTTAACCCTTCCAGCACCAGGGAAGGGAAACATAAATTAAAAGGGAAAGTGTCCAACTCAGAAACACACTGTGGCTGTTGCTGCAGGCAACGACATGGGTGGCAACCATGTCCTGGGAGTCAGCCCGAAGGCCGGGACACTGCCACCACATGTACACAATGCAACCAAACGTTGCCACGGGCAACCACAGTGAGGAGAAGATGTCAGTGCACACCAAATATAAAACAGAGTGCACACAGACATACCAAAAGTGCATACATACACGCACACAACTCCAAGGTAACCGCACATATAGCTGTTGTCCGCGGCAACCGCACTTGAGGCAAACAACATTATACCTCCAGCTGCGGTTGACACTACAACCCAAACCGCGGGCAACTGTATGCGGCTCACCAAGGAGTCACGGCCATAAACATGGTCGTGACATTGAGTTGCTGACAGTGCCTCCAGTTCCTTCACATTGTCTCCTACCCAGTCTCCTGCTGAAAGATCAGAGTTGGCACCTGCAGCCGATGTCCATCAGTCTTTCACCTCACCCCCTTGCAAATTAGCAAAGCTGTCTGAGCCCCAAGTCATGCAGCAGTCTCTTCTGCTTTTTGATGACTCTGCTAGCAGGGTTTCCCAGGGCCATCCACCTAGCCCTGCCCCAGAAGTGGAAGAGATTGAGTGCACCGATGCCCAACCACTTATGTTTCAAGATGAGTATATGGGAGAACCGCAGCATGTCTCGGATGATGACGAAACACAGGTGCCAACTGCTGTGGCTTTCTGCAGTGTGCAGACCAACAAGGAGGGCAGGGGTGAAGACTGGGTGGAAGATGATGTGGAGGACAATGAGGTCCTCGACCCCACATGGAATCAAGGTCATGCGAGTGACCTGTCTAGTTCGGAGGAAGAGGCGGTGGTCACACAGAGCGACCAGCACAGCAGAAGAGGGAGCAGGGTGCAAAAGCAGAGCGGCCGTCCCCTAGACAGTACGCCTGCTACTGCCCAACGCAGCAAGGGACCGAGCACACCAAAGCCAGCTCCAAGAAGTTCCCTGGCGTGGCAGTTCTTCAAACAATGTGCTGACGACAAGAGGCGAGTGGTTTGCACGCTGTGCAATCTGAGCCTGAAGCGAGGCATAAACGTTCTCAACCTGAGCACAACCTGCATGACCAAGCATCATGTGCTGCAGTCGAGTAGACACCTCAAAAACCAAGAAAGGTCTCTGGCTCCTCCTGCTTCCTCTTCTGCTGCAGTCTCAGCCTCTTCATCCACCTCTGGAGTGACAGTGGCACCTGCCACCCCGCAAACAGAGGATCTGCCAGCAACACCACCATCTGGGTCACCAAGCATCTCCACAATGTCCCACGGAAGTGTTCAGGTCTCCATCTCCCAAACACTGAAGCGGAAGAGGAAGTACCCCCCTACCCTCCCCCTTCCCCTCGCGATCCCTGGCCTTTGAAATGCTGTCATTCTGTCTGGTGGATACAGAGAGTTTTGAAAGCCTTATGGCGGTGGCTGTCCCACAGTACGTCGTTCCCAGCCGCCACTACTTTTCCAGGCGAGCCATACTTTCCCTGCACAACCAAGTGGGGGACAAAATCAAGTGTGCACTGCGCAACACCATCTGTGGCAAGGTCCACCTAACTACGGATACGAGGTCCAGTAAGCACGGTCAGGGACGTTATATCTCCCTAACAGCACACTGGGTAAATACAGTGGCGGCTGGGCCTGAGGCGGATAGCAGTTTGGCGCATGTCCTTCCACCACTGAGGATTGCAGGGCGCTTCAGTTTGCCTCCTGTTGCTTCCTCCTCCTCCTCCGCTTCCTCATCCGGTCAGCGTAACACCTTCACCACCAACTTCAGCACAGCCAGGGGTAAATTACAGCATACAGTTTTAAAACGTATCTGTTTGGCGTATGTACAAGAAGCAGAATACATGTAAATTCCTGCCACATATTGCCACTACCTGCTGGGACCCTAGACTATTGCTGTACACTGTATGGATCAAAGCTGCATAACACCAAGTAAAGACAAGTTGGACCCTATTATCTGTGTGGATTTCCATCATTCCTCAATTACTCCTATTAACAACACTCAATTTGTTGCATGTGAGCCAGGATACAGGAGTCCAGCCGTACCACAGGTAGGAGAAACCATTGACACTACCATATCTTCTATACAGAGACATTATCCCCCTCTGGCATTCCTCCCCTGGTACGTGAGCTCATAACATCTTAAAGGGCCCTGCTACAGTACCTGCGCAAGCTGCAATTGGCGTCACAAACTTATACACATATAAACTGACCCACTGCATAGCATCCCCACTGACCCAGTGTCCTGCTCATTGCACATTTTTGTAAACTTCCCTTGCCATCCATCCCCAAAGGTTCTCAATTGGATTTAGATCAGGGGAACACGCAGGATGGGCCAAAAGAGTGATGTTATTCTCCTGGAAGAAGTCCCTTGTCCTGCGGGCATTGTGTACTGTAGCGTTGTCCTGTTGAAAAACCCAGTCGTTACCACTCAGACAAGGGCCCTCAGTCATGAGGAATGCTCTCTGCAACATCTGGACATAGCCAGCGGCCGTTTCACGCCCCTGCACTTCCTGAAGCTCCATTGTTCCACTGAAGGAAAAAGCACCCCAGACCATTATGGCGCCCCCTCCACTGTGGCGCGTAGAAAATATCTCAGGTGGGATCTGCTTGTCATGCCAGTGATGTTGGAAACCATCAGGACCATCAAGGTTAAATTTTTCTCATCAGAGAATAAAACTTTCTTCCACCTTTGAATGTCCCATGTTTGGTGCTCTCTTGCAAAGTCCAAACGAGCAGTTCTGTGGTGTTCAAGGAGACCAGGTCTTTGAAGACGTTTTTTGCTTTTGAAGCTCTTCAGTCTCAGATGCCGTTTGATGGTTATGGGGCTGCAGTCAGCACCAGTAAGGGCCTTAATTTGGGTCGAGGATCGTCCAGTGTCTTGACGGACAGCCAATTGGATCCTCCGGCTCAGTGCTGATGAAATTTTTTGGGGTCTTCCACTTGACTTTTTTGTTTCATAACCCTCAGGATCATTTAAGAAATTCCAAATGACTGTCTTACTGTGTCCCACCCCAGCAGCGATGGCGCGCTGTGAGAGACCCTGCTTATGCAGTTCAACCCGACCATGTTCAAAAAGGGAGATTTTTTTTGCCTTTGTCATCACAACGTGTGACTACCTGACAAAAAATGACAATGAATCCACTTTGCACAGATTTGGCCTTTTAAAGGCATGTGGTCCTAAAATTTTAGCTGAAAAACAGCCTGTATCAGTTTATTTGTTGTTTTCATTAAATTGAATGCTCAAAAAATGTTTTGTCTCACTCCCATTTCTTCTTGTTGCATGTTGAAGCTCTACTTGGAACCTTGTTAAGATCCAGCCATGCTAAATATGATTTTTCAAGTGGTCTTAAACTTTTGATCAGGACTGTATCATTTCAATAATATGTCTCTTACATTTTTGGGTGAAATTCACCAATTTTTGTCTGTGATATACCCCTGCTTTACCTAGTAGACGGGTAAACAAATTTCACCAATTTGTCTGTTACATTTTCGGGTGAAATTCACAAATTTTGGGCCGTGATATACCCCTGCTCTACCTAGTAGACAGGTAAAGAAATTTCACTAATTTGTCTGTTACATTTCCGGGTGAAATTCCCATTTTTTTTTCTCTGATATACCCCTTTCTCTACCTAGTAGACAGGTTAATAAATTTCACAAATTTTTCTGTTACATTGTCGGGTGACATTTACCAATTTTTGGCTATGATATACCCCTGCTCTACTTAGTGGACAAGGAAATACAGGGAGTGCAGAATTATTAGGCAAGTTGTATTTTTGAGGATTAATTTTATTATTGAACAACAACCATGTTCTCAATGAACGCAAAAAACTCATTAATATCAAAGCTGAATATTTTTGGAAGTAGTTTTTAGTTTGTTTTTAGTTTTAGCTATTTTAGGGGGATATCTGTGTGTGCAGGTGACTATTACTGTGCATAATTATTAGGCAACTTAACAAAAAACAAATATATACCCATTTCAATTATTTATTTTTACCAGTGAAACCAATATAACATCTCAACATTCACAAATATACATTTCTGACATTCAAAAACAAAACAAAAACAAATCAGTGACCAATATAGCCACCTTTCTTTGCAAGGACACTCAAAAGCCTGCCATCCATGGATTCTGTCAGTGTTTTGATCTGTTCACCATCAACATTGATTGCAGCAGCAACCACAGCCTCCCAGACACTGTTCAGAGAGGTGTACTGTTTTCCCTCCTTGTAAATCCCACATTTGATGATGGACCACAGGTTCTCAATGGGGTTCAGATCAGGTGAACAAGGAGGCCATGTCATTAGATTTTCTTCTTTTATACCCTTTCTTGCCAGCCACGCTGTGTACTTGGACGCGTGTGATGGAGCATTGTCCTGCATGAAAATCATGTTTTTCTTGAAGGATGCAGACTTCTTCCTGTACCACTGCTTGAAGAAGGTGTCTTCCAGAAACTGGCAGTAGGACTGGGAGTTGAGCTTGACTCCATCCTCAACCCGAAAAGGCCCCACAAGCTCATCTTTGATGATACCAGCCCAAACCAGTACTCCACCTCCACCTTGCTGGCGTCTGAGTCGGACTGGAGCTCTCTGCCCTTTACCAATCCAGCCACGGGCCCATCCATCTGGCCCATCAAGACTCACTCTCATTTCATCAGTCTATAAAACCTTAGAAAAATCAGTCTTGAGATATTTCTTGGCCCAGTCTTGACGTTTCAGCTTGTGTGTCTTGTTCAGTGGTGGTCGTCTTTCAGCCTTTCTTACCTTGGCCATGTCTCTGAGTATTGCACACCTTGTGCTTTTGGGCACTCCAGTGATGTTGCAGCTCTGAAATATGGGCAAACTGGTGGCAAGTGGCATCTTGGCAGCTGCACGCTTGACTTTTCTCAGTTCATGGGCAGTTATTTTGCGCCTTGGTTTTTCCACACGCTTCTTGCGACCCTGTTGACTATTTTGAATGAAATGCTTGATTGTTCGATGATCACGCTTCAGAAGCTTTGCAAATTTAAGAGTGCTGCATCCCTCTGCAAGATATCTCACTATTTTTGACTTTTCTGAGCCTGTCAAGTCCTTCTTTTGACCCATTTTGCCAAAGGAAAGGAAGTTGCCTAATAATTATGCACACCTAATATAGGGTGTTGATGTCATTAGACCTTTCGAGCCTATACAGCTTGGAGTAAGACAACATGCATAAAGAGGATGATGTGGTCAAAATACTCATTTGCCTAATAATTCTGCACGCAGTGTACATTTAACTAATTTGTCTGTTACATTTTTAGGTGACATTTTGGCATTTTTGTCGTGAATAAACCTCTGCTCTGCATAGGTGACAGGGACCGAAATTTTTAAAAATCGTCTGTTCCATTGGTGGGTGACATTAACCCATTTTTGGCAATGAAAAACCCTGCTCTGCATAGGTGACAGGGAATTAAATTTCAAAAATTCATCTTTAATTGACGCGCGCCCCCTCCTTTCATTCGATGCTTCAACTTTAACAACTTGTCCCACATTTCCGCTCGATCACATTGGAGCCTTTGACCTCCCTTAGATGTGGTATCTTTCTCACGCTCCCTCTCCGGCGTGGAACCCTGATTAGCCGTTAACCGTGATCAACATGGTAGGCGCAGAAAAGAACATCGAAAGTTGATAGAGAAGATATCCAAATGGATGGTGGACGTCACAGGGAAGTGTGATCAGGCAGAACTTATCTAGAGTCAACAGAGCGGCATCAGGGCCTCTCCTGTCTAATGTTTACAAATCCAGAATACCCCAGTGACATTCCCAATAATTTTTTATTAATCAGTCCAAATAACAGGGCATCTTAAGAGTCCTGTATTGTTATTTATAATCACTATCTCCCCGAGTCGGGAGTGTGTAATTGCCGCGCGCCCCCTCCTTTACTTGGAGGCAGCGGCGTAGCTATAGGGGGTGCAGAGGTAGCAGTCGCTACCGGGCCCAGGAGCCTGAGGGGGCCCATAGACCCTTGTGCTACCTTAGAAGACACTAGTATTATAGAAAGTGCATGCCGATCAAGTTACGCCTCTGGCTGGAGGGAAGGGATTAGGTTAAGAGTTTGGAGTGCTTCACTGCCCCTGGTCACAAAGCACTGAGGGAAGGGGGGTCCAAGCTGAACTCTTGTACCAGAACCCATAAGCAATTAGCTATGCCCCCTCTTGGAAGCTTCGGCTTCAATAATATGTCCCACATTTCAGCTTGATCACATTGCAGCCATTGACCTCCCTTTGATGTTGTCTCCCTTTCTCACGCTCCCTCTCCGGCGTGGAACCCTGATTCGCCGCTAACAGTGATCAACATGGTAGGCGCAGAAAAGAACATCGAAAGTTGATAGAGCAGATATCCAATTAGATCGTGGATGTCACGGGGACGTGCGACATGGTGGAGCAGTATGTGTGCACACACCTACACGTTCTGACTGATGGGTCTGCCCCCTTCAACTTCTGGGTCTCCAAATTGGGCATATGGCCCGAGCTTGCCCTTTATGCTTTGGAGGTTCTGGCCTGCCCTGCAGCTAGTGTATTGTCTGAACGTTTGTTTAGCACGGCTGGAGGGGGTTATCACAGGTTATATTTTCCAATGTTTTGGAATGTTTTGGGGTGTACCCTAATTTAAACCAAAAAAATAAATAAATTATCACGGTCGGCGTGACTATCACATACGTGACACAGAGGGAGGGAACAAGGAAGGCCCTGCCCAAGTGAGAGGGAAGGTGGTGACCCCTGACTCACCTAGCGGCTGGCACCTGGCTGCCCTGACGTCCCTAGACGGGTTCCTCACCCGTACGCCGATCACGTGCCTAAAGCCCTGGCTTTCCCTAAGCTGAGCCCTAGATAGTGAACAGGGCGGTGGGAACACTAGTCCGCACCACTAGCTCTAAAGGAAAACACCAAGGGAAGGACAGACAATACAAACTCAACATATAATCCCAGGTGGGCGACAACGGGAGACAACAAGAAGCCCAACAGGGATCCGGAGGGTAGCACTCTGGAACGACAACCAGGATTCACAACTCCAGTGGGTCAGTATAGATGTCCAGGCAGGAAGCTCTATAACTGGCAACTAGAGAAGAGTGAAGGGAGAATATAAGGAGGTTGGGAGTGGCAGACAAGAAACAGCTGAGGAGGAGAAGCTACGGATCCCTGATTGAGACAAAAAGGATAGCAAGGCAAACACAGAAAACAATCACTAAGAAACAACGTGATCTTTAGATATAGAGCGCGCAGCCACCCGCTGCGACCTCCTGACCCCGGGTATAACGGAGTCAGACGTGGCTCTTGATACCCTCGTGACAGTACCCCCCCCTTTCACGAGGGGCCTCCGGACACTCAGGACCAGGTCTCTCCGGATGAGAGGCATGGAAAGCCTGAATTGACCTGTTGGCGTTTACCTCTGACGCTGGAACCCACAATCTTTCCTCGGGACCGTAACCCCTCCAATGCACCAGAAACTGAAGAGAGCGGCGGACCCGACGAGAATCAACAATTCTGGCTATTTGAAACTCCAGATTACCATCCACAATAACAGGAGGAGGTGGCAGCGGTGATGGTTCTAGAGGTGGAACATACTTCTTGAGTAACGATTTATGGAAGACGTTATGGATCTTAAAAGTCTGAGGTAGCTCCAGGCGAAAAGCCACAGGGTTAATGACGGCTACTATTTTATAAGGACCAATGAACCTAGGGCCCAGTTTCCAAGAGGGAACCTTCAACTTAATATTCCTAGTAGACAACCACACATAGTCATTCACCCCTAGGTCCGGACCTGGCGACCGTTTCTTATCGGCCATGCATTTATATTTACCACTCATCTTTTTCAAGTTAACTTGCACCTTCTGCCATACCGAAGAAAGAGATGAAGAAAACCTTTCCTCTTCGGGAACCCCAGAAGACCCCCCCTCTTTGAAAGTACAAAATTGGGGATGAAAACCGTATGCACCAAGCAATGGTGACTTGCCAGTGGACTCCTGATAATGATTATTTATGGCAAACTCAGCTAACGGTAAATATGATGACCACAACTCTTGGTTTTCAGACACAAAACACCTTAAATATGTTTCTAGGTTTTGGTTGGTACGCTCAGTCTGTCCATTCGACTGAGGATGGAAAGCTGAGGAAAAGGACAAGTGTACCCCCAAACGGGAACAAAAAGCTTTCCAAAACTTAGAAATAAACTGGGTTCCCCGATCCGAAACCACATCGGAAGGGACCCCGTGAAGCTTCACGATTTCACTGATAAACACCTGAGCAAGAGTTTTAGCATTAGGAAGTGCGGGTAGCGCAATAAAGTGTACCATTTTGCTAAACCTGTCTACTACTACCAAAATAACTGTTTTACCCGCAGACAACGGTAAGTCAGTGATGAAATCCATTGACAGATGTGTCCATGGCCTATTGGGGATAAAAAGAGGCAATAAAGACCCTGCTGGACGTGTATGAGAGACTTTCGCGCGTGCACAAGTAGAGCAAGTAGACACGAAATCCATTACATCCTGACGCAACCTTGGCCACCAAAAACGACGAGATAATAGCTCCAAAGTTGCTTTACTACCCGGGTGCCCAGCAAGTGCCGAATTATGATGTTCTTTTAATAATTCAAGACGCAGGTTTAATGGTACAAACAATTTCTCTGAGGGGCAAGAGGCCGGGGCGTCCCCCTGGGCCTCTAACACCTTTCCCTCTAGAACAGAGTGTACAGCAGAGACAACCACTCCTCTTTGTAAAATAGGTACCGGATCACTAGCATTACCCCCTCCAGGGAAACTACGAGATAACGCGTCTGCCTTGGTATTTTTTGCCCCAGGACGATAGGTGATTACAAAGTTAAATCTGGTAAAGAATAGCGACCACCTAGCTTGTCTAGGGGTGAGACGCTTAGCCGATTCTAGGTACAGAAGGTTTTTGTGATCCGTAATCACCGTGACGGGGTGGATTGCTCCCTCTAAGAAGTGACGCCACTCTTCAAGAGCCAGCTTAATCGCGAACAGTTCCCTATTTCCAACATCATAGTTCTTCTCTGCAGAAGATAATTTTTTGGAAAAGAAAGCGCAAGGGCGCCATTTGCCAGGAGACGGACCCTGAGACAATACAGCCCCCACTCCCACCTCTGACGCATCTACCTCAACAATAAAAGGCTGGGAGACATCAGGTTGAATTAGAACAGGTGCCGAGGTAAACCTCTCTTTTAGAGAGGAAAATGCATTTTTAGCGGCGTCAGACCATTTAGAAAAATCAGTCCCCTTCCTAGTCATGTCGGTAAGGGGTTTAACGATCACTGAATAATTTTTAATGAACTTTCTATAGAAATTTGCGAAACCCAAAAACCGTTGTAGGGCTTTAAGGTTCTCAGGAAGATCCCAATCTAAAATTGCCTGGACCTTCCCAGGATCCATACGGAAACCTGAAGCAGATAATAGATATCCCAGGAACTGTATTTCCTGAACGGCGAAGACACATTTTTCAATTTTCGCATATAATTTATTCGTCCGTAGGACCTGCAGTACTTGCCTGACATGCACCTCATGTGTTTTCAGATCAGCCGAATAAATTAAGATATCATCTAGGTATATGACAACAAACCTGCCGATGAGATGACTAAAAATATCATTAACGAAATGTTGGAAGACAGCGGGGGCATTGGTCAGACCGAAAGGCATAACTAGATTTTCATAATGCCCCTCAGGGGTGTTAAAAGCTGTCTTCCACTCATCCCCTTCCCTGATACGAATCAGATTGTAGGCCCCCCTAAGATCAAGTTTGGAGAACCACCTAGCACCCGCAATCTGATTAAAAAGGTCAGGAATGAGAGGAAGAGGGTATGGGTCTCGGATGGTTATCTGGTTTAGCTCACGGAAATCTAGGCAAGGACGCAGGCCCCCATCTTTCTTTTTAACAAAGAAAAACCCTGCAGCCATGGGTGAAGAAGAGGGTCTGATGTGTCCCTTAGCCAGACTCTCGGAGATATAATCTTTCATGGCTTGTCTCTCGGGACCCGAAAGATTATACAACCTGGACTTGGGTAATTTTGCACCGGGAATCAGGTTAACCGGGCAATCATAAGGACGATGAGGTGGTAGCTTCTGACAACCCTTTTCAGAAAAAACGTCCTCAAAGTCCGAAATAAATGTAGGTAGGGAAGCTACGGATCCCTGATTGAGACAAAAAGGATAGCAAGGCAAACACAGAAAACAATCACTAAGAAACAACGTGATCTTTAGATATAGAGCGCGCAGCCACCCGCTGCGACCTCCTGACCCCGGGTATAACGGAGTCAGACGTGGCTCTTGATACCCTCGTGACATAAATAAAAATTACCACCAAAAAACAGTGTTGGCTACCTCCTCCTCCACGGCCGCTTTCACCTACACCACCACATCCACCACCTCCTCAACCTCCTACACCATATGGACCTCGTCCTCCTAGATCAAGATTATTATTTTTTTGTTTTGCGTATTTTATGCTATTTTAAGTGATATCCCTATCCACATTATTTGCGGGGCACTTGCCACATTTTGATGCCATTTGCAGCCCTCTAGCCCTTTCCATTACTTTTTTAGAGCCATTTTAGTGCTCCAAAGTTTGGGTCCCCATTGACTTCAATGGGGTTTGGGTTTAGGGTCAAGTTCGGGTCCCGAACTCAAACTTTTTGGTGAAGTTTAGCAGAACCCCTCGAACCCAAACATCCAGGTGTCCGCTCAACTCTAGTGGTGAAGTGAGAAAATTACAGCCCTTTTTGGCGTGTATTAATGGCAAAAAAAATATTATTATTTGCCGTTCACGGCCGCAGTTATTTGTGCTAAAACATTTTTTTGTCATGTATTAGTGGGGTAAAAAAAAAGGGCTCATTAGTGGTGTGGTGAAGTGAGAAAATTATAGCCCTTTGTGGCGTGTACTAGTGGCAAAAATAAATATATTTTCCGCAGTTATATGTTCTAGAGCCTTTTTTTAGCGTGAATTAGTAAGGAAAAAGAAAAAGGGCTTACTAGCCGTTGTATGTTGAAGTGAGAAAATGACAGCCTTTTTGGCGTGTATTGAGTGGCAAAACAAAAGTATTTGCCATTCACGGCATGTTCTAAAGATTTTTTTTTTGTCGTGTATTAGTGTGGGAAAAAAAGGGGAGAAAATTATAGCCCTTTTTACCATGTATTAGTGGTAAAAAAAAACTTTATCTGCCGTTCACGGCCGCAGTTATATGTTCTAAAGCTTTTTTTTGTCGTGTACTAGTTAGGGGAAAAAAAGGGGGATTTTTAGCCGTAAGGTGGTGAAGTGAGAAAATTATAGCCCTTTTTGGCGTGTACTAGTGGCAAAAAATAAAATATTATTTGTCATTCACGACTGCAGTTAAATGTTCTAAAGCCTTTTTTTGTTGTGTATTAGTGGGGAAAAAGAAAACAGGCACATATGCCGTTGTCTGCTAAAGTGAGAAAATTAAAGTCTTTTTGGCATGTATTAGTGGCAAAAAAATTGCCGTTCACAGCCGCAGTTATATGTTCTAAAGCCTCTTTTGGCGTGCATTAGAGTGGAAAAAGAAAAAGGGCTTATTAGCCGTTCAGTGGTGAAGTGGGAAAATTACAGACCTTTTTGTCGTCTTTTAGTTGCAAAACAAAAGTATTATTTGCAATTTATGGCCGCAGTTATATGTTCTAAAGCCTTTTTTTTGTCAATTATTAGTGGGGGGGAAAAGGGGGTTTATTAGCCGTTGTGTGGTGAAGTAAGAAAATTACAGCTCTTTTTGGCATGTATTATTTGAAAAAATATATTATTTGCCGTTCACAGTCTCAGTTATATGTTCTGAAGCCTTTTTTTGGTGTGTATGGCCTCATGCACACAACCGTTTTTTTTTGCAGTCCACAAAAAGGGGTTCCGTTTTTCCGTGATCCGTGACTGTTTTTTCGTCCGTGGGTCCACGGGTCCACGGATTTTTGGAGTCGTTTTGGTGTCCGCCTGGCCGTGCGGAGCCAAACAGATCCGTCCTGAATTACAATGCAAGTCAATGGGGACGGATCCGTTTGACGTTGACACAATATGGTGCAATTTCAAACGGATCCGTCCCCCATTGACTTTCAATGTAAAGTCAGGAGTTAATATACCATAGGATCTGAGTTTTCTCCAATCCGATGGTATATTTTAACTTGAAGCATCCCCATCACCATGGGAACGCCTCTATGTTAGAATATCCTATCGGATTTGAGTTACATCGTGAAACTCAGATCCGACAGTATATTCTAACACAGAGGCGTTCCCATAGCCGCACACTGGGCACCAATGATCGGGAGGGGGGGGGAGGGGAGGCCACAAACTGGCCACCAATGAAATTACAATAGAGGGGGGCCGATGGAGGCCGCACACTGGCCACCAATGATATTACAATAGAGGGGGGCCGGGGGGTAGGCCGCACACTGGCCACCAATGATATTACAATAGAGGGGGGGCCGGGGGGTGCCGCACACTGGCCACCAATGATATTCAAACTGGGGAGGGAGGGGGGTCTGCCCCCTGCTGCCTGGCAGCCCCTGATCTCTTATAGGGGGCTATGATATGCACAATTAACCCCTCAGGTGCAGCACCTGAGGGGTTAATTGTGTGGATCACAGCCCCCTGTAAGAGATCGGGTGCTGCCAGGCAGCAGGGGGCAGTCATGTACACAGTTCGTAGTATATTCTAACTAGAAGCGTCCCCATCACTATGGGAATGCCTCTGTGTTAGAATTTACTGTCGGATATGAGTTTTCACGAAGTGAATACTCATCTCTGAAAAAGCTTTTATGCAGACGGATCTTCGGATCCGTCTGTATGAAAGTAACCCACGGCCACGGATCACAGACGCGGATACCAATCTTGTGTGCATCCGTGTTCTTTCACGGACCCATTGACTTGAATGGGTCCGTGAACCGTTGTCCGTCAAAAAAATAGGACAGGTCCTATTTTTTTGACGGACAGGAAACACGGATCACGGATGCGGCTGCAAAACGGTGCATTTTACGATTTTTCCACGGACCGATTAAAAGTCAATGGGTCCGCGAAAAAAAACGGAAAGTGGCACAACGGCCACGGATGCACACAACGGTCGTGTGCATGAGGCCTATTAGTGAGGAAAAAGAAAAAGGGCTTGTTAGATGTTGTGTGGGGAAGTGAGAACATTACAGCCCTTTTTGGCGTGTATTAGAGGCAAAAAAAATTATTTGCCATTTACGGCCGCAGTTGTATGTTTTAAAGCCTTTTTTTGGCGTGTATTAGTGGTAAAAAAAGAAAAATGGCTTAGTAGCCATTGTGTGGTGAAGAGAGAAAATTATAGCCCTTTTTGGCATGTATTAGTGGCAAAAAAAAGTACTACTGTATGTGCCGTTCCCGGCCGCAGTTATATGTTCTAAAGCCTTTTTTTGTTGTGTATTATTGGTCGGAAAAAAGGGGCTTATTAGCCGTTGTGTGGTGAAGTGAGAAAAATACTGTCCTTTTTGGCGTGTATTAGTAGCAAACAAAATACTTTATTTGTCATTCACGGCCACAGTTATATGTTCTAAAGCCTTTTTTGGCGTGTATTAGTGGTGAAAAAGAAAAAGGGCTTATTAGCCGTTGTGTGGTGAAGTGAGAAAATTAAAGCCCTTTTTGGCATATATTGGTGACCAAAAAAATATATTATTTGCCATTCACTGCCGCATTAGATGTTCTAAAGCTTTTCTTTGTCGTGTATTAGTGGGTGAAAAAGAAAAAGGGCTTGTTAGCTGTTGTGTGGGGAAGTCAGAAGATTACAGCTCTTTTTGGCGTGTGTTAGTGGCAAAAAAAAAACTTTATTTTCCGTTCACTGCTGCAGTTGTATGTTCCAAAGTCTTTTGTAGGCGTGTATTAGTGGGGGAAAGGAAAAAGGGCTTATTAGCTGTTGTGTGGTAAAGTGAGAAAATTTATTTATCTGTAAAAACTGTAAGCCTAAATAAAGTGTTTAAAATTACCGCTCCCTGAGTCAGTCTGATTATTGCAATGAATGCCTGAAGGGAGGTTGTGCACTCACCTCACCCCACAGCAATAATATTCAAAGCCCTACTCCAGTAGTCAGTTGATTTTCAACAAACTGGAACCAATAGGCTGCTTGACCTGATCTAACTCATTAGTAGGGATGAGCGAACCCGAACTGTATAGTTCGGGTTCGTACCGAATTTTGGGGTATCCGTGACACGGACCCGAACCCGAACATTTTCGTAAAAGTCCGGGTTCGGGTTCGGTGTTCGGCGCTTTCTTGGCACTTTTTGAAAGGCTGCAAAGCAGCCAATCAACAAGCGTCATACTACTTGCCCCAAGAGGCCATCACAGCCATGCCTACTATTGGCATGGCTGTGATTGGCCAGTGCAGCATGTGACCCAGCCTCTATTTAAGCTGGAGTCACGTAGCGCCGCACGTCACTCTGCTCTGATCAGTGTAGGGAGAGGTTGCAGCTGCTGTTAGGGCCAGATTAGACAGTGATTAACTCTGCAAAAACACTTAATTCAGTGATCGATCTACAGCTGTGGATCATTGAACTTCTGCTATTTAATTGCTCACTGTTTTTAGGCTGCCCAGAGCGTTTTTATGTCACTTTTTTCTTGGGTGATCGGCGGCCATTTTGTGTCTTGTGGTGCGCCAGCACAAGCTGCCACCAAGTCCATTTAACCATCAATAGTGTGGTTATTTTTTTGCTATATCCTACATCAGTGGCTTGGCTGTGCTTGCTATTTTATTGAGGGGTAAAATACAATTGCCAAAATAGCAGTACCCTAAATCTGGTGTTTCAGCTGTGGCTAGCCAATTGCAATACTGTCTGCCGAAGCACAGTTTTTGTTCTGGGTTAAATACAATTCCCAACTTAGCAATTCCCTAAATAATTTTTTTCTGCTGTATCAGGCCAAGTTTAAATCGATCCATAAAAGGGTATATTAGATTTAAGGTGCGGATAGTGTCATCCTCAAAACCTTCACACGCTACCGTGCATTTCCAAGTTTAATTCTGTCCGTAAACGTATACCTGTCACACAGCGCCTAAATAATAGGCCTAAAATTTATATTCAGCTAAATCTGTGTTTATTGCTGAGGCTGGTCAATTCATTTAGTGTCCGCCAAAGCACAGTTTTTGTTCTGGGTTGAATACAATTCCCAACTTAGCAATTCCCTAAATAATTTTTTTCTGCTGTATCAGGCCAAGTTTAAATCGATCCATAAAAGGGTATATTAGATTTAAGGTGCGGATAGTGTCATCCTCAATAACTTCACACGCTACCGTGCATTTCCAAGTTTAATTCTGTCCGTAAACGTATACCTATCACCCAGCGCCTAAATAATAGGCCTAAAATTTATATTCAGCTAAATCTGTGTTTATTGCTGAGGCTGGTCAATTCATTTAGTGTCTGCCAAAGCACAGTTTTTCTTTTGGGTTGAAATACAATTCCCAACTTAGCAATTCTCTAAATCAGTGGTTTCTGCTGTATCAGGCCTACTTTAAATCTATCCATAAAAGGGTATATTAGATTGAAGGTGCGGATAGGGTCATTCTCAATAACTTCACACGCTACCGTGCATTTCCAAGTCTAATTCTGTCCGCAAACGTATACCTGTCACCCAGCACCTAAATAATAGGCCTAAAATTTATGATCAGCTAAATCTGTTGATACTGCTGTGGCTGGTCAATCTATTTAGTGTCTGCCAAAGCACAGTTTTTGTTCTGGGTTGAAATACAATTCCCAACTTAGAGCAGAAACCACAAATTTAGGGAATTACTATCAGGCCAAGGTTAAATCTATCCATAAAAGGGTATATTAGATTGAAGTTGCGGATTGTGTCATCCTCAATAACTTCACACGCTACCGTGCATTTCCAAGTTTAATTCTGTCCGTAAACGTATACCTGTCACCCAGCGCCTAAATAATAGGCCTAAAATTTATATTCAGCTAAATCTGTGTTTATTGCTGAAGCTGGTCAATTCATTTAGTGTCCGCCAAAGCACAGTTTTGTTCTGGGTTGAATACAATTCCCAACTTAGCAATTCCCTAAATAATTTTTTTCTGCTGTATCAGGCCAAGTTTAAATCGATCCATAAAAGGGTATATTAGATTTAAGGTGTGGATAGTGTCATCCTCAATAACTTCACACGCGACCGTGCATTTCCAAGTTTAATTCTGTCCGTAAACGTATACCTGTCACCCAGCGCCTAAATGATAGGCCTAAAATTTATATTCAGCTAAATCTGTGTTTATTGCTGGTCAATTCATTTAGTGTCCGCCAAAGCACAGTTTTTCTTCTGGGTTGAAATACAATTCCCAACTTAGCAATTCTCTAAATCAGTGGTTTCTGCTGTATCAGGCCTACTTTAAATCTATCCATAAAAGGGTATATTAGATTGAAGGTGCGGATAGGGTCATTCTCAATAACTTCACACGCTACCGTGCATTTCCAAGTCAAATTCTGTCCGTAAACGTATACCTGTCACCCAGCGCCTAAATAATAGGCCTACAATTTATATTCAGCTAAATCTGTTGTTACTGTTGTGCCTGTATTAGTGTAATACGGTACCTAAATAGATAGCCAGATAGTGTTAGGTGCCTGTAAAAAAAGGACTGAATTTGAATTCAATACATTGGGCCAAATAATTATTTTCTTATTGTGGTGAACGGTAACAATGAGGAAAACATCTAGTAAGGGACGCGGACGCGGAGGTGGTGGTGTTAGTGGACCCTCTGGTGCTGGGAGAGGATGTGGCCGTTCTGCCACAACCACACGTCCTAGTGAACCAACTACCTCAGGTCCCAGTAGCCATCAGAATTTACAGCGATATTTGGTGGGGCCCAATGCCGTTCTAAGGATGGTAAGGCCTGAGCAGGTACAGGCATTAGTCAATTGGGTGGCCGACAGTGGATCCAGCAAGTTCACATTATCTCCCACCCAGTCTTCTGCAGAAAGCGCACAGATGGCGCATGAAAACCAAGCCCATCAGTCTGTCAAATCACCCCCATGCATATCAGAAAAAACTGTCTGAGCCTCAAGTTATGCAGCAGTCTCTTATGCTGTTTGAAGACTCTGCTCGCAGGGTTTCCCAAGGGCATCCACCTAGCCCTTCCCCAGGGGTGGAAGAGATAGAATGTACTAATGCACAACCACTTATGTTTCCTAATGATGAGGACATGGGAATACCACCTCGGCACGTCTATGATGATGACGAAACACAGGTGCCAACTGCTGCGTCTTTCTGCAGTGTGCAGACTGAACAGGAGGTCAGGGATCAAGACTGGGTGGAAGACGATGCAGGGGACGATGAGGTCCTAGACCCCACATGGAATGAAGGTCGTGCCACTGACTTTCACAGTTCGGAGGAAGAGGCAGTGGTGAGACCGAGACAACAGCGTAGCAAAAGAGGGAGCAGTGGGCAAAATCAGAACACCCGCCGCCAAGAGACTCCGCCTGCTACTGACCGCCGCCATCTGGGACCGAGCACCCCAAATGCAGCTTCAAGGAGTTCCCTGGCATGGCACTTCTTCAAACAATGTGCTGACGACAAGACCCGAGTGGTTTGCACGCTGTGCCATCAGAGCCTGAAGCGAGGCATTAACGTTCTGAACCTTAGCACAACCTGCATGACCAGGCACCTGCATGCAAAGCATGAACTGCAGTGGAGTAAACACCTTAAAAACAAGGAAGTCACTCAGGCTCCACCTGCTACCTCTTCTGCTGCTGCCGCCTCGGCCTCTTCTGCTGCTGCCGCTGCCTCGGCCTCTTCCTCCGCCTCTGGAGGAACGTTGGCACCTGCCGCCCAGCAAACATGGGATGTACCACCAACACCACCACCTGCGTCACCAAGCATCTCAACCATGTCACACGGCAGCGTTCAGCTCTCCATCTCACAAACATTTGAGAGAAAGCGTAAATTCCCACCTAGCCACCCTCGATCCCTGGCCCTGAATGCCAGCATTTCTAAACTACTGGCCTATGAAATGCTGTCATTTAGGCTAGTGGACACACACAGCTTCAAACAGCTAATGTCGCTTGCTGTACCACAGTATGTTGTTCCCAGCTGGCACTACTTCTCCAGGAGAGCCGTGCCTTCCCTGCACAACAAAGTGTCCGATAAAATCAAGTGTGCACTGCGCAACGCCATCAGCGGCAAGGTCCACCTAACCACAGATACGTGGACCAGTAAGCACGGCCAGGGACGCTATATCTCCCTAACTGCACACTGGGTAAATGTAGTGGCGGCTGGGCCCCAGGCGGAGAGCTGTTTGGCGCACGTCCTTCCACCGCCAAGGATCGCAGGGCAACATTCTTTGCCTCCTGTCTCCTCCTACTCCTACTCAGCTTCCTCCTCCTCTTCTTCCACCTGCTCATCCAGTCAGCCACACTCCTTCACCACCAACTTCAGCACAGCACGGGGTAAACGTCAGCAGGCCATTCTGAAACTCATATGTTTGGGGGACAGGCCCCACACCGCACAGGAGTTGTGGCGGGGTATAGAACAACAGACCGACGAGTGGTTGCTGCCGGTGAGCCTCAAGCCCGGCCTGGTGGTGTGTGATAATGGGCGAAATCTCGTTGCAGCTCTGGGACTAGCCGGTTTGACGCACATCCCTTTCCTGGCGCATATGCTGAATTTGGTGGTGCAGAAGTTCATTCACAACTACCCCGACATGTCAGAGCTGCTGCATAAAGTGCGGGCCGTCTGTTCGCGCTTCCGGCGTTCACACCCTGCTGCTGCACGCGCCTGTCAGCGCTGCAGCGTAACTTCGGCCTTCCCTCTCCCCGCCTCATATGCGACGTGCCCACCAGGTGGAACTCCACCTTGCACATGCTGGACAGACTGTGCGAGCAGCAGCAGGCCATAGTGGAGTTTCAGCTGCAGCACGCACGGGTCAGTCGCACTGTGGATCAGACCCACTTCACCACCAATGACTGGGCCTCCATGCGAGACCTGTGTGCCCTGTTGCGCTGTTTCGAGTACTCCACCAACATGGCCAGTGGCGATGACGCCGTTATCAGCGTTACAATACCACTTCTATGTCTCCTTGAGAAAACTCTTAGGGCGATGATGGAAGAGGAGGTGGCCCAGGAGGAAGAGGAGGAAGAGGGGTCATTTTTAGCACTTTCAGGCCAGTCTCTTCGAAGTGACTCAGAGGGACGTTTTTTGCAACACCAGAGGCCAGGTACAAATGTGGCCAGACAGGGCCCACTACTGGAGGACGAGGAGGACGAGGATTAGGAGGAGGTGGAGGAGGATGAGGATGAAGCATGTTCACAGCGGGGTGGCACCCAACGCAGCTCGGGCCCATTACTGGTGCGTGGCTGGGGGGAAATGCAGGACGATGACGATACGCCTCACACAGAGGACAGCTTGTCCTTACCTCTGGGCAGCCTGGCACACATGAGCGACTACATGCTGCAGTGCCTGCGCACATTTTAACGTGTGCGGACTACTGGGTTGCCACCCTGCTGGATCCACGGTACAAAGACAATAAGCCCACCTTACTTCCTGCACTGAAGCGTGATAGGAAGATGCGCGAGTACAAGCGCACGTTGGTAGACGCGCTACTGAGAGCATTCCCAAATGTCACAGGGGAATCAGTGGAATCCCAAGGCGAAGGCAGAGGAGGAGCAAGAGGTCGCCAACGCAGCTGTGTCACGGCCAGCTCCTCTGAGGGCAGGGTTAGCATGGCAGAGATGTGGAAAAGTTTTGGCACCACGCCACAGCTAACTGCACCACCACCTGATACGGAACGTGTTAGCAGAAGGCAACATTTCACTAACATGGTGGAAAAGTACCTGTGCACACCCCTCCACGTACTGACTGATGGTTCGGCCCCATTCAACTTCTGGGTCTCCAAATTGTCCACGTGGCCAGAGCTAGCCTTTTATGCCTTGGAGGTGCTGGCCTGCCCAGCAGCCAGCGTTTTGTCTGAAAGTGTATTCAGCATGGCAGGGGGCGTCATTACAGACAAACGCAGCCGCCTGTCTACAGCCAATGTGGACAAGCAGACGTTCATAAAAATGAACCAGGCATGGATCCCACAGGACCTGTCCATCCCTTGTGCAGATTAGACATTAACTACCTCCCCTTAACAATATATTATTCTACTCCAGGGCACTTCCTCATTCAATCCTATTTTTATTTTCATTTTACAATTATATTGCGGGGCAACCCAAAGTTGAATGAACCTCTCCTCTGTCTGGGTGCCGGGGCCTAAATGTGTGACAGTGGCCTGTTCCAGTGGTGGGTGACGTGAAGCCTGATTCTCTGCTATGACATGAAGACTTATTCTCTGCTGACGTGAAGCCTGATTCTCTGCTATGACATGAAGACTGATTCTGCGCTGACATGAAGCCAGATTCTCTGCTATGGCATGAAGAGACTGATTCTCTGCTGACATGAAGCCTGATTCTCTGCTGACATGAAGCCAGATTCTCTGCTATGATATGAAGACGGATTCTCTGCTGACATGAAGCCAGATTCTTTGCTATGGGACCTCTGTCCAATTGATATTGGGTCATTTTTATTTTTTTAATTTTTATTTTAATTCATTTCCCTATCCACATTTGTTGCAGGGTATTTACCTACATGTTGCTGCCTTTTGCAGCCCTCTAGCTCTTTCCTGGGCTGTTTTACAGCCTTTTTAGTGCCCAAAAGTTCGGGTCCACATTCACTTTAATGGGGTTTGGGTTTGGGACGAAGTTAGGGTCGTGTTCGGATCCCGAACCCGAACATTTCCGTGAAGTTCGCCCGAAATTCTCGAACCCAAACATCCAGGTGTTCGCTCAACTCTAGTCAAAAAATAAAAGAGGTTACATCACACTACAATGTCTGTAACATGTATGTATGGATACCAGACAAATATCTCTCATATGCACATAGCACATCTATTTACGTGCTACACTCTGTATATCCCACGCTATAAAACCCACACCAAACCCCCCTCCCCCCTTAAACCCTCCTCCACCTTAAACCCCCCTCAATCAACTCCCCCCCACCTCCTCACTCACACACAGTTTATGAGAAGTAATGTTTGATCTCCAGTATTTCAGTATTTGCTGGTTCATTTACCACAACCCAGGGTGCACCACGTAGAGGCGAACCAGCTGTATACCCCCCATACTGTACCGTCAATTCACTAGACAGGTACACCTCTCCCCAGATGGCCATTGGCCAATACCCCATTACTCATACCCCACACACATGCAATTTAAATACAATGTAATATTATAACGGTAACCTAAAATCAAATATTTTCCATTTATAGGCCTAATTTTTTTGAAATTTTGATGACATGATCACATTAAGTACTAATAACTTGTAGTACTAATACTTCTATTTTGAAAGTTTTGCATTACATGTGTGCCTGTTGTACAAGGTCTATGATTGGACCTGGTACCGTCATGCGTGCTGCTAAGAGCGCCACAGTTCGCAGTATTCTGGTTTGAATTGTGGCACACACATGACCACCGGCACAATAAAATAGTCATAGTGAATAAGTGGTGCGAGCATAAGCGGTGCCATGTTTATTACCCAGTTTCAATGTAACGGCGTCTGCTTTATGTACTGATAATGAATTATTACATTGGCCCTGACTAAATTGTCCGTACTGTAACCCCATTGGTTACAATAAAAAAAAACACAACAAATTTTATAGAATAATAAACTTTTATAAATCAATTTTTAAATAAAGAAAAATATTAACATCAATAACTGAAGGAAGGCCCAAAAAAACAAATGAAAAAAAATAATTAAGGCAATTTTTCAATTTTTTTTAGCTTTTTTAGCAGCCCATCCATGGCTTTTTGGTTGACCTCCTCTGCTTGTGCCAACTCATGGGAGTGTTGTAGCTTCTGCTCCCTCATTCTTCTCATGTGCAGTGCCCTCAACTTTCTCATGCGTTCGCACTGCTCCCGCTGCACAATTTTCATTTCTTTACTAAAATTTTTTATGGCTGTAAAAGTAAAGGAAATATAATTTTTCAATGTACTTTAAAAGACAATCATTGTTTGGTGTATAAAGCAGATAAAGTGCTGTCTGAGCCAGTTACATCTTCGACTTAAAAATATTAAAATAGACAAATTACCAGGACCAGATGGCATACACACCCGTATCCTAAGTGAATTAAGTAATGTCATAGCCAGACCCTTATTTATGATATTTGTGGACTGTATTCTGACAGTGAATGTCCCACAGGATTGGATCATGGCAAATGTGGTGCCAATATTCAAAAACGGTTAAAAAACAGAGCCTGGAAACTATAGGCCGTTAAGTTTAACATCTCTTGTGGTTAAACTGTTTGAATTTTTTCAGAGAGATGCAATCTTATAGCATCTCAATTAAAATAAGCAAGTAACACCATATCAGCATGGCTTCGTGAGGGATCGGTCATGCCAAACTAATTTAATCAGTTTCTATGAGGAGGTAAGTTCTAGACTTGACAGCGGCGAATCACTGAATGTGGTTTATCTGGACTTCTCCAAAGCATTTGACACTGTACAACATAAAAGGTTAGTATATAAAATGAGAAAGCTCAGACTGGGAGAAAATGTCTTTATGTAGGTAAGTAACTGGCTCAGTGATAGAAAAGAGAGGGTGGTTATTAACGGTACACACTCAGATTGGGTCACTGTCAATAGTGGGTTACCTCAGGGGTCAGTATTGGGCCCTATTCTCTTCAATATATTTATTAATGATCTTGTAGAAGGCTTGCATAGTAAAATATCAATTTTTGCAGATGAAAATAAACTGTGTAAACGAATTAACAATGAAGAGGACAGTATACTGTGTATATATATATATATATATATATATATATATACTACAGAGTATAATATACTGCTACAGAGGGATCTGGATAGATTGCAGGCTTGGGCAGATAATTGGCAGATGAGGTTTAACACTCACAAATGTAAAGTTATGCACATATGAAGGAATAATGCAAGTCACCCGTACATACTAAATGTTAAAACACTCGTTAACACTGACATGTAAAAGGACCTATGAATTTTAATAATCAGTAAACTAAGCTGCAAAAACCAGTGTCAGGCAGCTGATGCCAAGACCAATACGATAATGGGTTGCATGAGAAGGGGCATAGATGCCCGTGATAAGAACATAGTCCTACCACTTTACAAATATTTTTTTCAGACCACACATGGAGTACTGGGTACAGTTCTGGGCTCCTGTGAACAAGGCTGACATAGCAGAGCTGGAGAGGGTTCAGAGGAGGACAACTAAATTAATAACTGGAATGTGGCAACTACAGGACCCTGAAAGATTATCAGCATTAGGGTTATTCACTTCAGAAAAAAGACGACTGATGGGAGATCTAACTAATATGTATACATATATCAGGGGTCAGTACAGAGATCTCTCCCATCATCTATTTATCCACAGGATTGTGACTGTGACGAGGGGACATCCTGTGCGTCAGGAGGAATGAAGGTTTGTACACAAACATAGAAGAGGATTATTTACGGTAAGAGCAGTGAGACTATGGAACTCTCTGCCTGAGGGGATGGTGATGGTGAGTACAATAAAGGAATTCTAGAGGGGCCTGGATGTATTTCTGGAGCGTAATAATATTACAGGCTATAGCTACTAGAGAGGGGTCGTTGATCCAGGGAGTTATTCTGATTGGCTGATTTGAGTCGGGAAGGAATAATTTATTACCCTAAAGTGAGGAAAATTGGCTTATAAGTCACAGTTATTTTTTTTCCATGGTCTGGATCTACTTGCAGGATAACAGGCCAAACTGGATGGAGAGATCTATTTTTTAGGCCTTCTGTACTATGTTACTATGTTAATCCATTATATATTCTTTTATTTAGGATTAATAATAGTTCTTTTGAATTTATGGTTATGGACTTAGTATTTTAGTTATTATGTTTTTTTGTATATTAATTACTTTATACTGTTCATGTTTTATATTACTGTTGTGTGTTGTACGTTCTTTGTTCACAGTTTCATAGTTTTTACCCCATTCTGTAGATAATTATTTATATTGTTTTGTGCACTTAAATTTTTTTAGTTTAACTAAATTCTTATATATTGGATGCTAGTTACATCTTAATTAAATTGTATGCCTCATTGAGATACTTTACTGAAATCAGTACACCAGTAAATGTTTTACGTGGATTTAATTTGTGTCTGGGTTTTTAGACTGAGTGCACAGACAGATATAGTGGCACAGGTCACTCCCGTACTCCATCAACCCTTTTTAATAAAGTTTGGAATAAATATATATTTTTTTTCAAGTGTGGACAAAAGATGTGAAAAAATAACCTGCAGATAAATGAGCATGGTCTCTGACAGACCCTGAAGAGTGGTGAAATACAAATATTTTAGCTACACTTCTTGGAATGAACGCAAAGTGTGGTACTTTAGGTTATGCAATATCTGAAGTCTGAATAAAATTTTGAGGTTGAACTTGAACTTGTTTATAATTTTTTGATTGAATAAAATCAGCCTGTGGTAATTAAAGACTAAACTGACACCTCTATGTGTGTTGAGACATTTTTTAAATTAAAACATCAACAGAATATATTTACCCTCCTGGCGGGGGGTGGTCACCAGCTCGTCTTCTTCATCCTCCTCATCCTCCTGTACCGTCCCCTCCTCTCCCTCAGGTGGGCTATGGGCCTGATGCCCTGATGGTCCTGCCTGCTCCTCTTCCTGCTCATCCTCCTCATCCTCCATCATCTCCTCTTCCACCACCTTCTTCTTATTAGGGCGTTTCGGTCTTAATTTTGGAAGAGGCACTCCTGTAATGACCAAATTATTCAAAAATACCAACATAAACAAGCAAAGAAAAAACAAAACTTAACGGTACACAAAATTAATCTATGGTGGGATCTGGATGACATAATCATTACCCCTATGTTTGATTTCACATGATTTGGTGTTAGATGGAACTATGAATGAAGTTTTTCATATGTTTTACAGTTGAGTACGTTTATATCTAGGATGAGGTAGAAGGGGGTATTGGTTCGCAAGTTACTGTTGCATGGTTATTGGAAAGAGGTGTACAAAGTCAACTGTTTTGACATTGGATCGGGGTTTACATCATATATCTATTTCTCACTGTGAGTGAATGTATATATTTTAACTGTTTAATCAGCATTTACTAAATCCGTTCTGGAGAACTTTTAGGCAGAAGAGCAAGCCAACTAAATTATTTATTGCAAATTTCCGACTTTACCATTGTACCAGAATACCAGTATAGTCTGTCTTCCACACAATTATCATTTTGCTGTAACAGCTGCCTACATTCAATATGCTGACTGTGCTTTTAATAGTGTGCCTGCGAAGCTGTATGGTAGGGAATGTGTAAAGCCGATTAGTACACATTAGACATTTTTAAGGGTATGCGGCCCAAAGAGAGTGCTTGAGTGCCGCCTCTAGCACCCGTTCCATCGTTTCAACACTACTGAAGTAAGTAAAATGTTGTAAAGGGATAGAAATACTTATTTGCATAACTCAACACATAAATAAAAATAGGTGTTAGTTATAAAATTAATGTAAGCATCGTACCTGGACAGTTTTTATCTCTGACCTCTTTCACTAGTTTCATATTGTGTCTTTTTAGGTCAGACCATTTCTTCAGATATGCCTGTTTAGAATGCCTCTTTCCATTCTTGAAACTTAATGCGCTGGCCATTCTCCTTAAAATGGCCTGCTTTTCTTCGCGTCTAGTTATGTCGTCATAACCTTTTTTCAATAGAGTCTACCAGATAAAAATTAGAGGATGTAATGCAAAAGTACTAAAATACAATTATTAGTAATTATAGTCATCAAAACCAATAAAAATTTTAATTTTATACGAAATTATTAAAATAGTAGATTTTTATATAGTTCTCTTTAGAACTATATGAAAGTAATGTAATAATACAAACATTTATAGTAAAAGCAAATATAAGAATTAAATTCCACAGTGGACGCCTCTTTAACAGTGACTTTCAACAATGGCCTCCCATGTAACAGTGACCTTGACAGAGTCTGCACCTTTTAATAGTGACTTTGAGAAAGACATCGCCTTTAACAGTGGCTATAACAGTGCCCTCCCCTTTAAGAGTGACTTTGAACACTGACCGCACCTTGGACTTGAACAACAGCACAGTGACTTTAACTGGGAACGGCCCTTTAAGAGTGACTCTGAACACTGACCGGACTTGGACAACAGCACAGTGACTTTAAATGGGACCGGCCCTTTAAGAGTGACATTGAACACTGACCGCACCTTGGACTTGAACAACAGCACAGTGACTTTAACTGGGAACGGCCCTTTAAGAGTGACTCTGAACACTGACCGGACTTGGACAACAGCACAGTGACTTTAAATGGGACCGGCCCTTTAAGAGTGACATTGAACACTGACCGCACCTTGGACTTGGACAACACCACAGTGACTTTAACTGGGACCGGCCCTTTAAGAGTGACATTGAACACTGACCGCACCTTGGACTTGGACAACAGCACAGTGACTTTAACTGGGACCGGCCCTTTAAGAGTGACATTGAACACTGACCGCACCTTGGACTTGGACAACAGCACAGTGACTTTAACTGGGACCGGCCCTTTAAGAGTGACATTGAACACTGACCGCACCTTGGACTTGGACAACAGCACAGTGACTTTAACTAGGACCGGCCCTTTAAGAGTGACTCTGAACACTGACCGCACCTTGGACAACAGCACAGTGACTTTAACTGGGACCGGCCCTTTAAGAGTGACATTGAACACTGACCGCACCTTGGACTTGGACAACAGCACAGTGACTTTAACTGGGACCGGCCCTTTAAGAGTGACTCTGAACACTGACCGCACCTTGGACTTGGACAACAGCACAGTGACTTTAACTGGGACCGGCCCTTTAAGAGTGACTTTGAACACTGACCGCACCTTGGACTTGAACAACAGCACAGTGACTTTAACTGGGAACGGCCCTTTAAGAGTGACTCTGAACACTTACCGGACTTGGACAACAGCACAGTGACTTTAAATGGGACCGGCCCTTTAAGAGTGACATTGAACACTGACCGCACCTTGGACTTGGACAACAGCACAGTGACTTTAACTGGGACCGGCCCTTTAAGAGTGACTCTGAACACTGACCGCACCTTGGACTTGGACAACAGCACAGTGACTTTAACTGGGACCGGCCCTTTAAGAGTGACTTTGAACACTGACCGCACCTTGGACTTGGACAACAGCACAGTGACTTTAACTGGGACCGGCCCTTTAAGAGTGACTTTGAACACTGACCGCACCTTGGACTTGGACAACAGCACAGTGACTTTAACTGGGACCGGCCCTTTAAGAGTGACTCTGAACACTGACCGCACCTTGGACTTGGACAACAGCACAGTGACTTTAACTGGGAACGGCCCTTTAAGAGTGACTCTGAACACTGACCGGACTTGGACAACAGCACAGTGACTTTAAATGGGACCGGCCCTTTAAGAGTGACATTGAACACTGACCGCACCTTGGACTTGGACAACAGCACAGTGACTTTAACTGGGACCGGCCCTTTAAGAGTGACTCTGAACACTGACCGCACCTTGGACTTGGACAACAGCACAGTGACTTTAACTGGGACCGGCCCTTTAAGAGTGACTTTGAACACTGACCGCACCTTGGACTTGGACAACAGCACAGTGACTTTAACTGGGACCGGCCCTTTAAGAGTGACTTTGAACACTGACCGCACCTTGGACTTGGACAACAGCACAGTGACTTTAACTGGGACCGGCCCTTTAAGAGTGACTCTGAACACTGACCGCACCTTGGACTTGGACAACAGCACAGTGACTTTAACTGGGAACGGCCCTTTAAGAGTGACTCTGAACACTGACCGGACTTGGACAACAGCACAGTGACTTTAAATGGGACCGGCCCTTTAAGAGTGACATTGAACACTGACCGCACCTTGGACTTGGACAACAGCACAGTGACTTTAACTGGGACCGGCCCTTTAAGAGTGACTCTGAACACTGACCGCACCTTGGACTTGGACAACAGCACAGTGACTTTAACTGGGACCGGCCCTTTAAGAGTGACTTTGAACACTGACCGCACCTTGGACTTGGACAACAGCACAGTGACATACTTTTTCCAGTTAGAATTACTTACAGTGATCAAATATTCAAGCTCTTCAGCATCGAAATTGCTTCTTGCCATTTTCGTCACTTAAATCGACCTCTCTCCACTCTCCTTGCAATCCCAGGGACGCACGTACAGACGCACGCACGCACAGATGCACGCAAACGATTTTTTTTAATGACGTATTTTCGCGAAAACAAACCACACATAGTATACTGTATAGGCAGGCAAATTTCATATAGGTACCTTGCTCTAAGTTATATTCGCATACGAATGATACTTATTTCATATTGTTACCTTGCTCAAAGTTTAATTCGAGTACGAATGATACTTATTTCATATTGTTAACTTGCTCTAAGTTATATTCGCTTACGAATGAAACTTAATTCTATTGAGTCAGACAATAGTAAATCAGACTAATAGCTCTAATGTTCCATTCGAACGCGATTAAAACTTATTCAATCTGGATAGTTGTAAATTAAAATAGCAATTGATCCAGGCCATTGTGATTTAGTTTTTTTAATTACATATTGTATTTCATGACAGTTTTAAAATGAATTCTAAATAATGATTTATATTTTATAAAATAACACCAAATTCAATAAAAACTTGTAAAAAATTACAAATTTTATAACTTTCAATTTCTCAACTTCTATAATACATATTAATGCCTCTAATATTTTGTTATTACTTTACATACCCAACATGACTACTTAATTTTTGGATTATTTTGTGAATGATATATAATTTTTTAGCGTTGGTACAAGGCTTAGAAGTTTAGAAGCAAATATTTAAATTTTTCATTCATTTTCACCAAAGAAATTTTTTGGTACCAATTCAGTTCTGAAGTCACTTTGTGAGGCTTACATAATACAAACCATGCTAAAACTGAGCCGATTTTATAAACTACACCCCTCAAGGTATTTGAAAATTATTTAAAAAAAATTGATAACCCTTTTGGTGTCCCCCAAGAAATAATGGAAAATAGAGATACAATCTTTAAATTTCACTTGTTTGTTATATTTATCATTTTATTAATTTATTTCCAGATACAAAGCAATGGTTAACAGTCAAACCAACCTCAGTGTTTATGGCCCTGATTCTGTAGTTAACAGAAACACGCCATATGCGGTTGTAAACAGCTGTACGGACACACGGCAGGGCACAGAATGAAATTAATTTCATATGATTTTTTGAAGGCACTTTTTCCTGGACTTTATTTTTTTGACACCATGTCCCATTTGAAGCCCCCCTGATGCACCCCCAGAGTACAAAATTTAAAAAATAGACTCATTTTACAAACTACGGGATAGGGTGGCAGTATTGTTGGCAATAGTTCAGGGTAAATATGTTTTTTTTTGCTCTATATTTTACTTTTCGTTAGGCCGCTTATAAAAAAAAAACCTGTTTTAGTACCATTTTTTTAAATATTTTTAACATTCTTCTGACAGGTTATATCATGTGATATTTTTATTGACTAGGTTGTCACGGATACCTAATAGGTTTACTTTTTAATTCCTGTAATTTTTACACAATGAGTTATTTTTACAAACCAAAAAAACATGTTTTAGTGTTTACATAGTCTGAGAAAATTAATTTGCTAATCTTTGGGGCTAATACCTTGGGTAGGGTATGATTTTTGTCAGATGAGATGACGGTTTTATTGGCACTAGAATTGGCTCCATACCTAATATTATTTTATTTTTATCACAGTCCTTTTTAGCTTTTTTGTTTACATTTATTATTTAACCACTTGCCATCTGGGCCATTTGCCCCCTTCCTGACCAGGCCAAATTTTGCAAAACTGACATATCTCACTTTATGTGGTAATAACTTTGGAACGCCTTTACTTATCCAAGTCATTCAGAGATTGTTTTCTCGTGACACATTGTACTTCATGATAGTCATAAATTTGAGTCAAAATATTTCACCTTTATTTATGAAAAAATCCCAAATTTACCCAAAAATTTGAAAAATTCGCAATTTTCTAAATTTCAATTTCTCTGCTTTTAAAACAGAAAGTGATACCTCATAAAATATTTATTATTTAACATTCCCCACATGTCTACTTTATGTTGGCATCATTATGGAAATGTCATTTTATTTTTTTAGGACGTTAGAAGGCTTAGAAGTTTAGAAGCAATTCTTCAAATTTTTAAGAAAATTGCCAAAACCCACTTTTTAAGGACCAGTTCAGGTATGAAGTCACTTTGTGGGGCCTACATAGTGGATACCCCCATAAATGACCCCATTGTAGAAACTACACCCCTCAAGGTATTCAAAACCGATTTACAAACTTTGTTAACCCTTTAGGCGTTCCACAAGAATTAAAGGAAAATGGAGGTCAAATTTTTAAATTTTACTTTTTGGGCAGATTTTCCATTTTAATAAATTTTTTTCTTTAACACATCGATGGTTAACAGCCAAGCAAAACTCAATATTTATTACCCAGATTCTGCGGTTTACAGAAACACCCCACATGTGGTCATAAACTGCTGTATGGGCACACGGCAGGGCGCAGAAGAAAAGGAACTCCACATGGTTTTTAGATGCCATGTCCCATTTGAAGCCCCCTGATGCACCCTTACAGTAGAAACTCCCAAGAAGTGACCCCATTTTGGAAACTAGGGGATAAGGTGCCAGTTTTATTAGTACTATTTTTGGGTACATATGATTTTTTGATCATTCATTATAACACTTTATGGGGCAAGGTGACCAAAAAATTGGTTGTTTTAGCACAGTTTCTATTTATTTATTTTTACAGCGTTCACCTGAGGGCTTCAGTCAAGTGACATTTTTATAGAGCAGATTGTTACGGACGTGGCGATACCTAATATGTATACTTTTTCTCATTTATTAAAGTTTTACACAATAATAGCATTTTTGAAACAAAAAAATTATGTTTTAATGTGTCCATGTTCTGAGAGCTATAGTTTTTTTATTTTTTGAGAGATTTTCTTATGTAGGGGCTCATTTTTTGCGGGATGAGGTGACGGTTTTATTGGTACTATTTTGTGGGACATACGCGTTTTTGATCACTTGGTGTTGCACCTTTTGTGATGCAAGGTGACAAAAATTGCTTGTTTTGACACATTTTTTCTTTTCTTTTTTTTTTTTTACGGTGTTCACCCGAGGGGTTAGGTCATGTGATATTTTTATAGAGCTGGTTTTTACGGACACGGCAATACCAAATATGTCTATTTTATTTTATTTTTTCTATTTTTAATTATTTTTTTTTATTCCTTACTTGGGAACTTTTTTTACATGTGAAACTTTATTTTATTTTATTTTTTCAACCCTTTACTTTTTTTATTTTATTTTACACTTTTCGTCCCCCATAAGGTCATACAAGACCTCTGGGGGACATTTACTTCACTTTTTCTTTTTTTTTTTTACTGTTGATTTCTCCTGTAACTGGGGCTGACATAGTAGCCCCAGTTACAGGACAAATGCACCCCTAGAGAGGCTGTACAGCAGCAATCCAGCGCTGTACAGCCTCAGAGCAGGGCTGATCGAGGTCTCTGAGAGACCTCACACAGCTCCTGCACTCTCCGGTCCCGGCGGTCACATGACCGCCGGGCCGGAACAGGAAGCGCATAGCGCTTCCTGCTCTGCACACACAGCGCTCGGTGAGCGCTGTGTCTGCAGCGATCGTGAAGGCAGGGACATCTGGGCACTGTCCCTGCCTCCTCTCTGGGTTGCCCTGCTGTCACTGACAGCGGGCAACCCGATCAGCAGCTGCACGATTAGCGTGCAGCTGCGATTTCTGAACGGACGTTTTAAAACGTGCGTTCAGAAATAGACGTCCACCCATAGGACGTTTATATCCTATGGGCGGACGTAAAGCGGTTAAAAAATAATTGATTTTTACAATAATTTTTTTTTTGTTGTGGAAAAATATTTCTTTCTTTTAAACTTTATTTTTAAAATAAATTTTAACCACTTTTTGAAATTATACTTTTTGGTGTCTAATCCCCTTTACAATGCATTCTAATACTTTAGTATTGGAATGAATTGGCTGTATGAGTAATACTGTGTGTGTTACTCATAAAGCTCCCGGGGCTTGGGAGATCCTGGGGGCTGGATCTCACAGGCTCATCAACGGAAGGCAGCGCAATGCCTTCCTTAGGCATCGTGCTGCCAGTGACTTCAATGCCATATGGTCCCCCCCACAGCCGCATGGGGACCCGATGCAACCGCCGATTTCCGCCGAAAAAACCGCAGGTAAATCCATAAACTTAAGTAACAGGACAACATGTCGTTCCCGGTATGTCATGTGTCCTGAAGAGGTTAAGTCTACCAATACCCCCTATAACAAATTTGCCAAAGCTGGATTGGCAATGATATAATTTTGGTTGCATTGCTAATCCAACAGTATTGTTTAAAGTTCCATATTGCTTGTATTGTTACAGTTAACAAGTTACCACTGCATCTTATGGGTTAAATGTCCACCATAAGTATTACTGATGGTCACAGACATCAGACGAAGAAGTATAGCTACGTCATTGTGTTTGAAGTGGTAAATGATTTTTGCACAAATTAAAGCGATTACATCACACTACAATGTCAGTATAATGTATGTTTGAATAGCAGACAAATTTCTCTCATATGCAAATAGCACCTCAATTTACGATATACACACTGTATATCCCACGCTATAAAACCCACATCCAACCCCATCTTCCCCCTTAAACACTTCACCGCCTTAAACCCACCTCCTTCAATTAATCCACCCCCCACCTCCTCAATCACACACACACATACACAGTTTATAAGAAGTAATGATCGACCTCCAGTATTTCAGTATATGCTGGTTCATTTTGCGTTACCCAGGGTGCACCACGTGGAGGCGAACCAGCCGTACACCCCATACAGTACCGTCAATTCACTAGACAGGTACACCTCTCCTCAGATGTCTAATACACCATTCTTCATACAACACAAACATACATTTTCCATAGAATGCAATATTACAACGGTAACCTCAAATCCTAAATTTTACATTGATATAAAAAAAAATTGGATTATTTTGGAGACATGATCACATAAATTAATTAACCTTTGTATTTTCATTTTTTGCATTAAATGTATACATGTTGTACAAGGTCTATGATTGTACCTGGTCCCGTCACGCGTGCTGCCATGAGCGCCAAAATCCACAGTAATCGTTTTTAATTGTGGCATACACATGACCACCGGCACAATAAAATAGTCATCGTGAATAATTGCTACAACCATATGCTGGACCATTTAAATGGATCACGTAGATACGAGAGAAAACAATGTTCCGGTACAATGCTGACATAACATCACCAACACTCAGTAATGTACATGTTCTCCTATGAAAGTAATTTTTTTTATTCATCTCAAATTGTTTACTTTGTACATGGTTAGAAACGTTGTGACTGTCTCCTGTAAGGCCGAGATGTGGCGTGTAATTGTTCATAAATTATTGGTGGACCCAGCACAAGCGCCGAATTTTCCATTACTATTGCACACTTAAAGATATGGCCCATCTTTGTTAAATTCAAGAAAATTTGCCTGTTGTACGTTCACTATTAATAGCATACTGTTGATTTAATTTCATGACCCATTGAAACATGTTTAATAAAAAGATATGAAATATACCTGCGCCAATTATGGTCCTTCATCTAGATAAATTTCTGACTCTAGCACACCAGTTGTGGTTAAGAGGTGAAGCAGTACCCTCTCACCAACCACCTTCATTACACTCATAGTCACTTGAGGAAGTCGAGGAGTAGGATGAGGACGATGTTTTTAACACCTCCGTCATGGTTTAAAATTATTAGCAGTGTATTTCTTAAATTATTCACTATCCACACACAGGTGTCAGTTTATTCTTTACCACAGGCAGATTTTAATCAAACCAAGACTAATAAACCAGTTGCATTACAAACTTTGATTTCTCAGTTATGCTACACATGTTTTTTAAATTTATTTGGGAGTTTTTGAATTCACTACATGCAGGTTAACTATACAGTATTATCTATCCACTCCCAATTTCTCTCCAGATAGCAAGTTTCAAATGACAGCCCCTTCAGCTTTTAAATTTCATGACCAAATTTCCTAAGCGTAGGAATTTACTTTTAAATTTTTTTCTTTCATGAACCGTAAGCAATTTTGTTACAAATTACACAGCAGTCAAGTAGTGTAAAAAAGTAATAGTGCCAAGTACAAATTAAATTAGTTAAATATTAATATTTGTCAATAAAAAAAAAATATATTACTATGTGTGTGAACAAAATTCTGCTAAATTATTAATTTATCAATATATCCAAAATTTGAATATTAAAATTAGTATTAAAAAATTTAATACATACAGTGTAGAGATTATTAACTATAAAACTGTATGAGCATTGAATTTTTTCATCTCATTTAAAAATGACATATATTATCTACTGAAAAATTTATAAGTTTTACTAAAATAAAAATAAATGATTGTTCTAAGAAAAAACCAGCATGGATTTTAAATAATTTTAGTGATTACACAAATTTAATTCTTGGAGAATTTCATCCTCATTTACAAACAAAGACTGTGATGAATTTATTTTAATCTTTCAAAAAATCGTGACATGATTTCTATAATAATCATGTGATAATTTTCATTACATATATTCATTAACAAAATTAATAATGTATATATCTACATCAAAATGTGCCAATAATTATACATTCACAAAACCGGATTACCACACGGCTGCGTATGACGCCAGTCACACAAAACCATGTAGAGAGAGGCCAACACGGAAGTCAGACATCCCTCCCAGGATGACTGACGACACCATGTTCGAACCTCGATCCTTATATAAAACAAAATATAAATAATAATAAAAAAAACAACATTTTTTGTGTTTATCAATCAGTCCTGTACAGTTTTAACTGCACAACAACTGCTGACAATGGAAGGCCAGGCGCAGTCCCCACCTTTAACAATGACAACCACAACAAGGCTCAACCAAACACAACTTTTTCAAAATAACAAACCAAAATAAAATAAATAAATCAAAATATAAAAAATTTGTGAATGTTTATTATTAACACTTTAATGAAAGTTTAATTATTTTAATAATATTCTATTGATCAATGATTATATATAATGACTCTGAGCATATCACAGGTCAGAATAGCAAACATGAACACTAATTTCTGATACTTCAAATACTATATACTAGAGTAACTAGTATTGAAAAATAGTCTTCCATGCCGGTTGTCTCAAAACAATTTTTAAAGATTGCTTAAAAAAGTTGTTTGTTGTAATGTAATACATGGATCAATCAAAATTTAGCAGAATAATGGCAGACAGTAGAATTAAAATACTAAAGCTACAGAACAAGGGCTACCCATCGATCTGCATAACCCAGCACTGCCATGACAGGCATCAGCTTATAAATGATAACTCTTCACTTAAAGTACTACCAAAGTTTTAATAAAACTACGCAGGCATGATCAATAATCAACCAATCGTATTAATGTCAACGCTATAGTGTAAGTTGTACACATACATAGGACTAAATATTCAGACTAAATAAAAGCAATGCCACTAGAAGATTAACTTTAGTGGTCCAAGTTCTACAACTAAGTCAACAGCACAAAGACACACAGCAGCATCATCAGCTCTAATTTACATTGCAGTATAAGGCCTATATATATCTCGGCCTAACTCTGCAGGATAGGATTCACTAGCCAACGTTGTTTTAAAAGTCATACAGACAATTCAACGTGAGGTACATGAGCAGCAGCATCAGCAGCTTGTATTTAAATTGCAGTATAAGGCCTATATATATCTCGGCCTAACTCTGCAGGACAGGCTTCACTAGCCAACGTTGTTTTAAAAGTCACACAGACAATTCAACGTGAGGTACATGAGCAGCAGCATCAGCAGCTTGTATTTAAATTGCAGTATAAGGCCTATATATATCTCGGCCTAACTGGGCAGGACAGGCTTCACTAGCCAACGTTGTTTTAAAAGTCATACAGACAATTCAACGTGCGGTACATGAGCAGCAGCATCAGCAGCTTGTATTTAAATTGCAGTATAAGGCCTATATATATCTCGGCCTAACTGGGCAAGAGAGGCTTCACTAGCCAACGTTGTTTTAAAAGTCATACAGACAAATTCAACGTGAGGTACATGAGCAGCAGCATCAGCAGCTTGTATTTAAATTGCAGTATAAGGCCTATATATATCTCGGCCTAACTCTGCAGGACAGGCTTCACTGGCCAACGTTGTTTTAAAAGTCATACAGACAATTCAACGTGAGGTACATGAGCAGCAGCATCAGCAGCTTGTATTTAAATTGCAGTATAAGGCCTATATATATCTCGGCCTAACTTGGCAGGAGAGGCTTCACTAGCCAACGTTGTTTTAAAAGTCATACAGACAATTCAACGTGAGGTACATGAGCAGCAGCATCAGCAGCTTGTATTTACATTGCAGTATAAGGCCTATATATATCTCGGCCTAACTGGGCAGGAGAGGCTTCACTAGCCAACGTTGTTTTAAAAGTCATACAGACAATTCAACGTGAGGTACATGAGCAGCAGCATCAGCAGCTTGTATTTAAATTGCAGTATAAGGCCTATATATATCTCGGCCTAACTGGGCAAGAGAGGCTTCACTAGCCAACGTTGTTTTAAAAGTCATACAGACAAATTCAACGTGAGGTACATGAGCAGCAGCATCAGCAGCTTGTATTTAAATTGCAGTATAAGGCCTATATATATCTCGGCCTAACTTGGCAGGAGAGGCTTCACTAGCCAACGTTGTTTTAAAAGTCATACAGACAATTCAACGTGAGGTACATGAGCAGCAGCATCAGCAGCTTGTATTTACATTGCAGTATAAGGCCTATATATATCTCGGCCTAACTGGGCAAGAGAGGCTTCACTAGCCAACGTTGTTTTAAAAGTCATACAGACAAATTCAACGTGAGGTACATGAGCAGCAGCATCAGCAGCTTGTATTTAAATTGCAGTATAAGGCCTATATATATCTCGGCCTAACTGGGCAGGAGAGGCTTCACTAGCCAACGTTGTTTTAAAAGTCATACAGACAATTCAACGTGAGGTACATGAGCAGCAGCATCAGCAGCTTGTATTTACATTGCAGTATAAGGCCTATATATATCTCGGCCTAACTGGGCAGGAGAGGCTTCACTAGCCAACGTTGTTTTAAAAGTCATACAGACAATTCAACGTGAGGTACATGAGCAGCAGCATCAGCAGCTTGTATTTAAATTGCAGTATAAGGCCTATATATATCTCGGCCTAACTGGGCAGGAGAGGCTTCACTAGCCAACGTTGTTTTAAAAGTCATACAGACAATTCAACGTGAGGTACATGAGCAGCAGCATCAGCAGCTTGTATTTAAATTGCAGTATAAGGCCTATATATATCTCGGCCTAACTTGGCAGTAGAGGCTTCACTAGCCAACGTTGTTTTAAAAGTCATACAGACAATTCAACGTGAGGTACATGAGCAGCAGCATCAGCAGCTTGTATTTAAATTGCAGTATAAGGCCTATATATATCTCGGCCTAACTTGGCAGGACAGGCTTCACTAGCCAACGTTGTTTTAAAAGTCATACAGACAATTCAACGTGAGGTACATGAGCAGCAGCATCAGAAGCTTGTATTTAAATTGCAGTATAAGGCCTATAAATATCTAGGCCTAACTCCGCGGGACAGGCAGCAGCAGCCAATGTGTGTGCAGCAAAGGTGTGTTCACGGGAATGGAACCCCACCAGACCCGGGCAAAACCATACATCAACTGAGACATCTCCGACAGCAGGAGCAGCAACAGCAGGTGACATATGGGCAGCAGCAGTGTGTTCCCGGGAATGGGCCCCCACCAGACCCGGGCAACACCATACATCAACTGAGACATCTCCGACAGCAGCAGCAGCAACAGCAGGTGACATGTGGGCAGCAGAAGTGTGTTCCCGGGAATGGGCCCCCACCAGACCCGGGCAACACCATACCTCAACTGAGACATCTCCGACAGCAGCAGCAGCAACAGCATGTGACATGTGGGCAGCAGCAGTGTGTTCCCGGGAATGGGCCCCCACCAGACCCGGGCAACACCATACCTCAACTGAGACATATTGATATTAATTTTATACATTATAGATATCGATAAAATGTATGTAAATATATAAAGGAATTAACATGTACATATAGATCTGCTGTGGAATTGTCGGTGTTTAGCAGCGGCTCTTTCGTTCCTCCTCATGTCTGTGAGGAGGAATGTGTCCCGACGCTCCACCCACCCATACACGATCAGTATCGCACACACGCTAGTCTACATCCAACTCCTACACCCATCCCTCATGTGCCTTTGTGAGCACCAAAGGCAGTGATGAGCCAAGTTTCAGCGGGCGGAGTCTGGAAGCGTTCCGCCGTGATCCAACGGGGGAAACGCAATCTCCCTTAGGTGATGAAGCAGCGTTGTTCCAAAGCTGATGAAAGGGTCCACATTGGGGCTTCCACCAGTGAGCAACCTGCATGATCTCTTGACGGTCATAGGGTCTAACGATCCATTTAAAGTGGCTATTTTGAACAACCGGGGTATTGATGTCAGGCGCAAAGGGTGCATACTTGAGCATGGCACAGCGGATCGCCAACACTGTCATCCAGCACAGTGCATTTTTCAAGCTGTTTAGAGGGAAACATGTGTTCTTCAGTTACATAGAACTGACAGTAAACTGTTTGTGCATAACGATTAGCAGTTTGGCTCCTGTACACGGACCCATAAAAATTTATGGTTCAGTATTCAGTGCGTGTGCTATGCGTTGACATCACGCATTCCTACCGTGTGTTTCAATTGACCATGAGAAAGAAGTTTAATTCTTTTTTAGTTTTATTAAATTTTTATTCTTTGAGGATTTATATAAATTTACAGTAATACGCTCCTCTAAAATGCAGTTGTATGTAGAAGGAAAAAAAAACAGCACTTAAATAGATCTGATGTGGTAGGTAAATATATAGATTTTGTCTATAATGCAATATTAATATATCAATCTCACCCATTTCACCCTGGAAGCAATCAAATTTGCTAATAAGGCTGAAATCAACATTCTATTGGACCGTATTACTGCACATAGATATACAATGTATATTTGAATTTTTTTATAATTATATAAAAAACATAATAAAAACATAACCGTGATTAATAAAGCACAAACAGTTTACTGTCAGTTCTATGTAACTGAAGAACACATGTTTCCCTCTAAACAGCTTGAAAAATGCACTATGCTGGATGACAGTGTTGGCGATCCGCTGTGCCATGCTCAAGTATGCACCCTTTGCGCCTGACAGCAATACCACGGTTGTTCAAAATAGCCACTTTAAATGGATCGTTAGACCCTATGACCGTCAAGAGATCATGCAGGTTGCTCACTGGTGGAAGCCCCAATGTGGACCCTTTCATCAGCTTTGGAACAACGCTGCTTCATCACCTAAGGGAGATTGCGTTTCCCGCGTTGGATCACGGCGGAACGCTTCCAGACTCCGCCCGCTGAAACTTGGCTCATCACTGCCTTTGGTGCTCACAAAGGCACATGAGGGATGGGTGTAGGAGTTGGATGTAGACTAGCGTGTGTGCGATACTGATCGTGTATGGGTGGGTGGAGCGTCGGGACACATTCCTCCTCACAGACATGAGGAGGAACAAAAGAGCCGCTGCTAAACACCGACAATTCCACAGCACTCTGCCTTCGAGAAAACACATGATGTCGTTGTAAGCGAAAACACAGTGTTCTGCTTCATCTTCCATGTGCCTGATCTGGAAACCTGGAGCAGACTACTTAGGTCTGATTGTGTGCTGTGTGGTCATGCACACTAATTACTTAAAAATAAAATAATGTGTGATTATTAAAAAATGGATCAATACTGAAATTAATCAATACATAAATATAAATAAAACCCAACTGTACATTTCATAATTTTAAAAATGATCATATTATACATTAAATAAATTAAAAAATATAATATACATGTAAATATAACTATAAATATATTAAAAATTAACAAAAATCAATAAAAATATTTATTAAAACATGATCAATACATTAAAATAAATAAAATCTATAATCAATATATAAATAATAAAAATATTAAATAATACACACCATTACTGAAATCAAACATACATGATTATATTACATTTTTAAAAACTAAGAAATACATATATATATATATAAGTTTTAAAATCCATGATTAATAAAGTAATAAATAGATAAAATATAATGCAAAATAATAAATAAATATATATATAATAAATAGAAAAATAAATTTCAAAATTCATCAAAAAATTCATAACTAGTAATTAATAAATAAATTCATAAATATAAATAAATAAATAAATAAGTTAATAAATAAATAAAAATATCAATAAGTAAGTTAAAAAGATTAAAAAACAACGGATTTTTGGAGGGAGAGAAAAGGAGAGTGATGGACAAGGGACGTCTCAACGTCCTGAACCGACAGCGGGGGCCAAGAAGTCACTGCCGATCCAGGACTCGTTCATCTTGATGAAGGTGAGTCTGTCCACGGAGTCAGTGGACAGACGGGTCCTCTTGTCCGTGACCACCCCACCTGCCGCGCTGAAAGTCCGCTCAGACAGTACGCTGGAGGGGGGGCAAGACAATAGCTCCAGCGCATACTGAGCGAGCTCACGGCAGGTGTCCAGCCTGGCAACCCAGTACTCCATGGGGTCGTCGGTGCTCATGCTGTCGGAAGCACCGACTGACCCCATGTAGTCAGCCACCATGCGGGCCAGCCGCTGGTGGTGACTGCTGCTGCTGCTGCTACTGGGTCGCGCAGACTGGTAGAACTGCCTCATCTCACCCATAAGGTCACCAAGTCGGCTGGTGCTGCTGGGACCAGCCGTCGGCTGGGTGAGATGGGCGGGGAGAACTGGAGCCTGAGGCCGCGGGTTAGCCTCCTCCAGCCGTTTGATGAGACAGGACCGCAGTTTTTCAATCCGGGCCTGTCTCCGGCTGGCTGGGATGAACTGCTCCAGCTTCCCCTTGCATCTAGGGTCTAAAAGGGTGGCCAACCAGAAATCATCACTCTCCTTCAGTTTCCTGATCCGGGGGTCCCTCCTAAGGCAGCGCAGCATGTGGGCAGCCATAGGGAAGAGGACAGCCTGCTGTGCCTCCTCATGGCTGCCAGGGACCATGACTTCCTGGTCCTCTTGCTGCTGTTCATGATGGTCCCTGTTGCTGCTGCCCCACCCCCGGACTAACGGTGCCCCCGACACCGTCTCTCCCTCCTGACCAGGCGCAGACTCCTGGACGTCATGAATGTCTTCCTCCTCCTCCACGTCGTCCTGGGCCTGGTCCTGGTGGAGCAAGGCCGCCTCATCTTGCTCCACCAAGGCACTCTCCCCAGCCTCGAGCAGGCGATCTAGTGTCCTGTCCAGCAGGAACACTAAGGGGAGCACGTCATTGAGGCCGACATGCTCCCCGCTGACCATCTTGGTCGCCTGCTCAAATGGGGCCAACACGTGGCAGACCTGCTGTATCTGCCCCCACTCCGCATTAGTGATGTATGGGAGTGTGTTGGTTGGCCCTGGAGTGCCTAGGTCAAGCAGGTATTCCCTCACCGCCCTTCTCTGCTCCCACAACCTCTCCAGCATGTGGAGGGTGGAGTTCCACCGCGTCACGCTGTCGACAATCAGCCTGTGAGGGGGCAGGCTGTTGTCCCGCTGCAGTCTGGACAGGGACGCGGAGGCAGTTGGGGAGCGTCGGAAGTGGCTGGCAATCCGACGGACACGTTGCACAATGTCACTCAACCCTGGAAATGTACGTAGGTATTTCTGGACAACCAGGTTGAGGACATGTGCCATGCAGGGGACGTGTGTCAGACTGCCAGCATGGAGGGCGGCGAGGAGGTTGCTGCCGTTGTCACATACAACCATACCTGCCTGGAGCCTTCGGGGTGTCAGCCACTTCTGGACCTGATCCTGTAGTGCTGATAGAACATCAGGTCCAGTGTGTCTCCGTTCCCCTAAGCTAACAAGCTGGAGCACGGCCTGGCAGCGGACGTGCCCCACACTTGCATAGCTACGGGGACGCTTGCTGGGGGGCTCAGCAGCTGTGGAGACAGTGGCTTGAGGGAGGATAGTGTTTCCACCCTGGACACCCCGTGGCGGCACCACAAACTCTGATGCCGCTGTTCCCTCCCCGGCGCCTCGGAGGGAAACCCAATGGGCGGTAAAACTAATGTAGCGCCCCTGCCCATGCCTGCTGGTCCAGGCATCCATGGTCAGATGCACCCTGTCGCTGACAGCGTGATCCAGCGACAGGGATACATTCTGCACCACATGCTGGTGGAGGGCAGGGACGCCGGTCCTGGCGAAGAAATGGCGGCTGGGGACACGCCATCTAGGTTGGGCCTGCTCCAACATCTGCCTGAATGGATTGCTATCCACAAGGTTGAAGGGCAGCAGATGTTGGGCAATAACCCTTGCCAGGAGCCCATTGAGAGAACGCACGCGTCTGTCCCCGGGGGTGTAGGGCGCGGTGCGTTCCAAAGCCTCAGCAATTGAGGGCTGGCGCCGGACGGCAGAGGAGGAGGACCTGGAGGAGGGTGCAGTGGAGGCAGAGGTATGGCTGCCGGTACCAGTACCTCTAGGAGAGGGAGTGGTGGAGTGGGACTCAATTTGAGTCTGCGGTTGCTGCTGATGCTGAACAGTGGCAGGAGGTGCTGGCCCCTGCACACTGGTGGTGGCGCTGCTGCTACGACCACCACGCATCTCTTCCCACTCCCGCCAGTGATTGACTCTAAGGTGCTGGGTCAGGGCAGTGGTACCCAGCCGAGCCAAACACTTCCCTCTCCTCACCCTGGCATGGCATAGCTGACAGATGCCAATTGTGACATCATCTGCTGCCAGGGTGAAATAGGCCCAAACAGGCGACTTCCGCCCAAACCTCTGGTCAGATGGGGCAGAGGATACCCGCGCCTGTTCAGGCTCGGTGCGCACAGTAGGAGCTGGCTGCTGCTGCCTGCCGCTCTTACCAGTGGCGCCCCTGACACTGGGCTCCCTGGTGACCTGGCGCACCAATTGCCTCGCCTGCCTACCTTCGTCAGTGCTGCTGTCACGTGACGAAGGAGGTGGCACACACTCTGTGTCACCCTCCTCCTCAGACTCAAGGCCCCCATGTGATGGACCGAGAGGAACAGCTAACGGGGAGCCCCTGCCATGGCTCTGCTGTCCCCTCACTGACACCTGAGTCTGACTAGGTGCCGGAGTAGTGTGGCTTACCCCACCCGCACCCGTTGGAAGGGATATCACTGGGGTACTCACAGGAGGTACCCCATCCTCCTCCTCTACCCCTTCCATAAGGTCTTGACAATCGGGTGGACTAAATTCAAGTTCACCCTCCTGCATTAAGTCCCCCAAGATGTCCCTCTCACTGTCGCTAAACAGGAGCAGGGTATCATCTTGGGGACTGGGGGGTGGTGAAGCAGGAGGAGGAGTTGCCCCACCGCTGCTGATGCTGCTGCTCCTGCTGCGAGCCTGGGCAGATGAATCTGTGGCACTGGATTGTGCCACATATGCCACAATTGCATCCGCCTCGTCTGAACCAATTGTGCGGCTGCCACGCGCAAAAAAATCTGGGATCAGGCGTGCTCCACTGACTGCTGGCTGCGTAGCAGCGTTCCTTCTCCTGCCCCTACTGCTCTGGCTGCGTGCCTCGCCTTTGTGGCTCATTTTTGGAAGAACCAACCAAAAATAAAATATATATAAATATAGGGGATAAACTTTATTGGGCCGGTGACAAAAAAACACAAATGATATAAAATACCAAAAAAAAAAAATTTAAAGTTATAGAAACCAAAAAGAAATTAAAACTTAATTATTAATATATATATTTTTTTATTTTTTATTATTTTGCACTAATAACTAAAATTAAACTAACTACTAAGACACAGACTGAGACAAAACTAAGACAAGTAACACTAAAACTTTTTTTTTTTTTTTTTTACCTAACTACAAAGACACGGACTAAGACAAAACGAAGACAAGTAACACTAAAACTTTTTTTATGCTTTTTTGTTTTTTTTGTGACCTAACTACAAAGACACAGACTAAGACAAAACGAAGACAAGTAACACTAAAACTTTTTTTTGGCTTTTTTGGTTTTTTTGTGACCTAACTACAAAGACACAGACTAAGACAAAACGAAGACAAGTAACACTAAAACTTTTTTTTGGCTTTTTTGGTTTTTTTGTGACCTAACTACAAAGACACAGACAGACAAAACGAAGACAAGTAACACTAAAAGTTTTTTTTTGCTTTTTATTTAAACTAACTACAAAAACACAGACTAAGAAAAAACGAAGACAAGTAACACTAAAACTTTTTTTTGGCTTTTTTGGTTTTTTTGTGACCTAACTACAAAGACACAGACTAAGACAAAACGAAGACAAGTAACACTAAAACTTTTTTTTGGCTTTTTTGGTTTTTTTGTGACCTAACTACAAAGACACAGACAGACAAAACGAAGACAAGTAACACTAAAAGTTTTTTTTTGCTTTTTATTTAAACTAACTACAAAAACACAGACTAAGAAAAAACGAAGACAAGTAACACTAAAACTTTTTTTTGGCTTTTTTGTGACCTAACTACAAAGACACGGACTAAGACAAAACGAAGACAAGTAACAGTAAAACTTTTTTTTGGCTTTTTTTTTTTTTAACTAACTACAAAAACACGGACTAATACAAAACGAAGACAAGTAACACTAAAACTTTTTTTTTTGCTTTTTTTTTTTTTAAACTAACTACAAAAACACGGACTAAGACAAAACAAAGACAAGTAACACTAAAGGTTTGTTTTTTTCTACTAACTACCTACAACGGCACAAAGACAAAGACGGACGGACTGACGGACGGACTAGGACAAAATGAACAAACTCGGAACAGACAATAAAGACTACGAATTTACACAGAAGGACACTAAACTAAAACCCTACACTAAGCTTTTATATGAAAAGTTAACCTAAACCCTAACTATAACTGGAAATAATAAAGTTGATCCTACACTAAACCCTAACTATTACTGTAAATAATAAAGTTGATCCTACACTAAACCCTAAGAACTAAGCTAATTTATCCTGAAATTACTATCTAATTCCCTATCTGTATTTAATCAATTCAAACTAACTAGTCCCTACTCTACACTGCACTTTATATAATAAACTGAGCCCTAACACTGCCTAAACTAACTTTATGACCTACCCTGCACCCTACAAACTATATAATTATTCACTGTCCTAAACCCTATCTATCTATCTAATAATTTTAAACTGTAATTTCGATTTCTGCACAATTTCGACTGACAAATGCTCTTGCTCCTCTCACTACAACAACTAAACCCACAAAATGGCAACCGGGCGGTGTCTTTATTTATATAGTGAAGGGGCAGGCTACTAACCGATTGGTTGCTATGGATGTTGCTAAGGTGTGACAGGCCATTCCCATTGGCTATTCAAGCTAGGAGAAGGGAGGGTTCACAAATCTGCTCTGTCATTTGGGCAAAAAAAATACGATTTTATCGTTATTAACGCTTTTATTGAAAATCGCATTTCGATTTTCATGGCCACTGCTGAGGTAAATGTCCCGCCATTTATTTTTCTATAGACATTTTAGCTAATTTAATATTATGTGTAGTCTACCAACTATATCCAACACTGTTTAATAAATTGTATGTAAAGCGAATTTTAGGATTGAAAGATTCAACACGCTATACTAGATATGGGAAGATTAAAAAAAAAAAAAACGCCTTACACGATAATTACGTAGATGTCATTATCGCGTAATACGATTGTTACTATATGATGGTGTTAAGCTAACTTTTGGAGAGCATTAAAATCATACTAAGATAAATCGCCTTAATCGATAATTACGTAATTGTCATTATCGCATAATGCGATTGTAACTTTAATATGGTGTTATTAAGCTAACTTTTGGGGAGCATTGAACATACAAAGATAAATCGCCTTACACGAAAGTTACGTTGTTGTCATTATCGCGTAATACGATTATAACTTAAATTGAGGCAGCTGAAGAATATTTAGCCATAGTAATGTAAACCATGTGCAAGTAGAAATAGCAATGCGATTAATTCAAATTATAATAATGGAATTGTGATTTAAGCTTAGCACTGCTATAGTCCATATTAGGCTAGAATTAACAAATAAAGAATATAGCAGTGCTATATTAAAATTGAAATTCGATTATTTTAACTTTAACTAATCGAATTGCTATTTCAACTAGAACCTGGTTTACTATGGTTGGATGGTAGAATTAGCGAATATGACGAATGTATTCGTCATATTGCTCAAAACGAAGATAACGAAGTATTCTACATCTTCGGTTTAGCTACCTATTCGTCAACTTCGCTAATTCTAGCAATCAAATAGGAAAGTTGACTATAGAGACAGCTAAGTTTAATTCGCTATGCGATTATATCACTTTTTTTTATAAATATAATCATTATAATAATGAAGTAGTTAACTATTCAATTTGTTTAAAAAAAAAAAAAAAAAAAGTAATAAAATCGCATAGCGAATTATATTTAGCTGTCTCTATAGTCAACTTTCCTATTTGATTGCTAGAATTAGCGAAGATGACGAATAGTTAACTAAAACGAAGATGGAGAATATTTCGTTATCTTCGTTTTGAGGAATATGACGAATACATTCGTTATATTCGTCATCTTCGCTAATTCTAGATATCAAACCAATAGTAAAGTAGCCTTAAGTTAAAATCGCAATCGCGATTCTTTAAAATCGCTTAATAAATCGAGATATTATAATAATGACGAATATTCGATTTCGACGAATATTAAACGAATATTCTATCGAATATTCGCGAATTTCGTCGAAATCGAATATGGCACCTGCCGCTCATCACTACCACTTACCTCCCCACTCTGTCACCGGGTCACTCTGTGATCTACTGATGCTGCTGCCACCTCAACATTGTCACCTTGCCACTCTGTGGTCTCCTGAGGCTGCTGCCACCTCCACACTATATCATATTACCACTCTGTGGCCTCCTCATGCTGCTCCTGCCACCTCCACACTCATCATGTCACACTCATGTTATTGTGCCACTATGTGGTCTCCTGATGCTGCTGCTGCTATATGCACACTATGTCACCTTGCTGATCTGTGGTCTCCTGATGCTGCTGCCACCTCCACACTATGTCACTGTCACGGCTGTGTCTCGGTCTCTGTGTTTGCTGTGACACGTTTGCCATGCATGCTGGTTGACTGGGGCAACTTGTAGTTTATGCAGCATGTTTGTACACTTCTCCTTTAAGGTTTGTTTCCCTTACCTGTCTGGTGCTTGTGCGGTTAACTACTTGGCTGGGTGTGGTCACTAGATGCTTATATTGCTTGTGGCTGGTAGCCTGGAGATTTAGTTTTCCTCTAGCTTCTGTTGGTGCATGAGCTATGCTCCTGTCCTGGGTATTCCATCTGCCCAGTTATTGAGGGCCATCTAGTGAGACATTAATGTCATATTGATGTCACTTCCCTTCCTACCTTACCCATTTCTATGTATGGTGTGGTTTATGTTCAGGGTTTGTGTTGTATGTCTAGTTGTTCCATGTCTGGCCCGTTTTGGTGTTTACGGTCCTGCATGGATGCTAGACACTAGAGATGGCCTTGCGGTTCACCTGGCGGTCGGTTCGCGCCCGCCATATTCTTTTACATTGTGAAGAACTTTGACCCATGACACATCCATCAGGTGGTACAGGACAGCCAATTGAAAAGTTTCAACACATGGACATACCCCCTACCTTATAAATAGATCTGATCTGGCTGCGATTTTACATTCTGTTATTTGTCAGTGTAGGGAGAGGTTGCTGTGTGGAGCAGGGACAGACTGTTAGTGACACAAATCGCTAGCTAATATGTCCACAAAAGTCCTTTTAAGGAATGGTATAGGTGTACTATTGATAGGTGTGCAGTACATAGGGGTGTAATACACTTATAATATACTTTATAACATAGAAAGCAGTGGATTTGTATTGTGCAGCATTGTGACTGGTGAGCGGTTCTGCAGCGATACTACAGGGTGGGCCATTTATATGGATACACCTTAATAAAATGGGAATGGTTGGTGATATTAACTTTCTGTTTGTGGCACATTAGTATATGTGAGGGGGGGGGACTTTTCAAGATGGGTGGTGACCATGGCGGCCATTTTGAAGTCAGCCATTTTGAATCCAACTTTTGTTTTTTCCATAGGAAGAGGGTCATGTGACACATCAAACTTATTGGGAATTTCACAAGAAAAACAATGGTCTGCTTGGTTTTAACTTAAATTTATTCTTTCATGTGTTATTTACAAGTTTCTGACCACTTATAAAATGTGTTCAATGTGCTGCCCATTGTGTTGGATTGTCAATGCAACCCTCTTCTCCCACTCTTCACACACTGATAGCAACACCGCAGGAGAAATTCTAGCACAGGCTTCCAGTATCCGTAGTTTCAGGTGCTGCACATCTCGTATCTTCACAGCATAGACAATTGCCTTCAGATGACCCCAAAGATAAAAGTCTAAGGGGGTCAGATCGGGAGACCTTGGGGGCCATTCAACTGGCCCACGACGACCAATCCACTTTCCAGGAAACTGTTCATCTAGGAATGCTCGGACCTGACACCCATAATGTGGTGGTGCACCATCTTGCTGGAAAAACTCAGGGAACGCGCCAGCTTTAGTGCATAAAGAGGGAAACACATCATCATGTAGCAATTTTGCATATCCAGTGGCCTTGAGGTTTACATTGATGAACGGCCCCACTATCTTTGTACCCCATATACCACACCATACCATCAATTTTTTTGTTCCAACAATCTTGGAGGGATCTATCCAATGTGGGTTAGTGTCAGACCAATAGCGGTGGTTTTCTTTGTTAACTTCACCATTCACATAAAAGTTTGCCTCATCACTGAACAAAATCTTCTGCGTAAACTAAGGGTCCTGTTCCAATTTTTGTTTTGCCCATTCTGCAAATTCAGTGCACTGATCTGGGTCATCCTCGTTGAGATGCTACAGTAGCTGGAGTTTGTAAGGGTGCCATTTGTGAGTAGCTAATATCCGCCGAAGGGATGTTCGACTAATGCCATTCTCCAGTGACATGCGGCGAGTGCTACCCTGTGGGCTCTTGCTGAATGAAGCTAGGACAGCCACTGATGTTTCTTCATTAGAGACAGATTTCATGCGTCCACATTTAGGCAAATCCATCACTGAACCAGTTTCACGAAACTTAGCAAGCAGTTTTCTAACTGTAGCATGGGAGATGGGTGGTCTCGTAGGGTGTCTTGCATTGAAATCTGCTGCAATGACCCGGTTACTGCGTTCACCAGACATCAACACAATTTCTATCCGCTCCTCACGTGTTAACCTCGATGACATGTCAATGGCTGTAAACAAAGAGAAACTTGTAAATAACTCATGAAAGAATAAAGTTACGTTAAAACCAAGCACACCATTGTTTTTCGTGTGAAATTCCCAATAAGTTTGATGTGTCACATGACCCTCTTCCTATTGAAAAAACAAAAGTTGGATTCAAAATGGCCAACTTCAAAATGGCCACCATGGTCACCACCCATCTTGAAAAGTTTCCCCCTCACATATACTAATGTGCCACAAACAGGAAGTTCATATCACCAACCATTCCCATTTTATTAAGGTGTATCCATATAAATGGCCCACCCTGTACAACTACAAAGAGTGACAAACACAATTATAAAAAATTATTATAACTGGTGTGATATACCAGTCGCCCCCCAAAATGACAGATTGAAGCGGGGTGTTATATACCAATATACCTTCATAATAGTGTATTTAGGTACTGCAGAATTTTTTGCCTGTTTTGCTGCGTTCCCTCTGCTACATACAGTGACAAACGGTACTGGAAAAAAAGTATTATAACTGGTGTGATATACCAGTCTCCCCCCAAAACAACAGATTGAAGCGGGGTGTTATATACCTTCTTCCACAAACACTGTTCTTCTCTAGAGACTTTTGTCACAGGGTCATTTAAATAATGACAGGCAGAGGAAGTGGCAGGCCCTTCCGCAGGGGTGGTAGGGGTAGGGCAGGAGCACCAGGCCGGAGCCTAAGTGGGGAGTTGCTGAAGGTGCGTTTGATTACGTCAAAGGACGCAACAGACTTGGTTGAGTTCCGCTTCTGCACCCTCCTCATCCTCTCTATCTGCACCCTCTTCACTCTCTGCTGTGTGCACCCCCAAAGCCACCACCACCAACACCATATACCCTCCGCCCGAGTCACAGGAATTATTTTCCGATCCATTACAAGACATTTCCGATGCGCAGCCATTCTTGGCATCGGATCAGGAAGAGGAGGTAGCAAAGGCCGCCACTCAGCAGTCTGACGACAGTACTCAATTCGGCCCAAGGAGGTTGGTCCCCGCTGTTGCTGCCTACTCCAAGATCTCTAAGGTTAGTGGTGGGGAAGGTGACGTTGATGATGACGTGTCTATAGACGTCACGTGGGTGCCCACAAGAGAGAAAGAGGAGGGGAGTTCAGAGGGAGAAATGGACCAGCAGATATGGAGGAGAAGAAGGCAGAACTTACATTGCACAGGAGGGAAAAAACAGACTGCTAATGTATGAGGAGCGAGCCATCTACCATGCACAGTCACATCTGGCACTCCCAGGACGCAAGCACATGGCTCCGCAGTGTGGGCTTTTTTTAACGTGTCTGCTGCTGACAACAGTGTTACCATCTGCAGCCTTTGCTGTCAACACATAAGTCGCGGAAAGCCCAACACTCGCCTAGGGACGACCGCCTTAAGAAGGCACCTGGCCTCCCATCACCGAGCTTAGTGGGAGCAACGCCGTCAGAACCTACAAAGCCACACTCCAGGTGCTCACCGTCCAGCCTCTTCTCCTCTCTTCTCCCAATTGTCCTCCACTCCACCTTCCATTGTGCCATCCTCACGTTTATCTGGAAAAAGGCAGGCTTCCGTGGCCCAAATGTTCGAGCGTAAAAAGATGATGACGCTGGATAACCCTCTTGCCCAACGGTTGACCGCTGGCTTGTCGGAATTGCTAGCCCGCCAACTATTGCCATATAAACTGGTGGACTCGGAGGCCTTTAGAAATTTTGTGGCCATTGGAACACCGCAATGGAAGGTCCCAGGAAGGGCATCCCAAAGCTACAGTCAGGTCCATAAATATTGTGACATCGACACAATTCTAACATCGTTGGATCTATACACCACCACCAATGGATTTGAAATTAACCACCTCAGCCCCCAGTGCTTAAACACCCTGAAAGACCTGGCCACTTTTTACACTTCTGACCTACACTATTTTCACCGTTTATTGATCGGTCATGCAACTTACCACCCAAATGAATTTTACCTCCTTTTCTTCTCACTAATAGAGCTTTCATTTGGTGGTATTTAATTGCTGCTGACATTTTTACTTTTTTTGTTATTAATCGAAATTTAACGATTTTTTTGCAAAAAAATGTCATTTTTCACTTTCAGTTGTAAAATTTTGCAAAAAAAAACGAGATCCATATATAAATTTTGCTCTAAATTTCTTGTTCTACATGTCTTTGATAAAAAAAAAATGTTTGGGTAAAAAAAAAAATGGTTTGGGTAAAAGTTATAGCGTTTACAAACTATGGTACAAAAATGTGAATTTCCGCTTTTTGAAGCAGCTCTGACTTTCTGAGCACCTGTCATGTTTCCTGAGGTTCTACAATGGCCAGACAGTACAAACACCCCACAAATGACCCCATTTCGGAAAATAGACACCCTAAGGTATTCGCAGATGGGCATAGTGAGTTCATAGAACTTTTTATTGTTTGTCACAAGTTAGCGGAAAATGATGATTTTTTATTTTTATTTATTTTTTCTTACAAAGTGTCATATTCCACTAACTTGTGACAAAAAATAAAAAGTTCTATGAACTCACTATGCCCATCACGAAATACCTTGGGGTCTCTTCTTTCCAAAATGGGGTCACTTGTGGGGTAGTTATACTGCCCTGGCATTCTAGGAGCCCAAATGTGTGGTAAGGAGTTTGAAATCAAATTCTGTAAAAAATGACCAGTGAAATCCGAAAGGTGCTCTTTGGAATATGGGCCCCTTTGCCCACCTAGGCTGCAAAAAAGTGTCACACATCTGGTATCTCTGTATTCAGGAGAAGTTGAGGAATGTGTTTTGGGGTGTCTTTTGCCAAGATATTTATCTCACCCAGCATGGGTATATGTAAAAAGACACCCCAAAACACATTCCTCAACTTCTCCTGAATACAGAGATACCAGATGTGTGACACTTTTTTGCAGCCTAGGTGGGCAAAGGGGCCCATATTCCAAAGAGCACCTTTCGGATTTCACTGGTCATTTTTAACAGAATTTGATTTCAAACTCCTTACCACACATTTGGGCCCCTAGAATGCCAGGGCAGTATAACTACCCCACAAGTGACCCCATTTTGGAAAGAAGACACCCCAAGGTATTCGCTGATGGGCATAGTGAGTTCATGGAAGTTTTTTTTTTTTTGTCACAAGTTAGTGGAATATGAGACTTTGTAAGAAAAAAAAAAATAAAAAAAAAATAATCATTTTCCACTAACTTGTGACAAAAAATAAAAAATTCTAGGAACTCGCCATGCCCCTTACGGAATACCTTGGGGTGTCTTCTTTCCAAAATGGGGTCACTTGTGGGGTAGTTATACTGCCCTGGCATTTTCCAGGGGCCCTAATGTGTGGTAAGTAGGTAAATGACCTGTGAAATCCGAAAGGTGCTCTTTGGAATGTGGGCCCCTTTGCCCACCTAGGCTGCAAAAAAGTGTCACACATGTGGTATCTCCGTACTCGGGAGAAGTTGGGGAATGTGTTTTGGGGTGTCATTTTACATATACCCATGCTGGGTGAGATAAATATCTTGGTCAAATGCCAACTTTGTATAAAAAAATGGGAAAAGTTGTCTTTGCCAAGATATTTCTCTCACCCAGCATAGGTATATGTAAAATGACACCTCAAAACACATTCCCCAACTTCTCCTGAGTACGGCTATACCAGATGTGTGACACTTTTTTGCAGCCTAAATGCGCAAAGGGGCCCACATTCCTTTTATGAGGGCATTTTTAGACATTTGGATCCCAGACTTCTTCTCACGCTTTAGGGCCCCTAGAATGCCAGGGCAGTATAAATACCCCACATGTGACCCCATTTTGGAAAGAAGACACCCCAAGGTATTTAATGAGGGGCATGGCGAGTTCATAGAAATTTTTATTTTTTTGGCACAAGTTAGCGGAAATTGATTTTATTTATTTTTTTCTCACAAAGTCTCCCTTTCCGCTAACTTGGGACAAAAATTTCAATCTTTCATGGACTCAATATGCCCCTCACGGAATACCTGGGGGTGTCTTCTTTCCGAAATGGGGTCACATGTGGGGTATTTATACTGCCCTGGCATTCTAGGGGCCCTAAAGCATGAGAAGAAGTCTGGAATCTAAATGTCTAAAAAAATTTACGCATTTGGATTCCGTGAGGGGTATGGTGAGTTCATGTGAGATTTCATTTTTTGACACAAGTTAGTGGAATATGAGACTTTGTAAGAAAAAAAAAAAAATTCAGCTAACTTGGGCCAAAAAAATGTCTGAATGGAGCCTTACAGAGGGGTGATCAATGACAGGGGGGGTGATCAATGACAGGGGGGGTGATCAATGACAGGGGGGTGATCAATGACAGGGGGGTGATCAATGACTGGGGGGTGATCTGGGAGTCTATATGCGGTGATCACCACAGTCATTGTTCACGCCCCTGTATGGTTCCATTCAGACGTCCGTATTCGTTTTGCGGATCCGATCCATCTATCAGTGGATCCGTAAAAATCATGCGGACATCTGAATGGAGCTTTACAGGGGGTTGATCAATGACAGGGGGGTAATCAATGACAGGGGGGTGATCAGGGAGTCTATATGGGGTGATCACCACATTTATTGATCATGCCCCTGTAAGGCTCCATTCAGACGTCCGTGTGCGTTTTGCGGATCCGATCCATCTATCAGTGGATCCGTAAAAATCATGCGGACGTCTGAATGGAGCTTTACAGGGGGTTGATCAATGACAGGGGGGTAATCAATGACAGGGGGGTGATCAGGGAGTCTATATGGGGTGATCACCACAGTCATTGATCACTCCCCTGTAAGGTTCCATTCAGACGTCCGTATGCATTTTGCGGATCTGATCCATCTATCAGTGGATCCGTAAAAATCATGCGGACATCTGAATGGAGCTTTACAGGGGGGTGATCAATGACAGGGGGGTAATCAATGACAGGGGGGTGATCAGGGAGTCTATATGGGGTGATCACCACAGTCATTGATCATGCCCCTGTAAGGCTCCATTCAGACGTCCGTGTGCGTTTTGCGGATCCGATCCATCTATCAGTGGATCCGTAAAAATCATGCGGACGTCTGAATGGAGCTTTACAGGGGGGTGATCAATGACAGGGGTGTAATCAATGACAGGGGGGTGATCAGGGAGTCTATATGGGGTGATCACCACAGTCATTGATCATGCCCCTGTAAGGCTCCATTCAGATGTCCGTGTGCGTTTTGCGGATCCGATCCATCTATCAGTGGATCCGTAAAAATCATGCGGACGTCTGAATGGAGCTTTATAGGGGTGTGATCAATGACAGGGGGGTAATCAATGACAGGGGGGTGATCAGGGAGTCTATATGGGGTGATCAGGGGTGATCAAGGGTGAATAAGGGGTTAATAAGTGACGGGGGGGTGTAGTGTAGTGTGGTGCTTGGTGCAACATATTACTGAGCTACCTGTGTCCTCTGGTGGTCGATCCAAACAAAGGGGACCACCAGAGGACCAGGTAGCAGGTATATTAGACGCTGTTATCATAACAGCGTCTAATATACCTGTTAGGGGTTAAAAAAATCACATCTCCAGCCTGCCAGCGAACGATCGCCGCTGGCAGGCTGGAGATCCACTTTCTTACCTTCCGTTCCTGTGAGTGCGCGCGCCTGTGTGCGCGCGTTCACAGGAAATCTCGGCCATCGCGAGATGACGCGCCGGCGCGTCCACTCGGAATGAATCAACCACCTCCAGGACGCGTCAGTGCGTACAGCGGTCCGGAGGTGGTTAAACAAACAAGATTTGCTTTAACTTCAGACTATCAGCTTTAATTTGAGGGTATTTACATACAAATCAGGTGAATGGTGTAGGAATTACAACAGTTTGCTTATGTGCCTTCCATAAATCAAACTTTCACTTTTTAATACTTGGTTGCAAATCCTTTGCAGTCAATTGCAGCCTGAAGTCTGGAACGCATAGACCAGACACTGGGTTTCATCCCTAGTGATGCTCTGCCAGGCCTCTACTGCAACTGTCTTCAGTTACTGCTTGTTCTTGAGGCATTTTCTCTTCAGTTTTGTCTTCAGCAAGTGAAATGCATGCTCAATCAGAATCAGGTCAGGTGATTGACTTGGCCATTGCATAACATTCCACTTCTTTCCCTTAAAAAACTCTTTGGTTGCTTTTGCAGTATGCTTTGGGTCATTGTCCATCTGCACTGTGAAGCACCGTCCAATGAGTTCTTAAGCACTTGGCTGAATATGAGCAGATAATATTGCCTGAAAACACTTCAGAATTCATCCTGCTGCTTTTGTCAGCAGTCACATCATCAATAAATACAAGAGAACCAGTTCTATAGGCAGCCATACATGCCCATGCCATGACAATACCACCACCATGCTTCACTGATGAGGTGGTATGCTTAAGATCATGAGCAGTTCCTTTCCTTCTCCATACTCTTCTCTTCCCATCACTCTGGTACAAGTTGATCTTGGTTTTATCTGTCCATAGGATGTTGTTCCAAAACTGTGAAGGCTTTTTTAGATGTTGTTTCGCAAACTCTAATCTGGCCTTCCTGTTTTTGAGGCTCACCAATGGTTTACATCTTGTGGTGAACCCTCTGTATTCACTATGGTGAAGTTTTCTCTTGATTGTTGACTTTGACACACATACACCTACCTCCTGGAGAGTGTTCTTGATCTGGCAAACTGTTGTGAAGGGTATTTTCTTGACCAGGGAAATAATTCTCTGGTCATCCACCACAGTTGTTTTCCGTGGTCTTCTGGGTCTTTTTAATAATGTTTCAAACAGTTGTTTTGGCTACGCCTAATGTTTTTGCTATCTCTCTGATGGGTTTGTTTTGTTTATTCAGCCTAATGATGGCTTGCTTCACTGATAGTGACAGCTCTTTGGATCTCATCTAGTGAGACATTAATGTCATATTGATGTCACTTCCCTTCCTACCTTACCCATTTCTATGTAAGGTGTGGTTTATGTTCAGGGTTTGTGTTGTATGTCTAGTTGTTCCATGTCTGGCCCGTTTTGGTGTTTACGGTCCTGCATGGATGCTAGACACTAGAGATGGCCTTGCGGTTCACCCGGCGGTCGGTTCGCGCCCGCCATATTCTTTTACATTGTGAAGAACTTTGACCCATGACACATCCATCAGGTGGTAAAGGACAGCCAATTGAAAAGTTTCAACACATGGACATACCCCCTACCTTATAAATAGACCTGATCTGGCTGCGATTTTACATTCTGTTATTTGTCAGTGTAGGGAGAGGTTGCTGTGTGGAGCAGGGACAGACTGTTAGTGACACAAATCGCTAGCTAATAGGTCCACAAAAGTCCTTTTAAGGAATGGTATAGGTGTACTATTGATAGGTGTGCAGTACATAGGGGTGTAATACACTTATAATATACTTTATAACATAGAAAGCAGTGGATTTGTATTGTGCAGCATTGTGACTGGTGAGCGGTTCTGCAGCGATACTACAGGGTGGGCCATTTATATGGATACACCTTAATAAAATGGGAATGGTTGGTGATATTAACTTTCTGTTTGTGGCACATTAGTATATGTGAGGGGGGGGGACTTTTCAAGATGGGTGGTGACTATGGCGGCCATTTTGAAGTCAGCCATTTTGAATCCAACTTTTGTTTTTTTCCATAGGAAGAGGGTCATGTGACACATCAAACTTATTGGGAATTTCACAAGAAAAACAATGGTGTGCTTGGTTTTAACGTAAATTTATTCTTTCATGTATTATTTACAAGTTTCTGACCACTTATAAAATGTGTTCAATGTGCTGCCCATTGTGTTGGATTGTCATTGCAACCCTCTTCTCCCACTTTTCACACACTGATAGCAACACCGCAGGAGAAATGCTAGCACAGGCTTCCAGTATCCGTAGTTTCAGGTGCTGCACATCTCGTATCTTCACAGCATAGACAATTGCCTTCAGATGACCCCAAAGATAAAAGTCTAAGGGGGTCAGATCGGGAGATCTTGGGGGCCATTCAACTGGCCCACGACGACCAATCCACTTTGCAGGAAATTGTTCATCTAGGAATGCTCGGACCTGACACCCATAATGTGGTGGTGCAACATCTTGCTGGAAAAACTCAGGGAACGCACCAGCTTTAGTGCATAAAGAGGGAAACACATCATCATGTAGCAATTTTGCATATCCAGTGGCCTTGAGGTTTCCATTGATGAAGAATGGCCCCACTATCTTTGTACCCCATATACCACACCATACCATCAATTTTTTTGTTCCAACAATCTTGGAGGGATCTATCCAATGTGGGTTAGTGTCAGACCAATAGCGGTGGTTTTCTTTGTTAACTTCACCATTCACATAAAAGTTTGCCTCATCACTGAACAAAATCTTCTGCGTAAACTGAGGGTCCTGTTCCAATTTTTGTTTTGCCCATTCTGCAAATTCAGTGCACCGATCTGGGTCATCCTCGTTGAGATGCTACAGTAGCTGGAGTTTGTAAGGGTGCCATTTGTGAGTAGCTTATATCCGCCGAAGGGATGTTCGACTAATGCCACTCTCCAGTGACATGCGGCGAGTGCTACCCTGTGGGCTCTTGCTGAATGAAGCTAGGACAGCCACTGATGTTTCTTCATTAGAGACAGATTTCATGCGTCCACATTTTGGCAAATCCATCACTGAACCAGTTTCACGAAACTTAGCAAGCAGTTTTCTAACTGTAGCATGGGAGATGGGTGGTCTCGTAGGGTGTCTTGCATTGAAATCTGCTGCAATGACCCGGTTACTGCGTTCACCAGACGTCAACACAATTTCTATCCGCTCCTCACGTGTTAACCTCGACGACATGTCAATGGCTGTAAACAAAGAGAAACTTGTAAATAACTCATGAAAGAATAAAGTTACGTTAAAACCAAGCACACAATAAGTTTGATGTGTCACATGACCCTCTTCCTATTGAAAAAACAAAAGTTGGATTCAAAATGGCCAACTTCAAAATGGCCACCATGGTCACCACCCATCTTGAAAAGTTTCCCCCTCACATATACTAATGTGCCACAAACAGGAAGTTCATATCACCAACCATTCCCATTTTATTAAGGTGTATCCGGCCCACCCTGTACAACTACAAAGAGTGACAAACACAATTATAAAAAATTATTATAACTGGTGTAATATACCAGTCGCCCCCCAAAATGACAGATTGAAGCGGGGTGTTATATACCAATATACCTTCATAATAGTGTATTTAGGTACTGCAGAATTTTTTGCCTGTTTTGCTGCGTTCCCTCTGCTACACACAGTGACAAACGGTACTGGAAAAAAAGTATTATAACTGGTGTGATATACCAGTCTCCCCCCAAAACAACAGATTGAAGCGGGGTGTTATATACCTTCTTCCACAAACACTGTTCTTCTCTAGAGACTTTTGTCACAGGGTCATTTAAATAATGACAGGCAGAGGAAGAGGCAGGCCCTTCCGCAGGGGTGGTAGGGGTAGGGCAGGAGCACCAGGCCGGAGCCTAAGTGGGGAGTTGCTGAAGGTGCGTTTGATTACGTTAAAGGACGCAACAGACTTGGTTGAGTTCCGCTTCTGCACCCTCCTCATCCTCTCTATCCGCACCCTCTTCAATCTCTGCTGTGTGCACCCCCAAAGCCACCACCACCAACACCATATACCCTCCGCCCGAGTCACAGGAATTATTTTCCGATCCATTACAAGACATTTCCGATGCGCAGCCATTCTTGGCATCGGATCAGGAAGAGGAGGTAGCAAAGGCCGCCACTCAGCAGTCTGACGACAGTACTCAATTCGGCCCAAGGAGGTTGGTCCCCGCTGTTGCTGCCTACTCCAAGATCTCTAAGGTTAGTGGTGGGGAAGGTGACGTTGATGATGACGTGTCTATAGACGTCACGTGGGTGCCCACAAGAGAGAAAGAGGAGGGGAGTTCAGAGGGAGAGATGGACCAGCAGATAGGGAGGAGAAGAAGGCAGAACTTACATTGCACAGGAGGAAAAAAACAGACTGCTAATGTATGAGGAGCGAGCCATCTACCATGCACAGTCACATCTGGCACTCCCAGGACGCAAGCACATGGCTCCGCAGTGTGGGCTTTTTTTAACGTGTCTGCTGCTGACAACAGTGTTACCATCTGCAGCCTTTGCTGTCAACACATAAGTCGCGGAAAGCCCAACACTCGCCTAGGGACGACCGCCTTAAGAAGGCACCTGGCCTCCCATCACCGAGCCCAGTGGGAGCAACGCCGTCAGAACCCACAAAGCCACACTCCAGGTGCTCACCGTCCAGCCTCTTCTCCTTCTCCTCTCTTCTCCCAATTGTCCTCCACTCCACCTTCCATTGTGCCATCCTCACGTTTATCTGGCAAAAGGCAGGCTTCCGTGGCCCAAATGTTCGAGCGTAAAAAGATGATGACGCTGGATAACCTTCTTGCCCAACGGTTGACCGCTGGCTTGTCGGAATTGCTAGCCTGCCAACTATTGCCATATAAACTGGTGGACTTGGAGGCCTTTAGAAATTTTATGGCCATTGGAACACCGCAATGGAAGGTCCCAGGAAGGGCATCCCAAAGCTACAGTCAGGTCCATAAATATTGTGACATCGACACAATTCTAACATCTTTGGATCTATACACCACCACAATGGATTTGAAATTAAACAAACAAGATTTGCTTTAACTTCAGACTATCAGCTTTAATTTGAGGGTATTTACATACAAATCAGGTGAATGGTGTAGGAATTACAACAGTTTGCTTATGTGCCTCCCATAAATCAAACTTTCACTTTTTAATACTTGGTTGCAAATCCTTTGCAGTCAATTGCAGCCTGAAGTCTGGAACGCATAGACCAGACACTGGGTTTCATCCCTAGTGATGCTCTGCCAGGCCTCTACTGCAACTGTCTTCAGTTACTGCTTGTTCTTGAGGCATTTTCTCTTCAGTTTTGTCTTCAGCAAGTGAAATGCATGCTCAATCAGAATCAGGTCCGGTGATTGACTTGGCCATTGCATAACATTCCACTTCTTTCCCTTAAAAAAACTCTTTGGTTGCTTTTGCAGTATGCTTTGGGTCATTGTCCATCTGCACTGTGAAGCACCGTCCAATGAGTTCTGAAGCACTTGGCTGAATATGAGCAGATAATATTGCCTGAAAACACTTCAGAATTCATCCTGCTGCTTTTGTCAGCAGTCACATCATCAATAAATACAAGAGAACCAGTTCTATAGGCAGCCATACATGCCCATGCCATGACAATACCACCACCATGCTTCACTGATGAGGTGGTATGCTTAAGATCATGAGCAGTTCCTTTCCTTCTCCATACTCTTCTCTTCCCATCACTCTGGTACAAGTTGATCTTGGTTTTATCTGTCCATAGGATGTTGTTCCAAAACTGTGAAGGCTTTTTTAGATGTTGTTTCGCAAACTCTAATCTGGCCTTCCTGTTTTTGAGGCTCACCAATGGTTTACATCTTGTGGTGAACCCTCTGTATTCACTATGGTGAAGTTTTCTCTTGATTGTTGACTTTGACACACATACACCTACCTCCTGGAGAGTGTTCTTGATCTGGCAAACTGTTGTGAAGGGTATTTTCTTGACCAGGGAAATAATTCTTTGGTCATCCACCACAGTTGTTTTCCGTGGTCTTCCGGGTCTTTTGGTGTTGCTGAGCTCCTTCTTTTTAATAATGTTTCAAATAGTTGTTTTGGCTACGCCTAATGTTTTTGCTATCTCTCTGATGGGTTTGTTTTGTTTTTTCAGCCTAATGATGGCTTGCTTCACTGATAGTGACAGCTCTTTGGATCTCATCTTGAGAGTTGACAGCAACAGATTCCAAATGCAAATAACACACTTGAAATGAACTCTGGACCTTTTATCTGCTCATTGTAATTGGGATAATGAGGGAATACACACTCCTGGCCATGGAACAGCTGAGAGGCCAATTGTCCCATTACTTTTGGTCCCTTAACAAATGGGAGGCACATATGCAAACTGTTGTAATTCCTACACTGTTCACCTGGATGTAAATACCCTCAAATTAAAGCTGACAGTTTGCAGTCAAAGCACATCTTGTTTGTTTTATTTCAAATCCATTGTGGTGGTGTATAGAGCCAAAAATGTTAGAATTGTGTCGATGTCCCAATATTTATGGACCTGACTGTATATGGCCACATTCATCCGTAAGTGAATGTATCTCTGGCACAGTGTCGGTGCCAAGATACATCTGACCACAGACACTTGGTCTAGCAAACACGGGCAGGGAAGGTACATAACTTTTACTGCCCACTAGGTGAACCTTCTGACGGCCGTCAAGCATGCAACCTGTGGCACCCGTGTACATTTGGTGTTACCGCCAAGGATTGCATGCAGGCCTGCCTCTTCTTCTCTTTCTCCTACTCCATCCTCCCTCTCCTCCTCGGCTGACTCCTCCTTTTTCGCTGCTACCGTCTCTTCCACTGCGCCTCCCAAGATCCCCAGAACCTATTCGACGTGCCAGGTAAGATGTTGCCATGCTGTGCTGCGTCTATTGTGCCTGGAAGCCAAGAGCCACAGCGTTCCTGCACTCCTTTCAGCTTCGCGTTCACAGGCAGATCGGTGGCTAACCGGCTAACAATTTGACAGTTGGTAAAGTGGTGTGCGACAACGGTGCCAATCTGCTGAGCATGCTGAAACAGTGCAAAATGACACGCGTGCCGTGCATGGCACACGTGCTGAACTTGGTCGTGCAGCGATTCGTTGCCAAATACCCCGGAGTCCAGGACGTCTTGCGGCAGGCCAGGAAAATCTCTGGTCATTTCAGAAGATCTTACACGGCCATGGCTCGCCTTGCTGACATTCACCGGCGACACAACCTGCCCATCAGACGTCTGATTTGTGACTGCCCGACGCAATGTAAATCAACCTTGCATATGCTTGATAGGCCGCTCCAGCAGAAACGTGCAGTTAACGACTACCTGTACGAACTCTGCGGCAGGACAGGTTCTGAGGAACTTGATTTTTTTTTCACCGCGCCCGTGGCTGCTCATGCGCGACACATGCAGAGTTCTGCGGCCATTTGATGAGATCACCAAACTGGTCAGTCACAGCCAGGGCGCCATCAGTGACATCGTACCTTACGCCTTCTTTCTGGAGCGTGCATTGCGTCTTGTCATTGATCAAGCCGTTGAGGAGCAGGAAGATGAGGAAGTCGCAATGCTGGATGAATTCCCAGGGGGGGCTACTCCATCTGAGACAAGTCAACAACAGGAGTCTGAAGAGGAGTCCGAGGAGGATGGTGCCGGGGCAGATGAGGAGGAGCAAAAAGAGCATGCTTTAAACCTTTCTGGCATCCCTGGTGTTGTCCGTGAATGGGGGGAGGAGAACGAGGATGACATTATCCTGGATGATGAGCAGGAGCCAGGCCACTACACCGCTTCCAGTTTAGTGCAAATGGGGGCCTTCATGCTCTAGTGTTTAAAGAGGGACCCCCCGTATAAAAAGCATAAAGGGCAAGGACCAGTACTGGATGGCAACGTACTTAGACCCCCGGTACAAACAAAAAATAGTGGAAATGTTACCACCATCACAGAGGGCTGTCAGAATGCAGCACTTCCAGGCCTTGCTTCGAGAAATGCTGCATTCTGCTTTTGCGGGCGCTGGCAGAGGAATTTCCACTCACAGAGAAACAGTTGCGGGTACCAATCCAACAGCGCCTGCAAGAAGAGGGCGGTTTGAAGATGTGTTGGTCACTTCTGATATGATATCATTCTTTCAGCCGACCCATCGACAGCTGTCCTCCGAATGCAGCATCAGGGAACGCCTAGACCGACAGGTGTCCGGCTACATCGGGTTAACGGTCGATGTGGAAGCTCTGAGAAGTGATGAACCCCGGGACTACTGGGTGGGCAGGCTTGACCTGTGGCCAGAGCTGGCACAATTTGCCATGGAACTGTTGGCTTGCCCCTCGTCCAGTGTCCTGTCCGAAAGGACATTCAGTGCAGCAGGGGGGATCGTGACCGATAAGCGCACTCGCCTAGCTCACGACAGTGTTGAATAACTCACATTTCTAAAAATGAATGAGGCATGGATCTCGGAGGAATTGAACACATGTGAACAGTAGACCATGTTTGATTCAAATTCCTCATGACAGCCCACAAATATCCGCCACCACCCAAAACAATTCATGGTCCCTGTCTTGGGTAAATACAGCAGCATAAAAGGCATTTTATGTCTGTTGAATGCCTAATTTTTGGGGCCTGTACTGGCCGACACTTACTTATTTATCCTGTGAATGCCTAATGTACCTCCTGCCACAGAATACAAAGTTCTTTGCTGTCAGGTGAACGCCTGTTGGCTAATTTTTGTGGCCTGTACTGGCCGACACTTACTTCTTTATCCTGTGAATGCCTAATTTTGCTGGTATTTAAAATCAATAGGTCTGTAACCACTAAATTGCGGAACGGATGCAGACCCATTTTACAGACGTGTGAATAGAGCCTATATGTATTTGACATGTATTTACCGGCTGCTGTCAGTTCTGCCTGATTTAGGCCGAGCTATTACACTAAAACAGAGCAATATTACAAAAACCAAAATACACGTTATAACTGTATAAACGATTTATATAACTTATTAGAAAAAAAAGGCAACTTTTCCAATAGCAGGAGCATCTCCTGCACCCCCTTCATGGCCTGGCGGTGCCTCTCCTCCATGGCTTTCATCCGCTCCTGATTGGCCCGCATATCCTGGCGGTGCTCCTTCTGCATTTTGGCCAATTTGGCCTTCAATGTCTTCAGTACTGTGTGAAAAAAAAAATATTAATATTATTTGCAATTCTTTAACCTTTAAACCTTTTATTTTGTGGTGCATATGACTTTTTGATAGCTTGCTATTACACCTTTTTGGGATAAAAGTTGTCCAAAAATGCCTTTTTGGAGAGTTTTTATTTTTTGTTTTGAAAGGTGTCCACCTGAGGGGTTACTTGGTATGATATTTTTATACAGCTAGTTGTTACAGATGCGGCAAGACCTAATATGTTTCCTTATTTTTTAGTTATTTCTGTTTTACACAATAAAAGCATTGTTGAACCAAAAACAATTCATGTTTTAATGTCTCCATAGTTTGAGAGCCATATTATTTTTATTTGGCGATTGTCTAATGGTAGGGTCTCATTTTTGGCCAAATGAAATGACAGATTGGTACTATTTTGGGGGACATATTCCTTTTTTGATAGCTTGGTGTTGCACTTTTAGTGATGTTAAGTGACTAAATATATATATATATATATATATATATATATATATATATTTGTTTTTTATTTTTACAATTTTCACCTGAGGGGTTAGATCATAGGATATTTTTTAAGAGACGGTCAATATGTACACGGCAGTACAAAATATATCTGTTTGTCTATTTTTTAGATTTATTATTATTTATTTATTTATTTAAAGTCTTTATACACATTGACGATTTAAATCTCAATACGTTAGTTAGTGATATTTATGATGATTATATAGTTTATTAGTTTGTGATATTTCAGTACAGTATAATTTTATTTTGTTAGTTAGTGATAGTTCTATAGAGTTTAATATTATTTATTTGTTAAGTTAATGGTTTTAATGTACAAACCGGATTCCAAAAAAGTTGGGACACTAAACAAATTGTGAATAAAAACTGAATGCAATGATGTGGAGATGGCAAATGTCAATATTTTATTTGTAATAGAACGTAGATGACAGATCAAACGTTTAATCCGAGTAAATGTATAATTTTAAAGGAAAAATACGTTGATTCCAATTTTCACGGTGTCAACAAATCCCCAAAAAGTTGGGACAAGTAGCAAAAAGAGGCTGGAAAAAGTAAATTTGAGCATAACGAAGAGCTGGAAGACCAATTAACACTAATTAGGTCAATTGGCAACATGATTGGGTATAAAAAGAACTTCTCAGAGTGGCAGTGTCTCTCAGAAGCCAAGATGGGTAGAGGATCACCAATTCCCACAATGTTGCGCAGAAAGATAGTGGAGCAATATCAGAAAGGTGTTACCCAGCGAAAAATTGCAAAGATTTTGCATCTATCATCATCAACTGTGCATAACATCATCCGAAGATTCAGAGAATCTGGAACAATCTCTGTGCGTAAGGGTCAAGGCCGTAAAACCATACTGGATGCCCGTGATCTCCGGGCCCTTAAACGACACTGCACCACAAACAGGAATGCTACTGTAAAGGAAATCACAGAATGGGCTCAGGACTACTTCCAGAAACTATTGTCAGTGAACACAATCCACCGTGCCATCCGCCGTTGCCAGCTGAAACTCTACAGTGCAAAGAAGAAGCCATTTCTAAGCAAGATCCACAAGCTCAGGCGTTTTCACTGGGCCAGGGATCATTTAAAATGGAGTGTGGCAAAATGGAAGACTGTTCTGTGGTCAGACGAGTCACGATTCGAAGTTCTTTTTGGAAATCTGGGACGCCATGTCATCTGGACCAAAGAGGACAAGGACAACCCAAGTTGTTATCAACACTCAGTTCAGAAGCCTGCATCTCTGATGGTATGGGGTTGCATGAGTACGTGTTGCATGGGCAGCTTGCATGTCTGGAAAGGCACCATCAATGCAGAAAAATATATTCAGGTTCTAGAACACCATATGCTCCCATCCAGACGTCATCTCTTTCAGGGAAGTCCCTGCATTTTTCAACAAGATAATGCCAGACCACATTCTGCATCAATCACAACATCATGGCTGCGTAGGAGAAGGATCCGGGTACTGAAATGGCCAGTCTGCAGTCCAGATCTTTCACCTATAGAGAACATTTGGCGCATCATAAAGAGGAAGGTGCAACAAAGAAGGCCCAAGACGATTGAACAGTTAGAGGCCTGTATTAGACAAGAATGGGAGAGCATTCCTATTTCTAAACTTGAGAAACTGGTCTCCTCGGTCCCCAGACGTCTGTTGAGTGTTGTAAGAAGAAGGGGAGATGCCACACAGTGGTGAAAATGGCCTTGTCCCAAATTTTTGGGGATTTGTTGACACCATGAAATTCTGATTCAACATATTTTTCCCTTAAAATGGTACATTTTCTCAGTTTAAACTTTTGTTCTGTGATTTATGTTCTATTCTGAATAAAATATTAGAAGTTGGCACCTCCACATCATTGCATTCTGTTTTTATTCACGATTTGTATAGTGTCCCAACTTTTTTGGAATCCGGTTTGTAGATTAAAGAGTTATTGTCCAGTGTTATTTTTTTGTATTACTATAGTGTATGTTGTCCCCTCATTGTTGGCCCTTTTAATGTTTATGTACATGTTATGGATACATAATCATATTGCTATGTGCACATATTTGACCTCCTTGTGGGGGCTGGTGATCGCCTCCTCTTCCTCCAAGTCCTGAGATGGGTCGGTGCTGGAGGGTCCAGCACTTTCCACCTCCACCTCTTTCACTTTCCCCGCATCTGGTGGGGGTGGCTCAATTGGCTGGAAGGGTCCGGCCTCCTCCTCCTCTTCCCCCTCTTCCTCCTCAACCTCCACCACCTCCATGGCCTCCGCCAATCGCCTTCTCCGAATGGAGGAAATAGGAACTTCTGTAGTCACAGAATATTCAGATTTTAGAGAAACAACTCAGAAATCTTAACAACATTAGATATAAAGAAATTCCAATATGGAGGGATCAATATATAATTTCTGTGGCTGCCAGCTTTATGCCGCATAACTCAATCAAAAATGAAAAGCATGCAAACAGACATCCCCTCCACAGTGTCTTGATGAAACAATAGGGAGAGAGGAGACCCATGGGATGAATCCTGAGTGTATCATAGGATGATCTACTTCTCTACACCAGAGTCGGCTACTTCTTAATCCCATCACTAACACAATAGAACAAAGAGACAAATAAACGAACACATTCATTGGGTGTATCAGAGCAGAGTGAACCCTTATTGCGTTTATGGATTCACACCATGCAACTTTAATGGTGAAAAGGAAAGATGTGGCCTATAAACTCAACCAAAATATCATGGTTTATAGTTCCCCCTAACCCAAATAGATCAGAGTGGGGGTCTCCATAGTCCTGGCTCCATAGCCTGTAGGAAGGAGACTAGCCCTCAGGCTTCTACTGCAGACCCAGTGATGGTTCAGTCCGTCACTTGTCTGGCACAAAGCCAACACATCACATCACCCAAAGAACACCATCCCCACAATGAAACATGGTGATGGCAGCATCATGCTGTGGGGATGTTTATCAGCAGCCCGGACTGGGAAACTGGTCAGAGTTGAGGGAAACATGGACAGGGATATTCTTGAGCAAAACCTGTCCCACTCTGTGTGTCATTTGAGGCTAGGATGGAGGTTCACCTTCCAGCAGGACAATGCCCCCAAACACACTGCTAAAGCAACACTTGAGTTGTTTAAGGGTAAACATATAAATGTGTTGGAATGGCCTAGTCAAAGCCCAGATCTCAATTCAATGGAAAATCTGTGGTCAGACTTAAAGATTGCTGTTCACAAGCGCAAACCATCCAATTGGAAGGAGCTGGAGCAGTTTTGCAAGGAGGAATGGGCAAAAATCCCAGTGGTAAGATGTAGCAACTGCTCATAGAGACTTATCCAAAGCGACTTGGAGCTGTGATTGCAGCAAAGGATGGCTCTATAAAGTATTGACTTTAGGGGTGAATAGTTATGCACATTGACCTTATTTTGTCCTATTTGCTGTATGCTTTACAATTAACCAATTAAAAAAAAAGGTCTAAGTTGTGGGCATGTTCTACAAATTAAATGATGCAAATCAAGGACAAAGTCAAGGGGGGTGAATACTTTTGCTTAGCACTGTATACATTACAGAGTGTTGGCAAAACATACAAAAGTTATTTACGCATCTACCTGGGCTTTTTTCGTCCCGGATTCTTTTTTTAAACCGGCGGAGTCTGCGCTTCATGTCTGACCATTTTTTTATGATTGCCAGATGTCAGTGTTTGAGACCCGTTTTGCGCCAGATCTCAAATGCCAGCTCCCGCACAATCCGCTGCTTCTCGGCGTGGGACTGGGTGCGGTCGTATCCCCGCCCCAACATCCGCTGCAAGATAAAAATGCAAGCATATAATCCCAATTTTTAACAATAATAGTATTGAAAATAATTTCCTCAAGTAAACTACAAAAAATTATTTAAGTCTTTGAAGTGGAAATATTAGATTTAGGCCGCCTGGACACGGGCGTGTTTTTTTACAACTACGGACCATACAAACCTGTCCTGCCGTCCTGCAGAGTGTACGAGCGCACGGCGTCATTGGTTGCTATGACGCCGTGCGCTTCCGGCCACCACCGCTGTACTGTGATACACTTGTATTACTGCACAGCGGTAGCGGTAAGAAGCGCATGCATGGCATCATAGCGAGTTAGCAACCGATGATGCAATGCGCTCGTCCACTCTGTAGGACAGCAGCCTGGGTTTTTACAGTCCGTAGTTGTGAAAAAACATGCGCGTGTGCATGCAGCATTACTATTACGGTGAGAAGATCGGATTGTATTACGATTGTATGTGGGTGGGGTCTGAGCTATCAGATACTGTCCAGCTAAGTAGAGATGTACCTGTGTAGTGAAGTGACGGTACGGTATGGGGTGTACAGCTGTTTCGCCTCCCCGTGATGCACCCTGGGTAACTCTAAATGAACCAGCAAATACTGGCAGTCTGACAAAGAAAGCTTCTCCTGCGTCCTGACTAACAGGACACAAATTATAATCTATAGACTCTGTGTGGGTGCGGTATATAGTGTGTGTTTGTGTGTGTGCGGTATATAGTGTGCGGCATGACAATTAATGTGCATGTGAAATACAGTACAGACCAAAAGTTTGGACACACCTTCTCATTCAAAGAGTTTTCTTTATTTTCATGACTATGAAAATTGTAGATTCACACTGAAGGCATCAAAACTATGAATAAGCACACCTGTGAAGTGAAAACCATTTCAGGGGACTACCTCTTCAAGCTCATCAAGAGAATGCCAAGAGTGTGCAAAGCAGTAATCAAAGCAAAAGGTGGCTACTTTGAAGAACCTAGAATATGACATATTTTCAGTTGTTTCACACTTGTTTGTTATGTATATAATTCCACATGTGTTAATTCATAGTTTTGATGCCTTCATAGTCATGAAAATAAAGAAAACTCTTTGAATGAGAAGGTGTGTCCAAACTTTTGGTCTGTACTGTATATTTCTCTGCTTTTCATACAAATATGCTACTAACATAGTGGGTGTGATGTCACTGGAATACTTAGTAGAACAATGACTAATATCTAGTGAGACCTTATAAAATGTGAAGTTAAGTGCACGTAAGAAAAATTTGAATCGCAGAAGTTCGCACTGGCAATTTTTTTTTTTTTAACACTATTTATGCATATAAAGCGATTGTTCAGACTTGCAGGTGAAATGTAATGAAATACACCAATTTAATGTAAGATTACTTACAGTCACCAGGAGTTTTTCCTCTTCGTCGCTGATTTTGGTTCCAACCATCGCATCCATGTAATTTCTAGTCGTAGCGAACCAGTTTCTGTAGGCCACACCTTCCTAGCGCATGTACTCTTGTGATTAATACTTTGCTGAAATTTCGCATATAAAAAAATAATGCTTGTAGATAGCAGATTCACTTAATACTTCTTGTATGTCAGTGTCCATGCTGTGGGACTATGTGTGCACATCTAGTAAGTATTTTGTGGCTGCAAATATGACCTGGAGGTTTTTCTGGTTCTCCTGCCCTTAAAATGAATGGGACCCACCGCGAACCTGCAGTTCGTGAACATTTGATCGCGTTCGCGCGATTGCGTCTGCGAACCGTCCCAGCAGATGTTCGTCCATCACTACTAGACACTCCCCTGTCTGTCTGTGCCTTCGGTGAGAGGGCTCCTGGGTTCCCCAGAGGGGGAACAACAAGTCATTGAGCAACTCTGCCTGGGGCCGCCATGCACCCTGTCCGCATGTGGATCCAGGCAGTTACTGGTGTGTTGGTTTTCCTTCCTGTTGCTGCCACAGGTAAGTGCTAGTTGTTTTGGGTTCTTACCTGCTGATCCAGTTGCTTTTCACTGTCTACCCCTTTCCTTGCATCTAGGTCGGTGGGACACTCCTGTTCTTCCGTATCTTGGAGGAACAGGACATCTCAAGTTCCTGACATTATTTCCAGGGATCATCAGGGCGACTCAGGGTCTGAGGTTCCAGTGTATGAGCCGTCCTACCATCTAGGTCCGCTCATATGGATAGGAGTCAGAGCTAGGATGAGGATGGCATTAGGAGGTGCCCTGCTCCCTTTCTTCGATGTCCAGGCCTAGTTTCTGTTCCCGATTCCCATCGGTGTTTGGTGTGGAGTTTCTTCCTACACCACACCTTGAAAGTCACCTTGCCACTCTGCGGTCTTTTGATGCTGCTACAACCTCGACACTATGTCATTGGGCCACTCTGTGGACTTCTCATGCTTTTCCCACCATCCCCACTTCATGACTGGGACACTATTTTGCCTTTTTGGCCTTGTTGACATCATCATTTTTTTTTTACCCTTCTTCTGATCTGTAAAAAGGAAGGAAAAATGAGACACACAATGGATCCTTTCTGTGTAGAAGCTGTAAGGCCTGTATGGTCCCATTAGAATTGGCTTATGATTTGGTAGCCAAAAGCAGGAGTGGGGACAAAACACAGCAATTCTTATGGATTACTGACCAAATGCTGACCGAGTGAAGGCGGATGCTCAATAGAGATGTCCCGAACTATTCGCCGGCGAACATAGCTTGTTTGCGTTCGCCCCGGTGGGCGAACATATGCGATGTTCGGTCCGCCCCCTATTCGTCATCATTGTGTAAATTTTGACCCTGTACCTCACAGTCAGCAGACATATTCCAGCAAATCAGCATCACACCCTCGATCCCAGACCCTCCCACCTCCTGGACAGCATCCATTTTAGATTCATTCGGAAGCTGCATTCTTAGTGAGAGGAGGGACAGTGTAGCTTCTGCAGATTTAATAGGGAAATTGATAGCTAGGCTAGTGTATTCAGTGTCCACTACAGTCCTGAAAGACTCATCTGATCTCTGCTGTAAGGACAGCACCCCAAAAAGCCCTTTTTAGGGCTAGAACATCAGTCTGTGTGTCAGTCTCACAGCGTATACTGTGCCCACTTGCCCAGTGCCACCACTCATATCTGGTGTCACAGTAGCTTGCATTTAAAAAAATAAATACATTTTTGACTGTAATATAATAGCAGTCAGTTGCTGGCACGCGTGTGTGTTTCATGCCCTGCAAGTGCATAGTGTCACCAGTGCAACTCATATCTGGTGTCACAGTAGATTAGATTTAAAGAAAAACAACAATTTTGACTGTGAATAAATAGCAGTCAGTTGCACACACATGTTTGTGTGTTTAAGGCCCAGCTGCAAGTGCATAGTGTCACCAGCGCTACTCATATCTGGTGTCACAGTAGATTACATTTAAAGACAAACAATTATTTTGACTGTGAATAAAAAGCAGTCAGTTGCACACACGTGTTTGTGTGTTTAAGGCCCAGCTGCAAGTGCATAGTGTCACCAGCGCTACTCATATCTGGTGTCACAGTAGATTACATTTAAAAATATATATATAATTTTGAATGTGAATAAATAGCAGTCAGTTGCACACACGTGTTTGTGTGTTTAAGGCCCAGCTGCAAGTGCATAGTGTCACCAGCGCTACTCATATCTGGTGTAACAGTAGATTACATTAAAAGAAAAACAACAATTTTGACTGTGAATAAATAGCAGTCAGTTGCGATTTATCAATATATAGTGCTCTTACTCTTTTTCGTTCAGTATTTTCTTCAAAAAACAGATTTTTATAATATGTAAATTACCCCTCTACCAGCAAGTAGGGCGGCTACTTGCTGGTAGCAACCGCATCCTCCTTTCATAAAGACGCCCCCTCCTCATGTTGATTGACAGGGCCAGCGAGCGCTCTCGTCCCCTGGCTGGCCCTGTCTGCGTTCTAAATCTCGCGCCTGCGCCGTACCGGTCTTCAGTCGGCGCAGGCGCACTGAGAGGAGGACGCTCGCCTGGCCGCTCCTTCCTCAATGCGCCTGCGCCGATGATGTCACATCTACACCCGGCTCAGGCGCACTGAGGAAGGAGCGGCCGAGCGAGCAGCCTCCTATCAGTACGCCTGCGCCGACTGAAGACCGGTACAGCGAAGGCACGAGATTTAAAACGCAGACAGGGCCAGCCAGAGGACGAGAGCACTCGCTGGCCCTGTCAATCAACATGAGGAGGGGGCGTCTTTATGAAAGGAGGATGCGGCTGCTACCAGCAAGTAGCCGCCCTACTTGCTGGTAGAGAGGTAATTTACATATTATAAAAGTCAGTTTTTTGAAGAAACTACTGAACAAAAAAGAGTAAGAGCAGTATATATTGATAAATCGCAGTATAGGGATTTTAAGTAGCCAAAAAATGAAAAATGACTGTAGGGGGGTGACAGAAGTCGTTTAAGGCCCAGCTGCAAGTGCATAGTGTCACCAGCGCTACTCATATCTGGTGTAACAGTAGATTATATTTAAAGAAAAACAACAATTTTGACTGCGAATAAATAGCAGTCAGTTGCACACACGTGTTTGTGTGTTTAAGGCCCAGCTGCAAGTGCATAGTGTCACCAGCGCTACTCATATCTGGTGTCACAGTAGCTTGCACGCATAGTACAACTAAACTAATCTAAAAAAAATGACAGGCAGAGGCCGTCGTGGTCGTGGTGCTGTGATTCCCTTTGGCCCTAGAATAATGCCCAGTGTTCAGAGGCCACGTACCCTGAACTTGAAAAGTTCTGAGTACATAGTTGACTGGCTAACACAGGACACCCAATCTTCTACAGCTTCTGCTCGGAACCTTGACGCACCATCCTCCTCCAGCTCAGCTTCGGGCACCTCTCAAGTTACCACTCGCCCGCCTGCCGCCACCAACAACACTAGTACTACAGCCGCTTCACTTGATCTGTCAGAGAAGTTATTTACACATCATTTGGAAGAAATGAGTGATGCGCAACCATTATTGCCAGAGGATGTAGATAACAGGGATATGTCTCAGTCAGGCAGCATTACACACATGGACTTACAGTGTGATGATGTTGTACCCGCTGCTGCTTCCTTTGCTGAGTTGTCAGATACAAGTGAAGCGGTTGATGATGACGATGTGTCCGTGGATGTCACGTGGGTGCCCGCTTGTAACGGTCACGTCCACACACACACAGGGGGAAGGGTAGTGACCACTGCGCTCCACCCTCACCCCTGTCCCTGCCTACTTGCCTCACGAGTCCTGATGACAGGGGACAACTGGACGGCAGTCCCTAACTTAGGATATGTGCAGGGAAGACAGACAAGACAAAATACGGAACATGAATGGACCGGGTCAGAACCAAGAGAGCTACGCAGTACAACGGATTAAGCAAAGAATGGTCAGGAGAAGCCGGGGTCAAATACCAGGAGAGTAGAGAAGTACAAGAGGAGTCCTAAGAGAGTAGTCAGGTGGGAGCCGAGGTCACAAAACCAGGATGTATGCGCAGTACAGGAGGAGCAGGCAGAGGATCGTCAGGGAACAGGATCAGGTAAATATTCAGTAGTCCAACAAATAGCCAGGAACCTAGAAATTAACAGGCAACCTGTAGCCAGCAGGCTGCCTGTATTTATAGTGGGGAGTGAGGGTCATGTGACGTGGCCAGCGTCACATGACCGACAGACCAACCAGTCGAGCACCGAGTGATCAGCTCTGCGCTCAAGGCAGACTTAGGAGCAGGGAGCCACCCAGCTAGTAAAGCCGCCCTGGGAATGAGGTCAAACACAGAACCTCATTCTAAAAGCTAAGCAACAGTTCTGCGGGCAATGGGGGACCGAGTGCACCTTCGGAACCCCGTGACACCGCTCGAAGAGAAGAAGAACAGGGGGAAAGTTCAGATGGGGAGACAGATAGGAGGAGGAGACGAGTTGGAAGCAGGGGTAGGTCGTCGCAAGAAACTAGTGGCACAGTCAGAAAGCATGCATCGGCACCCGGGGTCAGCCAGACAGCACGCCGATCAACGCATGCTGTTGCCACCACCAGAATGCCGTCATTGTGGCATTTTTTTTTGTGTGTCTGCCTCTGACAACAGCGATGCCATTTGCAACCTGTGCCAAAAGAAACTGAGTCATGGGAAGTCCAACACCCACCTAGGTATCTGTGGATGACGGACACTTATGGGGGGATCTGTGGATGACGGACACTTATGGGGGGATCTGTGGATGACGGACACTTATGGTGGGATCTGTGGATGACGGACACTTATGGGGGGGATCTGTGGCTGGCACTGTTACAGGGGGATCTGTGGCTGGCACTGTTATATATGTGCCATCCACAGAACCCCCACCCCATAACAGTGCCATCCACAGTGCCCCCCCAGCCCATAACAGTGCCATCCACAGACCCCCACCCCTTAACTGTGCCATCCACAGATTCCGTGTGCCCGCCGCCGCCGTTTAAAGTTATTAAACATGCCCCCCTCACTCCTAATAGTACTGTTTATCCGAATTTCTTCTGTATAATGCCGGCAGGCGGCGCAGGCACGTGACATCACTGAGGGACGCGCCGGCCGCCCGGCCCGCCTGCCGGCATTATACAGAAGAAATTCGGATATACGGTACTATTAGGAGTGAGGGGGGCATGTTTAATAACTTTTAATTCAATAATACATTTTATATTAATATAACGGAGGGAGCGGTGGGGCGGGGCTATAGTACAGTGACCGCACCGCCCCACCGCTATTGCCGGCCCCCAGCTCCTCCTCCCTGTCCCTCCACCGGCCCCCGCTCCGTACATCGCGTCCAGCGCCTGCGCCGGCCTCTGATCAGACGGGAGATGAGCGCTTCCACAATGGAAGCGCTCATCTCCTTGGCGCATATTACACTGCGAGCTGTCGGCCGCCCGGCGCCCCTGTTGCTATGGCGCCCTGTGCGGCCGCACAGCCCGCACACCCCAAAGGCTGGCCCTGAACGAGCCCCCCTTTACGGAGCTTACTAGGCCAACAATGGGCCCACACTGCAGAATCATTGTTTTCTGGGTCACTTAACTGTCACTGAACTACCTCAGCACGACCATAGGCTTTGAAAAACCCCCATCGCCTGCAATCTCCCAAACGTGTGCACGAGCACAGTCATCACTACACCAAGATTGACGCATAGAGGAATAAAATTTATGTCATGAGTGTGTCAACTATTAACAACTCTTTGCGGTTGTCTAAAATCTATTCCATACACGTCCCCTGATAGGGGACGTAACAGGGATTAAACTGATAGGAATAGTACAACTTAACACACCACTCCTATCTGGTGGCACAGTAGATTGCACGCGCAGTGCCCCAAATTGGAAGTAGGAGGACCGATCAAGCATCTTTTTCCATCTCCCGGTTCCTAAAATCTATTCCATATACACGTCTCCTGATAGGGGACATAACAGGGATTAAACTGATAGGAATAGTACTACTTAACACACCACTCCTATCTGGTGGCACAGTAGATTGCTCGCGCAGTGCCCCAAATTGGAAGTAAGAGGACCGATCAAGCATCTTTTTTCATCTCCCGATTCCTAAAATCTATTCCATATACACGTCCCCTGATAGGGGACGTAACAGGGATTAAACTGATAGGAATAGTACTACTTAACGCACCTTATAATAATAATAATAATAATAATAATACTACTAGTGGACGTAACAGGGATTAAACTGATAGAAATAATACTACTTAACACACCACTCCTATCTGGTGGCACAGTAGATTGCACGTGCAGTGCCCCAAATTTGAAGTAGGAGGACCCACCAAGCATCTTTTTCCATCTCCCGGTTCCTAAAATCTATTCCATGCACGTCCCCTGATAGGGGACGTAACAGGGATTAAACTGATAGGAATAGTAATACTTAACACACCTTATAATAACACAGAGAGAGGCAACGCAGAGAGAGGAGTCTGAAGAAGAGGAGTCAGAGGAGGAAGGTGGCTTTGAGGAGGTGGAAGACCAAACACAGCAGGCGTCCCAGGGGGCTTGTTGTCACCTTTCGGGGACCCTTGGTGTTGTACGTGGCTGGGTGGAGGAAGAGACCTTCAATGACATCAGTGAGGACAAGGAACGGGACATGGCTAGCTTGGTATCCAACCTTGTGCAAATGGGGAGTTTGCGGTTGTGCAAATGGACTGTTTGAGGTTGTTTGTGGTGCGTTAAACAGGGAGTTTGGTCTTTCATAGTTTGGTCTGTCACTGTGAAGCGGGCGTAACCCTTACACTACCTGATCGATACAACATCATACCTGATGTTTTAAAGCACGTTATTCCAAACAATTTAGGAATGTTAGGTGATTTATGCTTTTTATGGATTAAAACCCGACTCTGAGTCAACTATGTAATTTTCCATGGGAGTTTTGCCATGGATCCCCCTCCGGCATGCCACAGTCCAGGTGTTAGTCCCCTTGAAACAACTTTTCCATCACTATTGTGGTCAGAAAGAGTCCCTGTGGGTTTTAAAATTCGCCTGCCTATTAAAGTTTATGGCGGTTCGCCCGTTCGCGAACATTTGCGAAAATTCACGTTCTCCGTTCGCAAATGGAAAATTTTATATTCGCGACATCTCTAATGTTCAACAGACAGAATCCTTTTTTTGGGGGTTATTGCTCTGACGGATTAGTGGAAGGGCAAAATAATCAGTGGCGTCAACACAAACTTACTGCTGACACCCTCTCCACTCTGTAATACAATATATCAATCGGCACTACGGTTTGAAGTAGAGTAGCAGTGCACGTGTCTCAGGGCCGGCGTCCACTTGTAGATAAGGAGAAAAGAGACCTGCACTCGCTTGTTTAGGCTACTTTCACACTAGCGTTCTGCTGTCCGCTCGTGAGCTCCGTTTGAAGGGGCTCACGAGCGGAGCAGAACGCTTCCGTCCAGCCCTGATGCAGTCTGAATGGATGCGGATCCGCTCAGACTGCATCAGTCTGGCGGCGTTCAGCCTCCGCTCCGCTCGCCTCCGCACGGCCAGGCGGACAGCTGAACGCTGCTTGCAGCGTTCGGGTGTCCGCCTGGCCGTGCGGAGGCGTGCGGATCCGTCCAGACTTACAATGTAAGTCAATGGGAACGGATCCGCTTGAAGATGACACCATATGGCTCAATCTTCAAGCGGATCCGTCCCCCATTGACTTTACATTGAAAGTCTGAACGGATCCGCTCAGGCTACTTTCGCACTTAGAAATTTTTCTAAGTTATTAATGCAGACGGATCCGTACTGAACGGAGCCTCCGTCTGCATTAATATGATCGGATCCGTTCAGAACGGATCCGATCAAGCGCAAGTGTGAAAGTAGCCTTAGATAATCTTGCTGTGATTTATTGTCACATTCCAGTGACGCGTTACGGCATACAATCTGGCAGTTTGACAAAGGCAGATTGTATGCGGAAACGTGTCACTGGAATGTGACAATAAATCACAGCAAGATTATCTAACAAGCGAGTGCCGGTCTCTTTTCTCCTTAACCTCTCCACTCTGTCAGGGGGGCTCTACTTGTATAAGCGTTTAATAGAACAGGTTCTATAGACAACTGATGACTGTGTAAAAGAAGTGCGCTCTTTCTTGCTATAGTAGGATCTTGGGCCTCTGCACGGTTGTTTCATACCTGACGCTAACATCGCTCTTTAAGGTTGAGTTTACACTTGAGTCATTTGGTCAGTTTTGGCCCCGTAACTGCCCAAAGAAGTGAAGTGTGCAGTGATTCTAAGAACGACGCCTGTCATCTGCATGTCACACTGACTCACAGTATTGTTTCACTACCATAACTATGGATGTTTATGCAAGGGTTCTTCAACACCATACAGGCTCTCTGCAGCCAGGAAACAGCTGTTTTTTAATGCCATTCGCCACAAATTAATTCTAATCGAATCTTTTCGGAAAATTTGGCGAACCGACTGAATCTAATTTTTTGAGAAATTCGCTCATCTCTAGTAGGGATTAGTGAACTTGTGTTTTCAAGTTTAGTGTACAAGGTTTGGGTTATCTAAGAATTATGGTCCGTGGTAGCGGAATGCATATCAGAATTCTTAGATAACCTGATCCCGAACATTGTACACCGAACTTGAAAACAGAAGTTTGCTCATCTCTACTAAAGAGTCCATTGGACAGTACTATTTTATTTTATGCACTTATATAGGACTGCTATATTGCATAGCACTTTACAGACATTATCATCAAACTGTCCCCAAAGTTCCCTATCAGTATGTCTTTGGAGTGTGGGAGGAAACCAGAGGAAAAAACACAGGGAAAACATACAAACTCCATGCAGATGTTGTCCTTGGCCAGATTCGAACCTAGGAGCCCAGCACTGCAAGGCACCACTGTGCCACTGTGCTGCCCATGCTGTAGTGACGTAGTGCATGCAAAGTTGTTAGTCACTCAGTAGGGCCACCCACTGGACTCCTAAGCACAAAAGGAGCAAAGGTTTGTATGACTCGAGTACTAGTTCTGCAAAATATTTTCCCACAAAACCAACCTGCTCATCTCCTTCGACTCTATAATATGCTGCCTGCAGTCTGGAATGCATTTTCAACATGACAGCCGCCCTTTAAGTAAAATGTATGCAATTATTACTATTATCTACCTGTACACATTAGATTCTATTCATATCTGCACAGTTGCTTGCAATCATATTGATGGATCCAAAAGGTGCCTGATATACTTCATTTATTTTAAGGTTTTGTTGCACTTCATGTAGTTTGTACAGCAGGACTTGTACTACATTCTAGTATGAGCATAATTTAGGTGATTTTATAAATATGACCTTCCTTCCTTCCTTTTTACAACATTACAGAATCCTCCAAAGAATGCTCAACTTCCCATCATAAAACTACCCAAATGTTGTATTTATACAGTATTTTACATTTATCCCTGCAATTCTGCATACTTTCTGTTCACATTAGACACTATCTTGATTTGAGTAGGCTCATGGGATATACATTGATGACACGGCTGCAAATTTTGAAATGGGAAAGCATGGATACCTGCTTTGTGCGTTCCACATTTTTCAGATCAGCATGTACTGATCACATTTCATTGCAATGCAGCTGAGCTTCAATACCAATCACAGTACATGGAAAGGTTTGGTGCTGTTACTAGAACAAAGCACCATGTTTTTTTAATACAGGATAACCCATTAACTCTTTTTTTTATTTATATTTTTTTCAAAAGTCACGTTCCAGTTTTTTGTTTTACAATAGACAATGTGACAAACACTAACCCGTTTGCCGTACATGTTCGGTGCCGAAGTGAAAAGATGGAGCCCACTACCACATGCAGTGGGTGTCATGGCTGGCGGGTCTCTGCTGTTTCAAACTATAATGCAGATCGGGTAATTAAAGCCTTTTTAAATGCCATGATCAAGTGAGATGACAGCATCTAAAAGGTGAAAAACTCATGCATTCTTTGCGTCCACTTAGGATGCCATTAATTGGTTTCAATACGCTGGTTCTTTCTGAAGAGACCCAGGGTATTGAAGCAGCAATTCTTATTCTGGCCAGCAGGTGGCATGTCAACATAGGAAATTAGCAATTCTCCTCAAATCTTGGGTCTAAAAGACCGATGAGGGTTCAGAATGAAAATTGGGGTTTGTAGGCTCAAATACGAGCTTCAAAATCATAAACAAGTTTAAAAAAAACTTAAAAAATATTTTAAAAAAAGTTTAAATCACCCCTCTTTCTGTAGCATAAACAAATAAATTCATAAATAATAAAAAAAATTAACATCATGGGCATCACCGCATCCGAAAACACCCATACTATTAAAATATAAAAATATTTTTCCAATATGGCGAATGGAGTAACGGAATAAAGGGTCACAATTGTGATGTATGGTGATGTAAAAAAAAAATATTATTTTCAAAGTTGAATTTTTTTCCCCAACTATTTAACTATTAAAACCTATACATATGTGGTATTATCTTTAGTCATAATTGAATGTGTTACAGAGGCAAATAATAAAATGACACTATAAAAAATGACCCTATATAAAACAATGGCTGTTTACCTTTATTAATTTAAAACTTTTTGACTAGGTTGTTATTAGTGTTGAGCGCGAATATTCGAATTGCGAATTTTTTTCTCGAATATCGCAATTTCGAGATTTCGCGAATATTTAGAATATCGTTCTATATATTTGCGAAATCGAATATTCGTTTTTTTTCGTTTTTTTTTTATTATATTTTTTTCTTTCCCACTTCCCTAAAGTTGTTCTTACCTGTCCTTTGGATTCCTGGCTTCCTGGCTGCTCCAGTCAGTGGCGTTTTCAACTTACTGCTATATTCCATATTAGCTAAATTACAATCTAATCTATATGTGTACTTTACGAAATTTCGCAATAGTCGCAATTGCGATGCGAGTAATATAACACGAAATATTCGCATGAAGATTTCAACTTAGCACTGCTATACTCCATATTCTAGCCTAATATGGAATATAGCTGTGCTAAGTTAGCACTGCTATATTCCATATTAGGCTAGAATATGGAGTATAGCAGTGCTAAGTTGAAATCTTCATGCGAATATTTCGTGTTATATTAGTCGCATCGCAATTTCGACTTTTTCAAATGTTCTTAATATTGCTCTAACTTCGTCTTTTAGAAATTTCGTAATATTGCTCTAACTTCGTCTCTTAGAATATTACGAATATTCTAAAAGACGAAGTTAGAGCAATATTACGAAATTTCGTAAAATACACATATAGATTGTAATTTAGCTAATATAGTGCTATAATCCCTTTTTTTTCCTGTAATTTTTTTTTGCCTCTTCTGAACTTAAGTTTTGTAAAATATGTACACTATTAAAAATTATTACTATAGCAGTATATTAGCTTAAATACAATCTATGTGTATTTTACGAAATTTCGTAATATTGCTCTAACTTCGTCTTTTAGAATATTACGAATATTCTAAAAGACGAAGTTAGAGCAATATTAAGAACATTTGCAAAAGTCGAAATTGCGATGCGAGTAATATAACACGAAATAGTCGCATGAAGATTTCAACTTAGCACAGCTATATTCCATATTCTAGCCTAATATGGAATATAGCAGTGCTAACTTAGCACAGCTATATTCCATATTAGGCTAGAATATGGAATATAGCAGTGCTAAGTTTAAATCTTCATGCGACTATTTTGTGTTATATTACTCGCATCGCAATTTCGACTTTTGCAAATGTTCTTAATATTGCTCTAACTTCGTCTTTTAGAATATTCGTAATATTCTAAGAGACGAAGTTAGAGCAATATTACGAAATTTCGTAAAATACACATATTAGCCTAGCCATAGTCATTAGCATAGGAACGTTGCCTTATACTATCAAGATAAATTTTCGCAATATGCGAAAAAATAATTTCGCGATAATTGGAATAATTGCGAATATTCGATTTCGACGAATATAACATGAATATTCATGCGAATATTCGCGAAATATCGCAAAATCGAATATGGCACCTCCCGCTCATCACTAGTTGTTATCTGGAATATTTATTTCCAAAGCCAGAATGCGAGTGTTTTTGGTGATTGGAGCACATGTACTTGAAGCTAATTTATTATAAAACTAAGGCAATGTATTTAACTTGGTAGAAAATTGCACTTTAGCTAAAAAGCTGCTTTTCATAAATTCAATTTGCATGCATTGTCTTTGTATATGAGAATTTTTATCCACCAAGAACAGCTGCATTAAAATATTACAAACCGCTAAAATGAATTTAAATATTACAGCACATGCATTCTTCACTATTAATGGAATGTCTTAGAGGTAATAAGTGGTTGGTATAATATGACAAAAGCTACAATAATCAGAATCATGATTGACTACACCCACAATGAATTGTTGTAAATGAAATGTTGCCAATCTGCACATTCACATGTGTAAATGCCCAGGTACCAATAGGTACCGAAGCAGACTTCAGATCCCAGTTTTAAAATTGTTTTCAAGATGAAAAAAAGAAGTCCCTAGTTATTCATAGAAGTCTTGCGAGACTTCTGAGATAATGCATGTCACCTCGGAGGAGCCCATACATTTGAATGCGACTTTAGATCTATCATTCGAAGCTCGCTTTGCTAAACACTACTTAACCACCTCAGCTCCCCTAGCTTAAACACCCTTAATGACCAGACCACTTTTTACAATTCTGCACTACACTACTTTCACGGTTTATTGCTCGGTCATACAACTTACCACCCAAATTAATTTTACCTCCTTTTCTTCTCACTAATAGAGCTTTCATTTAGTGGTATTTCATTGCTGCTGACATTTTTACTTTTTTTGTTATTAATCGAAATTTACAGAAATTTTTCTCTAAATTTATTGATCTACAATGTCTTTGATAAAAAAAATAAATGCAATAAGTGTATATTTATTGGTTTGGGTAAAAGTTAAAGCGTTTACAAACTATGGTACAAAAATGCGAATTTCCGCATTTTGAAGCAGCTCTGACTTTCTGAGCACCTGTCATGTTTCCTGAGGTTCTACAATGCCCAGACAGTAGAAAAACCCCACAAATGACGCAATTTCGGAAAGTAGACACCCTAAGGTATTCGCTGATGGGCATAGTGAGTGTCACGGAACCATGAACCAGACGTACAACAAGAGATAAGTGAAAATAAGAAGGCTTTATTGAAAATAAAGCTGTAAAACAAAAGTCCAAACGAATGGTGAAACCGAAGCAGAGTCTTAGAGAGGCCAGAGATCAGGAACCAGAAGGGTAGTCAGACGAAGCCAGGATCAGGAACCAGCAGGGTAGTCAGACGAAGCCAGGATCAGGAACCAGCAGGGTAGTCAGACGAAGCCAGGATCAGGAACCAGCAGGGTAGTCAGACGAAGCCAGGATCAGGAACCAGAAGCAGCAGCAGTCTTAGAAGCATGTGAACACAGGAGGACCAAGCAAGGAACTGAAGCCACAGACCTCCTATATATATGAGCTAGGCATCCAGCTCCTCCCAGTGGGAAGGAGGAGCCGCAGGGTGGAAGGCTACAAGAAACCCAGAAACCAAGATGGCCGCCAGCACATGTCAAACGAAGGAGAACAGCAAGAAGGTAAGACCATGACAGTACCTCCCCCTCAAGGGCCCCTCCTCCGCGGAGCAAAAAACGGTTTCTGAGGGAAGCGTGCGTGGAAGGCTCGGAGCAAGGCAGGAGCATGGACATCTGCGGAGGGAACCCAGGAACGCTCCTCTGGACCATAACCACGCCAATGGACCAAAAACTGCACCCGACCGCGGACCAGGCGTGAGTCCAGGATATTGCTCACCTCATACTCCTCATGATTGCCCACTCGGACCGGACGAGGCCGAGGAACCGAGGAAGTGAAACGGTTACACACCAGTGGCTTCAACAGGGAGACATGAAACACGTTAGAGATCCGCATGCCAGGAGGAAGCGCAAGGGCATAGGCTACCGGGTTTACCCTGCGAAGCACTCGGAAGGGACCAACAAAGCGAGGCGCCAGCTTGGGAGTGGGCACTCGAAGGTTGAGGTTGCAGGTGGACAACCATACACGGTCTCCGACCTGGTAGGAAGGAGCAGGCGCTCGTCTGCGATCAGCATGGAGTCTCTGGCGCTGCGCAGAGGCCTCAAGGGACTTCTGGATCTGTACCCAAGAAGCATGTAGGACGGAAAGGTGATCCTCCACAGCCGGAATATCCTGGGGAGAGAATACCTCCGGTAACACGGCAGGTTGGAACCCATAATTGGCCATGAAGGGAGACGTCCCAGAGGAAGAGTTCACCGCCGTGTTCCTGGCAAACTCAGCCCAAGGCAGAAGGTCAACCCAATTGTCTTGGTGATCGGAGACATAGCAACGAAGAAATTGCTCCAAGGCCTGATTGGATCGTTCTGCGGCCCCATTGGACTGAGGGTGGTAGGCCGAGGAGAAGGAGAGATGAATCCCCAACTGGGAGCAAAAGGCGCGCCAGAACCTGGACACAAACTGACTCCCCCGATCCGACACAATTTCCTTGGGCAAACCGTGCAACCGGAAGACCTCCCTGGCAAAAATCGTGGCCAACTCTTGTGCAGAGGGTAACTTCTTGAGAGGAACACAGTGGCACATTTTGGAAAACCAATCCACAATCATGGGAATGACCGTATGGCCTCGGGATGCAGGGAGGTCCACAATGAAATCCATCCCCAGGTGTGACCATGGGCGCTCCCCGGTGGCTATGGGTTGCAGAAGGCCCAACGGAAGGTGCCGAGGGGACTTACTCTGGGCACAAACGGAGCATGCCGCTACATATGCGGCGATGTCGGAACGTAGGGAAGGCCACCAGAACAGACGTGAAACAGCCCAGGACAGCTGATTCTTTCCAGGATGCCCCGCGGTCTTGGAGTTATGGTAGGTTCGCAACAACCGAGTGCGCAACTCCTCAGGCACAAAACATCTGCCGTTGGGTCTCCCAGAGGGAGCACCAGATTGAGCCGCCAAAATCTGCTCACCCAGGGGAGAGGTCAGGCTGGTGCGAATGGCGGCCAGGATCTGATTCGGAGGTATGACCGAAGTCGGAATCGACTCCTCCCTGGACAGCTCGGAGTACTGCCGTGATAGGGCATCCGCCCTGATGTTCTTGGAACCGGGTAGGTAGGAGACCACGTAATTAAAACGTGACAAGAACAGAGCCCATCTGGCCTGACGTGGTGTCAATCTCTTGGCCTCAGAAAGGTAGGTCAGATTCTTATGGTCCGTCAGGATGAGAACCGGAACCACCGAACCCTCGAGCAAGTGCCTCCATTCTTTAAGGGCCTGCACGATGGCCAATAACTCCCTGTCACCAATCTGATAGTTGCACTCCGCGGAAGACAGTTTCCGGGAGTAAAACCCACAAGGAAGCAGAGGACCCTCCGGTGTTCTACGCTGAGACAGAAGGGCGCCTACTCCCGTCTCAGACGCGTCCACCTCGAGGACAAAGGGCAACCCCGGGTTGGGATGCGACAGAATCGGAGCCGACACAAAAGCGGACTTTAGGGCCTCAAAAGCTCGGATGGCCTCGAGCGGCCAGACCTGGGAATTACTGCCCTTCCTGGTCAGATCCGTGAGAGGCTTGGCCAGCATGGAAAAGTCCCTGATGAACTTCCGATAATAATTGGCGAAGCCCAAAAAGCGCTGCAGGGAACGAAGACCACTGGGCTGGGGCCACTGTAAGACAGCCGAAACCTTCTCAGGATCCATGGAGAACCCCTCAGCGGAAATGATGTAACCTAAGAAGGTTACCTGGGATCGGTGAAATTCGCATTTCTCAAGCTTACCGAACAGCTTGTTCTCTCGTAACCGTTGCAACACTCGTCTGACATCCAGAATGTGGGCCTCCATGGATTCAGAATATACCAAGATGTCATCCAAATAGACCACCACACACTGCTGCAACAGGTCACGGAAAACATCGTTGATGAATTCCTGAAAGACTGCGGGCGCATTGCACAACCCAAAGGGCATAACCAAGGATTCATAATGACCGGTCCTGGTGTTAAACGCGGTCTTCCACTCATCGCCCGCCTTGATCCTTACCAGGTTATATGCCGCCCTCAGGTCGAGTTTGGTAAAGACCGTGGCCCCTTTAAGGCGATCGAACAGCTCGGAAATCAAGGTAATCGGGTAAGCGTTCTTGATCGTGATGCGATTGAGACCCCTGTAATCGATGCAAGGCCTCAACTCACCGCCCTTCTTTTTCACAAAGAAAAATCCAGCCCCTGCCGGGGACGAGGATTTGCGAATGTGTCCGCGTGAAAGCGCCTCCCTCATGTACTCCTCCATGGCCTCATTCTCCGCTACCGACAGTGGATAGACTTTGCCACGAGAAGGAACGGCACCAGGTTGTAACTCTATGGCACAATCGTATGGGCGGTGCGGAGGTAGGGCAACCGCGCGCACCTTATCGAATACATCCCGGTACTCCTCGTATTCAGGAGGCAACAGAGAGTCCGAGGAAGTACACAGCAACTTGACAGACCCATGGATGCAACTAGCCCCACACTGCGGTGACCACGAGAGGATCTCGGCCGATCTCCAATCGAAAGTCGGATTATGCTTCTGGAGCCAGGGGTAGCCCAAGACCACCGAGTAGTGTGGAGACGAAATAACCTGGAGGCAGACCGACTCTCTGTGAACGGCACCAATGGCTATCCCCACTGGAAGGGTCTCATGAGTCACGTGTGATGACAGAAGGGGTCTGCCGTCTATCGCCTCAAGAGCCAGTGGGGAACCTCGAGCCTGCAGAGGAATGGAATTGGCGGCAGCGAACACACTATCAATGAACAAACCACCAGCACCAGAGTCCACCAACGCCTGGGTCGTCACCGAGCCCCCGACCCAGGAGAGGACAACAGTGATCAGTGGTTTGTCAACACGGGAAACCGGGGACGAGGAGACTCCACCCAAGATCTGCCCCCGACAGGATCTCAGGTACGAGCGTTTCCCGGACGGTTCGGACATGCCAACCGAAAATGCACACCGAGACCACAGTACATGCATCGACCCTCGCGTCTCCGGAGTACCCTCTCCCCCTCGGACAGGCGAGCAAACCCCAGCTGCATGGGTTCACCCCCAGAGAAGTCATCCCCAGGAGGCGTGGGAGGAGAGGGAGGCACGGGTGGGACAGCAAACGTAGGCGCCAATCTGTTAGAAGACCTCCGCAGGCTCTCCTTAAAGGAAGGTCTCTCCCTGAGTCTGGTGTCAATCAAAATCAGGAAAGAAATAAGAGACTCGAGCTCCACTGGTAGGTCCTTAGCTGCAACCTCATCCTTCAAGGCATCCGAGAGACCATGAGAGAAAGCAGCGACCAGAGCCTCATTATTCCAGCCCACCTCTGCTGCCAGGGTACGAAACTCAATGGCGTATTCAGCTACGGATCGTGAACCCTGTCTGATGGACATAAGGAGCTTCGCAGCAGAGGCAGCACGAGCCGGCACATCGAATACCTTCCGAAGAGAAGCAACAAAACCGGAAAACTCGGCAACCACCGGATTGTTGTTCTCCCATAAAGGGCTGGCCCAGGCCAAGGCCTTGTCTGAGAGCAGCGAGATCAAGAAGCCCACCTTTGATCTCTCAGTAGGAAAGGCATGTGGCAGCAACTCAAAATAAATGCCCACCTGGTTAAGGAAACCTCGGCACTGAGTTGGCTCTCTCCCAAAGCGCTGTGGAAGAGGGGCAGAACCGGTCATACCCCGAAACACCGCAGGCGCAACAACAGGTGTCGGGGTAGACTCTGGCGCAACAACCGGAGCGGCAGTAGGAGCGACAACCGACCCATCGGCAACGGGAGCGAAATGAGCCGTGCGTTCAAGCAGGGTTTGCAACGCCACAGCGAACCGACCCAACAGGTGATCCTGCTGATCAAGTCTGGCAACCAGCATGGGTAGCGAGGATGGCCCTGTACCGTCAGAACTCATGGCTTGGTCCTAATGTCACGGAACCATGAACCAGACGTACAACAAGAGATAAGTGAAAATAAGAAGGCTTTATTGAAAATAAAGCTGTAAAACAAAAGTCCAAACGAATGGTGAAACCGAAGCAGAGTCTTAGAGAGGCCAGAGATCAGGAACCAGAAGGGTAGTCAGACGAAGCCAGGATCAGGAACCAGCAGGGTAGTCAGACGAAGCCAGGATCAGGAACCAGCAGGGTAGTCAGACGAAGCCAGGATCAGGAACCAGCAGGGTAGTCAGACGAAGCCAGGATCAGGAACCAGAAGCAGCAGCAGTCTTAGAAGCATGTGAACACAGGAGGACCAAGCAAGGAACTGAAGCCACAGACCTCCTATATATATGAGCTAGGCATCCAGCTCCTCCCAGTGGGAAGGAGGAGCCGCAGGGTGGAAGGCTACAAGAAACCCAGAAACCAAGATGGCCGCCAGCACATGTCAAACGAAGGAGAACAGCAAGAAGGTAAGACCATGACAGTGAGTTCATAGAACTTTTTATTTTTTGTCACAAGTTAGTGGAAATTTTTTTTTATTACAAAGTCTCATATTCCACTAACTTGTGACAAAAAATAAAAACTTCCATGAACTCACTATGCCCATCACGAAATACCTTGGGGTGTCTTCTTTCCAAAATGGGGTCACTTGTGGGGTAGTTATACTGCCCTGGCATTTTAGGGGCCCTAATGCGTGAGAAGTAGTTTGAAATTCAAATGTGTAAAAAATGTCCTGTGAAATCCTAAAGGTGCTCTTTAGAATGTGGGCCCCTTTGCCAGCCTAGGCTGCAAAAAAGTGTCACACATGTGGTATCGACATACTCAGGAGAAGTAGGGCAATGTGTTTTGGGGTGTATTTTTACATATACCCATGCTGGGTGAGAGAAATATCTCTGTAAAAGTCAACTTTTCCCATTTTTTATACAAAGTTGTCATTTTAGAGAGATATTTCTCTCACCCAGCATGGGTATATGTAAAAAGACACTACAAAACGCATTGCCCTACTTCTCCTGAGTACGGCGATACCACATGTGTGACACTTTTTTGCAGCCTAGGTGCGCAAAGGGGCCCAAATTCCTTTTAGGAGGGCATTTTTAGACATTTGGATTTCAGACTTCTTCTCACGCTTTAGGGCCCCTAAAATACCAGGGCAGTATAAATACCCCACATGTGACCCCATTTTGGAAAGAAGACACCCCAAGGTATTCCGTGAGGGGCATGGTGAGTTTATAGAAGGTTTTTTTTTGGCACAAGTTAGTGGAAATTGATTTTTTTTTTTCTCACAAAGTCTCCCTTTCCGCTAACTTGTGACAAAAAGTTCAATCTTTCATGGACTCAATATGCCCCTCAGTGAATACCTTGGGGTGTCTTATTTCCGAAATGGGGTCACTTGTGGGGTATTTATACTGACCTGGCATTTTAGGGGCCCTAAAGCGTGAGAAGAAGTCTGGAATATAAATGTCTAAAAATTTTTACGCATTTGGATTCCGTGAGGGGTATGGTGAGTTCATGTGAGATTTTTTTTTTGTCACAAGTTAGTGGAATATGAGACATTGTTAGAAAAAACAAAAAAAACAAAAAAATAATAATCAATTTCCGCTAACTTGTGACAAAAAAAAAATCTTCTATGAACTCGCCATGCCCCTCAAAAGTGATCTTTTTATAGCGCCGCAGCGATTTTACGGTGTTTTTGCAGTGATCATAAAAAAAAAAATTCTGTCACTGCGGTGGGACGGACTGAACGCAAGTGTGCGCACAAGATCAGGCCTGATCGGGCAAACACTGCGTTTTTTGTAGAGCCTATAGAACATGTCCTATTCTTGTCCGCAATTGCAGACAAGAAAAGGCATTTTCTATATAGTTCTGGCAATGTGCGGATCCGCAAAATGCGGAAAGCACATTGCCGGTGTCCGTGTTTTGCGGATCCGCGGTGTCCGTGTTTTGCGGATCCGCGGATCCGCAAAACACATATGGACATCTGAATGAAGCCTTACAGGGGGGTGATCAATGACAGGGGGGTGATCAGGGAGTCTATATGGGGTGATCACCCCCCTGTAAGGCTCCATTCAGACATCCGTATGTGTTTTGCGGATCCGTGGATCCGCGGATCCGTGGGTCCGCGGATCTGCAAAACACATACTGATGTCTGAATGGAGCCTTACAGGGGGGTGATCAATGACAGGGGGGTGATCAGGGAGTCTATATGGGGTGATCACCCCCCTGTAAGGCTCCATTCAGACGTCCGTATGTGTTTTGCGGATATGTGGATCCGCGGATCCGTGGGTCCCCAAAACACATACTGACGTCTGAATGGAGCCTTACAGGGGGGTGATCAATGACAGGGGGGTGATCAGGGAGTCTATATGGGGTGATCACCCCCCTGTAAGGCTCCATTCAGACGTCCGTATGTGTTTTGCGAATTCGTGGATTCGCGGATCCGTGGGTCCGCGGATCCGCAAAACACATACTGACGTCTGAATGGAGCCTTACAGGGGGGTGATCAATGACAGGGGGGTGATCAGGGAGTCTAATATGGGGTGATCACCCCCCTATCATTGATCACCCCCCTGTAAGACTCCATTCAGACGTCTGTATGTGTTTTGCGAATTCGTGGATTCGCGGATCCGTGGGTCCGCGGATCCGCAAAACACATACTGACGTCTGAATGGAGCCTTACAGGGGGGTGATCAATGACAGGGGGTGATCAGGGAGTCTATATGGGGTGATCAGGGGTTAATAAGGGGTTAATATGTGACAGGGGGGGTGTAGTGTAGTGGTGGTTGGTGCTACTTACAGAGCTGCCTGTGTCCTCTGGTGGTTGTTCCAAGCAAAAGGGACCACCAGAGGACCAGGTAGCAGGTATATTAGATGCTGTTATCAAAACAGCGTCTAATATACCTTTAAGGGGTTAAAAAAAATCGCATCTACAGCCTGCCAGCGAACGATCACCGCTGGCAGGCTGCAGATCCACTCGTTTACCTTCGGTTCCTGTGAACGCGCGCTCCTGTGTGCGCACGTTCACAGGAAATCTCGCCTCTCGCGAGATGACATGCCGACGCCTCCAGGAGGAATGAATCGACCGCCTCCGGAACGCAATCCTGCGTTAGGCGGTCCGGAGCCGGTAAAACCCTTCCAGCAAAAGCCAAATGCCAAAGCCCCATTTTTCAAATTTGACATGTCACTTTATTTGATAACTTTAGACTGCTTTTACTTATCCAAGTGATTTTAAGATTGTTTTCTCATGACATATCATACTTCACGATAGTGGTGAACTTGAGTCAAAATGTTTTACCTTAAAAATGTGCATTTTTTAAAATCTGTATTTCTCTGCTTATAAGTAGTGATGAGCGGCAGGGGTCATATTGAAATTTGCGATATTTCGCAAATATTTTGTAGAATATTCGTTGAATATTCGTGAATTTGAATATTCATTATATTCTACATTCTTTTTTATTCGAAAATCGTCAAGGTAATGATTGCATAATATGCAAATATTATGCAATCAATACAGTGTGGATAAAATATTCGTCATTTTTTTCCATCTGAAGTGAACAGTGTTCAGTGTTCACTTCAGATGGAAAAAAAAATGACGAATATTCTAAAAAACAAATATATTGCACTATTGCTATATATTCAATTTTTGGGAATATTCTTCAATGACGAATATAAAAAAACCCGAATATATAGCAATAGTGCCATATATTCGTGTTTTTTTTTATATTCGTCTTTTTTTCCATCTGAAGTCTTGATTCCTCCCTGCTTAATTTGCTTACTTCAGATAGAAAAAAAATGATGAATATTCGAAAAACGAATATATAGCTCTATGTTCGAAATATTCGCGAATTCTCGAAGTTGCGATATTCGAGATAAAAATTAGCTTTTTGAATATTCACGCTCAACACTACTTGTAAGACAGTGATTCCTTGCAAAATAGTTAATAATTAACATTCACTATATGTGTACTTTATGTTGGCATCATTTTGTAATTGAAATGTAATTTTTTTTAAACGTTAGAAGGCTTAGAATTTTGGAAGCAATTTTTAAAATTTTCAAGAAAATGTTCTAAACCATCTTTTTTAAGGACCAATTCAGTTCTGAAGTCACTTCAGCCACCTCCCACCCACACGTTGACTAAAAATGTCCGGGAGGTGGTTCTATTTCTCTGAATAGACGTTCTGGAATGTCTAATCAGAGATCGCAGCTGCACGCTAATCGTGCAGCTGCAGATCGAGTTGCCCGCTGTCAGTGAGCTGTCACCGAGCGCTGTGTATACAGTGCAGGAAATGCTTTCAAAGACCTCGATCAGCCCTGCACTGAGGCTGTACAGCGCAGTATACCACTGTACAGCCTCTTTGAGGGGTGTATTTCGCCTGTAACTGGGGCTACTATGTCAGCCCCAGTTACAGGAGAAATCAATAGTGAAAAAAAAAAAAAGTTAAATGTCCCCCAGAGGTCTTGCATGACCTTATGGGGACAAAAAGTGTAAAATAAAAAAATAAAAAAAGGTTTCACATAAAATAAAATAGACATATTTGGTATTGCCGCATCCGTGACGGTCGGCTCTATATATATATCACATGATCCACCCAGTCCGATAAACATCATAAAAATTAAAAATAAAAACTGTGTCAAATAAATCCATTTTTGTCACCTTACATCACAAAAAGTGCAACACCAAGTGATCAAAAATGCACATGTCCCACAAAATGGTACCACTAAAACCATCACCTCATTCCGCAAAAAATGAGCCCCTACATAAGAAAATCACAAAAAAAAACAACCTATAGCTCTCAGAACATGGAGACACTAAAAAAATCTTTTTTTTTTGGTTTAAAAAATGCTATTATTGTGTTAAAGTGAAATAAAAAAAATATACATATTAGGTATCGCCGAGTCTGTAACAACCAGCTCTATAAAAATATCACATGACCTAACCCCTCGGGTGAACACCGTTAAAAAATAAAAACTGTGTCAAAAAATGCCATGTTTGTCACCTTACAAAACAAAAAGGCGTATGTCCCACAAAATGGTACCACTAAAACTGTCACCTCATTTCACAAAAAATTAGCCCATACATAAGAAAATCATAAAAAAAAAAATATATAGCTTTCAGAACATGATATTTTGGTTTCAAAAATGCTATTATTGTGTAAAACTTAAATAAGAAAAAGATAAATAAAAACTGTGCTAAAACAACAAATTTTTTGGTCACCTTGCCCCATAAAGTGTTATAATGAATGATCCAAAAATCATATGTACCCAAAAAATAGTACAAATAAAACTGGCACCTTATCCCCTAGTTTCCAAAATGGGGTCACTTTTTGGGAGTGTCTACTGTAAGGGTGCATCAGGAGGGCTTCAAATGGGACATGGCATCTAAAAACCAGTTCAGCAAAATCTGCCTTCCAAAAACAACGTGGTGCTCCTTTTCTTCTGCGCCATGCCATGTTCCCATACAGTTTATGACCACATGTGGGGTGTTTCTGTAAACCACAGAATTTGGGTAATAAATATTGAGTTTTGTTTGGCTGTTAACCCTCGATGTGTTAAAGAAAAAATTGGATTAAAATGGAAAATCTGCCAAAAAAGTGAAATTAAAAAGTTTGATCTCCATTTTCCTTTAATTCTTGTGGAACGCCTAAAGGGTTAACAAAGTTTGTAAAATCAGTTTTAAGTACGGTAACTTTACCGGTGTACTTTCTACAATGGGGTCATTTATGGAGGTATCCACTATGTAAGCCCCACAAAGTGACTTCAGACCTGAACTGGTCCTTAAAAAATGGGTTTTGGCAATTTTCTTAAAACATTTTAAGAATTGTTTCTAAACTTCTGAGCCTTCTAACGTCCTAAAAAAATAAAATGACATTTTCAAAATGATACCAACATAAAGTAGACATATGGGGAATGTTAAGTAATAAATATTTTATGAGGTATCACTTGCTGTTTTAAAAGTAGAGAAATTGAAATGTTGAAAATTGCGAATCTTTCAAAATTTTTGGTAAATTTGGAATTTTTTCATCAATAAAGGTGAAATATATTGACTCAAATCTATGACTATCATGAAGTACAATGTGTCACAAGAAAACAATCTCTGAATGGCTTGGATAAGTAAAAGTGTTCCAAAGTTATTACCACATAAAATGAGATATAGTGGAGAAAGTATAAGGCTGGCACTCAAATATGTGAAATCAATAGAAGTGACAATTTATTACATAAAAACCAATATAATGCACAATCGATTAAAATATTAGGATGCGGACTGTTCCAGGAACGGCGCTGTGGCCGGTAGTAGTGACAATTCCAGGAGAAGATTCCGAGTTCCAGCTAATGTGGATATACCACAAAGTCACTGAAAGGCTGCAGGTGGGGAGTAAAGCGGGACCGGTGTATCTTACCCTTCTGGTTCGGGTCCGGTAACTGTGATGTCTCTTCCTCTTGCCGCTACTCACCACGATGCGCCGGCTTCTACTCACGCTGTTCGGCGTCCTCGCTCGAGACTGTCGAGTCACGTGATACTTGTCTCGCGGGATTTGCCTTTCAGGAAGTTCATTCAGTTCTTTCCTCCGGCTACTTTCGCATTAGATATATGTGGAGCGCTCCAACATCCGAAAGTCTTAAGAACTTATTTAATAATTCCAGGTCATTCTTTGGTGGTGAACTTGCCAGACGTGTTTCGGGGACGTCTCTCCCCTTCCTCAGTGGCTCAGATTAGCAAGATTAGGCCTGGCCAGGAAGGGGCCAAATGGCCCGAATGTGATGTGGTTAAGAAGCTTACATAATAGAAACCACTAATAAATGACCACATTTTGTAAACTACACCCCTCAAGTTATTCAAAACTGATATTTCAAACTGTGTTAACTCTTTAGTTGTTCAAACGAAATTAAGGCAACTCAGAGCTGAAATTAAAAAATGTGCCATTTATCAAACTGGTGTAAAGTAGAACTGGCTTAGTTGCCCATAGCAACCAATCAGATTCCTCCTTTCATTTTCCATAGGAGCTGTCCAAAATGAAAGAAAGAATCTGATTGGTTGCTAGGTGCAACTAAGCCAGTTCTACTTTACACCAGTGATTAATGACCCCCTTTATTTTTTTGTGCAGATTTTTTATTTTAATCCATTTTTCCTGTAACACAGCAAGGGTTAACAGCAAAGCAAACCTCAATAGGTATAGTATTAGTCTGACTCTTCAGTTTACACAAACAATGCATATGTTGTCGTAACTCTATTTTAGTGTTGATCGTAAATATTTTAATTGCAAATTTTTATCGCGAATATCGGCACTTGGAGAATTCTCGAAGATCTAGACTATTCTAGATTTTTTTTTTTTCATCAGTACTACTGCTTCTTGCTTGTGGGCCAATGACAAGGCTGCAATATCTTTGTCTGAGCTTAGCAACATCCCTAGCAATCAATAGGAAAGTTGCATACCCTTTACTATATAAGAAACTCCCCAGAAGCCATTTTCTGCTGTTATTAGCAGTTCAGAGAGAGAGAGAGCAGTGTAATTGCTGTGCCCTGTGCTTTGCTGAGTCATCTGGATCCTTATTAAATTACATTAGATAGTTAGTTGGCTCACATATATAATACAGATAGCCAGTTTAGGTTAGCTACTGATATAGTGTAGCTGATAGGTTCCAGTGCAGGGTGTTAGGTAGTGGGATAGGAATTACTGTGCTGTGATAGGGATTAGTGTCTTTGTCTTTCATCTTTAAAAAAAAAAAGTCATTTGCTGTTTGTTTTTCTGTGCTGTGATAGGAATTACTGTGCTGTAATAGGGATTAGTGTGCTGTGATAGGAATTACTGCTACAGACATAGTGCTGTGATATCAGAACAATACTTAGCGCACCAATCAATAATATCTACTCAGACCTGATAAAATGTGAAGTCTCATGTATTACGCCAAAAACTATGTGCATCATTAGTGCCGATTTGCATAATTGCGAATATATTGGGGCACTCTATCTGCATATAAAGCTATTGTTCTGCCATGCATGCGAAATATAATCTTAAACAGTGTTGTAATGTAAAATTACTTACAGTGATCAGAAATACTTCCTCACAGTCACAAAATTTGCTGCCAACCATTTTCTCCAGTCTCAGGAAACTTCTAGCAGCTTGAAAAATGTAGCAAAAGTGAGCCACGCCTGTATTGCGTGCGCAATACGCGCATATTACATTGCTGATTTTCGCAATCAAGAAAATAATTACTGGAGATGACGAATTCTAGAATTTGCGAATTTATGGCTAATATTAGGCCAAAAAATTGTGAAATATTGCGAAAACGAATATTGCCTATGCTGCTCATCACTACTCTCTTCAAGGGCACATAGCAGGGTGCAGAAGTAAAAGAGTAGCAAAAAAAGTCCAGCTCCTTTTCCTTAAAAACCAATGCTTTATTCTTTCACATATTCAATTAAAATCCATGTGTACAAACGGAGAAACTGTAGCACAATGTGACGGGTTTTTAGCCACTTGCGTATGGGCCCTTCATCCAGACATGTACAACTGACTAAAAACAACATTTTTATATACTCAGAATGCACCCTCTCCTGATTTGGTGATTGACATCATCCACAGCGCAGCCACAGAGGTGGATGCAGTGTGGGGGAGGATGGATCACCAAATCAGGCAACAGGTGATTGTTTCTCTGAGTAAACATAGTGGTGTATGGTCTACTAGAAATGTGCAATACTATATTATTAGTGATGAGCGGCAGGGCTCATATTCGAATTTGCAATATTTCGCGAATATTTTGTAGAATATTCGTCGAATATTCGCAAATTCGAAAATTCGCGATTTTTTATATTCTATATTCGAAATATTCGCAAATTTTCAAAGTGCCTATATTCGCAATAAAAATTTGAAATTCGAATATTCGTGATCAACACTATATATTATATTATCTACTCAATGAACATGGGTCCTTCTTTCAAAAACAAACTTGCAAAAAACTGTTATTTATTTATATTGTAAAGTGAGGTCGTGTTTCCTATTTAAACCTTTTGGTATACATGTATCTAAGCAGAACATCCAGTAGGTTTCCCTACTTAGTAATTTCTGCCTACGATCCCCATCTCTTATAGGCATAAAAATCCTTTCTAGTCCTTGCACTGTAAACGCTGAAGTATCCCCGCTGTGAACTGTTGCAAAATGCAAAGACGCAGCGGATACATTTCGTGTAAAGGATGTGGAATGTCACTGAGATGTTTTCTTATCCTGACCTTTAATGCATTTGTTGTGCACCCCACATATTGAAGTTCACAACTTTGGCATGTGATTATACACTCACCTAAAGAATTATTAGGAACACCTGTTCTATTTCTCATTAATGCAATTATCTAGTCAACCAATCACATGGCAGTTGCTTCAATGTATTTAGGGGGGTGGTCCTGGTCAAGACAATCTCCTGAACTCCAAACTGAATGTCAGAATGGTAAAGAAAGTTGATTTAAGCAATTTTGAGCGTGGCATGGTTGTTGGTGCCAGACGGGCCGGTCTGAGTATTTCACAATCTGCTCATTTACTGGGATTTTCACGCACAACCATTTCTAGGGTTTACAAAGAATGGTGTGAAAAGGGAAAAACATCCAGTATGCGGCAGTCCTGTGGGTGAAAATGCCTTGTGGATGCTAGAGGTCAGAGGAGAATGGGCCTACTGATTCAAGCTGATAGAAGAGCAACGTTGACTGAAATAACCACTCGTTACAACCGAGGTATGCAGCAAAGCATTTGTGAAGCCACAACACGCACAACCTTGAGGCGGATGGGCTACAACAGCAGAAGACCCCACTGGGTACCACTCATCTCCACTACAAATAGGAAAAAGAGGCTACAATTTGCACAAGCTCACCAAAATTGGACTGTTGAAGACTGGAAAAATGTTGCCTGGTCTGATGAGTCTCGATTTCTGTTGAGACATTCAAATGGTAGAGTCCGAATTTGGCGTAAACAGAATGAGAACATGTATCCATCCTCTGATGGCTACTTCCAGCAGGATAATGCACCATGTCACAAAGCTCGAATCATTTCAAATTGGTTTCTTGAACATGACAATGAGTTCACTGTACTAAAATGGCCCCCACAGTCACCAGATCTCAACCCAATAGAGCATCTTTGGGATGTGGTGGAACGGGAGCTTCGTGCCCTTGATGTGCGTCCCTCAAATCTCCATCAACTGCAAGATGCTTTCCTATCAATATGGGCCAACATTTCTAAAGAATGCTATCAGCACCTTGTTGAATCAATGCCACGTAGAATTAAGGCAGTTCTGAAGGCAAAATGGGGTCCGACACCGTATTAGTATGGTGTTCCTAATAATTCTTTAGGTGAGTGTATATACTACATATTCAGTATTACAATTGATATACTGTTTCATAGTGTATATATATTTTTGTTTGCTGTTGACATGATGTTATTACCTATCCGCATATAGCGGCAGCAAATAAATTTTTGCTGCCACATTTGAAATTGCCTTTGAACTGCAACCATGTGGGTGTATTACTGTACTGATCATTAAACAAACTGGGGCTCAATTTGCTGCCAATCGTTGGTGCTTTTTTTGCCACACATCTCACACCTGCATTTACCACTGCCCCCCAATCCCGATTAAAATTTAATACAGGGATATGTTTTCTTATTATTTTGCATATCTGGTAATACTCCCTGCTGTAATCTGTTACAAAGGTCACAGGTTTGTTGTTTTTTGAATTACTGTCATTTTTAAATTTATTTCTATTTTTACTGCTTTTATTTTTATTTTTTTCCTTATGACAAGTCTGTATATCTTGATCTTCAGGAAAAAGCAAAACCTGTCTATTTAACCCCTTAACTACTCAGGATGAGAATGCTCGTCCTAAATCGCCGGCACTTAGCGTTAAAGGACGAGCGTTCTCGTCCTGCAGTCTTTCCTCCCCCCGCGTGCGGTCCCGCGATCAGCGGTAGAGATCCGTCTGTTACTGGCAGCCGGCTCCCTGCTGCATCCACCAGCATCGGCGATAACGCGATTAACCCCTTATATGCCGCGGTCAGCGCTGACCGCAGCATATGGGAGGTTTGTGCTCCCTCACCTCATACATTGGGTCCCCGCGCTGCTGTGGCGGGGACTCGATGATTGACATGGCAGCCCCAAGCCATTCCAAGGCTTGGGGCCTGGCATGTACGGAGGACTAGGAGGCCCAGCCCCCAGGCTGGGTCTCCTAGGCAACTGTTAGCGTCTTACAGTGTAAGACACTAACAGTTCAATACAGCACAATACAGATGTATCGTGCTGCATTGAAAAGGGATCAGACCCTGTAATGTTGAAGTCCAAGAATGGGACAAATAATAAAGTGGAAAAAAAAAGTTTATAAAATTAAAGTTTTAAAAAAGAAATTCAAAGTTAAGTAAAAAAAAAAAAGCGTCCTTTTCCAAAAATAAAGTAAAAAAGAATTGTAAAAAATAGGGAAAAGACATATAGACATATTAGGAATCGTCACGTCCGTATCGACCAGCTCTATAAACATATCACATGACCTAACCCCTCAGTTGAACACCGTAAAAAATAAAAACTGTGCTAAATAAAATAAAAAATTGTCACCTTACATCACAAAAAGTACAACAGCAAGCGATCAAAAAGGCGTACGCCCACCAAAATAGTACCAATCTAACCGTCACCTTATCCCACAAAAAATTAGCCCCTACCTGAGACAATCGCCCAAAAAATAAAAAAAAACTATGGCTCAGAATATGGAGACACTAAAACATAATAAAAAAAATAAAAAAAGCTGTTATTGTGTAAAACATACATAAAAAAAGTATACATATTAAGTATTGCCGCGTCCATATCGACCGGCTCTATAAAAATATCACATGACCTAACCCCTCAGATGAACACCGTAAAAAATTAAAAATAAAAACTTTGCTAAATAAACCATTTTTTGTCACCTTACATCACAAAAAGTGTAATAGCAAGCGATCAAAAAGTCATATGCACCCCAAAATAGTGCCAATCAAACCGTCATCTCATCCCGCAAAAAATGAGACCCTACCTAAGACAATCGCGCAAAAGCTGAAAAAACTATGGCTCGCAGACTATGGAGATGCTAAAACATGATTTTTTTTGTTTCAAAAATGAAATCATTGTGTAAAACTTACATAAATTAAAAAAAGTATACATATTAGGTATCGCCGCGTCTGTGACAACCTGCTCTAAAAAAATTCCACATGATCTAACCTGTCAGATGAATTTTGTAAATAACAAAAAAAAACGGTGCCAAAACAGCTATTTCTTGTTACCTTGCCTCACAAAAAGTGTAATATAGAGCAACCAAAAATCATATGTACCCTAAACTAGTACCAACAAAACTTCCACCCTATTCCGTAGTTTCTAAAATGGGGTCACTTTTTTGGAGTTTCTACTCTAGGGGTGCATCAGGGGGGCTTCAAATGGGACATGGTGTAAAAAAAAAAAACAGTCTAGCAAAATCTGCCTTCCAAAAACCGTATGGCATTCCTTTCCTTCTGCGCCCTGCCATGTGCCCGTACAGCATTTAACGACCACATATAGGGTGTTTCTGTAACCTACAGAATCAGGGCCATAAATATTGAGTTTTGTTTGGCTGTTAACCCTTGCTTTGTTAGTGGAAAAAATGGATTAAAATGGAAAATTTGCCCAAAAATTTAAATTCGGAAATTTCATCTCCATTTGCCAATAACTGTTGGGGTTAACAACGTTTGTAAAATCAGTTTTGAATACCTTGAGGGGTGTAGTTTCTTATATGGGGTCACTTTTATGGAGTTTCTACTCTAGGGGTACATCAGGGGGGCTTCAAATGGGACATGGTGTCAAAAAAGTGAACCCTTGCTTTGTAACTGGGTCATTTTTGGGTGGTTTCTATTATGTAAGCTTCACAAAGTGACTTCAGACCTGAACTGGTCCTGAAAAAGTTGGTCTTTGAAAATTTCTGAGAACTTTCAATAATTTACTTCTAAACTTTTAAGCCTTGTAACGTCCCCCAAAAATAAAATGTCATTCCCAAAATGATCCTAACATGAAGTAGACATATGGGAAATGTAATGTAATAACTATTTTTGTAGGTATTAATATGTATTATAGAAGTAGAAAAATTGAATCTTGGAAATTTGCAAATTTTTTCAAATTTTTGTCAAATTTGGTATTATAAATAAAAAAAATTTTTTTTTACTCCATTTTACCAGTGTCATGAAGTACAATATGTGACGAAAAAAACAATCTCAGAATGGCCTGGATAAGTAAAAGCGTTTTAAAGTTATCACCACATAAGGTGACACTGGTCAGATTTGCATAAAATGGCCTGGTCCTGAAGGTGAAAATGAGCCCGGTCCTTAACCACTTAAGGACTACAGGTTTATACCCCCCTAAAGACCAGGCCCTTTTTTACAAATCGGCACTCCACAACTTTAGCGGTTTATTGCTCGGTCATGCAACTTACCACCCAAATTAATTTTACCTCCTTTTCTTCTCACTAATAGAGCTTTCATTTGGTGGTATTTCATTGCTGCTGACATTTTTACTTTTTTTGTTATTAATCGAAATTTAACGATTTTTTGGCAAAAAAATGATATTTTTCACTTTCAGTTGTAAAATTTTGCAAAAAAAACGACATCCATATATAAATTTTGCTCTAAATTTATTGTTCTACATGTCTTTGATAAAAAAAAAATGTTTGGGTAAAAAAAATGGTTTGGGTAAAAGTTATAGCGTTTATAGCGTTTACAAACTATGGTACAAAAATGTGAATTTCCGCTTTTTGAAGCAGCTCTGACTTTCTGAGCACCTGTTATGTTTCCTGAGGTTCTACAATGCCCAGACAGTACAAACACCCCACAAATGACCCCATTTCGGAAAGTAGACACCCTAAGGTATTCGCTGATGGGCATAGTGAGTTCATAGAACTTTTTTTTTTTTTTTTCTTACAAAGTCTCATATTCCACTAACTTGTGACAAAAAATAAAAACTTCTATGAACTCACTATGCCCATCAGCGAATACCTTGGGGTGTCTTCTTTCCAAAATGGGGTCACTTGTGGGGTAGTTATACTGCCCTGGCATTCTAGGGGCCCAAATGTGTGGTAAGTAGTTTGAAATCAAAATGTGTAAAAAATGACCGGTGAAATTCGAAAGGTGCTCTTTGGAATGTGGGCCCCTTTGCCCACCTAGGCTGCAAAAAAGTGCCACACATGTGGTATCACCGTACTCAGGAGAAGTTGGGGAATGTGTTTTGGGGTGTCATTTTACATATACCCATGCTGGGTGAGATAAATATCTTGGTCAAATGCCAACTTTGTATAAAAAAATGGGAAAAGTTGTCTTTTACCAAGATATTTCTCTCACCCAGCATGGGTATATGTAAAATGACACCCCAAAACACATTCCCCAACTTCTCCTGAGTACGGAGATACCACATGTGTGACACTTTTTTGCAGCCTAGGTGGGCAAAGGGGCCCATATTCCAAAGAGCACCTTTCGGATTTCACCAGTCATTTTTTACACATTTTGATTTCAAACTTCTTACCACACATTTGGGCCCCTAGAATGCCAGGGCAGTATAACTACCCCACAAGTGACCCCATTTTAGAAAGAAGACACCCCCAGGTATTTCGTGATGGGCATAGTGAGTTCATGGAAGTTTTTATTTTTTGTCACAAGTTAGTGAAATATGAGACTTTGTAAGGGAGAAAAAAAAATAAAAAAATAATCATTTTCCGCTAACTTGTGACAAAAAATATAAAATTCTAGGAACTTGCCATGCCCCTCACGGAATACTTTGGGGTGTCTTCTTTCCAAAATGGGGTCACTTGTGGGGTAGTTATACTGCACTGGCATTTTCCAGGGGCCCTAATGTGTGGTAAGTAGGTAAATGACCTGTGAAATCCGAAAGGTGCTCTTTGGAATGCGGGCCCCTTTGCCCACCTAGGCTGCAAAAAAGTGCCACACATGTGGTATCGCCGTATTCAGGAGAAGTTGGGCAATGTGTTTTGAGGTGTCTTTTTACATATACTCATGCTGGGTGAGAGAAATATCTCGGCAAAAGACAACTTTTCCCATTTTTTTATACAAAGTTGGCATTTGACCAAGATATTTATCTCACCCAGCATGGGTATATGTAAAATGACACCCCAAAACACATTGCCCAACTTCTCCTGATTACGGCGATACCAGATGTGTGACACTTTTTTGCAGCCTAGATGCGCAAAGGGGCCCACATTCCTTTTATAGAAACATAGAAACATAGAATGTGTCGGCAGATAAGAACCATTTGGCCCATCTAGTCTGCCCAATATACTGAATACTATGGATAGCCCCCGGCCCTATCTTATATGAAGGATGGCCTTATGCCTATCCCATGCATGCTTAAACCCCTTCACTGTATTTGCAGCTACCACTTCTGCAGGAAGGCTATTCCATGCATCCACTACTCTCTCAGTAAAGTAATACTTCCTTATATTACTTTTAAACCTTTGCCCCTCTAATTTAAAACTGTGTCCTCTTGTGGTAGTTTTTCTTCTTTTAAATATGCTCTCCTCCTTTACCGAGTTGATTCCCTTTATGTATTTAAAAGTTTCTATCATATCCCCTCTGTCTCTTCTTTCTTCCAAGCTATACATATTAAGGTCCTTTAACCTTTCCTGGTAAGTTTTATCCTGCAATCCATGTACTAGTTTAGTAGCTCTTCTCTGAACTCTCTCTAGAGTATCTATATCCTTCTGGAGATATGGCCTCCAGTACTGCGCACAATACTCCAAGTGAGGTCTCACCAGTGTTCTGTACAGCGGCATAAGCACTTCACTCTTTCTACTGCTTATACCTCTCCCTATACATCCAAGCATTCTGCTGGCATTTCGTGCTGCTCTATTACATTGTCTTCCCACCTTTAAGTCTTCTGAAATAATTACTCCTAAATCCCTTTCCTCAGATACTGAGGTCAGGACTGTGTCAAATATTCTATATTCTGCCCTTGGGTTTTTACGCCCCAGGTGCATTATCTTGCACTTATCCACATTAAATTTCAGTTTCCAGAGTTCTGACCATTCTTCTAGTTTTCCTAAATCCTTTTCCATTTGGCGTTTCCCTCCAGGAACATCAACCCTGTTACATATCTTTGTGTCATCAGCAAAAAGACAAACCTTACCAGCGAGGCCTTTTGCAATATCACTTATGAAGATATTAAACAAAATCGGTCCCAGTACAGATCCCTGTGGAACCCCACTGGTAACATGACCTTGTTTTGAATGTTCTCCATTGACTACAACCCTCTGTTGTCTGTCACTCAGCCACTGCCTAATCCACTCAACAATATGGGAGTCCATGCTCAATGACTGCAGTTTATTGATAAGTCTTCTATGTGGGACAGTGTCAAAAGCCTTACTAAAATCTAGATATGCGATGTCTACTGCACCTCCACCGTCTATTATTTTATTCACCCAGTCAAAAAAATCTATAAGATTTGTTTGACATGATCTCCCTGAAGTAAACCCATGTTGTTTTTCATCTTGCAATCCATGGGATTTTAGATGTTCCACAATCCTATCCTTTAATAGGGTTTCCATTAATTTGCCTACTATTGATGTCAGACTCACTGGTCTATAGTTGCTCGATTCCTCCCTACTACCTTTCTTGTGAATGGGCACGACATTTGCCAATTTCCAATCTTCCGGGACGACTCCTGTTACTAATGATTGGTTAAATAAATCTGTTAACGGTTTTGCCAGCTCACCACTAAGCTCTTTTAATAATTTTGGGTGTATCTCATCAGGCCCCTGTGACTTATTTGTCTTCACCTTAGACAGCAAACTTAGAACATCTTCCTCTGTAAAGATACATGCATCAAACGATTTATTAGTCATTCTTTCTAGTGGAGGTCCTTCTCCTTTTTCTTTTGTAAAAACTGAACAGAAGTATTCATTAAGGCAGTCGGCTAGCCCTTTATTCTCTTCTACATACCTTCCGTCCTTTGTTTTTAATTTAGTTATTCCTTGTTTTAATTTCCTTTTTTCATTTATATATCTGAAGAATGTCTTATCCCCTTTTTTAATAGACTGAGCTAGTTTTTCTTCTGCCTGCGCTTTAGAAGTTCTTATAACTTGCTTGGCCTCTTTCTGCCTAATCTTGTAGATTTCCTTATCTTCATTGCTCTGGGTTTTTTTATAATTACAAAATGCTAGCTTTTTATTTTTAATGATTTGGGCCACTTCTGCTGAGTACCACAGTGGTCTCCTCCTTTTTTTGTTTTTACTGACAAGTCTAATGCAATTTTCTGTTGCCTTCAATAATGCACCTTTTAAGTAGTCCCATTTCTCCTGGACTCCATGTAATCCGTTCCAGTCTGATAAGGACTCATTTATGACTAATTTCATTTTTGAAAAGTCTGTTTTTCTAAAATCTAAAACTTTTGTTTTTGTGTGGTGGGACTCTTTCACAGTTCTTATATTAAACCACACTGACTGGTGATCACTAGATCCCAAGGTTTCGCCTACAATGACATCATATACCGAATCCCCGTTTGTGAATACCAAATCCAAAATGGCCTCCCTCCGGGTTGGCTCCTCAACCACTTGTTGTAGAGATAACCCCAGTAGGGAATTTAGAATATCTGTACTCCTGGTAGAACTTGCTATTTTGGTTTTCCAGTTTATATCTGGAAGATTGAAATCTCCCATAATGATAACTTCTCCTTTCATTGTCATTTTAGCTATTTCTTCAACTAGTAGATCATCTAGTTCTTTAACTTGACCAGGTGGTCTATATATCACACCTACACGAGTTACTGCATGGTTAGCAAACTGCAACGTAACCCAAACTGACTCTATGTTGGCCTCACCAACTTGTATTAGGTTAGATTTAATGCTATCTTTCACATACAGGGCCACTCCTCCTCCTTTCTTGCCTTCTCTGTCTCTTCTGTATAAAGAGTACCCTGGTATGGTTATGTCCCAGTCATTTCTTTCATTAAACCATGTCTCCGTAACAGCCACTAAATCTACATTCTCAGATGCCATTATTGACCCAAGTTCATAGATTTTTTTACCTAAACTGCGAGCATTTGTAGACAGGACTCTGAGCTTATCATTTCTTAACCTCTGTGCTTCTGACCTGTTCTGGCATTGTTTCGGGGGGCAATTGGACTCTTTTATTTTCACTCTTTTGCCCCCCCTTACTAGTTTAAATACTCTTTCGCAAATTCTTGGAGTTGTTCACTAAGAACATTTGTTCCTTTGAGAGAAAGATGCAAGCCATATTTTTTGTACAGTTCCTTTCTATTCCAAGTAGAGCTATCATGAGAAACAAAGCCAAATCCTTGCTCTTGACACCATTTACCAAGCCATATGTTGAACTCCTTTATGCGCCTCTGCCTATCATTCTGAACATTATGCACAGGCAGAACTTCAGAAAATGAAATGGTGGATGCAAAATCCTGTACGTCATTACCAAGTGTGATAAAAGATTTTTTCACCTCTGACACTTCATTGCAAGCCAGGTCATTTGTCCCTAGATGGACCAGAACATCCACGTCCCCTTCCTGCTTTGCTTGCTTAACAATATTAATAATACGTCTTCTATCTCTTCTAGCAGTAGCCCCAGGGAGACATCTCACAAAACCATTTTCTTTAAGCTCCACACTTCTTATGATTGAATCACCCAGCAACAGCTGCTTCCTTTGAGACTTCACTTTATCTTTTTTGTTGCATACATTAGACATAGGAGTCGATGGTTTCTCACCCTCTGTGCTTGAGTCCATATCCATGTTGTCCTTACATTCTGAGAGTGCTGCAAATGAATTATGGAGAACCACCGACTGTGGGACATGTCTTCTATCCACCACTCTAAGTCTTCCAGAACCTACAGTAACCCATCTGCCATTTCTGGGGGTCCTCTGTGGCAGTGGCATTGCAGCGGTCCTAGCTGGAGTTTGTTTAACAGATAATTTAAATATTTCAGCTTTCAAAAATGCAATTTCCTGCTGCAGTAAGGAGAACTGTCTACAGATCTGACAGCATCCGAATCTCCAAAGAGTGGAACATGAAATAAATGCACAACAATTCCTGCACTGAACCAAGTCTGCCATTTTAAAGAGGAGAAAAAAAATAAAAAAATAAAAATAAATTTGTAACTTTAAATCAAACAAATCTTACCTTTTTGTATTGTTTCCACCTTCCAGCCTACCTCCTGACTATCTCCTGCAATATCTCTTTACTAGTACTTAATGTAGTACTTGAAGCTAGTACTTTCAGCTAATGAATTAGGCCAGCTAATGAGTCTGTCTCTATATATACACACACTCCTTCCCAAACTCCTCCCCCAGCAACAAATGTAACACCTTAGTGAGCTAGGCTCATTAGCAAACGCACAATAGCAAACAGCTGACCGAATTCCTTTACCTCTTCTCAAGCAATGATCAGCAAAAACAACACAGATGAGCCAGTTGGAGACTCTAAGCCAATCTCTTGCAGTATCTCTGGAATCTCTTCTTGTCTCCTGCAATATCTCTTTCCTAGTACTTAATGTAGTACTTGAAGCTAGTGCTTGCAGCTAATGAATTAGGCCAGCTAATGAGTCTGTCTCTATATATACACACACTCCTTCCCAAACTCCTCCCCCAGCAACAAATGTAACACCTTAGTGAGCTAGGCTCATTAGCAAACGCACAATAGCAAACAGCTGACCGAATTCCTTTACCTCTTCTCAAGCAATGATCAGCAAAAACAACACAGATGAGCCAGTTGGAGACTCTAAGCCAATCTCTTGCAGTATCTCTGGAATCTCTTCTTGTCTCCTGCAATATCTCTTTCCTAGTACTTAATGTAGTACTTGAAGCTAGTGCTTGCAGCTAATGAATTAGGCCAGCTAATGAGTCTGTCTCTATATATACACACACTCCTTCCCAAACTCCTCCCCCAGCAACAAATGTAACACCTTAGTGAGCTAGGCTCATTAGCAAACGCACAATAGCAAACAGCTGACCGAATTCCTTTACCTCTTCTCAAGCAATGATCAGCAAAAACAACACAGATGAGCCAGTTGGAGACTCTAAGCCAATCTCTTGCTAATGACGTAATGACGTACAGGATTTTGCATACAGGTAATGACGTACAGGATTTTGCATCCACCATTTCATTTTCTGAAGTTCTGCCTGTGCATAATGTTCAGAATGATAGGGCATTTTTAGACATTTGGATCCCAGACTTCTTCTCACGCTTTAGGGCCCCTAAAATGCCAGGGCAGTATAAATACCCCACATGTGACCCCATTTTGGAAAGAAGACACCCCAAGGTATTCAATGAGGGGCATGGCGAGTTCATAGAATTTTTTTTTTTTTGGCACAAGTTAGCGGAAATTGATTTTATTTATTTTTTCCTCACAAAGTCTCCCTTTCCGCTAACTTGGGACAAAAATTTCAATCTTTCATGGACTCAATATGCCCCTCACGGAATACCTGGGGGTGTCTTCTTTCCGAAATGGGGTCACATGTGGGGTATTTATACTGCCCTGGCATTCTAGGGGCCCTAAAGCGTGCGAAGAAGTCTGAAATATAAATGTCTAAAATTTTTTACGCATTTGGATTCCGTGAGGGGTATGGTGAGTTCATGTGAGATTTAATTTTTTGACACAAGTTAGTGGAATATGAGACTTTGTTAGAAAAAAAAAACAATTTCCGCTAACTTGGGCCAAAAAAATGTCTGAATGGAGCCTTACAGGGGGGTGATCAATGACAGGGGGGTGATCAATGACAGGGGGGTGATCAGGGAGTCTATATGGGGTGATCAATGACAGGGGGGTGATCAATGACAGGGGGTGATCAGGGAGTCTATATGGGGTGATCACCCGCCTGTCATTGATCACCCCCCTATAAGGCTCCATTCAGATGTCCGTATGTGTTTTGCGGATCCGATCCATGTATCCGTGGATCCGTAAAAATCATACGGACATCTGAATGCAGCCTGACAGGGGGGGTGATCAATGACAGGGGGGGTGATCAATGACAGGGGGGTGATCAGGGAGTCTATATGGGGTGATCACCCCCCCTGGAAGGCTCTAGGGAGACGCCTGTATGTGTTTTGCGGATCCGATCCATCTATCAGTGGATCCGTAAAAATCATGCGGACGTCTGAATGGAGCTTTACAGGGGGGTGATCAATGACAGGGGGGTAATCAATGACAGGGGGGTGATCAGGGAGTCTATATGGGGTGATCACCACAGTCATTGATCACGCCCCTGTAAGGCTCCATTCAGACGTCCGTATGCGTTTTGCGGATCCGATCCATCTATCAGTGGATCCGTAAAAATCATGCGGACGTCTGAATGGAGCTTTACAGGGGGGTGATCAATGACAGGGGGGTAATCAATGACAGGGGGGTGATCAGGGATTCTATATGGGGTGATCACCACAGTCATTGATCACGCCCCTGTAAGGCTCCATTCAGACGTCCGTATGCGTTTTGCGGATCCGATCCATCTATCAGTGGATCCGTAAAAATCATGCGGACATCTGAATGGAGCTTTACAGGGGGGTGATCAATGACAGGGGGGTGATCAGGGAGTCTATATGGGGTGATCACCACAGTCATTGATCACGCCCCTGTAAGGCTCCATTCAGACGTCCGTATGCGTTTTGCGGATCCGATCCATCTATCAGTGGATCCGTAAAAATCATGCGGACATCTGAATGGAGCTTTACAGGGGGGTGATCAATGACAGGGGGGTAATCAATGACAGGGGGGTGATCAGGGAGTCTATATGGGGTGATCACCACAGTCATTGATCACGCCCCTGTAAGGCTCCATTCAGACGTCCGTATGCGTTTTGCGGATCCGATCCATCTATCAGTGGATCCGTAAAAATCATGCGGACATCTGAATGGAGCTTTACAGGCGGGTGATCAATGACAGGGGGGTAATCAATGACAGGGGGGTGATCAGGGAGTCTATATGGGGTGATCAGGGGTGATCAAGGGTGATCAAGGGTGAATAAGGGGTTAATAAGTGACAGGGGGGGGGGGAGTGTAGTGTAGTGGTGCTTGGTGCAACATATTACTGAGCTACCTGTGTCCTCTGGTGGTCGATCCAAACAAAGGGGACCACCAGAGGACCAGGTAGCAGGTATATTAGACGCTGTTATCAAAACAGCGTCTAATATACCTGTTAGGGGTTAAAAAAATCACATCTCCAGCCTGCCAGCGAACGATCGCCGCTGGCAGGCTGGAGATCCACTCTCTTACCTTCCGTTCCTGTGAAAGCGCGCGCCTGTGTGCGCGCGTTCACAGGAAATCTCGGCTCACGCGAGATGACGCCGTTAGTGTGACCTGGGAGCGCCGCAGAGATGACGCCTTTCAGCGTTAGTGTGACGGTAAGTGGTTAAGGGGTTAAATGATCCACCGTTTGTTTATTTTTTGTTATATTATGCTGTGAATAACCTCTATTCAAAAGTCTGTGTAATTACAGAAACTTCCCTGTTGTACAGTTCAGGAGTGGAACAATTCCTTTTTGCTCTAATCAGTTCTCCCTTAGGCCTCTTTCACACTACAGTATGTCGATTTCAGTGTTTTGCGTTCCGTTTTTCACGGATCCGTTGTTCCATTTTTTTGTTTCCGTTGTGTTTCCGTTCCGTTTTTCCATATGGCATATACAGTATACAGTAATTACATAGAAAAAATCGGGCTGACCATAACATTTTCAATAGATGGTTCAGAAAAAAACGGAACGGATACGGAAGACATACGGATGCATTTCCGTATGTGTTCCGTTTTTTTTTCGGACCCATTGACTTGAATGGAGCCACGGAACGTGATCTGCGGCCAAGTATAGGACATGTTCTATCTTTCAACGGAACGGAAAAACGGAAATACGGAAACAGAATGCATACGGAACACATTCAGTTTTTTTTGCGGAACCATTGAAATGAATGGTTCCGTATACGGACCGTATACGGAACGCAAAAAACGGCCCGCAAAACGGAAAAAAAAAACGGTAGTGTGAAAGAGGCCTTAGGGATATTTTTGACGACATGTGGGTGATGGCAGGAGGAGGCAAGGAGGGTAGTATTTTCGGACGTATTTTTCCGGAAAGTACAAGTGGTGACACTAACTTCATTACCTCCCGACATAAGTCGCAAGTTCAAAAAGTCTATAGAGAGGGGGTCACAAATGTGTGGAAGCTGGATGTGTGGAGTACAGCTATTTAGGTGCTACACAAAATGGGGTAAATCCTCCACTTCCCCTGCCAAACCCACAACATGTTGTAAATGAAACGCCCATACCATTTTATACAGTCCATTTATTGGTTACTGCTGTCATACATATACTGTCTTTCCCACCAGGACATATATATGTTTGCAATGGACGGAGAAAATTTAGCACAGATTGAAACTCCGGACCATTGCAAAAAATATTCGCCATTGAACATAAAATAGTTATTTTTCAACAAAAAATCAACACAAATACAAATGAAGTCCCGGAGTTCCAGGGTGTATTCACTGTATGGCTGGTTTCACACTCGGCGTTGCGGATTAGGGCCGGATGCGTTCAGAGTGCGTTCAGTGAAACTCGCACTATTTTGCAAGCAAGTTCAGTCAGTTTTGTCTGCGGTTGCATTTAGTTTTTCAGTTTTTTCCGCGCGGGTGCAATGCGTTTTTCACGCGCCTGATAAAAAACTGAATGCTTACAAACAACATCTCTTAGCAACTATCAATGAAAAAAACGCATCGCACCCGCACTTGCTTGCGGATGCAATGCGTTTTTCACGCAGCCCCATTCACTTCTATGGGGCTGCGTGAAAAACGCAGAATATAGAACATGCTGCGATTTTCACGCAACGCAGAACTGATGCGTGAAAAACAACGCTCATGTACAGTGCACCATAGAAATGAATGGGTCAGGATTCAGTGCGGGTGCTATGCGTTCACGTCACGCATTTCACCCGCGCGGAAAACTCGCTCGTGTGAAAGGGACCTATGTCTCAGGAAACCATTTCAATGCAATAATTGCTTCTGTGTGGGGAAAACTTGTATACAAAGATGTTATGTCAGCAGTAACCAATACATAATTGTTTGCCCAGCTGAAGTTCTGGAAATTCTGAAGTACTGTTCCTGTATCGTTAATGTAACCCGGTACTAGTGGAACCAGTGGTTGCAGAAGAGAATCGGTCCACTCAGTCTCTCGGAGTAGGATCCGATTCCTGCTATTATGGGGCGCAATGGAGGAGGAAGAATGCCTTTGTGAATTTTTGCCAAGGCATGGAAAATTGGAGTGATTGGATGTTCTGTAAATATATAATCCATCTCCTTTTGTGTTATAATGCCGTGTTCCCTCCTCCAGCATGTTCCATCGTTTTTCTTGACATAGCGAGAGGGAATTGGATCTTAGTGGTACATAGGTCTTAATATCGACAGCATCTCCATAATCTGTTTTTTGTAGACATTGTTGTCCAACAACACAATTGCCCCCCCCCCCCCTTATCTGCCTGTTTGATAATGATTTCTTTCATCTCACACAATTCCCTCAGTGCTATGTATTCATCCTTTGTTAAATTGTGGGTATATTTCATGCGCTTTACTTTTTCTTTCAAGACAGATAAATCCTTAATGACTAGATCCTGAAACTTGTCAAGTGCCTTAGACCTCGATTGCACAGGATAAAAATCCTTGTTCATAACCTTAAATTTCCCCGAGGAATTTTGTGTTCGTTCAGAGTCTGGTACTTGACAATTTTCTTGGAGCGATGCTATCTGCACCAATTCTGAAAAATCAAATAGACATCTTGATCTCACAGAATTATCTGCAGTGTCTAGCCTAGGACTCAAATCACATGTGGGTGTGGCTGTATTTACTATGGCTCCTAGCATCGACCTCAATTCACATGTTGCTGAGTTTTCTGCAACCTCTAGCACGGGATTTAATTCCCATATTGGAACAGCTATGTTTTATACAGCCCCTGATATATTGTGTTCACCAGTCTGTAATGCACATACGGGTGTGGTTGTGTTTGCTATAGCTCCTAGCATAGACCTCAATTCACATGTTGCAGTATTTTCTGCGACCTCTAATATGGGATTCAATTCATATATTGGAAGAACTATGCTTTTTACAGCCCCTAGTACATTGTGTTCACCACTCTTTAATACAACCTCTGGTGTGGAGCTTGAGATAATTTTTTGTTGATCCTCAACAAAAAGTGTCAAATTTCTGGCAAGCTTGTTAACATCAATGATTGTGCGGTATAAGACAAAGTGGCAGGACGGGGAGAAAGTCAAACCTTTACTTAATACCCTCTCTTGTATCGGAGAAATGACCTGGGAAGAAAGGTTGACAACCTGAATATTCGGTACCATTATTTTTGGCATACTGGATATCGCCGACTTTTTTCGATGCTTTCTCCCCGTCCTGCGTTTTTTGACCGATTTATATCAACAGTTTACTGTTCTTGCACTGCAGTTCCAACAGGCTGCGTGCTTCTTGGGCGCACAGATGAGCCTGCAGACGAATCACCGGAATCATGTTCCGTGGAACTAAAAGAGACCCTGGCACTCCTTCTATTGCGAGTGCGTTGTAATTTTTTTTCAAAATAGAGTGTGGTGTGCCCAGTTTGACATTAGACCATGTATAAACAACGTCATTATTATAATCCATGACATCCCTGTTATATTTCTCCTGTTTGAGGTTCATAAGAGTTTCTTCCAATTCATTTAAATTTGTTCTTCAGCTTCTGGTCCAAGTCCAAAAAGTTTGGTTGTAACTCATAGTTTTTTAACTCCTTTTGTGCGGTTTTTATTTCCCCATGCAGTTCATTCAAAGTAGTTTCCTCATGCTCTATAATCAATTTCATCAAATTCAATGAGCATTCAGTGAGGATACCATACCACCGTGTACTAAAAGTGTCCGAATAAACAATGATGGGTTTCTTTTTTATCCGTGATCCCCGTGGTATCATCTTTTTATCCACGTATCTTTTAAGTGAAGTTAGATCCCACCACATTCTCAGTTCTTTAGTCAACAGCTTCTCGAATGATAGCATTTTGTTGTTTAAATCCATATCTTTTTGTGAGTTGGTGCCTGTTATGTTGAAAATGCTGTCCATTTTTTGGAGGCGATCCTCACATTGTTCAACAGATCGCAATGCTGTAGACATTTTTTGGAATCAGGCAAACCAACACTGGATTTCAATTTTAAATTCTCAATATTCAGGTTTTTAGGTTTTTCTGGGGTGGTGCACGCCGTCCAGATAAACAGATGCAAAAAAAACTATTCATTTACTGCATTTATTGCAGTAAATGAATTTTTATTTTATTTTTTGCAGAAGTCAAAGAGTGCAATATTATTTTTGGAGGGCAGACTTTGCTGGAATGGTTTTCGGGTGCCATGTTCATATTTGAAGAGACCCAGAGGTATCCCTAGACAGGAATTCCACAAAACATTACCCCATGTTGAAAACTACACCCCTGAAGGAATTGATCGAAGAGTGAAGTAAATGTTTTGACCCAACAAGCGCTTCATAGAATTTAGAAACACATGGCTGTGAAAATGAATAATTACATTTTATTTTAAATGATATATTGTTTTAGCCCCAAATTTTTCATTTTCACAAGGCGTAACTGGAGATAATCACCCCATATGTGTAAATTGGGGACACGGCAATGTTTAGAATTTAAGGAGTGGCATCTGGATTTTCTAACATGGCATTTGCTGAAGTTGATTTTAGGGGCCATAAATTTTTTTACATTTTGTTAAATAAGCTTTGTGGCAGCTTGCTTTTTGCAAACCAAGCTATAGTTTTTGTTTTTGTACCATTTTGGGGTACAAATAACTTTTTTATTGCCATTGTTTTTTATTTTATAGGGTTCTCCATGCAGTATATGTAATTTGATAGTTCTGTGGATCTAAATGGTTATGGGATACCACATTTATATAGGTTTTTTTTCATGTTATACTTCTTTTTCAGCATAAAATCACTTTTTGAATTAAAAATAAGATATTTTGCATCGTCATATACTAACATCCATAACATTTTTATTTTTACACCAATATAGCAGTATGAGGGCTTATTTTTTGTGGGATAGACTATAGTTTTTATTGTTAACATTTTTGGGGTGGAGGTGAGTTGACAAAAAGAGCAATTCCATCATTGTTTTTGAATTTATTTATTTTTAAGATGTTTACCAGGCGGGATAAGCAACATGATCCTTTTATAGATCAGGTCGCTATGAATGTGACAATATCAATTTTGTGTAGTATATTTTACGGTTTTGTTTTTTAATCAATTATAAATGAGTGCATAAGGGGAAAATGCTATTTATTATTTGCCATTGAAAGTTTTCAGTGGGCATGATTGCTGTACAGTACAGTACAATAGTAATCTATTGCAGTGTATAGTACTGTTTGTTTTATACTGATATTCAATATGATGTTCACCTGACAGGTTAGATCATGTGCTATTTTTATACAGCAAGTTGCTACAGATGCGGTAATACGTACTATGTCTATTTTATTTTAAACAATAAAAGCATTTTTGGAAAATAAAAATCATGTTTTTGTGTCTCCATTTTTTTTAGGCGATTGTCTCATGTAGGGGCTCATTTTTTGCGGGGTGAGTTTGATTAATACAATTTTATTTTATATTGGAATACTTGGTCGCTTGATAATACAATTTTTAAGTGACACTCAGGATAGGTCATGAATATAATATTGGCAGGGGGTGCAACACCTGGCACCCCTGCAGATCAGCTGTTTAAAGAGACGGCACGTGTTCACTGTGTGCGCCATCTCCTCAAACAGCTGATCGGCAGGGTTGCCGGGTGTCGGACCCCCGCTGATCTAAAATTGATGACTTATCTTGAGGATAGGGTAATTTGATTCATTTATACTGTTCACAGGGTTCTGATCCCCACAGTCACAAACTGTAGACATGGTGACAATTTGCTGCCATGACGAACCTGTACGTCATGGTGACTTAATGCAGTGCAGTCCATTACGTACAGGTACGTTATGGTGGTTTAAGGGCTTAAGCTTTAGACACAAAGTTAAACAAAGCCAGCGTGATAATCTTGTGTGATAACGAATCAGATATAACTTTATAATGCTGGCAACATCTGTATGACATCACTGGAAGGAAAGGGGGCAGGGCAGCTACTGAACATATTTCACAAATACGTTCCTCTACTTCTTTAACAAAAACTTTTTAGTGAGTGAGATGGACCCAGTGTTTACAAGGGTTTGTTTCAACCGTCTAAACTGCTGCAGACTTGTAAAAATGCAATATTTTGGTATTTGTATTTTGTCCTCAAACTGCAGATATACAGAATTGTAAATACTGTATAATATTGTTAAATGTGTTTCTGAGTGGTCTTTCAACATCTGAGCTTGAAGTGAAAAATATTCCTCTAGCAGCCAAGTGTTAATTACCATCCCATTAGTGTACGAATAATGAATTGAGTACAATGCTTGGCATGTGAAATAATGGTAATTCATTTGAGAGAATACAGCAATAAAAATCAAATGCATTAAATATATTTCAAAATCTCTTTAATCTGTGTAATCTGGATGCAGTTCTGGATCTACTTTCTACATATCAAGCATAAACCTTTTTTAAAAATTCAACTATGCAACTACCGATGAAACATAGTTTAACAGAATGTCTCATATAATTATCATCCTCAGGAATGTCATCATTATGGTTAAATTTTGTACACGTAAAAAGGGGCTCCAGGATACCCCACATTACTGAGGCTCATTTGCAAGTAACAGTTTAGATGCTTAACATTTTTAAAGGGGTTGTCAGAGATTTTGATATCTATGGCCTACTCTCAGGATAGGTCATCAATATCAGATCAGCAGGGGTCGGACTTTCCATACCCCGCACCGATCAGCTGTTTTAAGAGACTGCTGCACTCTGGCAGCGTTGTGGTCCCTTCCTAGACCAATGACATCACGATCTTAAGTCACATGGCCTAAGTGCAACTCAGTCCCATTCAAGTGAATGGGGCTGAGCTGCAATACTAAGCACAATTGCTATCCAAAGGATGGTGCTATTCTTGTGAAGCTGTGAGGAGGCTGAAGCACTCACCAGAGCACCAGAGCCTCCTGAAATGATTGATTGACAGGTTTGCCAGGTGTGTGACCCCCGCTGATAAGATATTGATAAACTATCCTGAAGTCATCAATTTTAAACACCCAAAAACTGCTTTAATGATTGTATCCTTGAGGTTATAAAAAAAAAACTCTGTGTGCTGATGTATTACGATGACATTGTGGACTAGATGGTTCACTCTTTCTCTCAGTCACAGCAGAATGATGTAAAATCACCTCTGCAATCCGGGTCAGCAACAGGAGAGTCAAGGAAAGCAGGCAGGGATCAAACAGGTAGCAGAGTCCAGGAACACAAGCACAGGTCCGGTACACAGAAAGACAAGCAGAGAAATCAGCAACCTTTGCAGGACACAACGACCTTGACACTCAGGCATCTGGGAAGGGGGCTGAGTGTCACGGCTGTATGTGAGCAACTAGAGCATACACAGAAAATAGAGCCACTGACCGGACCCAAACTAGGGGGGATAAAGGGTGACCCCTGTCAGACCCTCAAAGCTCTCCCTATGCTGCTAAGCACATACCCGGATCCTAATGGTGGAACGAGGCATGCTCGCGTACCTAAGACTGATGACCACTGCAACCCCTACAATAGTGGAAGGGGCACGGCCACCGGTGCCCTGCTCAGTATATGGAGGGAACCGTGGTCGCCTCGGATCCGGTCAGAAAACAAACAGATACACTACAATGTCTGCACACTTAGATGAAGGAGCTGCAGCAGCAGAGAAGACGGATCCAAAGACAGGTGGCAATATCCGGAGTACTTGCTGCAGCAGAACACAGGTCCAGTGAAATGATAGCTTACAAGTGAAGATACTCAAGCAAGAGCTACAACTCAAATGAGAAATATAATCCACACTCTACAAAGGAGGAGGGGTGATTTAAAGGCAGATAAATCAAACATAGGAGGAACAGCTGGGAGGAAGGAAACAGAAAGTAATGACCTCATTCCAGGGGCGGAGAAACAGAGCAGTGAGAACTCCTCCAAGCTCTGGTAGTGACATCATCACAGGGGTGGAGAAACAGAGCTGTGAGAACGTCTCAAAGCTCTGGTAGTGACACTGAGCCACTTATATACATGCATGAGGGCTAGGATTGGTAAGCAAGGTCACATAATCTAACCCATAAAGCACAGGAAGTGACGAGCACCGACCCTTAAGAAAGTGCTCTAGGGAAGAAGCAGCAAGCATTCTTTGGCCAGGGCTAAAAGGAAACTGTGGAGCTGATTTCAGAAAAAGCAGCTGCTGTTACAGTACCCCATCCCCTATGCCCTGTCTTCTAGACTGAAACCTCTTTACCAAGTTCGAAGCATGAATGTTTTACTCTTATTTCTAAGACCTCTCATCAGGATCAAAGACTTTCCAATATGCAAGATAGTCAGTCAGTCTTATTACCATGCTTTTTGATGTCCAGGATGTCTTTGACTTCAAATACCTTGTCATAATCTCAAGATACCGAAGTCGGAGTAGAGGGAGCCCTAGCGATTAAAGGGGTTGTCCGGGTTCAGATCTGAACCCAGACATACCCTTATTTTCACCCAGGCAGCCCCCCTGAGGCTAGCATCGGAGCATCTCATGCGCCGATGCACTCTCTTGCCCTGTGCTAAATCGCGCAGGGCAAGGTCTCTTTTGTTTTCATCAACACACTGCCAGGCGGAAACTTCCCCCGCGGCAGTGTGTTCGGTGACGTCACCGGCTCTGATGGGTGGGCTTTAGCACTGCCCTAGCCGTTTTACTGGCTAGGGCAGCACTAAATCCCGCCCATCAGTGCCGCTGACGTCACTGGGCTTCCTGGCAGCCCCATGGAGAGCTTCTGTACGTCACCGGATCTCCAAAAAATGCCTTTGCCCTGCACGAGTTAAAGCAGGGCAAAGGATAGCATCGGAGCATAAACTGCTCTGATGCTCAAGTCAGGGGGGCTGCCGGGGTGAGAATGGAGGTATGTCTGGGTTCAGCTCTGAACCCGGACAACCCCTTTAAGAACTACTGGTTTCAGTAAGGACATGTGGAAGGCATTAGGAATCCGCAGAGAGAGGCAGACATAACTTTTATATGTCACTCCGTTGATCCTCCTAAATACTTCAAAGGAACCTAGGAGCAAACGTAAAACTGGGAACCCTTAAACTGATATTTTTTGAGGAGAGCCATACCTTTTCTCCAGATGAGAACTAATGCAGTCTTCTTCTTCTCTTGTCTGCATTTATTTTCATGCGAGTCACCGCTTTGTTGATGCAGTCCTTGGTGTCACGCCAAATCTTCAAAAAAATCTCTAAAAGAGGAATCCTCAGCTGGTACCCCAGATGATATAGGAACAGTAAGAGGAGTACGAGGATGTTGTTTATAAACAACAAAGAATGGAGAGGATCCAGTAGACTCACCGGAGCGGTTGTTATAGGAGAACTCAGCCCAAGTTAGCAATTGTACCCAGTTGTCGTGTTGGGCTGAAACAAAATGCCGGAGATAATTCTCTAATATTTGTTTGACCCACTCTACTTGCCCATTGGTCTGGAGATGATAACCAGAAGAGAAGTCTAGCTAAATTTCGAGCAGGCAGCAAAAAGCTCTCCATAGTTTGGAGATAAACTGGACTCCGCGATCGGAAACAATATGCCAAGGTAGTCCATGCAAATGGAATATGTGTTTAACAAACAGTTAAGCAAGTTTAGCAGCCGAGGGCAGTCCAGCCAAAGGACTGAAGTGCGTCATCTTGGACAACCAGTCCACAACCACCCAGATAGCTGTACATCTGGCAGAAGAGGGCAGATTGGTAACAAAATCCATGGCAATGTGTTGCCATGGGGCATTAAGAACAGGAAGAGGTAACAACAGCCCGGGTGGTTTGGTCCTGGAGACATTATTCTGAACACAGATGGTGCAGCCAGACACATAATCACGCACATCCTTAGGCAGTGTGTGCCAACAGTAGTGGCGAGACAAAATTTCTAAGGTCTTGCGGATCCTGGGTGACCAGCCAGTTTGGAGTTGTGCCCCCAAGCTAAAAATAAATTTTCTCTTGGCAGACAGCACAAATGTATTCCCGGGAATGTCTTTGACCAGGACAGGAGCCAATGTGATCAAGCGAGCAGGATCTACAATGTACTGGGGCTCATTCTGCTGGTCAGAGAAGTCCAATGACTGAGGCAGAGCATCTGCCTTGATGTTGTTCTCGGCCACATGAATGTGAAGCTCAAAATCAAAATGGGAGAAGAGTGCCCATCTGGCTTGGGGAGGGTTCAGACACTGGGCCGTCTGCAGATATATAAGGTTCTTGTGGTCAGTGAAGATTATCACCGGATACTGGTCTCCCTCCAATAGATAACGCCACTCCTCCAAGGCTAGCTTTATGGCCAGAAGCTCTCTATCTTCTTTACAGTAATTCTTCTCTGCAGGGGAGAAGAGCTCGGAGAAAAATGTAGATGTCTTGCCCTTTGAACATTGTTGTAGTAAAACAACAATGGCTCCTATGGAGGAGTAGTCCACTTCTAAAAATAATTGACAGGAGACATCGTAATGATGCAGAACAGGTGCAGAAGCAAAAGGACCTCTTTAATTGGACAAAAGAGGGTTCAGCCTCAGATAAAAAATTTGGGATGAACTGACTTTAGAAATTAGCAAATCCAAGGAAGTGCTGTATGGCACGAAGACCCTGTGGGCAGGGCCAGTCCATTACCGCATTCAGTTTTCTCATTCTCTCTCAACCGTTGTAAAATTGAACGCACAAGCCTCCGGTGAGTAGTTAGATTTGGAGAATAGATCAGTAAATCACCTAGGTACACTGTCACGCAGACATAGAGCAGGTCACGGAAGATATTGTTTACCAACTCCTGGAACACCGCTGGAGCATTACACAGACCGAAGGGCATAACGAGATACTCGTAGTGACCGTCACGAGTGTTGAAAGCAGTCTTCCACTCATCACCCTTTCGAATGCGAATAAGGTTGTATGCACCGCGCAGGTCTAATTTAGTGAAGACCTTAGCTCCCCGGATCCTGTCAAAGAATTTGGAGATTAGCGGAAGAGGGTATAGATTATTAACCACAACCTTATTCAGACCTCGATAGTCGATACAGGGCCGCAAGGCCTCTTTCACATGAATGTTTTTTTATTTATTTTTTGTTTCATTTTTTGCGTTCCATATACGGACCATATACGGAACCATTCATTTCAAAGGATCTGCAAAAAAACGGAAGGTACTCCGTATGCCTTTCATTTACGTATTTCCGTTCCGTTCAGAGGTAGAACATGTCCTATTATTGTCCGCATAAAGGACAAGGATAGTACTGTTCTATTAGGGGTCAGATGTTCCGTTCTGCAAAAAACTGAATGCACATGGATGTCATCCGTATTTTTTTGCGGATCCGTTTTTTGCGGACCGCAAAATACTGAAAAAGATATATGGTCGTGTGCAAGAGGCCTAAGAATCCATCTTTCTGTACAAAGAAGAACCCAGAACTGGCTGGCGAAATAGCTTTCCGGATAAACCCCCTCTTGATATCCTCTTTGATGTAATCAGACATCGCTTGGGTCTCGGAAGCGAGAGTGGGTAGATTCGACCACAAGGAGGAGTGGCACCAGGTAGAAGGTCAATCAGACAAATCATATAGACCGTAAGGTGACAGGGTCTCAGCCTTTTTCTTACTAAAGACATCAGCAAAACTGGCATACTGCTGCAGAAGTCCAGGCAGGTCTTCAGGTACTGTAGGCGAGGAAGCAGGTCAGACCTCCGATAAGCAGGTGGACTGACAGGATCATCCCCCAATGCAGAATCTGACCAGAGTGCTAGTCCATAACTGGAGTGTGCTGACGCAGCCGGGGAATACCAAGGATACCCGGATTTACGGATGCTGGCAGCACATAGAAGGAGATCATCTCTGAATGCAGAACCCCTATTTGCAACTTAAGGGGCATAGTAACAGAAATCACAGGCTGGTACTGATGGTAGGGAGCCGGTACTGATGGACCAGAGCTTGCTGAATGAAGTTACCGGCTGACCCAGAGTCCAAGAATGCAGGCATAGACAGTGTGACTCCCTTGTGAGAGAGAGTCACCGGAACTGAAAGTTTTGGAGAGGACTTCTCCTTGTCTAGAACCACTTCTCCAACTGATTCTAGACATTGACATTTCCCGGGTTCTGTGGACAATTAAGCACAAAATGGGTCTTGCCTCCACAATACAGACACAGGTTCTCTGCTTTGCGGAAGAAACATTCCTGGTCAGACAATCAAAGGCACTCTATTTGCATGGGCTGTTCAGATGGGGTGGACACTGGAGGAAGAACCGGCCTCTGGAAGGATGGAGCCAAGCGAGATGGTCTTCTGGTGCATATGACCTCCTTAGAACGTTCCCTGTAAAGCATATCTAGCCTGGGTGACAGTATCCACACAGGCGATCAGTTGCTAAAGTGGATCATGAAGCAAACATCCCGATTCGCATAAAATTTTGTTCTAATACTGTACGGAGCAGAATATCCACATGGTGCATGTGATAAATTTGTCATGCAAAGCTTTTTGAAAAAGTGTTGCAGCTTGCAGAAAGCGCTAGCAATGTCCAGGAGACTGTCCTCACATTTTACCCATTCTTATGTGGCAAAAACTCTCTCCTGGACTTGTAGCCACAGAATGGTCTACCATTGCACCACTTGATCTGCAACATTCACACTCACTGGAATTCTACCTTGCATATGCTGAAAAAACTGTGCAAGCAGGATAAAGCAGTGAATGAATTTTTTCACCTCAGCAGGGAGCATGTGTTTTTGGTGTCAGGCAGTGGCAGCTAATCAGAGATGCATGTCACATACTCGGGACCTTTAACGCAGCCACCAGATTTGTCAGTAGGGACAGCTGAGGAATCTGCAATGTCATCCCCCTGATATTTATTTTAAAGTACAGGCTCATGATGGTGGGACAGCAGAAGAGAAAGAGCTTCCACATTTTGTTGAAACAGCTGCTACTCCCATTAATACAACTACCATTACCCCTTCCAACTGCTACAACTACTACTACCACTAAACATCCCCACACTCATCAACTGGCGTGTCTGTCCTATGCTTTATTTCAGCTGCTGCCACATGCCACTATTAATCCTACATTCCTTAGACCTTACCCTACCCTTTCCACATCCACACTGTACTGCTGCTGCTCCCAAAAATATGGGATAATTTTTCATGTTTTTTTCATAACCATACTGATTGCTTCTGACTAACATTTGTGTGTGTATAAACACTGGTAGGTATCTGTCCTCATTGAGGCAAAATTTTTGGACACTTGGTCCCAACATGCCACAGTTTTTTTTTTTCTCATAACACCATGTGTTTTAAAAACGCCATGCGCCTCCAATAAAGGACAATTTCGGGAACGTTTCTAATATGAAAAAAAACCACATGGGACGTTAACACCATTTAACTATGTGTTTTCCCATAGCTATGTAATGAGTACACCCCAACAGATATGTCAGAAAACCTTCCTTTCAGAATCAACATTTTCTAAGGGATACAATGCTACAAAATACTCCCACAAACTTCCAATCAAAGTCTTAGGAGCAAAGCTAAAGTTTAGACTACAAAATTCTAATTCACAAGAATTCAGTCACAGGTGAGTAAGTATTCATTAAACAGGTGTGCAGCAGACAATTGGCTATAAGGGTATTACTTAAAGGGGTTTTGCTACTTCAGAAAAAGCATTTATTATGCAGAGAAAGTTTCCATGGTTATGACCACCCTGCAGTCCAGCAGCATGGCTATGCTTACACACTATAGAAAAAAGCACCAGCTTACGTGAGCTCCCACGGTCCCAGCCACCAGAGAGGCTGTCATTTTTTTCTTATAGTGTGCAAGCACGAGCACCACTACTGGATTGCAGGGTGGTTGTAACTATAGAAACGAGCAATGTATAATGTTATGGAAAAATGAACCAAGTCAGCAAAGGAGGCAATATGGACATTCACTATACATTAGTAAGTGCTTTGTATTATTAGCATTTATAATAAATGCTATTTGCTAAAGTGGCAAAACCCCTTTAACCACCTCCGGACCGCTGTACGCAGATTCGCGTTCCGGAGGTGGCAGCCCTGCGCTCAGCGACGCATATACGCGTCATCTCGCGTGAGCCGGGATTTCCTGTGAACGCGCGCACACAGGCGCGCGCGCTCACAGGAACGGAAGGTAAGAGAGTTGATCTCCAGCCTGCCAGCGGCGATCGTTCGCTGGCAGGCTGGAGATGTGATTTTTTTTAACCCCTAACAGGTATATTAGACGCTGTTTTGATAACAGTGTCTAATATACCTGCTACCTGGTCCTCTAGTGGTCCCCTTTGTTTGGATCGACCACCAGAGGACACAGGTAGCTCAGTAAAGTCCCACCAAGCACCACTACACTACACTACACCCCCCCCCCCGTCACTTATTAACCCCTTATTAGCCCCTGATCACCCCATATAGACTCCCTGATCACCCCCCTGTCATTGATTACACCCCTGTCATTGATCAACCCCCAGTAAAGCTCCATTCAGACGTCCGCATGATTTTTACGGATCCACTGATAGATGGATCAGATCCGCAAAACGCATACGGACGTCTGAATGAAGCCTTACAGGGGCGTGATCAATGACTGTGGTTATCACCCCATATAGACTCCCTGATCACCCCCCTGTCATTGATTACACCCCTGTCATTGATCAACCCCCTGTAAAGCTCCATTCAGATGTCCGCATGATTTTTACGGATCCACTGATAGATGGATCGGATCCGCAAAACGCATACGGACGTCTGAATAAAGCCTTACAGGGGCATGATCAATGACTGTGGTGATCACCCCATATAGACTCCCTGATCACCCCCCTGTCATTGATTACACCCCTGTCATTGATCAACCCCCTGTAAAGCTCTATTCAGATGTCCGCATGATTTTTACGGATCCACTGATAGATGGATCCGATCCGCAAAACGCATCCGGACGTCTGAATGAAGCCTTACAGGGGCATGATCAATGACTGTGGTTATCACCCCATATAGACTCCCTGATCACCCCCCTGTCATTGATTACCCCCCTGTAAAGCTCCATTCAGATGTCCGCATGATTTTTACGGATGCACTGATAGATGGATCGGATCCGCAAAACGCATATGGACGTCTGAATGAAGCCTTACAGGGGCGTGATCAATGACTGTGGTTATCACCCCATATAGACTCCCTGATCACCCCCCTGTCATTGATTACACCCCTGTCATTGATCAACCCCCTGTAAAGCTCCATTCAGATGTCCGCATGATTTTTACGGATCCACTGATAGATGGATCGGATCCGCAAAACACATACGGACGTCTGAATGAAGCCTTACAGGGGCGTGATCAATGACTGTGGTTATCACCCCATATAGACTCCCTGATCACCCCCCTGTCATTGATTACACCCCTGTCATTGATCAACCCCCTGTAAAGCTCCATTCAGATGTCCGCATGATTTTTACGGATCCACTGATAGATGGATCGGATCCGCAAAACGCATACGGACGTCTGAATAAAGCCTTACAGGGGCATGATCAATGACTGTGGTGATCACCCCATATAGACTCCCTGATCACCCCCCTGTCATTGATCAACCCCCTGTAAAGCTCCATTCAGATGTCCGCATGATTTTTACGGATCCACTGATGGATGGATCGGATCCGCAAAACGCATACGGACGTCTGAATGAAGCCTTACAGGGGCGTGATCAATGACTGTGGTGATCACCCCATATAGACTCTCTGATCACCCCCCTGTCATTGATCACCCCCCCTGTCATTGATCACCCCCCCTGTCATTGATCACCCCCCCTGTCATTGATCACCCTCTGTAAGGCTCCATTCAGACATTTTTTTGGCCCAAGTTAGCGGAATTATTATTTTTTTTTCTTACAAAGTCTCATATTCCACTAACTTGTGACAAAAAATAAAATCTCACATGAACTCACCATACCCCTCACGGAATCCAAATGCGTAAAAATTTTTAGACATTTATATTCCAGACTTCTCACGCTTTAGGGCCCCTAGAATGCCAGGGCAGTATAAATACCCCACATGTGACCCCATTTCGGAAAGAAGACACCCCCAGGTATTCCGTGAGGGGCATATTGAGTCCATGAAAGATTTAAATTTTTGTCCCAAGTTAGCGGAACGGGAGACTTTGTGAGAAAAAAATAAAAAATATCAATTTCCGCTAACTTGTGCCAAAAAAAAAAAAAATTCTATGAACTCGCCATGCCCCTCATTGAATACCTTGGGGTGTCTTCTTTCCAAAATGGGGTCACATGTGGGGTATTTATACTGACCTGGCATTCTAGGGGCCCCAAAGCGTGAGAAGAAGTCTGGTATCCAAATGTCTAAAAATGCCCTCCTAAAAGGAATTTGGGCCCCTTTGCGCATCTAGGCTGCAAAAAAGTGTCACACATCTGGTATCGCCGTACTCAGGAGAAGTTGGGGAATGTGTTTTGGGGTGTCATTTTACATATACCCATGCTGGGTGAGATAAATATCTTGGTCAAATGCCAACTTTGTATAAAAAAAATGGGAAAAGTTGTCTTTTGCCAAGATATTTCTCTCACCCAGCATGGGTATATGTAAAAAAACACCCCAAAACACTTTCCCCAACGTCTCCTGAATACGGCGATACCACATGTGTGACACGGATTTCACAGGTCATTTTTTACAGAATTTGATTTCAAACTCCTTACCACACATTTGGGCCCCTAGAATGCCAGGGCAGTATAACTACCCCACAAGTGACCCCATTTTGGAAAGAAGAGACCCCAAGGTATTCGCTGATGGGCATAGTGAGTTCATGGAAGTTTTTATTTTTGTCACAAGTTAGTGGAATATGAGACTTTGTATGAAAAAAAAAAAAAAATCAGCATTTTCCACTAACTTGTGACAAAAAATAAAAAATTCTAGGAACTCGCCATGCCCCTCACGGAATACCTTGGGGTGTCTTCTTTCCAAAATGGGGTCACTTGTGGGGTAGTTATACTGCCCTGGCATTCTAGGGGCCCAAATGTGTGGTAAGGAGTTTGAAATCAAATTCTGTAAAAAATGACCTGTGAAATCTGAAAGGTGCTCTTTGGAATATGGGCCCCTTTGCCCACCTAGGCTGCAAAAAAGTGTCACACATCTGGTATCTCTGTATTCAGGAGAAGTTGAGGAATGTGTTTTGGGGTGTCTTTTTACATATACCCATGCTGGGTGAGATAAATATCTTCGTCAAATGCCAACTTTGTATAAAAAAATGGGAAAAGTTGTCTTTTGCCAAGATATTTCTCTCACCCAGCATAGGTATATGTAAAATGACACCCCAAAACACATTCCCCACCTTCTCCTGAGTACGGAGATACCAGATGTGTGACACTTTTTTGCAGCCTAGGTGGGCAAAGGGGCCCATATTCCAAAGAGCACCTTTCGGATTTCACTCGTCATTTTTTACAGAATTTGATTTCAAACTCCTTACCACACATTTGGGCCCCTAGAATGCCAGGGCAGTATAACCACCCCACAAGTGACCCCATTTTGGAAAGAAGAGACCCCAAGGTATTTCGTGATGGGCATAGTGAGTTCATAGAACTTTTTATTTTTTGTCACAAGTTAGTGGAATATGAGACTTTGTAAGAAAAAAAAAATCAAAAAAAAAAATCATCATTTTCCGCTAACTTGTGACAAAAAATAAAAAGTTCTATGAACTCACTATGCCCATCAGCGAATACCTTAGGGTGTGTACTTTCCGAAATGCGGTCATTTGTGGGGTGTTTGTACTATCTGGGCATTGTAGAACCTCAGGAAACATGACAGGTGCTCAGAAAGTCAGAACTGCTTCAAAAAGCGGAAATTCACATTTTTGTACCATAGTTTGTAAACGCTATAACTTTTACCCAAACCATTTTTTTTTTTTACCCAAACATTTTTCTTTTATCAAAGACATGTAGAACAATAAATTTAGAGCAAAATTTATATATGGATGTCGTTTTTTTTGCAAAATTTTACAACTGAAAGTGAAAAATGTCATTTTTTTGCAAAAAAAATCGTTAAATTTCGATTAATAACAAAAAAAGTAAAAATGTCAGCAGCAATGAAATACCACCAAATGAAAGCTCTATTAGTGAGAAGAAAAGGAGGTAAAATTCATTTGGGTGGTAAGTTGCATGACCGAGCAATAAATGAAAGTAGTGTAGGTCAGAAGTGTAAAAAGTGGCCTGGTCTTTCAGGGTGTTTAAGCACTGGGGGCTGAGGTGGTTAACAAAGAAAATCTCTTCCCATTTCATGCTGTCCGCAACAGAGAGAAAATAATTTCTTTACACAAGAAAGGTGAAGACTACAAGAAGACCAGAAAAGCTTTACTTATCAGTCAGAATAGTGTAGCAAAAGTAATATAAAAATGTAAAAAAGATGGAACTGCAACCATCTCACAGAGACATCCAGGCTGTCCATAGACATTAACTCTAAGGCTCCACTCACACGTCAATAGTGTATTGCGGATCCGCAATACACCCGGCCGGCACCCCCATAGAACTGCCTATTTTTGTCCGCAATTGCGGACAAGAATAGAACATGTTCTTTTTTTTTCGGGAACCGCGGACTGGAGGTTGAAAACCAAACTAAGGTGAATGTTTCCGATGACACAATACAGCGTACACTGCAGAGGAATGGCATGCATGTGTGTCATCCACGAAGGTAGCCTCATCTAAGGCTCATACACAAAAAAGCCAACCTAAAATTTGCCAGGCCCCATACTGAAAAAGATGAAGACTACTGGGACGCTATATGCTGGAGTGATGAGACCAAGATAAATGTTTTTCGAAACTGATGGTTTCAAAACTGTATGATGTCATAGGTGGCAGTGCCCTTACATGAGTGCTGCTGGTGTCAGGAACCCACTTTCATTGATGATTTCCTGAATTCACAGATGTATTGCTCTATGTTGAAAGAGAAGATTCTACCATCACTCTGTGCTCTTGGTTGTGGTGCACTTTTCCAACATGACAATGATGCAAAACACATATCTAAGGGCTCATGCACATGAACGTTTTTTGCTGTCCGCAAATTGTGGATCCGCAAAAAACAGATGCCGCTTGTGTGCCTTCCGCAATTTGCAAAACGGAACAGGAGGTCCACTAAAGAAATGCCTATTCTTGTCCACAAAACGGACAAGAATAGGACATGCCTCATAATTTTTGCGGGGCTACGGAGCGGAGCAACGGATGTTGACAGCACACAGAGTGCTGTCCGCATCTTTTGCGGACCCATTGAGATGAATGGTTCCGCATACGGAATCAAAATACAGCCCATATACGGAAGGCATGAGCCCTAAGGCCACTGTTGCATTTCTGAAGAAAACAGGGTTAAATCGAGTAAGTCTCCTGATCTGAACCCAATAAGGGAAATTCTGAAATTGTCCCTTCACTCTCCATTCAGCATCCAGGCTCTAAAAGAGTTTCTCGAAGAATGAAAAAAGATATATATATTACAATACAGTAGGTTGCCAACTTGTTTATTCCATGCCTAGAAGTCTTGGAGGTCATACAAAATACTAGAAAATCCTAGCTGTAGTATTTTTGGATGTGAGGTACATTCATTTTTGCATCAACTACTTTGAGTAAAACTGAAGATTTAAAAATGTAAGTTATACTATTAAAGGGAACCTGTCAGCATGAAAATGTAGTGTAATCTTCCAGCAGCAGGTTATAGAGAAGGAGGAGCTGAATAGATTGATATTCAGTGTAACTTGCATTTTATTCATTTAAATTCCTGCTTGTTCAGGGCTTTGAACAGGGCCGGATTGGGGATAAAAACCAGCCCTGGAAAAAGTTGCATACCAGCCCCACAGCATCGCGTCATTATTTACTTGTTTATAAAAGGGGAAAGCATTCATTTTAAAACACGTGTGCAAACACGAATATGAACTTTGCCCCACAATAGCTCTTTTGTAGAACCCCCATTGTTCATATCACAGTAGACAAGCTTTTCACAACCAGGATGCCTCCAGCTATTGCAAAACTACAACTCTCAGCATGCCCTGACAGCGTTTGGCTGTCAGGGCATGCTGGGAGATGTAGTTCTGCACCAGCTGGAGGCATCCTGGTAGGGAAACACTACAGTAGACCATTATCCCATCCAATTGGGTCAGAACTAAGAATAATCAATCAAACAACTTTACTTTAAAGAAAATGGAAGACACCGTTTCAAACTCTTACTTTATTTTAGTTACTCAACACACACAAAACCAGTAGATGATGAATAGTGCAAAAAAAACCTTAAGAGGGGAAAAAAAGTGCAAATAAACCTTTTGAGGTAAAAAGTGCAAAATGTTATACTAAACAATAATTATGTATTTTAACCGTTCCAATAACGTTTTTGACAAAAAAAGTGCAAATAAACATTTTGAGGCAAAAAGTGCAAAATGTTACACTAAACAATAATTAGATAGTTTAACAGTTCACATAACGTTTTTGACCCAAAAAAAGTGCAAATATGTTGCTATTAATTCTTTAACAAATTCTTTAACAGTGCAAAAAACTTTCTATAGATGTCATAATAACATCCCCATTTCAGAAAAGAACTAAAGTTTAAGATCCACCAGTATCATGGTAAGCAACCCAACACTTTTCAGAATGAAACATTTATACATTACTCAAAAAACCAATCACGCTCCTATCACTATCAGCCTCAGCCTATACATGCTGGAATTGCTTAGATCTCCGCATGTACTGGCTGCCCGGGCATGATATAAAGTGTTAGTGCTTTAAGCAATCACTCCTATCATGCCCAGGCTGGCAGCCAGTACATGCGGAAATCTATATGATTCCAGCATGTAGAGGGTTTTTACTAAATCTCTCAGTAAATAGGCATTTAGTATAAGCCCTGTATGAGCTGGAATCACTCAAATTCCACCATTTAGAGATCATTATTTCCAAGTATCTGGAAACTCTGTCATTAAAAACTGGCATTGGTACATCCCTATTAACTAGTCCATTGACATGCTTGTTGTGTTATGTAAGCAACATCCCTTGAAGCAAGCTACTTTTTGAAGCCAAAACATCAATGATGGTGTCATTGTTTAGTCCAACCAGGGCATCTTTTTCCACGGACATCAGCATAAAGGCCTCCAAATGTGGTTGGGAGAGGGAATTTCGAAGCCTGTTTAAGATAAACTTAAGTTTCGAAAAAGACCATTCACATGCTACTTGGGAAGAGGAAAGTGTCAGGGTCAATTTGTATGCATTGAAAAGTGAACAATATGCTAGACTGTATAAGTTGAAATGCAGTAACACATTGTAGCAGCAGGCTATACAGCTCTTACAAGTCTTGCACTTTCCACTTTTCTCACTAACATTTGAGTATAGTTGTCTCTCAGTTTCAGACATAAGATGAGAATGGATGACGTCTTCATCTTGACCTTCATTGTTGGCATCTGTATACTCTTCATCAAGAGACATTTTTAATCGGTGCCACTTTGATGCAAAATCAAGAAGCTCACTTTGCAGTTTCTCTTTAGTTGCCATAGGGTCAAATCTAATTACAAGGCTGCTCAGTCGTTCGAGTGCATTGTTGGGAAGGTGTGCTAAAATGTCTTCAAAATGCTTGGGATCCAAACATGCCAAATCTGCAAACAGCTGACCATGTGTAGTAAATCGGCTCTGCAAACTATTAATAATCTTGTCTATGGTCACATTGTACACCTCCACCCGGAACTGATCATCCGCCAACAAGATTGGTTCATCTACTGCAAGCTCACCAGCCATTCTTTTCTTCCGTTGTATCCTTCGCAGTGGTGGAAAGTCTTCCTCAATCTCAACTTTGCAGTCAGTTGTATCCAACCTGTTGTTAGCCCAGACTGCAAACTTCTTTGCAGCATCTTTAATCATTTTAAAATCACGATCATGTTTTTTTAACATATCCACGGTTTCTGTCACCATCCGGTATGCCTGCAGTACATCCATACCCTGTGTTTGAAGGTACAGGGATAGTGGAGCGGTATTTTTGAAAATGAATAAGTAAAGCTGTGCTGTTCCAACTATGTTGAATTTCTTAAGGGAGTCCAAGTAAGTTCCAGCCTTGTGTCAGCATTAAACCGATCAGAATGTGATATCTCTGTCATGGTCTGGATCAAATCTACATACAAGGCTTGACTTGGATCATTAAAGGAACCAAACACTTTTTTAAGTACTGCATCTCTGCACCACCATCTTGTTTTTCCTATCACGGAAAGCGATCGAAATCGTTCTTCATGACACTTTTCCCGCCATACATTCATCCTGAGGTAGGATTCGCTGAGAAAGACAGCACATGAATTTAACAAACCAAACAATGATATTGCCTGAACAGATATCTTTGTGACATCCATCATCACCAGATTTAGTACATGTGCATAGCACCACACATGGATCTGGCCAGGTGCTTTCTTACTCAGCCATGTGCTGAACCCATTGTACTGACCCTGCATATTAAAAGCTCCATCTGTTGAGTTCCCAACACAGTTGGTAATATCAATATCCAAGGATTCCAATACATTGCTGACCATTTCACACAAAGCCTTCCCTGTAGTGGATGTGCAAGTCACCACAGCGACCAGACGTTCATGGACCACATCTGTGACATACCAAATTATTATTGAACACTGGTCTGAGACATTTATGTCCTGTGTTGTATCCAGCTGTATTGAGAACATGCCAGCATCTCTGATCTCTTCGGCAATACCTTTTTTCAAAAGTGCTGAAATTACACTGATGATATTGTTCACTGTAGTTTTTGAAAAAAGTGTAACAAATCCGCCACGGCCTTTGCTACTCGTTGCACTTTCATGCTGCTTTTTACTTTTTTTGATGACTGCATCAAGATGATTTTTTAACAAGGGATCAAACTTGCTTAGGAGTATCAAAATCTCTAAGAAATTTCCATGGTCCAACTTTTCATCATCTAAAGTATATGCTGCTTCAGTTGATGCACGATAGCTTAGGCCTCTTTTCCCAATCAGCTTGATGGTTTCAATCACTCTTTCAAGGATGGAACGTTTTTGCTTTACTTCCTCTTTTCTGGCTGTTGTTTGTTTCTCAAAGAAACGACTGGATATGTCCATATTCTTTGATTTCATCAATAAAGATTCAGCACTATTATTGTGGAGGTTGCTTCTTTCGTGCTCTTCAATTCTCTGATACATGTGCTTTTCATCAATGCAACCATCAACAAAAGCACTGCTGTCTGTATTTCTACTGAAAGCAAGACTCACCGTGCAGAAAAAAGCACCATATCCATGTGAATATGTCAACCAGTAACGCTTCTGTCCTTCTCTCCTCTGATATAACTTTTTTGAGGTAAAAGGAAGTACATCTGGTTGACATGGATGAAACGATAAGAAGGTATCCACATTTTCAGATTTTGGTCTGATAAACCACATTTTGTCATCAACTGTGTCAGGTGCACTCTCCTTACTGGGAACTACTTCTGGAATTTCTTCCCCTCCTAATGATTTTCTAGCAATTACTTCTTCAAGTTCTTCATCAGTTTCTAGCGCAATAGCAGCTCCAATACAGTGGTGAATATATTCTCCTTCATTAGTATTAATATCTTCACTTACACTGCTTTGCATAGTACTATGCATTGCTGTGCTACAACTAGCATCACTGTCTTCATGTGGAGATGCAGGTAGATCCTGTTTTTTTGCCACTATCTTGAACAAGCTACTAACTTTTTGACATTGGCTTGCATCTTGTTCTAAAAGTCTTTTTTTTTTTTTCACGTTCTTTTTCTGCACCTCCTTTCTGTTTCCTTTTTCCTTCGCCTGTCTTATCCATAGCAATATGACAATCACTAAAAAAGAGATACTTGCTTAAACAAAAGTGTGTATGAACTCAGCATCATGCTAGGGGATAGAGAAGCCTGACATTTCATTTACCGGGCTTCCATAGTGTTACAAACTTGATGTTATGGGCGGCCTTTGACTCAAAGGGCACAGCGTCAAGTCTGCAACATGATGACAGAAGTTGGGCAAATCAAATGTCAAGCTTCCCTGGCAGGCTGTAGTGATAAGAGCTTATGTAGTAGAAGCCTGGTATTTGATTTACCAGGCTTCTGTCATGTATGGTACAGCTGTGCCCTTTGACCTCAGGGCACAACCTGTGCATAATTAGTTTACAGAAGACTGGCAAATCAAATGCCAGGTTGGCCATACCTGCAGTCAGTCAGTATGAGTAGAAACCTCAGGTTTCTACTCATACTGACTGACTGCAGGTATGGCCTGGCTGACCCACAAGAATATTATAGGCTTGCAGCCCTGCCCAGGAGCTTTTGGCTTTGAGTGGCCAAACACGGCTGATACTAGGGTCATGCAAAATTATTTCTTGGGGCCCCCCTAGGTCGTGGCTATCTTTATTAACTTCACCCCTTTACAAATGTATTTTCCGTATATGACAATACATTACAAAACTACAATTCCTATCATGCCCTAAAAGAGAGTTGTAGTTTTGCAAAAGCCAGAGAGCCACAAGTTGGGGAATACTGATGTAGAGTGTAACGACATGTTGATGAGTTTATAAGTTAAATGTGTATTGGTATCGAGTTGTGTTTGAGTGCGTTATGCTGTATAACATTGATATGAAAAGACTATCAGCACCATCCCTCATTATCTCCCATTGTTCTCTGAGGGAGCTCAGAACAATGACATTCTGGCTAGTCTCCTGCTATGGGTGTCTGGAGCTCGTTAGCAGGAGAAGCCCTGTGGTGTTGAGCAGACCGATGGTCTGTGAGGCGGGGAGGGTAGATGTGATGGGATTATAATCTGATCTCATCACTTGCTGTATAAAAGTTTGTGCAGTTTCTCAATAAACCAGAGTTTTGTTTACCCTACACTGAGTCCCGACCAGTGACTGGGGAAACTGGGAGCTACAAATCAGTGGGTTCCAATATCTCCTCAGCAAGGAAGAAGACAGCGGCGGACATACTCTTCCTGAGTACGGGGGTCCGTCATATAGAGTATTACCAAGACTACAAAAATTCACGAGTCACTAGTAGACATGCTTCAGTGTCTGATTAACCCCCCAACAGCACTAAAAGTGTTAACATATGTTAAGACAAATTTCTAAACATACATATCACCATTATACTGTTACTGACCAAATCCTGTACACTGAGACCAATGTTACCACTAATACCAGTATACAATAAGAAATATTATCACCATACATATCACCATAAGGCCTCATGCACACGGCCGTGTTCAGCGGCCGAGAGCGGTCCGTGGTAACCCAGCCGGTATTCCTGCTGACAGCAGGAGCGCACGGTGTCATTGGTTGCTATGACGCCGTGCGCTTCATGCCGCCACTGCTGTACAGTAATACACTCGTATGATCTATACGAGTGTATTACTGTACAGCAGCGGCGGCATGAAGCGCACGGCGTCATAGCAACCAATGACACCGTGCGCTCCTGCTGTCAGCAGGAATACTGGCCGGATTACCACGGACCGGTCTCGGCCGCTGAACACGGCCGTGTGCATGAGGCCTTATACTGTTACTGACCAAATCCTGTATACTGAGACCAATGTTACCACTAATACCAGTATACAAGAAGAAATATTATCACCATACATATCACCATCATACTGTTACTGATCAAATCCTGTACACTGACCATTATTTCCAATAATACCAGTATACAAGGTATACCGTATACCGGTGCACTAGGACCACTACAATTACCCCAGCATAGTGACTGGATACTAAAACCACACTGTAACTAAATAAAATCCACTAAACAAAGACCAATATGACCATATAGTGGAAAATACTAGCACTACACAGCTTCTGCAAACCATAAGTAACCACTAAGAAAGACGAGACAGAGGGGAGATGAGAGAAACTGCTAAATACATAAAGGGAATCAACAAGGTAAAAGAGGAGAGAATATTTAAAAGAAGAAAAACTGCTACAAGAGGACATAGTGTTAAATTAGAGGGGCAAAGGGTTAAAAGTAATATCAGGAAGTATTACTTTCCTGAGAGAGTAGTGGATGCATGGAATAGCCTTCCTGCAGAAGTGGTAGCTGCAAATACAGTGAAGGAGTTTAAGCATGCATGGGATAGGCATAAGGCCATCCTTCATATAAGATAGGGCCAAGGGCTATTCATAGTATTCAGTATATTGGGCAGACTAGATGGGCCAAATGGTTCTTATCTGCCGACACATTCTATGTTAAGTGATTAAAAGTTCATATTTAAAATTATTGACTCACAGAGCGACTTCTCAGAGTGAATCAAAGGTGACGTCTTCTTTGATTGGAATCGGTCTCTTTTTCTGGCCACCACTCATCTCCGCAGAATCTGCAAGACAAATATTTTAGGCTACTTATTCCAGCACCATCCCCACCTCTTTACAAACTCCCAATGTGTATTGCCCTACACAGTAATAGCGGAGCCCACTATTTGTCGATACATGGCGACACAGAGAAGGGGAGTCTGTACTATATGACAGCACAAATGGGGAGCCTGTACTATATGGTGACATAGAGGGGGGATCTTGTACTATATGGTGACATAGAGGGGGGAGCTTGTACTATATGGCGGCAGAGGCGTGGGGCCTGTACTATATGGAGGGACAGAGTGGGGGTGCCTGTACTATATAGCGGCATAGAGGGGGGGTCTTTACTATTTGGTGGCATAGAGGGGGGCCTATACTATATGGGGGCACAGAGGGAGAGACTGTACTATCTGGGGGCACAGAGGGGGGTCTGTAATGTATTTTTGGGCACAGGGGGACTGTTCTATATGGGGGGACTGTACTATATGGGGGGACTGTACTATATGGGGGGGCTGTACTATATGGGGGGACTGTACTATATGGGGGGACTGTACTATATGGGGGGGCTGTACTATATGGGGGCACAAAGGAGGGAAATTTTAATAAATGGCGTATGACAGACTTGTATGACTTTAAAGGGGTTATCCAGTAATTAAAAATGTATCCCCTATCCACAGGATGGGGGGGACTCCCCCGGGCCCCAGCGATCTCCAGAATGGGGCCCGTATTTGTCTTGGCAGACAGTGGTGGACCACTCAGCGCTGTTCACTATAGCGGGCGATTCGCTTAGCGACCGTCACTGCCAAGACAAATACAATTTGGAAGATGGGGGAAGAGTGAGCTGGGCCCCATTCTGGATGTCGACCCCCTGTGATCAAATACTTATTATATCCCCTATCCTGTGGAAAGGTAATATGTACGTTTTTAATAACTTGATAACCACTTTTTTTACTAATTCGCCCCCCCCCCCCCCTCTGAGTGGGCTGCAATTGCATTTTTAGGGTCGTATTACTGTACTATCAATATCATTCATTCACCCACGGGCCCACGGCCACTTACCTTATGAGTTTATATTTTTTTCTCAGATTCCTCCTCCAGGCTCCAATCCAGAGGCTCTAGTAGTCGACCTCCACTGGCTCCACACTACTTTACTGGCACAGTCAGTGGCAGGTGGCAGAGTGGCAGTGGCTTAGCCTTCCCAAGTTCCCAGCGGCCAGCCGCCTGAGCCTGCCTCTGCTGCTTTCTTGGGGTGCTGCTGCAGGATGGCAAATGGGCCTGTGGCAGTGCTGCCAGTGGCACTTTACTTGGCAGTGGCACTTGGCAGAGTGGGCACTGCTGCCACTAAAAGGTGACGGTCACGACACTGACACAGTCACTCTCTCTGAGCTCTCTCTCAGTCTCACTGTCTAGTGACTGCCTGACTGCCCTATTTGCGCCAGGGGGTAGTGCTGAAGTAGACAGACAGTGAAGCACCTCCCCCAGATGAAGCGCCGGCGCCTAAAGAATAGATATGGAATAGAGATGACACTCAGACAGTGCCACCACAGTTCACACAGCAGAGAGCGCTGAGCTGATGACGTGTGACGTCACATCATACATTGCACACTGTGCGGCCGCTGCCGCGCACTGCGGTCCTGCTGCCCGGCGACCTCCTCCCTCCTCAAGTTAGTGAGTGTTTCACTGTCTGAGGCTGATGATTCTTTCTGATCAGGCCGGCCCGGCCGCCCGCCCGTGTGGGCCGGCTGCGGGCTGCGGCGCGGCATGTACTTCCGGGTATGATGAGATGATTTTCCGTGTGACTCGGGACTCCGATCATGTGACCCGAAGGCTCCGTGAGGCAAATAACAGTTCAATGATAAATGCTTTAGGAATCCTTTGCTTTAAATCCCTAGTGATCACTTTGGTATGAGGTGGACCCATTCTTTTTCCCAAACGCGTTTCGGGACACAAAGTCCCTTCATCAGTGAGTAAGGGTCTCCCTCCGGATCCCTGCTTTTTATAGGGGATTGTGGGTTGATGTCATACTGTTGATCCCAAAATCCGGAGCCTGGACTACGTGGACATGGATGTTATATAAGACGAATACAAATCGATTTCCATTGCAATGTCTAGATAGCTACTAACGCTAAAATAGATATATGGTCTCAATTATTGGAATAAATAATATACAATAATATACGACAGTGGAATACAATATGAGAGTCATCATTTAGGTCAATATCACAAGTCGGTATATATAATCCATTAATTCATATATAGAAATATATATAATATATATTCAATTGTAAAATATACTTGATTGGAAATCAAAATAAAATAGTAAAAATATTAAAATAAATATGTCTATTAAAATTGGATATCGACGTGTGAGAGAAACTATGAACTATTGTACATAGAGCTGCTTTAATTAGCGCCTCCAACATTGGGACTGCCTACATATTGTAGTAACCAAACAAGTGTACTACTATATAGTTATAGCCAGCAATCAAGTCTAATCAGCCGTCTCATCTATTTATACATTTATTTATATATTTTTTATATATATTTATACATACAGTTTTTTCAGCTATACAGCAGAGGAGCTACTATATACTATCGATTTTTTAACCTTTTATTTTTATATTTAAATCTACCATTTTATTAATAAACATACGTGTATCCAGTTGAAAAGCGAGTGCCTGCTAAAATTTTGTATACTATTTATCTGAGCTTGGGTGTAGCATAGCAAGAGCACCGCTACCACTAAAGTCAGACGGCGGAGCCATCTCACTTCAGCCATATTTTACAAATAACAAATTCACCTAAAGAGGTAGTGCTCACCTACTGACACAAATGGACATCTGGAAACACTTAGATGACAAACGTCATAAAGTAGAAACATTCACTCTGGACACAATAGAAGATACTAATAACGAAAACCAAGAAGTCAATATGTCTAATCTATTTAGAGAAGCAGAAACTCTTCTCACTAGACAGCTCAAACAATGGTGGGAGATTAAAACATTAGAAGAATATATAAAACATAGAAAGGTGCCAAAAGGATTACAACTGACCAAATCTCCGGCTCAGGATTTGTACGGTATAGAATTTATCAAAGAATGGGGGTCATTACTTCATGATCAATCCCTTGCCCTAATCCAACTAATAATAAAAAGGAGCAAAACAATTTTAGATCAGGTCACACTCCAAATAGACCAAATTAAAGAAGTTATGAATGAATTACCGAAAAATGAAGAACATAACAATTTCCAACAGAAACTTAGCAAAAATTTAGACAAAGTGGAACAAGAAATTTTAGAGAAAAAAAATAAAGAAATTAAATAATAATACCAATAGGAGTCAAAGGAGGGAGGAGAATGGTAATAGAAATCAATCCTCTACAATCCAAAATAGAAGAACATTAGAGGCAATAAATACACAAAATATTCCAACTATTCCAATCAGCAATAGGTTTGAAGTACTAGAAGAACAGCATTTTTTAGACGCAACTCCACCACACCACGAAGCACAAATACGTCAAAGAACACCACAATCACACCACGAAGCACAAATACGTCAAAGAACACCACAATCACCAATAAAGAGACACAGGACACAATACAATCACCCATACAATTTGAGACAAAGACACCAATCACAGGAAGAGAATTACAGGGAACAATACACACAGGAGACACGCACACGGAGATCACCACCATATCGGTCTAGAAACAATTATGCACAAAGGCACCAAACAAAGAAATACGAAACTCAAAAAAACTGATACAAAGGGAAGGAAGGAAGAAAATACCCCAACAGATAGCACAAGATAGCATAGAGAGTTCTATAATTAATTTAAGTTCAATTACTCTCACAACAGCACAAAGGAATTTATTGAATAAGGGATTGAAATTTGCACCTACCAAGAAATTAAATACATTTTACTCTTACATTGGTGTGGAAAAATTAATTAGGAAATTGTGTCTTAAAAAATATTTTTTTTAAAAATCCAATAAATACTGACTTAAAAAAGGATACATATATACACACAAACCTGAAAGAAGCATCTAAGAAATATCCCCATCAGGAAATAAGCCAGGAGATAGCGGCTTTTAGACAATGCGTGGAGACAGATCTAAGTAAAATTATAAGATAGACTAAAGATCAAAAACAATCTAAGTAAAAAAGAGATTGATGCAATTAAAGAACTTCAATCTCAAAATGAAATTGTCATATACCCGTCTGACAAAGGTGGTGCCATTATAATTCAGGATCTCAAGAAATATAATAATGAATGTTATAGACAATTATCCGACACCACAACATACAAAAAGTTGATAGGCAACCCTACGGCACAGTTCTATCAAGAACTCATTGAGTATTGCGACAAAGGCCTAAACAAGGGCATATTATCAGACAGTGAATACAAATTTATCCGAAACACAGAACAGAGATTACCTGTCCTATATTGCCTGCCTAAAATACATAAGGATAAGGAAAATCCCCCAGGCCGCCCCATCATATCGGGAATAGGGTCATTATAGGCCAATTTGTCACAATACAGGGTGGGCCATTTATATGGATACACCTTAATAAAATGGGAATGGTTGGTGATATTAACTTCCTGTTTGTGGCACATTAGTATATGTGAGGGGGGAAACTTTTCAAGATGGGTGGTGACCATGGCGGCCATTTTGAAGTCGGCCATTTTGAATCCAACTTTTGTTTTTTCAATAGGAAGAGGGTCATTTGACACATCAAACTTATTGGGAATTTCACAAGAAAAACAATGGTGTGCTTGGTTTTAACGTAAATTTATTCTTTCATGAGTTATTTACAAGTTTCTGACCACTTACAAAATGTGTTTAATGTGTTGCCCATTGTGTTGGATTGTCAATGCAACCCTTTTCTCCCACTCTTCACACACTGATAGCAACACCGCATGAGAAATGCTAGCACAGGCTTCCAGTATCCGTAGTTTCAGGTGCTGCACATCTCGTATCATCTGAAGGCAATCGTCTATGCTGTGAAGATACGAGATGTGCAGCACCTGAAACTACGGATACTGGAAGCCTGTGCTAGCATTTCTCCTGCGGTGTTGCTATCAGTGTGTGAAAAGTGGGAGAAGAGGGTTGCATTGACAATCCAACACAATGGGAAGCACATTGAACACATTTTATAAGTGGTCAGAAACTTGTAAATAACTCATGAAAGAATAAAGTTACGTTAAAACCAAGCACACCATTGTTTTTCTTGTGAAATTCCCAATAAGTTTAATGTGTCAAATGACCCTCTTCCTATTGAAAAAACAAAAGTTGGATTCAAAATGGCCGACTTCAAAATGGCCGCCATGGTCACCACCCATCTTGAAAAGTTTCCCCCCTCACATATACTAATGTGCCACAAACAGGAAGTTAATATCACCAACCATTCCCATTTTATTAAGGTGTATCCATATAAATGGCCCACCCTGTACATTGATAGGTTACTGCAACCGAGAGTAAAAACTAGGGCTGCACGATATGGGAATTTTGTGCGATTGCGATTAGGGCCCTAAAAATTGTGATAACGATATGCGATGCGATATTTTAAGGGAATTGTGCTAGAGGTCTATTTGCTTGGATTTTCCCATATGAGCCGCTGATGCGGCTGGGTATGACATAGTTATGGGGGATCTGTGGATGATGCACTGTTATGTGGGGGATCTGTTGATGGCGCTGTTATGTGGGGGATCTGTGGATGACGCTGTTATGTGGGGGATCTGTGGATGACGCTGTTATGTGGGGGATCTGTGGATGACGCTGTTATGTGGGGGATCTGTGGATGACGCTGTTATGTGGGGGATCTGTGGATGACGCTGTTATGTGGGGGATCTGTGGATGACGCTGTTATGTGGGGGATCTGTGGATGACGCTGTTATGTGGGGGATCTGTGGATGATGCACTGTTATGTGGGGGATCTGTGGATGAGGCTGTTATGTGGGGGATCTGTGGATGACGCTGTTATGTGGGGGATCTGTGGATGACGCTGTTATGTGGGGGATCTGTGGATGACGCTGTTATGTGGGGGATCTGTTTATGATGCTGTTATGTGGGGGATCTGTGGATGACGCTGTTATGTGGGGGGTCTGTGGATGACGCTGTTATGTGGGGGATCTGTGGATGACGCTGTTATGTGGGGGATCTGTGGATGACGCTGTTATGTGGGGGATCTGTGGATGACGCTCTTATGTGGGGGATCTGTGGAGGTGTAGATCTGTGGAGGACACTGTTATGGGGGATCTGCGGAGGACACTGTTATGGGGGATCTGCGGAGGACACTGTTATGGGGGATCTGTGGATGACACTGTTATGGAGGGGATCTGTGGATGACACTGTTATGGAGGGGATCTGTGGATGACGCTGTTATGTGGGGGATCTGTGGATGACGCTGTTATGTGGGGGATCTGTGGATGACGCTGTTATGTGGGTATCTGTGGAGGACAGTGTTATGGGGGATCTGTGGAGGACACTTATGGGGGACCTGTGGATGACGCTGTTATGGGGTGGATCTGTGGATGGCCCTGTTATAGGGGATGTGTGCTATGACACATAGGGCCATGAGGGGGGCCAGCATAAGACACACATATAGCATCCTATGCTGGTCCCCCTCATGGCCCTATGTGTCCTCTCATGTGTCCTTAACTGCGCACATAACTGGCTTTGTGTGTAAAGTATTTTACTACTGTCTGAAACAAGCTCTCTCCTATTGCTAAAATGGCCAGCCTCTGTACTCACTTTCACTATGAATGCACTGCAGCGAGCTGGCCGGCCGGCGCGTGACTGATGTCACTTAGTAACGCTCCTCCCACTTAATTCAGGAAGCAGGAGCGTTACCAAAGTGACGTCAGTCACGCGCCGGCCGGCTCGCTCGCTGCAGTGCATTCATTGTGAAAGTGAGTACAGAGACTGGCCATTTTATCAATGACCCAAGTTGTATTAAAGGGACAATGGATGTCCAATCCCTATATACATGTATAGACCACAAACAAGGCATTGAAGCAACGAGATTGCAATTAACTCAAGAAGCAAGATTACAAGTATAACAGATTGAGTTTATAACAGAGGGGATACAATTTATATTGGACCCCAATTATTTTTATTTTGACTCTCACTATTACCTACAAACACGAGGAATGGCCATGGGTACCAGGTTCGCCCCCAGCTACGCAAATCTCGCAGCCAAAAATGGCTATATATTATTTATAAGCTGCCATCTACCCAGATGGCTTTCAAACATTCCGCAGGGCCAATTTTACAGAATAAAGAGAAACTGTACCGCCCAAGGGAAATTTGAGGAAGAAGCAGATAAAATGAAACAATTTTTTGTTAACAAAGAATACCCAACAAAATTATTGGAGCAATCATTAGATAAAGTGAGAACTCTAGATAGAAATACCTTTTTTGTAAACAAATCACAACAAAATGAAAAAACATTGGAAGAAAGTCAAATTAGGATAGTTCTGCCATACAATATTAAATACAAAAAAATTCAAAAAATCCTTCTGAATCATTGGCATCATATACAAAAAGATAAAGTAATAGGCCCATTTGTTCCATTATCACCTAAGATAACATTCTATAAGGCCCCCAACTTGGGCCCAAAAGTGGCACCATCCATTAAAAGGAATGAAAGAAAAACAACTAATATACAAGAATGGGTAGATCTAGTATGTTTTTTTTAGATGTGGGAAATGCTCAAATTGTATGACTACATGATTCCCAAGGAAGACTACCGAAATAGTATCTACTACAAATTCCCACACACATTCTATAAAATAATTTTTGACTTGTAGCACCACCAACGTAATATACGTTTTGGAGTGCCCATGCCAAAAACGGTATGTTAGGCAAACAAAAAGAGTATTTAAAACACGCATTTCAGAACACATCTCCAATATAAGGAAAGGTTACATCAAACATACAGTCTCAAACCATTTTAAGACTACTCATAATCAGGATCCGTCTGGTCTCAGATATGCAGCAATAGAAAAGATAGAAAATAGTTGGAAGGGAGGCAATCACATCTGCAGAATGTCCCGCTTAGAGTCACAGAGAATATTCAAATTCAACTCTATAGTACCAAAGGGCCTGAACGCCGAATTGGAGCTTTTGGGCTTTTTGTGGGGGGTGACGAACGTGGTGGGCGCCTCTTGTAGATGGGGAAACGAGGCATGTTCATCTGTCCGGTTCCCCCTTGGCGAAAGGCCCCCACTCCCAATATCTCCGCTCACACGTCGATATCCAATTTTTATAGACATATTTTTTTTTATATTTTTACTATTTTTTAACATGATTTCCAATCAAGTTTTTTTTACAATTTCTATATATGAATTAATGGATTTGACCTAAATGATGACTCTCATATAGTATTCCACTGTCGTATATTATTGTATATTATTTATTCCAATAATTGAGACCATATATCTATTTTAGCATTAGTAGCTATCTAGACATTGGAATGGAAATCGATTTGTATTCGTCTTATATAACATCTATGTCCACGTAATCCAGGCTTTGGATTTTGGGATCAACAGTATGACATCAACCCACAATCCCCTATAAAAAGCAGGGATCCGGAGGAAGACCCTTACTCACTGATGAAGGGACTTTGTGTCCCTAAACGCGTTTGGGAAAAGAATGGGTCCACCTCATACCAAAGTGATCACTAGGGATTTAAAGCAAAGGATTCCTAAAGCATTCATCATTGAACTGTTATTTGCCTCACGGAGCCTTCGGGTCACATGATCGGAGTCCCGAGTCACGCAGACAATCACGTCATCATACCCAGAAGTACACGCCGCTAGTAGCCTCGAGGAACGCTGACTATTGCAACCACACACAGCGCAGCACCTACCTCCAGCCACGAAACAGACAGAAAATCACTGAAGAAGAAATATCCACATAGGGAACTCTGTAAAGGGGAAGGTCTGAACTAGAGGTAAGACCAATGCCACAGACTACGTGGGACGCCACGTCTGGGCACACCCTCGGAACGACATTATCCCCAGAATCGTGAGTTACCCTAATATTACTAAAAGGTGAAATATCGTTCTGACAACAACAATTTGATTGTGGTATATGAAGCTATGCAATAGGTGACAGCGTCTGTATAGTGGTTTGTGAAACTAATACCCTGACGACAACTATCACCATATGGCGTATATAGTACGGGGACCTCTTACATAATCATTGGAACTATGAACTATTGTACCTAGAGCTACTTTGATTAGTGCCTCCAACATTGGGACTGCCTACATACTGTAGTAACCAAACAAGTGTACTACTATACAGTTATAGCCAGCAATCCAGTCTAATCAGCCGTCTCTTCTATTTATACATTTATTTATATATTTTTTATATATATTTATACATACAATTTTTTTCAACTATCCAGCAGAGGAGCTACTATATACTATTGATTTTTTAACCTTTTATTTTTATATTTAAATCTGTCATTTTATTAATAAACATACGTGTATCCAGTTGAAAAGCGAGTGCCTGCTAAAATGTTGTATGCTAAAAAACAAAAATAATCACAGGAACTATAGTGATCGGGGGATTACATAGAAAACATGCATGGCTATAATACTGACAAAATAGCAGCAGTGTAGAAATTGCAGGACTTAGGCTACTTTCACACTGGCGTTTTGGTTTCCGTTTGTGAGATCAGTTTCAGGGCTCTCACAAGTGGCCCAAACGGATTTTGCCCTAATGCATTCTGAATGGAAAAGGATCCACTCAGAATGCATCAGTTTGCCTCCGTTCCATCTCCATTCCGCTTTGGAGGCGGACACCAAAACACTGCTTGCTGCGTTTTGGTGTCCGTCTGATGAAACTGAGCCAAACTGATCCATTCTGACACACAATGTACCGTATATGTCGGCGTATAAGGCGACTGGGCGTATAAGACGACCCCCAACTTTTCCATTTAAAATATAGGGTTTGGGCTATACTCGCCGTATAAGACTACCCCTGAATGCCCAGCCCTCCCTGTCTTCAAGACGATCTTCTCCAGTCCAGGGAACTGACTGGGATCTGTGGATGGCACTGTTATGGGGAGGGGGACCAGTGGATGACACTGCTATGGGGGGGATCTATGGATGACACTATATAGCATCTTATGCTATATGTGTCATCCACAGATCCACCCCATGACAGTGCCATCCACAGATCCCCCTCCCCTAAACAGTGCCATCCACAGATCCCCCCTAAACAGTGCCATCCACAGATCCCCCCCTAAACAGTGCCATCCACAGATCTCCCTACCCATAACAGTGTCATCCACAGATCACCCCCATGACAGTGCCATCCACAGATCTCCCTCCCCATAACAGTGCCATCCACAGATCCCCCCATGACAGTGCCATCCACAGATCCCCCTCCCCATAACAGTGCCATCCACAGACCCCCCTCCAAATAGTGCCATCCACAGATGCCCCCCTAAACACTGCCATCCACAGATCTCCCTCCCCATGACAGTGCCATCCACAGATCCCCCTCCCCGACGCCCAGAGGAGTATACATTTATTAACTGTAATCTGTAAACTTTAACTTTAAATGAGCGCTCATGTCTTTACTATTGTACCTTACTCTCAGCTCTGGTAATAGGCAGTGCGGGCGGCGCTCACTCACTGACGTCACGCGCCTGCGCCGCCTAGTGGAAGGAGCAGGCACGTAACGTCAGACGTCAGTGAGTGAGCGCCGCCCGCACTGCCTGTTAGCGGAGCTGAGAGTAAGGTACAATAGTAAAGACATGAGCGCTCATTTAAAGTTAAAGTTACAGATTACAGTTAATAAATGTAGTGAGCGGTGGGGCCCTGTATATTCTAACACCCAGGCAAGCGTCCCCGTCACCATGGGAACGCCTGGGGGTTAGAATATACCATCGGATCTGAGTATACCCGGCGTATAAGACGACCCCCGACTTTTGAAAATAATTTTTAGTGTTAGAAAGTCGTCTTATACGCCGGCATATACGGTAAGTCAATGGGGACGGATCCATTTTCACTGACACAATATGGCACAATAGAAAACGGATCCTTTCCCCATTGACTTTCAATGGTGTTCAAGACGGATCCGTTTTGGCAATGTTAAAGATAATACGGATCCGTTCTCAATGGATGCATGCGGTTATATTATCGGTGGGGATCCGTCTGTGCAGATCCATGACGGATCCGCACCAAATGCAAGTGTGAAAGTAGCCTTAGATACATAAATAGCTGAGTGAGATGGATAGAGCAATGTTATGTATACAGTATGTGTGAGCTCGAGGGAATATATAAGTAAGTTTCTGTTAGCGACTGCATTTTTTATTTTATTTTTTTGTTTCCACTCATATTTTAATTTCTTTTTGGCACATATGTCCCCCAGGAGACCTCTGGAGGATACTGACTTTTTATTTTATTTTTATTTTTACTTCCCCCCCCCCCCCCCCCCGTTTCCACTGTAACTGGTGCATCCACATGAGCCCCAGTTACAGGGGAAACAGCCTCCTGTGGGGGCATTACACACAGGCAGAGCTGATCAGGGTCCCATTAGACCCTGCAGCTCTGCTCCTGCCTCTGCTCCAGACACCCCCGGCGGTCACGTGACCGCCGAGTATAAAAGAGGGAGCAGCTCTGCCGCTTCCTGCTCCCTGCAACATGCGCTCGTCCAGCGCTCTCCTGATGGCACAGAAGAAGGCAGAAGTGGTTTATTTATTTTATTGCCTTTTCCTCAGGGTCCCCGCTGTGTCTGTCAGCCAGGACCCAACCTGCTCCTGCTAGATTGCAGTGGTTTGCATAGGTGGTATGCTGGAGGACCACTCTGAACTATGCCTACAGTGGAGGCTGAGGACAAGGTGGAGGATGAGGAGGCAGAGTAGGACATTGGTGCAGAAGTCCCACAATTACAACACGGAGGCAGCATTGTCATCATCTGGCCAAGTTGCTGGCATGGCTGGGCAGAAATCACATTTAACCAGTGAGCTGCAAAGAATATATATTGTCTTTGACCATTGTTATAGCGCAACACGTCAGCGATGGCATGAATTGCACCAGACATTAACAGGCCCAAAGACTGGCCCACCTTCTGCTCAACATATGTGTGCAGGGCTGGTACAGCTTCTTTAGAGAAGTAATGACAGCTTGGGATTCTCCACCTTGGGTAGGCTCAAGCTATCAGTTCTCTAAAATGTTCAGAGTTGACAATATGGAATGGGAGGGACTGTAGTTTCAGCAATTTGGCCAGGTGCACATTCGTCTGAGCCATGACTGCTGGTGAAGGTGTGCTGGCCACTGGGAGATACAGCAGTTGCTGTGTCAGGTTGTACCACTGCATCAGTGCCACAGTTTTCCCAGGCCACTTTATGGTGACACTCAATGTGTTGAGGCAGGGCCATGGTGCTAACATTAGCAATCTGACCATGCTTCACCTTCTGAACACATATCCTGCATACCGCCACTCTAACTCTCGAGTATGGCATTTTCTCCTCCCTACTCAGTGCTGACTGTCTGCCATTGCCTTTATGAACTTGTGAAACACTAGTTGTTTCCCGACAGGTAGAGTCCTGAGTAGCAGACGTTTTACCCCAGGTGTGGCTCCAGATCTCCCACTTCTTCCACCCTGCTGGCTCATCGGCTTGCTGCCACCCTGCTACTGTCTCATGTGCCTGCTGCCACCCTCACCCCCTGATGATTATGCCTCCTCTTCCCCCGGCGATCAACTACATCTTCCTCTGTGAGGTTGTCACTTATGTCACCCTCACCAGGCTCATGGCCATGTCTGTGGCCAGTCTATGGTGGCCTGTAGCTGCTGAATGTCCTCACTAAGCTTGTCCTTGTTGAAAAGCAGAGCAGAGTCTGCAGCATACATTACTTCCCAAGCAGAAGGTGCAGCAAAAGAAAGAGGCAATTTTAGGACAGGTGAGGTCACAGAGGTTGTTCCTGCCAACTAAGTGTGGTGTCAGGGGAAGCCAAAGATTACTGGCTGTGTGTGTCTGATGTCACTTGAGATGATGTTAAAGAGCAAGTCAACCATTCCAGTACAGCTGGATTATTGGTCAAAACACAACCGCTGGATGACAGTGGCAGCCCTGGTCTCTTGCTGCGGTTGCTGCTACCACCAATCATTCTTCCGCTGCTACTTGTACCAGGTACAGCAACATTTTTGACACTGCCCATTCCTTTAGAGGGACCAGACAACTGTCTGTTGGCCATAGTGTACAGTAACTGAATTTATGATGTTACTATGTACAATTATATATAAGACCACCCTGTTGAGACTGAGTCTGACGCATAATAAGTCTATGTACTGTATAACAGAACAGATTAAGTATTAATGATAAAGCAGGTGAACTAGATAAACACACCTATATAGTAGATTGCCTGTTGTGATCAAGTCTGATGTACAGTAGGGGTCCATTCACACGTCCGCAAAATGGGTCCAAATCCGTTCTATTTTGCGGAACGGGTGCAGACCCATTGATTTTCAATGGGGCCAGAATGTGCTGTCCGCATTTGCGGATCCGCACTTCCGCTTACATTTCGGCAAAAAAATAGAAAATGTCCTATTCTTGTCCGCAATTGCGGACAAGATTAGGAATTTTCTATTATAGTGCCGGCGATGTGTTGTCCGCAAATGGCGGAATGCACATTGTCTGTGTCTGTGTTTTGCGGATCTGCAATTTGCGGATTCGCAAAACACTTACGGACGTGTGAATGGACCCTAAGTCTATGTAACATAGTAACATAGTACATAAGGCCGAAAACAGACATTTGTCCATCCAGTTCGGCCTGTCATCCTGCAAGTTGATCCAGAGGATGGCAAAAAAAACAACAACTGTGAAGTAGAAGCCAATTTTCCCCACTTTAGGGGAATAAAAAATTCCTTTCCGACTCCAATCAGGCAATCAGAATAACTCCCTGGATCAACGACCCCTCTCTAGTAGTGTTGAGCGAACAGTTCGAGCATAGTTCGGGTCCGTACCGAATTTTGGGGTGTTCGTGACACGGACCCGAACCCGAACTTTTTCGTAAAAGTTCGGGTTTGGGTTCGTCGTTCGGCATGTATTTTGGCGCATTTTGAAAGGCTGCAAAGCAGCCAATCAACATGCATCATACTACTTGCCCTAAGATGCCATCGCAGCCATGCCTACTATTGGCAAGGCTGTGATTGGCCAAGTGCAGCATGTGACTCAGCCTCTTATAAGCTTGTGCGCACGTCGGGACGTGCTCACTCCCGATGTGAATAGAACAGGGATAGACGCAGCTGATGCTAGGGCGAGAATAGGCAGGGATAATTGAATAACTGGAAGCAAATTTCTCTCCTCCACCTGTGATTCATCTGAACAACTGCAGCTGAGCTGCTTTTTTGATAGGGATTGGCTATTTTTAGAGTGGCCAGAGTGATTTTTCCATCCACATGTACCCGGGCTGACCGCCGGCCGCCATTTTGCGACTTGTAGTGCTGCAGCAGAAGCTGCCACAGTGTGCATTCCAAAGCTCCAAACAAGTCAGACATCTACACCTGGGATTCAGACCAATAGCGATTTAGCAGCACAGTCCAAGGCTATTTTTTTTAAAGGTTGTGCAGACCATTTTGTGGCACATGTTACTGGGCTGATAGGCGGCGGCTATCTTGGGACTAGTGCTGCAGCACAATCTCTCCCAACGTCCATTAATCACTTGTAATAGTGGTCTGTGCCATAGAAATCCTACATCAGGGACTTGGGTGTGCTTGTGTCACCCCTACTAATACCAGTCCACCTGTAATCCATACAGTGAAAAGCCATAAAGTATTCCAGTGAGGGAATTTTTTTTTTATTTAAAAAAGGCCAAGTTAGTTTATCTGGCGTTCAATATACTAGATACAGTTAGGCCTGCGTTTCATACATCTGGAATTAGCAAACTAATGTGCTGGGGTTGGGAAAACATATATGTACCCATACTAGAATCTGTCAAAGAAAGCGGTACTCACATATAACAGTCATTCCATCTGTAATCCATACAGTCAAAAGACTGAAAGTATTCCAGTGAGGGGATTTTTTTTATTTAAAAAAGGCCAAGTTAGTTTATCTGGCGTTCAATATACTAGATACAGTTAGGCCTGCGTTTCATACATCTGGAATTAGCAAACTAATGTGCTGGGGTTGGGAAAACATATATGTACCCATACTAGAATCTGTCAAAGAAAGCGGTACTCACATATAACAGTCATTCCATCTGTAATCCATACAGTCAAAAGACTGAAAGTATTCCAGTGAGGGAATTTTTTTTTTATTTAAAAAAGGCCAAGTTAGTTTATCTGGCGTTCAATATACTAGATACAGTTAGGCCTGCGTTTCATACATCTGGAATTAGCAAACTAATGTGCTGGGGTTGGGAAAACATATATGTACCCATACTAGAATCTGTCAAAGAAAGCGGTACTCACATATAACAGTCATTCCATCTGTAATCCATACAGTCAAAAGACTGAAAGTATTCCAGTGAGGGAATTTTTTTTATTTAAAAAAGGCCAAGTTAGTTTATCTGGCGTTCAATATACTAGATACAGTTAGGCCTGCGTTTCATACATCTGGAATTAGCAAACTAATGTGCTGGGGTTGGGAAAACATATATGTACCCATACTAGAATCTGTCAAAGAAAGCGGTACTCACATATAACAGTCATTCCATCTGTAATCCATACAGTCAAAAGACTGAAAGTATTCCAGTGAGGGAATTTTTTTTATTTAAAAAAGGCCAAGTTAGTTTATCTGGCGTTCAATATACTAGATACAGTTAGGCCTGCGTTTCATACATCTGGAATTAGCAAACTAATTTGCTGGGGTTGGGAAAACATATATGTACCCATACTAGAATCTGTCAAAGAAAGCGGTACTCACATATAACAGTCATTCCATCTGTAATCCATACAGGGCCGTCTTTACCGCAGGGCAAAAGGGGCAGCTGCCCCGGGCCCAGTTGCTCCTGGGGGGCCCAAGCAGCATTTTACTTGGATTTTACTTGGACCCCCTATATTTTGTTGCCGCTGCCGCCCGGCGGCCATGTAACATCACAAAGTCACGGTCCGGACTATAGAAAGAGACTGAGTGAGGAGGGGGCCGGGGCAGCTGCCCCGGGCCCAGTTGCTCCTGGGGGGCCCAAGCAGCATTTTACTTGGATTTTACTTGGACCCCCTATATTTTGTTGCCGCTGCCGCCCGGCGGCCATGTAACATCACAAAGTCACGGTCCGGACTATAGAAAGAGACTGAGTGAGGAGGGGGCCGGGCCCGCGGCCGCTCTGCGCTCCGCTCTGCTGCCTGGCCTGCCTGTCTCTTTAACAGAGCAGACCAGTGGCTGCTGGAGCGTGACGCAGCTGAGCTGCCGCACAGGCAGAGAGAAGAAGGAGGCGGAGCGAGCCCCAGCCAGCAGCCACAACAGACACAGCCTGAGCCAGCCAAGCAACTAACAGAACTTACAGGTATTTGGTAGCCAGGGATTTTGGGAGCCATTAAGGGTTGGACTTTAACTCCTTGCTGCTGATGTTGAGTGTGCCAGTGTGTGTGTCCGTCCCTGTGTGTGTGTGTGTCTGTCCCTGTGTGTGTGTGTGTCCGTCCCTGTGTGTGTGTGTGTGTCTGTCCCTGTGTGTGTGTGTCCGTCCCTGTGTGTGTGTCTGTCCCTTTGTGTGTATCCGTCCCTGTGTGTGTGTGTCCGTCCCTGTGTGTGTGTCCGTCCCTGTGTGTGTGTGTCCGTCCCTGTGTGTGTGTGTCCGACCCTGTGTGTGTGTGTCTGTCCGTTTGTGTGTGTCTGTCCGTTTGTGTGTGTCTGTCCCTTTGTGTGTGTCTGTCCCTTTGTGTGTGTCTGTCCCTTTGTGTGTGTCTGTCCCTTTGTGTGTGTCTGTCCCTTTTTGTGTGTCCGTCCCTTTGTGTGTGTCCGTCCCTTTGTGTGTGTCCGTCCCTTTGTGTGTGTGTGTGTGTGTCTGTCCCTTTGTGTGTCCGTCCCTTTGTGTGTGTCTGTCCCTTTGTGTGTGTGTGTGTGTGTCCCTTTGTGTGTCCGTCCCTTTGTGTGTGTGTCCGTCCCTTTGTGTGTGTGTCCGTCCCTGTGTGTGTGTGTGTCTCTCCCTGTGTGTATCACCATGCCCACAGTGTTCCTATGTCTTGACGCAGCTGCTTCAGAACGTTCTGTGCGGGGCAAGAGGAAGAAGATGGAAGAGGAGGCAGCGCCAGCATGGAGTCCGTGCGATAGACACAGGGAGGCACACTAAGGACGAAGGTAACACTTCCACATGATCTACACTAGTGTTATCTGTGGTTTTACATAGGACTGCAGGTAACACTACTACATTATTTAGCACTAGTGTTATCTGTGGTTTTACATAGGACTGCAGGTAACACTACCACAAGGTTAGCTCACACAGGGCGCCTGAACACCTAAGGCCGGCCCTGGCTGCGCACCCCAGCGCCAAGGGATGACGTCACTGATGTAATATGCCTCTTATATGTGGAGAACGGTGATGTCACAGATGTAATATATCACCTATATATGGACAGCGGTGATGTCACTGATGTAATATATTACTTATAAGTGATATATTACATCAGTGACATCACCACTCTCCACACATAAGTAATATATTACATCAGTGACATCACTGCTGTCCACATATACCGGTAAGTAATATATTACATCAGTGACATCACAGCTCATCACATATATTACATCAGTGACATCACCGCTCTCCACATATATCGCCTATATGTGGACAGCGGTGATGTCACTGATGTAAAATATCACTTATATGTGGAGAGCGGTGATGTCACTGATGTAATATAACATTATATGTGGAGAGTGTTCATGTCACTGATGCAATACAGCGCTCCAGATGGCGACCAAAATGGTCGCCAATGCGCCTTAAAATTTGCAGATGGCGACAAGACTTGTCATAGGCTACAGGCCTGAGGTCTATTTGGTAGTGAAATCCCAGCGCAGGCAGGCGTGATGATGTCATCACGCCCGCCTGTGCCAGGACGCAGTGAGGTGTGCGCGTCTGCGTTGCACCATCCCTCGCCGTACCAGCAGCTAGTGAGCGCCAGTGAAAGGAAACAGGTGAGTATAAGATTTTCACTATTTTTTAAGGTGTGGGAAGGCGGGATCCAGGGGGCCCAAGTAAATTCTTGCCCAGGGTCCAATCAATATTAAAGACGGCCCTGAATCCATACAGTCAAAAGACTGAAAGTATTCCAGTGAGGGAATTTTTTTTATTTAAAAAAGGCCAAGTTAGTTTATCTGGCGTTCAATATACTAGATACAGTTAGGCCTGCGTTTCATACATCTGGAATTAGCAAACTAATGTGCTGGGGTTGGGAAAACATATATGTACCCATACTAGAATCTGTCAAAGAAAGCGGTACTCACATATAACAGTCATTCCATCTGTAATCCATACAGTCAAAAGACTGAAAGTATTCCAGTGAGGGAATTTTTTTTATTTAAAAAAGGCCAAGTTAGTTTATCTGGCGTTCAATATACTAGATACAGTTAGGCCTGCGTTTCATACATCTGGAATTAGCAAACTAATGTGCTGGGGTTGGGAAAACATATATGTACCCATACTAGAATCTGTCAAAGAAAGCGGTACTCACATATAACAGTCATTCCATCTGTAATCCATACAGTCAAAAGACTGAAAGTATTCCAGTGAGGGGATTTTGCTTATAAAAAATAATATATTTCATTGTGGTGCGAGTTGAATCGCAACAATGAAGAAAAATACTATTAAGGGACGAGGACGCGGTCGTGGTGGTGTCCGTGGAGCCTCTGTTGCTGGTAGAGGACGTGGCCGTTCGGCCCCAGGCGCACACAGTAGGGAACGAACTCCCTCAACTAGCCGGCAGAATGTACCGCAATATCTCGTGGGGCACAATGCCGCTCTTAGGATGGTAAGGCCTGAGCAGGTACAGGCATTAATCGATTGGGTGGCCGACAGTGCTTCCAGCACGTTCACCACATGGTCTTCCACCCAGTCTTCTGCGGAAAGCGCACAGGTGGCACCTGAAAACCAAGCCCATCAGTCTGTCACATCACCCCCAAGCATATCAGGGAAACGGTCTGAGCCACAAGTTATGCAGCAGTCTCTTCTTCTGTTTGAAGACTCTGCTTCCAGGGTTTCCCAGGGGCGTCCACCTAGCCCTTCCCCAGTGGAGGAAGACATACCATGCACTGACGCACAACCACTTATGTCTCCAGATGAAGAGGACATGGGAATACCACCACAGCAGAGTCACCGACTCTCTGATGATGACGAAACACAGGTGCCCACTGCCGCGTCTTTTTGCAGTGTGCAGACTGAACAGGAGGAGGTCAGGGAGGGAGACTGGGTGGATGACGATGCAGAGGACGATGAGGTCTTAGACCCCACATGGACTGAAGGTCGTGGCGATGAATTTCACAGTTCAGAGGAAGAGGTAGTGGTGAGACCGAGACAACAGCGAAGCCAAAGAGGGAGCAGGGGGCCAAAGCAGACGAGCCGCCGCCCCCAGAGTTCGCCTGCTACTGGACATCGCCAACAGGGACCCAGCCCCACAAAGGCAGCTTCAAAGAGTTCCCTGGCATGGCACTTCTTTAAACAATGTCCTACCGACAAGACCCGAGTGACTTGCACGCTCTGCCATCAGAGCCTGAGGCGAGGCATTAACGTTCTGAACCTCAGCACAACCTGCATGACCAGGCATCTACATGCAAAGCATGAACTGCAGTGGGGTACACACCTTAAAAACCAGGCACTCGCTGAGGCTCCCCCTGCTCCCTCTACCGCTGCTGCCTCGGCTTCCGCCTCGAGAGGAATGTTGCCACCTGCCGAGCAGCAAACAGAGGATGTGCCACCGACACCACCACCACCGCCACCGTCAACTAGCGTCTCCACTATATCACACAGCAGCGTTCAGCTCTCAATATCTCAAACCTTAGAGAGGAAGCGCAAATTCCCCCCGAGTCACCCTCGAGCCCTTGGCCTGAACGCCAGCATTTCTAAACTGCTGGCCTTTGAAATGCTGTCATTCCGGCTGGTGGACACAGACAGCTTCAAAAAGCTGATGGCCATGGCTGTCCCGCAGTATGTGGTTCCCAGCCGCCACTACTTCTCCAAGACAGCCGTGCCTTCCCTGCACATGCAAGTGTCCGATAAAATCAAGTGTGCACTGCGCAACGCCATTTGTGGCAAGGTCCACCTAACCACAGATACGTGGACCAGTAAGCACGGCCAGGGACGCTATATCTCACTAACTGCACACTGGATGAATGTAGTGGCGGCTGGGCCCCCGGCGGACAGTTCCTTGGCGCACGTCCTTCCGCCCCCTAGGATCGCAGGGCATCATTCTCTGCCTCCTGTAGCCTCCTCCTCCTACTCGGCTTCCTCCTCCACTGCTTCCACCAGCTCATCCGGTCAGCCACACACCTTCACCACCAACTTCAGCACAGCCCGGGGTAAACGTCAGCAGGCCATTCTGAAACTCATATGTTTGGGGGACAGGCCCCACACCGCACAGGAGTTGTGGCGGGGTATTGAACAACAGACCGACGAGTGGTTTCTGCCGGTGGGCCTCAAGCCAGGCCTGGTGGTATGCGATAATGGGCGAAATCTCGTGGCAGCTCTGGGACTAGCCGGTTTGACGCACATCCCTTGCCTGGCGCATGTGCTGAACTTGGTGGTGCAGAGGTTCATTCACCACTACCCCAACATGTCAGAGCTGCTGCATAAAGTGCGGGCCGTCTGTGCGCGCTTCCGCCGTTCACATCCTGCCGCTGCTCGCCTGTCTGCGCTACAGCGTAACTTCGGCCTTCCCGCTCACCGCCTCATATGCGACGTGCCCACCCGGTGGAACTCCACCTTGCACATGCTGGAGAGACTGTGCGAGCAGCAGCAGGCCATAGTGGAGTTTCAGCTGCAGCATGCTCGCGTCAGTCGTACTGCCGAACAGCACCACTTCACCACCAATGATTGGGCCTCCATGCGAGACCTGTGTGCCCTGCTGCGCTGTTTCGAGTACTCCACCAACATGGCCAGTGGCGATGACACTGTTATCAGCGTTACAATACCACTTCTATGTCTCCTTGAGAAAACACTTAGGGCAATGATGTTAGAGGAGGTGGCCCAGGTGGAGGAGGATGAGGGCTCGTTTCTAACACTTTCGGGCCAGTCTGTTCGAAGTGGCTCAGAGGGAGGTTTGTTTAAGCAGCAGAGGACAGGTTCACAAGTCGCCAGCCAAGGCACTGTACTGGAGGACGAGGAGGATGAGGAGGAGGAGGTGGAGGGGGACGAGGATGACGCAAGTTCACAGCGGGGTGGCAGCCCAGGCCCATCACTGGTGCGTGGCTGGGGGGATACGGTGGACGATGACGATACGCCTCCCACAGAGGACAGCTTGTCCTTACCCATGGGTAGCCTGGCCCACATGAGCGAATATATGCTCCAATGCCTGCGCAACGACAGTAGAGTTGCCCACGTTTTAACGTGTGCAGACTACTGGGTGGCCACCCTGCTGGATCCCCGGTATAAAGACAATGTGCCCACTTTAATTCCTGAACTGGAGCGCGACCGTAAGATGCGCGAGTACAAGCGCACGCTGATAGAGGCGCTCTTGAGAGCATTCCCACATGTCACAGGGGAACAGGTGGAAGGTGAAGGCAGAGGAGTGGCAAGAGGTCGCCAACGCAGCTGTGTCACGGCCAGCTCATCTGAGGGCAGGGTTAGCATGGCAGAAATGTGGAAAAGTTTTGTCTCCACGCCACAGCTATCTGCACCGACACCTGATACGGAACGTGTTAGCAGGAGGCAGCATTTCACTAACATGGTTGAACAGTATGTCTGCACACCCCTCCACATCCTGACGGATGGTTCGGCCCCATTCAACTACTGGGTTTCGAAATTGTCCACGTGGCCAGAGTTAGCATGTTATGCCTTGGAGGTGCTTTCCTGCCCGGCGGCCAGCGTTTTATCTGAACGCGTATTCAGCACGGCAGGGGGCGTCATTACTGACAAGCGCAGCCGCCTGTCCACAGCCAACGTGGACAAGCTGACCTTCATAAAGATGAACCAGGCATGGATCCCACAGGACCTGTCCCTCCCTTGTGCAGAGTAGTCCTTATTAACTGCCTAAAACATGTCTTGTTGTGCTACGGGCCACTTCTTTATTTGATACAAATTTTATGAAACCCACAGTTGAATGAAACTCTTCTCTGTCTGGGCGCCGGGGCCTAACCAGATGAAAGTGGCCGGTTAAACTAACGGGTGACATGAAGCCATAACCTCTGCCATGCTACCTCTGTCTTCTGTCTGGGTGCTGAGGCCTAAGTCAAATAAAGCGGTCTTCTGCTGTGCTGGGGGATATGAAGCTAATCTCTGACCTCTCTCCTCTGTCTGGGTCCAAAGGCCTAAATCACTGAAAGAGGCCTTCTCCTGTGGTGTGTGATATGATGCCAGAATATGTGCTGTGGGGCCTCTCTCCTCTTCCTGGGTGCAGGGGTCAAATAAACTAAATTGTGGCCTACTCCTGTGGTGGTTGATATGATGCCTGATTCTCTGATGTGGAACCTCTCTCCTCTGTTTGGGTGAAGGGGACAAAGTAACTAAATGGTGGCTTCTCCTGTGGTGGCTGATATGATGCCAGAATATGTGCTGTGGTGCCTCTCTCCTCTTCCTGGGTGCAGGGGTCAAAGTAACTAAATGGTGGCTTCTCCTGTGGTGGCTGATATGATGCCAGAATATGTGCTGTGGGGTCTCTCTCCTCTTCCTGGGTGCAGGGGTCAAAGTAACTCAATGGTGGCTTCTCCTGTGGTGGCTGATATGATGCCAGAATATGTGCTGTGGTGCCTCTCTCCTCTGTCTGGGTCCAAAGGCCTAAATCACTGAAAGAGGCCTTCTCCTGTGGTGTGTGATATGATGCCTGAATATGTGCTGTGGTGCCTCTCTCCTCTTCCTGGGTGCGGGGGTCAAAGTAACTCAATGGTGGATTCTCCTGTGGTGGCTGATATGATGCCAGAATATGTGCTGTGGTGCCTCTCTCCTCTTCCTGGGTGCGGGGGTCAAAGTAACTCAATGGTGGCTTCTCCTGTGGTGGCTGATATGATGCCAGAATATGTGCTGTGGGGCCTCTCTCCTCTTCCTGGGTGCAGGGGTCAAAGTAACTCAATGGTGGCTTCTCCTGTGGTGGTTAGTATGATGCCAGAATATGTGCTGTGGGGCCTCTCTCCTCTTCCTGGGTGCAGGGGTCAAAGTAACTCAATGGTGGCTTCTCCTGTGGTGGCTGATATGATGCCAGAATATGTGCTGTGGTGCCTCTCTCCTCTTCCTGGGTGCGGGGGTCAAAGTAACTCAATGGTGGCTTCTCCTGTGGTGGCTGATATGATGCCAGAATATGTGCTGTGGGGCCTCTCTCCTCTTCCTGGGTGCAGGGGTCAAAGTAACTCAATGGTGGCTTCTCCTGTGGTGGTTAGTATGATGCCAGAATATGTGCTGTGGGGCCTCTCTCCTCTTCCTGGGTGCAGGGGTCAAAGTAACTCAATGGTGGCTTCTCCTGTGGTGGCTGATATGATGCCAGAATATGTGCTGTGGTGCCTCTCTCCTCTTCCTGGGTGCGGGGGTCAAAGTAACTCAATGGTGGCTTCTCCTGTGGTGGCTGATATGATGCCAGAATATGTGCTGTGGGGCCTCTCTCCTCTTCCTGGGTGCAGGGGTCAAAGTAACTCAATGGTGGCTTCTCCTGTGCTGATTGATATAAAGCTGATGGTTGTGCCATCTGACATGGTTGCCAGGGTCTGATTCAATGGGGGCCTACTCCTGTGGTGGGTGATCTAAATGCCTGATTCTCTGCTGTGAAACCTCTCTCCTCCGTCTGGGTGTAGGGGTCAAAGTCTTTCAAAGTCGCCTTCTCCTGTGCTGATTGATATGAAGCTGATGGTTGTGCCATCTGACATGGTTGCCGGGGTCCCATTAAATTGGGGCCTACTCCTGTGGTGGGTGATCTAAATGCCTGATTCTCTGCTTTGAAACCTCTCTCCTCCGTCCGGGTGTAGGGGTCAAAGTCTGTCAAAGTCGCCTTCTCCTGTGCTGATTGATATAAAGCTTATGCTTGTGCCATCTGACATGGTTGCCGGGGTCTGATTCAATGGTGGCCTACTCCTGTGGTGGGTGATCTAAATGCCTGATTCTCTGCTGTGTAACCTCTCTCCTCCGTCTGGGTGTAGGGGTCAAAGTAACTAAATGGTGGCCTACTCCTGTGGTGGGTGATATGATGCCTGGTTCTCTGCTGTGGGACCTCTCTCCTTTGTCTGGGTGCTGTGGTCAAAATAATAGTAAGTGACCTTCTCCATTGGTGGGTGACTTGAAGCCTGATTCTGTGCTATGGGACCTCACACCAATTAATATTGTTTAATTTTTATTTATTTTATGTTAACTCATCATTTCCCTATCTACATTTGTTTGCAGGGGATTTAACTACATTTTGCTGCCTTTTGCAGCCCTCTAGCCCTTTCCGGGTGTGTTTTACAGCCTTTTTAGTGCCCAAAAGTTCGGGTCCCCATTGACTTCTATGGGGTTCGGGTTCGGGATGAAGTTCGGGTCGAGTTCGGATCCCGAACCCGAACATTTTTCGAAAGTTCGGCCGAACTCGTCGAACCCGAACATCCAGGTGTTCGCTCAACTCTACTCTCTAGTAGATATAGCCTGTAATATTATTACGCTGCAGAAATACATCCAGGCCCCTCTTGAAATCCTTTATTGTACTCACCATCACCGCCTCCTCAGGCAGAGCGTTCCATAGTCTCACTGCTCTTACCGTAAAGAGTCCTCTTCTATGTTTGTGTACAAACCTTCTTTCCTCCAGACGCAGAGGATGTCCCCTCGTCACAGTCACAGTCCTGGGGATAAATAGATGATGGGATAGATCTCTGTACTGACCCCTAATATATTTATACATATTAATTTGATCTCCCCTCAGTCGTCTTTTTTCTAAAGTGAATATCCCTAATTTTGATAATCTTTCAGGGTACTGTAGTTGCCCGATTCCAGTTATTACTTTAGTTGCCCTCCTCTGGAACCTTTCCAGCTCTGCTATGTCTGCCTTGTTTACAGGCGCCCAGAACTGCACACAGTACTCCATGTGTGGTCTGACTAGCGATTTGTAAAGTGGTAGGACTATGTTTTTATCACGGGCATCTATGCCCCTTTTGATGCAACCATTATCTTATTGGCCTTGGCAGCAGCTGCCTGACACTGGTTTTTGCAGCTTAGTTTGCTGTTTATTAAAATTCCTAGATACTTTTCCATGTCAGTGTTACCTAGTCTTTTACCATTTAGTATGTACGGGTGACTTGCATTATTCCTTCCCATGTGCATAACTTTACATTTGTCAGTGTTAAACCTCATCTGCCACTTATCTGCCCAAGCCTGCAATCTATCCAGATCCCTCTGTAGTAGTATATTGTCCTCTTCAGTGTTAATTACTTTACACAGTTTAGTGTCAGCTGCGAAAATTGATACTTTACTATGCAAGCCTTCTACAAGATCATTAAAGGGAACCTGTCACCTGCAAAACGCATATTAAACCGACCACAGTACCTTACAGTATCCCCCAGTGTGTTGCTAATCATGTTTTTCTTTCCTCTTTGTGTTTCTTCATACTCGTTAAAAATTCTGTTTTAATGTCGGTTGGCGCTGTCTCCGAGTCAGACTTGAAGTCAAGGGGGCAGCAGTCTCCTTGCTTCAAGTAAAGCTAAGCCCGCCCCTTACCCCTCCTCTCTACAATTAGATGGACATGCTGCCGTGATCACGCTCTTCTAGCGCATGTGCCGTACGCTGCCGGTTACAGCGTGATGGTCGGGCGCGCGCGCGATCGAGCTTTCCGGCGCATCCGCAGTCAGCGAAATGCATACGGGTGAGTGAGGATCGCGCTGTAACAGGCAGCGTACCGCACATGCGCTAGAAGAGCACGATCCCGGCTTCACGGCAGCATGTCCATCTAATTGTAGAGAGGAGGGGTAAGGGGCAGGCTTAGCTTTACTTGTAGCAAGGAGGCCGCTGCCCCCTTGACTTCAAGCCTGACTCGGAGACAGCACCAACCGACATTAAAACAGCGTTTTTAACAAGTATGAAGAAACACAAAGAGGAAAGAAAAACATGATTAGAAACACACTGGGGGATACTGTAAGGTACTGTGGTCGGTTTAATATGCGTTTTGCAGGTGACAGGTTCCCTTTAATAAATATATTGAAGAGAGTAGGGCCCAATACTGAACCCTGAGGTACCCCACTAATGACAGTGACCCAATCCAAGTGTGTACCGTTAATAACCACCTTCTGTTTTCTATCATTGAGCCAGTTACTTTCCCACATCCAAATGTTTTCTCCCAGTCCGAGCATTCTCATTTTATATACTAACCTTTTATGTGATACAGTGTCAAATGCTTTGGAGAAGTCCAGATATATACGACATCCATTGATTTGTCGCTGTCAAGTCTAGAACTTACCTCCTCATAGAAACTGATTAAATTAGTTTGGCATGACCGATCCCTCATGAAGCCATGCTGATATGGCGTTATTTGCTTATTTCCGTTGAGATTCTCTAAGATGGCATCTCTTAGAAAACCTTCAAACAGTTTAACCACAACAGATGTTAAACTTACCGGCCTATAGTTTCCAGGCTCTGTTTTTGGACCCTTTTTGAATATTGGCACCACATTTTCCATGCGCCAATCCTGTGGGACATTCCCTGTCAGTATAGAGTCCGCAAATATCAGAAATAAGGGTCTGGCTATGAGATTACATAATTCCCTTAGGATACGGTGGTGTATGCCATCCGGTCCTGGCGATTTGTCAATTTTAATCTTTTTAAGTTGCTGATGTACTTCTTCCTGGGTCAGACAGGACACTTTTAATGGGGAATTTATTTTTACATTCTGCATGTCATCTGACAGTTTATTTTCCTCAGTGAATACATTGGAGAAAAAAACATTTAACAGCTTTGCTTTCTCCTTGTCGCTCTCTGCGACTCCCCCCTCATTACTCTTTAAAGGGCCGACACCTTCAGATTTATACTTTTTAACATTTATATAATTGAAGAACATTTTAGGGTTAGTTTTACTCCCTTTGGCAATTAATCTCTCGGTCTCTAGTTTGGCCGCTTTTATTTGTTTTTTACATGTTTTATTTTTTTCCTTATAGTTTTTCAGTGCTTCCGTGCTACCCTCCAGTTTTAGTAATTTATATGCTTTATGTATAACAGAACAAATTAAGTAAATTAGTATTACGATGCAGGTGAACTAGATAAATGCTCCTATATATTAGACCGCCAGAAGGGTGCCGCTCAGGAGGAAGGTTAAACAATATCATTATGATGCTCTCTCCTGCTACGACAAAGCTGATGTTTAGTCTTACCGACATAGTCTAATGGGCAAGGACACTGTGCCAAATTTACTATACCAGTAGTGCTACAATTAATAGCTGCTCCCTTTTTTTGTATTTGATCACAGGTTTGGGAGCAAGAACATATCCAAGTTGTGGATCAGCAAGGTGTATTCCCCAATGCTTTGTCAAGATCCTTCTCACATCTCTCCTTCAGGTTATAACACTTTACCCCTTTCAAAGGGAATCATTATGTTATCTCAAAGTATATAGAGATCCATGTGTCCCTAACTGATGTCTGACATTATTTATCCTGGCATGGAGACGCACTAACAGGTCTCTTTCACTCATCTTATACACCCTCTAGAGGCTCACCTGAATCTGTCCAATCAGGTGTGGGCATCACTGGGAGGAAAGCCCTTTAGCACTGATCTGTATAGAGTGACCGTGGGGAAGGAGTGGTGGCCTCTCCTCTTAAATACTGTAGCTTCCTCCACAGACAGTCTCAGCCATTGCCTCATTCTCTTCCTATGCTGTTATACTGCTGGTGGTCTTCCAGATAAGCCTGTAGTAACCTTTATTAGCAAAACACATTAGAGAGCAGGTCTCAGCATTTAGGGCAAGCAAGTTCAGGTCCATGGATTAGGTCCCAGCGCCAGTCCAAGGGTCACCCTTATCAGGATGAGTGCTCCACTCACGTTTGGCTGTAGGGCTTAAATAATCTCCTGCAGCAGACAGCGAGGCATGTTGTAGTGACCCTGCTCTGGTGCTATTTAAGGAACAATATTAAGGAACCCCTATTCACTAATCCATTCTGGAACCACGCATGTTTATGACTTTGGTTTTATCAAAGTTCAGTTTTTATCCTAATAACAATAAACATTATGGGGGTCATTTACTAATCAGAAATATGCCTAAATTAGGCATATTCCAGGTGCAGCTGGCAGCGTAACAGTTATTTGCACCGCTTCTCCCCTCTCACACAAGGTTTAAAATTGTGGGCGTGGCATGGGCGGGGAAGAGGACAAGCCCAGCAGGCCCATATCATTCATCAGTTGAAAATGGTCAAAATCTAAGACAGCAAGGGAGCTGTCTTACATTTAGGCCTCTTTCACACTACCGTTTTTTTTTTTCAGTTTTGCAGGCCGTTTTTTGCGTTCCTTATACGGAATCATTCATTTTAATGGGTCGGCAAAAAAAACAGAATGTACTCCGTATGCATTCCGTTTCCGTGTTTCCATATCTCCGTTCCGTGCAAAAATAGAACATGTCCTATATTTGGCCGCAAATCACGTTCCGTGGCTCCATTAAAGTCAATGGGTCCGCAAAAAAAATGGAATGCATACAGAAATGCATCCGTATGTCTCACGTATTTGTTCCGTTTTTTGCGGAACCATCTATTAAAAATGTTTTGCCCAGCCCAATTTGTTCTATGTAATTACTGTATACTGTATATGCCATACGGAAAAACGGAACGGAAAAACGGAAAAAAACCGGAACAACAGATCAGTGAAAAACAGACCTCAAAACACTGAAATAGCCATACGGTAGTGTGAAAGAGGCCTTAGACTGACATTGGATACGCCGAAGTTATGGAGAGGCCTGCACCTCTTTATAAATTTGGCTGATCCAACCCCAGCATCTAAAACTCTGGTCTTAAAGAAAACCTGTCACCTGGATTTAGTGTATAGAGCTGGGGACATGGGCTGCTAGATGGCCGCTAGCACATCTGCAATACCCAGTCCCCACAGCTCTCTGCGCTTTTATTGTGTTAAAAAAACGTTTTGATCAATATGCAAATGACCTGATATGAGTCCTGTATCCAGAGATGAGTCAAGCGGAAAAGAGCCCAGCACCGCCCCGCGTCCTCCGAATCTCCTCCTTGCTGGCTGACGTCACAGAGCTGGAGCGCCGAAATCTCGCGATGCGCGAGCTAGCGCATGCGTAGTTCGTTCCCTGTGCTGATGCCAGCACAGGGAATGAACATGATGCCGACACTGCGCATGCGCTAGCTCGCGCATAGCGAGATTTCGGCGCTCCAGCTCTGTGACGTCAGCCAGCAAGGAGGAGATTCGGAGGACGCGGGGCGGTGCTGGGCTCCTTTCCGCTTGACTCATCTCCGGATACAGGACTCATATCAGGTCATTTGCATATTGATCAAAAAGGTTTTTTAACACAATAAAAGCGCAGAGAGCTGTGGGGACTGGGTATTGCAGATGTGCTAGCGGCCATCTAGCAGCCCATGTCCCCAGCTCTATACACTAAATCCAGGTGACAGGTTTCCTTTAATAAATGTGCCCCTTAGTTTCAACATGTTAGCTGCTTGTTCCCCCTCAATATTTTTGGTGGTTCTATAATACATAGTGTTATCTACTTGATTGCCATTCACTCTTACTGGATCATCTTCTCTTTCCTGGACCATCATTAATCACTTCCTGTAATCCTCTTGTGAGTCTTGTTTTCTGCCAGTATTCATGCTTCATGTGTTGTTTTTGATACTGTCCTGTTGTTCTGCAATTTACCTCTATTAGTTGTCCTAGGGCAGTGGTCAGCAACCTGTGGCTCTAGAGCCACATGCGGCTCTTTAGCCCCCTGATATTGGCTCTTCCAGGTGCGGGCTCACATGTACAGTGCGATAGCATTTTCGTTGCCCGTAGCAAAAATAGGCAGGAGGGTGAAGACCAGGAAGCGGTGAGGGCTCTGTACTCACCGCTTCCTGGTCCTCGGTTGTAGGCTGTGCAGGGCTGCGCACAGTGTGAGGCGCTCTGTGACGTCACGCTGTGCACGCAAGTTCACAGCACAGCCGACAGCAGGAGGAACACAGAGCGCGGGTGGTGAGGAGCAGCGGCATCCAGGAGCCGGAGAGGTAAGTGCTTTTTTATTTTATGAAACTTGGGGCTGATCTGAGGCAATGGGGTGATGAGAATCATAATGGGGGATATGAGAGGCATCATGGATGATGAGAGGCATCATGGATGATAATGGGGATGATGAGAGGCATCATGGATGATAATGGGGATGATGAGAGGCATGGGGCTCTTATCTGAGGTCTGATTGAGGGGGTCATTTACTTTGGGGTCTGAGCTGACGTCTGATCTCAGGGAGGTCTTATTAACATTGGGGTTCTGATTAGTGGTCTGACCTGAGGTGTAATGAAAAATATTTTTTTCCATATTGTCCTCCTCTAAAACCTACGTGCGTCTTATAGGGTGAAACGTTGTGGAGTGAAAGAAGATGTAGTGTCAAGGATTGCGAAAGGTATGTTCAGATGTTTAGGAATACCCTTATGAAGTAAATAACAATGTACCTTCCTATATATTTGAAGTTTAAAAAATTTGGCTCTCAAAAAAAATAAAATCGCTGTTTTGTCGATATTTGGCTCATTTTACTAATAAGTTTGCCCACCACTGTTCTAGGGGAACTAAAAATCATTATTAGGACTTGAAAAACTTTGATCTTGTGCACCACCGGCATTGTTACATTTTATAATCTCACGTTGCATAGCATAGCTATCATAGGTATATGTGGATTACAGAATTTCATGGCAGTGATAATTTGTTTTCAGCAGCTGGATTAGATGTAAGATCTCTTTCACAAGAGCGAGTTTTCTGAATCCTGGCTTGTGCACATGAACATTGTTTATCACTGATCATCTGTGCGTTCAGGAAAAATCACTGTATGGCCCCATAGGTATGAATGGGGCTTGTTTGAAAAATGTAATAGTGATGAGCGGCATATGCAATATAATCGTTTTCGCTATATTTTGCTAATTTTTCACATAATATTAAAAATAAATTTGCAAATTCTAGAATTCGTGATCTCGTCATTATTTTTGCGATTGCGCAAATCGGCACTAATTGTGCAATACATGCAACTTCACATTTTATCAGGTCTGAGTAGATATTACTGATTGGTGCACTAAGTATTGTTCTGGCATCACAGCACTATGTCTGTAGCATGTATGTATGGACAGCAGAGAAACAGTAATTACTATCACACTGTAGCACATATGAGCTAACTATCTAATGTAATTGGATAAGGAATAGGAACCAGACGAAAGCACAGAGCACTGCAATGTCACTGCTCTCTCTCTCTCAGAACTGCAAATAAGGCCTCCTGCACACGACCGTTGTGTGCACCCGTGGCCGTTGTGCCGTTTTCCGTTTTTTTTCGCGGACCTATTGACTTTCAATGGGTCCGTGGAAAAATCGGAAAATGCACCGTTTTGCAGCCGCATCCGTGATCCGTGTTTCCTGTCCGTCAAAAAAATATGACCTGTCCTATTTTTTTGACGGACAACGGTTCACGGACCCATTCAAGTCAATGGGTCCGTGAAAGAACACGGATGCACACAAGATTGGAATCCGCGTCCGTGATCCGTGGCCGTAGGTTACTTTCATACAGATGGATCCGCTGATCCGTCTGCATAAAAGCTGAACCGACAGTATATTCTAACACAGAGGCGTTCCCATAGTGATGGGGACGCTTCTAGTTAGAATATACTACGAACTGTGTACATGACTGCCCCCTGCTGCCTGGCAGCACCCGATCTCTTACAGAGGGCTGTGATCCGCACAATTAACCCCTCAGGTCCCCATCACTATGGGAACGCCTCTGTGTTAGAATATACTGTCGGTTCTGAGTTTTCACGAAGTGAAAACTCAGCTCTGAAAAAGCTTTTATGCAGACGGATCAGCGGATCCATCTGTATGAAAGTAACCTAAAACAACTTTTTTTTCATGTCCGTGGATCCTCCAAAAATCAGGGAAGACCCACGGACGAAAAAACGGTCACGGATCACGGACCTACAGACCCCGTTTTTGCGGACCTTAAAAAAAACGGTCGTGTGCAGGAAGCCTAAACTGCAGAAAATGGCTGTTGGGGAGTTTCTTAGGTATAGGGGTAGGCAACTTTCCTATTGGTTGCTAGGGATGTTGCTAATCTCTGACAAAGATATTGCAGCCTTCTCATTGGCCCACAAGCAAGAAGGGAGGTTACTGATGAAAAAAAACCTCTAGAATATTCACAATTATGAATATATAGCACTATATTCTACATTTTTGCAAATTCTCAAAGTGCCAATATTCGCGATAAAAATTAGCAATTCAAATATTCTCGATCAACACTAAAATGGAAGGCATCCAGATGAGTTTTTCACTGACTGTTGCTTGGAGATGTGTTTTATTCTTACGTTTTTCTTCATGTGCATGAAAAACAGGTCAAAAACTGATTGCATCCCACTGAAAAACTGAAACACTGAATGCAATCGCAGACAAGACTGATGAAACTTGCATGCAGAACCATCAGTTTTTCCCTGAACAGACCCTGACTCATTCTGTATTGTTTCCTTTCCAAGATACTTGCAAAGGCAATATTTCTGTGTGTACTAGTTTCTGGTGGCAAGAGAGAAGCATGCAGAGATAAAAAAGGACATGTTCCTCTCCTGATCATTCTTTGTAAATTCTGGATATAAGAAATATAGTCATGTTTTGTAGATGCACCACTATAACAATCAGCTTTTTACAGTGCAAAATGCAGTTAGATGGTAGACATAAAGAACCTTATTAAACTCTTTTTTTTAGATCAGGCACATTATGAATATGTAAAAACTATTTTCCAAACCCTTACATCAGAAATATGTTGCTGTTCATACCAGTGCTTGGGGCTACAGAGCTTGGAAACTCTAAGAGACAGTGCTCTTTGATTTAACTTTAGAAACAGAATATATACCGGTATATCAAAATCAAAAACATCAAAACATAGAAAAAGAAAGCTTCAAATTGAAAAACCCTTTTTTACATCTAAAGTAAATTTAATTGGTAACTTCCAGTTTGTAACGGTTTGCAATAAAAAATAAGTACTATGGCTAGTTGTAAAAATTTGTGGTAAGCAAGCAGTCTGGCGGAAGCATACAAATTCTGCCAAAAATTAACCATTTGATCATTGTTAAATAGTCCTACAGTATATGTACAGTATATTTCAGTTTAAAGGGTGTTCCATAGTCCTTGGTGTTTCTTCAGCGTTGCTTTGTAAGAAGTCTCCCTATTTCTGTTCCCTTTTTCCCATCTCACGGCATGTAGGCTCATAGAAATAGAGAGAGAAAAAAATGTTGTGGTGCCCCTGACTCATCTCCTATTTTGTGCTGTTTTACTAGTTATATCATAGCTATTATGATTTTAAGGTAGGGAAACTGGAGTTACAAACTAGGCATATCCTAGCTACACAAAAGGGGGGGGGGGGTCAGCTCATCCCAATACGCAGGTGCACGTTGCTTGTGGCTGCAAATATACATCTGACAAACACAAGGTGCAACAGCACACTACAAACCAAAAGTACAAAAGTATATTACATTGCATATACTATGCTAATAACTTAGAGATGCTTAGCAAATACATTTTGTACAAAATCATTTGAGCCCGTCTGCCAAACGCCAAGGCGACCTCTATAAGACGGGTCCTAACACTAAAACTCACCTGTTGGGTGCCATAACTGCGACCATGGATCCAGAGAGTGCAGGTCCCACATGTATGCTGGGCCCCCTTGATTTATGTCTGTGTGGAGCCAAAATGGCCTTCATTGAATCCAGGGGCTACAAGTACCAGCATGCATACTGAGCAGACTATATACTCAAACTGATTAAAATCAGCCTGCGAGGCAGGGGAGGGGCAGGAGGGAGTGCACGACCCAGCATATAGGAGTCAGCCACTACTCCTATATATAACACTAGAAACACAAAAGGGGGGGGGGGGGGTCAGCTCATCCCAATATGCAGGTGCACAGCCTTTTGGCTAAGATCAAGTGTAGTATCTGTTCTTATCAGTCTGCCTTTTCTTGCCGGCCCAGGTCCTTGTGGGTACCCCCTGCACTCTGCCTTTGAGCATCGTTGATTTAATTCAGCTTCAGCTCACTGCTGCTATTGGGTGTAGGGCTATTCCCCAGGGAACAAGAGTGCTCTGGTCTCCGACCTCCTCTTTGCCTGTGGCTTAATAGTCTTGGTGTACGACGTTAGACAGTGCTTACTTGGATCTCGACAGCCTGAACACGACCACTGGAAGATCTTCTCCGACTGCGATCCAGGAGAAGACTTTGCGAAGACTCGACAAGGAACCCCGACGACGAGCACTGAAGACTCTGGCCTGAAGACTCCGGCCTCAGGGGGCCCCGACGCGGAAAAGAGGCTCGGCGAAGCCCTTCCCCGGAAGAAGCTCCACCCTTCCCCTGAAGAAGCTCCGCCCTTACCCGGAAGAAGCTCCGCCCAGCAAGAAGACGTTCCAGGGAGAGGAAGGCAGGAAGAAGGAGGAAGCCGTGGCCTCTGGATGAGGCAGACGGTCGTCCTGAAGCTAAAGGAAGTGGACGGGAGAGCACCAGACATGAGCCAGGATGTGTTTGACAAGAAGATGGTCCTGGAGCAGGGATCTGCCAAACCGGAAGTGACGAGCATCCACTCCCTCTTCGCTGGGATTTTCTGGATAACTTTCGCTTCCGTGACCATCTGCAAGAGGTACTGGGAGATGGTGAAAGCCGCACAGCCAGATTCCCCCTTTCGACGCTTTGTGGGCAGCTGCCCAGTCCAGAGAGAAGAAAGGAGAGTGACCGTCGCCATGTGGAACCCACACATCCCAGGCAAGGATATCGTCACATACCTGAAGCGCTTCTGTACCGTGATGAGGGACCCCACCCACATCTTGGACGGAAACGGCTTCTGGACCGGCAAGTGGTCAGTCATCGTCCGCCTGAACAGGGACTCCACAGACCCGGATGGCGTGCAACACCTGCCCCCGACCTTCTCACTGGGCAACTCCCAAGTGCTCGTCTACTACTCCGACATGCCGCAGACCTGCAGGAAATGTGGCAAGAAGGGGCACAGGCTGAGCGACTGCAAGGAAGTGGCCTGCTGGATCTGTCAAGTGACAGGGCACGAAACCCGGGACTGCCCTAAGAGGACAGCTTGCAACCTGTGCGGACTGGCTTCGCACATCTACAAGGACTGCCCACAAAGAGAACGCACCTGGGCAGCGGTCGCAGCCAGAGCACCGGCCAGCGGGAACCCCACCGCAACCGCACCTCCGGCAGCAACAAGACCCAAAGCGAAGGAGTCTAAAAAGAAGGAGGGTAAGCAGACACCTGCCCTAGGCCAGGCTTCCGTTCCCCCCCTCTCCCAGCCCCCCTCCCGCCCTGTCGTCACCACCACTGAGAATTCCCTTATCCAACTGCCCATTACCTCAGTGATACCCTCCACCGCCCCAAGCCCAACCCACCCCATTGTCACCACTGCAGCAGCACTAACCCCCCCTCCAGCTGCTGCAGCCCTCTCTTTGGAGGATTTTCCCCCTCTTGACTACCCAGAGGTCAGGAAAGGGAAGAGGAAGGGGAGGGACAGCCCCATCGCTGACCACTCCAAAAAGAAGATGGTTGAGGTAGAGGAAGGGGCCTCACCCAACAAAGAGGAAACAGAGCAGCAGACGGAAGAACCGGTGGCCACCAACGAGGACCCCCAACAGCAAACCCTCCACCCCCCTGTTAGCCTCGATGAGACCGAGGTGGAGGAAATAGTGGCCAACGGAGCAACCGCCGACCCGATGCGGCTACAGATAACCCTAGAGGAGATCGTAGCCAGCTTTGCGCTGTTGCAGGGGCAACCCACAGACAGCGGACAAGAAATAGAGAAACCGCCGGACGACCGGAGTGGTAACTAAGATGTATCGTTTCTGCTAACCTTTTTCTTTCCCTTACATGATGGCAAATCTTAACCTTTTTTCCATTAATGTTAGGAGTATCAGGGACAGGTTCAGACGTCAGACGGTACTAACCTTTCTTTCTTCACAGGTCGCCGACGTGTTTATGTTGCAGGAGTGTACTTTGCCCCCCTCTAGGTCATACAACCATTTGGCCAGGGAGTGGTCCCACGGCCCGTCCTACTGGTCCGGTGGTGGCGACTGCAAGTCGGCCAGGGTTGCCATCCTCCTCAGGGGAAATGCGTTCACTCTTGACTCCATCCAGGAGCTCGTCTGCGGCAGACTACTTGTCGTAGACGGCTCCTGGGCTGGAGAGCCGGTTAGGCTCATCAACGTGTACGCCTTCCCTGACAATGGTGAGCGACTGGAGCTCTTCCAGGCCCTCCGACTGCAACTCGCTACCACTAGGACCGTGGTGATGGCCGGGGACTTCAACTGCCCGATCGAGGAGGACGGACGCAGCTCCGGGACGTCAAGCAAGCTTGACGTCACTTCCAAACTGCTCATTGGATGGTGACCGAAGCGCGTCTGCAGGATGTTGTGGGTTCCATGGGGAACGGCTCCATTAATTATACGTGGAGCCGACCCAATGGCTCACTCCGCTCCCGGATCGACTTTGTGTTTACCTCTCGGGCAGTCAGGCAGTGTAGACACTCTATGGTCCCTTGCTTCTTCTCCGATCACAGGGCCATTCAGGTCCAGTGCACCCTAGGCACCGGGTTTCCCCCGGGCCGTGGGTCCTGGAAACTGAACTGCGCCCTGCTGAATCGTGAGGACGTGCTTGCGGAACTTAGGGAGGTCTACATAGCCTGGGGGGATGTCAAATGCTTGTTCCAACAAACTAGTGACTGGTGGGAGTATGTTAAAGTCCAGTTTCGTTGTTTCTTTCAGGCCAAGCAACAACATCAGGTGTGTGAGAAGAAGAGGGCCTTCAGAGCGCTGCAGCGAGAGCTGCGGTCCCTGCAAGACCTTCACCGGTGCGGCTGGAACGTTAGACAGGAGCTGGAGGAGGCCAAAAAGAACCTGAAAAGGCACTTTGAGGAGGAATCCAAGCGAATCGTCTTCCGTTCCAAAGTGGAAAACCTGGAGAAGGATGAGAAGTGTAACTCGTTCTTTTTCAAGAAACTCCACGCCGGTCACACGCCCCTGAATGAACTGCGAGACAAAGACGGCAACATGAGTTCGAGGAAGGAGGAAGTAATGGGAGTCGTCACAGACTACTACAGCGACCTCTACTCCCTGAAGAACACCGACCAGACGGCCGCCGATAAATTCCTGTCAGGTATCACTAACCACCTTGACCCTGCAGGTACGGAGGCAATGGATGACCCTCTGACGGTGGGGGAGGTGATCTCTGCCGCTAGATCCTTTAGATCCGGCAGGACCCCGGGCAGTGACGGCCTCCCAGCGGAGCTCTATGTAGCGCTGGGGGACCTGATCTGTCCGGACCTGCTGGAACTCTATGAGGAGATGGTGGTGGAGGGTAGGATGCCCCCATCGTTGAGGGAAGGAATGATCACGATCCTGTATAAGCGGAAGGGGGAGAGATGTGACCTGAAAAACTGGCATCCCAACTCTCTCCTGAACGTGGACTACAAGATCCTCGCCAAGGTGCTAGCCAACCGGCTGAAGGTCGTCATCGGCAGAATCATCCACCCGGACCAGACCTGTGGCATTCCCGGCCGCAGGATCGCAGACAGCCTCGCTCTCATGAGAGACACGGTACATTACGTCAAGGACCGCCGCGTACATGCGGCCCTGGTCAGCCTGGACCAGGAGAAGGCCTTTGACCGAGTGTCTCATGCGTTCATGGGCAGGGCTTTGCGCAGGCTGGGTCTAGGCAGGAGGTTCTGTACGTTTGTTGACCTGATGTATTTTGACATTTGCAGCACGGTGTTGGTGAACGGCTGGAAGACTGACCCCTTTTCGGTCCGCTCCGGGGTCAGACAAGGCCCTCTTTCACCTCTCCTTTTTGTTTGTGTTATAGAATCCTTCGCGGAGTCTGTCCGGCAGAATGGAGAGATCAGAGGGATCACCGCACCAGGACCTGGACACTACGAGGTCAAGTGCTCGCTGTACATGGATGATGTGACTGTCTTTTGCACTGACCTGCGTTCGGTGACTGCACTTGTCCAGACCTGCGAGGAGTTTGGACAAGCTTCAGGGGCCAAAGTCAACTGCGGCAAGTCAGAAGCCATGCTCTTCGGGGACTGGCAACTGGCCTCTTCTGCCCCCTTCCCATTTACCATCAAATCGGGCTTCATCAAAATTCTGGGAGTCTGGTTCGGGAAGGAAGGCGCAGCCCTCAAGTCTTGGGAAGAACGCTTGGCCAAAGTCAACCAAAGAATCGGACTGTGGAGCCTTAGACACCTCACGATTGAAGGTAAAGCACTCGTCCTGCGAAATTAAGTTTTGCCTGTGCTCCAATACACCGTACAGGCATGGCCCCCTCTTGCCACCGTTTCCAGGGCCATCACCAGGACAGTGTTCCGCTTCATCTGGGGATCTAAGATGGACAGAGTGAAGCGAGCCATCATGTACAAAGAGCCCCGCAAGGGCGGAAAGGGCATACCGGACCTGCCCACTTTATCGTGGATCGCCTTTGTTTGTGACAGCGTTCGCCGGACTCTGAGAACTGCCAACGGCTCTGCGGGCAAGGCTATGTCTCGCTTTTTCCTCCTGCCCCTCTGGAGTGGTCTGGGCTGGGACAAGTGGGACAGCTCCATCCCTTACAACTGGCATGCTCCCTGGTTCTACGGGGACGTCGTCAGGTTTGTGAGGGAACACCAGCTGGAGGGCCTCAAACCCGACTTGTGGAAGCCAAAAACTATCCACAAACTCATCAGAGCAAAGGACGTGGTTGAGTCAATTACAGGGATCCAGGACGACACAGTAGAGACAGTTTTGACTAATGTGTCGTCAAACAGGTTGACCGACGGGCAAAAGGACTTGTCATGGATGGCCATTCAGGGCGGACTGCCAATACGGTCATTCATGCATGCCCGTAACCTGTGCAAAACCCGGTACTGCCCCAGGTGCCCTTTCGTGGAGGAAACATCTTATCACCTGTTTTGGGAGTGCCGCTTTGCACGGCGCCTGTTGGACGCCCTGGAACATGAACTCAAAGACTCTGTGCCCAGGAACAGCCTGCAATGCACTTCGGTGCTGTACGGACTATTTCCTGGGATTCATACTGTTGGAGCCATCCAGGAGGCCTGGCGCCTTATGAACTGTCTAAAGGACGCTATTTGGTTTGCTAGGAACCGGCTCATTCTCAGGAGGGAGAACAAGTCCGTCCTGGACTGCCGCAGACTTATCCATAGTATGCTGCAGGACTACAACATCTTGGACGTCGACGAAGAAGAAGAGGACTAAACCCCTCTCCTTCCCCCTCTCCCACCATTTGTCTTCTCCATAAAGCTAAAGGCATGTGATCCCCCCTCCCTACCCCCTCCTTCCCACCTCCCCTTCCCTCATCACTGTCTAAAGGCTTTGTTGGAAGGTTTTGTGATTGAATAGGCAAACTAGTGTAGCATTTATTGCGATGTATAGTGTAGGTTAGCCTGTGCTTTACATAACAATGCCATGCTCGCAAGACGATTGTAAGTAATTTATTATGTACTGATTCGTGGCCTGTGCTGCGTCACAGTACTAAAGTATGTATGTATGACGACTGATTGTAATAAAGACGTTTCAATCAAAAAATGAGGGTAAACAACAGGGCAGGGAATCATGGGATCCTATGCTCTGCGGCAGTATTCAACACTATCGCCAGTCTGAGGACAGCAATACAGTTGCATTTAGTGGGGCACCTGAGGCTGCCAGTGTTAATTATAGCTAAGAGTATATTGAAACATTTTATTTCTGTCCACACAATATATTTTATTCTGATTTATTTACTTTTTCCTTTTCCTGGGGTATGGAATATCATCAATGCTCCCGGCATTTTAGCCATTGGGATTTCAATGCAGTGAGTTGCACATTGTTTTGTAATTTTAACAAAAGAACTGCGCAAAACAAAGTTCTATACTCTAGAAACATTATTGCATGGGGAATGCAAACCTTTACAAAAAAGACATTCCAGGAGAGCAAAGTATTGATTAATTCTCAGAAAAAAAAGAAAAAAAAAGATAATGGTGTGAATGATAATAACAACCACAAACACAATTGTCTAGATTTGATTAAGTAAATAGTATTTCGCTATAACAACACTGTACCACCCAGTAATATCATAGCCATATACTGAGCAGCGGAGATCAGAATATTAAACAACCCTCTACAAGGCAACATCTACTAACTATAATAATAGAATATATAAATGATTGGATATTACTGTCAACTCCATCTATATTAAACAATAAAAACATCACACAATTTAATAATGGAATAAATTGAGCCATAAAGCTTCACTTTAACATAAATAAATATTTATTGTGGCTAAAAAACGAATACAGATAATTACTTCCTCTACGTTGTACTATGGAATAATCATGGCAAATGGCAATATCTCCATTTTATGACTTTGGAAAATGTTTTCACCCTGTGCTAATGATTATATTTTACATACTGTACCAAACATATGCAAACCTAATCAACGAAAACGTAGATTAAACTACTGATCAGCAGGCACCTAATGTAAAGCACCACATAATTCTGCTAATTATTTAGAAAGTTTCCCCTGGAAAGCTTTCAAACAAGTTAGAAATATGTAATATTCATGTACAACTACTCCAAAAGCTCAGATTGTAAAAACTACATTATTGCTGTAATTATTTCCTCTCAAATACCATCAACAATCCAGTCAGTGCTGCTTCAATATATGCACTAGGAATACTAAATGTCACCTTTACTAGGGGTTGGCTGACTCAGTTTAAAATATGAAGCCACATGTGGAGGGAAAGACAATTAGTCAGTGTACGCCAAGCATACCACATATACAAAGAGTACAAATTCAACCTCCTGTTATATTCCCATCCATTATCATAAAAGGGGTTTTACAGGATTGTGTGTTTAAGGTCCAGTGCAGTCCATAGTGTCACTTCAGCGCCATTCATATCTGGTGTCACATTCGATTCCATTTAAAGAAAAATAACTATTTTGGATGAATAAATAGCAGTCAGTTACACACGTTTGTGTGTTTAAGGCCCAGCTGCAAGTGCACAGTGTCACTTCAACGCAACTCATATCTTGTGTCACAGTAGCTTGCACGCATAGTACAACTTAACTAATCTAAAAAAAATGACAGGCAGAGGCAGGCCACCCCTCAGGGGCCGTCGTGGTCGTGGAGCTGTGATTCCCTTTGGCCCTAGACTAATGCCCAGTGTTCAGAGGCCACGTACCCTGAACTCGAAAAGTTCTGAGGACATAGTTGACTGGCTAACACAGGACACCCAATCTTCTACAGCTTCCGCTCAGAACCTTGACGCACCATCCTCCTCCAGCTCAGCTTCGGGCACCTCTCAAGTTATCACTCGCCCACCTGCCGCCACCACCAACACTAGCACCACAGCCGCTTCATTTGATCTGTCAGAGGAGTTATTTACACATCAGTTGGAAGAAATGAGTGATGCGCAACCATTATTGCCAGAGGATGTAGATAACAGGGATATGTCTCAGACAGGCAGCATTACACACATGGACGTACGGTGTGATGATGATGATGTTGTACCCGCTGCTGCTTCCTTTGCTGAGTTGTCAGATACAAGTGAAGCGGTTGATGATGACGATGTGTCCGTGGATGTCACGTGGGTGCCCGCTCGAAGAGAAGAAGAACAGGGGGAAAGTTCTGATGGGGAGACAGAGAGGAGGAGGAGACAAGTTGGAAGCAGGGGGAGGTCGTCGCAAGGAGCTAGTGGCACAGTCAGACAGCATGCATCGGCACCCGGGGTCAGCCAGACAGCACGCCAATCAACGCATGCTGTTGCCACCACCAGAATGCCGTCATTGCAGACCAACAGTGATGCCATTTGCAACCTGTGCCAAAAGAAACGGAGTCGTGGGTAGTCCAACACCCACCTAGGTACAACTGCTTTGCGAAGGCACATGATCGCACATCACAAACGCCTATGGGATCAACACATGAGTACAAGCAGCACACAAACTCAAAGCCACCATCCTCCTCCTGGTCCAGCATCTTCAGCCACGTCAACCACTGCTGTCCTCCTTGCCCCCTCTCAACCATCCGCCACTCCGTCTCTCGCCTTGAGCAGTTCCTGCTCATCTGCCCACAGTCAGGTGTCTGTCAAGGACATCTTTGAGCGTAAGAAGCCAATGTCACAAAGTCACCCCCTTGCCCGGCGTCTGACAGCTGGCTTGTCTGAACTCTTAGCCCGCCAGCTTTTACCATACAAGCTGGTGGAGTCTGAGGCGTTCCAAAAATTTGTAGCTATTGGGACACCGCAGTGGAAGGTACCCGGCTGAAATTTCTTTGCAAAAAAGGCAATCCCCAACCTGTACTCTATTGTGCAAAAGGAAGTAATGGCATGTCTGGCACACAGTGTTGGGGCAAGGGTCCATCTGACCACTGATACCTGGTCTGCAAAGCACGGTCAGTGCAGGTATATCACCTACACTGCGTATTGGGTAAACCTGCTGACGGCTGCCAAGAATAGAATGCGTGGCTCTGCAGAGGAGTTGGTGACACCGCCACGACTTGCAGGCAGGCCTGCTGCCACCTCCTCTACTCCTCCTACTCCATCCACACTTTTTATTTTATTTATCAAGACCTATCGTCCTCTATTGCAATGCACTGTATAGTCAGTGCTAAACTGCTACATTTACACTAAGGCTCCATTCACATGTCCACAAATGGGTCCGCATCCATTCCGCAAAATTGCGGACCCATTCAGTCTCTATAGGGATGGAATGGATGCGCAGAGCACACTATGTGCTCTACGCATCTTCATTTCCGGAGCGCGCCGCCGATCTTCCGGTCTGAGCCTCCGGAAAAAAATAGAACATGTCCTATTCTTGTCCGCAATTGCGGACAATAATAGGCATTTCTATAGGGGTGCCAGCCAGGTGTATTGCAGATCCGCAAAATTGTGAATCCTCAATACACTACGGATGTGTGAATGGACTCTTAGGCTGATCAGACCCTCAGGGTTTGATCAGCCTTAGATACATGGCAGCCCAGACACCTTTGTAATGCGTCCGGTTGCCATGGCAGCCATCGGGCTGTTGCCATTGGAGCAGCGGCGACGCGATGAAAGATGGAGGGAGCTCCCTCCCTCTCAACCCCATGGATGCCGCAGGCGGCTGCTGACCGCTGCATCTATGGGGTTAAACAGCCCATTGGTGCCAGCACCAATTTTGCCCGTTGCAGCAAAGTGTTAGCTGTAAGTTACAGCTAACACTCTCTGCTGATGGCAGCGGCTCCGTTCCTGAGCTGCTGCCATCGCTGGCTGGCTGGAGGATATCGCTGCAGGGGGCATAAGGGGTGCAATGGGGGCAAACAGGATGGCAATCCCAGCATAAGGGGCTAATATAAAATGGCAGGGGCACGGGGAACAATGGGTGTCTTACCTGATTTCAGGCTGTGATCTCCAGAGTGGAGATCACAGCCTGAAACCGGCATTTTTAAAGTGCCGCGCTCTGCATAGACTAACCAATCCAAGTGATCGTCGGAAAGGGACCACTCCGATTGGTCCCTTGCTGACATTACTGGACTGTATGCTGTCCCTGACAGCAGCAGTTCAGGGGCAGAAGCTTTAATCCAATTGTTTTGCAGCGCTTGGATTGAAGAGCTGCCATGACATCTATACACGTTCTAGCTGCACGGGGTATGTGCAAGTAGCACGTATATAGCTGTATGGCAGTCGTGAAGGGGTTAATATAGCCTTTAAGCCTCTTCATTGGGCATGGTATAAGACCATATTTAAAGAGTCACTTATTTATACACAAGGATATGATAATAGTGTGGTAAATGAGATGTAAAACAGGTCTATCAATATAGGAGAGGAGTAAACAGTTATAGAAGGAAATATTTGAGCAAGTCATAAATAAGGAGGTGAAAGTTTTATTGTTATCTGATCGAGATCTGGTCCATGGTTGTGAGGCCTCTACTAGTTTTGAGGGGTCTATTTCCTAAAGCGGTTCTCCAGATACTGTATTAATAAAAATAAATTTACTAAAAATAAAAAGAGTATCTGGTATAAATTTTTCCTTTCCCCATGCTTCAACTGCCAGGCCTTACAAATGTACTTTCGCAACTTTTTCTGTCTTGTGATCCTATGACCGCAAACTCTGTAGAGACTGCATATCCTCATGACCAGGCCCTCTATAAGAATCCTCGCCAGAATGGTGGTAATGTTAGACCTATGTGATCTTGATCCGCAAGCAGGGTAGGCAGAGTCCACTGCTTGTCATATCGAGGCTTTGTGATAGGAAACATTAGGAGGAGACAGCAAAAGGATTATGAAAGGTGTAATGGACTGAGGTTTGGACTAGGAAAGGATGTAGTCGGTGTTTACATGTTTGCCTGATCTTGCAGAGCACAGTGCTGTGGCTGCTGCACCCCGACCTAGAAGTTGGGGTTGTAAACAATAAAGGCAGCAGGAGCAAGGAGAATCAGGAAAAGTCGCCAGGTACACCATTATGTTCTGTAGGAAACTAGACAAGGTTTACACAATTAAATATTTGTTAGGATACCGCACAACTCCTTTAAATCTAACTTCATTATAAATACATTTCCAAATACCTTTCCTTATTTGTAATGACTCATTTTGTCTAGGGGGAAATCAGAAGGGGGAATAAAATGGCTGCTGTCCTATTAGTACACAATCTGTGTGGACAAGTTACTTCAAAGCAGTGAGCCGAAGAGCTGCCTCTGAATTAGCTCAGTGTTCTGAAGTAACCTGTCCAGCTGTGTGACTAGGAAAGGTTTTGTGTGTACTAATAGAACGGCGGCCATTTTATTGCCCTTTATGTTTGTTCCCTAGACAAAATGAGCCATTATAAATAATTAAAGGCATCAACAAGAATTGTGATCACTGGCGCTATTTCGCAATGCAAACTGATAGTGCTGCAAGAAACTGTCGGTACCGCAACCGACTAAGGCAACTTTCACACTTGCGGCAGAGTGATCCGGCAAGCAGTTCCGTCGCCGGCAATCTGCATGCAAATGGACAGCATTTGTAGATGGATCCGGATCCGTCTTACAAATGCATTGCAAAAACTGATCCGTCTCTCCTGATGTCATCCGGAGAAATGGATTAGCTATATATTCTTTTCACATTGTGCTATTTTTAATGCCGGATCCGGCACTAATACATTTCAATGTAAATGAATGCAGGGATCTGGCATTCCGGTAACCGATCCAGAATTTTGGACGTAGATAATGCCGCAGCTTGCTGCAGTATTTCCTCCGTCCAAAAAGCCGTTCAGTTACTGAACTGAAGACATACTGATGCATCCTGAACGGATTTCTCTCCATTCAGAATGCATGGGGATGAAACTGATCAGTTCTTTTCCGGTATTGAGCCCCTATGAAGGAACTCAGTGCCGGAAAAGAAAAACGCTGGTGTTAAAGTAACCTAAAACAATTGCAATAATGCCTGTTAGACATTTAGTACATACCATTTAAAGGATATTTCAGTTATTTTAAATAATCCCCTGGATAGGGGATAACTATTAGATTGATGAGGGACCTACTGCTGGGACCCCCACCGATCACAAGAATGGGGGCCCCAATCTCTGGGGAGCCCTCCAAAATGGATTTCTATGGGAGTTCCATAGAACAAAAAGCACAGTGCTCCACTATCTACGAAACTCCAAAAGAAATTAACGTAGTGGCCATGTGCATGCTTGATTGGCCTCTCTGTTCATTTTGGGAGGCTCCATGTAGTGTGGGCCCCCAATTCTTGTGATCGGTGTTGGTCCAAACAGTAGGACCCCCACTGATCTAATAGTTATCCCATATACTGTAGGCCACTTTTGGTGCAATCCTGATTTGTTTAGGGAATCTTTATCTTGTAAAACCTGTCCACATATATGACCAAACATCTTTTTTTTGGTTGCAGGGAAAGGTTCCTGTTCTTGTTGGAGAGGACAGTAAGCTCCTGACAAAGATGCTTCTCAGCTCTCTACTGATCTGCTGTTATAAGATTGGACAGTTACAGGGAGTAAGCTACAGCAGATAAGGCACATCCCTTGAGAAAAGGCACACTCCCTGAGCAAGGACACACTCTCTAGCCTGAAATAAATCTAGCAGAGGAATTGAAGCAATAAAATGAGAGATCTCTGGATCCATGTGAGGTACAGAGATAGTTTTAGCTTTGTTTGAAAGAGGTTGTCATGTACTATATGATTGTGAACAAATAATACACACAGCACACTGCAGAGCTGCTACAAAGTCTTCTGTAGTTCCTTTAGTAAGCTACACAATAGAGATGAGCGAATCGAAGCTGACAAAGTGGAATTCATTTAGAATTTCAGGGAAAATTTGATTCGCAACAAATGCAAATTTCCTCCACCTCAAGGTAACGAATCACAATATTCCTAAAATGTCGGCTACACGTGTGAGGACTGAGGACATGGGGCAAGAAACTCTTGGAAGTCGGGATCACCCAGACTGACATGCCTGCATGCAGCCAATCAGCAGCCAGAAATCACTCCGATGTCACAGCCCTATAAATACGGCAGCCATTTTAGAATCTGACATTTTCCAGCATTCAGAGTGCAGGGACAGACGTGTGAAGGCGCTAGGGACAGCTATTGGAAAAACTATTGTGGAAAAAAAAGACAGAAAAAAACTATTTATAAGTGCAGGGAAAGGATAGGGAGGAATCACACTATGGGACATTGATAGGCGCTAGGGACATTAAAAGAAAAGTGATTTACAAGTGCAGGGACCGATTATTTGGGGATCCACATAGTCATTAGACAGCTCTGTCATTCAAGTTTTTAATTATTGGGCTGTAAGTCTTATGTTGAAAAGCCTTTATTGGCTTATGTCTTAGTATCTTATTTAGTACTACTACAAGAAAAATATATACAGATTTTACTTCTGCAGTTATTTCTGTTGAAAGCATATAGGGGCGCATTTCAGTAACAAAAAAATATATATACGCACTGCACTGCTGCAGTTATCTCTGGTGAAAGCGTATAGGGCCGTATTTCAGTACAACCAGAAATATATTTACATACTGCACTGTTGCAGTTATTTGAAAGCTTATAGGGGCGTATTTCAGTAACAAAAATATATATATACGCACTGCCCTGTTGCAGTTACTTTTGTTGAAAGCGTATAGGGGCGTATTTCAGTAACAAAAAATATATATACGCACTGCATTGTTGCAGTTATTTCTGGTGACAGCGTATAGGGGCGTATTTCAGTACAATAAGGAATATATATATGTACTGCACTGTTGCAGTTATTTGAAAGCGTATAGGGGCATATTTCAGTAACATAAAAAATATATACGCACTGCACTGTTGCAGTTATTTCTGTTGAAAGCGTATAGGGATGTATTTCAGTAACAAAAATATATATATATGCACTGCACTGTTGCAGTTATTTCTGGTGAAAGCGTATAGGGGTGTATTTCAGTACAACAAGAATTATATATACTTACTGCACTGTTGCAGCTATTTCTGGTGAAAGCGTATAGGGGTGTATTTCAGTACAACAAGAAATATATATACATACTGCACTGTTGCAGTTATTTGAAAGGGTATAGGGACATATTTCAGTAACATAAAAAATATATACGCACTGCACTGTTGCAGTTATTTCTGTTGAAAGCGTATAGGGGCGTATTTCAGTAACAAAAAAATATATATACGCACTGCACTGTTGCAGTTATTTCTGGTGAAAGCGTATAGGGGTGTATTTCAGTACAACAAGAAATATATATACTTACTGCACTGTTGCAGCTATTTCTGGTGAAGGCATATAGGGGCGTATTTCATTAAAAAAATAAAAATATATAGGCAGTGCACTGTTGCAGTTATTTCTGGTAAAAGCATATAGGGGCGTATTTCAGTAAAAAAAGACAAATATATACGCACTGCACTTTTGCAGTTATTTCTGAAATGTATAGTGCTGTATTACAGTAAAAAAAAAAGAAAAATGTATCCTCAGTGCATTTCTGCTGTTAATTCTGGTGAAAGCATATAGGGGCGTATTTCAGTAAAATAAAAATAATATATACGCACTGCACTGTTGCAGTTAATTCTGGTGAAAGCATGTAGTGGTCTGTATCAGTCCAACAATAAAAATATATGCTCAGTTCACTTTTGCAGTTATTTCGTTGAAAGCGTATAGGGAAGTATTACAGTAAAAAAAGAAAAATATATATGCATTTCACTGGTGCACTTATTTGTGGCAAAAGCATTCAGTGGCCTATTTCAGTACAGAAAGAAAAATATATACGCACTTCACTGGTGCATTTATTTCTGCTGAAAGTGCTTACTGGCCTATTTCAGTACAAAAATAAAAATATATTCTCAGTTCACTTGGCAGCAGTGGGAAGTCGGGAGCCAAATGTGCCCGGGGTAGAGCACCTGCTTTTCAGCAGCCTAACTGCCCGGGAAGTAGTGTTGCAGGGGTGCACGGAAGTAGCAGCTGTAGCAGTCAGTCAGTACGGTGGTTATATGTGTTATTTTGTATTTCAGTACAAAAAGAAAAAAACATTCTCCATTCACGTCGGCAGTGGTTATATGTGTTGAAAGCGTTTAGTGGCCTATTTTAATACAAACAGAAAATTGCATTCTCAGTTTACATCGGCGGCGGTTAGATGTGTTGAAAACGTTTAGTGGACTATTTCAGTACAAACTTAAAAATACATTCTCAGTTCATGTCGGCGGCAGTTATGTGTTGAAAGCGCTTAGTGGCCTATTTCAGTACATAAAGAAAAATACATTATCAGTTGACGTTGGCGGTTATATGTGTTGAAAGCATGACTGGTATTCAGCAGGGTGGCAGCAGTGGGAGGTCGGGAGCCAAACGTGCCTGGGGTAGAGCACCTGCTTTGCAGCAGTCTACCTACCCGGGAAGTAGCAGGGGTTCATGGGAGTAGCGGCGGTAGCAGTCAGTCAGTGCGGCGGTTATATGTGGTAAAATCTTTATTGAAGTATTTCAGTTGAAAAACAAAATGTATTCAGCGGTCAGCGCTGCGGTTATATGCGGTTAAATCTCTATGATGTCTCCATGATAAATCTGCTTAGTTGTAGTGACACCTCAGCACACGTCTAAATTAAGCGGCTTTTGTGGGTGCTCGTCTCCTGTTAACCTCCTTCCACCCGCGGAGTGAAATTATAGCTTTAAATAAGTTTTTCAGAAACAGCACACCGATGTAGCTTATTATTCAACCTTTATTTACCAGTGGTACATTCTCAAATTATTTTATGACATTTATTGCTGTCTGCAACGTTTCGGGCCCATTCGGTGCCCTTTGTCAAGCTGGATGGCCGGTCTGCGTGTATCCACGGCGTGCATGATAAATCTGCAGCATGGGGGCCCCATGTGGCTTCTACACACTTTCAAAAAAATCCTCTAGCGGAGCAAATAGATGCGGGATGACCAGGATGCTCCATGACCTTCCTAGGAGCTGCTGTCGGGAGTAGTGGTTCATTTCTGAGACGTCAGTATAGTGCAGGGGGAATCCGAAGTCCCTTTCCATCTCTATGCTCGGTTATATGTGGTAAAATCTTTATTGAAGTATTTTGGTGGAAAAATAAATTTTATTCAGCGTTCAGTGCTACACTTATATGCAGTAAAATCTTTTGTAAATTATTTCGGTGGAAAAACAAATTTTGTTCAGCGCTGCAATTATATGTGGTAAAATCTTTAGTGACTTATTTTGGTGGAAAAAATAATTGTATTCAGCGTTAAGCGCTGCACTTATATGCGGTAAAATCTTTTGTGAATTATTTTGTTAGAAAAACATATTTCATGCAGCGTTCAGTTCTGCAGTTATATTTGGTAAAATCTTTTGTGACTTATTTTGGTGGGAAAAAAAATTGTATTCAGCGTTAAGCACTGCACTTATATGCGGTGAAATCTTTTGTGAATTATTTCGGTGAAAAAACTAATTTCCACCTCCTCCATTAACTTCCTCCTCTCTTTATTCTTATCCTCAACACAAAACTGACTTGACACCCCCCAGCTATATATATAAGTGGTGCCAGCACCACCTAGGGGTGACTAAAGGTAAATGACACTGCCAGACTGTTAAAGGGAATTACAGCATGATAACACAAAACATTTGAAATGACATTTAGCAACAGTTTAAAGTGCCCACATATAGCACATAGTGGGACACTGCATCAAGATGAATCAGGCATGGATCAGCCAGGATTTCCACACACCAATGCCTGATGCATCAGACTAGATCATCCATGGTGCCCCACCAACAATTTGACAAAAGAGACCGGTTTCTCCTGGCTACCTGCCTCAGCTACTACTCTGATGCTGTTACCCGCCTGATTCCACACATCTGATGCCAAGTGCTCCTTCTTTCACCCACCATCTTCAGCGGGTAATGGTAATCCCACCAACCTCCACAGTATGTCACCTTGACACTCTGTGGTCTCCTCATGCTGCTGCCACCTCCTAACTCTGTCATTGTGTCACTCTGTGGCCTCCTCCTGATGCTGCTGCTGCCGCCATCTCCATACTCTGTCATTGTGCCACGCTGTGGCCTACTCATGCTGCTGCCATCTCCACACTATTTATCAACACAATGATCAAGTACCAAAATACCCCAAATATCAAAGTTTATTATTATCACATTAAAAACATACATATATACAGACATGTGAAAACAAAATAAAGTGCCAAAAAGCGACAGCTCGCATATATCCTGAGACACCACAATATGGTATTAATCATGGACTACCATCTGAAATACGTGTAAATGTGGGCATATATCTATATCCTCTCAGATTGTCCTAGCAACCAAATGTGGTGCATGTCATATGGTCACATGAAACCGGGAGTCACATAATACAATACATGCTATCCTATACCAATCCAAATACGTAAAAAGAGCATAAGCCGGTTCATACTAATCAATGTTAACATATACTAATCAAGAATGTGGTTGCATGATCTTATCCTCTCTTACCTGGTTACCCAGGAGTGTGTCAGTCAGGATTCGCGATCGCTAGAGGATATAGATATATGCCCACATTTACACGTATTTCAGATGGTAGTCCATGATTAATACCATATTGCGAGCTGTCACTCTTTGGCACTTTATTTTGTTTCCACATGTCTGTATATATGTATGTATGTTTTTAATGTGATAATAATAAACTTTGATATTTTGGGTATTTTGGTACTTGATCATTGTGTTGATAAATATTTAGAGGAAGTACACCCTTGTACGCACCTGCTATATTGATCTAGTTGAATAACATTTCCACACTATGTCACCATGCCACTCTGTGGTCTCCTCATGTTGCTGCCATCTCCACACTATGTCACCTTGCCACTTTGTGGTCTCCTCATGCTGCTGCCATCTCCACACTATGTCACCTTGCCACTCTTTGTTATCCTGCTGCCATTCCACATTATGTCACCTTGTCACTCTGTGGTCTCTCATGCTGCTGCTATCTCCACAATATGTCACCTTGCCACTCTGTGGTATCCTCCTGCTGCTGCCATATCCACACTGTCACCTTGCCACCCTGTGGTATCTTGCTGCTGCCATATCCCCACTATGTCACCTTGTCATTCTGTGGTCTTCTCATGCTGCTGCCATCTCCACATTGTCACCTTGCCACTCTGTGGTCTTTTCATGCTGCTGCCATCTCCACACTATGTCACCTTGCCACTTTGTGGTCTCCTCATGCTGCTGCCATCTAAACACTTTGTCACCTTGCCACTCTTTGTTATCCTGCTGCCATTCCACATTATGTCACCTTGTCACTCTGTGGTCTCTCATGCTGCTGCCATCTGCACTATATGTCACCTTGCCACTCTGTGGTATCCTCCTGCTGCTGCCATATCCCCACTATGTCACCTTGTCACTCTGTGGTCTTCTCATGCTGCTGCCATCTCCACATTGTCACCTTGCCACTCTGTGGTCTCCTCATTCTTCTGCCATCTCCAAACTATGTCACCTTGCCACTCGGTGGCCTCATCATACTGCTACTATCTACAGACTGTCATTGTGCCACTCGGTGGCCTTCTTATGATGCTGCTGCTGCATCCACCACCTCCACCTTGGTAATATTGATGGGTGACTAAAAAACTCCTTTTTCTGTATGGACCGAATGACATTGTGTGAGGTCGTGTGACGTCTGAAAGTGTGAGGAAAATGTATATTTTGAAACAACAAATATGCAAAAAGTACATGAAAACAATGAAAACCTCCTAATGCTGCCGCCACCTCCAGACTCTGTCATTGTGCCACTCTGTGGCCTCCTTATACTGCTGCCACCTCCAGACTCTGTAATTATGCCACTCAGTGGCCTCCTCATACTGCTGCCACCTCTAGACTCTGTCATTGTGCCACTCTGTGGCCTCCTGATGCTACCGTCACCTTCAGATTATGTCATTGTGCCACTCTGTGGCTTCCGAATGCTGCTGCTGCCACCTTTAGACTCTGCCATTGTGCCTCCTTATACTGTCAACTCCAGACTCTGTCATTGTGCCAATCGGTGGCCTCCTCATACTGCTGCCAACTCCAGACTCTGTTGTTGTGCCACTCGGTGGCCTCCTCATACTGCTGCCAACTCCAGACCCTGTCATTGTGCCACTCGGTGGCCTTCTCCTGATGCTGCCAACTCCAGACTGTGTCATTGTGCCATTTGGTGATCTCCTCATACTGCTGTCACCTCCAGACCCTGTCATTGGGCCACTCTGTGGTCTCCTCATGCTGCTTCCACCTCACCACTATTTCATAGGTCCACTCTGTGGACTTCTCATGCTGTTCCCACCCTCCCCACTCCATGACTGGTCCACTATTTTGGCTTTCAGCCTGGCTAAAATCATCATTTATTTGACCTTTTTTCTGATCTGTCAGAAGGAAGGAAAAATGAGACGCACAACGGATCCTGTCTGTGTAGCAGCTGTAAGGCCTGTATGGTCCCATCAGAATTGGCTTATGATTTGGTAGCCAAAAGCAGGAGAAGAAAACACAGAAGACATGCAAATATTCCATTCACGTGTCATCTCTGTTTTACATCCACTCCTGTTTGTTTTTTTTGGCATTAGCAATACTGACCGAGTGAAAGTGTATGCTCCACAGATCCACAGACAGGATCCGTTTTTTGTGGGTTATTGTCCTGACAGATCAGAGGAAGGGCTAATTAATCAGTGACATCAACACTCTGTCAGGGGGCTCTACTTTTAATAGAACAGGTTCTGTTGACATTGATGTGGAATCAGCTGGCGACGGTGTAAAGAGTGCACTTCTTCTTGGCGCTAACATCAACCTGTAAGGCTGAGTTCATACTCAGTTGTTATTTGGTCAGTTTTGGCCCAGTGACTGCCCAAATAAGTGAAGTGTGCAGTGATTCTAAGAGTGACACCTGTCATCTGCATGTCATATGAACTCTCAGTATTTTTTCACTAGTCACTACCAAAGCAGACTCCCTATGCGTGTTACTGCAAGGCACAGTGATATACACCACTTGACGGGGTATTGGTTATTCTCCGCTCACCCTCCTTGATCTATTGCTTACTAGTCCCTGACTCCCCCACCCCCAGCCCGATCCCCATAAGCAGGCCTTGTCCGAACCCCAATAAGACACGGACACCAAGTTGGAGTATATCGGCCAGAGCAGCCGTTTTATTACAAACACATACATAAATAAATAACATTTTATTTTTCACAAAACATAACCTTAAGATATATATCCAAATTATTCCCAACATATCCCTGAGTAACACGGGGGAGGTCCTGGAAGCCCCAAACCTAGGAATTTTCCACCAGTATCTTTGAGCCGACTTGCCCGCCAGCCGTTAAGCGCCAGCTCGGAGGCACCACTGACGGCTCGCCCAAATTCCGCCATAACCGACCACCAGCCATGGGAGTCCAGCCCCAACTGTGGAGCCCTCCCATCCTCATCACCTGAATCTCTCCAACTTCAAGGATCTCCCACCGCCACGAACGCACTTGCTTGACCCCTTAAGCCTGTGCATCCCTCCACATCCGTAGAGCTGTCTCTATGCCCTCCTGTATCGCCAGGCACCACATGTCTATCCCAACTGCGTTCAAGTGAACGCCGTCAGAGTGCCAAAAAGCCCTGACCCCTTTTTCCAATTCAGTATGCCTTACTACCACTGCCCCATTCCTTGCCATGAACCGCCCTATGGTCCGGTTAGCTTTTATCCTAGCCTTATTGATCCCTTCCACAGAACGTGCTCCCCTCCACACTTTTCGGGGAACGATGTCCGACCAAGCGGAAATTAAACCCGGGAACAACGCCCACAACCGAAGTAAATCAAACTTTACGTCCTTAACTAATTCCCTCAACGGCCGCACTCCCAAATCGTTGCCCCCCACGTGCAACACCAACACATTCGGTGCCCTGTCCAACCTAACAAACTTGTGGACTTCAGGCAACACCCCCTTCACACTTTTACCTTACGACTCAACCATCTTACCAGCGCTACCGATCAATCAAACCCCAACTGTTGACCATCCGGCCGAACCGCTGCCCGGATGGCTCCCCAGAAAACGTACGAATAACCCATTATCCAGATTAACTCTGGGTCCGAATCTGTAACGAAATAATAAGATCAAAGAAGCATGCCATGCAGGATGAAACAAAGTAAAACGCAGTATCACAGTTGTTCTGGACGTATGTAAGATCTAAAACGATTTGATTCCCACCTCCCTATCCGCTTTATCACGTCCTGACCCAGCCCCCGTCTAGCCGCCTCGGTCGCTGCCCCGATTCTAAAGGAGTGGCTAGAGTAACCTGCCAGCTCTATGCCCAACTGCCCTAAACACCGTTTGAAGACCGATGTGTATTGGAAATGGGAACGGAAAGACCCATCCGCATGCACCAAGAGAGGGGAAGTTGTCCCCCGCACCTCCACCCCATATTCCCGCAAGCAATATACCGGACACATTAAACAACCCGGGACCGCAAAAAGAACCACCTTGCGGCCTCTTTTCTCCCCATCCGTTTTTGATCTTCTAATGCGAAATTACACCCTATCCGGAAAGAGGTCCACATCATCCCTGAACAGCCCGCCCTGTCTTTTAACCGACGGACAAACCTATTCACCCAAACGCTATGCCCCGAAAAAAGCCAGTGAAAAAGCTAACCGAAACAAACGCAACTCCCACAGCGAGGCACAAACACCTTCTAATTGCTCCCCCAACCTTAAAAGCAAGGCAAAGGACACCGTCCTACTCCTCATCTTCCCCCGACTGAGAACGCCGCCAACCCTTTAACGCCCTCACCACCAGAAAAGACTTGGTGACGTTCAGCAGATTCCTGAGGCAAAAACCGAAAGCCAAACACGAAATGCAACTGTTAATTCTAGAGATAGACCACCCCTTCTCTCTACAATGGCCAATGAACAACAGCATGGGAATTTCGAATTCATCTGTCTCAACACCCAACCTTGTCTTCCATTCTTCCCAGCATTGTCATGCCCTATTGTATGTTTCCCACGTACCGGGTGCAAGTGAAGCCCGTATGAGCCCCACTACGGTGTCTCCAGGAGTTCCCACAGGCAACTCGGGCAGTCCAGCCCATGTTCCTCTGCCTCTGGGGCCGGATGGCAGAAATTTTCCCACTGTGAAGGAGAGAGGGCATCAGCAATACAGTTGTCGACTCCTGGAACATGCACTGCTACTACCCAAGCATTGAGTGACAAACACTCCAAGACTAGCCTCTGTAATAGGCGTACCACTAACGGTGAAGAAGCCGACAACCCGTTGATCGCTTGTACTACTCCCATGTTGTCACAGTGGAAACGGACCTTCTTGTTTCTAAAATCCCTCCCCCATAGCATTACCGCCACTACAATGGGGAAAAGCTCCAGTAACACTAAGTTCTTAACCCAGCCCCTTTCCACCCAGGTATCGGGTCAACTGCCTGCACACCATTGACCCCCACAGTAAACCCCATAACCGCCTCCCCCCGCCGAGTCGGAAAAAAGGTCGAAATCAAAGGAGTCCACCACCTCCCCCAAAAACATTTCCCTGCCATTATAACATTCCAGAAATGATGCCCAAATTTGCAGATCCGCAGTCAGCTCTTTTCCTAGCCTAATGTAATGGTGCGGTGCCTCCACCCCCTGCCATTGCCACCACCAAACACCTACTAAATATTCTTCCCATGGGAATGATCCGACAAGCGAAATTGAGCTTTCCCAGGAGTGACTGTAGGTTCCGCAATCAAATTTTTTGCAGTCGCCGCGCCCTTTCCACTTCCATTTTTAAGTCCTCAACCTTGTCCATGGGCAGCCTACATTCCATCCTCACTGAGTCAATCACTGTGCCCAGGAAGCTCAATTCCGTGGTCGGTCCTACCGTTTTTTTCTGCCGCTAGGGGAACCCCAAAGGAATTAAACAACACCTCCATCGTGTGCAGCAGTAAAGAGCACACACTGGATTTCGGGGGGCCAACACATAAGAAATCGTCCAGATAGTGAATGATTGATTCACATCCGGAGGAGTCCACTACCGTCCATTCTAGAAAAGATCTGAACTTGTCAAAATATGCACATGATAAAGAACACCCCATTGGTAAACAACGATCAACGAAAAATTTTCCCTCCCAAAAACATCCCAACAAATGCAGGCTATCCGGATGCACCGGCAACAGTCTGAATGCTGACTCGATGTCCGTTTTCGCCATCAATGCCCCCCTCCCGAACTTCCTAACCCACTTCACTGCCGCATCAAACGAGGTATAGACTACCGAACACAGGGTCGGATCAATACCGTCGTTGACCGACGATACCTTTGGAAAGGATAGATGTTGAATCAGGTGAAACGTATTCGCCTCCTTTTTTGGAACCACCCCCAGTGGCGACAAACGCAAGTCCAAAAACGGGCCAGCCATCCTTCCCAGCCTAACCTCCTTTTCCAACTTTTTGGTAACTATGTCTGGGAGCTCCCTTGCTGACTGCAAGTTCTTTTTAAGCAGCACGGGCCCAGACGGAATAAACAGAATTTTAAATCCCTCCGAAAAACCTTCCCGTAACAATTTTTCAGCCCCCATCCGGATATCTAGCGAGAAACCGGTCCATCTTTTGCAGACGCACCGGTGTCTCCCCCTTTTCCAGAACCCTCGCTCCCCCTCTGCTTGGCCCCTCTAAAACACTTCGTGGCTCCGTGGGACCCACCACAATTGGAACATTTGTACTTAAATTTGCACTTAGCTCCAAATTTTCACCCCCCTTCATTGAATAGAAAGCACAATCCCTTCGTGGATGCTGCCGTGAATCCGGATTGATTGTCCCCCCGCTCCTGATTCGCTCCGAAAGGGCTGACCTGACCTAATCGGCGCCGTCACTTTTAGCCACAAAGCGATGTCTTTGTGGTCCCATTTTATATTTGGGCGCACCGCCTTCCGCTGCCTAAACTGCTCGTCGTAACGCAGCCAGGCCATACCCCCATATACACGGTAAGCTTCCCCGATGACATCCAAGTAACAAAAAACCATGGAGCAGTACTCCGGCGCTTTTTCCCCTATCACACTGGCCAATATCGCGAACACCTGCAACCAGTTCGGGAATGTCCGCGGTATCAGCCGGTACCTACGCTTTTCTTCGTCCTCCCTCTTGCCCTCATCCTTTCGCGCCCTATCCAAATTGAATTTGTCCAAAGGGAGAAGGGAAAATATTTCCACGTACTCCCCTCTCCTGCTTTAAATGTGCCCCTAACGGGCCCTCAAAACAAACGTAGACTTCGCCCTTCGCCCTATCGTCTAACCTCATTATATCCTCATGTTCAGAACCACCGTGGATGTCCGCAGCAGCCCCGTGCACTCTGGGATACTGGTCAAGCTGAGGGGCCTCATCCGCATCCAGGTCCCGGAGAGGGCCCGCCGTTCCTGGTCCTGACCGCAAGATGGCGCTGCTGGGCTGTTGATCAGGCCTCCTGTGGCCTACACATAGGCTCCGCCTACTGGCCGGATTCCTTCCATGCCTGGGCGCACGGGCAGGAGCGGTACCCGGTGCCTGCAGACGTGAAGGGTCCTGAGAAGCAGGGCACCGTCTTCAGCGCTGAGCCCGAGGGGAGGCAAGCTCTGGGCTGAGGCGTGCTGGTGGCCTGGACCACCGCGGCTGGGATAAAGCTGGCTGAGGCAGAGTGGGTGCCTCAGCCGCCCCTCTGAGCAGCCGAGTCCCTGAGCAGCCATCCTGAGATCAGCGATGAGCGAATCGACGTCCATGGTGAGTAGCGATGTGTACTGCTCTGATTCACCATAAAATGGCCTCCTCTTCCCGGACCCTCGACTATTTAACCCCTTGCTCCACGCCCCCCATAACTTAAACTAGCCAATTAGCTTCCCTGGGGGCTCCCTCAAACCAGTCCCTCCGTCATGTTCGCCTCCCCTAAAGGCTATGCCCCCCAGTCCGGCTATTACTATAAAGGCTCTCAGCAGCCAGGAAATTGCTGTTTTTTTAACGTAATTCACCGCAAATATATTTGAACCGGTGAATCAAATTTTTGAAAAATGCGCTCATCTCTACTACACAACTATATAGAATGTCATTTGCCTTGGAGCTCAAATTGGATAACCATGCTTTAGTTAATGTCAGTTAATGTGATATCCTCAGGAGAGTTCATCAACATTAGATTGTGGCGGTTCCAACACCCAGCACACTCACTGTTTCAGGCTAATATGGCTCCAGAAACTAACAGTGAATGGAGTGGAAGCAGAAGGATCTGTACATTGTGTACTTTCTGGCAGCAGTATACTGAAGCCCAGCTTCCATTTAATTGAGTGGTAGCAGAGCTGTAGTACCCCGACACGGCTATTAAATAATGTATGATGCTGTCTGCCTCCAGTTCTATACACCATATACCTCTGGATGCCACAGCAGCTAATCAGTGGGGGTGTCGGGTGTCAAACCCGTACCAATCTGATATTGACAACCTATCCAAAGGAGAGGTTATCAGTATCTGTAGCCTGGAGGACCCCTTTAATGTCTTAGTTCAAGTTTAATGTAACCAGTGAAGTCACAGTACAATGATATCATAACCAGTGATGTCACAACACAAAGATAAGGCACACAATGATGTAACATTACAGGAAAATGTGTAACGGAATGTTATTGCACAAGAATAAAGCACAAAATGCTGCTACAGTACAAGTATAATGCCTAAGTATGATGTCACAGCAGAGGAGCAAAGCACATACTGATGTCAGTACAGGCATGCTTCAACGTGATGTCACAACACATGCATTTTTTAAATAAGTAATAATGTCACAGTATAGAAAAATGACACAATTACATCAGCACATTAATAATGGACATATATACTGTATTATTGTACAGGGATAATGTACTTAATAATGATGTCACATTCTAGAAATAGTAACAACAGTGATGCTAAAGTAAGGGATAATCATTATTTAGGTTTTTTCCAGTTTTTTCCTGAAAATGTTTTTTCCATGGTCTCCTAGTGGTCTGTATAAGCTAGCTGCCATTGATCCCTAGGTCATTTTTATTATGTTTTTGTATTTGGTACTTTGAATTCACAACACAGTATTCACATGTTTATTAGACTGTTTGAATAGTCATATAAGCCATAATTAAGTAATGAAATAAGTGAAAAAAATTATAATAATATCTATGGTTTATAAGTGATAAATATTAACTGGAAAGCTGGAAACCTAGAGCAAACAGTTATAATGCAGTAAAGAAAACTAGTGTGGGGATTCGCTCTGGTAGACAGGACAAGCGGATGCAGTATAGAGGCAAAGAACAGTTTGTAACTCAAAAACTTCAGTGTTTTATTTACACTTATGGCAACAAAACAGTACGACAGTCCATTTGCAGTTTTTGATACAGCAAAAGAATCACCTGTAATCCTAGGTATTAGTTCACACCCAATCATCATTGCTCAGTACAGAGCAGACCTCACAAACTCAGGCCTCCAGCCTAGCGCACGGCTCAGATCCCAATCCAGCGATTGCCAGAGCTCCTCTGTCAGAGAGAGAGGTAATTACCAACAGCTGACACAGCTGGCTGATATTTTTAATATAGGCTAGTCAAGACCCAGCCAGGAACGTGGGGAGTATCCACCCACCCAGCACTTTGACTACTCCCAGTAAGAGCCGTCCCGGATCAGCTATTACAGCTATACTAAATAGCAAGGTATCAAACAGCAACTGCTGTTGATCGCAAATATTCTAATCTCAAATTTTTATCGCGAATATTGCCACTTTGAGAATTCGCCAATACCTAGAATATAGTGCTATATCTTCGTAATCACGAATATTCAAAAAAAATTTTCATCATTACCCATGATCCTTCACTGCTTCTTGCTTGTGGGCCAATGAGAAGACTGCAATATCTTTGACTTTTGGAGTAGTGTTGATCACAAATTTTCGTATTGCTAATTATTATCTAGAATTTTCTGATTGCCGATTTTTGCAATCAAGAAAGTAATGAATGGAGATTATGAATTGTCTAATTTGCAAATATATGACGAATATTCGCTTAAATATTTGCAAAATTCGAATATTGCCCCTTTCACTGCTGCTGACACATGAAAACTCCACCAAGGCCAGGAACCTCAGTGACACATACCTTCCATCAACGACGGTCCCTTGCGCCTTCCTACACTAGATAATAACAGTTAATAGTATTGCCTTTTTAAGTTTAGCACTTCATTGTCAGAAAAACCTTATGTATATGAGAGTGCATTTGGAAACTGTAATAGGCAGATCTTGAGCATGGTGTTAATAATAAAGATAAAGATGAAGAGATTGATCATTTTCTTAAACAGGTAAAGTTAACATCAGTAAATGAAAAACAGAAAGCAGACATGAATGCCCCTATGAGTTTGGCAGAGCTTAGAAAAACACTGTATAGTATTAAAGAAATACAACTCTGGGCTCAGATGGACTTCCCTTTGAGGTATATAGAAAATGTGAACATGCATTACTGCCTTTCCTATTGGAAAGCATTAATGAATCATGCAAATATGGTTCCCTGCCACTATCCCAATCAGAAGCATTGATAACCCTACTGTTAAAAAAAGGGAAAGATGGCTCAGAAGTATAAACTAATAGGTCCATTTCATTATTAAATACAGATTGCAAGATTTTTGCAAAATTGTTGGCAGATTAAAAAAGATGTTTGGTGAATTGATTCATCCGGATCAATGTGGATTTATCCCCAAATGGGGTGCCAAGATGAATATACGCAGAGCGTTGTTGAATATTTCAAAAGGGGAAGGGGTGGACCGCTCCATCCTGTCACTAAATGCTGCTTAAGCCTTTGTCAGGGTGGAGTGGTCCTACCTTTGGAAGGAAATGGATAGAATGAAATAGAAAGAAAACTTTATAAATTGGTTTAAATTGATATATCATAAACTCAAGGTAAAAATAAAGATCAATGGGGAACAAACAGTTAGCTTTAATATAGGTAGAAGACGGGTACCAGAAAAGGGTGCCCTTTATCATCCAATGTTATTTGCAATTTTTTTAGAACCATTTGCCTGTAAAATTAGAAATGACGAGGAAATCTGTGGTTTTGGGGTACAAGGGGAGAAGGAAAAATTTGGCTGATATGCGGATGACATTTTAATATTTTTAATGGCTACCCAACAGACACTTCCTAAGCTATTTAAGGTCATTTAAGATTTTAGTTCCCTGTCAGGATTTAAGATTAATCACAGTAAATCAACATTGCACCCCTTGGATAGTGATATAATAATATCAAAGGAAGGTTTAAAAGTACTATGTAAAACAGATTGCTTTGAGTATCTACGTGTTAAAATATTAGCTAGAATCAAAGAATACCCAATACAAAATATCTCCCCAATTCTCAGTAAGATAAAAAGTAAGGTGAGTGTATGGCAGAAGTTAACTCTCAGTAGATCGGACAGAGTTGGATTAGTTAAGATGATAATTATTCCACAAATATTATGTATTTTAACCCCCTGCACGATTTGGATAGAGAATATTTTTTTAGGTTGATTGAAAGAATAATTAATGAACTTATATGGGGACGGAAAAGAGTTAGAATAAAGCAGTTGTATTTATGGTTGCCTGAGGAGTTACTTTGTGGCTTCACAGATACAGTGGATCACTTCTGAAGCTAATAAAAGCTCTTTTGTTATTGATATAGTAAATAAAATACAAACCGGATTCCAAAAAAGTTGGGACACTAAACAAATTGTGAATAAAAACTGAATGCAATGATGTGGAGATGGCAAATGTCAATATTTTATTTGTAATAGAACGTAGATGACAGATCAAATGTTTAATCCGAGTAAATGTATCATTTTAAAGGAAAAATACGTTGATTCCAATTTTCACGGTGTCAACAAATCCCAAAAAAGTTGGGACAAGTAGCAATAAGAGGCTGGAAAAAGTAAATTTGAGCATAACGAAGAGCTGGAAGACCAATTAACACTAATTAGGTCAATTGGCAACATGATTGGGTATAAAAAGAGCTTCTCAGAGTGGCAGTGTCTCTCAGAAGCCAAGATGGGTAGAGGATCACCAATTCCCACAATGTTGCGCAGAAAGATAGTGGAGCAATATCAGAAAGGTGTTACCCAGCGAAAAATTGCAAAGACTTTGCATCTATCATCATCAACTGTGCATAACATCATCCGAAGATTCAGAGAATCTGGAACAATCTCTGTGCGTAAGGGTCAAGGCCGTAAAACCATACTGGATGCCCGTGATCTCCGGGCCCTTAAACGACACTGCACCACAAACAGGAATGCTACTGTAAAGGAAATCACAGAATGGTTTGGGTAAGGCAGCATGGATGATCAAATCTGATTCATCTAGACAAAAGTCAGTCTCTCCACATTTTGGGTGGACAGGCGAGTTCTCCTTGGGGTAACTATGGCTTCCGCTGCACTAAACACCCGCTCTGATGCCACACTACTGGCCGGGCAGGACAGCTTTTCCAGGGCAAACTCAGCCAATTGCGGCCACAAATCCAGTTTGGCTGCTCATTGCCCATAGATTTTGTAATGGGTACCCATTGAGGATTGATTGACCGACACTCAGTGATCAAACAAGTCTCTGTTTATTCAAAGCAAAATGTACATAATCTTATACTGTTTTTTAAGGGGGAGGAAGAAAACCACCCACACACGTCTCATAAAAGGCCATGATCACATTTGCTTACAGAGCAGAAAATATTAAACAACCAGAATTGCAGAGATCAGCTTAACCACAAATTAGGAACCTAGTTTCTCGGAAAATTATAAGAGGAAACGACACCAGGTGCAAACAGCTAAAACTGCAATGATATTTAAAAATTAAAAAGACAGAAGAGGAAGTATGTGAAATATGTAACCATTATTTTAAAATAATCACAAGCACTTCAACCTTTTAAGATGGCTGACATGAGACAAGAAAAGATCTCTTGTCCTCTAACTTTTAAGATGGCTGACATAAGACAAGAAAAGATCTCCTATCCTTCACATCTGCGACCACCTGCTGGTTCAGGTTCTGCTCCAGGTCTAGCTTCTTCTGCTGGTAAGTAGATTCTTCACTAGGCGGGTTAAGAAAGCTGCAGGGGCCCGCCGGTCAGACCTGTGAGAGGATGGACGATGGCGCAGATAGAATGTCTCTATAGTAGTTCAGTTTTGTCCTCCCTCTCAGAGGGTGTAATTTTGGACCGGTAGCGAGGGTCCAAAAAGGTGGAGAGCCAGAAGTCATCCCTCTGCCACAAGTGACTCGGAGAGACTCTCTGCCACCATATCTCCACTGCATACTGCCACGGTGTACCTGGGTCATCTGCCTCGTCTTTCTCATCTCCCTCTTGCTCCTTCGGCTGCTCCTGCTCCTCCTCTCCTGTCATCTGTGTAGAAAAACCACCAATTTCGCTACACATTGCTTGTGCTCCAATATCCTCCTCCATCTCCAATTCAGCCCCCACAGGGCTCATGTGGCCGTGAGATGTAGGCACCACGTCTCCAGTCCCCTGACCAGCCAGATTTACCAGCATCTGCTCCAGGATATGAAGCAGTGGAATGACATTGTTCATCCCGTAGTCCTTGCGACTGACAAATAACGTGGCCTCCTCAAAGGGCCTGAACAAACAGCAGGTATCACTAATGAGCTCCCACTGACTGACATCGAAGTAACACAGGGGAGTACTCCTGTCCGCTTCTATGTTCGTATAGTCGGTCCAACATATGGAGGGTGGAAACGTCGCAACGGGTGGAAACGTCGCAAATCAGGCTATGTTGGGGGACCTTTTTCTCAGCTCAAGGGGGGTATGCTTGGTGGTGTACGAGTGGCTGAAGTGCATGCAAAGTTTACTGCCCATTTTTAGGATGTCTTACAGATGGAAGACTTCAGGAACCGCTTGACAAAAAAAGATTGAAAATGTGAGCCTTGCAGGTCACATGGCTCAGCCCTCCTTGACGCAGTGCTGACACCATGGTTCCGGTTTTGAGTTGTCATGGAGAAAGCCAGGATTTGATTTCTGGATGAAGGATACGGAGCAGTTCCTCCCCTGTGTGACTCAGTTTGCCCAGGCAAATGACATGTAGAACAGCGTGACACCACCGCACAAGTGGAATGCTGGAGGAGCACTGTGAATTGTCCCTGCAGTGAAGGCTGAGGACACGGTGGAGGATGGGGAGGCAAAGGCGGACATTGACGCAGGACCAACGGCGTGAGAACATGGAGGCATAAGTGGCGTCACCTGGCCAAGTTGCTGGTTTGGCTGGGTCGGAACCACATTTACCCAGTGGGCCGTAAAGGACATATATTGTCCTTGACCATAGTTACAGCTACACATGTCACACGTCGGTGCTGCGGTGCACTTTGGCAGACACCGACAGGCTGAAGGACTGGCCCACCTTCCATTCAATATATTCGTGCAGGGCTGGTATTGCCTTTTTCGCATAGAAATGACTGCTTGGGACTTTCCACCTCGGCTCGGCACAAGCCATCAGTTTTCTAAAAGGTGCAGAGTCCACCACTTGGAAAGATAGGGACTGCAGCATCAGCAACTTGGCCAGGAGCAAGTTCAGCTTCTGCGCCGTTTGATGAGTGCACGCATACTGTTGTCTCTTGGAAATCGCTTCAGTGATTGATTGCTGATGGAATGACTGATGAGGCGTAGGAGGGCGAGGAGCAGGAGCATCAGGACCAGTAGATGATGGGAAGGACAGACAGCTACCTTCGGCTGAGGTGGTGGAGCGCTTGTAGTCGCGCATCTTCCGATCAGTAACAGATGTTTTCACTAAATTTAGTTCCCTGTCAGCAATGCAGAGCAGGGGTTCATTCACGGCAAAAGGGGGTTTATGTCACCCAGCAATAGAACCGAGGATTTTGAGAGAACGAGGCCCATGTCACCCAGGCACAGTAGGGGTTCATTCACGACAAAAGGGTGATCTCGTCACCCAGCAATAGAACAGAGGATTTTGAGAGATTTAGGCCCCTGTCATCCAGGCACAGCAGGGGTTCATTCACGGCAAAAGGGGCTTCTTGTTACCCAGCAATAGAACAGAGGATTTTGAGAGATTTAGGCCCATGTCACCCAGGCACAGCAGGGGTTTATTCACGGCAAAACTAGCTTCATGTCACCCAGCAATAGAACAGAGGATTTTGACAGATTTAGGCCCATGTCACCCAGGCACAGCAGGGGTTCATTCACAGCAAAAGTGGGTTCTTGTCACCCAGCAATAAAACAGACGATTTTGAGAGATTTAGGCCCCTGTCACCCAGGCACAGCAGGGGTTCATTCACGGCAAAAGGGGGTTCATGTCACCCAGCAATAGAACAAAGGATTTTGAGAGATTTATGCCCCTGTCACCCAGGCACAGCAGGGGTTTGTTTACCCCAAAAATGGTAAAATGTCACCCGACAATTGAAAATAAGAATTTTTTCAATTTAGGGCACTTGAAAAGGCTAGAGGGATGTAAAAGGCAGTAAAATGTGTTTAAGATCATGGCAACTGCTCTGCAAACAAATGTGGATAGGGAAATAACTTAAAATAAAATAAAATAACTACAAATTGCAAATTATTAACCTGCAACTCAGAGAAGGAGGTGGATATGGAGTCGGAGGTTGAGGAGGCGGTGAATGTGGTGTTGTAGGTGGAGGCAGCAATGGAGGAGGAGGAGGTAGCCAGCAATGTTTTTTTATTTATTTTTTATTGGGGTAGGTAGCCCCCAAAATATTGAGACAAATAAAAAAAAAAGAAAACAAAGAATCATTGCACTTGACTTGAGTACAAGAATGTATGTTTGATGGTGGTATAAATGTCTATTCTGCACAAGGTACAGACAAGTCTTGTGGGATCCAAGCCTGGTTCATTTTAATAAACGTGAGCTTGCCCACGTTGGCTGTGGAAAGGCAGCTGCGCTTGTCTGTGATGACGCCCCTTGCTGTGCTAAACACACGTTCAGATAATACACTTGCTGCAGGGCAGGCCAGCACCTCCAAGGCGTAAAGGGCAAGCTCAGGCCATGTGCCCAAATTGGAGACCCAGAAGTTGAAGGGGGCAGACCCGTCATTCAGTACGTGTAGGTGTGTGCACACATACTGCTCCACCATGTTGGTGAAATGCTTCAGCGTGCTAAGACGTTCCATATCAGCTGGTGGTGCTGGTTGTTGTGGCGTGCTGACAAAGCTTTTCCACATTTTGGCCATGCTAACCTTACCTTCAGAAGTGCTGGCGGTGCCCCAGATGCGTTGGCGACCTCTTCCGCGTCCTCTTCCTTCACATTGTGCTTCCACTGTGCCACCGCTGTCAGGTGGGAATGCCACCAGCAGCGCGTCTACCAGCGTGCACTTGTAATCGCGCATCTTACAATCACACTCCAGTGACGGAATTAAGGACGGTACATTGTCCTTGTAATGGGGATCCAGCATCGTGACCACCCAGTAATCAGCACAAGTTAGAATATGGGCAACTCCGCGGTCGTTGCGGAGACACTGCAGCATGTAATCGCTCATGTGTGCCAGGCTGCCCAGAGGCAACGAAAAGCTGTCCTCTGTGGGAGGTGTATCGTCTGTGTCCTCTGTATCCCCCCATCCATGCACCAGTGATGGCCATGAGCTGGTCTGGGTGCCACCCTGCTGTGAACATGGTTCCTCCACCCTGCATCTCTTCCTCCTCATCCTCCACCTCCTCATCTTCCAGAACTGTGCCCTGGCTGGACAATTGTGTACCTTGGGTTTGTGGGTGCAGGAACCCACCCTCGGAGCCACTTTGGAATGACTGGCCGGAAACCCTACAAAATGATCCCTCTTCCTCCTCCTCCTTCTGTGCCACATCCTCTTCCATTATCGCCAGGAGCGTTTTTTCAAGGAGGCATAGAAGTGGGATAGTAACGCTGAGAATGGCGTTATCTGCACTGGCCATGTTGGTGGAGTACTCGAAACAGCGCAACAAGGAACACAGGTCTCGCATGGAGGCCCAGTCATTGGTGGTGAAGTGGTGCTGTTCCGGCGAGCAACTCACCCGTGCGTGCTGCAGCTGAAACTCCACTATCGCCTGCTGCTGCTCGCATAGTCTGGCCAGCATGTGTAAGGTGGAGTTCCACCTTGTGGGCACGTCGCATATGAGGCGGTGAGCGGGAAGGCCGAAATTACGCTGCAGCGCTGACAGGCGAGCAGCAGCAGGGTGAGAATACCAAAAGCACGCACTTTCTGCAGCAGCTCTGACATGTCAGGGTAATTTTTAAGGACTCTCTGCACCACCAAATTCAACACATGCGCAAGGCAAGGGATGTGCATCAAACCGGCTAGTCCCAGAGCTGCTATGAGATTTCGCCCATTATCGCACACCACCAGGCTGGGCTTGAGACTGAATGGCACAAACCACTCATCGGTCTGTTGTTCAAGGCCCGTCCACAGCTCCTGCACGGTGTGGGGTTTGTCCCCCAAACAAATAAGTTTTAAAACTGCCTGCTGTCGTTTACCCCTGGCTGTGCTGAAGTTGTTGGTGAAGGTGTTACGCTGACCGGATGAGGAGCTGGTAGAGGATGAGTAAGCAGAGTAGGAGGAGGAAGCAACAGGAGGCAAACTGAAGCGCCCTGCAATCTTCGGTGGTGGAAGGACATGCGCCAAACTGCTATCCTCCTCAGGCCCAGCCGCCACTGCATTTACCCAGTGTGCTGTTATAGAGATATAACGGCCCTGACCGTGCTTACTGATCCACGTATCCGTAGTCAGGTGCACCTTGCCACCGATGGCGTTGCGCAGTGCACACCTGATTTTGTCCCCTACTTGGTCGTGCAGGGAAGGGATGGCTCGCCTTGAAAAGTAGTGGTGACTGGGCACGACGTACTGTGGGACAGTCACCGCCATAAGGCCTTTAAAACTATCCGTCTCCACCAGACGGAATGACAGCATTTCAAATGCCAGTAATTTAGAAATGCTGGCATTCAGGGCTAGGGATCGTGGGTGGGTAGGGGGGTACTTCCTCTTCCTCTCCAGCGTTTGGGCTATGGAGAACTGAACGCTTGCGTGGGACATTGTGGAGATGCTTGGTGACCCAGGTGTTGGTGTTGCTGGCAGATCCTCTGTTTGCGGGGTGCCAGCTGGCACTGTCACTCCAGAGGTGGATGAAGAGGCCGCGACTGCAGCAGAAGAGGAAGCAGGAGGAGCCAGAGACCTTTCTTGGTTTTTGAGGTGTCTACTCCACTGCAGCTCATGCTTTGCACTTAGATGCCTGGTCATGCAGGTTGTGCTCAGGTTGAGAACGTTTATGCCTCGCTTCAGGCTCTGATTGCACAGCGTGCAAAACACTCGTGTCTTGTCGTCAGCACATTGTCTGAAGAACTTCCATGCCAGGGAACTCCTTGGAGCTGGCTTTGGTGTGCTCAGTCCCTTGCTGCGGTGGGCTGTAGGAGGCGTACTGTCTAGAGGACGGCTGCTCCGCTTTTGCACCCTGCTCCCTCTTCTGCTGTGCTGGTGGCTCTGTGCGACCACCGCCTCTTCCTCCGAACTACATCGGTCACTCGCATGACCTTGATTCCATGTGGGGTCGAGGACCTCATCGTCCTCCACATCATCTTCCACCCAGTCTTCACCCCTGACTTCCTTGTCGGTCTGCACACTTTCGAAAGGAACAGCAGTTGGCACCTATGTTTCGTCATCATCCGAGACGTGCTGCAATGGTCCTCCCATGTACTCATCTTGAAAAATAAGTGGTTGGGCATCGGTGCACTCAATATCTTCGACTTCTGGGGCAGGGCTAGGTGGATGGCCCTGGGAAACCCTGCTAACAGAGTCATCAAAAAGCAGAAGAGACTGCTGCATGACTTGGGGCTCAGACTGCTTGGCTGATTTGCAAGGGGGGAGAGGTGTGTCGGGTATTTATTTCATATAAGATATGAAATCATAAAAATTATGATTTCATATTTTTATGAAATATGAAAAATTAAAAATTAAAAATTTAATTGGCGGACATATAAACGCCAGTTCTTTTATTGATGAGATCTAAAGTTAATTTGTGCAGATAATGAAACAGGGTGCAATTAATTATATAAAATATAATTTATTACAAATAAATACATGCAGTAAAAATGGCATACAAATGAATATAAGGATAATATCAAAATTGACCACAAGATGATGCTCACTTAATTTAGTACACCAAGTACAATACAATGTTATTCAAATTATTATCAAATTATTACCGATTATTGAAATATTATAATGTAACAATAACAACAAAACAATAGAAGTGAATCTGTGGAAAATCCCTCATGCTCAATCAAAGAATATGGCAGTAAGAGACACCTTATAAATACGCCCGTTGGCCTAACTACGGATAATAATATCCGATCAGAGATTCTACTCTGATATCAATATTACAGGAATTCTAATGATGTGCACGTTCATTAAAATTTCCCATAAAATTATTGTTTTAACACTATTGACCCACTAATAATGGGGTCTCAACTATATGCCAATTGGAGCGATTTATAATTACTGCAAATGAAATAAATTATACATTACCCCTGGCTTTGGGATAAAGAGCTTTTAGAATGGACCCAGCTTTCCAAGGTTCAGATATGTCCCGTCCTATGGTATGTTCCTGACGTGTGAAGTGATGCTGATGAATGAATCTTTGTAAAGAGTTCCGTTGTGAAGAAGTCCTTGTGAAGTTTTTCTTTTTGTGAAGTTTGTGAAGTGTCTGTGAAGAAGTGTGCTGATCTACCCAAAAACTGGATCAGATATCCCCATCCTTATCTATGCCCATCCCCTCTTGGAATAGGGATTACCAATTAGATAAGGTGGGTGTGACATATGTTAAACATGGGAATGATGTCACTTAACTGACATTCCTCAGAAACTTCTGCCCATCTACCACTTGATGGCACTGTTGTATCATATAACAATTTTGAATATTTTAAGAATTAACATATATACAGATTGTTTTATTACTACTTAAACTTTGCCCTTTCACACCTTAAATCAATTAGGAGGGGTTCTTTCTGACACTTTGCTCAGACTGACTAGCGGTATCAGAAGTTTTCCTAATCCCTGAATTTATGGGGCAGATAGGAGTCAGGATGGTTTTTCTGGTTTGTGTACCTTAACTGTCTTCAGCTATTGAGTGATGATGTTTGAGATAACATCAGCTCCTCTAAAATAAACCCTATTTAAGAAATTTCCACTTAAACACATTTTATATCCCCTGGAATATACCCTCTCAGTGAGATACAGACATATAAAGATACATTAATAATATTTGGTTATAATACATCAATATCACATAGTATATATGAATCATTAATAAGTTCAAACGCTAAATAAATGCACACAGGAATATATCTATATGCGAATATATGAATAGATATCTGTTCCACACCAGATGTGTTTTATGGACGTCTCTTATCAGATCATGGTTTAGCCATGAAACACCCATTGTTCCTCAGACAGACAAGTTTAGAGAAACCTGTGTAGATAAATCCATGTCTCTAAACAATAATAAAAGTATAGTCTTCTCTATATATTCACTTTTAACACATTGAACTTGCTATGAACCCATCTTGGTTTTTTTCAGGTTCATGCTGATCACATGTTGTTAAAGGCAATGATCATCCATATTGAATATGGTATCATCAGATACATTGTACACTTATGAAAATGCACAACAAATCCCCCTTCATTCCAAAATATTCCATAAAATGTGAATGTATTTGGAATGCTTAAAAGGGCTTTTCATTATCTTCTTCGATGCGTAGACTTGGCTTATAATGTTCCAACCAGAGCTTGACTAAAGTTCTTCTGGAGAACCTTATCTAACGCATGACTTGGATGGTCAACAAACTCAACCATCCCATAGATCCTGCAAAACAGGGTATAAGTTCGATAAAGGTTTGTTTTGATTCTCCATCTCCACATGAATGTTTAATAGGTTCCTTTTTAATGAACCAACTTCAAGTTCCAATGTCTTGATAGAGATGGAATCGGCAACTGTCACACCGGTAGTAATAACAGTGCCCACTACGCCAAAGATTATGGCGGCTACGATTGCAAAAACATGAATCGCTTTGGTCTGTAGAAAACTGTTCTCTGGTCAAGGTTTTCCTTGCTTGCTCCAGGATTTGCGTAATCCGTCCTTGGGAATATCCGATGTGCATCTGATATCAGGCTTGGATTTCCGATGACTGGATCTTGGATACGTTGAATTGCCTTTCCACGAAAACGCGTGGATCCAGGCTGATGTAGACCTTCTGGGATAATATCCTCTTGTTCGTCAAGATGAACCCCGCTGTATCTTGTAGCATGATCCCCGATGAAGGACCTGGCACAGCAATCGGCTCAGCATGGAACTCCTTCCCCAAGATCAGCACGACGTAGATAATGGCAATCATCTTTGATGACATCTTACGCCTATAAAATATTATATGACACATATGAGTATATACATTTTTTTTATTTTATCCTGCAAGAAAAGAGTTACTAATACCATATACCTCTGATTGGCATAAGTTTTTTTTTTTGGACAGAGTAAGTTCTGGTCTCAGAGGTGAGTTAGGAGACATTTTGTTACAGAGGAAACATACATCAGGATGGGTTAGTATGCGTTAAAGATGTAGAATAACAGATAACGTTTTTCCGTTCATGCGATACCAATCCTTATTTCCGTCTTTAGCTGGAACCATAAAGTCTTTTCACCTCTTTTCATCCAATTCCTTCAATCTCTCGAAGTCGTGCACTAGGATGACAAACACGTAGCTGATTAATGTGCACCCATTTTTCAATAAATTCATCCCCCTTGGGGATTTTGATCTTGTAGACCACTGGAGATAATTTGTCAATGATGACATAGGGACCTTTCCAGGAAGGTAGGAATTTTCTCTCCTTCACTTGATCCCGAGCGAAGTTATAGAGATATACCCGATCGGAAATTTGATACTCCTTCTGTGTAGTCTTCAGATCATAGTATGTCTTAGCATTCACTGCGGCTTTCTCTATATTTTTCTGGGCGAACGCAAAAGCATGTTGAAGGTGCTTGCGTAAATTTTCCACATACTGATGCGACGTTGTAGCATTGATCAAGTTATGGTCTGTTGTCCTGTAAAGTAAATGCTGGGGTAACACCATCTTCCTTCCCGTGATCATCTCGAAGGGAGAAAGTTTAGTTGCTGCGCTTGGGGTGGCTCTGATGGCCATAAGCACCAAAGGCAACTTGACATCCCAGTCCTTACCAGATTCATTGACAAACTTTTTCAGGATGTTCACAATGGACTGGTTGTAACGTTCTACTCCACCACTAGAGGCTGGTCGATAAGCTATATGTAGCTTCCTCTTTACCCCCAGGATTTCCCACATCTTTGTCATCACCTCACTGGTGAAGTGACTTCCACGATCGGATTCGATGCGCTGGGGAAGACCAAATCTAGAAAATACATGGTTAATGAGTAGAGATGCACATGCGCTTGAACTGCATGTTTTGCACGGCAAACATTCCACCCATTTGGTGAACAAACAAGTTACGGTTAACATATACTTGTTGCCTCTTGATGAGGTTGTTACTGGTCCAATGAAGTCAATTTGGATGTCTGACCATGGCATGGACATCCCCCTTTTCATCAATGGTGCCCGATGAGTGGGTCCTTGTGGCTGGAATTGAGGGCAGATTAGACATCCCTGACAATATGTTCGCACATCTTGCAGCATATGTGGCCAGTAAGCGTAGTCCCGTAGTAACTCGTACGTTATTTTCTCACCTCGATGACCAGCTGTTGGGGCATCATGTGCATGTTGTAACATCAGACCTCGGTATGCTGCAGGTACTATCCATTGCGTGATACCATTCTTGGAGGTTCTTATCAGCAGTTCATCCAGTAAGGAGATTTGGGACTTACCTTTCATCAAAATTCGTAACTCCTCCTTACCCACACAGTCTTCCGTGGTTATGGGGAAGTTGTGTGGATCCTCAATGTGCTTATAAAAGAGACCAATAATTGGATCCCCCTTTTGGCTTGCAATGAGATCCTCACTAGGGGAATTTTGGCTCCACTGCGCCACATTGGCTTCAGCTCCCTTTTGGGCCTGACTCCTTGTCATAGCATCCACTTGGATAGTTCCCATGAGGTCATCAACGTCAAAGACTTCTCCATCAATGGTTGCTTGCTTGGCAAGGGAATCCGCTAGGTCATTCCCCTCTTTATCCATGCCTGGATATTTTGAATGACCTCTTACCTTCTTCCAATAAATGGTAAGACTGTGGGCGGTAACCATCTCATCAATTTTACAAAACATCTTACCATGCTTCACTGGCTTGTTATTACTTCTCGTCCAGTCTGACCTTTTCCATCCGGGAAAGTACTCCACAAAGCTGTTACGAATATAGTCAGAATCTGTGATGATTACAAATTCCTTAACATCATATTCGATAGCCATTTGTACGGCTTTGTACACAGCAGTAAGTTCTGCAACTTGGCTGCTTTTGGAACCAATCTTGTATCCAACGGATACATCCAGGAATGTATTATTCCATACGACTCCAATACCTGCAACCAATGTACGTTCGGATCCTTCATCGACATGGAAGGAGCAGCCGTCTACGTACACACATGGTAACAATTTGCAATACTCCTCTTCATAAGATTTATATGGTGATGATGATTGTTCATCCAGGAAATCATTTTCCGTTGACTCACTTTTATGTTCCGTATGGGTACAGTCATGGAGTTCTGCTAATCCTTGAGCAACTGGGTTTTTATTATTTTGTTTGTATCTGATTTCCAATGGCCATCCCATTAAGGACATTGTCCAGGCGGTTATCCTGCTGTTTGACAAGTTTCCATCTCTTATACGATCACTCTGCAAGTATTGCAGTGGCTGATGTGCGGTCTCCACAATGATCCTTTCGCCTTGAATGAAACTCCTAAAATATTGCAAAGCCCACACAGTTGACAATAATGCTTTCTCACAATCATTGAATTTTACCTCAACCGGTGACAAGGACTTGCTGGCATAGGCGATGATCTTGTTTCGGTTTTCCTGTTTTTGGAAAAGAACTGCACTTATGCTTTTATCAGTGAAACCTGTTTCCACAAAGAAAGGTTTTCCCCCTTCTGGATAAGCAAGGCATGGAGCCTGGATAAGTTTGGCCTTGAGCTCGGTTACAGCTTGCTCATGACGCTCACTCCATTCCCATTTTACTCCTTTCTTTAGCAACTGTAAAAGAGGTTTTGTAATTTCGGCATAATTATCTATGAACTTACGTGAATAGTTCATCATGCCCAGGAATGATCTCAACTCTTTGAGATTTGTAGGAGATTTTGTATTAGTCACTGCTTCCACCTTCTTTTTCTGTGGGTTAATTCCATCCGCAGTGACTTCATGACCTAGGAAATTAACCTTGGTCCGGCACCATTGAGCCTTTTGCAAAGAAAGTTTTACACCTGCTTTCCTCAGCTGGGTTAGTACATGCCTCAATTCCTGAATATGTTCCTCAAAAGTTGTACTTTTTATCAGGATGTCATCCACATATGATAAGGTACCTCGTTCAGTGGCATCAGGCATTGCCTTATGCATGAACACTGCAAACTCATGGCCTGCATTTATGTACCCGAAGGGCAGTCGGGTCCATGCATACTGTCGTTTGCCAAATGTAAAGGCCAGTTTGTACTGATCCCTTTCATCTACCTTAATCGTCCAATATCCTTGTGCACAGTCAAGGGCAGTGAAGATTTTGGATCCTTGTATTTGTGCCAAACACTGGTCAATGTATGGCACGGGCCATCCGGACATGTAAACACGTTTGTTTAACTGTCTTAGGTCCGAGCAGAGATGAAATTGACCATTAGGTTTGAGGACTCCAAGTATCGGATGATTGAATGAACTGTGTACTGGACGGATGATACCTTTCTCCTCCAAGTTTTTGACGATTTCCGATAGTGACTCGTAAGCCGCCAGCGGAAGTCGGTATTGTTTGACAAAAACAGGGGGTGCATCGGGATCTGTCTGGATTCTTGTAACGTGTAGGTCTGTTTCCCCACAATCATAAGAATCCTTTGCGAACATCTCCTGGAACTCTGCGAAGAGCTCCTTTAGCCGTTGACGCTTTGACTCATCGGAGCATGCGTCAGCCATGGAGATTTGTTCTTCCACCCGCTCCTGAAATTCTGGAAAAATCTCAGGCTGACTTAACTCGTAAGCTTCTTCAAGCTCACTAGTTAAATCGTTCTGGGTGTAGCATACCTTATCCTTTCCTTGCTGGTACGATTCATACTCTTTTTCATCGATCTCATGGTTGAAAACCAATGATGATTCTTCAATGTGGCATGTACCTTCTTCAGAGCTGAAAGGATAAACAGAGTGGATGTTAAATAACCCCTCAGGGGTTGAGGAAAAATGTTGTTCCACTGTTTGTTCTTCTGTCAGGTATTCATCAGGGATTATTCCAATAACATCATTTTGGAATCCAAATGTGTAGTATTCCGAATCCATAGCCAAACCAATTACGGTGTCCTTTTGTAGGGATATGCTATGGGAAACCATGTTATGAATTACCATATGTAACGGATCCTGATGGATATTGATCAGGGGAGTAGGCTTTACCTTTAGGCCGAGTTGCTGTATTCTGTTTGATAAACAGATCAACGCGTCTGTGTTCTTCAGCTTCTGTCCCTTCTTTATTTTAATGGGTAGAAGAAATGGTTTGCATCCTTCAGGAATTTCAACTTTCTCAGCAACCATGATACTTACGGCATAGGGCATCTGTTGTCCCCATCGTAAGGCTTGTTTTATATCCTGGAATCCCTCTGGGTTTCCCGGCAATCTGGACCATAAGGTGTTATTCACCAGGTCAATCTGTACGGCAAATCGGTGCAGAAGGTCATTACCTATATACATTTGATACCGTGGTTCATTTATCACGATGAAAACGTGCTCCGTAGTTTTGTTTCCTATGGAGATAGACAAAACGCATCTTGCAAACACATTATGACTTTGGGAATCTCCATCCAGATCATGAACCCATTGGTCCTGTGGAGAGAAACTTTTAATCATTTTAGGATTGGTGATCTGTTTCAAGAGTCCTAGGCTTATGTAACTTGCTTCGGATTTCAAATCCAACTTGGCAAATTTCACCCGGGCTATATTGTTTACCTGTACGGGAATCAATAAATTGTCATTGACCTTTTTAATCCGTACCATCGATTGAATGTGCCTTGTCAGGTCCGCGACTTCGTGATTGCCCCTTTCAAGAGAAATGGTTAATATATCATCATCCAGAGTTACCTTTTTGATTTTATCCCTCTGGATGGTAATGATGTGAGCGGCACCATTGACATCTTCCTCGGGTTTACCATTCTTCAGGATTGTGACCTCCGGTGTTTGATTGTTCCTGAAATGCACTTCAATAGAGCTAGGTTTCTCTTCAATCACATGACAACTGTGTTGTGCTTGTGTGTTGCAAGAGTATTCATAGGCAATGGGTGCCTTCACCTGAGTCCATACTGCTTCATTAATGAAATCAATTATGGGACTTAATCTTTTTAATAAATCGATTCCTATGATCATCCGATCATATGGAAGATCCACAATCAATGTGGGATGTCTAATTGTTTTCTTGCCAATCTTAAATGTCAACCAGGATGTTCCTTTTACCTGTAAGGCATCTCCACCTACACTTATCAAAGATCCATCAAATGACCTTAATCGTGGCTTCTTTGATGTTAAATTCAAAATCTTTTGGAAATAACTGATAGATAAAATGGTGGCTTGTGATCCAGTGTCTATTAATCCTTTGATTGGTCCGATAAGTTCATTTTGGAGATATATCTCCACAAAGTATCTGCCATCCACCTGGAACAAATCACAGAGAAAGTTAGGATGTTTACCCATCTGCTGTCTGAGAGGTTGACCTCTTTGCAGCTCCGTGACCTCTGCATTCCTGAGTCTCCCAGGACAAGCTGAAGGAGCAGCATCAGCCCCCGCCTTTGGGACAAGCTGTGTGACACCACAAGTCACAGCTGGCTCACGGCTAGATGCTGGAACGATGGGATTACACACTGGAACAGACATCTGGTCATATGAATTGACATCATTAGACTGCAAGACAAATGACATATTAGACATTTCCCCCCTGGCCCTAATTTCAGGGTCAGAGGTACTGCAAGGAAACATAGAATTATGAATCATATCAGATTCTACCACAATCAACTTAAGATCCTTACAGTGGCCTGGGTTCTGACCCGGCCCAATTTGCTTTATGATGTTGAGCTGGGACCTGGAGTTGCCCCTAAAAAAGGCTCAGGCTGTTTTCCTGGAGATACCAATTTTCTCACAATGTCACTCAACTGGGCCACTTGTTCTGCCAGCTGATCAAACCTGTTTGGTCTGGGCACATTTTGGTTTTGCTGAGCACCCTGGTTATCGGTAGGTGACCTACTCCTGGGTGAATTTGAGGATTCCTGCCTATCTTCCCTCTGTTGTCTGGGTCTATTATCCCAGCGCCTGTAACCCTGGTAATTCCTATAGTTATAGGGCCCGTACCCCTGGGGGCCTCTATTGTAATAGGGACGGTAGTTAGACCTCCCATTACCTGAATTATTCCCCTCTGATCCATTAGTATTTTGGGGTTTGGTCTGTTTGGGCGGTCCTACCTGTTGTTGCTGGGCTTGTTGAGCAGGTCCTGTAGACTGAGGGAACCTTCGTGGCTGGCTTTCAAATCCCAAACTAGGGTTTACCTTAGTTTCAGCTACCTTTTGCTCTGGGGATTTTTTAAACCTTCTCTCCTCTGTTGCATGGCACTCACTGATATTATACAGCGTGGTGGCAGCCGTCACCAACCAATCCAGGGGGGCATCAATATCCAGATCTCTGGCTAAGTTAAATTTGATCTGGGTTGGCATAGCATCATAGAATAACTGTTTGAATTCTTCAGATTCCCATTTTGGGGATCTATATGCTAACCCATAGGCATTTTTGAGGACAGAGAGGAATTCACGGGGACTCTGATTGGGTCTACATGTAAGGCTATATATGTCCCGTTTTGCAGCAGTGGTGGTTCGGTACGGTCCGAATTCCAATTTAACCTCATGCAAAACACTTGGCCAATCTTGAATGCCTCTCTCCCCAAATGAGGTAAAGTAATGACGATACTTATCATCAAATGCCCATGGAAGGAATCTGATCCGGTCAGCATCAGAGTATAATTTTAAAGAATCCATAGTGGATTCATACAGTTCCAAGTGATTGGCTATCTGAGAAGAACCTTTCTTGGAAAATTTGGATACTGTAGTATTCAAAAACTTAATTATGCTGGAGGAGCTCTGATCCTTATCTGAATATTGGGAATTTTTATTCCTAGAAACCACCTCAGCATATGTTGGTCGCCTATGATCCTGTGGCAAGGAATAAGTCACATGCTTACCCACACCACTGTCAAACTCACATGCACTTTCACAACTTTCATGAGACTTATACGGCACAGGTGATTTAACCCTAACATCTCTTCTCAGGGGAACATGTGGAGAGGAACTTCTAGGGGCTTCCATGTTATTGGCACCTAGTAAGGCGGTTGCAGTTTGGAATGCCCGACTTAATTGGGTGAATGCCTCCCGTGTAACCATGCCAACACTTTCAGGTTGCTGAGTATCTTGGATTGGGTCTGCTTTAAGAGCATGTGATGGCATGTCTGGATAGTGGGGAGTAAGACATGGAGGGTCAGGATATCCCACAGCGTTAGATGGATCCCTTTCATCATTGACTATATTATGGGCTGATCCATCTGTCTGTTTAATTTTGGAATACTGGAGATATAAATCCTCTAAATCACTTTTTGCCTTTTGGTATGCATCATGGCTGTGACTAAGGTTGTACTCTAAGTCTTTGATCTTCGCTTCTGAGGATTGTAGTTCTGATTCTATCTTGGATACATATATTTTTGTACCCATTATAGACTCATACCTAACTTTTGAGAGAGTACTGACTGCCAACAATGCATACAAAACAGGTGGCAATGCACATAAGAGGTGTTGGTCCCTTTTGGTATTATCAGTTGCCAAATCCATATATGTCAGGTATCTATCAACCATGCCACCTAACTTCCATATATCTCCACGTTCTTCATAGGCTCTTGCCTGCAGCTCATTAGTCCATTCATCTATATTTTTATCTAACTTCAAACGGGAATAAACATATTTGATAACCTTAGAGATTATCTTATCTGGGTCAGATGGACTATCTGCTAAAACCTGGCCATTACCTGGGTCGCTGCCTGTTACACTCATGATTTTGATCAATAATCAATAACAACAACAATTTGACTTGCCAATAAGGAATTAAGGAATATTTTCACTAATTGCACAAATTGGTCATAGAAATATCTCAATCAATCTCAGCAGTGCCTCCAAAATATGTCGGGTATTTATTTCATATAAGATATGAAATCATAAAAATTATGATTTCATATTTTTATGAAATATGAAAAATTAAAAATTAAAAATTTAATTGGCGGACATATAAACGCCAGTTCTTTTATTGATGAGATCTAAAGTTAATTTGTGCAGATAATGAAACAGGGTGCAATTAATTATATAAAATATAATTTATTACAAATAAATACATGCAGTAAAAATGGCATACAAATGAATATAAGGATAATATCAAAATTGACCACAAGATGATGCTCACTTAATTTAGTACACCAAGTACAATACAATGTTATTCAAATTATTATCAAATTATTACCGATTATTGAAATATTATAATGTAACAATAACAACAAAACAATAGAAGTGAATCTGTGGAAAATCCCTCATGCTCAATCAAAGAATATGGCAGTAAGAGACACCTTATAAATACGCCCGTTGGCCTAACTACGGATAATAATATCCGATCAGAGATTCTACTCTGATATCAATATTACAGGAATTCTAATGATGTGCACGTTCATTAAAATTTCCCATAAAATTATTGTTTTAACACTATTGACCCACTAATAATGGGGTCTCAACTATATGCCAATTGGAGCGATTTATAATTACTGCAAATGAAATAAATTATACATTACCCCTGGCTTTGGGATAAAGAGCTTTTAGAATGGACCCAGCTTTCCAAGGTTCAGATATGTCCCGTCCTATGGTATGTTCCTGACGTGTGAAGTGATGCTGATGAATGAATCTTTGTAAAGAGTTCCGTTGTGAAGAAGTCCTTGTGAAGTTTTTCTTTTTGTGAAGTTTGTGAAGTGTCTGTGAAGAAGTGTGCTGATCTACCCAAAAACTGGATCAGATATCCCCATCCTTATATATGCCCATCCCCTCTTGGAATAGGGATTACCAATTAGATAAGGTGGGTGTGACGTATGTTAAACATGGGAATGATGTCACTTAACTGACATTCCTCAGAAACTTCTGCCCATCTACCACTTGATGGCACTGTTGTATCATATAACAATTTTGAATATTTTAAGAATTAACATATATACAGATTGTTTTATTACTACTTAAACTTTGCCCTTTCACACCTTAAATCAATTAGGAGGGGTTCTTTCTGACACTTTGCTCAGACTGACTGGCGGTATCAGAAGTTTTCCTAATCCCTGAATTTATGGGGCAGATAGGAGTCAGGATGGTTTTTCTGGTTTGTGTACCTTAACTGTCTTCAGCTATTGAGTGATGATGTTTGAGATAACATCAGCTCCTCTAAAATAAACCCTATTTAAGAAATTTCCACTTAAACACATTTTATATCCCCTGGAATATACCCTCTCAGTGAGATACAGACATATAAAGATACATTAATAATATTTGGTTATAATACATCAATATCACATAGTATATATGAATCATTAATAAGTTCAAACGCTAAATAAATGCACACAGGAATATATCTATATGCGAATATATGAATAGATATCTGTTCCACACCAGATGTGTTTTATGGACGTCTCTTATCAGATCATGGTTTAGCCATGAAACACCCATTGTTCCTCAGACAGACAAGTTTAGAGAAACCTGTGTAGATAAATCCATGTCTCTAAACAATAATAAAAGTATAGTCTTCTCTATATATTCACTTTTAACACATTGAACTTGCTATGAACCCATCTTGGTTTTTTTCAGGTTCATGCTGATCACATGTTGTTAAAGGCAATGATCATCCATATTGAATATGGTATCATCAGATACATTGTACACTTATGAAAATGCACAACAGGTGAAAGATTGATGGACATCGGCTGCAGGTGCCAACTGTGGTCTTTCAGCAGGAGACTGGGTGGGAGACAATGTGAAGGAACTGGATCCACTGTCAGCAACCCAATCTACTATCGCCTGTACTTGTTCAGGCCTCACCATTCGTAGAGCAGCATTAGGCCCCACCAAATACCGCTGCAGGTTTTGTCGCCTACTCACACCTGAGGAAGGGGTTTTACTTGTGCGTGTAGCTGGCACAGATCGACCACATCCTCTCCCTGCAACAGGAGCTCTACCAGCAGCACCACGACCTGGGCCACGTCCCTTATTTGACGCTCTCCTCATATTTTTTTGAATTTAGGATCTTGCCCTAAATGGGTGTTTAATTAATAGTAGAAAAGAACGACAGTATGTAAAGGGTGTATCTCACACGGCCTGAACCAGACTAGGCCTCATTTAAAGATTTCTTTGCACAAAATGGCTGTATTTCAAATGGCTGCATTTCAAATCGCTGTATTTCAAATGGCTGAATCAAACCCCTGTATGTATAGGGGGGAACTCACACGCCCTGAATCAGTGTAGGCCTGAATTAAAGATTTTTTTGCACAAAATGGCTGTATTTCAAATGGCTGAATCAAACCCCTGTAAGTATAGGGGGAATCTCACACGCCCTGAATCAGTGTAGGCCTGAATTAAAGATTTATTTGCACAAAATGGCTGTATTTCAAATAGCTGCATTTCAAATGGCTGAATCAAACCCCTGTATGTATAGGGGGTTTCTCACACGCCCTGAATCAGTGTAGGCCTGAATTAAAGATTTTTTTGCACAAAATGGCTGTATTTCAAATGGCTGTATGTCAAATGCCTAATTCAAACCCCTGTATGTAGAGGGGGTATCTCACACGTTCTGAACCTCTGTAGGACTGAAGTAAATATATCTTTGCACAAAAAGGCTGTATTTAAAATGGCTGAATCAAACCCCTGTATGTATAGGGGGGATATCACACGCCCTGAATCAGTGAAGGCCTGAATTAAATATTTATTTGCACAAAATGGCTGTATTTCAAATGGCTGTATTTCAAATGGCTGAATCAAACCCCTGTATGTAGAGGGGGGATCTCACATGCCCTGAATCAGTGTAGGCCTGAATCAAAGATTTATTTGCACAAAATGGCTGTATTTCAAATGGCTGTATGTCAAATGCCTAATTCAAACCCCTGTATGTAGAGGTAGTATCTCAGAGGGCCTGAACCTCTGTAGGCCTGCAGTAAATATATCTTTGCACAAAATGGCTGTATTTCAAATGCCTAATTAAAACCCCTGTATGTAGAGGGGGGATCTCACAGGGCCTGAACCAGTGTAGGCCTGAATTCAATATTGGTGCACCAATTGGCGGTATTTAAAATCTCGGAATGTAACCCTTATGTATTAAGGGTGTATCTCACAATGACATCTGCATCAAAGGCTGCCAACAAAAAATTTTGTGCCCAAATGAGTGTTTGTTTAAAAACTGAATTTGACAGCAGTATATAAGCCTGTAATTTCACACAAGCTGATGCTGCAAGGCCTGAAAATAGTGGTTTTTGTCAAAAGAGTGTGTTTTTCAAACCCCAGAAAATGATGGGTGTATTTCTACCTTAAATTGCACACTGACTAATCCAGATGTTGTAGATTGCCCAAAAAGTCTTTTTTTGCTAACAGAATATGAAATCTGTATATATCAAACTTGAATTTAACACTTGCAGATCTGGAAAATACAGTTTTTTGTTTTTTTAAAAAGTGTGTTTTTCAAACCCCAGAAAATGGTGGGTATATTTTTACCCTAAATTGCAGACTGACTAATACAGATGTTGTAGATTGGCAAAAAATTATTTTTTTGCTAACAGAATATGAAAGATGTATATATTAAACTTGAATTTAACACTTGCAGATCTGGAAAATACTGTTTTTTGAAAAAAATAGTGTGTTTTTAAAACCCCCAAAAATGATGGGTGTATTTCTACCTTAAATTGCACACTAACTAATCCAGATGTTGTAGTTTGCCCCCAGAAAATGGTGATTTACAATGTCCCAAAAGCTCAGATGCAGTGCTGGTGCACTGAGCATGCATAAAATGGCCGCTGCAGCCACCCACCTAACTAACAGAATTCTAAAAGTTAGTATTTTTTGGTCAATGATCTCATGGCAGGGTAAAACGATAGTGCCCTGCACCCACACAACTATTTGTCTGTAGATCGCTGAGTTAGATTCTCTTCTATGCTCTCCCTGAAATCATAAGTCCAGCAGCATCCTCTCCCTACACTTGTAACAGCAGAGTGACGTGCAGCGCTATGTGACTCAAGCTTATATAGAGCCTTGGTCACATGTAGCTCTGGCCAATCACAGCCATGCCATTAGTAGGCATGGCTGTGATGTCCTCTTGGGGCAAGTAGTATGACGCTTGTTGATTGGCTGCTGTGCAGCCTTTCAAAAAGTGCCAAGAAAGCGGCGAACACTGAACCCGAACTTTTACTGAAATGTTCGGGTCCGGGGTCCAAAAATCCTAAAGTTCTGTACGAACCCGAACTTTACAGTTCAGCTTCGCTCAACCCTACTAATAAGCCCTTTTTCCCACTAATAAAAACCAAAAAAGACTTTAGAACATATAACTGCACCGATGAACGGCAGATAATACTTTTTTTGTTGCCACTAATACTCGCCAAAAAGGGCTGTAATTTTCTCACTTCACCACACAATGGCTAATAACAATGGCTAATAAGATGTAGAATTATTTCCTAGTAATACACCCTATTAAGGGCTGTATCAGACAGCACTTGTACCCCAATAAAAGGAACAGTTTGCTGGAATTACAAAGGTATCATCTTTTGCAAACCTAAAAGCATCAGTATAATAGCAATTTGGATCCCCGGTCAGTGCAGTAAGGTGTAATTGGATTGCTCCTATTACCCAGGCTGTACACTCTCCTATTGGACCCTGTTCTGCTTCAATACTATGGAAAAATTCCTCCCTATCCTTACCCTTCAATTCTAATGCTCTTTCCCTGAACGTCTATTCAGCAAAATAACAGTTTTCAAGTCTTTCCTAGCACTTTCCCTAGCGCCTGCTGACATCTCTCCCTGCACTAAGTACACTGGAAAATGGCTGAATCCAAAATGGCTGAGGCTATTTATAAGGCTGTGACATCACAGGGCTGGCTGGCTGCTGATTGGCTGCATGCATGGCATTGTGGGTGATCCCTCATTCCCAGAGTTCTTTGCTCCATGTCCTAACATGTGCAGCAGCCATTTTAGGAAAAAATGTGATTCGTAACCACGAAGCATGAGGAAATTCGGATTCAGTGCAAAGCAAATTTTTCCCGAAATTCGGATCAAATTTCAACTTCATCAACTTTAATTTGCTCATCTCTAATTTTTGGCTTACACACGCCTATGAAAACACATTGGAAAGAGATTTATTTTACATTAAACCTCACAAAGTCATGGAATTATGCTATAAAACTAGGGGCACACAAATTTTACTTGTTAAGATATATAAAAAAAACTAGCAGAAGGACCCGGCTTTGCATGGGTATATTTGATCTATTTTATTTAATGTTTGTGTGTGTCATTAAAATATATTGACAGTATCCACTATAACAGTGACCTCCACAGCCCCCCACCTCTTATCACTGACCCCCACAGTTCCCCTTCTCCTTAAAATGGGACCTCCACAGAAGCCCACCCCCTTAACTTTGACCTTCACAACATCCTGCCCGTTAACAGTGAGTTCCATAGCATCCCACCCATTGACAGTGACCTCCACAGGGGTCTGCCCCTTAACAGTAACCGTAAATTTTAGACTTGTCCCCTTATCTGACCTCCACCATTCCCGGCCCCCCTTAACAGAGACTTCCACAGCGACTGCCCATTTAACAGCGACTGTAACAGTACCCCGGTTCCTTAACATTGACTTCCACTGTACCCTGCTCAATTAACAGTGACCTCACATCACCCCGCTGCCTTAACAGTAACCTCACAGTACTCTGCTGTCACTTTAATAGTGGCCTCCACAGTCCTCTCCTCCATTAACTGTGACATACACAGCGGCCTGCCCCCTTAACAGTAACATTCACAGCGCCCTCCCTTTTAACAGTGACCTCCGCAGTGGTAGCCCTTTTATTAGTGACCTCCACAGTGCCCCATCTCATTAACAGTGATTTCCACAATAACCCATCCCCTTAACAGTGACCTCCACAAAGCTCTGTTCCCTTAAAATGTGACCTCCACAATACTCCACTCCCTTAACAGTGACCTCTACAGCACCCCACCTCTTAACTTTGACTTCCATAGTGGACCGTCCCCTTAACTGTGACCACCACCTTTCCCTGCCCTGTTAACAGAGACCTTCACAGCACCTGCCTCTTTAACAGAGACCTTCACAGCACCTGCCTCTTTAACAGTGACCTCCACAGCAGCCTGCCTATTTAGCAGTGACCTCCACAGTGGCCGCCCCTTTATTAGTGACCTCCACAGTACCCCATCTCCTTAAAAGTGATTTCTACAGCACCCCGCCCCTTAACGGACAGGGTGCTGTGGGATGGACCATCCCTTTAACTGTCAACTCTATAGCAGTCTGCCCCTAGGGTGGCCAGAGGTCCGGTTTTATGCCGGACAGTCCGGCTTTTAGACTCCCTGTCCTCCATCTGGTGCAGGGCCTGGAGAGACACAGGGATGTCCTTTAGAACAGCTCACTCTTAGACAGCAGCACTTTACTGTCTGAGCGTGAGCTACAGGGAGAAAGTCAACCTCCCTCCCACCCCTGCAGCTGACAGAAGTTGATTTTTTTTCCTTCATTTTTTCAATCCCTGTTGGCTGCAGAGTGGGAGGGGGCGTGACCTAACCGGGTCAGGGCATGACTTAGCTTGACCTGGGGGTGGGGTTTTTAAGTCTGTCTTTTGAGGGTGGCCTAAATGGCCACCCTACCTGCCCCCTTAACTGTGAACTCCACAGCACTCCGCTCCCTTAACAGTGTCATCAACAGCGCCCTTCCCCTTTAAAACTGACCTACAGCAGTGAAGAAAAATGGCTGGGTTGCTATGGAAACCTGGTGTAAAACTGTGTATGTGGAGACTAAGGGCCTGTAAACTTCTATTGGCTGATAAGGGACATGTAATCATGTGTATGGCAGTTGGGATATGAGGAAAAAGACTTGTAGGCTTCTATTGACTAATGTAGGTAATGTGTTGTGCCATATTTGCATTTTTTTTTTCGGGAATATCTCAGGAACGATATGTCCTAGAGAGCTGAGACCTGGTCTAAAACCTTCCCCGACACCTGATGTTCCTATGTGCCAAATTTACATACATACATCCAGTTTTATATATTTGATAATAAAATTAATGGCGGAAGTAATAATATTCAAAAGTGAAGGGAAATGGGAAAGAGATATAGGTGTAAGAGGTTAAATTCAATGGGGAAAGGTATATAAAAATATTAAAGATTATTCTTTGTCAAAAAAACATAGGATGACCCAATTTAATATCCTGCATAGATTTTATTATACCCCTAAATTACTGCACAGGAGTAAGTTGAAGAATAACTCTAAATGTCAGCGTTGTCAACAAGAACTGGCAGACTTCCTATGGGCTTGCCCTAAAATAAGGGAATATTTGAACCAGATTTTTCAGATAGTGGAGAGAAAGATAGGTGTAAAATGTCCTGATACACCAGAAGTAGCAGTGCTTGGTGACGTGGATAAATGTATTAAAGCTGGAAATAAATAAAAATGTATCCTACGAGTGCTTTTAACAGCACAAGTTATTATTACCAGAGTATGGTGCTCAGAAAAATCCCCAGATATAAAGTAATGGTGAGGTGTGTTGAATACGGTTATTATTTTCAGAGTATTAACCAAGAAGTCAAATGGAATAAAATTTGGTGTTGGTGGATGGGTTATGGATAAGAGCCATAAAGGTAGGGAAGTGAGAGAGGAGGATAAAGGAAATGTGTATGTGTTTATGTGTACATACATGTATATGCAACTTTTTTTCTCTCTCCAGATGGCATCCACAGGGGGGGGGGGGGGGGGGGGGGGGCGCGGCAGGGTTGGTGTGGTGTATAAAACTCTTTATAAGGTGTATTATAAATATAGTGCTAACAGTGATTATATGTAAAGTGAAGATTAAAAAAAAAAAGAAAAGAGCAGGGGTCCTAAGACAGAGCCTTGAAGGAGATATGTCGAGCTAAGGCTTAGCTAAACACTGAAATGCCTTCTAAGAAGACAAAAAAAATGATATACATAACAACAAAAAGGGGCCCTGAAACTAAACTGAGGATGATGCAATATACAGTAGACTACCCTTTCACGGCTGTTCTATAGCTGCATCAACATCTCGAACACCGTGATACCTCCATCTCTCTGTCCCTGTACTCTTTCAGTGATTTGCACAAACGTTCTTCTTAAATGAAGGGTTTAACTTATGTTTTATTTTCATGGATTGAGAAACCTCAATTCCCAGGAAAGCACAAAGCAGGGTTTTGGAAAATGAAATGACTAATTGACACTTTTCCTCTCAACATAATGACCATCTCAATTGGTTTCCTATTTTAATGGTTGAGGAGAAAAATTATCAACAGAAATAATATATTGCCAAGGTTTATTGTGTGGGCAAAGTCTTCACACTATATGTTTATATTCAGCTATGGAATGTTCATTTGTTGATTAGAGAATTATAGAATAAATAGATTTTGCTTACTAAAAAAAAAAATGTCAGCACATACAGATTTTTTGTATGCACATTGAAGTCGACATTAAAAGTTGCAACAAATTCATAGTCAAAAACAGACCGAGTTCAGAGTAGGCAGAGTTTGTGCAAATCCATGAAAAAGTCCAAAGGTCAGGCTGCACAGAATCAATACGGAGAACAGGCATGGTTCAGATCAGGTGGCAGAGAGTCAGAATCCGAATATCAGGCAGAAGTTGGTATATGGGCAGATGAATGATTTATAGCATCTTAGCAGGATCTAGCAAGCTACAGAAACCTATTGCTCAGGCATATCTCCCCAGAGAGAAACACCCTAGGTAACCACAGGAGTCCAGCCATTGGCTGCTGCAGATTCTATACAGGTGCTCTGGCCCTTTAAGAGCTGGGGAAGACACATGTGCGTACTTTTGGGACACGGGAAGATACCTTGCAGCTGGGCTGTGTTCTTCAGCATGGGACACAGAGGTCCAGGCCAAAGGTGAATGATGCAGCGCCCATGCCTGCACTGGATATCCAGATGGCTGCGGACACAGAGCGCTGCTATGACAGTGCTGTGGATACAATGATATGCTGCCACATCAAGTTTGTGAAAAGTTATAAAACAAGGGAATATAACTATGAAATGTGTTCTAGTTTAGCTGAGATACTATGCACAGTGCTGCTCCTATTTTCCTTCATCACTGACATCGATGGACAAAGCACCACAGAATCATGAACTAAAGACATAGTTCTTCAAAATCAGAGCGAAGCTTTTAATACAAGAAATAAGTAAAAGGTCATGTGGTGTGAAATCAATAGAAAGCACCGGAATTCATGTTGTGAGGATAAAGAGTAAAAGAGAAAATTCAACAGGTATTTTCATAAAGGAATAGTCATATTGTGTATTTTGTAGACAAGTAATTAAAGATTAGGGTTGATTAAGATGACACATGACTGGAAAAAGCCTTACATAATGATACATTTTATTTTTAGATATCAGATCAAAATCAGTATTGTCATATGTGGCATTTACAGAGTTCACAGGTGCATGAAATGTTTATTAGTTCCAAGTGAAAAATGTCAACTAAAATCCTATTTCTTCCTAAGCTCTAATTAGTTATATGCAACATTATACATTGTTTTCTATAAATTCAGTGGGCAGTCCTAATCAGTGATTGACAGCATTCCCGGTATTCACTGGTAGCGATCAATCACTGTTAGAATCACCCTCTGGACAAGAAATGAGCAATGGTTTAAATGAAAATAAATAGTTATACTGATTATTTTCCCACAAAACTGTATATCAATCTACTCAGCTACCCCATCTCTTTACCATGCTGGACCCGGATAGGACTGCAGGTATAACTTGAGAGTTTCCCTTTAAATGCTCCTGCACATCCCATTTATATAGTGTACTAGCAGAAGGACCCGGATTCGCACGGATATATTTCATCTATTTCATTTTATGTTTCTGTGTGTCTTAAAAAAATATATACAGTTTCCCCCATAACAGTGACCGCTACAGTACTCGCCCCTTTAACAATGACCTCCACAGTGCCCGCTTCTTTAATAGTGATCACAGTGTCTGCCCCTTTAACAGTGACCTACACAGTGGCCGCCCCTTTAACATTGACCTCCACAGTGGCCGCCCCTTTAACAGTGACCTCCACAGTGCCCACCCCTTTAACAGTGACCGCATCTTTAACAGTGACCTCCACAGTGCCCACCCCTTTAACAGTGACCTCCACAGTGCCGGGCCCTTTAACAGTTACTTCCACAGTGTCAGCACCTTTAACAGTGACCTCCACAGTGCCCACCCCTTTAACAGTGGCCACCCCTTTAACAGTGACCTCCACAGTGCTTGCCCCTTTAACATTGACTACCCCTTTAACAGTGACTTTTATAGTAGCTGTCCCTTTAACATTGACCTTCACAGTGCCTGCCCCTTTAACAGTGACTTCCTATCTCCTATTGCTGCTCTGCACAGACCTCCGGCCACTACTTCTCGTATGAATCCCCCTCAGAGCCTCTTCACCTACTTGTTGTGTTCACCCCTCTTGTCCATCCAGGGCCCCGGACCCCTGTCTCACTCCTCTGCCTCTCATTATGGTGGTTTCTAAACCGCATTCACCATAAGGACCTTCTAATGTCTCAGGGTCATGTGACTGTGCCCCCTTATAGACTGTATGGCAATAACTGTATCCACTTCTCTGCCAACGCCACGTTTTTTAGACCTGGCATGAGTGGGGAAAATTTGCAGATTGCGGTGCTAAGGACCTTTGCGCCACAATCTGTGTCAGAAATACGCCTAATATAGATGTAGTTCTGTTTAATAAATGACCCCCTAATTGTATTATTATTCCAGGGTAGGGCTAATATCTTTATAGTATATAGATTCTAGTGTATTATACTGTGCCATGTATTCCCAATAGATAAATGATCTTTGGGAAACAGTCCTCACCCCTGACCACCAGGACCAGGTTGTGCTCTGTGACCCGCTGTGTACTGGTGCTTATTCTGACACTAAGGTTGGGTTCACATCCTATTTTTGCCATCCATTTAATGTATATCTAAAATGTATACATTAACAGATGCCTCAGACTGATGCCGTACTGTGGCGGCCATTCACCACACAGTTTCATTGTAAAAAAAATATATACATTAACGTATGTATTTTTTACTGGACTCTGCAGGATACTAAAATTTTCTGGGCCCAGTCAATTCTAGCTACATCACTGCACAGCTCCTTTTCTCCTTCAGGCCTGGCCCAGTGGTGACGTCATGATGTGCGTCTCACTGCAGCAGCGGACCTGAGGAGAGAAGGAGCACAGGGAGATGAGCTGTGGTTAGTGAATGACAGGACCACCGGCTCCCCAACGCTCCAGCAATGATAGGTATGTGAGGGGGCCACTGGGGGGGTCATTACACTGTGAGGGTCCCTTACATAGTATAATTACCCCCAGTGCCCCCCATTTAGTATAAGGATCCCCAATGACTCTCCATTCAGTATAATGACCCCCAGAGCCCCTATTCAATATAATGAACCCCAATGACCCCCCAGTGTAAGGGAATTCAGTATAATAACCCCTGTTCACCCCCTCCATACAGTATAACCCCCAGTGTGAGGGCCACTGAGGGTCATTATTCTTAACGGGGGGCGACTGGGGGTCATTATTCTGAATGGAGGGCCACTGTGGGGTCATTATACTGTGTGGGGGGCCACTGGGGGTTATTATACAGTGTGGGAGCCACATGGGGATTAGTGATGAGCGGGAGGTGCCATATTCGATTTCGACGAAATTCGGGAATATTCGCTTGAATATTGGCTTGAATATTCGTCGAAATTGAATATTCGTCATTATTCTAGTTATCGCGATTAATATGCGATTTAAATAATTGCGTATTGCGATTTAAACTTAAGGTAACTTTCTTATTGGTTTGATATCTAGAATTAGCGAAGAAGAGGAATATGACGAATGTATTCGTCATATTCCTCAAAACGAAGATAACAAAGTATTCTCCATCTTCGTTTTAGCTCCATATTCGTCAACTTCGCTAATTCTAGCAATCAAATAGGAAAGTTGACTAGAGACGGCTACATTTTTAATTCGCTATGCGATTATATTACTTAGCTTTTTTTTTAATAAAGAAAATAATTATAATACTTGATAATTATAATTATTCTATTTATTAAAAAAAAAAAAATAATAATATAATCGCATAGCGAATTAAACACAGCTGTCTCTATAGTCAACTTTCCTATTTGATTGCTAGAATTAGCGAAGTTGACGAATATGGAGCTAAAATGAAGATGTAGAATACTTCGTTATCTTCGTTTTGAGGAATATGACGAATACATTCGTCATATTCGTCATCTTCGCTAATTCTACCAAGCCAACCATAGTAAACCAGGTCTAAGTTGAAATCGCAATGTGATTACTTCAAGTTATATTAATCGAATTGCGATTTCAACTTAGAGCTGTGTTTCTAATGGGTCTGCTTGCTAGAATTAACGAAGTTAACGAATATGGAATATAGCAGTGCTAAGTTGAAATCGCAATTCGATTAATATAACTTGAAGTAATTGCATTGCGATTTTAACTTAATTCTCACATCCGACAGTACATTCTAGTATGGAGGCGTTCCCATGGTGATGGGGACGCTCCATGAGCACGGAAGTCGGCAGAAGCGGCAAAAGGCACTGACTGGAACAGCCAGGAAGTCAGGAATCCTCAGGACAGGTAAGAACTACTTTTGGGAAGTGGAAAAGAAAAAAATATAACAATAAAAAAAACAAAAAAAACAAATATTCGAAATAGCGAATTTATAGTGCTATATTCGAAATATTCGCGAATTAGCGCAGTGCCAATATTTGTTAAAAAAATTTGCTTTTTGAATATTCGCGCTCAACACTAATGGGGATATGTAAATGTAAAAAAATGCCTCAAGGGGGCCCACTGGAATTTATCGCTCAAGGGCCCACATGAACCTAGAGCCTCCAGGCCCCTCTTGAACTGTGAGTTCCATAGTCTCACTGCTCTTACTGTAAAGAATCCTCTTCTATGTTTGTGTACAAACCTTCTTTCCTCCAGACGCAGAGGATGTCCCCTCGTCACAGTCACAATCCTGGGAATAAATAGATGATGGGATAGATCTCTATACTGACCCCTGATATGTTTATACATAGTTATTAGATCTGCCTTAGGCGCATTTTTTCTAAAGTGAATAAACCTAATTTTGATAATCTTTCTGGATACTGTAGTCCACCCATTCCAGTTATTATTTTAGTTGCCCTTCTCTGAACCCTTCCCAGCTCTGCTATGTCTGCCATACTTATTTTAACCTGAAAAAAAAAAAAAAATTAAGTCTCATTATTTGCGATAAAAAAATAAAAATAAAAGATTACATTGAATCTCTAGCAAAAGGCAATTTATAGATGTGTCAGCCAATCAGAAACTTTAACTCAGAGGAAACATGCCAGCCATTATTATCTCTTTTCATTAAACGCAAGAGCAACATAGCATAATGCTTTACAGAACAGGGCACGCTGAGGGTGCAGGGAATTGAATGAGCATAATAACTCCATATTCACAGCACACACAGTAATTGCTTTCAAGTAATTTGTTAAACTTTCCGCTGACCGTTTTAAATAACAAGGTTTATCAAACTACATTCCCTTTCATCAATAGAAGGCTATCCCTACAGAAATGACGGACCAGCCTTAATGTATCACAAAAAACGTTTCCAGCTTTATTGTGAACAGTCTGAAAGAAAATATTAAAGAGTTGTACTTGGGAACAAGATTTTTTATTTATTTTTTGCCTGGAATAACCCCTTAAAGGGAAGCAGTCACCGGGATTTTGTGTATAGAGCTGAGGACATGGGCTGCTAGATGGCCGCTAGCACATCCGCAATACCCAGTCCCCATAGCTCTGTGTGCTTTTATTGTTGGAAAAAAACGATTTGATACATATGCAAATTAACCTGAGAAGAGTCCTGACTGACTCATCTCACATACAGGACACATCTCAGGTTAATTTGCATATGTATCAAATCAGTTTTTTTACACAATAAAAGCACACAGAGCTATGAGGACTGGGTATTGCGGATGTGCTAGCGGCCATCTAGCAGCCCATGTCCTCAGCTCTATACACAAAATCCAGATGACAGGTTCCCTTTAACAGGTTAGGAAGAGTAGAGGACACTGCACTATTCTCTTCTGCTTTATTCACCATGCAATGCATTCCCCAAACATTGTGCTGTCAGGTTCATGGAGCATGTCGCTGTGCGCACCTTCATCTATAAATGCAACACTTCTTTTACATGAGCGATACGGATTGTGTCAGGATCTGTTCAGGGAAAACATGATGGTTTTGCACGCAAGTATAAACAGTTTTTGGATTGCATGCATTTTTCCATGCGCATGAAGAAAAACTGAAGAATAACATCAACATCTCCTAGAAGCCATCAGTGAAAAACGCATTGCATCCAGATGCCTTCTATTTTTTCATGCAAGAACCAATATATACACTGCGTGCAGAATTATTAGGCAAATTAGTATTTTGACCACATCATCCTCTTTATGCATGTTGTCTTACTCCAAGCTGTATAGGCTCGAAAGCCTACTACCAATTAAGCATATTAGGTGATGTGCATCTCTGTAATGAGAAGGGGTGTGGTCTAATGACATCAACACCCTATATTAGGTGTGCATAATTATTAGGCAACTTCCTTTCCTTTGGCAAAATGGGTCAAAAGAAGGACTTGACAGGCTCAGAAAAGTCAAAAATAGTGAAATATCTTGCAGAGGGATGCAGCACTCTTAAAATTGCAAAGCTTCTGAAGCGTGATCATCGAACAATCAAGCGTTTCATTCAAAATAGTCAACAGGGTCGCAAGAAGCGTGTGGAAAAACCAAGGCGCAAAATAACTGCCCATGAACTGAGAAAAGTCAAGCGTGCAGCTGCCAAGATGCCACTTGCCACCAGTTTGGCCATATTTCAGAGCTGCAACATCACTGGAGTGCCCAAAAGCACAAGGTGTGCAATACTCAGAGACATGGCCAAGGTAAGAAAGGCTGAAAGACGACCACCACTGAACAAGACACACAAGCTGAAACGTCAAGACTGGGCCAAGAAATATCTCAAGACTGATTTTTCTAAGGTTTTATGGACTGATGAAATGAGAGTGAGTCTTGATGGGCCAGATGGATGGGCCCGTGGCTGGATTGGTAAAGGGCAGAGAGCTCCAGTCCGACTCAGACGCCAGCAAGGTGGAGGTGGAGTACTGGTTTGGGCTGGTATCATCAAAGATGAGCTTGTGGGGCCTTTTCGGGTTGAGGATGGAGTCAAGCTCAACTCCCAGTCCTACTGCCAGTTTCTGGAAGACACCTTCTTCAAGCAGTGGTACAGGAAGAAGTCTGCATCCTTCAAGAAAAACATGATTTTCATGCAGGACAATGCTCCATCACACGCGTCCAAGTACTCCACAGCGTGGCTGGCAAGAAAGGGTATAAAAGAAGAAAATCTAATGACATGGCCTCAGTACACCTCTCTGAACAGTGTCTGGGAGGCTGTGGTTGCTGCTGCACGCAATGTTGATGGTGAACAGATCAAAACACTGACAGAATCCATGGATGGCAGGCTTTTGAGTGTCCTTGCAAAGAAAGGTGGCTATATTGGTCACTGATTTGTTTTTGTTTTGTTTTTGAATGTCAGAAATGTATATTTGTGAATGTTGAGATGTTATATTGTTTTCACTGGTAAAAATAAATAATTGAAATGGGTATATATTTGTTTTTTGTTAAGTTGCCTAATAATTATGCACAGTAATAGTCACCTGCACACACAGATATCCCCCTAAAATAGCTAAAACTAAAAACAAACTAAAAACTACTTCCAAAAATATTCAGCTTTGATATTAATGAGTTTTTTGGGTTCATTGAGAACATGGTTGTTGTTCAATAATAAAATTAATCCTCAAAAATACAACTTGCCTAATAATTCTGCACTCCCTGTAGAATGTGCTGCAATTTTTCCTGGACGGAAAGATAAAGCATGAAAAATGAAGGTTATGTGCACTGACCCATTAAAATGAATGGGATTCCGACTGGATGCTATGTGTTCGCTGCAAGTATTGCATCGGGACAGAAAACTCACTTGTGTGAAAGAGCCGTTATTTCATGCGCTCAGGCTGTGGTGTGTTGCCAAACTCTGGGATCCATTACTGTATTATGATTCCATGCACCAGCCAGTGGCGTACTTCCAGTAGAGGAAGACCACACAGTTGCTGTGAGGCCCCTGTAAGTCCATGTCATAAGAACAGTCCGGAGGCTCAGAAAGCTAAAGGACCTATGTTGATGTCATCAAAGGTCCTGCACATCTATTTACCCCTTAAGGACCCAGCCATTTTTCACCTTAAGGACCAGGCCATTTTTAGCAAATCTGACATGTGCCACTTTATTTGGTAATAACTTTAAAACGCTTTTACTTATCCAGGTCATTTTGAGATTGTTTTCTCATCACATATTGTACTTCATGACAGTGGTAAAATTAAGTAAAAAAAAAATCATTTTTATTTATAAAAAAATACCACATTTACCAAAAATTGGGAAAAATTACCAAATTTGCAAATTTCAATTTCTCTACTTTTATAATAGATAGTAATAACTCCAAAAATATTTATTACTTTACATTCCCCATATGTCTACTTCATGTTTAGCTTATTTTGTGAATGACATTTTATTTTTTGGGGACGTTAGAAGGCTTAGTTTAGAAGCAAATCTTGAAATTTTTCTGAAAAGTTCCAAAACCCACTTTTAAGGACAGTTCAGGTCTGAAGGCAGTAGAAAACGTAGGCTACAGCAGCATCTCCAAACAGTTACCTCTTTATTCAGAACTCCATGGCACGGTGATGGAATCACACAGCAGTACCTACTTAATGTGTATACGCCTCTCTGGTTCACCTGTGTAATCTTCACATGATCACGGCTATGTGTCACGACCATGGTTATGGTCGTGACTCCTGACCCGCATGCAGTTGCCTGCGGTTTGGTTTTTGTCAATCACATGGTGAGGGCGGCTGGATTGTTGCCTCACATGTGGTTGCCGCTGACAACATGTTTGTGCTTGGCAGCTTGCTGCAATCTGCATGCGGTTACACCTGGCAACCTGTCTTTGTAGGTGTGCCGTTTTATATGTTTGGTGTGCACGAAGTTTGGGTGTGTGCACTGTGATAGTTTCCCTTCACTTGTGGCTGCCCGAGGTAACGTGTTGTATTCTGTACATGTGGTGGCAGTGTCTCGGCCTTCTGGCTGACTCCCAGGACACGGTTGCCACACAAGTCGTTGCCTGCGGTAACAGCTGCAGTGTGATATGGGTTTGTACACTTCCCCTGTATGTGGCTGTTTTCCCTTGCCTGGTCTAGGAAGGGTTAATTCCCTTCTGTGTGTGTGAACACTGGGTGTGTCTGCGTGGGTGTGGCTACTTGGGCCTATATAGCCTCTGCTGAGAGCAGTAGTCAGAGGGGTACTTCAGCCATGGTCTGCTGGAGTCATCCTCCTACTTTTATACCACCTGCCAGTGAGGGCCACCCTTGTGGTCATAAGCAAATGTTGTTATGTGATGTTAAGTTTATGTTTATGTGGTGTCTGTTATTATTGCAGCTATGGTTCTGGCTTCCTGTGTGTTTATGTGTGCTGTGTCCTTTTATGTCTGTGTGTGGACTTCAGCACTTGTGTCGAGGGATCCAGTCAGTGAGTCTGTGGCAGGTAGGGGTGGAAGTCTTTCACTCTCCTGCCATATCCATGGTCAGTTTATGTTTATATCCCCTTGCAGCTCGGCCAGTTTAGACTCCTGTTTCTCTGCATCCAGGAGGAACAGGTGGTCTACCCAGCTCCTAGTTCAGGGATCGTCGGAGGGTGAGTAGGGATCCGAGGTTCCTGAGCATGAGCCCTCCTACCATCAAGGTCGGTTCAGGCAGCTAGGAGTCAGGGTCAGATTAGGGGTGCGTTAGGAGGTGACCTGCTCCCTAATTCTACTGTTCTGGCCGAGCAGCGACCTACCATCTCCTGACATCGCACGGCTGAGGGTTTTCCCCATCCTCAGCCGTGACACTATGCGAACCTCGGCGTACCTCTCGAGTGACTGCGCATGTCCGAGTACGTAAATTGTCCGCGACAGTGCGAGAGTTAATCAAATCTCGCGGGCTTTGACCAGCGGCGTCAACAACCAATGAGAGACGCCCGCACCGGCGGCATCATAGCCGACGTGCAAGTCACATGACCGGTGATTCCGATCACATGACTGCTGTTTGTATATATGATATCAATAGCCACTCTGCAGTGCTATCGCAAACTGTCACGGAGAATACAAAACTACCCGAACAGGACCACAAAGTATATTAGGTACTCATAAGGAGGGAAAATCAAATGTCATAAGCTGTAATGATGATTGGCACTAATTCTATATCAAAAATGCCCCACACAAGTCGGGCATAGGGATCATTACATAGATTTACCTCGATCAATACAATGATTTAACAGGGGGTGCATCTAAATATCCAATGTAAAAACAAATATATCAATACTTGTAACGGATGAAGGCCTAACTGATCCCAGCAACATTGAACTCAAGGTTGAGTCCAAAGGGTTGCAAGGACCTTAGGGTACATATCCATTTTAATTATTTTTTTCTAAGCGCAGCGTCTGTCTCCCCCCTACGTAAAGCACCCACACTATCTATCACCCTAAAGCGCAATTGATTGACAGAGTGTCCTGCCTCCACAAAATGTTTAGCTTCTGGTTTGTCCAAGTTTGCCTTGCGAATTGTACTTTTGTGTTTATTAATCCATTCACGGATCTCCATCGTAGTCTCACCAACATAGATGAGACTACAAGGGCATTGTATAACATAGACAACATCTCGGGATCTACATGTATAATAGCCATTGATCTTATACTTCTTGCCACTATAAGGATGAAAAAAGTGGTCCCCTTTAGTAACATAGTAACATAGTACATAAGGCCGAAAAAAGACATTTGTCCATCCAGTTCGGCCTGTTATCCTGCAAGTTGATCCAGAGGAAGGCAAAAAACCCTGTGAGGTAGAAGCCAATTTTCTCCACTTTAGGGGAATAAAAAATTCCTTCCCGACTCCAATCAGGCAATCAGAATAACTCCCTGGATCAACGACCCCTCTCTAGTAGCTATAGCCTGTAATATTATTACACTCTAGAAATACATCCAGGCCCCTCTTGAATTCCTTTATTGTACTCACCATGACCACCTCCTCAGGCAGAGAGTTCCATAGTCTCACTGCTCTTACCGTAAAGAATCCTCTTCTATGTTTGTGTACAAACCTTCTTTCCTCCAGACGCAGAGGATGTCCCCTCGTCACAGTCACAGTCCTGGGGATAAATAGCTGATGGGATAGATCTCTGTACTGACCCCTGATATATTTATACATATTAATTAGATCTCCCCTCAGTCGTCTTTTTTCTAAAGTGAATAACCCTAATTTTGATAATCTTTCAGGGTACTGTAGTTGCCCCATTCCAGTTATTACTTAAGTTGCCCTTCTCTGGACCCTCTCCAGCTCTGCTATGTCTGCCTTGTTTACAGGAGCCCAGAACGGTACACAGTACTCCATGTGTGGTCTGACTAGCGATTTGTAAAGTGTTAGGACTATGTTCATATCACGGGAATCTATGCCCCTTTTGATGCAACCCATTATCTTGTTGGCCTTGGCAGCAGCTGCCTGACACTGGTTTTTGCTGCTTAGTTTGCTGTTTATTAAAATTCCTAGATCCTTTTCCATGTCAGTGTTACCGAGTGTTTTACCATTTAGTATGTACGGGTGACTTGCATTTTTCCTTCCCATGTGCATAACCTTACATTTATCAGTGTTAAACCTCATCTGCCACTTATCTGCCCAAGCCTCCAATCTATCCAGATCCCTCTGTAGTAGTATACTGTCCTCTTCAGTGTTAATTACTTTACACAGTTTAGTGTCATCTGCGAAAATTGATACTTTACTATGCAAGCCTTCTACAAGATCATTAATAAATATATTGAAGAGAATAGGGCCCAATACTGACCCCTGAGGTACTCCGCTAGTGACAGTGACCCAATCTGAGTGTGTACCGTTAATAACCACCCTCTGTTTTCTATCACTCAGCCAGTTACTTACCCACATACAGATGTTTTCTCCCAGTCCGAGCATTCTCATTTTATATACTAACCTTTTATGCGGTACAGTGTCAAATGCTTTGGAGAAGTCCAGATATACGACATCCATTGATTCGCCGCTGTCAAGTCTAGAACTTACCTCCTCATAGAAACTGATTAAATTAGTTTGACATGACCGATCCCTCACGAAGCAATGCTGATATGGCGTTATTTGCTTATTTCCGTTGAGATGCTCTAATATAGCATCTCTCAGAAAACCTTCAAACAGTTTACCCACAACAGATGTTAAACTTACCGGCCTATAGTTTCCAGGCTCTGTTTTTGGCCCCTTTTTGAATATTGGCACCACATATGCCACGCGCCAATCCTGTGGGACATTCCCTGTCAGTATAGAGTCTGCAAATATCAGAAATAAGGGTCTGGCTATGACATTACTTAATTCCTTTAGGATACGGGGGTGTATGCCATCCGGTCCTGGCGATTTGTCTATTTTAATCTTTTTAAGCCGCTGATGTACTTCTTCCTGGGTCAGACAGGACACCTTTAATGGGGAATTTATTTTTGCATTCTGCATGTCATCTGACAATTTATTTTCCTCAGTGAATACATTGGAGAAAAAAATATTTAACAGCTTTGCTTTCTCCTCGTCGCTCTCTGCGACTCCCCCCTCATTACTCTTTAAAGGGCCAACACCTTCAGCTTTATACTTTTTAACATTTATATAATTGAAGAACATTTTAGGGTTAGTTTTACTCTCTTTGGCAATTAATCTCTCGGTCTCTAGTTTGGCCGCTTTTATTTGTTTTTTACATGTTCTATTTTTTTCCTTATAGTTTTTCAGTGCTTCCGTGCTACCCTCCTGTTTTAGTGTTTTATATGCTTTCTTTTTGTCATTTATTGCTTTCTTTACAGTTCTGTTTATCCACATTGGTTTCTTTTTGTTCCTTAACCTTTTATTACCATACGGTATGTACCTCTCACAATGAGTTTTTAGGATGTTTTTAAAGATATCCCATTGTGTGTCTGTATTTGTGAGGACTTTGTCCCAGTTAGTTTGGCCTATGGCCTCTCTTAGTTGGCTAAATTTAGCTTTTTTGAAGTTTGGTATTTTTGTTCCTCCCTGTAGAAACGCTCTTTTGAATGATAATTGGAAGGTTATTACTTTATGGTCACTATTTCCCAGGTGTCCCCCGACCTGCACGTCTGTTGTTCTGTCAGGTCTATTGGTTAATACTAAGTCCAGTATGGCCGTCCCTCTAGTCGGGTCCTGAACCAGTTGGGAAAGGTAATTGTCTTTGGTTATAGCCACGAACCTGTTTCCCTTATGAGATATACAAGTTTCAGTTTCCCAGTCTATATCTGGGTAGTTGAAGTCCCCCATAATAACCACCTCATTATGATTTGCCGCCTCGTCTATCTCGTTTAGTAGTAGATTTTCTGTGGACTCTGGTATATTAGGTGGTTTATAGTAAACTCCTATTAGTAATTTATTGTTGTTTTTAGCTCCATGTATCTCTACCCACAGTGACTCCACATGTTCATGTCCCTCACTTATATCTTCTCGGACTGTGGGCTTTAGACAGGACTTTACATAAAGGCAGACCCCTCCCCCTCTCCGGTTTTGACGATCCTTTCTAAACAGACTGTAACCTTGTACATTAACTGCCCAGTCATAGCTATCATCCAGCCATGTCTCAGTTATTCCCACTATGTCATAGTCCTCCTCACACATCACTAATTCCAGTTCACCAGTTTTATTAGTCAGGCTTCTGGCATTAGTATACATACATTTGAGAGGTTTATGTATATTTTTTACCCTACACCTTTCCTTCTGAATTGTTCTAGTCCCTCCTTCCATATTACCTTGCCCCCGGTCTCTATCTGCACTATCTTCCCCTCCTATAACGTAATTACCCTCCCCCCCAGTCCCTAGTTTAAACACTCCTCCAACCTTCTAGCCATCTTTCTCCCCAGCACAGCTGCCCCTTCCCCATTGAGGTGCAGCCCGTCCCTACGATAGAGCCTGTTGCCGATAGAAAAATCGGCCCAGTTCTCCAGGAACCCAAACCCCTCCTTCCTACACCAGTTTTTGAGCCACTTGTTAATCTCCCTAATCTCCCATTGCCTTTCTTGTGTGGCTCGTGGTACAGGCAGTATTTCGGAAAATACTACCTTTGAGGTCCTTGCCCTCAGCTTTTGACCTAAATCCCTGAAATCATTTTTAAGGACTCTCCACCTACCTCTAACTTTGTCATTGGTTCCGATATGGACCATGACCGCTGGATCGTCTCCAGCCCCTCCCAGTAATCTGTCAACCCGATCCGCGATGTGTAGAACTCTAGCGCCAGGAAGACAGCACACTGTTCGGCGATCACGGTCTTTGTGACAGATTTCCCTATCTGTTCCCCTAATAATGGAGTCTCCCACTACCAGCACCTGTCTGGCCTGCCCTGCTCTCCTGGTTCCCTGCTTACTGGAGCTGACATTCCCCTGACTGGCAGAGGAAGTGTCTGGCTGCAGCAGTGCCGTCCCCGGACTGACATCCCCCTCATCTGCCAAACGTGCAAACTTGTTGGGGTGTGTCAGATCAGGGCTAGCCTCCCTGGCACTCTTCCCTCTACCCCGCTTTCTAACTTTTACCCAGCTAGCTACCTCACTTTCCTCAGCCTCCTCTCTGTCACCCTCCCCCTCATCTACCCCAAAGAGTGCTTGCTCGGTGAGAAGCAAACTCTTTTGCAAATTGTCAATGCCTCTCAGTGTTGCAACTTGCCCGTTTAGAGACTCGATCTGCGATTCCAAACGGGTAATTTGCTCACATCTAGAACAAAGATATACACCCTTGAGAATATTACCGCAATTGCAACAAGACAAACAAGCAAAAGTACCATTTCTACGTGGGGCCAGAAGCCTTTGCGTACCCAGACCTGGACTACCAACGTCCGTCTTTATAAGCCTGTCACGCAAATTAGAGTTCCTCTTGTAAGCCATCATCGGCGGGACCCTAAATTCTTCAATGTCTGGCAAACCTCTTTGTAGTATGTGCCACTCCTTTCTAAGGATTTGGGCAATTTCTCCACTGTCCCGACCATACACAGATACAAAAGGAACTCTACCTGTGGCCTTGGCTTTAGATGATTTGTGGAGTGCAGAATCTCTGTCAATCAAAGACACCCTCTTTTTTGTTCTGTCTAGGAGTTTCCTGTGATAGCCCTGTTCAGTGAATTTATCACACATGGCATCCACCCTTTGTGTAAAATTGTGGTCATCGGATACAATCCTTCTAACTCTTAATAGTTGGCTCCAAGGTAAGGAGTCTAACATCCGACGCGGGTGGTAACTGTCATGTGTGAGAAGGGTGTTTCTATCGGTAGGCTTCTGGCGGAGGTCTGTTCTAATTTCACCCCCCCACTATATAGACACGCACATCCAAAAAGTGGAGTTCACTTTCAGAGGACGTGACTGTGAACTGTAACCCAGGTGCACCTGCATTCAGGTGTGAGTGAAAATCTTCCAACTCCTCAATTGTACCGGTCTAGATCATAAAAATGTCGTTGATGTAGCGCCACCAACACAGGACCCTCCCAAAATATTGGGAATGGTATACAAGTCTGTCCTCCACCAAGTCCATGAAGATGTTGGCGTAGGTGGGGGCCACATTGGACCCCATGGCCACACCTCGCCTCTGCTGGTAGAAGGTGTCCCCATAGAGAAAGTAATTCCTCCTCAGGACCACCTCCAAGAGGCGGAGGACAAAAGATGTCCTGGTAAAGACGGTTGTTGGTAGTCCAGGTCTGGGTACGCAAAGGCTTCTGGCCCCACGTAGAAATGGTACTTTTGCTTGTTTGTCTTGTTGCAATTGCGGTAATATTCTTAAAGGGGACCATTTTTTTCATCCTTATAGTGGCAAGAAATATAAGATCAATGGCGACTATACATGTAGATCCCGAGATGTTGTCTATGTTATACAATGCCCTTGTAGTCTCATCTATGTTGGTGAGACTACGATGGAGATCTGTGAATGGATTAACAAACACAAAAGTAAAATTCGCAAGGCAAACTTGGACAAACCAGAAGCTAAACATTTTGTGGAGGCAGGACACTCTGTCAATCAATTGCGCTTTAGGGTGATAAATAGTGTGGGTACTTTACGTAGGGGTGGAGACAGAGACGCTGCGCTTAGAAAAAAAGAATTAAAATGGATATATACCCTAAGGTCCTTGCAACCCTTTGGACTCAGCCTTGAGTTCAATGTTGCTGGGATCAGTTAGGCCTTCATGGGGCATTTTTTATATAGAATTAGTGCCAATCATCATTACAGCTTATGACATTTGATTTTCCCTCCTTATGAGTACCTAATATACTTTGTGGTCCCGTTTGGGTAGTTTTGTATTCTCCGTGACAGTTTGCGATAGCACTGCAGAGTAGCTATTGATATCATATATACAAACAGCAGTCATGTGATCGGAATCGCCGGTCACGTGACTTGCACGTCGGCTATGACGCCGCCGATGCGGGCATCTCTCATTGGTTGTTGACGCCACTGGTCAAAGCCCGCGAGATTTAATTAACTCTCGCACTGTCGCGGACAATTTACATACACGGACATGCGCAGTCACTCGACAGGTACGCCGAGGTTCGCATAGCCGTGATCATGTGAAGATTACACAGGTGAGCCAGAGAGGCGTATACACATTAACCGCCTCCGGACCGCCTAACGCAGGATCGCGTTCGGAGGCGGCAGCCCTGCGCAGAGTCACGCATATATGCGTCATCTCGCGAGACGCGAGATTTCCTGTGAACGCGCGCACACAGGCGCGCGCTTTCACAGGCGCGCGCTTTCACAGGTTCGGAAGGTAAGCGAGTGGATCTCCAGCCTGCCAGCGGCGATCGTTCGCTGGCAGGCTGGAGATGCGATTTTTTTAACCCCTAACAGGCATATTAGATGCTGTTTTGATAACAGCGTCTAATATACCTGCTACCTGGTCCTCTGATGGTCCCTTTTGTTTGGATCGACTACCAGAGGACACAGGTAGCTCAGTAAAGTAGCACCAAACACCACTACACTACACTACACCCCCCCCTGTCACTTATTAACCCCTTATGAACCCCTGATCACCCCTGATCACCCCATATAGACTCCCTGATCACCCCCCTGTCATTGATCATCCCCCTGTCATTGATCACCCCCTTGTAAGGCTCCATTCAGATGTCCGTATGATTTTTACGGATCCACGGATACATGGATCGGATCCGCAAAACGCATACGGACGTCTGAATGGAGCCTTACAGGGGGGTGATCAATGACGGGGGTGATCACCCCATATAGTCTCCCTGATCACTCCCCTGTCATTGATCACCCCCCTGTCATTGATCACCCCCCTGTAGGGTTGCATTCAGATGTCCGTATGTTTTTTACGGATCCACGGATACATGGATCGGATCCGCAAAACACATACAGGCGTCTGAATGGAGCCTTACAGGGGGGTGATCACCCCATATAGACTCCCTAATCACCCCCCTGTCATTGATCACCCCCCTGTAAGGCTGCATTCAGATGTCCGTATGATTTTTACGGATCTACTGATACATGGATCGGATCCGCAAAACACATACGGGCATCTGAATGGAGCCTTATAGGGGGGTGATCAATGAAAGAGGGGGGATCACCCCATATAGACTCCCTGATTACCCCCTGTCATTGATCACCCCCCTGTCATTGATCACCCCCCTGTAAGGCTGCATTCAGATGTCCGTATGATTTTTATGGATCCACTGATACATGGATCGGATCCGCAAAACACATACGGACATCTGAATGGAGCCTTATAGGGGGGTGATCAATGACAGAGGGTGGATCACCCCATATAGACTCCCTGAACACCCCCTGTCATTGATCACCCCCCTGTCATTGATCACCCCCCTGTAAGGCTGCATTCAGATGTCCGTATGATTTTTACGGATCCACTGATACATGGATCGGATCCGCAAAACACATACGGACATCTGAATGGAGCCTTATAGGGGGGTGATCAATGACAGAGGGGTGATCACCCCATATAGACTCCCTGATCACCCCCCTGTCATTGATCACCCCCCTGTCATTGATCACCCCCCTGTAAGGCTGCATTCAGATGTCCGTATGATTTTTACGGATCCACTGATACATGGATCGGATCCGCAAAACACATACGGACATCTGAATGGAGCCTTATAGGGGGGTGATCAATGACAGAGGGGTGATCACTCCATATAGACTCCCTGATCACCCCCCTGTCATTGATCACCCCCCTGTCATTGATCACCCCCCTGTAAGGCTCCAATCAGACATTTTTTTGGCCCAAGTTAGCGGAAATTATTTTATTTTTTCTTACAAAGTCTCATATTCCACTAACCTGTGTCAAAAAATAAAATCTCGCATGAACTCACCATACCCCTCACGGAATCCAAATGCGTAAAAATTTTTAGACATTTATATTCCAGACTTCTTCTCACGCTTTAGGGCCCCTAGAATGCCAGGGCAGTATAAATACCCCACATGTGACCCTATTTCGGAAAGAAGACACCCCAAGGTATTCGCTGAGGGGCATATTGAGTCCATGAAAGATTGAAATTTTTGTCCCAAGTTAGCGGAAAGGGAGACTTTGTGAGAAAAAATAATAAAAAATCAATTTCCGCTAACTTGTGCCAAAATTTATTTTTTCGATGAACTCGCCATGCCCCTCATTGAATACCTTGGGGTGTCTTCTTTCCAAAATGGGGTCACATGTGGGGTATTTATACTGCCCTGGCTTTTTAGGGGCCCTAAAGCGTGAGAAGAAGTCTGGGATCCAAATGTCTAAAAATGCCCTCATAAAAAGAATGTGGGCCCCTTTGCACACCTAGGCTGCAAAAAAGTGTCACACATCTGGTATTGCCGTACTCAGGAGAAGTTGGGCAATGTGTTTTGGGGTGTCATTTTACATATACCCATGCTGGGTGAGATAAATATCTTGGTAAAATGCCAACTTTGTATAAAAAATGGGAAAAGTTGTCTTTTGCCGAGATATTTATCTCACCCAGCATGGGTATATGTAAAAAGACACCCCAAAACACATTGCCCAACTTCTCCTGAATACAGCGACACCACATGTGTGACACTTTTTTGCAGCCTAGGTGGGCAAAGGGGCCCACATTCCAAAGAGCACCTTTCAGATTTCACAGGTCATTTACCTACTTACCACACATTTAGGGCCCCTAGAATACCAGGGCAGTATAACTACCCCACAAGTGACCCCATTTTGGAAAGAAGACACCCCAAGGTATTCCGTGAGGGGCATGGCGAGTTCCTAGAATTTTTTATTTTTTGTCACAAGTTAGCGGAAAATGATGATTTTTTTTTTCTTACAAAGTCTCATATTCCACTAACTTGTGACAAAAAATAAAACTTCCATGAACTCACTATGCCCATCACGAAATACCTTGGGGTGTCTTCTTTCCAAAATGGGGTCACTTGTTGGGTAGTTATACTGCCCTGGCATTTTAGGGGCCGAATGTGTGAGAAGTGGTTTGAAATCAAAATCTGTAAAAAATGGCAGGTGAAATCCGAAAGGTGCTCTTTGGAATGTGGGCCCCTTTGCCCACCTAGGCTGCAAAAAAGTGTCACACATCTGGTATCCCCGTACTCAGGAGAAGTTGGGCAATGTGTTTTGGGGTGTCTTTTTACATATACCCATGCTGGATGAGAGAAATATCTTGGCAAAAGACAACTTTTCAATTTTTTTTATACAAAGTTGGCATTTGACCGAGATATTTATCTCACCCAGCATGGGTATATGTAAAATGACACCCCAAAACACATTGCCCAACTTCTCCTGAGTACGGGGATACCAGATGTGTGACACTTTTTTGCAGCCTTTGTGAGGCATTCATAAACAGAAACTACCCAAACATGACACCCTTTTAGAAACTACACCCCTCAAGGTATTCAACACTGATTTTACAAACTTTATTAACCCTTTAGGTGTTCCACAAGAATTAATGGAAAATGGAGATGAAATTTCAGAATTTGACTTTTTTGGCAGATTTTCCATTTTAATCAAATTTTTTCCACTAACAAAGCAAGGGTTAACAGCCAAACAAAACTCAATATTTATTGCTCTGATTCTGTAGTTTACACAAATACCCCATATGTGTTTGTAAAATGCTGTACGGGCACACGGCATTGCGCAGAAGGAAAGGTACACCATATGGTTTTTGGAAGGCAGATTTCACTGGGATAATTTTAAGCTGCCGTGTCACATTTGAAGACATGCACCTCTAGAGTAGAAACTCCCAAAAAATTACCCCATTTTGGAAACTACGGGATAAGGTGGCAGTTTTGTTGGTACTATTTTAGGGTACATATGATTTTTGGTTGCTCTATATTGCACTTTTTGTGAGGCAAGGTAACAAAAATAGCTGTTTTGGCACCGTTTTCATTTTTTGTCATTTACAATGTTTATCTGACAGGTTAGATCATGTGGTATTTTTATAGAGCAGGTTTTTACGGACGTGACAATACCAAATATTTTTGAAAAAAATGATTTTTTTAGTGTCTCCATATTCTGAAAGCCATATTTTTATTTTATTTTTTGGGCAACTGTCTTATGTAGGGGCTCATGTTTTTCGGTATGAGATGACAGTTTGATTGGTACTATTTTAGGGTGCATATGACTTTTTGATTGCTTGCTATTACACTTTTTGTAATGTAAGGTGACAAAAAATGGCTTTTTTTATGGTGTTCATCTGAGGGGTTAGGTCATGTGATATTTTTATAGAGCAGGTTGTTATGGACGTGTCAATACCTAATATATGACCATCAGCAACATGTGACCTATGTTGTCACACCTCCTTTTACCCACTCCATTCTACCTACCAGAAGGCTCTCTCCCTCCAACTCCAGCCTTACAGCTCCTGTCTTGTTGAGACATTAATTAGGCGCTGTTGTGGAGGCATTTTGAGTTTTATTATGGCATATGTTGCTGTTGGGGGAGGTAATGCATGTCCTTGACTATGTGATTAGGCATTTTTGTGGACCATTTTTATTTCCTTTCTTGTATTGATGGTTTACATAGGAACATCACCAAGTAAAGAAAAATTCACTTCTGCAGTATTCATTGCACGTCATTATTTTTATGCAATATCACATGTGGGGTTTGTGTGTCAGGGCTGTTTTGTAAACCCAATCTAGCCCTGATGGCACACTATATAACATGCAGCAGCAAGAACCATTCTTGGAGCAAGGAGAGGAGCCAGGAATGGGTAATGGGAGCGGTGAATGGGCATGGGGGCCCAATTTAGATTTTTGCTATGAGGCCCAATGATTTCTAGGTAGGCTCCAGCCATGAGCCACATATTTATTTCCAAAGACAAGATTGGATCTCATTCTGGGAAATTAGGAAGGCCTTTCCCAAGTCTTTCTGAGGGTTTACTAATCTTCTGGTAAGGAGAGCAATCCCAGGTTTGACGCTATACAGCATATGCATGACACTAAAATATGGCTTGTTCATGTGTCTTCACATATTATTTTTCAATATGTTAAGTACAGGTCTAATTATACTTGTGGAATTTTGTTATTGTATATATCTCTCTGAGTACTTCCAAATAGAGAGTGCTGGTCTATTTTAATAATTAACGTTTTGTTTTTTGTTTTGTGACTGGGTGAGTCAGTTTGACATTAAGCACCTCATACATGAGAGCTGACAGGTGAGCCACCTCAATCTTTGTATCTAATTAGAACTAGTGTTGGGCGCGAATATTCGAATTGAGAATTTTAATCGCAAATATCGCCACTTTGAGAATTCGCAAAGTTTTAGGATATAGTGCTATATATTCGTATTCTCAAATATTCTAGATTTTTTTTTTCATCAGTAATCTTCCTTCTTGATTGTGGGCCAAGGAGAAGGCTGCAATGTCTTTGTCTGAGCTTAGCAACATCCCTAGCAACCAATAGGAAAGTTGCCTACCCCTTACTATATAAGAACCTCCCCAGCAGCCATTTTCTGCTGTATTATGGAGTTCTGAGAGAGACAGCAGTGTCATTGCTGTGCTCTGTGCTTTGTTGTGTCATTACATTAGATTGTTAGTTAGCTCATATATATAATACAGATAGTTAGTGGGAGATAGTCAGTGTAGGTTAGATAGTGATATAGTGTAGCTGATATGTTCTGCTGTCCATACATACATGCTACAGACATAGTGCTGTGATGTCACAAGTTCACAACAATACTTAGTGCACCAATCACTAATAAGTAGTCAGACCTGCTAGAATGTGAAGTTGCACATATTGAGCAAAAATATGTGCATCATTAATTACCGATTTGCGCAATCGCGAATATATTGGAGCACTCTATCTGCATATAAAGCTATTGTAATGTTCTGCCGTGCCAACCATTTTCTCCAGTCTCAGGAAACTTCTAGCAGCTTGAAAAATGTAGCAACAGTGACCCACACCTGTATTGCTCGCCCAATACGCGCATATTACATTGCCGATTTTCACAATCAAGAAAATAATCTTGAATTTGCGAATATATGATGAATATTCACCCAAATATTGCAAATTTGAATATTGCCCCTGCCGCTCATCACTAATTAGAGCGGAATGTCATGTTCCTTGTGAATTTGCTCTCAGCTATCTCCAGCATCCTCATAGAGTTGAATGGAGTGGCAAATGCACATGCATGCCTGGTGCTCTATTCAAACATGGAACAGGGACTGTCACTCTCATGCAGGTTCTCAACTTCGGTCCTCAGGACCCACCTACTGGTCAGGATTTGAGAATATCCCACAGAATGAATTCCTGTGGTAAGTCCTGATGCATGGATACTAATCACCTGCTCAATACTAAGGAAATCCTGAAAACATGACTGGTACGTGAGTCCGGAGGACCGGAGTTGAGAAACCCTGCTCTAGTAATTGGCACGGGCCCCCAGCAATTGGACCAATCAGACACTTATACCCTATCCTGTGGGATACATTGGTGTTGTAGGTCAGCCCCTTTAATGACATGTCATTCCCAATTCTGCTTAAATTATTTTGAGTATAGGGGGGCGTGTCCAGAAGTGGAGTTGAGTGGTCGGACATCTGCTTAGCTCCAAGTCTGAAAGACAATCTACTCACATCTGCCCGTTCAGAGTGCTGGGACCCGAATAATTTCATCCTAGACATGTAGCAAATATTGTGAGCTACATTTTGAGTTAACTCTCAAGCGGCCAGACCAAGTGTATCCAAAGTTAAGGTTTGGGCCTACACAAGAGGAAAAGCCACGGACGGAGTGAAGGTGAAGGTGGTCACCAGACCAAACAACGAGACTCACCCGTAAAAGCCTTGCATGCTAGTAGCGGGTCCCCGGACAGCCGTAAAGAGACTACCCCATCACCACAGAAAACATATAGCTCGCAGTGAATTCCGGAGCACCCCCGCCTCCTCTCCCCTTTTCTGTCTGACACCTCCAGGCAGTCCAAAAACATACTTACAACTCCACAGATGTGACCTGAATTTTTCTGGATCCCCTGCCTCTAGGTTGAGGTCTGCTCTATATTGCTGCTTCATTCCTTGAAGGGCCATTGATCCAATTTTTATTTGACCTCTTTACAAGTATCCAGAGGTTTGACAGCACTATTATTCACTAAGGGCCTCAGACCCAATTTTTAATGAAGACGCTAGACTTCTTTACCTATAATTAGAGATTCGCCCAGTTACTTCCACTTAAAGGGCCACTGACCCAATATTTTTTTACAAACGGAAAATGCAAATGTGATCGCACACTACATCCAGCACTCTGCCCTCCATGCTGGATGAGACATTGGTTTATATTTTGGCCAAAGCATAGTAAGCCACTCACCGCGTCAAGGCTGTCTCATGAGTGGTCCCTAACTCTTGTTCCTACCTGTTCATGGGCCATGACAGCCACATAAAATCCAGGGAATGCAGGTCAGCATGCAAGCCAAGTACACTTTGCTTGTAACCCCGTCCGGTGCCATTACAGCTTTCATCGGATCCAGGGATGCAAGTACCAACATGCATGCTGAACCTACCATATACTTCTCCTGGAGCCAGATGGCCAATGGTAGGTTCTATACAAGCAGACTCAGTTTTATACTGACTTTAAAACCAGCCTCAAGGACAGATTAACTGGTCAGGTGTGCAATGACTCCAAGGAGATCGCCACGCCTCCAATATATACTACAAAGAAAAAAATAAGGGGTTGGGTCAGCACAACCTGCTGCAGGTGCAGATCACTATGGCGAAATACATATACAAACGGAAAATGCAAATGTGATCGCACAATACATCCAGCACTCTGCCCTCCATGCTGGATGAGACATTGGTTTATATTTTGGCCAAAGCATAGTAAGCCACTCACCGCGTCAAGGCTGTCTCATGAGTGGTCCCTAACTCTTGTTCCTACCTGTTCATGGGCCATGACAGCCACATAAAATCCAGGGAATGCAGGTCAGCATGCAAGCCAAGTACACTTTGCTTGTAACCCCGTCCGGTGCCATTACAGCTTTCATCGGATCCAGGGATGCAAGTACCAACATGCATGCTGAACCTACCATATACTTCTCCTGGAGCCAGATGGCCAATGGTAGGTTCTATACAAGCAGACTCAGTTTTATACTGACTTTAAAACCAGCCTCAAGGACAGATTAACTGGTCAGGTGTGCAATGACTCCAAGGAGATCGCCACGCCTCCAATATATACTACAAAGAAAAAAATAAGGGGTTGGGTCAGCACAACCTGCTGCAGGTGCAGATCACTATGGCGAAATACATATACAAACGGAAAATGCAAATGTGATCGCACACTACATCCAGCACTCTGCCCTCCATGCTGGATGAGACATTGGTTTATATTTTGGCCAAAGCATAGTAAGCCACTCACCGCGTCAAGGCTGTCTCATGAGTGGTCCCTAACTCTTGTTCCTACCTGTTCATGGGCCATGACAGCCACATAAAATCCAGGGAATGCAGGTCAGCATGCAAGCCAAGTACACTTTGCTTGTAACCCCGTCCGGTGCCATTACAGCTTTCATCGGATCCAGGGATGCAAGTACCAACATGCATGCTGAACCTACCATATACTTCTCCTGGAGCCAGATGGCCAATGGTAGGTTCTATACAAGCAGACTCAGTTTTATACTGACTTTAAAACCAGCCTCAAGGACAGATTAACTGGTCAGGTGTGCAATGACTCCAAGGAGATCGCCACGCCTCCAATATATACTACAAAGAAAAAAATAAGGGGTTGGGTCAGCACAACCTGCTGCAGGTGCAGATCACTATGGCGAAATACATATACAAACGGAAAATGCAAATGTGATCGCACACTACATCCAGCACTCTGCCCTCCATGCTGGATGAGACATTGGTTTATATTTTGGCCAAAGCATAGTAAGCCACTCACCGCGTCAAGGCTGTCTCATGAGTGGTCCCTAACTCTTGTTCCTACCTGTTCATGGGCCATGACAGCCACATAAAATCCAGGGAATGCAGGTCAGCATGCAAGCCAAGTACACTTTGCTTGTAACCCCGTCCGGTGCCATTACAGCTTTCATCGGATCCAGGGATGCAAGTACCAACATGCATGCTGAACCTACCATATACTTCTCCTGGAGCCAGATGGCCAATGGTAGGTTCTATACAAGCAGACTCAGTTTTATACTGACTTTAAAACCAGCCTCAAGGACAGATTAACTGGTCAGGTGTGCAATGACTCCAAGGAGATCGCCACGCCTCCAATATATACTACAAAGAAAAAAATAAGGGGTTGGGTCAGCACAACCTGCTGCAGGTGCAGATCACTATGGCGAAATACATATACAAACGGAAAATGCAAATGTGATCGCACACTACATCCAGCACTCTGCCCTCCATGCTGGATGAGACATTGGTTTATATTTTGGCCAAAGCATAGTAAGCCACTCACCGCGTCAAGGCTGTCTCATGAGTGGTCCCTAACTCTTGTTCCTACCTGTTCATGGGCCATGACAGCCACATAAAATCCAGGGACTTGGCTTGCATGCTGACCTGCATTCCCTGGATTTTATGTGGCTGTCATGGCCCATGAACAGGTAGGAACAAGAGTTAGGGACCACTCATGAGACAGCCTTGACGCGGTGAGTGGCTTACTATGCTTTGGCCAAAATATAAACCAATGTCTCATCCAGCATGGAGGGCAGAGTGCTGGATGTAGTGTGCGATCACATTTGCATTTTCCGTTTGTATATGTATTTCGCCATAGTGATCTGCACCTGCAGCAGGTTGTGCTGACCCAACCCCTTATTTTTTTCTTTGTAGTATATATTGGAGGCGTGGCGATCTCCTTGGAGTCATTGCACACCTGACCAGTTAATCTGTCCTTGAGGCTGGTTTTAAAGTCAGTATAAAACTGAGTCTGCTTGTATAGAACCTACCATTGGCCATCTGGCTCCAGGAGAAGTATATGGTAGGTTCAGCATGCATGTTGGTACTTGCATCCCTGGATCCGATGAAAGCTGTAATGGCACCGGACGGGGTTACAAGCAAAGTGTACTTGGCTTGCATGCTGACCTGCATTCCCTGGATTTTATGTGGCTGTCATGGCCCATGAACAGGTAGGAACAAGAGTTAGGGACCACTCATGAGACAGCCTTGACGCGGTGAGTGGCTTACTATGCTTTGGCCAAAATATAAACCAATGTCTCATCCAGCATGGAGGGCAGAGTGCTGGATGTAGTGTGCGATCACATTTGCATTTTCCGTTTGTATATGTATTTCGCCATAGTGATCTGCACCTGCAGCAGGTTGTGCTGACCCAACCCCTTATTTTTTTCTTTGTAGTATATATTGGAGGCGTGGCGATCTCCTTGGAGTCATTGCACACCTGACCAGTTAATCTGTCCTTGAGGCTGGTTTTAAAGTCAGTATAAAACTGAGTCTGCTTGTATAGAACCTACCATTGGCCATCTGGCTCCAGGAGAAGTATATGGTAGGTTCAGCATGCATGTTGGTACTTGCATCCCTGGATCCGATGAAAGCTGTAATGGCACCGGACGGGGTTACAAGCAAAGTGTACTTGGCTTGCATGCTGACCTGCATTCCCTGGATTTTATGTGGCTGTCATGGCCCATGAACAGGTAGGAACAAGAGTTAGGGACCACTCATGAGACAGCCTTGACGCGGTGAGTGGCTTACTATGCTTTGGCCAAAATATAAACCAATGTCTCATCCAGCATGGAGGGCAGAGTGCTGGATGTAGTGTGCGATCACATTTGCATTTTCCGTTTGTATATGTATTTCGCCATAGTGATCTGCACCTGCAGCAGGTTGTGCTGACCCAACCCCTTATTTTTTTCCAATATTTTTTTGTCCACCAGGCAGATCTCAATGTGCAATTTTTAACCTCAATAAGAGTGACTGGTGAACCGCTTCTTTCCAGCTCTGGTAGACCACCCAGACAAGACTATGCTATAAAAACACAAAGTTTGAAGGGGTAATCAAGGGGTAACCGGAGTTTGTACCCCCAGCACATATAGTGAAAGTAGGAAGATATAAGGGCTACAGCCAGGAATAGTAAAAGCCCTCTAAAAACCTGACTCTAGAACAGTCAGACCTAAACAAATATATCATGAAAAAGGCTCAACTACAGCCTGGAATGCAGTCTGTCACATCAAAAAGCTCTTTGACGAGTCAAAGGCCAGAACTACAAGAAAGAGACAGTGAAGAAGATGAAACTAAAGACACTGCATCAGATCTTCCCATTTTGAGGTCTTTCATATCGCAAGCTCTATCAAAAGCCCTGAATCCAGTTCTGGAAAAATTGTCAGAAATCAAAAAAGAGATGAGACAGATAGGTCACAGAGTAAAAGCACTGTAAGCTACCCAGACTGTGGTATCAAATTACACGAAACAGAACACGGACGCACTAGCTACTTACCAACAACACATCAACCATCTATACGATAACATCGAGGATCAAGACAATAGAGGCAGAAGAAATACCATCCGCCTAAGAGGATTTCCAGAATCGGTAGCAGCTGATGTGATAACAAAAGTAATTTGCTAAACGCTACTGGGAGATGACTACACTGACCCTATAATCATAGAAAGGGCACCTAAATAAAAATCCAGTGAACCACCAAGAGACATCATATGCAAACTCCTTAATTTTGCTCAAAAGGAAATTGTAATGAGAAAAGCCAGAGAAGGAGGCCAGGTTGAATATGAAGGATCAACTATACAACTGATTCAAGACCTCGCTCCCTCCACTCTAACTAAAAGGCGTATCCTTAAACCACTGACAGACTACCTGAGACACAAACGCATCCCTTACCGGTGGCTGATCCCATTTGTGATGTTAATCACTTGGAGAGAGAAAAAATACATAATCAGAACACATAAGGACCTTCCGAATATACTTACTGCCATAGGAATTGAAGATGTGGACATACCAGATTGGTCCGCAACAAATGATGTTAACATCCCTACCGAAATCAACACCATGGGAGACAGTTACCACGAGCAAAGCACAGAGGATCAAAAAGAAGCAAGGCAGACTGACGTCACGCCGTATCATCACAGAAGAGGAGTAAAGGTCTAGATTGAACTAGTTTTGGTTAGTTCCCTACTTGGAAATAGACAGACCTATTTACTGTCACGGCCTTTTAAGGCCGTGGTGGGCGTCCCTGTTTCTCCTAGTCGTTATTGTATTCTGTTTACACTGAGCCTGATGGATTTTCATCCTAGGTTGGGAGACGCGGCCGCGGACCTAATTCATATGTTCTTTAAATGCTTAATTGCAAATGTTCTAATTTAGTTAGCCAAAATTACTTATTTGAGGTTACTTGAAATGCAGTACCCCTTCATACTTTATTATGTACATTCAGTGCTCTGTATTTTCAGTGTGCTGCCCTCTTCTGACTAGACTCTGAAGGGCATACCTAAGTTGGTACATGATAGAACTAAACAAACCTCCTTGGGTTACAGTACATTGGAGGATTATTTGCAATAATGTTTATGATTGTTTCATGTGTGCTTCTCCACTCAAAAGACAACTAAGAAAGGAATACCCACACTGGGGTATGTATGCAATTTACCTTATACCACTTGTAACAGGTCATGGCTGAGCTACTTATAGCCTCATATAACATAAGAGACTTCAAAACACCTGCTAAGAGGAGCCAAATCTTACATCAACTACATAAAGAAAAAAATAATATTATTTTCATTCAGGAAACCCATTATAAACACAATAGGATTCCCAAACTTTCCCGTTCCCACTACAACTTATGGTTCCACAGCTCCTCAATACATTACAACAGATTAGGTGTGTTAGATGTGAGTATGGGATTTCACAAATACACAGATTTCTCCTTGACAGATCTAAGAACAGATAGTGGGGGTTGTTTCCTACTAGTGAAAGGGAACACACACAATTATATACCTTTGCAAACATATATGCCCCGAACTCAGCACAGAAACAGTGATTTGTAAAATTTTGGGAGCACCTAGAAGAGTTTAGAGAGGGTGTATTGGTCCTGGTGAGAGATTTCTATGTATCTCTTAACCCTCAGATAGACGCTTCTTCTGGCCAATCCAATGTACCGAAGAAAACACTGAAAGATATAAAAAAAATTGATGAATAAAAACGCACTCAAAGATGTTTGCCGCACACTCAACCCCAATATGAGGGATTATACACACTTCTCTTCACCCCACAACTCTTATCATAGATTGGACTATGTTTTTCTCCCGACAGACCGAATACTTTTCAGTACAGAGGCACAAATTGGCCCGATAATCCACTCAGACCATGCCCCAATATTCCTCACCTTTAAACCACCAGACTCCTCTCCCAAGGTATTTAGCTGGAGATTAAACGAGACCTTATTAGACAGATCAGATATCAAAGAAAAAATAAATAGCAAACTGAAAGAATTATTTTCTATAAATGCTACGGATGATATATCACTTCATACAGTCTGGGAAGCGCATAAATCGGTCATTAGAGGGGAATTTATCTCACTAGTTTCTCACTTAAATGAGAAGAGAAAACAGATAATAGCGCACCTATACTATAAAATCTCTATACTAGAAAGGGCTCATAAATGGTCACAATAAATAAAAAGAGGCTCAAAGATCTACTGACAGCTAGAAATGAACTAAAGAATGTGCTAAACACACAATCCGCCAAATTATATTTATCGCTAAAACAAAAATTATTCGCCCATGGGAATAAACCCACAAAATTCATGCTAGCAATACTGCGCCAACGTAAGCGGAAATCGAGAGTACCAGCTATCCTTCAACCAGTGCACACATTACTAAAAGACGATGATAGTATTGCAACTGCCTTTTGAAACTTCTATTCCGACCTTTATAACATAAACGCAACAGACACGGGACACACCATAGCCAACAAGCTAGAACTTACACAAGAATTTTAAAAGAAAGTTAATCTCCCTGCCATAATCAAAGATCAAGCAGCCAGGCTCGTCCTACCAATCACTATAGAAGAATTTACTTCTACCATGAAACAAATAGCTAAAGGGAACTCCTGGACGGCCTCCCAGCTCTTTACTATACTACCTTCAAGGACTCACTATTCCCATATATGCCTAAAAAATTGAATACAGCCATATCTAGCTCCCCATTTTCACCCCAAACTCTGAATGCCCATAATACACTTATTCACAAATCACAAACAGAAAGACCCGACATTATGCTCCAGTTTCAGGCCTATCTCCCTATTAAACCTAGACCTAAAAATTTATGCCCGGATTCTATCAGCTAGGATAAAACCCCTGCTTAAAGACCTGACTCACCCTGATCAATCAGGATTTATACCAGGGAGAAAAGGGCAAAGACAATACATATAAAATAGTAAATTCCATTGCTCTGGTAAAAAAAAGGAATGATTCTATGGTCTTACTAGGAACAGATGCCGAAAAAGCCTTTGATAGAGTGACTTGGCCCTTCATTAAATGTATGATGTCCCAGATGGGGTTTCCAGCTCCCTTTATCAGAGCAATATTCATGATGTATGAGAAACCAAGCGCCTATATCCGAGCCAATGACGCCCTTTCATTAGCAGTGAACATTAACAATGGTACCAGACAGGGCTGCCCCTTATCCCCAATTCTCTTTATACTGACAGTAGAACCCCTCTTACAATTCATAAGACAATTCTAAGAGATAAGAGCCTTAAAGTGTAATGGGCTTGAATTTAGACAAGCTGCATATGCAGATGATTTGTTACTGATGGTTACAAATCCCCTACAAGCCTTTCCAGCTATCGTGGACATATTCCGGGAATTTGGTTATATATCCCATTTTAAAATTAACATAGTTAAATCCCAGGACTTAGGGATAAATCTGACACCTAACGAAATGCAAGCCCTACGCGCCAACTCACCGTTTAAACGGACCACAAACTCTCTAAAATTCCTGGGCGTTAATATACCTTCAGATACCAACAAATTATATGATCTCAGCTACCTACCGCTACTAAAATCTATCCCAGAGACACTTAGCTCCTGGTCAACTACTTTCATTTCATGGATAGGACGTAAGAACGTATTTAACTCTCTCATAGTCCCCAAAATAACATAACTACTACAAGTGCTCCCAATTAAACTCCCCCGCAGTTTCTTTGATTTATTCAGCAAAATCTGCTCCTCCTACATTTGGGGTCCAACAAAACCAAGGATTTCACACAAGATCCTCCTACTCCCTTTCCATAAAGGAGGAATTGGCCTTCCATCTTTAAAAAAAATATTACAGAGCAGTACATCTTAGCAGAATAGTAGACTGGATCAGAGAAGCAAAACACAAACACTGGATTGTATTAGATGAATGCTTAGCGACGCACTCTTTGAGGAGGCTAGTCCTGTCTGACCTGACGGACAATATACAGATATTTTGAAACTCCCAGAAGTAAGAGAATTATGCTCCAAACTCCCCTCCCCTTTATTAACTATAGGAAACTGTTTGAGTAGATCTACAACTCCGAAAATCAGAGGCCTCACCAGCAGAGCTCCTAGACTCAGATGGAGCAATATTAAGTAAACAGGCTATTAGAGACAAGTTTCACTTAGTAGCCCTCAACGAGCTGCAATACGCTAATATTCACATCTCCATTAAGACAGCCCTAACGCACAAAACACGGTCAAACAAGCTCACTTGGTTTAAGGAGTTATTGACACAAACGAAACAACCTACTAAACTGGTCTCTGTTATTTTCAAAAATTTACTTACAATAGAATCCCCAGCTTCTCTATACTTCCTAAGAGAGTGGCAAAGAGACTTAGAGATGAAATTCTCCATTACAGAAATAAATAACATTCTGATATCACCCAAACTCTCATCGAGATGCACAACTATCCAGGAGAATACATATAAAGTAATCTCCAGATGGTACTTAACCCCTGCAAAACTAAAGATGATGTATGGATCTCCCTCAGACCTCTGCTGGAGATGCCAAACTAACAAGGGTTCCTTTCTACAAATATGGTGGTCATGCACAGCGATACATAGCTTCTGGGAACAAATTTTCGAAAATATAAATAAAGTGTTTGAATTTGAGCCCAACAAATTACCTTTATGCCCGAAAACATCGCTACTAAATTTAATTCCAGACATCCTCACGCACACACAAAAGTGTTTGATGAGGACTTTGTTAGCAGCAGCAATACTTCTGATTGCCGCAAACTGGAAATCTAAGGTGTCCCCTACTATCACCAGTTGGATTGACAAGGTCGAATCCCTTTCCAGACTTGAGGAGCTCTCGCACTGGTAGCACAGGTCTCATCATAAATACTCAGCCTTTTGGACCACTTGGTCAGATTGGAGAAATGATAACAAAGTATGATATAAGCTTTCTTATACATATTTACTCATACATGGACCCTCCTCTCCACCTCTACTCAGAGTCCCGGAGATGCATAACTACCCAATTGAGCTAGAGTGAAGTCGATAAGCAGCTCGCTATGCATTTATGCAAACAGCCACAGAAACTTATGATGTGTTATTTCATCCCCCCCAGACTTCATTACATTTGTTGTTCTGCTTCCCCTCCACACCTACCCCCTATACCCCTTTCTCTTTGTCTTCTCCCCAGTTAAATTGTTCTTGTTTAGTGTTCATGTACAATCCCTGCCTGCCCATTCTGAGACACAGCAGTTGCTACTAGGAGCATTTCTGGTCCTCCCAGGAACTACAACTACAGTAGATACTTTCAACTCGCTACTGGAATTCCATGTTTATTATTATTTCTCTTTCTCTGCAGAATATGTGATCAATCACCATATTGTATTGTGACATCTACATTTCCATCTCATGCTCCTGTTCGAGAGCATCATAGGATGCTATTGTAATATGTTATTGTAAAACGTGATTGCAATTTGTTATTGTAATTTGTATACATTTAAAATTAATAAAAATATTTAAAAAATAAATAATTTTAAGTATAGTAGTTTTATAGCCATAATTCAACACATTTCACTCTTATAATGTGCATCAGCAAGACAGCTTTCTTTCTGCACTATCATCCTTTAGTCTATCTCCCTCTGGCATGTTCTGTTACAGTAAACTGCAAATACGCGTCGTAATGTTATACGATACATCCAAGGAATGATTTACTACAGGATATTCTTTCTCTTTTGTTACATTTTAATCTAAAATAATTTTGTTCTGTATCAGAGCTTGTCGTAAAACTGAAGGAAAAGTTACAAAAACTACAAATAAAAAAAGATAAATTGTGCAGTCCCGAAAGCGATTTCGAAATTGATAGATCTGCAACTTACTTTCTGTCAGACAACAGAAGACATATATCTGTGCCTTATGCATTCACTGCCATTGTTTATAATTATAAGTTAGGCTTCTATTACTTTAAGTAGATAAAGTTCTGTACATTTGGTCATTTTTCTTTTTTCTTTTCTATTTTTTAATTGACTCACTAAATTTACTGTATTTTAAGAATGTAACCATATTGATCATGGGGCAACTTATGAAAAGTTCAGCTAACTTTACACATGAGCAGTATATCAAAATTTAAATATACTTGTGAGCTCACTAGTCCTGTTTCCGCAAATACAGTGGCGGAAATAATTATTTGACCCCTCACTGATTTTGTAAGTTTGTCCAATGACAAAGAAATGAAAAGTCTCAGAACAGTATCATTTCAATGGTAGGTTTATTGTAACAGTGGCAGATAGCACATCAAAAGGAAAATCGAAAAAATAACTTTAAATAAAAGATAGCAACTGATTTGCATTTCATTGAGTGAAATAAGTATTTGAACCCTCTAACAAAAAAAGACTTAATACTTGGTGGAAAAACCCTTGTTTGCAAGCACAGAGGTCAAACGTTTCTTGTAATTGATGACCAAGTTTGCGCACATTTTAGGAGGAATGTTGGTCCACTCCTCTTTGCAGATCATCTCTAAATCCCTAAGGTTTCGAGGCTGTCTCTGTGCAACTCTGAGCTTGAGCTCCCTCCATAGGTTTTCGATTGGATTAAGGTCCGGAGACTGACTAGGCCACTCCATGACCTTAATGTGCTTCTTCTTGAGCCACTCCTTTGTTGCCTTTGCTGTATGTTTTGGGTCATTGTCGTGCTGGAACACCCATCCACGACCCATTTTCAGTTTCCTGGCAGAGGGAAGGAGGTTGTCGCTCAGGATTTCACGATACATGGCTCCGTCCATTTTCCCGTTTATGCGAATAAGTTGTCCTGTGCCCTTAGCAGAAAAACACCCCCAAAGCAAAATGTTTCCACCCCCATGCTTGACGGTGGGGACGGTGTTTTGGGGGTCATAGGCAGCATTTTTCTTCCTCCAAACACAGCGAGTTGAGTTAATGCCAAAGAGCTCTATTTTGGTCTCATCAGACCACAGCACCTTCTCCCAGTCACTCTCTGAATCATTCAGGTGTTCATTGGCAAACTTCAGACGGGCCTGCACATGTGCCTTCCTGAGCAGGGGGACCTTGCGAGCCCTGCAGGATTTTAATCCATTGCGGTGTAATGTGTTTCCAATGGTTTTCTTGGTGACTGTGGTCCCTGCTAATTTGAGGTCATTAACTAACTCCTCCCGTGTAGTTCTAGGATGCTTTTTCACCTTTCTCAGAACCATTGACACCCCACGAGGTGAGATCTTGCGTGGAGCCCCAGAGCGAGGTCGATTGATGGTCATTTTGTGCTCCTTCCATTTTCGAACAATCGCACCAACAGTTGTCACCTTCTCTCCCAGCTTCTTGCTAATGGTTTTGTAGCCCATTCCAGCCTTGTGCAGGTCTACAATTTTGTCTCTGACATCCTTGGACAGCTCTTTGGTCTTTCCCATGTTGGAGAGTTTGGAGTCTGCTTGATTGATTGATTCTGTGGACAGGTGTCTTTTATACAGGTGACTAGTTAAGACAGGTGTCCTTAATGAGGGTGACTAATTGAGTAGAAGTGTCTAACCACTCTGTGGGAGCCAGAACTCTTAATGGTTGGTAGGGGTTCAAATACTTATTTCACTCAATGAAATGCAAATCAGTTGCTATCTTTTATTTAAAGTTATTTTTTCGATCTTCCTTTTGATGTGCTATCTGCCACTGTTACAATAAACCTACCATTGAAATGATACTGTTCTGAGACTTTTCATTTCTTTGTCATTGGACAAACTTACAAAATCAGTGAGGGGTCAAATAATTATTTCCGCCACTGTAAGTTGCATCACTCTTATATGCATGCCCTTTTCACAGTAGTTTTTCACTGTTGTGAGAACACATTTTTTGCAAACTGATGAAAAAAACAACCCACCACAGCCGCATTGTGTGAACACAGCCTCGAAGATTTAATACAATAATCCCCCTGGCTGATTGCCATCAAGTACTCATTCATAAGAATCGACTTTAATTTTGAAAGGAGAATCACAAGACATACAGACCATAGTATGACAAAGGATCCAAGGCCATGCAAGGGGCAAGATAAAAATGATTGCCAAATCCCAAATCAAAAGTAATGTAAGGTTGATTAAAAAAATAAATTACCCCAACCCTATACACTGACCCATGACAATCTCAATGCCCACTACTACATAGTATTATTGGTTGTATTTGGTTTAGGTGACACAGTTATAATAGAAATGTGACCATTCAATGTACAGCACACTTGGCCAACATTGTTGCAAAGCTTTAAGCCCAAAGGGTTAAGTGCAAATGCCCATATGCAATTCAGAGTCGGTGGACCATTTACCATTCAGTGGAAAATCAACCATTATATTGTTGTAGAATTGATGAGTCAAAACTCTACAGAGGAAAATTGGTTCTGCTTCTTAAAATAGGTGACCCAGACATCTATAAATTCAGGCTTCAACGAGAAAGCTTGTAAAATGCTCCATAGTTGTTACCCAGTGCCTGAAATAATTTCTAAAATATTTTGTAACCTTCTAGGAGATTGTTTTAGAGATGCCATAAAATGTCATTCCTCAAGAATGAATATAGATGCTCAAAGGCTGCTAGGTTGAAAGTGTGATAAATCTACAAACCAAGTAGCTGTTATGCTTGACTTCCTGAGAGGTCAAAAGCTATACAGAAGTATAGCTTTTCGAAGTAAAGCACAGTATCAATATACACAATGTAGGTACTATAGGAAATGCAGGTTGCTTCTTCTGAAATGTTTAATTATGAAAAATGTAGTTATGCCGGGAATAGATTGTGTTTCCTATTACTAAATTAAGAAAATTATAAGATGCCTCCAAATGTTCTGTCAGGATTCTGAAATTATTCTATCAATGTGATATTCCCTATATTAACCAAGTAATCACAGAATGTCTGCTGTTTAGTCCTCGCATTCTTTTCTAAGGCAGTGAGACTTTCTAAGGGCTCTTTCACACTTGCGTTGTTCTGTTCCGGCATAGAGTTCCGTCGTCGGGGCTCTATGCCGGAAGAATCCTGATCAGGATTATCCCCATGCATTCTGAATGGAGAGAAATCCGTTCAGAATGCATCAGGATGCATCAGGATGTATTCAGTTCCGGAACGGAACGTTTTTTGGCCGGAGAAAATACCGCAGCATGCTACGCTTTTTGCTCCGGTCAAAAATCCTGAACACTTGCCGCAAGGCCGGATCCAGAATTAATGCCCATTGAAAAGCATTAATCCGGATCCGGCCTTAAGCTAAACGTAGTTTCGGCGCATTACCGGATCCGACGTTTAGCTTTTTCTGAATGGTTACCATGGCTGCCAGGACACTAAAGTCCTGTTTGCCATGGTAAAGTGTAGTGGGGAGCGGGGGAGCAGTATATTTACCGTCCGTGCGGCTCCCAGGGCGCTTCAGAGTGACGTCAGGGCGCCCCACGCTCCTGGATGACGTGTCGCATGGATCACGTCATCCATGCGCATGGGGCGCCCTGACGTCATTCTGGAGCGCCCCGGGAGCCGCACGGACTGTAAGTATACTGCTCCCCCGCTCCCCACTACTACTATGGCAACCAGGACTTTAATAGCATCCTGGGTGCCAAAGTAACACTGAACGCATTTTGAAGACGGATCCGTCTTCAAATGCTTTCAGTTCACTTGCGGTGTTACGGATCCGGCGGGCACTTCCGGCAAATGGAGTACACGACGGATCCGGACAACGCAAGTGTGAAAGAGGCCTAAGGGTACTTTCACACATAGAGTTCCATCCTAGGAGCTCTATACCGGAAAATAACTGATCAGTTTTATCCTAATGCATTCTGAATGGAGATTATTCCGTTCAGGATGCATCAGGATTTCTTCAGTTCAGTCTTTTTGACTGTTCAGGACGGAGATAATACCACAGCATGCTACGGTTTTATCCCCGGCCAAAAATCCGGCATTTTTTTCTATAGGAATGTATTAGTGCCGGCAGTGCCGGCAGGCATTCAAAATACCGCAATGACGGATCCGTCCTTCGCAGACCGAAAAAAATGTGACAAAAATAAATGCCAGATCCGTTTTTCCGGATGACACCGGAAAGACGGATCCGGCATTTCAATGCATTTGTAAGACGGATCAGGATCCTGATCAGTCTTACAAATGCCATCAGTTGGCATACGTTTTGACGGATCCTAAATTTACCAGTAATAAAAGTGAAAAGGCTCCTGAATAGTGGGACCTGAAGCAAGAAGTAGTGACTCTGACTTAACAATCACAAGAAATTCAACCCTGCTACACTGAAATATTTAGTCACACAATGTGTCAAGGCCAAAGACTCCATGTAGCCCCAGCCTTAGTGGTGGATGTGTTTGTGACCAAACTAACAGAATATAGAACATGGAGATAACCTTTATGCAGTTAATACACATACAGTTGCAAGAAAATGTATATGTGAACCCTTTGGAATGATATGGATTTCTGCACAAATTGGTCATAAAATGTGATCTGATCTTCTTCTAAGTCACAACAATAGACAATCACAGTCTGCTTAAACTAATAACACACAAAGAATTAAATGTTACCATGTTTTTATTGAACATACCATGTAAACATTGACAGTGCTGGTGGAAAAAGTATGTGAACCCCTAGACTAATGACATCTCCAAGAGCTAATTGGAGTGAGGTGTCAGCCAATTGGAGTCCAATCAATGAGATGAAATTGGAGGTGTTGGTTACAGCTGCCCTGCCCTATAAAAAACACACACCATTTCTGGGTTTGCTTTTCACAAGAAGCATTGCCTGATGTCAATGATGCCTTGCACAAAAGAGCTCTCAGAAGACCTACGATTAAGAATTGTTGACTTGCATAAAGCTGGAAATGGTTATAAAAGTATCTCCAAAAGCCTTGCTGTTCATCTGTCCACGGTAAGACAAATTGTCTATAAATGGAGAAAGTTCAGCACTGCTGCTACTCTCCCTAGGAGTGGCCGTCCTGTAAAGATGACTGCAAAAGCACAGCTCAGACTGCTCAATGAGGTGAAGAAGAATCCTAGACTGTCAGCTAAAGACTTACAAAAGTCTCTGGCATATGCTAACATCCCTGTTAGCCGAATCTATGATACGTAAAACACTAAACAAGAATGGATTTCATGGGAGGATACCACAGAGGAAGCCACTGCTGTCCAAAAAAAACGTTGCTGCATGTTTACAGTTTGCAGAAGAGCACCTGGATGTTCCACAGCAGTACTGGCAAAATATTCTGTGGACAGAGGAAACCAAAGTTGAGTTGTTTGGAAGAAACACACAACACTATGTTTGGAGAAAAAGAGGCACAGCACACCAGCATCAAAACCTCATCCCAACTGTGAAGTATGGTGGTGGGGGCATCATGGTTTGGGGCTGCTTTGCTCTGTCAGGGCCTGGACAGATTGCTATCATCGAAGGAAAAATGAATTCCCAAATTTATAAAGACATTTTGCAGGAGAACTTAAGGCCATCTGTCCACCAGCTGAAGCTCAACAGAAGATGGGTGTTGCAACAGGACAACGACCCAAAGCATAGAAGTAAATCAACAACAGAATGGCTTAAACAGAAGAAAATACGCCTTCTGGAGTGGCCCAGTCAGAGTCCTGACCTCAACCCGATGTAGATGCTGTGGCATGACCTCAAGAAAGCGATTCACACCAGACATCCCAAGAATATTGCTGAACTGAAACAGTTCTGTAAAGAGGAATGGTCAAGAATTACTACTGATCGTTGTGCACGTCTGATCTACAACTACAGGAAACGTTTGGTGGAAGTTATTGCTGCCAAAAGAGGTTCAACCAGTTATTAAATCCAAGGGTTCACATACTTTTTCCACCTGCACTGTGAATGTTTACATGGTGTGTTCAATAAATACATGGTAACATTTAATTCTTTGTGTGTTTATTAGTTTAAGCAGACTGTGATTGTCTATTGTTGTGACCTAAATGAAGATCAGATCACATTTTATGACCAATTTGTGCAGAAATCCATATCATTCCAAAGGGTTCACATACTTTTTCTTGCAACTGTATTCCCCAAACCATGAAGACAAAAGAATCTCTCAAACAAATGTGTTATTATTAAGTACCAGAAAGAACATGGATACCAAATAATATCCTGGTTATATCCTTTAGAGCAGGCGTAAGGAACCTCTGGCCCACGGGCCGTATGCGGCACGTGGGACCATTTCATGTGGCCCCCTGCCAGAACATATAGTCAAAATGCTAATGACCGCTTCCATTATGGGGTGGCGCAGGAAGGTGAGAACAGCGCATTGCTAGCTCTACTTACCTTCCCTAATTGCTAGCTCTACTTACCTTCCCTGGTCTTCATCCGGTCCACGCTGTGTCCTGACACATAATGTGTCAGGACGTAGTCAGTGGCGGATTACAATAGGGACGTTCGGGTCGGCAGCCCCGGGCCCAGCACCACTGGGGGGCCCAACGCTGACCCGAACGCCCACATACTGAGGCGGGCACGGGAGCGCATAGCTCCCTGTCCCGTCGCCGATCACCGCCTTAGGCTTCAGGCCTTGTAGGCCTGAGGCCTATGCGGTAGTGAAATCCCAGCGCAGGCGTTCGTGATGACGTCATCGCGCGCCTGTGCCGGGACGCAGCACTGTGACGCTCCTGACTCATCCCGCCTTCCTCTGCGAGCAAGCGCCTGGCCCTGGACATAGGTGAGTATTTATCTTTTCAATTTTTGTTCATTTTTTTTTTTTTTATTTCATGTGCCCACTTTGGGGGGGACACACAGGAGGACATATTAGGGAAGATAAATCGAGTACAGGGGGGGAATGTGGGGGCTGTATGGGGACAAATAATTATGAGAGGGACTACTATGTGGGGGCAAATTACTTGATGGGGCAGTGTGGGGGCAAATTGCTATGTGGGGGCAGTGTGTGGGCAAATTGCTATGTGGGGGCAGTGTGGGGGCAAATTATTATGGGAGGGAATACTATGTGGGGGCAAATTACTATGTGGGGGCAAATTATTATGTGGGGGCAAATTATTATGAGAGGGACTACTATGTGGGGGCAAATTACTATGTGGGGGCAAATAATTATGAGAGGGACTACTATGTGGGGGCAAATTACTAGATGGGGCTGTGTGGGGGCAAATTGCTATGTGGGGGCAGTGTGGGGGCAAATTGCTATGAGAGAGACTACTATGTGGGGGCAAATTACTAGATGGGGCAGTGTGGGGGCAAATTGATATGTGGGGGCAGTGTGGGGGCACATTATTATGGGAGGGACTACTATGTGGGGGCAAATTTCTATATGGGGGCAGTGTTGGGGAAACTATTGTGTGGGGGCAGTGTGGGGGAAATTGCCATGTGGGGACAGTGTGGGGTAATTTCTATGTGGGGACAGTGTGGGCAAATTACTATGTGGGGACAGTGTGGGGAAATTGCTATGTGGGGGAAAATTACTATGTGGGGGCAGTGTGGGGAAAACTATTGTGTGGGGAAATTGCTATGTGGGAACAGTGTGGGGAAATTGCTATGTGGGGCAAATTACTATGTGGGGGCAGTGTGTGGGCAAATTACTATGTGGGGGCAGTGTGGTGGAAATTACTATGTGGGGGAAGTGTGGTGGAAATTACTATGTGGGGCGGGGCAGTGTGGGGCAAATTACTGTGTGGGGGCAAACTACTATATGGGGCAGTTTGGGGGAAATTACTGTGTGGGGGGAAATTACTATGGGGGGATTACTATGTGGGGGCAGTGTGGTAGAAATTACTATATGGGGGTGTTGCTATTGGGGAGGCACTGTAGGGACAATTCTATTATTTCTGGGGACACTATACAGGGATTATTACCTGGAGCACAATATAAGGTGTTATTATTACTGGGGGCACTCTAGGGGACATTATAGCTGCTGTGGACACTATAGGAACATTTTGGGGTAATTTATCAAACTGGTGTAACGCAGAACTGGCTTAGTTGCCCACAGTAGCCAATCAGATTCCACCTTTCATATTTGACAGCTCTTTTGGAAATCCAGTTCTACTTTACACCAGTTTGATAAATTACCCCAATTATGTCTATTAGGGTCACTATTTTTTCAGCAGTATAGTTCCTGGGGCATTGCGGGGCACAACGGGCACAGTATTGGGGGTGGCAGGATGACACTGTGGGGACACCAGGATGAGGAGGTTGATGGAAAAATTTAGAAATCTAACGTGTCTGTGTTACAAACTGTAGAGACGAGATGCGGCTAAAAGAATTTGCCATGGTGGTCTTGGTCAAATGGAGGAGAAGAGGAAAGAGAAGGTCTACATGACAGGAGATGTCCCTGGATGTAAGAGGTATGTGGTGCTGTATTCTCCTCCATGTCTTTTTTATTACAATTATATGTATTTTAAATTTGGCGACCAAATTTTTCAGTTTAGGACCCAATTTGGGGTATTTTTTTTTAGTCTGAAGATGTCATATGGCCTAAGAAGAGACTGTGGCGCTCATGAAGCACCGCAGCCTCTTCATACAAAAAAAATAAAAATAAACTAAAATGGAGGGTGAAGGGGGGGCCCAAGTTGGGTAGACAGCCCCGGGCCTATCATGCACTTAATCCGCCCCTGGACGTAGTGCACGTACATGCACACTATGACCTGAAGATGTGCACTGTCAGGTCACAGTACAGCGCAGCAGGAAGAAGACCAGGGAGGGTAAGGGAATCTGCCAAATGGCAGCACCGTCCAAAGCTGGAGAGGTAAGTTTATCGTTTTATTTAGTTATTTTAAATGTCTGATGGGGGATGATCTGAGGCTGGGAGTCTGATAGGGATATGATCTAAGCCTGGGGCCTATTGGGGGTCTGATCTGAAGCTGGGGGTCTGATCTGAGGCTTGGGGGTCTGATGGGGCTGATTTGAGGTTGGGAGGTATGATGGGGGTCTGAACTAAGGCTGGGGAGGGTCTGATGAAGGTCTGATCTGAAGATGATGTAGGCTGGGGGGTCTGATAGGAGGCTGATTTGAGGCTGATGGAGTTGGGAGGCATATCTGTGGCTGAGAAAGGGACAAAGGCAGGGACAGTTGCAAATAAAGAGGCAGGGACAGTGGCAGTTTAGCTTGGCTGCCATTAATGCCAAATAAAGAACTAAATATATAACATTCTCAACTTAAAAATTAGACTGCTATATGTGGTCAAAATGGTGCCCGTACTATTTGTAATAAATAGTGCAGGAAATACAACGCTCTAGATTTTTTAAATTGAAGTGCAATTTCTGTAACTTACCTCTAAGTCACTTTTATGTTTGACCAAATATAGCCGTCAAATTTTGAATTTGAGAATTTTGTATGGCCCCCAAACGATGTTACAAATATCCAAATGGTAAAAAGTAAAAAGGTTCCCCACCCCTGCTTTAGAGTATAGCGGAGGCTGTGTGTGCAGCACACAGTAGAGATCAGCTCTCCCATATTTTTATATTTTTTTTAAATAAGCCAAGATTTGGTCCTCTATTAAATTTTAAATCACATATGGGGAAACAGATCTCCCAAACTTGATGAAAAATGGGCCTTAGTCAATCATAAACATCATGGCAGCACTCTGAGTCTGTTAACAATAGGCTGTCCTCAAAGGTAAGCATTATTGAAAGAGGTCATTAGGAGACCACTGAAAAATAGGGAGGAGTTCCAAATTTACCTAGTAAAGATCTGGTCTCCATTACTAGAGATGGCCTTGCGGTTTGCCTGGTGGTCGATTTGCGGCGAATTTTGCTCGTTCGCGATTCGCCGAACATGCGAACATATAAAGATGTCCGCCAGCGCCATATTCTTTTACATTCTGAAGAACTTTGACCCATGACACATCCATCAGGTGGTACAGGAAAGCCAATTGAGACGTTTCAGCACATGGACATACCCCCTACCTTATAAATAAACCTGATCTGGCCGCCATTTTACATTCAGTCTTTGGCCAGTGTAGGGAGAGGTTGCTGTGTGGAGCAGGGACAGACTGTTATGGACACCAAATGCTAGCTAATAGGGCCACAAAAGTCCTTTTAAGAACTGGTATAGGTGTGCTATCGATAGGTGTGACTTACTGAGGGGTGTAATATACTTATAATATACTTTCTAAGGCTACATTCACACGTCAGTATTTTTCTATATTCCGATTTTCGGTCCGTTTTATGCGGATCCGTTGTTCCTGAAAATGTTTCCGTATGTCATCCGTTTTTTGCGGATCCGCAAAAAACGGAAACATGTCCAAATTTCAAAAGGCAAATAAAGTTGTTTGGATTTCTTTGAAAAAAAAATAAAAAAAAATTTAAATGTAATTTCCAGGAACGGAATCCGCATAAAACGGATGACATACGTAATGACATCCGAATGTCTTCCGTTTTTTGCGGATCCATTGACTTTGTATTGTACCAGGATCCGAATTTTGCGGAAAAGAATAGGACATGTTTTATATTTAAACGGACATGTGGAACGGAACAACGGAAACGGACAGCACACATTGTGCTGTCCGATTTTTTCCAGGACCTATTGAAAATGAATGGGTCCAGATCTGGTCCAGATCTGTTCCGCAAAAAACGGAACAGATCAGGAAAGAAAAAACGGACGTGTGAATGGACCCTAACATAGAAAGTATATTATAGTGCATTTGTATTGTGAAGCACTATAATATAATATACTGAGTGCCAAACGCTATTGGAACAAATAATTTCTACTAGTGTGATATACCAGTTGCCCCCCAAAAAACCTGATTGAAGGGGTGTTATATACCAATAATATACTTTCTACAGTATTTAGCTAGTGCAGCATTTGTTTGCGGTTTTGCTGCGTTACCTCAGCTGCAGATAGTGACAAACGCCATTGGAGCAAATAATTTCTACTGGTGTGATATAATAAAAATCACTGCAATTGAAGATTTCTTTAGTTTGCGATTTATTTTGTGATGATTAAATGCGACAATAACGTGTTAACGCGTTTTCGGCTGAATTAGCCTTCATCAGACACTATAAGAAGAAAAGCAGTAGTGTCATTTATACATATACAGATAAATCAGTGAGATCAAATATTATATGTAAAGCTACAATCCTGTAGCTGCAAAGCGTCACTCAAATGCCCACAATCGGATTGGCCCTTGAATTGTATAGTTAAGGAGAACGACCTACATAGATTCGTATAGTTCCAGTGAAATATCAATTTGTGCTCGGATCGGCTCATGATGAGAGGGTCCCCTACCTAAGCCTATACTCCCCCTTCCCTACCTAGAAGCAGCAGAGTTATGCCGGAACTGCTTATCGAAGGGTAGCCTAAAGGGGCCAAAAGAACCATGCATAGGAGTTTGAAAAAACTTGATAACAGAAACTACAAAACCAAAACTCGAAAGCCAGTGATATTTCGTATAAGGATCCGGGATATAACGCATGGAACACACGGAACTGCGACGACCCAACCGTTTGATGACATGTACTGGCACCTTATGCATGGACGCCGCAGCTGCCGCGTCCATGCGGAAGGAATGTCCTGTGATCCAGAGAGGACCGACCCCTGAACCTGTCAACTAAACCTGAATGTACATAAGAAAGGCCGCGGTGGTTAGCCGGGCATTGCCTAGTTAGAGTACGGGAGAACATACCGCTTGGACTAAATACTACGCAGCCAAGCCTCCAAGGCCTGCACCGGACACCATCTGCTGTCCGCGGGAAAGTATCTGACCGCCACCGATTCCCCCGGCCGTGACGTCTTGGACGAGGCCAAGGTGAGGCCATAGATGGACCCGCGCCGTATGAGCTGACCTTTCCGCAAGCACCCAGCCAGCGTATTGGTGCCCATGAGCTCGCCTGACCTGAATAATCTGTTTCTACCAGAGCGCTAACCTGCGGCCCGAACGGTTTACCCTGTAGTTTGTCTGTCACGGCCTGAACAAGCTACCGGTAAATGGCTGACGCACATGTCGTTTCACAACAGACATCTTGCGCAAACCCTTCAACGCCGCTTTGATCGGGTGGGCGGAGAAGAGTGACGGTAGGTCCGGATGTAGCATGTACCAATGGTGCTGAATACCTGCCATGTATAGTTAACAATGCTATAGGACAGGTTTAATTGAGAGTGGCAAAACCCTGACGAAGCCCAATAGGTGAGTGATAGGCCCCCGGGTAGGTGTTCTCATATCTCTGAAACAGGCGCCAAGCTGTCTTGTAAGCCCTCAGAGTATTACTGGCCAAGGAATTGGCCATCAGTCTCTTAGCTATGGTGAGATAGATGAGAGACTAGTCCCAGCGCAGGAATCTTTTTTTTTTATGCATGAGAGACTCTAATGGCGGATAATGGCGGAGTCATGTGTGTAAACCTAAAGCGGAGAAGCCATGCGCGAGACACTAATGGCTGAGTCATATGTGTAAAACTAAAACGGAGAAGATCTGCGTGAGAGACTCTAATGGCGGAGTCATATATGTAAAACTAAAACTGAGAAGCCATGCGTGAGAGACTCAGATGGCGGAGTCATATGTGTAACCTAAAACGGAGAAGCCATGCGTGAGAGACTCTAATGGCGGAGTCATATGTGTAACCTAAAACGGAGAAGCCATGCGTGAGAGATTCTAATAGCGGAGTCATATGTGCAAACCTAAATGGAGAAGCCATGCGTGAGAGACTCTAATGGCGGAGTCGTATGTGTAAAACTAACACGGAGAAGCCATGCGTGAGAGACTCTAATGGCGGAGTCATATGTGTAACTTAAAACGGAGAAGCCATGCGTGAGAGACTCTAATGGCAGAGTCAAATGTGTAACCTAAAACGGAGAAGCCATGCGTGAGAGATTCTAATGGCGGAGTCATATGTGTAAACCTAAAACGGAGAAGCCATGCGTGAGAGACTCTAATGGCGGAGTCGTATGTGTAAAACTCACACGGAGAAGCCATGCGTGAGAGACTCTAATGGCGGAGTCATATGTGTAACCTAAAACGGGGAAGCCATGCGTGAGAGACTCTAATGGCGGAGACATATGTGTAAACCTAAAACGGAGAAGCCATGCGTGAGAGACTCTAATGGCGGAGTCATATGTGTAACCTAAAACGGAGAAGCCATGCGTGAGAGACTCTAATGGCGGAGTCATATGTGTAAACCTAAAACGGAGAAGCCATGCGTGAGAGACTCTAATGGCGGAGTCATATGTGTAACCTAAAACGGAGAAGCCATGCGTGAGAGATTCTAATGGCAGAGTCATATGTGTAAACCTAAAACGGAGAAGCCATGCGTGAGAGACTCTAATGGCGGAGTCGTATGTGTAAAACTCACACGGAGAAGCCATGCGTGAGAGACTCTAATGGCGGAGTCATATGTGTAAACCTAAAACGGAGAAGCCATGCGTGAGAGACTCTAATGGCGGAGTCATATGTGTAAACCTATAACGGAGAAACCATGCGTGAGAGACTCTAATGGCGGAGTCGTATGTGTAAAACTAACACGGAGAAGCCATGCGTGAGAGACTCAGATGACGGAGTCATATGTGTAAACCTAAAACGGAGAAGCCATGCGTGAGAGACTCTAATGGAGGAGTCATATGTGTAACCTAAAACGGAGAAGCCATGCGTGAGAGACTCAAAATGTATTATTTTTTTTTAAACTATAAACCACTTAAGCAGCTCCCGTATGGGCACAGCTCTGAGTACGAGCATGAAGAGCATGGTATAACGCAGATCACCTGCACGGACTAACTAACATCCTGTGCCTAAATAACCCCCTTGGAACCTTATGTACGGCCGGCAGCAGGAAGCCAGCCACCGCCTATGATCTGCTCCCCCTGACCGAGCCTAGTACTCCTTCCCCTGATCCCTGCCTACCTAACGGCACGGCGGCCCATGCCAGACTTTATTGAAGATGAGGAGCCTTTACCCCCCAGCCGCGTGAGGAGCTCACGCTGCTCCCTGGCAGAATGCACCAGTGAGGGGGAGCCCCCCTCCTCAGCTAGGGCCGACCCACCGCCGGCTGGACACTCGTACCGCGTGGGGAGCAGCGCCACTCCCTGGCAATGTGCACCGGATCAGAGGGAGCCCTTCCTTTACCGTGGGCCCCAGCCCCCGCTGGTTTGAACCGTGTGCCGCGTGAGGAGCCGCACAGCTCCCTGGCATTGTGCGCCGGTGCGGGAGTGCCCCCCCCTCACCTAGGGGCTGGTTATTGTGACTGAAACCCGCTGGGAGACTGAAGCCTGACCGGACCTACCTGTGACCGTGAAGGCTGACCTCCCAGGCCGTGGATGACCCGCGTGCGTAGTCGTGACGCAACTACCCGTAGATGCCCACCCAGTGCCTGTAGTCAACGGGAGTGCGACCGAGTCTGTGGATGTGACCGACTAGCCCCTGTAGTCGTGAGGGGACCCTACATCGAGAGTAGCGGTAACGGACCATCGCCTGTAGACGTGGTAGTATTACCTCACGAGTCTGTTGACATGAGACTAATGCCTGCAGTCGTGGCAGGCCTATATAATGAGTCTGTAGTCGTAACAGATTTGTGCCTGCAGTCGTGGCAGGGCTTTAGAGCGGGTCTGTAGTTGTGACAGACTGATGCCTGCAGTCGTGGCAGGGCTTTATAACGGGTCTGTAGTCGTGACAGACTGATGCCTGCAGTCGTGGCAGGACTTTATAACGAGTCTGTAGTCGTGACAGACTGATGCCTGCAGTCGTGGAAGGGCTTTATAACGAGTCTGTAGTCGTGACAGACTGATGCCTGCAGTCGTGGCAGGGCTTTAGGCTGGGTTCACACCTGAGCGTTTTACAGCGCGTTCAAACGCGCTGTAAAACGCTCAACACATGAAAACCAATGCTTCCCTATGGCCCTGGTTCTCACATGAGCGTTTTACAGCGCATTTGAACGCGCTGAAAAACGCCCTACGCTCAAACAAGTTCTTGAGCTTCTTTGGGGCGTTTTGACGCGCGTTTGTGGCCATAGGACACTGCAGTCAATCACACAAACGCGCGTCAAACGCGCGTTTACTATTGCAAAAAACGCGCATAAAAACGTGCGAAAAAATGCGCATATCAAATACGCTCAGGTCTGAACCCAGCCTTAGAGCGGGTCTGTAGTCGTGACAGACTGATGCCCGCATTCGTGGCAGGACTTTATAACGAGTCTGTAGTTGTGACAGACTGATGCCTGCAGTCGTGGCAGGGCTTTATAACGAGTCTGTAGTCGTGACAGACCTGGCAAAACAAAATTTATATCTCTATATATATATATATTTTTTTTTATTTAAACTTCCCACCAAAGGCCACGACTGTAGGCGCCACCCTGCAAGACATGAGCCAGTGGCCTGAGCATTGATAGGCCACCATACCCAGTCCCCCAAGCCCACGCAGGAGTGAAAAGGGGGGTGGCCCACGCATGCGCACCACACCTGACTCACCTGGCGGCCATAACAGCCACAAACCCCACAGTATCGCAAAGTAACCAACCACCTGTGGACCTGAGTAAACAAGGACAGACATGTGAGTGAGCGAACCCCAGCTGAGTGACCCTTCACCCACGCAACCGCTCCCTAGCTAACCACCGGCTTGTCGCGGCTGCGCCCGAAACCGACCCACTGACTCCCGACATACCGTATGGGCTATGGGCGGCCAGGCTGCGTGCGCAAGGCGTAGTGGCCATCCCCCTTCCTTGAACCCTCTTTTATTTATACGTAAAAAATTTTATTTTTTATTTTTTTTTAACTGACGCCTGCCTTAGTGCCTAGCCACTGGTGCTGAGCAAGGAGCCCAGTACCTGGACTGCAGTACCAGCATGGCCTGTAGGTGTCGCCCTCTCTCAGACCAGGACCTGCTAGAGTGCCGAAGGGCAGTGAGCCGCACTGTGGAGCCGATGGCCGGCGTGACCGATGTGCTGCGTGCGATGGTATGAGAGCGGGAGTGTGACTCACCGCAACGGAGTCACAGGTGAGGAAGCTGTTGTACAGTTTAGCCTGGGGGACGCTGCATGTGGGAGCGGGATGCCTGGAGCGGATCGGAAGTGCGGGCAGTCACAGGTGCGGCTGAGGACCGGCGGGCACACCCGGCAGCATGACATGACATAAATAACGAGACGGGTGTGCAGCCACCTGGCCTACCTATTCTCCGCAGCGATGAGCCCGACGCCGCCGACCACACGAACTAACAACGAGACACGCGACCTCTCTGGAAGGACAGCCAACCCACGCGCCGATTCGAAAGCATTCGAACCGACAAGTGGGGGCAGGAGAGCGAGGTTTAAATAATTAAAGCCCCGCCTCCCCTCACACAAACACGGCACTCTTAATTGCCTACCATTTAATCCTTGCAAATCACGGATCAGCAGTTCAAAATCTGGTAATACTTATAACAATACTTATATAATGCATATATAATATATAGTATAAAGTGCAAATAAGGGGGCCTCATCCCCACTCAGGAGGACCTACCATTGCTGCTTGATGGTGGAAGTCAGACACATAAATAGATAGGGTGCTGTCAGCACCAGTGGTTTCTGTGTGTGCCCATAGCAATGTGTCACACTGCTTTTAAAAGGTGTCGGGAAGCGCGCCAAGACGATGGGCGGGCCTGGAGGCTGTAACAGGTTTTGCTGCGTTACCTCAGCTACAGATAGCGGCAAACGACATTGGAACAATGTATTCCCGTGGCCTAAAATTAAAAAAATTCTAGGCTCCAGCAGGGCACAAGTCAGAGAATTTCACTTTAAGACGCATAAAAATGTCCCCTGATTAAGATACATATTTTTTGTGGGAATTTTTGTCATTAATCCCCCTCTAGCAGGGCTTTTTTTCTGGCGGAACGCACCGGAACGGCGTTCCGCCACCTTTTGACATCGCAGCCTGCCGTGCTCCAGCATCGCAGGCTGGATGTATCAGCGGGGAGGGACTGGGAGGAGGAGCTGGGGGCCGGTGCGTTCACTGTGCTCCGGCCCCCAGCTCCAGTACAGTTATAGAATGTGTAAAATGAATAATGATTCTATTTATGAGGCCCCCTCTGTAGTAGAACATTCAATATATCCATGATCCTACTCACAGGGCTGTTATATCGTAATCCAGGCCGGCCGGGCAGACGAGTGGCAGCGTCACTGACTGACGTCACCTGCCTGCGCCGCCTGCTTCATTCATAAAGTAGGCCGGGCACATGACGTCAGTCAGTGACGCTGCCGCTCGTCTGCCCGGCCGGCCTGGATTACGATATAACAGCCCTGTGAGTAGGATCATGGATATATTGAATGTTCTACTACAGAGGGGGCCTCATAAATAGAATCATTATTCATTTTACACATTCTATAACTGTACTGGAACGGCAATGGGGGGGTCTGTGGATGGCACTGTTAAGGGGGGGGGTCTGTGGATGGCACTGTTATGGGGTGGGGGGGTCTGTGGATGGCACTGTTAAGGGGTGGGGGGAGGTCTGTGGATGGCACTGTTAAGGGGTGGGGGGGTCTGTGGATGGCACTGTTATGGGGTAGGGGGTCTGTAAATGGCACTGTTAAGGGGGGGTCTGTGGATGGCACTGTAAAGGGGGGGGGGTCTGTGGATGGCACTGTTATGGGGTGGGGGGTCTGTGGATGGCACTGTAAAGGGGGGGGGGGTCTGTGGATGGCACTGTTATGGGGTGGGGGGTCTGTGGATGGCACTGTTAAGGGGGGGGTCTGTGGATGGCACTGTTATGGGGTGAGGGGGTGTCTGTGGATGGCACTGTTATAGGGTGGGGGGGTCTGTGGATGGCACTGTTATGGGGTGGGGGGGGTCTGTGGATAGCACTGTTAAGGGGGGGGTCTGTGGATGGCACTGTTAAGGGGGGGGTCTGTGGATGGCACTGTTAAGGGGGGGTCTGTGGATGGCACTGTTATGGGGTGGGGGGGTCTGTGGATGGCACTGTTATGGGGTGGGGGGTCTGTGGATGGCACTGTTATGGGGTGGGGGGGTCTGTGGATAGCACTGTTAAGGGGGGGGGTCTGTGGATGGCACTGTTAAGGGGGGTCTGTGGATGGCACTGTTATGGGGTGGGGGGGTCTGTGGATGCCACTGTTATGGGGTGGGGGGTCTGTGGATTGCACTGTTATGGGGTGGGGGGTCTGTGGATGGCACTGTTATGGGGTGGGGGGGTCTGTGGATAGCACTGTTAAGGGGGGGGGGTCTGTGGATGGCACTGTTAAGGGGGGGTCTGTGGATGGCACTGTTAAGGGGGGGTCTGTGGATGGCACTGTTAAGGGGTGAGGGGGTGTCTGTGGATGGCACTGTTATGGGGTGGGGGGTCTGTGGATGGCACTGTTATGGGGTGGGGGGTCTGTGGATTGCACTGTTATAGGATGGGGGGTCTGTGGATGGCACTGTTATAGGATGGGGGGGTCTGTGGATGGCACTGTTATAGGATGGGGGGGTCTGTGGATTGCACTGTTATAGGATGGGGGGGTCTGTGGATGGCACTGTTATGGGGTGGGGGGGTCTGTGGATTGCACTGTTATAGGATGGGGGGGTCTGTGGATGGCACTGTTATAGGATGGGGGATCTGCGGATGCCATCCCCAGATCCCCCATTAACAGTGCCATCCCCAGATCCCCCATTAACAGTGCCATCCCCAGATCCCCCATTAACAGTGCCATCCCCATCTGGGGGGTTTCTTTGCTGGGCTGGACTTTTATAGCCCCCCCAAATTTTACTTGCATCCCTGTTCTCTAAAGGGGCGGGTTTAGGGGGCGGTCCTAGGGGTGGGTAGGGGCGGTCCTAGGGGTGGGTAGGGGCGTGGCCAGGGGAGGGGGGCTGAGTTCCACCACCTTTTCTCTGAGAAAAAAAGCCCTGCCCTCTAGTATGTCACTGTCGATGTTGTGGGACTATTTGTATACTTCTGCTAAATATTTGGTGGCTGCAAATATGAGCTGAAGGTTTTTCAGGTTCACCTGCCATTATAAGTGAATGGGGCCCGCCACGAACTTGTGGTTTGCGAACATTTGATTGCGTTTGCGTGATCACGTTCGCGAACCGTCCCGGCAGATGTTCGTCCATCACTGTCCATGACCCTACACTTCTTGATAAATGACATCACCAGCCTCCACCTGCCCGTTCTGTAAATGAGATTATACTGTTGTTTAATATTGAGTGACAGCAATAGTCTCTGGAAGTGGTTTCAGACTATCCACCCCCCCTTGTCCCTATCCACCACCCCCATGTCCCATGCAAATAAGCAATTATCAAAGAATATGACATCTATCACCATAACTACTGTTCTTATAGTGGCAACAGGAAATAAATAATAATTAGCAAATAAGCTAATAATAATTCCTAGAAAATGTTAATTCATACTTATAATGCAACTCCCTTAATTTTGTATAGAAAATGTTCAAAAATTTCAGAAGAAGCCAACGCAAAGTGAGAACTGCTGCCAAAGGGGCTTCTGAAGGATGTGAATTATAATTCATTTAATTATTTTGTGTCTAAAACTGTCTATTCTAAGAGATTTATTTTCATTTTTCCTCTTCATCAAAATGCCAATGGAACTCATCTGTGCTTCCTTGTTGATACACAATAAAATAGGAAAAGTCCAAGGACAGTGAATATTTTTTTAGTCGGTGTATTTTAACTATAATAATTTTGAGTTTTAGAACGTGGGGTTTGGAATACTGTTTAGGCACAGGGGTAACCAAGCTGCAAACCATTTTAGTATTCACATGTTTTATTTAAATAAATAAGCCATGAAAAATTCAAGCTGAGAAAAAAGTAGGGTATCTTTTTGTTTTAACTTTTCTCTTAGTAGATTCTGCAAAAGTGAATATTTACTCCCACTGTGACTGTTATTAAGTGGAGTATTCTCCCTCTGGAAAAGTAAATTACGGCTCCAAAACATAAGGAATGCAACAAAAAGATGAAAGAACAGCACTTAGCAGTGTATTCTTTATATAACAGGTACGACTGTATCTGAGCAGCAATTCCCTGTATAATAAGCCATGTTTACAATGAAATGGAACAGAGAATTTTGACAGTGCAGATCACGGTGGATACGCTAAAGAAAACCTATCAGGAAAATATGTTTTTATTGTCTGGCAGACTTTGAACGTGTGCTAGCTCACAAAGCCAGGGAAACAAATGTGTTCTTTTTCAAAGGATAATTAGGCCCAGAAAACGTGCAGTGCAAAGAGCTAATAACATTCCCATGCATTGTTTTGATAACTTTTGAGAAATTTGCAGACTTAAAGAATGTTGAATGTTCGCCAGTTTATATTATTATCTGAATATGGCGGAAGAATTTTGATTTCAATGAATCAAAAAGAAACTTTATTGTGTATGATTTTTTTATATGAAATAAATGGCCTGTATGTAATACTTCATAAACAAATGCAATTTCTTTGATTGTCTTTTTTATCCCTACTGTTTATATATTTACTGACTATCATTCTCATTTTAAATATTCTAAGACATGTCTGAAAGTGCGAGGATGGTAAAAATTCTGTATTGGCCTCATGCACACGACAGTATTTTTTTGCGGTCCGCAAAACGGGGTTCCGTTGTTCCGTTTCCGTTTTTGTTTCCGTGTGTCTTCCTTGATTTTTGGAGGATCACCAGACATGAAAAGTGAAAAATAAATCTAAGTCAAGTTTGCCTTGCAAATGATAGGAAAAAAAAGGACGCAGACGCACGGACGCGGATGACAATCTTGTGTGCCTCCGTGTTTTTTCACGGACCCATTGACTTGAATGGGTCCACGAAACGTTGTCCGTGAAAAAAATAGGACAGGTCGTATTTTTTGGACGGACTGGAAACACGGATTACGGACGCGGATGACAAACGGTGCATTATCCGAGTTTTCAACGGACCCATTGAAAGTCAATGGGTCCGCAGAAAATCACGGAAAATGGAACAACGGACACGGAACACAACAACGGTCGTGTGCATGAGGCCTTAGGCCTCATGCACACGACCGTTTTTTTTTAAGGTCCGCAAAAACGGGGTCCGTAGGTCCGTGATCCGTGACCGTTTTTTCGTCCATAGGTCTTCCTTGATTTTTGGAGGATCCACGGACATGAAAAAAAAGTTGTTTTGGTGTCCGCCTGGCCGTGCGGAGCCAAACGGATCCGTCCTGAATTATAATGCAAGTCAATGGGGACGGATCCGTTTGACGTTGACACAATATGGTGCAATTGCAAATGGATCTGTCCCCCATTGACTTTCAATGTAAAGTCAGGCGTCCCTTTTATACCATCGGATCAGAGTTTTCTCCAATCCGATGGTATATTTTAACTTGAAGCGTCCCCATCACCATGGGAACGCCTCTATGTTAGAATATACTATCGGATTTGAGTTAGATCATGAAACTCAGATCCGACAGTATATTCTAACACAGAGGCGTTCCCATGGTGATGGGGACGCTTCAGGTTAGAATATACTAAAAGAACTGTGTACATGACTGCCCCCTGCTGCCTGGCAGGTGCTTATACTTAGCTGCGAGCTGCGATGTCTGTGACCGGTCGGGCGCTCTTCCTACTGGTAAGTGACAGGTCTGTGCTATAAGCAATGCGCCGCACAGACCTTTCACTTACCAGTCGGAGGAGCGCCCGGCCGGTCACAGACATCACAGCTCGCAGGTAAGTATAATGCTTCTAAAAATTGCTAAGTAACCATGGCAACCAGGACTGCAGTAGCGTCCTAGTTGCCATGGTTACCGATCGGAGCCCCAGCGATTCAACTGGGACTCCGATCGGAACTCTCCGCTGCCACCAATGATAGAGGGGGAGATTTTAATTAGGAGGGGGAGGGAGGGTGGTGTGCCCCCTCCTGCCTGGCAGCACATGATCTCTTACAGGGGGCTATGATACGCACAATTAACCCCTCAGGTGTAGCACCTGAGGGGTTAATTGTGCGGATCACAGCCCCCTTTAAGAGATCGGGTGCTGCCAGGCAGCAGGGGGCAGTCATGTACACAGTTCAAAGTATATTCTAACTAGAAGCGTCCCCATCACTATGGGAACGCCTCTGTGTTAGAATATACTGTCGGATCTGAGTTTTCACGAAGTGAAAACTGAGCCCTGAAAAAGCTTTTATGCAGACGGATCTGCGGATCCGTCTGTGTGAAAGTAGCCTACGGCCACGGACCATGGACGCGGATGCCAATCTTGTGTGCATCTGTGTTTTTTCACAGACCCATTGACTTGAATGGGTCCGTGAACCGTTGTCCGTCTAAAAAATAGGACAGGTCATATTTTTTTGACGGACAGGAAACACGGATCACGGATGCAGCTGCAAAACGGTGCATTTTCAGATTTTTCCACGGACCCATTGAAAGTTAATGGGTCCGCGGAAAAAAAACGAAAACGGCACAAAGGCCACGGATGCACACAACGATCGTGTGCATGAGGCCTAAAACACAGTTCAGTGACTGAACTGAAGACATCTTGATGCATCCTGAACGGATTTCTCTCCATTCAGAATGCATGGGGATATATCTGATCAGTTCTTTTCAGGTATTGAGCCCCTAGGACGGAACCCTAGAAAAACGCTAGTGTGAAAGTACCCTAAGTCTAGCACTTCTGTCTTGAAATGTTACTCCACTTTCTACATCACTCCTTTACTAGAGTAAAGGCTGTATTAGGCTGCATTCACACGTCCGTGGTGTGTTGCGGACCCGCAAATTGCGGGTCCGCAACACACCAGCCCGGCACCCCCATTGAAATGCCTATTCTTATCCGCAAGCTGCGGACAAGAATAGGACATGCTCTATCTTTTTGCGGAGCTGCGGACCCAAAGATCGGGGCCGCGCACCGCAAATGCGGATGCGGACAGCACACTGTGTGCTGTCCGCATCCATTCCGTCCCCATAGAGAATGAATGGGTCCGCACCCGTTCCGCAAAATTGCGGAAAGGATGCGGACCCATTTTGCGGACGTGTGAATGGAGCCTTATATTAGCAAATGAGGCTGATGATTGTCTGGAAAAAATTGTTCCTTCCTGACAGTCGCCAGGTCATCAGTGAAGGAGAACACTGCAATTACATGCAGCGATTTCATCAACTCTACTCAATTTTTTGCATAAAAAAAAATAATTATTTGCAACACCATATTCTAACCACTCTAACTATTTTACAGTTATGTCTATGGAGTAGTTTCAGGGCTGATTTTTGGTGGAGTGATCTGTAGTTTTTATTGATACCATTTTGGAGTGTTTTTTAATCACTTTTTATTAAAAAATTTTGAGAGGTGAGCCATTTTGATTTATTTTCCGTTACAGTGTTTGCTGTACGGGATGAATACATTTACATTTTAATAGTACAGGCATTTTGGGACATGGTGATACCTTAGGCTACTTTCACACTCACGTTTTGTGCGGATCCGTCATGGACGGATCCTTTCAGATAATACAACCGTCTGCATCCATTCAGAACGGATCCGTTTGTATTATCTTTAACATAGCCAAGGCGGCTCCGTCTTGAACACCATTGAAAGTTAATGGAGAACAGATCCGTTTTCTATTGTGCCAGATTGTGTCAGTGAAAATCTGCAAGCAGCGTTTTGGTGTCCGTCTCCAAAGCGGAATGGAGACTGAACTGATGCAAACTGATGCATTCTGAGCGGATCCTTTTCCATTCAGAATGCATTAGAATACAAACTGATCAGTTTTGGACCGCTTGTGAGTGCTCTGAACGGATCTCACAAACGGAAAGCCAAAACGCGTGTGAAAGTAGAATTATTTTCAATTGCATAATTTTATTTTTATCATGGGGAAAGGGAGGGTGATTTGTATTTTAATATTTTTTATTTTTTAAATATTGTTCAAAACTTATTTTTAATTATGTAACAGATCGCTTCTCCTATAGACTACAATGAATCACCATTGCAGCCTTTGAAAGATTAAGGCCTCTTGCACATGAACGTATTTTCTTTCCGTGTCCGTTCCGTTTTTTTGCGGACCATATGTGGAACAATTCACTTCAAATGGTCAGCAAAAAAAACTGAAGTTACTCTGTGTGCATTCCATTTCTGTATGTCCATATTTCTGTTCCGCCAAAAAAATAGAACATGTCCTATTATTGTCCACATTACAGACAAGGATAGTACTCTTTTATCAGGGGCCAGCTGTTCTGTTCCACAAAATACGGATTGCACACGGATGTCATCCACATTTTTTGCGGATCTGTTTTTTGTGGACCGCAAAATTTGATCCGAATTTCAGGATAAATTTGATTCGCCTAGAAGCCGAATTTACTCGTGCTTTGTGTCAGCGAATCGATTTAATCTCAAATAGTATAAAAAAGAAAAAAAAAATCTAACTTACCTTCTCCATTTGCTCGCGACGAGCAGTCAGCCTCCATCTTGCTTGAAGATCTCGGCCGAAATCCCGTGCAGCGCAAGGTTACATCATCACACCGGCCGGCGTGATGATGTCATACGTCACCAGGCCAGCCGGCGTAATTACGTAATCTCGAGCCGCATAGGATTTCGGCCGAGACCTTCAAGCAAGATGGCGGCAGCCAACCCATCGTGAGCAAATGAAAAAGGTAAGTTTAAAAAAATATATATATATTATTAATTTTACACTCGGATGCCGCAATTATGTATGAACGCGGCATCTGATGGGTACAATGACGGGGGCGATGCTATCACAGCTCCCTGTCATTGCACCCGCTACTTACAAAAAAATACGGTTCGTGACGAAGTAATTCGTCATGAAGCAAAAAAAAATTTGAAATTCGCCGAATCAGCCGAATCGAACTTTTAAGAAATTTGCTCATCTCTACTCAAGACTAGAATAAGGAATGAACGGCTTCCCCAATCTCAACATGGGGGAGTCATTCAGATCCCGGCAGTGCAATGCTTCCAAGGAAAAGCCATTCAGATACCATGGTCACTACTGATCATGGCATCTGAGAGAAAAAATATTTGTTAAATATTTGTAATTGGTGTTATCACTGGCCACAGATATTAGCTCTGGGTGTCTGCTGTTTAAAAAAGCAGTAACCAGGGGACTATGACTCATGCTCACTTTCTGACTGAGCTCTATGTTTAAATGCCGGACTTCTGCTGTATGAATAAATGCCACCTGGATCATTTTTTAGATTGCAATGAAAAATCCCGTATGACAGTCTGGGGTCTTTAAGGACTGTATCCGCCCCCTTTCAACCCTTTAACACCAAAATTTTAGTAAAGTCAAAGTGACAGCTACATATATGGCTATGGCTAAACGGTGGTAACAAACAGCCTGTTTAACCACCTCCGGACCGCCTAACGCAGGATCGCGTTCCGGAGGTGGCAGCCCTGCGCAGAGTCACGCATATATGCGTCATCTCGCGATGGGCGAGATTTCCTGTGAACGCGCGCACACAGGCGCGCGCGCTCACAGGAACGGAAGGTAAGAGAGTTGATCTCCAGCCTGCCAGCGGCGATCGTTCGCTGGCAGGCTGGAGATGTGTTTTTTTTAACCCCTAACAGGTATATTAGACGCTGTTTTGATAACAGCGTCTAATATACCTGCTACCTGGTCCTCTGGTGGTCCCATTTGTTTGGATCGACCACCAGAGGACACAGGTAGCTCAGTAAAGTCCCACCAAGCACCACTACACTACACTACACCCCCCCCGTCACTTATTAACCCCTTATTAGCCCCTGATCACCCCTGATCACCCCATATAGACTCCCTGATCACCCCCCTGTCATTGATCACCCCCCTGTCATTGATTACCCCCCTGTAAAGCTCCATTCAGATGTCCGCATGATTTTTACGGATCCACTGATAGATGGATCGGATCCGCAAAACGCATCCGGACGTCTAAATGAAGCCTTACAGGGGCGTGATCAATGACTGTGGTTATCACCCCATATAGACTCCCTGATCACCCCCCTGTCATTGATTACACCCCTGTCATTGATCAACCCCCTGTAAAGCTCCATTCAGACGTCCGCATGATTTTTACGGATCCACTGATGGATAGATCGGATCCGCAAAACGCATCCGGACGTCTGAATGAAGCCTTACAGGGGCGTGATCAATGACTGTGGTGATCACCCCATATAGACTCCCTGATCACCCCCCTGTAAAGCTCCATTCAGATGTCCGCATGATTTTTACGGATGCACTGATAGATGGATCCGATCCGCAAAACGCATCCGGACGTCTGAATGAAGCCTTACAGGGGCATGATCAATGACTGTGGTGATCACCCCATATAGACTCCCTGATCACCCCCCTGTCATTGATCACCCCCCTGTAAAGCTCCATTCAGATGTCCGCATGATTTTTACGGATGCACTGATAGATGGATCGGATCCGCAAAACGCATCCGGACGTCTGAATGAAGCCTTACAGGGGAGTGATCAATGACTGTGGTGATCACCCCATATAGACTCCCTGATCACCCCCCTGTCATTGATTACCCCCCTGTAAAGCTCCATTCAGATGTCCGCATGATTTTTACGGATGCACTGATAGATGGATCGGATCCGCAAAACGCATCCGGACGTCTGAATGAAGCCTTACAGGGGCGTGATCAATGACTGTGGTGATCACCCCATATAGACTCCCTGATCAACCCCCCTGTCATTGATCAACCCCCCTGTCATTGATCACCCCCCTGTCATTGATCACCCCCCTGTCATTGATCACCCCCCTGTAAGGCTCCATTCAGATATTTTTTTGGCCCAAGTTAGCAGAATTTTTTTTTTTTTTTCTTACAAAGTCTCATATTCCACTAACTTGTGTCAAAAAATAAAATCTCACATGAACTCCCCATACCCCTCACGGAATCCAAATGCGTAAAATTTTTTAGACATTTATATTCCAGACTTCTTCTCACGCTTTAGGGCCCCTAGAATGCCAGGGCAGTATAAATACCCCACATGTGACCCCATTTCGGAAAGAAGACACCCCCAGGTATTCCGTGAGGGGCATATTGAGTCCATGAAAGATTGAAATTTTTGTCCCAAGTTAGCGGAACGGGAGACTTTGTGAGAAAAAAATTAAAAATATCAATTTCCACTAACTTGTGCCAAAAAAAAAAAAATTTCTATGAACTCGCCATGCCCCTCATTGAATACCTTGGGGTGTCTTCTTTCCAAAATGGGGTCACATGTGGGGTATTTATACTGCTCTGGCATTCTAGGGGCCCCAAAGCGTGAGAAGAAGTCTGGTATCCAAATGTCTAAAAATGCCCTCCTAAAAGGAATTTGGGCACCTTTGCGCATCTAGGCTGCAAAAAAGTGTCACACATCTGGTATCGCCGTACTCAGGAGAAGTTGGGGAATGTGTTTTGGGGTGTCATTTTACATATACCCATGCTGGGTGAGAAAAATATCTTGGTCAAATGCCAACTTTGTATAAAAAAATGGGAAAAGTTGTCTTTTGCCAAGATATTTCTCTCACCCAGCATGGGTATATGTAAAATGACACCCCAAAACACATTCCCCAACTTCTCCTGAATACGGCGATACCACATGTGTGACACTTTTTTGCAGCCTAGGTGGGCAAAGGGGCCCATATTCCAAAGAGCACCTTTAGGATTTCACAGGTCATTTACCTACTTACCACACATTAGGGCCCCTGGAAAATGCCAGGGCAGTATAACTACCCCACAAGTGACCCCATTTTTGAAAGAAGACACCCCAAGGTATTCCGTGAGGGGCATGGCGAGTTCCTAGAATTTTTTATTTTTTGTCACAAGTTAGTGGAAAATGCTTTTTTTTTTTTTTTTTTTTTTTTTTTCATACAAAGTCTCATATTCCACTAACTTGTGACAAAAAATAAAAAGTTCCATGAACTCACTATGCCCATCAGCGAATACCTTGGGGTCTCTTCTTTCCAAAATGGGGTCACTTGTGGGGTAGTTATACTGCCCTGGCATTCTAGGGGCCCAAATGTGTGGTAAGGAGTTTGAAATCAAATTCTGTAAAAAATGACCTGTGAAATCCGAAAGGTGCTCTTTTGAATATGGGCCCCTTTGCCCACCTAGGCTGCAAAAAAGTGTCACACATCTGGTATCTCCGTAATCGGGAGAAGTTGGGGAATGTGTTTTGGGGTGTCATTTTACATATACCCATGCTGGGTGAGAGAAATATCTTGGCAAAAGACAACTTTTCCCATTTTTTTATACAAAGTTGGCATTTGACCAAGATATTTATCTCACCCAGCATGGGTATATGTAAAAAGACACCCCAAAACACATTCCTCAACTTCTCCTGAATACAGAGATACCAGATGTGTGACACTTTTTTGCAGCCTAGGTGGGCAAAGGGGCCCACATTCCAAAGAGCACCTTTCAGATTTCACAGGTCATTTACCTACTTACCACACATTTGGGCCCCTAGAATGCCAGGGCAGTATAACTACCCCACAAGTGACCCCATTTTGGAAAGAAGAGACCCCAAGGTATTCGCTAATGGGCATAGTGAGTTCATGGAAGTTTATATTTTTTGTCACAAGTTAGTGGAATATGAGACTTTGTAAGAAAAAAAATAAATAAAAGAATCATAATTTTCCGCTAACTTGTGACAAAAAATAAAAAGTTCTATGAACTCACTATGCCCATCAGCGAATACCTTAGGGTGTGTACTTTCAGAAATGGGGTCATTTGTGGGGTGTTTGTACTGTCTGGGCATTGTAGAACCTCAGGAAACATGACAGGTGCTCAGAAAGTCAGAGCTGCTTCAAAAAGCGGAAATTCACATTTTTGTACCATAGTTTGTAAACGCTATAACTTTTACCCAAACCATTTTTTTTTTACCCAAACATTTTTTTTTTATCAAAGACATGTAGAACTATAAATTTAGAGCAAAATTTCTATATGGATGTCGTTTTTTTTGCAAAATTTTACAACTGAAAGTGGAAAATGTCATTTTTTTGCAAAAAAATCGTTAAATTTCGATTAATAACAAAAAAAGTAAAAATGTCAGCAGCAATGAAATACCACCAAATGAAAGCTCTATTAGTGAGAAGAAAAGGAGGTAAAATTCATTTGGGTGGTAAGTTGCATGACCGAGCAATAAACGGTGAAAGTAGTGTAGGTCAGAAGTGTAAAAAGTGGCCTGGTCTTTCAGGGTGTTTAAGCACTGGGGGCTGAAGTGGTTAATACCATAATGCACTGTTGGATTTTTTTATTTTATTAAAACACAGTCCACAAACTATACCTTTTGGCAGCAGATGCCTTCTTCTCTGTCTTTTGATCTGTAAAATGGCGGTTGTCATTTTGAGTAGATCAGCTTGAAACAGAATTTTTGGGAAATTTTAAACAAATTTGATTTCGTTATTATCGATTCCCTCATCTCTAATGCACATTCATTTTTTTTTTTTATGTAAATTATGTAAAATCTAATATATAAAGCTGAGTGTATGTGTGTGTGTGTGTGTGTATGTGTGTGTATGTCCGCTAAAGGAATCTGCACCATCGCATTTACAATCACAAAATTTGGCACACAGGTACACAGGCGTCCGGGATGGTTTGAGACCAGGTCTCAGCTCTCTAGGACATACCATTCCTGAGATATTCCCAAAAAATGCATTAGCCAATAGAAGCTTGGTCACTAGTGTTGATCAGGAATATCCGAATTGCGAATTTTTATCGTGAATATAGGTACTTCGAAAATTTGAGAATTTTTCAATTGCCAAATAAAAACATGATTCCTCCCTGCTTCTTGCTTGTGGGCTAATGACTCATTGGCCCACAAGCAAGAAGCGGTGTGAATCATGACTTTAAATGGGAAAAATGATGAATATTTAAAAAAAACAAATATATAACACTATATCGAATATATTAGCTTTTTCGAATATTCTAAAACAAGAATATATAGCAATATAGTGAATATTCAAAAAAAAACGAATATAGAGCAATTTAGCTAATATAGTGCTATATTCTTCTTTGTCTAATAGCTGTAATTTTTTTCTCATCTAAAGCTCAGATTGGAAAAAAATTTCAAGTATTTAAAAAAAATGATAGCACTAGATTAGCTAAATTGTTCTATATTAGTTTTTGTTTTTTTTCGAATATTCGCTATATTGCTATATATTCTTGTTTTAGAATATTACGAATATTCGAAAAACAAATATATTATTATTTTCGAATATTCGTAATACTCTAAAACAACAATATATAGCAATATAGCGAATATTAAAAAAAACGAATATCGAGCAATTTAGCTAATATAGTGCTATATTCTTCTTTGTCTAATAGTTGTAATTTTTTTCTCATCTGAGGTCCAGATTGGGAAAAAATTACAACTGTAAAAAAAAATATTATAGCACTATATTAGCTAAATTGCTCTACATTCGTTTTTTTTTTCGAATATTCGCTGTATTGCTATATATTCTTGTTTTAGAGTATTACGAATATTAGAAAAAACGAATATATTCGATATAGTGCTATGACTCATTGGCCCACAAGGAAGAAGCAGGAAGGAATCATGTTTTTGCTCGGCAATTGAAAAATTTACAATAAAAATCCGCATTACAAAAAAAATGTGCATTACGAAAATTCGCATATTACGCGATCATTACCTTGTCGATTTTTCGAGTAAAAAAATCGTACAATATAACGAATTCGCGAATATTCGCCGAATATTCTACAAAATATTCGCGAAATATCACAAATTCGAATATGACCCCTGCCGCATATCACTATTGGTCACATGACCCTTATCAGCCAATAGAAGCTCGCAGGTCCTCCAGTCTCCACATACACAGTTTTACTCCAGGTTTCCATAACAACCAAGTCATTTATCTTTACTGCTGTAGGAGAGCTTTAAGGAAAACTGTCACAAGGATAATTGCTATTGCAGTAAACCCATGGCCTAATAGCACTTAGTACCTTATTTCAAGATGTGCCTTTGTTCCATCAATAGATGTTTTTATCATCTGAAAATCCAGTTTATTTGGTATGCAAATGAGCCAGTAAGGTTCCCAGAGGGGTGTCACTCTTGCAGGATGGAGCCCAGACACGCCCCCTGCCACAATGTGTCCACCCTCAAAATATTTAAAACCCCACCCCCAGGTCCCACTAAGCCACGCCCCTGTTCTGGTTAGGCCATGCCCCTCATACTCCTGAGCCAACGGAGATTGAAAAAATGAAGGTAAAAGTCAACTTCTATCAGCTGCAGGGGTGTGAGGGAGGGTGACTTTCTCCCTGCAGCTTACACTCAGACAGCACAGTGCTGATGTCTTAGTGAGCTGTTCAAAAGGACACGTCCCCGATCCGGTTAGGCCACGCCCCCTCCCACTCCTCAGCCGAATGAGATTGAAAAAATGTAGTTAAAAATCAACTTCTAGGTCCTGCTAAGCCACGCCCAGATCTGGTTAGGCCACGCCCCTCCCACTTCTGAGCCAACGGGGATTGAAAAAATGAAGGTAAAAATCAACTTCTATCAGCTGCACGGGTGGAAGGGAGGGTGACTTTATCCCTGTAGCTCACATTCAGACAGCACAGTGCTGCTGTCTTAGAGTGAGCTGTTCAAAAGAAGACGCCCCCGAACCAATTAGACCACGCCCCCTCCCACTCAGCCGACCGAGATTGAAAAAATTAAGTTAAAAATCAACTTCTAGGTCCCACTATGCCACGCCCCTGATCTGGCTAGGCCACTCCACCTCCACTCCTCAGCTGACAGGGATTGAAAAAATGAAGGTAAAAATCAACTTCTGTCAGTGCAGGGGTGGGAGGTTTTTCCTTATGTATACAGCTTCTATGCAGATATTACACTCCCTAATCCCTACCATCTATACCCTACTTCTTACTAATACAGATTTGTTATGCCAGCAAGATGTTTAGGACAGATGGAAGTTTGTCTGTCTGATATCACAGAGGCTAATGTGTACGCACCAAAAATGCAGAGAGCAAATTGATGCAGTTTTGGCACAATTTGGTGCATATGGGTTTCTACACATTTTTCTGATTTGTTTGACAAGGGGGAAGAGCTTAATTAAAAGTGGGTGCGCTGAGTTATAGTGTGCAGGCCTAAGATGCCCGATTTTGCACTAAAAATGCACCACAAGTCTGGCGTAAAAAATATGTCTCAAGTAAGCAAACTAGTTGGTATAGAGTCCGAGAAAAATGTCTTTCCAAATTTATCATCCAGCCTGAGCCACTTTGATAAATCTGTTGCAGGTCTACACAGTCGGTCTAAGCTTACGCTATGTTTAGGATTAGTAAATTTGAGACCGAGTTTGTTTGAAGTCTCAATAGGAGCTGAAGACACAAAATGAAAGGTCTTTATTAAAGACAATTTGCAAAGTTGGTTTATGTTTTATTTTATTCATGCATTTTTTTAAATAAAAAGGAATGGTTGCTAAGGGTACTTTCACACTAGCGTTAAAGTTTTCCGGTATTGAGTTCCGTCACTTCAGTTTTATCCTAATGCATTCTGAATGGAAAGCATTCCGTTCAGTATGCATCAGGATGTCTTTAGTTCAGTTACTCTTACGGTATTTGGTCGGAGAAAATACAGCAGCATGCTGCTGTATTTTCTCTGGCCAAATATCCGGAACACTTGCCGGAATGCCGGATCCTGCATTAATTTCCATTGAAATGTATCAATGCCGGATCCGGTGCCAAGTGTTCCGGAAAAGCTGATCCGGTTTCCTAGTTTGCGCATCCGCAGACCTTTAAAAATGTAAAAAAAAAAAATACCGGAACCGTTTTTCCGGAGAGACGGATCCGGTGTTTCAATGCATTTGTCAGACGGATCTGCATCCGAATTCATAAACAAATGTTATCCTTTTGCATACGGATTTCCGGATATGGCAGGCAGTTCCGGCAACGGAACTGCCTGCCGGAATCCTCTAACGCAAGTGTGAAAGTACCCTAAGGTCAACATGATGTATTTTTTACTTTTCATTTATTTTATTAATTTGTATAGTACTTACGTATTACACAGCACAGTGTAGATATTCTGTTCACTATTAAGTCCCTGCCTATGCACATTGGAGCTCAGAATGTGACAACCAGTTCCGGCAGACGCACTCTTCTGTAGCGATGTCAGAGTCTAGTTGCTCAGGAGATGGTCAGGATTTTCCTGTGAAGGAGCACTGACCAATCGGGATCGGCACTCGCTCGTGTTTTGACCTTGGCTTGGTATTGTATTGCTCTTTGTATTTTTATTTGGCTCTGATTGCATTTTCCTGGTCTTGACCTGGTCCATCCAATTTTGTGTATTCTGGTTCTGTTTCTCTATTTGTTCTTATGTGCCTGCCTGTCACTTAATTTATTGTTTTCTCCCTGGTTTTGTCCCCTAGCACTATCAATTAAGGAGGGACTGCCATCCAGTTGTGGTTCTTCGTTTAGGGTGATCATGCAAGTAGACAGCCACAGGGACATGGGTAGATTCTAGGGTTCACTTTCCTCCCCCCGTAATACAGAATCTAAATTCCTAACTAACCTACAGTATGTATTTGGAGTTTAGGAGGAAACTGGAGCTCCCAAAGCAAACCCACACAAACCCAGGGTGATAATATACAAACACCATACAGATGTTGCCCTTGGTTGGATTTGAATCTTGGACCCCAGAACCAATGGTCAAGAGTACTAATCACTTAAACACCATGCATTATTGTTATGGTACAACCAGATTGTTATCAATGAGACATTCAACTCAGTTGAAAGCTGCTGTTAAGTATTTTTAGTTCAGAATTGCAGCAGATCATGTTGTGATGAAAATGTATGCCATTCATTTACATGTACTCATTGGAGGTCAAGAACTAGAAAAGTCACATTTTGTTGTAAGTGCCGTTTTCTAACAAAATTCGCGACTTTTTAGCTATGTCCAACACCCTCACCACTTTTCCAAAAAGTGATCTAGTTGTGGGTGGGAGTTCTGCATCTTGATTCATTTACCAACATGTGTGTCAGAAAACTGGAGCACATTACCCCAGAAATCTACTCCTGTACTTGGCTGGAGTAGATTTCTGTTCTGGTGAATGGACAGCAGAAGATGCCACACATTTATTAAGAGGTGTTAACAGTCATCGCTCACAAACAATTAAATTAATATGGTAACTTTTCAATGACAAAACCTGAGTAGAACACTCAGTAGAAAGTTACATAATAATTCTGAACTATAGAATAGCATACAGTCCAGGGTAAAACCAAAGACCACCACCAATAGTTTATAATTAACAATCCATTACAGTTTTTGCACATTTTTATTCTACAGAGTGTAAAGACCAAGTTTTCATTCTGCGTGCAGTATGAAATGCCAATCCTTGCACCAGGGGCGATTCCTCACAGTGCAGAAAGCAGAGTATGATTGGACGTGACATGTTTCAATAAGGGAAGCTCGTACCCTTCTGCTGATTGGTAGCAGATGTTCCAGCAGAGATCTTTCAGCTACATAGAATATTTTAATAAGACTGGATAATGTCAGCATATAAATTAATTACTGTTTGTAAAACAAAAAGAGAACAGAAACATATAAATTTAATCAGAATGAAAGGTTATAAATCAAGATGTGTTCATCTATTAGTGCACAGCAACATGTGCAGCAGCTGAGAAAGAGATGTTATTGCTTAAAGGGATCCTTTCATTTCAGAAAAAATTTGGAGCGATACAAATTAATTTGTGGCGAATCGCGTTAGAAAAAGGCTATTTTCTGGATGCCGAGAGCCTTTATAGTGGTGTAGAACACTGTGCCTTGCAGTAACACGCATAGGGAGTCTGCTGTGGTAGTGAAATTATACTGTCAGTATGACATGCAGATGACAGGCGTCGCTCTTAGAATCACTGCACACTTCAGTTATTTGGGCTGTCACGGGACAGCTTATTTAGGAGGAAGGAAGCAAAAAATGAAAAAATAATACGATGTATAGGTACCTTTGATTCTCAACATCAAAGAGTATATGGGATTCTCAAAAGATATTGGCATATCCTTAGATCGGATAAGGACTTGAAGGAAGTATTACCAAATAACTCAAGTATTAACTCAGCCTTACAGGTCGATGTTAGCTCCAAGAAGAAGAACACTCCTTTTACACCATCATCAGCTGATTCCACATAGATGTCTACAGACCCTGTTCTATTAAACGCTTATATAAGTAGAGTTCCCCCGTCAGAGTGGAGATTGTGTCAGCAGAAAGTTTGTGTCGGCTTCACTAATTATTTTGCCCTTCCTCTGATCCGTCAGAACAAGAACCCACAAAAAACGGATTCTGTCTGTGGAGCATACGCCTTCACTCGGTCAGCATTTGGTCAGTAATCCATCACTATTGCTAATGCCCAATGAAAAAAACAGGAGTGGAACCAAAACAGAAATGACACATGAACAGAATAATTGCATGTCTTCTATGTTTTGTGCCCACTCCTGCTTTTGGCTACCAAATCATATGCCAATTCTGATGGAACCATACAGGCCTTACAGCTGCTACAAAGACAGGATCCATTGTGCGTCTCATTTTTTTTACCTTCTGACAGATCAGAGGAAGGGTCAAATAAATGTTGATGTTAGCAAAGCCAAAAAGGATAAATAGTGGCCCAGTCATGAAGTGGGGAGGGTGAGAACAGCATAAGAAGTCCATAGAGTGGCCCTATGACATAGTGGTGAGGTGTAAGCAGCATGAGGAGACCACAGAGTGGTCAATGACACAGTCTGTAGGTGACGGCAGTATCAGGAGGCTAAAAGTGGCACAGTGACAGAGTGTGGTGGTGGCGGCAGCATCAGGAAGCCACAGAGTGGCTAATTGACAGAATGTGGAGGTGGCAGCAGCATTAGGAGGCTACAGAGTGGCACAATGGCAGAGTCTAAAGTTGGCAGCAGCAGCATTAGGAAGCCACAGAGTGGCACAATGACATAATCTGAAGGAGGCGGTAGCATCAGGAGGCCACAGAGTGGCACAATGACAGAGTCTGGAGGTGACAGCAGCATGAGGAGACCACAGAGTGGCCCAATGACAGAGTCTAAAGCTGGTGGCAGCATCAGGAGGCAACCGAGTGGCACAATGACAGAGTCTGGAGGTGGCGACAGCATCAGGAAGCCAGAGAGTAGCACGGTGACATTGTGTGAAGGTGGGTGGCAATAGCAGCTCACGATGAAGATGGTGGGAGAAAGAAGGAGCACTTGGCATCAGATGTGTGGCATCAGCTGGGTGGCAGCATCAGAATAGTAGCTGAGGCAGGTAGCCAGAAGAAACCGGTCTCTTTTGTCAGTGTTGGTGTGGCACCATGATTGATCTAGTCTGATGCATCTGGCATTGGTGGGTGGAAATCCTGTCTGATCCACGCCTGATTTATCTTGACAAAGGTCAGTCTCTCCACATTTTGGGTGGACAGGCGAGTTCTTCTTTGGTAACTATGGCCCGCTGCACTAAACACCCACACTACTGGCCAGGCAGGACAGCTTTTACAGGGCAAATTTGGCCAGTTGCAGCCACAAATCCAGTTTGGCTGCCCAGTAGTCCAGTGGATCTTCAATGTGGGTTGGCAGGGTGCTGTACACATTTTGCTACACATTGCTTGTGCTAAAATGTCCTCCTCTTCCAGTTCAGCCCCCACAGGTGTCACACCCCTGACAGGTGGTAGAAGATCTGAAAGACTGGCTGCACATCAGTGATCTGACAGCTTCTTTTGGCTTCACTTTGTCTATGTGTTGCTGGGATGTACACACCTTCTTTTCAGGTGTAGATTAGTGATGAGCGGCAGGGGCAATATTCGAATTTGTGATATTTCGCAGATATTTGGGCGAATATTCGCCATATTTTCATGAATTCGAGAATTCACTATCTATCTCCAGTCATTATTTTCTTGATTGCGGAAATCGTCAATTGGAAAATTAGCATTACGAAAATTCACAATCAACACTACTCCTAAAGATCTTTGCCTTCTTATTGGCCCGCAAACAAAAAGCAGGGAGGCATCATGTGTACTGATTAAATGTTTATATTATTATTTATTCTAGTACAGTGATGGCGAACCTATGGCACGGGTGCCAGAGGCAGCACTCAGAGCCCTCTCTGTGGGCACCCACACCCTGGAAAAAGTATATGGTGTACCAATATGCCTTAGACTTTTCCTGCCATTCAGCAGCGCAGGGCGCACTATGAACAGCACAGGCAGCACACTGATTGTAGGCAGGATATTGTAAATAAATGATAAAGTACATGGAAGATATTCTATTGGACTGTAGTATTCAAGGTAAATTGCTGTGTTGGCACTTTGCGATAAATAAGTGTGTTTATGTTGCAGTTTGGGCACTCGGTCTGTAAAAGGTTCGTCATCACTGTTCTAGTATGATAGTGTTTTGATATTCTCATTTTTTTTTCTTTTTTACTGTTACAGTGTACTACAAAAATGTAGAGAAGGTGAACCCCTCATTTATTCCAATTGGTGACAGAGATTTCAACCAGTATATCCATTTAGCCTCCTCCTGTTGCAGTCTATTATCTACGTCTCCCTGTCTCAGGCCTGACTTTACCTTCTGTATTCCCCAGATTTCTAGGCCTGAAGGGCTACCTTTGTGATATTTGTTGATGTGTCTTACTAAGGGTGTATCATCATTAGTGTTTAGAGTGCTGAGATGTTTGGAGATCCTCCTTCTCAATTCCTGTATCGTCTTGCCTACATAGATTTTAAGACACCTACATTGTATGGCATAGACTACACCAGTAGTTCTACAGTTAATGTAACCCTTAATAATGATTTTTTTCCCATCATGTGGGTTTACAAATTCTTTTTTTGGCACCATATACTTACAGAATGCACATCCTCCACATGGGTATGATCCCTGTGTGGATAGCCAGTTTTCTGTGCATTTCTTTTTTTGGAAATGGCTGTGTACCATAATGTCTTAAGGTTTTTTCCCCTCCTATAAGTTACTGATGGACTGCTAGGTAATACTTCCTTCAAGTCCTTATCCGATCTAAGGATATGCCAATATCTTTTGAGAATCCCATATACTCTTTGATGTTGAGAATCAAAGGTACCTATACATCGTATTATTTTTTCATTTTTTGCTTCCTTCCTCCTAAATAAGCTGTCTCTCTCCATCTTTTTAACTCTATTATAGGCCCTATATAGTGTCTTTCTAGGATATCCCCTAGCCAAGAATCTTTGGTACAGTATTTTACATTCCTCCTCAAAGGCTGACTCATTTGTGCTATTTCTCTTGGCTCTCAAATATTGAGCTAGTGGTATGCCTTTTTTGAGAGGTTTTGGGTGACAGCTCTCCCAGTGGAGGAGGCTGTTGGTTGCCGTTGACTTCCTATATATTTCAGTAGTAACTTCTTCATTATTTTCTATATTTATCTTTAAATCGAGAAAATGTAGACTTTTTTCCTGGATTTCTGCTGTAAATGCTAGGTCTACGTCGTTCTTGTTGAGGTCCTTTGTGAATTGTTCAAATTTTAATCTAGTGCCATTCCAAAAAAATCTAAATGTTGTCTATATACCTACCCCAGTACATTATGTGATCAGTGTACAGTGAATTCTGTTCCGTGAAGACATATTTATCTTCCCACCACCCCAAAAATAAATTTGCAAAACTTGGTGCACAAACCTTGGTCCCCATCGCGGTGCCAGTGGTCTGTAAATAGTATTGCCCATTAAAAACAAATAAATTGTGTGAGGAGAAATCGTAATAGTGTAATAACAGAATTGTTGTGCTCGTGAAATTGTGTACCTTTAGTGTATAGATAGGATTCTACCACTTTTATGCCTAATTTGTGATGTATACTAGTGTATAAAGCCTCGACGTCTAGGCTTGCTATCAGAGTATTCTCGTTTACATGTATTTCCTGTAACTTAAGAACTGTATCACTAGTATCCTTAAGGTATGAGGGAAGAGTCTGTACAAATGGTTTAATAATGGCATCTACATATGTACTGATACCTTCACATATGTTATTACCTGAAACTATTGGTCTTCCAGGTATGGGTTCTTGTTTCTTGTGGATTTTTGGCAAAGCGTAGAATGTCGCTATTGTCGGATGTGATCTATACAGGACTTTATATTCTTCTTTGGCAATTAATTCTTTCACTCTAGCTTCCATCAGTATCTTTTGTAGATCTTTATTATATTTTTCTGTTGGATTACTTTCTAATTTTTTGTAGGTGGTCTTATCATCCAATAGAACTACAATGCCCCCCTTGTCTGAGGGTTTTATTATAAGATCTTCTCTCTCTGTAATTTCACCAATAGCCCTCCTCTATTCACAAATGTTTGAATATTAGCGAATCCTGCAATAGGTGGGGTATATTTTGATTTGGGATGTATATTACTGAAGGGAGCAATAGGTCTAATTAATTTGCCCGCTCCTTCTCTATGCAGCTCTTCTAGCATTTCCAATGCATGTTTCTCTCTACTTCCTATCTCATTTCCCTGATCTTCCTTATTTTTGAAGTCCTTGTGTAATGCAAGTTTCCGGGCAAATAGGGTGATATCCTTCACCCACGAGAAACAGTCGAATCTTGGAGTTGGAGTATATGATAATCCCTTCTGTATTAGGGATTTATGCTCTGGTTTTAGTATTACAGAGGACATATTTATAATTTGCATTGCTGTTTTGGTCTTTACATTTTCTGACTGTACCCCCTTTTGTCTCGGTCCCTTAGTTGTATACCCAGCATTAAAAAAGGAACCTGGGTATTGGATATCGTTGTTTGAGGTACAGACTGTAAGCAGGGCAATGATGTTCGTGGGTTTGTATTTGGTCCTTGGAAATCTTGGACCTGATATTGATTTTGTTGCCATTCTTGGTTGGTATTCCTGAATAGAGGATTTCTCCTTTGTTGGTACCCCCCCTCTATATCTGGCTTTTCCTCTCTTATTAGCTTTTGGTATACTGCCTTCAGACTCTGACGCTTCAGATTCTGAAATGTCAGTATATTGTTTATACTCTGTCCTCCCACTCGATGATGGTTGATTAGTGGGTTTATTATATATCTGACCTGTTTCAAAATCTCTCTTATCCCTAATATATTTACGGTGCTTCCTCTTTTTTACCTCTGTTTGTAAATTTTCAACGTTCTTTTGTAACTTAGTTTCTAAAACACTGAATTCGGGCTGGGACCTCAATATCTGAATTTCTTGTGTTTCTTTTTCTAGTTGGGCTGACACCTTAGTTAACAATTTCTTCTCGTATTCTAGGATGTATGCTTGCATGCGAAGTGAATTGTCAGTTAATAGTGATTCCCAGCCTCTAATGAACTCAGTGTCTTCCTGATGTGAATTTGGGGTAATGTTAATTTTCATGCCCCTATATACAATTTTTTGTTAAAGATATATTTCCAGACTGGTGATTTCCCAAAAAGATCTGATATATTTTTTATATAGTCAAAAGTAAAGAATAGGCAGGCACTCTATATCTGGTTTTAATAGGATATTTATTTATTTGTTGTTGGTTATTTTACAAAGGTTATTATTAAAAGTTTATTAGGGTTGTCACATTGGTTGCTTTCTTATTGGTTTAAAATGTGAATTAGGGTATTATAGTGTGAACTAAGTATGTTTAAAAGTATTAGTTCATAGGAGAAAGGGCATGGTGATTATGTGTAGTGCTTGGAAATAATCCCGGATGGTGATGGTTGGGGGTGGGGGGGATGGTGAGGTATAGGTGTATTAAATAAAATTATGTAAAATCGATGAAAAAATCTACGAAAATAATCGATGAGAATAAATAATCAATGGGAATAAATAATCGATGAGAATAAATAATCAATAATCAGTGAAACGATATATATAGTCAGTGGAAAATACAAAATACAAAGGTTATAGTTGATGAGAATAATCAATGAAAATAATCTATGTAATTAATCGATGAAGAAAATGATAAAAATAATGAAAATAGTCTGAGAATGTCCAAGAAATACAACGATGATTGTCCAAAATAAGGATAAAATGTAAAAAAATATATAGGATAAAAAATTATATTTATGAATATATATATATAAAAAATATATACAGTACAGACCAAAAGTTGGACACACCTTCTCATTCAAAGAGTTTTCTTTATTTTCATGACTATGAAAATTGTAGATTCACACTGAAGGCATCAAAACTATAAATTAACACATGTGGAATTATATACATAACAAACAAGTATGAAACAACTGAAAATATGTCATATTCTAGGTTCTTCAAAGTAGCCACCTTTTGCTTTGATTACTGCTTTGCACACTCTTGGCATTCTCTTGATGAGCTTCAAGAGGTAGTCCCCTGAAATGGTATTTACTTCATAGGTGTGCCCTGTCAGGTTTAATAAGTGGGATTTCTTACCTTATAAATGGGGTTGGGACCATCAGTGGCGTTGATGAGAAGTCAGGTGGATACACAGCTGATAGTCCTTCTGAATAGACTGTTAGAATTTGTATTATGGCAAGAAAAAAGCAGCTAAGTAAAGAAAAACGAGTGGCTATCATTACTTTAAGAAATGAAGGTCAGTCAGTCAGCCGAAAAATTGGGAAAACTTTGAAAGTAAGGGCTATTTGACCATGAAGGAGAGTGATGGGGTGCTGCGCCAGATGACCTGGCCTCCACAGTCACCGGACCTGAACCCAATCGAGATGGTTTGGGGTGAGCTGGACCACAGAGTTAAGGCAAAAGGGACAACAAGTGCTAAGCATCTCTGGCAACTCCTTCAAGACTGTTGGAAGACCATTTCAGGGGACTAGCTCTTGAAGCTCATCAAGAGAATGCCAAGAGTGTGCAAAGCAGTAATTAAAGCAAAAGGTGGCTATTTTGAAGAACCTAGAATATGACACATTTTCAGTTGTTTCACACTTGTTTGTTATGTATATAATTCCACATGTGTTAATTCATAGTTTTGATGCCTTCATAGTCATGAAAATAAAGAAAACTCTTTGAATGAGAAGGTGTGTCCAAACTTTTGGTCTGTACTGTATGTATAGAAAAATATATAAAAAACAATTGGAGGATAGTGGTCCAGAAGGTGGTAAGTTGGTCCAATATCGCTAGGTAGTGTTGTCAGGTACAGTAGCGCTCATTAATACACGTGGTGTTTGTATGCCGTCGAGGGATTTTTGTACAATGTCCAATTTTAGTATTTGTCTATTGCCGGTGGCGTCCCACACAGCAAGTATTTAGTACTCACCCTGCGTCCAAGCTTGATTCGTGTATTGGTGAAGCAGTAGCCGGTATAATGCTCCGGGGGTTTGCTTGTTCGCGCTGTATATTGCGCGCTCTTTCTTGCTGGGTCGTCAAGGATGATGCCAGATTTCCATACGCGTTTCGAGGTAGGAACACCTCGAAACGCATATGGCAATCTGGCATCATCCTTGCGACTACCCACCAATACCCACACCTTGCTAAAAAGACCTTGTATTATCGCAATAACATACGAAATCTTATGCGAGTAAAAGTATAGGATACAAAGAAAAGGTACCAGCTGATCGTCAACACAACTACCACGTGCTAGATCACGTGAGCAGCCGACCCAGCAAGAAAGAGCGCGCAATATACAGCGCGAACAAGCAAACCCCCGGAGGATTATATTGGCAACTGCTTCACCAATACACGAATCAAGCTTGGACCGCAGGGTGAGTACTAAATATTTGCTGTGTGGGACGCCACCGGCAATAGACAAATACTAAAATTAGACATTGTACAAAAATCCCTCGACGGCATACAAACACCACGTGTATTAATGAGCGCTACTGTACCTGACAACACTACCTAGCGATATTGGACCAACTTACCACCTTCTGGACCACTATCCTCCAATTGTTTTTTATATATTTTTCTATACATATATATTTTTTAGATATATATTCATATATAATTTTTTATCCTATATATTTTTTTACATTTTATCCTTATTTTGGACAATCATTGTTGTATTTCTTGGACATTCTCGGACTATTTTCATTATTTTTATCATTTTCTTCATCGATTCATTACATTGATTATTTTCATTGATTATTCTCATTAACTATAACCTTTGTATTTTGTATTTTCCACTGACTATATATATTGTTTCACTGATTATTGATTATTTATTCTCATCGGTTATTTATTCCCATCGATTATTTATTCTCATCAGTTATTTTCGCAGATTTTTTCATCGATTTTATATAATTTTATTTAATACACCTATACCTCACCATCCCCCCCACCACCATCCGGGATTATTTCCCAGCACTACACATAATCACCATGCCCTTTCTCCTATGAACTAATACTTTTAAACATACTTAGTTCACACTATAATACCCTAATTCACATTTTAAACCAAAAGGAAAGCAACCAACGTGACAACCCTAATAAACTTTTAATAATAACCTTTGTAAAATAACCAACAACAAATAAATAAATATCCTATTAAAACCAGATATAGAGTGCCTGCCTATTCTTTACTTTTGACTATTCCTATACCTATTAGTGGTTGGGTGAACCACTTTAGACAAGAGCACCAACCCAGAGAGTGATCTGGGAGAGCCACTATTACCTTTCCATATATTTTTTATATGTTCTATTAATTTCTCTAAAGGCCTGTGTGATATCTTGGGTATTGATAGGGAGATTTTCAGTGGAAAATACCTTGTTAGCTTCCAGAAGGTAATTTTGGCTATTGGGTTGATTAGATAGAAATCCTGCCATATCACCTTAGTGACTTTACAATGGTAACAGCGAATAAGGAGGTCTACAATCTATTGGGATTTGTCCCATTCATAATTTCCAGCTATGTATCAACTGACCTCACAGTACATGTCAACGTTTACTATTTTAGAAAACTAACTGATGGTCACTTAGGACCTATATACGTCTTTGGATCATGTACTGCTTTTATTAATTAAAACTTCACTTTTATTATTTTAATTTTTTAATACACATTGTCATCTCTTATCTCTACATATACATCGACACTACATAGACGATTTAAAACTATCAGTGGTGCGAGCTAGCTCTGTCTAACTATTTATATTTGTCACTTTTCTTACTAGCTACTGTTTGTTGCCACAGTTATTTATGGCCTGTATTTACTTCTGACATTTCTTCTATTGTCGCCTGTATAGCTATTTGTGCACTCCTGTTAGTGGGGTTCCCTCACTACCTTCTTATAGGGGATCAGTGGGGTAAACTTTTCTATATTGCTTTTCACTATTTTCACTGCTATTAGACACCTGTTATTTCTTACCACTGGTATTCCTGACCTATATTATGGCTGTGTTTGTTGCCACCTGTGTAGCTATACACTCGCTCATATATTTAGAGCTCCCCCACTACCACTGTCTAAAACTTAACACTCAAACACCCTGCATCCCGACATGTTTCTCTGGATAACCAGCGTCTTCATGGAATAGAGCAGGTGTGAGTGTTGGGGCGGAGACCATCTCTTAAAGACTCGTATTTAGTCACATGTTCATAGGTACCAGTAATATGCCTATTCGTCATCTCTCTTTTTCATATTACCACACCTTTTTTTTTCTGATAGGTCCATAATCATCGAGGTTAGATGGCTCATCATCATGCGTCGTGACGTTGAAACTTTGCGCATGCGTCCGGACTTAGCTAAACTTTCTCATACCTCCCGGTCCCGTTCTCGCGATGTCTTTAGTATACTCACGCATGCGCGCAGACTTTAAAAGTCTTTTAACTAAATTTGTACCCTGCTGGCATCGGTTTTTACATTGTGCCAGCGTAGGGGTGACACTTTACTATTCAATTTATAATGTATCTAACTTGTCACTTTACATAATTGGAGGTTACTTCCCAGTTTTTATCTTCTTCACACTCCTAGATACTTTTTCACTCTAGGGTGTATCTATATGGGGCTTGGATGTTTCCTTCTTCTTGGGAGATTTCCATATCTTCAATCAGTTCTTGTAGCTTCATTGGATGACTCTATTACTTTTCATAGATGATAATTTATTTCCTCTATGTACAGTTTCTAATTTGTCTTCCATCGTTTCTAATTTGCATATTTTTCAGGTTTTATTTATTTTTTACACTTATCGACAGATCTCTGATTGGTTATATGGGACTTACTTATTCTTCCCGCCCCCTCAGGGGAAGATAACCTCACAGTCCAGGAAAGATGCACGCATCACTCGCCATGGTGAGTATTTTATTTTTCCATTATATGGTTCTTACTTTAATTTATGTATTATATGGTTAGTCTCTTCTCTATCTACACTATTCATGTCTATTTTCTATTATTATTTATTCTAGTATGATAGTGTTTTGATATTCAGATTTTTTCTTTTCTTTTCTTTTTTCCTGTTACATTGTACTATAAAAATGGAGAGAAGGTGAACCCCTCATTTATTCCAATTGGTGACAGAGATTTCAACCAGTATATCCATTTAGCCTCCTCCTCTTGCTTATTATCTACGTCTCCCTGTCTCGGGCCTGACTTTACCTTCTGTATTTCCCAGATTTCTAGGCCTGAAGGGCTACCTTTGTGATATTTGTTGATGTGTCTTACTAGGGGTGTATCATCATTAGTGTTGAGAGTGCTGAGATGTTTGGAGATCCTCCTTCTCAATTCCTGTATCGTCTTGCCTACATAGATTTTAGGACATGTACATTGTATGGCATAGACTACACCAGTAGTTCTACAGTTAATTTAATCTTTAATAATGGATTTTTTTCCCATCATGTGGGTATACAAATTCTTTTTTTGGCACCATATACTTACAGAATGCACATCCTCCACATGGGTATGATCCCTGTGTGGATAGCCAGTTTTTTGTGCATTTCTTTTTTTTTGGAAATGGCTGTGTACCATAATGTCTTTACAGTACATAATGTCTTTAAGGTTTTTCCCTCCTATAAGTTACTGATGGACTGCTAGGTAATTCTTCCTTCAAGTCCTTATCTGATCTAAGGATATGGCAATATCTTTTGAGAATCCCATATACTCTTTGATGTTGAGAATCAAAGGTACCTATACATCATAGTACATAACATAGTAACATAGTACATAAGGCCGAAAAAAGACATTTGTCCATCCAGTTCGGCCTGTCATCCTGCAAGTTGATCCAGAGGAAGGCAAAAAAAAACCTGTGAGGTAGAAGCCAATTTTCCTCACTTTAGGGGAATAAAAAATTCCTTCCCGACTCCAATCAGGCAATCAGAATAACTCCCTGGATCAATGACCCATCTCTAGTAGCTATATCCTGTAATATTATTACAATCCAGAAATACATCCAGGCCCCTCTTTAATTCCTTTATTGTACTCACTATCACCACCTCTTCATGCAGAGAGTTCCATAGTCTCACTGCTCTTACCGTAAAGAATCCTCTTCTATGTTTGTGTACAAACCTTTTTTCCTCCAGACGCAGAGGATGTCCCCTCGTCACAGTCACAGTCCTGGGGATAAATAGATGATGGGATAGATCTCTGTACTGACCCCTGATATATTTATACATAGTAATTAGATCTCCCCTCAGTCGTCTTTTTTCTAACGTGAATAACCCTGATTTTGATAATCTTTCAGGGTACTGTAGTTGCCCCATTCCAGTTATTACTTTAGTTGCCCTCCTCTGGACCCTCTCCAGCTCTGCTATGTCTGCCTTGTTCACTGGAGCCCAGAACTGTACACAGTACTCCATGTGCGGTCTGACTAGTGATTTGTAAAGTGGTAGGACTATGTTCTTATCACGGGCATCTATGCCCCTTTTGATGCAACCCATTATCTTATTGGCCTTGGCAGCAGCTGCCTGACACTGGTTTTTGCAGCTTAGTTTGCTGTTTATTAAAATTCCTAGATCCTTTTCCATGTCAGTGTTACCGAATGTTTTACCATTTAGTATGTAAGGGTGACTTGCATTATTCCTTCCCATGTGCATAACTTTACATTTGTCAGTGTTAAACCTCATCTGCCACTTATCTGCCCAAGCCTGCAATCTATCCAGATCCCTCTGTAGTAGTATACTGTCCTCTTCAGTGTTAATTACTTTACACAGTTTAGTGTCATCTGCGAAAATTGATATTTTACTATGCAAGCCTTCTACAAGATCATTAATAAATATATTGAAGAGAATAGGGCCCAATATTGACCCCTGAGGTATTCCACTAGTGACAGTGACCCAATCTGAGTATGTACCGTTAATAACCACCCTCTGTTTTCTATCATTGAGCCAGTTACTTACCCACTTACAGATGATTTCTCCCAGTCCGAGCATTCTCATTTTATATACTAGCCTTTTATGTGGTACAGTGTCAAATGCTTTGGAGAAGTCCAGATACACGACATCCATTGATTCGCCGCTGTCAAGTCTAGAACTTACCTCCTCATAGAAACTGATTAAATTAGTTTGACATGACCGATCCCTCTCGAAGCCATGCTGATATGGCGTTATTTGCTTATTTCCGTTAAGATGCTCTAACATAGCATCTCTCAGAAAACCTTTAAACAGTTTACCCACAACAGATTTAAACTTACCGGCCTATAGTTTCCAGGCTCTGTTTTTGGACCCTTTTTGGATATTGGCACCACATTTGCCATGCGTCAATCCTGTGGGACATTCCCTGTCAGTATAGAATCTGCAAATATCAGAAATAAGGGTCTGACTATGACATTACTTAACCACTTCAGCCCCCCTAGCTTAAACACCCTTAATGACCAGACCACTTTTTACACTTCTGCACTATTTTTTCCATAGTATTGAAGCAGAACAGGGTCCAATAGGAGAGTGTACAGCCTGGGTAATAGGAGCAATCCAATTACACCTTACTGCACTGACCGGGGATCCAAATTGCTATTATACTGATGCTTTCAGGTTTGCAATAGATGATACCTTTGTAATTCCAGCAAACTGTTCCTTTTATTGGGATACACTTCTGCACTACACTACTTTCACCGTTTATTGCTCGGTCATGCAACTTCCCACCCAAATGAATTTTACCTCCTTTTCTTCTCACTAATAGAGCTTTCATTTGGTGGTATTTCATTGCTGCTGACATTTTGACTTTTTTTGTTATTAATCGAAATTTAACGATTTTTTTGCAAAAAAATGTCATTTTTCATTTTCAGTTGTAAAATTTTGCAAAAAAAACGACATCCATATATAAATTTTTCTCTAAATCTATTGTTCTACATGTCATTGATAAAAGAAAAATGTTTGGGTAAAAAAAAAAAAATGGTTTGGGTAAAAGTTATAGCGTTTACAAACTATGGTACAAAAATGTGAATTTCCGCTTTTTGAAGCAGCTCTGACTTTCTGAGCACCTGTCATGTTTCCTGAGGTTCTACAATGTCCAGACTGTACAAACACCCCACAAAGGATCCCATTTCGGAAAGTAGACACCCTAAGGTATTCGCTGATGGGCACAGTGAGTTCATAGAACTTTTTATTTTTTGTCACAAGTTAGCGGAAAATGATGATTTTTTTTTTTGTTTTCTTACAAAGTCTCATATTCCACTAACTTGTGACAAAAAATAAAAACTTCCATGAACTCACTATGCCCATCACGAAATACCTTGGGGTGTCTTCTTTCCAAAATGGGGTTACTTGTGGGGTAGTTATACTGCCCTGGCATTTTAGGGGCCCAAATGCGTGCAAAGTAGTTTGAAATCAAAATCTGTAAAAAATGGCCGGTGAAATCCGAAAGGTGCTGTTTGGAATGTGGGCCCCTTTGCCCACCTAGGCTGCAAAAAAGTGTCACACATGTGGTATTGCCGTACTCAGGAGAAGTTGGGCAATGTGTTTTGGGGTGTCATTTTACATATACCCATGCTGGGTGAGAGAAATATCTTGTCAAAAGACAACTTTTCCCATTTTTTTATACAAAGTTGGCATTTGACCATTATCTCACCCAGCATGGGTATATGTAAAATGACACCCCAAAACACATTGCCCAACTTCTCCTGAGTACGGCAATACCACATGTGTGACACTTTTTTGCAGCCTAGGTGGGCAAAGGGCCCCACATTCCAAAGAGCACCTTTAGGATTTCACAGGTCATTTTTTACACATTTTGATTTTAAACTACTTACCACACATTAGGGCCCCTAGAATGCCAGGGCAGTATAACTACCCCACAAGTGACCCCATTTTGGAAAGAAGACACCCCAAGGTATTCCGTGAGGGGCATGGCGAGTTCCTAGAACTTTTTATTTTTTGTCACAAGTTAGCGGAAAATGATGATTTTTTTTTTTTTCTTACAAAGTCTCATATTCCACTAACTTGTGACAAAAAATAAAAACTTCCATGAACTTACTATGCCCATCACGAAAAACCTGGGGGTGTCTTCTTTCCAAAATGGTGTCACATGTGGGGTATTTATACTGCCCTGGCATTTTAGGGGCCCTAAAGCGTGAAAAGAAGTCTGGGATCCAAATGTCTAAAAATGCCCTCCTAAAAGGAATTTGGGCCCCTTTGCGCATCTAGGCTGCAAAAAAGTGTCACACATGTGGTATCGCCGTACTCAGGAGAAGTTGGGCAATGTGTTTTGGGGTGTCTTTTTACATATACTCATGCTGGGTGAGAGAAATATCTCGGCAAAAGACAACTTTTCCCATTTTTTATACAAAGTTGGCATTTGACCAAGATATTTATCTCACCCAGCATGGGTATATGTAAAATGACACCCCAAAACACATTGCCCAACTTCTCCTGAGTACGGCAATACCACATGTGTGACACTTTTTTGTAGCCTAGATGCGCAAAGGGGCCCACATTCCTTTTATGAGGGCATTTTTAGACATTTGGATCCCAGACTTCTTCTCACGCTTTAGGGCCCCTAAAATGCCAGGGCAGTATAAATACCCCACATGTGACCCCATTTTGGAAAGAAGACACCCCAAGGTATTCAATGAGGGGCATGGCGAGTTCATAGAATTTTTTTTTTTTTTCCACAAGTTAGCGGAAATTTATATATTTTTTTCTCACAAAGTCTCCCTTTCCGCTAACTTGGGACAAAAATTTCAATCTTTCATGGACTCAATATGCTTCTCAGCGAATACCTTGGGGTGTCTACTTTCCAAGTCTGGAATATAAATGTCTAAAAAATTTTACGCATTTGGATTCCGTGAGGGGAATGGTGAGTTCATGTGAGATTTTATTTTTTGACACAAGTTAGTGGAATATGAGACTTTGTAAGAAAAAAAAAAAAAAAAAAACATTCCGCTAACTTGGGCCAAAAAAATGTCTGAATGGAGCCTTACAGGGGGATGATCAATGACAGGGGGGTGATCAGGGAGTGTATATGGGGTTATCACCCCCCTGTCATTGATCACCCCCCTGTAAGGCTCCATTCAGATGTCTGTCTGTTTTTTACGGATCCACGGATACATGGATCGGATCCGCAAAACACATACGGACATCTGAATGGACGGACATCTGAATGGAGCCTTACAGGGGGATGATCAATGACAGGGGGGTGATCAGGGAGTCTATATGGGGTGATCACCCCCCTGTCATTGATCACCCCCCTGTCAGGCTCCATTCAGATGTCTGTATGTGTTTTGCGGATCCGATCCATATATCCGTGGATCCGTAAAAAACAGACGGACGTCTGAATGGAGCCTTACAGGGGGGTGTTTAATGACAGGGGGGTGATCAATGACAGGGGGGGTGATCAGGGAGTCTATATGGGGTGATCACCCCCCTGTCATTGACCACCCCCTGTAAGGCTCCATTCAGATGTCCGTATGTGTTTTGCGGATCCGATCAATGTATCCGTGGATCCGTAAAAAACAGACGGACGTCTGAATGGAGCCTTACAGGGGGTGATCAATGACAGGGGGGTGATCAATGACAGGGGGGTGATCAGGGAGTCTATATGGGGTGATCACCCCCCTGTCATTGATCACCCCCCTGTAAGGCTCCATTCAGATGTCCGTATGTGTTTTGCGGATCCGATCCATGTATCCGTGGATCCGTAAAAAACAGACGGACGTCTGAATGGAGCCTTACAGGGGGGTGATCAATGACAGGGGGGTGAATAATGACAGGGGGGTGATCAGGGAGTCTATATGGGGTGATCACCCCCCTGTAAGGCTCCTACAGATGTCTGTATGTGTTTTGCGGATCCGATCCATGTATCCGTGGATCCGTAAAAAACATACGGACTTCTGAATGGAGCCTTACAGGGGGTGATCAATGACAGGGGGGTGATCAGGGAGTCTATATGGGGTGATCAGGGGTTAATAAGGGGTTAATAAGTGACAGGGGGGGTGTAGTGTAGTGGTGTTTGGTGCTACTTATTACTGAGCTGCCTGTGTCCTCTGGTGGTCGATCCAAGTAAAGGGGACCACCAGAGGACCAGGTAGCAGGTATATTAGACGCTGTTATCAAAACAGCATCTAATATACCTGTTAGGGGTTAAAAAAATCGCATCTCCAGCCTGCCAGCGAATGATCGCCGCTGGCAGGCTGGAGATCCACTCGCTTACCTTCCGATCCTGTGAACGTGCGCGCCTGTGTGCGAGCGTTCACAGGAAATCTCGCCTCTCGCGAGAGGACGCGTATATGCGTCCACCCAGAGTAGCAGGGCCGCCGCCAGGATGCAATCCTGCGTACGGCGGTCCTGAGGCGGTGAATTCCCTTAGGATACAGGGGTGTATGCCATCTGGTCCTGGCGATTTGTCTATTTTAATCTTTTTAAGTCGCTGTTGTACTTCTTCCTGGGTCAGACAGGACACTTTTAATGGGGAATTTATTTCAACATTCAGCATTTCATCTGACAGTTTATTTTCCTCAGTGAATACATTGGAGAAAAAAATACTTAACAGCTTTTCTTTCTCCTCGTCGCTCTCTGCGACTCCCCCCTCATTACTCTTTAAAGGTCCGACACCTTCAGATTTATACTTTTTAACATTTATATACTTGAAGAACATTTTAGGGTTAGTTTTACTCTCTTTGGCAATTAATCTCTCGGTCTCTAGTTTAGCCGCTTTTATTTGTTTTTTACATGTTCTATTTTTTTCCTTATAGTTTTTCAGTGCTTCCGTGCTACCCTCCTGTTTTAGTGTTTTATATGCTTTCTTTTTGTCATTTATTGCTTTCTTTACAGTTCTGTTTATCCACATTGGTTTCTTTTTGTTCCTTAACCTTTTATTCCCATACGGTATGTTCCTCTTACAATGAGCTTTTAGGATGCTTTTAAAGATATCCCATTTTGTGGCTGTATTTTTATTTGTGATGAGTTTATCCCATTTAGTTAGGCCTATGGCCTCTCTTAGTTCGCTAAATTTAGCTTTTTTGAAGTTTGGTATTTTTGTTCCTCCCTGTAGAAACGCTCTTTTGATCGATAATTGGAAGGTTATTACTTTATGGTCACTATTTCCCAGGTGTCCCCCAACCTGCACGTCTGTTGTTCTGTCAGGTCTATTGGTTAATACTAAGTCCAGTATGGCCGTCCCTCTAGTCGGGTCCTGAACCAGTTGGGAGAGGTAATTGTCTTTGGTTATTGCCAAGAACCTGTTTCCTTTATGAGATATACAAGTTTCAGTTTCCCAGTCTATAACTGGGTAGTTGAAGTCCCCCATAATAACCACCTCATTATGATTTGCCGCCTTGTCTATCTCATTTAGTAGTAGATTTTCTGTGGACTCTGGTATATTAGGGGGTTTATATTAAACTCCTATTAGTAATTCATTGTTCTTTTTAGCTCCATATATCTCTACCCACAGTGCCTCCACATGTTCATGTCCCTCACTTATATCTTCATGGAGTATGGGCTTTAGACAGGACTTTACATAAAGGCAGACCCCTCCCCCTCTCCAGTCTTGACAATCCTTTCTAAACAGACTGTAACCTTGTACATTAACTGCCCAGTCATAGCTATCATCCAGCCATGTCTCAGTTATTCCCACTATGTCATAGTCCTCCTCACACATCACTAATTCCAGTTCACCAGTTTTATTAGTCAGGCTTCTGGCATTAGTATACATACATTTGAGAGGTTTATGTATATTTTTTACCCTACACCTTTCCTTCTGAACTGTTCTACTACCTTTGAGGTCCTTGCCCTAAGCTTTTGACCTAAATCCCTGAAATAATTTTTAAGGACTCTCCACCTACCCCTAACTTTGTCATTGTTTCCGATATGGACCATGACTGCTGGATCTTCTCCAGCCCCTCCCAGTAATCTGTCAACCCGATCTGCGATGTGTCGAACTCTAGCGCCAGGAAGACAGCACACTGTTCGGCGATCACGGTCTTTGTGACAGATTTCCCTATCTGTTCCCCTAATAATTGAGTCTCCCACTACCAGCACCTGTCTGGCCTGCCCTGCTCTCCTGGTCCCCTGCTTACCGGAGCTGACATTCCCCTGACTGGCAGAGGAAGTGTCCGGCTGCGGCAGTGCCATCCCTGGACTGATATCCCCCTCATCTGCCAAACGTGCAAACTTGTTGGGGTGTGTCAGATCAGGGCTAGCCTCCCTGGCACTCTTCCCTCTACCCTGCTTTCTAACTGTTACCCAGCTAGCTACCTCACTTTCCTCAGCCTCCTCTCTGTCACCCTCCCCCTCATCTACCCCATAGAGTGCTTGCTCGGTGAGAAGCAAACTCTTTTGCAAATTGTCAATGCCTCTCAGTGTTGCAACTTGCCCATTTAGAGACTCGATTTGCGATTCCAAACGGGTAATTTGCTCACATCTTGAACAAAGATATACACCCTTGAACGGCTGTTCCAGGACTGCATACATCATGCAAGATGTGCACTGGACTGCGTTGTCAATTGTGCAACACATACTAAATGGGGATTACACCACAAAAGTGAAAAATACAATATAATGTAGTACTAAGAAACTGGCTAATTGCAGTCCCCCACTGAAATCCCTGAATCTAAAGTCACTTAATCTTAAATCACACACTTACTCAACCACACTTAATCAACCATGTGTCGCGGTCAAACTCGCGTTATATATCTCCTTATATAAATATAAATGCAGCTCACTACACCAGCCTGGTTTGTTTTCCCTCTGGATTCAAAAAGGCTGCGCTGCTCTCACTGCTGAGTTTTTATAGTCTCCTAATTAGACAGCCACACCCTAATTAGACAGCCACACCCTAATTACTCACCTGTGCAACCCCTGGAGAAGGAAAAAAAAAGTGTTATCACAGCACACAATACAGTCAAACACAGCCACTCATCAATGTCCACAAATAATTTAGCTCTCAGATACTCCCTCACTTAATCTTAAGTCACACACTTACGCAACCACACTTAATCAACCACGCGTTGCGGTCAAACTCGCGTTATATATTTCCTTATATAAATATAAATGCAGCTCACTACACCAGCCTGCTTTTTTTTCCCTCTGGACTCAAAAAGGCTGCGCTGCTCTCACTGCTGAGTTTTTATAGTCTCCTAATTCGACAGCCACACCCTAATTAGACAGCCACACCCTAATTACTCACCTGTGCAACCCCTGGAGAAGGAAAAAAAAAAGTGTTATCACAGCACAAAATACAGTCAAACACAGCCACTCATCAATGTCCACAAATAATTTAGCTCTCAGATACTCCCTCACTTAATCTTAAGTCACACACTTATGCAACCACACTTAATCAACCACGCGTCGCGGTCAAACTCGCGTTATATATCTCCTTATATAAATATAAATGCAGCTCACTACACCAGCCTGGTTTGTTTTCCCTCTGGATTCAAAAATAGTATTTTTTTTTATTCCATCTTTTTAACTCTATTATTGGCCCTATATAGTGTCTTTCTAGGATACCCCCTAGCCAAGAATCTTTGGTACAGTATTTTACATTCCTCCTCAAAGGCTGACTCATTTGTGCTATTCCTCTTGGCTCTCAAATATTGAGCTAGTGGTATGCCTTTTTTGAGAGGTTTTGGGTGACAGCTCTCCCAGTGGAGGAGGCTGTTGGTTGCCGTTGACTTCCTATATATTTCAGTAGGGACTTCTCCATTATTTTCTATATTTATCTTTAAATCGAGAAAATTGAGACTTTTTTACTGGATCTCTGCTGTGAATGCTAGGCCTTCGTCGTTCTCGTTGAGGTCCTTTGTGAATTGTTCAAATTGTAATCTAGTGCCATTCCAAAAAAATCTAAATGTTGTCTATATACCTACCCCAGTACATTATGTGATCAGTGTACAGTGAATTTTGTTCCGTGAAGACATATTTATCTTCCCACCACCCCAAAAATAAATTTGCAAAACTTGGTGCACAAACTGTCCCCATCGCGGTGCCAGTGGTCTGTAAATAATATTGCCCATTAAAAACAAAAAAATTATGTGTGAGGAGAAATCGTAATAGTGTAATAAAAAATTTGTTGTGCTCATGAAATTGTGTACCTTTAGTGTATAGATAGGATTCTACCGCTTTTATGCCTAATTCGTGATGTATACTAGTGTATAAAGCCTCGACGTCTAGGCTCGCTATCAGAGTATTCTCATTTACATGTATTTCCTGTAACTTAAGAACTGTATCACTAGTATCCTTAAGGTATGAGGGAAGAGTCTGTACAAATGGTTTAATAATGGTGTCTACATATGTACAGGTACTGATACCTTCACATATGTTATTATTACCTGAAACTATAGGTCTTCCAAATATGGGTTCTCGTTTCTTGTGGATTTTTGGCAAAGCGTAGAATGTCGCTATTTCTCGGATATATACAGGACTTTATATTCTTCTTTGGTAATTAATTCTTTCCCTCTAGCTTCCATAAGTATCTTTTTTAGATCTTTGTTATATTTTTCTGTTGGATTACTTTCAAATTTTTTGTAGGTGGTCTTATCATCCAATAATCTCATCACCATCCCAATGCACTCATCTGTGTTCATCAGAACTACATTGCCCCCCTTGTCTGAGGGTTCTATTATAAGATCTTCTCTCTCTGTAATTTCACCAATAGCCCTCCTCTCTTCGGGGGGGTAGATTCTCCCCCATTTCATTCTTTTTCTTTTTTATCTTTTCCAGATCCTCTGTCACAAAATTCACAAATGTTTGGATATTAGCGAATAGGTGGGGTATAATTTGATTTAGGACGTATATTACTGAAGGGGGACATTAGGTCTTATTAATTCGCCCGCTCTTTCTCTATGCAGCTCTTCTAGCATTTCCAGTGCTTGTTTCTCTCTACTTCCTACCTCATTTCCCTGATCTTCCTTTTTTTTGAAGTCCTTGTGTAATGCAAGTTTCCGGGAAAATAAGGACCGAGACAAATGGGGGTACAGTCAGAAAATGACCAAAACAGCAATGCAAATTATAAATATGTCCTCTGTAATACTAAAACCAGAGCATAAATCCCTAATACAGAAGGGATTATCATATACTCCAACTCCATGATTCGACTGTTTCTCGTGGGTGAAGGATATCAACCTATTTGCCCGGAAACTTGCATTACACAAGGACTTCAAAAATAAGGAAGATTAGGGAAATGAGGTAGGAAGTAGAGAAGGGGGCAATAGAAAGTCCCATGTAAGTAAGTCCCATTTAATATCAGAGATATGTAGATAAAAAAATGCACAAAAATCTGGCTATCCACACAGGGATCATACCCATGTGGAGGATGTGCATTCTGTAAGTAAACCCACATGATGGGAAAAAATTAATTATTAAGGATTACTTTAACTGTAGAACTACTGGTGTAGTCTATGCCATACAATGTAGGTGTCCTAAAATCTATGTAGGCAAGACGATACAGGAATTGAGAAGGATGTTCTCCAAACTTCTCAGCACTCTCAACGCTAATGATGATACACCCCTAGTAAGACACATCAGCAAATATCACAAAGGTAGCCTTTCAGGGAGACGTAGATAATAAACTGCAACAAGAGGAGGCTAAATGGATATACTGGTTGAAATCTCTGTAAACAATTGGAATAAATGAAGGGTTCACCTTCTCTCCATTTTTGTAGTACAATGTAACAGGAAAAAAGAAAAGAAAAAAATGAGAATATCAAAACACTATCATGCTAGAAAAAAAAAATAGAAAATAGACACGAATAGTGTAGACAGAGAAGAGACAAACCAAATAATACATAACTTAAAGTAAGAACCATATAATGGAAAAATAAAATACTCACCATGGCGACTGATGTGTGCATCTTTCCTGGACTGTGAGGTTATCTTCCCCTGAGGGGGCGGGAAGAATAAGTAAGTCCCATATAATATCAGAGATATGTAGATAAGTGTAAAAAAAAAAAAAAAAACTGAAAAATATGGCAAACTAGAAACGTTGGAAGACAAATTAGAAACTGTACATAGAGGAAATAGATTATCATCTAGGAAAAGTAATAGAGTCATCCAATGAAGCTACAAGAACTGATTGAAGATATGGGAATCTTCCAAGAAGAAGGAAACATCCAAGCCCCATATAGATACATCCTAGAGTGAAAAAAGTATCTAGGAGTGTGAAGAAAAAAAAAACTGGTAAGTAACCTCCAATTATGTAAAGTGACAAGTTAGATACATTATAAATTGAATAGTAAAATGTCACCCCTACGCTGGCACAATGTAAAAACCGATGCCAGCAGTAAATAGACAGAATAGAGGCACACTAATCAGAAGTTCTCGTTTCAATTGTAAATTTACACTCTCGTTCCAAATGGCAATTAGTTCATCCTCTTTTTTCTGACATAAAATAAAAATAATCGCAGGCTGTTACTTAGGCCCCTTTCACACGGGCGAGATTTTTGCGCGGGTGCAATGCGTGAGGTGAACGCATTGCACCCGCACTGAACCCGGATCCATTCATTTCTATGGGGCTGTGCACATGAGCGGTGATTTTCACGCATCACTTGTGTGTTGCGTGAAAATTGCAGCATGCTTCTCTTTGTGCGTTTTTCACGTAACGCAGGCCCCATAGAAATGAATGGGGTTGCGTGAAAATCGCAAGCATCCGCAAGCAAGTGCGGATGCGGTGCGATTTTCACGCACGGTTGCTAGGTGACAATCGGGATGGGGACCCGATCATTATTATTTTTGGTTATAAGGGAAAATAATAGCATTCTGAATTCAGAATGCATAGTACAATAGGGCTGGAGGGGTTAAAATATATATATATATATATATATTTTAACTCAGCTTAATCCACTTGTTCACGCAGCCGGCATCTCTTCTGTCTTCTTTCTTCAGGACCTGGGTAAAGGACCTGTGGTGATGTCACTGCGCTCGTCACATGGTCCATCACACGATCCATCACCATGGTGATGGATCATGTGAATGACCATGTGATGAGCGTAGTGACGTCATCATAGGTCCTTTTCCTCACAGATGAAGACAGAAGAGATGCCGGCTGCGCGAACAAGTGGATTAAGTTGAGTTAAATTTTTATTTTATTTTTTAACCCCTCCAGCCCTATTTTACTATGCATTCTGTATTCAGAATGCTATTATTTCCCCTTATAACCATGTTATAAGGGAAAATAATACAATCTACACAACCTTGAACCCAAACCTGAACTTCTGTGAAGAAATTTGGGTCTGGGTACCATAGTCGGTTTTTTATCACGCACGTGCAAAACACATTGCACCCGCGCGATAAAAACTGAACAGCGGAACGCAATCACAGTCAAAACTGACTGCAATTGCGTACCTACTCGCGCGGGTTTGCCGCAATGCACCAGGACGCATCCGGACCTAATCCGGACACGCTCGTGTGAAAGAGGCCTTACAGTTCCGAAGGTTCGGTGTGAGAAGCAGGGTATTTTGTCCCTCGGCGTGGTGTCCCACGTGGTCTCCGGCACTTGTTTCACTTACCTTTGCTACTCCGGGATTCAGCCTACCGTCTGATATGTTCCGGCTGCAAGTGCATTGAAGGTGTTTGCTTAGATTAGATAACACAACTCAGAAACCTCAGAAAACAAGAGTGTTAACTCTACTTCATCCGTATATGGAGACGAAGATGAGGAGGCATTGGGATAGCCAGTCCCACGTGCCGTCCCCCTTCTGCCCCCACCCCCATCTCTTTGCCATCTTCCACCCCCCCCCCCGTCTCCTAGACCCAAAGGAGCCTCTATTGGATACACTACCGTATAGCCTATGATAGGAGTCTGTATCCGAGGAGTCAACGTCTTTAGTTTATAAACTGGTGCCTTTTTCTGGATTGTCCTCTTTTATGTACTGCCAGGCCCTATGTAATTTTGAATACCCTTAAACTGGCCAGATGCGGGAAGTGTCTGAATCTAAGTATCATTATAACCAAGGAACATGACCTTTTGTTGGATAATATTACATCCTCTATATATTTTTTAGGCTGCTTGATGGTTTTCGGTGAAGGTTTCATTCACCACATTTGATTTATACCTTTGTCTCCTCTCCACCGTGTATTTCTTTGCCCATAGATATGTGACCATTCTTGGATGCTTTAAATGGGTATCTATGTGTCTTACCCTGTTGGGATAATTGCGACTAGACATGGGTCTGTATATATTGTTTTGTATAGGAGGTTGGTGAATATGCGGCTAGAGAGCATTGTACAGCGCATTGTGGCATCCCATACTTTCGCTACATGCCTTTGATGTCATAGAAACCACATTGACCCGATGTGATCACGTGACTGCGTTCCAATGCATTCCACCGGCCGGAAGCATGTGACCGGAACTGAGCGCGCTGAACTGAGCACTGAGCTGCGTTCCACCGGCCGGAAGATGAGCACATCTTACGACCGGAAGTGACAGTATCGCGGAAGTGACGTAGTCGCGTTTTATCGATGCATGGTGGTCATTTTGAATGTGGTGAGCATATAAATAGGGGGCACCTGGTAAACACAGGGATGGGCTGAATGAGGAGTTTGGGACGATCGGATCCTAAGACAACAGACTGTAAGTTGGGGAATTCCTTCCCCCTTGTCTTTACTAACTAGACCGCGATTGTTGACCATTAGCGTCTGTTCTTTGCAGTATGGGTCATCTATGTTCATTGAAGGAATTCATTAACTGCACCATTGGACCTATGATGTTTAAAGTGAGTGTACAGAGACTGTGAGTTCCTTTCTATTGCTTTGGGTATTGTTGGAGGCTTTTCGTAGGATATATTTTGCCCTCTACCATGTATCTTTCTTCCACAGGTGTCTGCAATGAACTCCGGCTAAGCTATACTGTGGTCCTGGTGCCCTGACTAAACTGTCTGCATTGAGTCCGAGTGATTGAGATCCCCTCCAGCCACTGACAAATGGTCCTCTTTTTTATCTTCTGGGTATCATTTATATAACTACGGATATCTCACTATCCATATTGATATCTGTCACCCAAATCCTACTGACCCCCTGATGATCCAATAAAGTGTGGGAAACATGTCGAGGTATTTTCAATGACGTATATTTGATGGTGGACTGTGCACCTAGCTAATTGTCTGACCTCAGGACTAGGAGTGTATACACAGTCCACCAATAGATCCTATATGATAGGGTAGGGTGTATCTGTTGTTTATGTATTTGTATCATCTGTCCATCTTTAAGCACATATTTAGGATATCACGTATCTTCATACCCTCTTTAACCACCCCGGTAGGGTCGTGTGAGGGTTGGAATAGCCCAGGTTCGAGGACAGGGAGTCCCCACCATCAGAAGTCGTCTCTGGGCTGAGGAATAGACCAGGGAGAGATAACAGGGACAGATTCCCTACATTCCCTGGTGTTCTAAAGGTGCTTACTGTGGACTGTATCTGAGTGGACCCTCAGTGATTACTGTCTTTATTAGAGATGGCCTTGCGGTTCGCCCAGCGGTCGTTTCGCGGCGAACATTGCGTGTTCGCGATTTGCCAAACATGCGAACATATGGAGAAATTTGAGCCTGCCATATTCTTTTACATCATGAAGAACTTTGACCCATGACTCATCCATCAGGTGGTACAGGACAGCCAATTGAGACATTTCAGCACACGGACATTGAGCATATTAGCTAGCGTTTGGTATATCTAACAGCCTGTCCCTGCTCCACACAGCAACCTCTCCCTACACTGGCAAAACACTGAATGTAAAATGGCGTCCAAATCAGGTTTATTTATAAGGTAGGGGTTTATTTACCTTATAAATAAACCTGATTTGGCCACCATTTTACATTCAGTGTTTTGCCAGTGTAGGGAGAGGTTGCTGTGTGGAGCAGGGACAGGCTGTTAGGGACACCAAACGCTAGCTAATATGCTCAATGTCCGTGTGCTGAAATGTCTCAATTGGCTGTCCTGTACCACCTGATGGATGTGTCATGGGTCAAAGGTACCCCCTACCTTATAAATAAACCTGATTTGGCCGCCATTTTACAATCAGTGTTTTGCCAGTGTAGGGAGAGGTTGCTGTGTGGAGCAGGGACAGGCTGTTACGGACACCAAACGCTAGCTAATAGGGCCACAAAAGTCATTTTAAGGACTAGTATAGGTGTGCTATCGATAGGTGTGATACACAGAGGGGTGTGATATACTTATACTTTTATAATGAGTCAAAAACACATAGATCTATATAGTGATCACCTGGAAGTCAGGGGCCGAGGGGCTAGGGGCTTACTAGGGCCATTTTTATAAAGGGTAAGGTTCCGGACGGGGTCGCTCTTATCAGGGCGGGTGGTCTGTGGTTAGGCTATCAGGGCCAGAATAGCACCCCCCTGTAGGGCAATATCAGGGACAGTTCTTTGCCCACCCTGTCCTTCATTACCACATCATCATCTAGCCCAGGGATAGATGGTTTTTGCTTTCCCTTCGGGATTCATGGATGTGCACTGGAACCCCCCGGATTGTGGTAGGATATATGGTTTCTGATTTGGTGCCGCCGAGCACCTGATTTAGTGCCGCCGAGCACTTGTTATTGCCTACCACATCTATGCTTTTTTCTTAAAGGGGTTCAGCACTTTGTTTTAACTGATGATCTATCCTCTGGTTAGATCATCAGCATCTGATCGGCGGGGGACCCACACCCGGGACCCCCGCCGATCAGCTGTTTGAGAAGGCAGCGGCGCTTCAGCAGCGCCGCTGCCTTCTCGCTGTTTACCGCTGGCCCAGTGACTTCACGACTAGTATCAACTAGCATGGGCGGGCTAAGCTCTGTTCACTTGAATAGAGCTTAGCCCCGCCCACGCTAGTTGATACTAGTCGTGACGTCACTGGGCCAGCAGTAAACAGTGAGAAGGCTGCGCCACTGCTGGAGCGCCGCTGCCTTCTCAAACAGCTAATCGGACCCCCGCCGATCAGATGCTGATGATCTATCCAGAGGATAGATCATCAGTTAAAATAAAGTGCAGAACCCCTTTTGACTTTCATAATTTTATTTATTTTCATTTTGAGGGATATCTTTTCCATTCACACGTCCGCAAAATGGGTCCGCATCCGTTCCGCAATTTTGCGGAACGGGTGCAGACCCATTCATGTTCAATGGGGCTGGAATGTGCTGTCCGCATCCGCATTTGCAGATCCGCATTTGCGGATCCGCACTTCCGCATCTGTGCTTCCGTTTCCGCAAAAAAATACATGTCCTATTCTTGTCCACAATTGCAGACAAGATTAGGCATATTCGATTATAGTGCCAGCGATATGCGGTCCACAAATTGCGGAATGCACATTGCCGGTGTCCGTGTTTTGCGGATCCGCAAAACACTTACGGACGTGTGAATGGACCCTCATAGTAAAATTATTAAAGGTTACGTTTTATCTTTTTGTATATTCTAATGGGTTGCCTTCCTTGTACAATGTTAGAATATACTTTCTATGTTAGAAAGTATATTATAGTGCATTTGTATTGTGCGGCAGTTGTGTGCGGTTCTGCTGCGATACTGCAGGTATATAAAGGGACAAGCGTTATTTGAACAAACAATTTCTACTGGTGTGATATACCAGTCGCCCCCCAAAAAAAATGATTGAAGCGAGGTGTTATATACCAATACACTTTCTTTATAGTGCATTTGGGTACTGTATAGTGCATTTGCGCTTGCGCGTACGCGAAAAATATATTGCCGATATTTTGCATTCAAAAAAATAATAAATGGAGATCGCAAATTCGAATAATACATCTGGTATGTCACTGTCAATGTTGTGGGACTATTTGTGCAATTCTAGTAATTATTTCTTGGCTGCAAATATGAGCTGAATTTTTTCCACGTTCGCCTGCCATTAAAATAAATGGGACCCGCCGCAAAATTGTGGTTCGTCAACATTTGATCGCGATCGCGTTCGCGAACCGTCCCGGCAGATGTTCGTCCATCACTAGTCTTTATGTTATAATAAAATGTATTAATTTTAAGGGTTATATTATTTGCTGGATTTTTTTATTTTACTATTCTGCTTCACATTATCGAACTGTTGTATAACACTAGTCAGACAGTCTAACAATAATTAGAAGTCAAGAAACGTGAGACATCAGATCTGTATGTATTCTTTGATCAGAATGACTTAGTAAAACTACAACATAAGCACAAACAAAACATATGTTTCAGCACATTAAACATTATACAGCATTACACAGTCTGATTGCATTAGTGAGAGTACTCAGGGACAATTCCACCATAAGTCAGGGAATAGCTCAGAGCTCCACTGAATGCTGCTTGCCAGATCCAGAAGCAATCACGAAATGGAGGATAGAGAGTTTCAGGTTAAAGGTTACTGTCTCTCTCTCTCAGTGAAAATTACCACTTCCTGTCAGGTCCTGGCATAATAATAACTAACTCTGACCACTAGATGGCAGCAATGTCAAATTAACATCACAGTATAATCTATAACAGTACATTACATACATTTGCTATAACAATATGGGCAGAACACCCACACCTTTTTGACATTTACGGCACATCCTAGCAATATACCATAAATGTTGAGATGGAAATATCCCTTTAAGTGGATATAGTGTACATGTACATAAGAAATTGCTCACTCAGATAAAAATAACTGTAATAATTAGTGTTGAGCAGATTGATCTCCGCGACGTGGAATTCGATCTAAATTTCAGGGAAAATGTGATTGACTGCCAAGCTGAATTTCCTCAGGCTTCGTGGTAACGAAAAAATAAAAATTATACTTACCTTTTCCATTTGAGCGTGAAGAGACGGCCGCTGCCATTTTGATTGAGGATCTGGTATGAAATCCCCTGCGCAGTGACTTATGATGTCACCATGCTGGCTGACGTTATGACGTCATCACAGGCCACGTGAGATTTTGCGCTAGATCTTCAATCAAGATGGCGGCGGCCGGCTCTTTACAATCAAATGGATGATGGTAAGTATGATTTTTAAATTTTTTTTATTTAACACCAGATTATTTCCACAATCATGTATAAACGCAGCATCTGAGGGGTACAATGATGGAGGGTGGTGCAATCGCCGCTTCCTGTCAGTGCACCCACTACTTACAAAGAAATGCGCTTTGTGACGAAGTAATTCGTCACAAAGCAAATTTTGTTATAAAATTTGGTGAAGCAAACAAATTAAATTTTTCAATACTTCACTCATCTCCAGTAATAATAACACTCTTCTATTCACAAAGTGCCAACATATTGCACAGAACTCTTCTACCGGGGTATGCAGTAAACATACAACATGATATCATGGGTTTGATGTTTCACTTTTGAGACAGTCTAACACATTATGATTATGCATTCAATTAAATGTAGTAAAACTGTGTATTATAATCTGTCAAGACTGCTAGTGACGGAGTGTCATTGTAACAGTGTTTAAGTGAAGCAACAGAGTTTGTCAAAGCTTTTAATAAGGATGTCCGACCTACCACATACATGTTAGAGACCACAACATCCACAACTTACTACTACTCATTTCTTTACAGCATTTTGCACAACTATTTCACTTCCAGTCATTATATACTGAATAAATAATAAAGAGAACAAGCTCTAAATTGCCTCGTTTTGCATTAATTATCAGAATGGGTTATCAGTTGTCTGCATTAATATTTCAAAAGATTATTTTGGCATGAATTTATAATATTCTCCAAAGAGCTTTTCAGGTTTTATTAAATCACAATTTGTCTAAATGACTAATTATTTTGTAGATTATTAATGTGATTCCTCATACATAAGGACACTGCATGGCTCACATCATCACAGGGCAGTGTTTTTTCTCTCCTATGAATAGCATTTAAAGGAAATTAAATGATAAGAAGATGTAATGAAAAATAGAAAAATGTTAATGATAAAATGTTGATCAAAGTTAAAGGGGTTTTCCGGGATTTAATATCCTCAGGATAGGTCATCAATATCAGATTAGCAGGGGTCTATCATCCGACTCCCCCGCCGATCATCTGGTTGAAGAGAAGTCCGTGCTTCGTGCGAGCGCAGCCTTCCCTTCTTTGTTTACCTGCTCGCCAGTGACATCACAGTGGTGAGCAGATGTAATGACAAGCCATCCCATTCACTTCAATGGGATTGCTGTTTCTTATTCAAGTGTACAGAAACAAGCCATCCCATAGAAGTGAATGAGGTGGCTTGTAATTACACCTGCTCACCACTGTGATATCAATGGCAAGCAGGTAAAGAAAAAAGGGAAGGCAGCGCTCGCACAGAGCAGAGTCTTATCTTAAACCAGCTGATCAGTGGGGGCCGTGTGTCTGACCTCTGCCGATCTGATATTGATGACCTTTCCTGAGGATAGGTCATTAGTATTACAATCCTAGAAAACCTCCAAGTATATATGGAACATGCTTCTCAGACTAGTATTGTCTCATCTTAAAAATTGAAGGAGTTGTTTTATGGACACATCTTTTTCAATTGAGGCTGGTCTGGCATGTAGCTGATTACTACAGTTCCATTTTCAGAAGCTGCCAGGGATCAGCAGTAATAGTTTAATAATTAATAATAATTTTGTTAAAAAACGGCTATTTCCTGGCTGCAGAAAACCTTTATAGTGGTGTAGAACACTGTGCCTTGCAGTAACACGCATAGGGAGTCGGCCTTGGAAGTGAAATAATACTGTGAGTCCGTATGACAAGCAGATCACAGGCGTCGCTCTTAGAATCACTGCACACGTCACTTATTTGGGCAGTCATAGTGCCAAAACTGACCAAATAACTCAAGTATGAACTTAGCCTTACAGGTAGATGTTAGCACCAAGAAGAAGCGCACCCCTTTTACACCGTCGTCAGCTGATTCCAGATAGATGTCTACAGAACTTGTTCTATTAAACGCTTATACAAGTAGAGCCCCCCCGACAGTGTGGAGAGGGTGTCAGCAGTAAGCTTGTGTTGACTTCACTGATTATTTTGCCCTTCCTCTGATCCTTCAGAACAATAACCCACAAAAAAATGGATCCTGACTGTGGAGCATCCGCCTTCACTCGGTCAGCATTTGGTCAGTACTAGATCAGTATTGCTAAAGCCAAAAAAAAACTGGAATGGATCCAAAACAGAGATGACACGTGAATAAAATATTTGCATGTCTTCTGTGTTTTGTACCCACTCCTGCTTTTGGCTACCAAATCATAAGCCAATTTTGATTGGACCATATAGGCCTTACACCTGCTACACAGAGAGTACCCATTGTGCGGCTCATTTTTCCTTTCTTCTGACAGATAAGTAGAAGGGTCAAATAAATTAAGATGTCAGCCAAGCCAAAAAGCTTAAAAAGTGGCCCAGTCATGAAGAGCGGAGTGTGAGAACAGCATCAGAAGTCCACAGAATGGCCCTATGACATAGTGGTGAGGTGGAAGCAGCATGAGGAGACCACAGAGTGGCCCAATGACAGAGTGTGGAGGTGGGTGGCATTAACAGTACCCTCTAACGATAGTGGGTGTAAGAAGCAGCACTTGGCATCAGATGTGTGGCATCAGGCAGGTGCTACCATCACAATAGTAGCTGAGGCAGGTAGCCAGAAGAAACCGGTCTCTTTTGTCAAAGTGTTGGTGCGGCTAGTCTGATGAATCAGGAATTGGTTTGTGGAAATTCTGGCTGATCCATGCATGATTTATCTTGACAAAGATCAGTCTCTCAACATTTAGGGTGGACAGGCGAGTTCTTCTTGGGGTAACTATGGCCCCCGCCACACTAAACACCCACTGTGATGACACACTACTGGCTGGGCAGGACAGCTTTTCAAGGTAAATCTCAGCCAGTTGCGGCCACAAATCCAGTTTGGCTGTCCAGTAGTCCAGCTAATCTTCAATCTGGGTTGGCAGGGTGCTGTCCAAGTATGCCACCACCTACTGGTTCAGGTTCTGCTCTATGTCTAGCTGCTGGTGAGTAGTTTCTTCACTAGGCAGGTGAATAAAGCTGCTCAACAGCGACTCTAGACTCAGTCTGCTGCTGATGGATCTGGTACTGCTCCTGCCACCCCTTTCCAGCTGCCATGGAAGTGCAATGTTAGCGCAGAGGGTCCCCCCGGTCACACCTGTGAGAGTAAGGATGATTGCGCAGCTAGGCAGCAGCCAACTGATTACATAGGATTTCTCTATAGTAGTTCAGTTCGTCCTCCCTCTCAGCGGGTGTAAAAAAGGCCCCCATTTTGGACCAGTAATGAGGGTCCAACAAGGTGGAGAGCCAGAAATCATCCCTCTGCCGAATGCTGACAATTCGGCTGTCACTACGCAAGCAAGTGAGCATACAGTAGGACATTTGCGCACGTGACTTGGAGGGACTTTCTGCCTTCATCTCCACTGCATACTGCCATGGTGTATCTGGGTCCTCTGCCTTATCTTCCTCATCGCACTGTAGCTCTTCCGGCTGCTCCTGCTCCTCCTCTCCTGTCACTTGTGTAGAAAAATGACCCATTTCGCTACACATTGCTTGTGCTCCAATTTCCTTCTCCTCCTCCTCCAGTTCAGCCCCCACAGGGCTCATGTGGCCGTGAGATGTAGGCACCACATCTCCAGTTCCCTGACCAGACAGATTTACCATCATCTGTTTCTGGACATAAAGCAGTGGAATGATGTTGTTTATCCCATATTCCTGGTGACTGACAAATAAAGTGACCTCTTCAAAGGGCCCGAGCAAACGGCAGGTGCATGAGCTGCCACTGGCTGACATCGAAGTTACACAGGGGAGTACTCCTGTCCGCTTGGATCATCAAAATTGTTGATGGCCTTTCTCTGTTCTTATAGTCGGTCTAACATATGAAGGGTGGAATTCCAATGGGTGGAAATGTCACATATCAGAGTATGTTGGGGGATGCCGTTCTGCCGCTGCAGCTCAAGGAGGGTGTGCTTTGCGGTATACAAGTGGCTGAAGTGCATGCAAATTTTCTTGGCCATTTTTAGGAGGTCTTGAAGATGGGTGGAAGACTTCAGGAACCGCTTGACAACCAGATTAAACACGTTTGCCATGCAGGGCACATGACTCAGCCCTCCTTGACACAGATCCGACACCATGTTCTTCCCGTTGTCGGTCACCATGGTTCCGATTTTGAGTTCTTGCGGAAAAAGCCAGGATTCGATTTCTTACTGAAGGACACGGAGCAGTTCCTCCCCTGTGTGACTCCGTTCACACAGGCAAACCAGGTGCATAACAGCGTGATGAGAGGGGTCTCACATGGCTTGCATACACTGCATGCCTCCAACATAATTCTTGGATCTCTACATGAAAATAATGTAATTGCTATAAATCGCAAGAGGGACATAGTTGGAGACATTGACTTCACAAGAGATACAGAGCAGCTGAGTTCTGCCACCTCTATTTGCTTCCCGCTGTTTACTGCTCCTGTATTAAAATTGGGGCAACCAGCTTCAGATTCCTCAGATGTGTATTCCTATGGAGTAGAGTTGAGCGGACACCTGGATGTTCGGGTTCGGCAGGTTCGGCCGAACTTGAGAAAAAGTTTGGGTTCGGTACCCGAACTTGACCCGAACTTGAACCCAAACCCAAACCCTATTGAAGTCAATGGGGACCCGAACTTTTGGCCACTAAAGTTGCTCTAAAATAGCCCTGGAAAGAGCTAGAGGGCTGCAAAAGGCATCAAAATGTGCTTAAGAGCATGGCAAATGCTCTGCAAACAAATGTGGATAGGGAAATGAATTTAAAAAACCTAAAAGACTTAAAAAAATAAATAGGAATGATGTAGGAGGAAGAGGTTGAGGAGGCGGTGAATGGGTGGATGTGGCCGTGTAGGCTCACGTGGCAGTCTAGGTGTAAGGAGGAATAGGTAGCCAACACAGATGAGTGTTATTTTGCATTTTTACATAGAGGTATCCCCCAAAATATTGGGACATATAAAAAAAAAAAAAAGGAATAAGTGCACTTGAGTACAAGGATGGATGGTTGAGGCTGTTAGAACTGTCTATTCTGCACAAGGTACAGACCTGGTTCATTTTAATGAACGTGAGCTTGTCCACATTGGCTGTAGACAGGCGGCTGCGTCTGTCTGTAATGACGCCTCCTGCCATGCTAAATACACGTTCAGAGAGTACACTGGCTGCAGGGCAGGCCAGCACCTCCAAGTCATACAGGGCAAGCTCTGGCCATGTGGACAATTTGGAGACCCAGAAGTTGAATGGGGCAGAACAATCAGTCAGTACGTGTAGTCGTGTGCACAGGTACTGTTCTACCATGTTGGTCAAATGCTGCCTCCTGCTAACACGCTCCATATCAGCAGTTGGGGCTGGTTGTTGCGGCGAGGTGACAAAGCTTTTCAACATGTCGGCCATGCTAACCCTGCCTTCTGAGGTGCTGGCGCTGACACAGCTGCGTTGACGACCTCTTCCTCCTCCCCTGCCTTCACCTTGTGCTTCCACTTGTCCCCCGGCGTCAGTCGGGAATGCTCTCAGGAGCGCATCTACCAGCGTGAGCCTGTAGTCGCGCATCTTTCGATCACGCTCCAGTGAGGGAATTAAGGACGGCACATTGTCTTTGTAACGGGGATCCAGCAGGGTGGCCACCCAGTAGTCAGCACACGTTAAAATGTGGGCAACTCTGCAGTCGTTGAGCAGGCACTGCAGCATGTAGTCGCTCATGTGTGCCAGGCTGCCCAGAGGTAAGGACAAGCTTTCCTATGTGGGAGGCGTATCGTCTGCGTCCTGCGTATCCCCCCAGCCACGCACCAGTGATGGGCCCGAGCTGCATTGGGTGCCACCCCGCTGTGAACATGCTTCATCCCCATCCTCCTCCTCATCCTCCTCCTCCTCGTCCTCCAGTAATGGGCCCTGGCTGGCCAAATTTGTACCTGGCCTCTGCTGTTGCAAAAAACCTCCCTCTGAGCCACTTCTAAAAGACTGGCCTAAAAGTGTTAGAGATGACCCCTCTTCCTCCTCCTTGTCCTGGGCCAAATCCTCTTCCATCATCGCCCTGAGTGTTTTCTCAAGGAGACATAGAAGTGGTATTGTAACGCTGATAATGGCGTCATCGCCACTGGCCATGTTGGTGGAGTACTCGAAACAGCGCAACAGGGCACACAGGTTTCGCATGGAGGCCCAGTCATTGGTGGTGAAGTGGTGCTGTTCCGCAGTGCGACTCACCCGTACGTGCTGCAGCTGAAACTCCACTATGGCCTGCTGCTGCTCGCACAGTCTGTCCAGCATGTGCAAGGTGGAGTTCCACCTGGTGGGAACGTCGCATATGAGACGGTGAGCGGGAAGGCCGAAGTTACGCTGTAGAGCAGACAGACGAGCGGCGGCAGGATGAGAACGCCATAACCGCGCACAGACGGCCCGCAATTTATGCAGCAGCTCTGACATGTCGGGGTAGTTGTGAATGAATTTCCCATGCGCCAGGCAAGGGATGTGCGTCAAACCGGCTAGTCCCAGAGCTGCATTGAGATTTCGCCCATTATCGCACACCACCAGGCCAGGCTTGAGGCTCACTGGCTCAACTGGTCTGTTGTTCTATACCCCGCCACAACTCCTGCGCGGTGTGGGGCCTGTCCCCCAAACACATCAGTTTCAGAACGACCTGCTGACGTTTACCCCTGGCTGTGCTGAAGTTGGTGGTGAAGGTCTGTCGCTGACCGGATGAGGAGGTGGTAGAAGAGGAGGAGGAAGCCGAGTAGAAAGAGGAGGCAACAGGGGGCAAAGAATGATGCCCTGCGATCCTTGGCGGCGGAAGGACATGCGCCAAACAGCTCTCCGCCTGGGGCCCAGCAGCCACTACATTTACCCAGTGTGCAGTTAGGGAAATATAGCATCCCTGGCCATGCTTACTGGTCCACGTATCTGTGGTTAGATGGACCTTGCCACAGATGGCGTTGCGCAGTTCACACTTGATTTTATCCGATACTTGGTTGTACAGGGAGGGCACGGCTCTCCTGGAGTAGTAGTGGCGGCTGGGAACGACGTACTGTGGGACAGCAAGCGACATGAGCTGTTTGGAGCTGTCCATCTTCACCAGCCTGAATGACAGCATTTCAAAGGCCAGTAGTTTAGAAATGCTGGCATTCAGGGCCAGGGATCGAGGGTGGCTAGGTGGGAATTTACGCTTTCTCTCCAGGGTTTGTGAGATGGAGAGCTGAACGTTTCCATGTGACATGGTGGAGATGCTTGGTGACGGAGGTGGTGGTACACAAATGTTCGCGAACGGGCGAACCTGGCAAACAGCCATAGACTTCAATAGACAGGCGAATTTTAAAACCCACAGGGACTCTTTCTGGCCACAATAGTGATGGAAAAGTTGTTTAAAAGGGACTAACACCTGGACTGTGGCATGCTGGAGGGAGATCCATGGAAAAACTCCCATGGAAAATTACGTAGTTGACGCAGAGTCGGGTTTTAATCCATAAAGGGCATAAATCACCTAACATTCCTAAATTGTTTGGAATAACATGCTTTAAAACATCCAGTGTGTGTATACGATCAGGTATGATGTTGTATCGATCAGGTAGTGTAAGGGTTACGCACGCTTCACAGTGACAGACCAAACTCTGACAGACCAAACTCCCTGTTTAACGCACCGCAAAGTGTTCTCAATAGTTGACACACTCCTGTCATAAATTTTATTCCTCTATGCGTCAATCTTGGTGTAGTGATGACTGTGCTCGTGCGCACGTTTGGGAGATTGCAGGCGATGGCGGTTTTTCAAAGCCTATGGTCGTGCTGAAGTAGTTAAGTGACAGTTAAGTGACCCAGAAAACAATGATTCTGCAGTGTGGGCCCATTGTTGGCCTAGTAGGCTTTAATGATCACCTTAGATGATCACAAAGAGAATTTATGTTTTTTCTATGAAAAATTATCCAGCCGATCGCTTTTGGTCTGTTCACAATGAAGCAACGACCTTATCATCTGGGGTGTGCCAACATTGCCAACACACTCATAGAGGTGATCGCTTCATTGTGATACGCAAGCCCCTTCACCACAATAAGGTAACGATCACGAAGGGGAATTGACATATGTATGTGCCTTTTTTTTTGTTTTGTTTTTTGCAGCCACAGTGCAGCACCAGAGGCCAGAAAAATTAGGCATGTACACATGCCTGAAAAATTTGGTATTGTTGCAGCCGCAGCTGTAGCAGCGGCCGGAAAAATTGATATTTTCCAGGCAGAAAGTGTACTAAAACATTGCGGCTTTGGTGGCGGAGAAGTCACGCAAGTCATCCGGCATGCAGAGATTAAATACAGCAGTGTGTGGACCATTTTTAGCCCAAGGCTAAATGCATCCCCCACTGTCAGTCCCTTCGGGATCCATGCCTCATTCATCTTAATAAAGGTGAGGTAATCTAGACTTTTTTGACCTAGGCGACTTCTCCTCTCAGTGACAATACCTTCTGCTGCGCTGAAGGTCCTTTCTGACAGGACACTGGAAGTGGGGCAGGCCAGAAGTTCTATCGCAAATTGGGATAGCTCAGGCCACAGGTCAAGCCTGCACACCCAGTAGTCAAGGGGTTCATCGCTCCTCAGAGTGTCGATATCTGCAGTTAAGGCGAGGTAGTCTGCTACCTGTCGGTCGAGTCGTTCTCTAAGGCTGGATCCCGAAGTCTGTGGCGATGCGTAGGACTTAAAAAGCTCTGCATGTCCTCCATCAACAACACATCTGTAAAGCGTCCTGTCCTTGCCGGCGTGGTCGTGGTAGCAGGAGGATTACTTTCACCTCTTCCCCTGTTAGATTCCCGTTGTGCTGTGACATCACCCTTATACGCTGTGTAAAGCATACTTTTTAACTTGTTTTGGAACTGCTGCATCCTTTCCGACTTCCAGTAATTCGGTAACATTTCAGCCACTTTCTGCTTATAACGGGGGTCTAGTAGTTTGGCCAACCAGTACAGGTCATTCTCCTTCAGCCTTTTTATACGAGGGTCCCTCAACAGGCATGACAGCATGAAAGACCCCATTTGCACAAGGTTGGATGCCGAGCTACTCATGTCCCGTTCCTCGTCCTCACTGATCTCATTGAAGGTCTGTTCTTCCCCCCAGCCACATACAACACCATGGGTCCCAGATAGGTAACAATGAGCACCCTGGGATGCCTGCTGTGGTTGGTCTTCCTCCTCCTCAAAGCCACATTCCTCCTCTGACTCCTCTTCCTCAGACTCCTCCTCCAGCGTTGCCGCGGGTCCAGCAAACGATGATGATAAGGCTGTTTCTGGTGGTGATGGTGACCACAACTCTTCCTCTTCCTCTTCACGCTTATCTACGGCCTGATACAGCACTCTTTGCAGGGCACGCTCCAGGAAGAAAACAAATGGGATGAGGTCGCTAATGGTGCCTTCGGTGCGACTGACTAGGTTTGTCACCTCCTCAAAAGGACGCATGAGCCTACAGGCATTGCGCGTGAGCGTCCAGTAGCGTGGCAAAAAAAATACCCAGCTCCGCAGAGGCTGTCCTAGCACCCAGGTCATACAAATACTAGTTGACGGCATTTTCTTGTTGGAGCAGGCGGTCGAACATTAGGAGTGTTGAATTCCAACATGTCGGGCTGTCGCAAATCAAGCGCCTCACTGGCATGTTGTTTCGCCGCTGAATTTCGGAAAAGTGCTCCATGGCCATGTAGGAACGCCTGCAATGGCCACACACCTTCCTGGCCTGCTTGAGGACGTCCTATAAACCTGGGTACTTATACACAAAGCGTTGTACGATCAGATTCAACTCATGTGCCATGCACGGCACATGTGACAACTTGCCCAAATTGAATGCAGCTAACAGATTGCTTCCATTGTCACACACCACTTTGCCGATCTCCAGTTGGTGCGGAGTCAGCCACTGATCCACCTGTGCGTTCAGAGCGGACAGAAGTGCTGGTCCGGTGTGACTTTCTGCTTTCAGGCAAGTCAACCCCAAGACGGCGTGACACTGTCGTATCCGGGATGTGGAATAGCCCCTGGGGAGCTGAAGGGGGTGCAGTTGATGTGGAGAAAGACGCAGCAGCAGAAAAGGACTCAGCCGAGGAGGTTAGCGAAGAGGATGGAGTAGGAGGAGTAGAGGAGGTGGCAGCAGGCCTGCCTGCAAGTCGTGGCGGTGTCACCAACTCCGCTGCAGAGCCACGCATTCCATGCTTGGCAGCCGTCAGCAGGTTTACCCAATGCGCAGTGTACGTGATATACCTGCCCTGACCGTGCTTTGCAGACCAGGTATCAGTGGTCAGATGGACCCTTGCCCCAACACTGTGTGCCAGACATGCCATGACTTCCTTTTCCACAATAGAGTACAGGTTGGGGATTGCCTTTTGTGAAAAAAATATTCGGCTGAGTACCTTCCACTGCGGTGTCCCAATAGCTACAAATTTTTGGAAGGCCTCAGACTCCATCAGCTGGTATGGTAAAAGCTGGCGGGCTAAGAGTTCCGACAAGCCAGCTGTCAGACGCCGGGCAAGGGGGTGACTCTGTGACATTGGCTTCTTACGCTCAAACATTTCCTTGACAGACACCTGACTGTGGGCAGATGAGCAGGAACTGCTGAAGGTGAGAGGCGGAGTGGCGGGTGGTTGAGAGGGGGCAAGGAGGACAGCAGTGGTTGACGTGGCTGAAGATGCTGGACCAGGAGGAGGATGGTGGCTTTGAGTTTGTGTGCTGCTTGTACTCATGTGTTGATCCCATAGGCGTTTGTGATGTGAGATCATGTGCCTTCGCAAAGCAGTTGTACCTAGGTGGGTGTTGGACTTCCCACGACTCCGTTTCTTTTGGCACAAGTTGCAAATGGCATCGCTGTTATCAGAGGCAGACACACAAAAAAACCACACTGCTGAGCTTTGCAATGACGGCATTTTGGTGGTGGCAACAGCATGCGTTGATTGGCGTGCTGTCTGGCTGACCCCGGGTGCCGATACATGCTGTCTGACTGTGCCACTAGCTCCTTGCGACGACCTTCCCCTGCTTCCAACTCGTCTCCTCCTTCTCTCTGTCTCCCCATCTGAACTTTACCCCTGTTCTTCTTCTCTTCGAGCGGGCACCCACGTGACATCCACAGACACATCGTCATCATCAACCGCTTCACTTGTATCTGACAACTCAGCAAAGGAAGCAGCAACGAGTATAACATCATCATCATCACACCGTACGTCCATGTGTGTAATGCTGCCTGACTGAGACATATCCCTGTTATCTAAATCCTCTGGCAATTATGGTTGCGCATCACTCATTTCTTCCAACTGATGTGTAAATAACTCCTCTGACAGATCAAATGAAGCGGCTGTGGTGCTAGTGTTGGTGGTGGCGGCGGGCGGGCGAGTGGTAACTTGATGTGCCGCAAGCTAAACTGGGGGAGGATGGTGCGTCAAGGTTCCGAGCGGAAGCTGTAGAAGATTGGGTGTCCTGTGTAAGCCAGTCAACTATGGCCTCAGAATTTTTCGAGTTCAGGGTATGTGGCCTCTGAACACTGGCCATTATTCTAGGGCCATAGGAAATCACAGCACCACGACCACGACGGCTCTTGTGTCACGGCGGACAGGATACAAGATACACAGAATGTCAACAAACAAGTGTCTAGGCAAGAAGCTGGGGATCAAGGTCACCTCCTGACAAATCCCTACCAGCTCTCCCTAGACTTCTATGCCCACGTTCAGACCCTGAAGGTGGGAATGAGCATGTCCTCGTGCCTAGGCTGAAGATTCCCTAAAATCCCTAAGATGGGGAAAGAGGCAGCCTGCTCCCTCAGACCTGGAGGGGGCAGGCGTCTCTCTAACAGCCTAGACAGACAACCACAAGATAAACAAAACCAACTTATCTTTCTGAGCAGGAACAGCAAATCCTTCCTTTCTTCTTTCCTCTGAGCCAGACAAAAGCTATAACCCGCACAGGACACTGGCAGTGGGCGTAATTTAAACTCAAACCAACAACCCCACCCAGTGCACCTGAAGGGAGGCGGATATAGCTCAACTCCAAAACAAAAACAAAAGGCTACACACGTGCTGCTAACCTGGCAGACCTCCGCACATAGTCTGAGCAGGGCATGACACCCTGCGGGGTGGCCTGCCTCTGCCTGTCATTTTTTTTTTGATTAGTGGTACTATGCGTGCAAGGTACTGTGCCACCCTATATGAGTGGTGGGCAGTGGGCACAGTACAGTCTGTGGGGCTGACACTCACTGGCAGGCAACAGCAATTATATTACAGAGGAAAAATTAAATGACTTTTTTTATCTGCAAGGTACTGTGCCACCCTATATGAGTGGTGGGCAGTGGGCACAGTACAGTCTGTGGGGCTGACACTCACTGGCAGGCAACTGCAATTATATTACAGAGGAAAAATTTAATGATTTTTTTAACAGCAAGGTGCTGTGCCTCCCTATATGAGTGGTGCGCAGTGGGCACAGTACAGTCTGTGGGCCTGACACTCACTGGCAGGCAACTGCAATTATATTACAGAGGAAAATTTAAATGACTTTTTTATCTGCAAGGTACTGTGCCACCCAATATGAGTGGTGGGCAGTGGGCACAGTACAGTCTGTGGGCCTGACACTCACTGGCAGGCTACTGCAATTATATTACAGAGGAAAAATTAAATGACTTTTTTATCTGCAAGGTACTGTGCCACCCTATATGAGTGGTGTGCACACAGTACAGTCTGTGGGCCTGTGGCCTCTCACACACGGGCAGGCAACTGCAATATATATATAGAAAAAATAAAATAAAAGCAGACTGATTTACCAGCCCTAAAAAGGGCTTTTTGGGGTGCTGTCAGGGCGCTGTCCTTACAGCAGATGAGTCTTTGAGGACTGGAGTGGACACAGAACACTGGCCTAGCTAACGCTTTCCCTATTAATTCAGCAGCAGCAGCACTCTCCCTGCTCTAACTAACACTGCAGCTTCAGAATGAATCTAAGGGCTGCCATCCTTGCTTTTTTTAGAGGAGGGTCTGGGGAGGGGGGGGGGGGGTATGCTGATTGGCTGGAATGTGTCTGCTGACTGTGAGGTACAGGGTCAAAGTTTGCTCAATGATGACGTATAGGGGGCGGACCGAACATCGCATATGTTCGCCCGCCGCTGCGAACGCGAACAAGCGATGTTCGCCGGGAACAGTTCGCCGGCGAATAGTTTGGGACATCTCTAGTGCCAACCTTCCTCCAGAGGCGGAGGAAGAGGCCGAGGCAGCAGCAGAAGAGGGAGCAGGAGGGGCCTGAGCCCTTTCTTGGTTTTGAAGGTGCTTACTCCACTGCAGCCCGGGTCTCGCATGTAGATGCCTGGTCATGCAGGTTGTGCTAAGGTTCAGAACGTTAATGCCTCGCTTCAGGCTCTGATGGCACAGCGTGCAAACCACTCGGGTCTTGTCGTCAGCACATTGTGTGAAGAAGTGCCATGCCAGGGAACTCCTTGAAGCTGCCTTTGGTGTGCTCGGTCCCTGGTGACAGGGGCCAGTAGCAGGCGAATTGTTTTGGCGTTGGCTGCTCTGCTTTTGCACCCTGCTCCCTCTTTTGCTACGCTGTTGGCTCAGTCTCACCACTGCCTCTTCCTCCGAACTCTGAAAGTCAGTGGCACGACCTTCATTCTATGTGGGGTCTAGGACCTCATTGTCCCCTGCATCGTCTTCCACCCAGTCTTCCTCCCTGACCTCCTTTTCGGTCTGCACACTGAGAAAGACGCAGCAGTTGGCACCTGTGTTTCGTCATCATCAGAGACGTGCTGAGGTGGTATCCCCATGTCCTCATCAGGAAACATAAGTGGTTGTGCATTCTATGTCTTTCACCCTTGGGGAAGGGCTAGGTGGATGCCCTTGGGAAACCCTGCCAGCAGAGTCTTCAAACAGCATAAGAGACTGCTGCATGACTTGAGGCTCAGACAGGTTCCCCGATATGCACGGGGGTGATGTGACAGACTGATGGGCATGGGTTTCAGGTGCCACCTGTGTGCTTTGTGCAGAAGACTGGGTGGGAGATAATGTGAACCTGCTGGATCCACTGTCGGCCACACTAAATCGAATAGCGCCTGTACTTGCTCAGGCCTTACCATTAGAGTTCAGCGAACCCGAACTGTAAAGTTCGGGTTCGTACCGAACTTTAGGTTTTTCGGCACCCGGAACCAAACCCGAACATTTACGTAAAAGTTCAGGTTCGGTGTTCGGCGATTTTTATGGCGCTTTTTGAAAGGCTGCAAAGCAGTCAATCAACAATCGTCATACTACTTGCCCCAAAAGGCCATCACAGCCATGCCTACTATTGGCATGGCTGTGATTGGCCAACTGCAGCATGTGACCCAGCCTATATTTAAGCTGGAGTCACTTAGCGCCGCCCGTCACTCTGCTCGGATTAGTGTAGGGAGAGGCTGCAGCTGCTGTGAGGGAAAGATCAGTGAGCGATCTTATCAAGAACTGGTTTATGTACTCAGCGATCTACAGAAAAAGTGTTTTGTGGGTGCAGAGCACAATTTTTTTAAGCCTGCCCTGAGCCAACTACTCCTGAAAACGAACTTTTTTTTCTTCATTTCATCAATATCAATACCTGATCGGCAGCCATTTTATGCAACGATAGTGCATCAGCATAGGCTATTTGCAAGTCCAGAAATACAGCTTTGGCATACTGGGGTGAAAAAACCCTCTAATATACTGCACATCTGGGATTAGACAAGCATAAGTGACTGTCACATTTAGGACAGAAATACAGCTTTTTGGTTACTGGGGTGAAAAAAGCCTCTAATAAACTGCACATCTGTGATTACACGAGCATAAGTCACTTTCACATTTAGGACGGAAATACAGCTTTTTTCTTACTGAGGTGAAAAAACCCTCTGATATACTATATATCTGTGATTACACGTGCATAAGTCACTGTCACATTTAGGACAGAAATACAGCTTTTTGGTTAGGGTGAAAAAAACCTCTGATATACTGCACATCTGTGATTACACGTGCATAAGTGTTTGTCACATTAAGGCCAGAAATCCTGCTTTGGCATACTGGGGTGAAAAACCCCTCTGATATACTGCACATCTCTGATTACACGTTGCATAAGTTATTGTCACATTAAGGCCAGAAATGCAGCTTTTTTCTTACTAGGGTGAAAAAACCCTCTGATATACTGCACATCTGTGATTACACGTGCATAAGTCACTGTCACATTTAGGACAGAAATACAGCTTTTTGGTTAGGGTGAAAAAAACCTCTGATATACTGCACATCTGTGATTACATGTGCATAAGTGATTGTCACTAGTGATGTCCCGAACTAATCGCCGGCGAACAGTTCACGGCGAACATAGCTTGTTTGCGGCCCCTATTCGTCATCATTGTGTAAACTTTGACCCTGTACCTCACAGTCAGCAGACACATTCCAGCCAATCAGCAGCAGACCCTCCCTCCCAGACCCTCCCACCTCCTGGACAGCATCCATTTTAGATTCATTTGGAAGCTGCATTCTTAGTGAGAGGAGGGACAGTATATATATATTGCAGTTGCCTGCCCGTGTATGAGAGGCTGCAGGCTCACAGACTGTACTGTGTGCACACCATTCATACAGGGTGTCACAGACAGTACCTTGCAGATAAAAAAAAGTTTTTTTTTTGTTTTTTTTATATAATCGCAGTTGCCAGACAGTGAGAGGCTGCACGCTCACAGACTGTACTGTGTGCACACCATTCATACATGGTGTCACAGACAGTACCTTGCAGATAAAAAAAAGTCATATTATTATTTTTTTTTTTATATAGTCGCAGTTGCCAGACAGTGAGAGGCTGCAGGCTCACAGACTGTACTGTGTGCACACCATTCATACAGGGTGTCACTATACCTTGCAGATAAAAAAAAGTTAATTTATTTTTTCTCTGTGATATAATCGCAGTTGCAAGCCAGTGTGTGTCTGGCCCACAGACTGTACTGTGTCCACTGGCCAGGCCACCACTCATACCGTTACAGGGTGTCACAATACCTTGCAGATAAAAAAAAGTCAATTTATTTTTTCTCTGTGATATAATCGCAGTTGCCAGACAGTGAGAGGCTGCAGGCTCACAGACTGTACTGTGTGCACACCATTCATACAGGGTGTCACAATACCTTGCAGATAAAAAAAAATCTATTTATTTTTTCTCTGTGATATAATCGCAGTTGCAAGCCAGTGAGTGTCTGGCCCACAGACTGTACTGTGGCCAGTGGCCAGGCCACCACTCATACCATTACAGGGTGTCACAATACCTTGCAGATAAAAAAAAGTCAATTTATTTTTTCTCTGTGATATAATCGCAGTTGCCAGACAGTGAGAGGCTGCAGGCTCACAGACTGTACTGTGGCCACTGGCCAGGCCACCACTCATACCGTTACAGGGTGTCACAATACCTTGCAGATAAAACTAAAGTCAATTTATTATTTCTCTGTAATAAATATAATCGCAGTTGCAAGCCAGTGTGTGTCAGGCCCACACAGACTTTACTGTGCCCACTGCCCACCACTTATATAGGGTGGCACAGTACCTTGCACGCATAGTACCACTTATCTAAAAAAAAATGACAGGCAGAGGCAGGCCACCCCGTAGGGGCCGTCGTGGTCGTGGTGCTGTGATTTCCACTGGCCCTGGAATAAAGCCCAGTGTTCAGAGGCCACGTACCCTAAACCCGAAAAATTCGGAGAAAATAGCTGACTGGCTTACACAGGACACCCAATCTTCAACAGCTTCCACTAAGAACCTTGACGCACCATCCTCTTCCAGCTCAGCTTCGGTCACCTGCTCTCAAGTTACCACTCTCCCGCCCGCCGCCACCACCACCACTACCACCACAGCCGCTTCGCTTGATCCGTCAGAGGAGTTATTTACACATCAGTTGGATGAAATTAGTGATGCGCAACCATTATTGCCAGAGGATGTAGATAACAGGGATATGTCTCAGTCAGGCAGGATTACACACATGGACGTACAGTGTGATGATGATGATGTTGTACCCGCTGCTGCTTCCTTTACTGAGGTGTCAGATACAAGTGAAGTGGTTGATGACGACGATGTGTCCGTGGATGCCACGTGGGTGCCTGCTCGAAGAGAAGAAGAAGGGGAAAGTTCAGAAGGGGAGACAGAGAGAAGGAGGAGACGAGTTGGAAGCAGGGGGAGGTCATCGCAAGGAGCTAGTGGCACAGTCAGACAGCATGCATCGGCACCCGGGGTCAGCCAGACAGCACGCCAATTAACGCATGCTGTTGCCACCACCAGAATGCTGTCATTGCAAAGCTCAGCAGTGTGGCATTTGTTTTGTGTGTCTGCCTCTGATAACAGCAATGCCATTTGCAACCTGTGCCAAAATAAACTGAGTCGTGGGAAGTCCAACACCCACCTCGGTACAACTGCTTTGCGAAGGCACATGATCTCACATCACAAACGCCAATGGGATTAACACATGAGTACAAGCAGCACACAAACTCAAAGCCACCATCCTCCTCCTGGTCCAGCATCTTTAGCCACGTCAACCACTGCTGTCCTCCTTGCCCCCTCTCAACCATCCCTCACTCCGCCTCTCACCTTCAGCAGTTCCATCCAGTGTCGGACTGGGGTGCCTAGGGCCCACCAGTGGAATTGATTTTGGGGGCCCACCCTAGAGCTGGAGATATAACTTGTTCATTTTTCAGTCTCGCACACATGAATGTATGCATTTTAGCACACAATACAGTAACAGTATGCTAAACAGAACAGTATTGTGCACTGCACTATATCAAATAGTTTCTCTTTAAAGGGAGTCTGTCATCACAGTTTCACCTTTTTAACCCTTCCCATAGCTTTCGAGCAGCACTACAGTTGATAAAAACGTTACCTTTATTATAAGCAATCGTGGACTTATATAACTTGCAAAAATCATCTTAGTAGGATATGCAAATGAGGGCTCGCAAGTGCCCAGGGGCGGCGTCAACCTCGTAGGTGCCCAGGCAGCTCTGCCTTATCGTCGCTTCCCCCCGCCCAGTCTTTCCCTCTGCCCGCCCACCTTCTTACTTCTTCTTTCGCCGAGAGCCCGCGCCTGCACACTGAGTCCGTTAGCCGGCGCATGCGCATTAATTACTGTGATGCCGTACCAGGAATGGACATCACAGTGCGCATGCGCCGGCCGATGGACTCAGTGCGCAGGCGCGGGATCTCGGCACCTACGAGGTTGACGCCGCCCCTGGGCACTTGCGGGCCCTCATTTGCATATCCTACTAAGATGATTTTTGCCAGTTTTATAAGTCCACGATTGCTTATAATAAAGGTAACGTTTTTATCAACTGTAATGCTGCTCGAAAGCTATGGGAAGGGTTAAAAAGGTGAAACTGTGATGACAGACTCCCTTTAAGCAACTCATTTAGTTGATAACTGTGTCTGTTATTTACAGTCAGTAGTGTGGACAGCAGTCACACGTGGACATTCCATGTCCTAGATGAACCACCCAGTCCTCCAGCCTAAACAATATCCAAAATGAAGGAAATGTTTCCTGCATATTCAAAAGGATAAGTTTATTGAAGTGCTGGCAGTAGTGCCCCGGCCTCCTCACAGCTCACCAAGCTCAGCGCAGTACATCGTATAGCAGCAGTGCTTGGTATCATGTTCAGCCCCTTTCACCTCTATGGGACTGAGCTGCTCCTAGGCCACTTGATCAATGAACACATGGCCCAGAAAATTCACAGAGAAGAGCACAGCGCTCACAGGAGCCCCGGTGCCTTCTGAAACAGCTGATCGGCAGTGGTCCCAGGTAGGGATCGACCGATTATCGGATTTACCGATATTATCGGCCGATATTCAGGATTTTCAAAGTTATCGGTATCAGCATCTAACCTTGCCGATATGCCGATAACGAATCGCGAACATGGATCGCGCTGCTATCAACGCGATCAATGTTCCCTCAGCAGCACAGGGGAGAAGGAAGCAGTCCCTCCCCCGTGTCGCTGCTGCCACCAGTGAGAGGCAAGAGGGGAGGAGGAGGTAAGGGGCTGTGGCCATTGCGCCACCAATGATGTTAACTCAGTTATTAATTCAAATATAGGAGGCGGGTGAATCATATAGCTGCACCTGAGGGGTTAACTGCCGTGGATCGCAGCTACCTCTCATAGAGGTCAGGTGTCGCTATATTTGAATTAATGGGCAAGTTATCTTCATTGGTGGCAGTGGCAGCTTCTGATCAGAGCCCAAGCAGTGTAATTGCGGGGCTCTGATCGGTTACCATGGCAGCCAGGACGCTACTGACGCCCTGGCTGCCATAGTCAGCTCCCTGCTGACATGTGTACTATGCACAGGGCAGCAGGGAGAGTGTGAAGTCCTATTCACCCTGATAGAGCTCTATTAGGGTGAATAGGACAAGGGATCCAGGTTTTAGCCCCTAAGGGGGAAATAGTTATTAAATAAAAAAACACCAAAATATTAAGTATAAATATTTAATCTTAGATATATAATGGCATCTCTTCATTTAACAACAGATTTGTGTAGGAATTTTTCTTTTTTTTTCAAACATGAAAATGCACAAAATATTGGTATAAATTATCGGCTATCGGCCTGAAAGTTCACAGGTTATCAGCTCTAAAAAAATCAATATCGGTCGATCCCTAGTCCCGGGTATCAGACCCCCACCAATCAGATACTGATGACCTATCCACAGTCATATGTGACTGATATCAGCCGCTCCTCTTATAACGCTCCAGCACTGATATAACCTCCAGAGACATTACATCACATGTGACTGATATCAGCCGCTCCTCTTATAACGCTCTAGTACTGATATACCGTATTTTTCGGCCCATAAGACGCACCTAGGTTTTTGGGGAGGAAAATAAGAAAAAAAAGATTTTTAACCAAAAGGTGTGCTTTTGGTGTGTTTGGAACTAATGGTGGTCTGTGGATGGCACTATTACTGGGGATCTGTGAAGGAGACTGTTATGGGGGGGATCTGTGATGGACACTTATGGGGGGATCTGGGGATGGCACTGTTATGGGGGATCTGTGGATGACGCACAGTTATGGGGGATCTGTGGATGACGCACTGTTAGGCCTCATGCACACGACTGTTTTATTCCGTGTCCGTTGTTCCGTTTTTCATGATTTTCTGCGGACCCTTTGACTTTCAATGGGTTTGTTGAAAATTCGGCTAATGCACCGTTTGTCATCCGCGTCCGTGATCCGTGGTTCCAGTCCGTCAAAAAAATATAACCTGTCCTATTTTTTCCACGGAAAACGGTTTGCGGACCCATTCAAGTCAATGGGACTGTGAAAAAACGCGAAGGCACACAGGATTGTAATCCACGTCCGCGTGTCCGCGTCCGTTTTTTTCCTATCGTTTGCATGGCAAACTTGACTTAGATTTTTTTTTTACTTTCCTTCATGTCTGGTGATCCTCCAAAAATAAAGGAAGACACACGGAAACAAAAACGGAAACGGATCACGGAACAACGGAACCCCATTTTGCGGAACGGAACACAACAACGGTCGTGTGCATGAGGCCTTATGGGGGGATCTGTGGATGACGCACTGTTATGGGGGGATCTGTGGATGACGCGCTGTTATGGGGGGGTATCTGTGGATGGCATTGTTATGGGGGGGTATCTGTGGATGGCACTGTTATGGGGGGGTATCTGTGGATGGCACTGTTATGGGGGGGATCTGTGGATGGCACTGTTATGGGGGGGGATCTGTGGATGGCACTGTTATGGGGGATCTGTGGATGGCACTGTTATGGGGGATCTGTGGATAGCACTGTTATGGGGGATCTGTGGATGGCACTGTTATGGGGGATCTGTGGATGGCACTGTTATATATGTGCCATCACAGACCCCCCCACCCCATAACAGTGCCATCCACAGACCCCCAACCCCTTAACAGTGCCATCCACAGATGTCCCCCATAAAACTGTCATCCACAGATTCCCCCCTTCCCCCACCGCTCCAGTGCTGCAGTATATAAATATAAAATGTCTCATTCAATTAAAAGTGATTAAACATGCCCCCTCACTCCTAATATTACCGTACACCCTAACAGCTTCTGTACAACGCAGGCAGGCAGGCCGGGCGGCCAGCGCGTCACTCACTGACGTCACGTGCCTGCGCCGCCTGCTTGATTCATAAAGTAGGTGGCGCAGGCACATGACATCAGGGAGTTATGCTGCCGGCCGCCTGGCCTGCATTCTACAGAAGCTGTTAGGGTGTATGGTAATATTAAAAATGGGGGGGGGGCATGTTTAATCACTTTTAATTGAATGAGACATTTTATATTTGAATATTGCAGCACTGGAGCGGCGGGGCCGGAGTACAGTGACTGCACCAGCCCTGCCGCTATTGCCGGCCCCCAGCTCCTCCTCCCAGTCCCTCCCCGCTCTCGCATACATCGCAGCCTGCGATGTAAAAATTTCAGTATTCGCCACATAAGACGCAGGGGCACTTTCCCCCCATTTTGGGGGGGGAAGTGCGTCTTGTGGGGCGAAAAATACGGTAACCTCCAGAGACATTACATCATATGTGACTGATATCAGCCGCTCCTCTTATAACGCTCCAATGCTGATATATCCTTCAGAGACATTACATCCTATGTGACTGATATCAGCCGCTCCTCTTATATCGCTCCAGTACTGATATAACCTCCAGAGCAGGGGCATACATACAGGGGTCGCAGTTGCCTGTGGACCCCTGGCCCAGCCCTGCAGTAGTGCTGTGCCTGCCTGTATAAGGGCTGTTTCACACGAGTGAGTCCATTGCGGGAATCATGCTCCGTGTGTGAGTGTGAACCTCCGCTCTGGACATAGCGACATAAAGCTCTCAGTATGATTCTGTGGAAAAAAGGCCATGCAGAGACACATAGCATTATAAATCATGATAATGCCGTGCGCTCCTGCAAGTCTAGAGCGGAGGATCACACTCACACACGGAGCGTGATTCCCGCAATGGACTCGCTCGTGTGAAACAGCCTTAACCCGGGCGGCCGACCTAGGGCCTGCCGACCAGTGTTGCGTTTCTGCGCTGCAGTGCCAGGCCAGGCCAGCCCTACCCTCCTTGAGTGAGAGTCTCCTCCCCCTGATTCTACTCCCCGTGCGGGTGTGGCGTGCCTAGTCATTTCCTGTTGGGCGGCCGCACCGGACATGACGTTTCCCTAGGCTGCGCAGGCGCACAACAACGCCGAGACGCAGCAGGGAGAAGGCGCCAGAAAAGCTTTCGGGAGAGCGTGAAGAAGCCGGTGCCGGTCCGGAAGTGAAGATAAGATTTGTTAAAAAAAAAAAAAGGTCTTCATAATTGCTCACCACATTTATGGTGAGTGAGTTCAGAGTAGGGTCTGATGGGGGCTGGCTTTATAACTAGCTCTGCTATATTTCTGTAGCCTGCAACCTCTGACTGCCCAGTTGGGCTGAAACTACTACACCCAGCATGTTCTGGCAGTAATAGTAAATGGATATTGGTGCAATTCTGAGCTACTAGTCTATATAATACAATATAATATTATATAGACTAGTAGCTCAGAATTGCACCAATATCCATTTACTATTACTGCCAGAACATGCTGGGTGTAGTAGTTTCAGCCCAACTGGGCAGTCAGAGGTTGCAGGCTACAGAAATATAGCAGAGTTATAGGCTACTTTCACACCTGCGTTTCAGGGTCCGCCTGTGAGATTCGTTCAGGGCTCAGCGGTCCAAAACTGATCAGTTTAGCCCCAATGCATTCTGAATGGATAAGGATCCGCTCAGAATGCATCAGTTTGCCTCCATTCCGCTCCGGAGGTGGACACCAAAACGCTGCTTGCAGCCAAACGTATCTGTTCTGGACGGATACAAGCATTTGCATTATAGGTGCGGATCCGTCTGTGCAGATTCGTTTTGGTGTCCGCCTGACGATGCGGAGCCAAACGGATCCGTCCTGACTTACAATGTAAGTCAATGAGGACGGATCCGTTTTCACTGACACAATATGGTGCAATTGAAAACGGATCCGCCTCCCATTGACTTTTAGTGTAAGTCAAAACGGATCGGTTTGCATTATCTTTTTTTTTTTGTTCGTGGTAATGCAAACAGATCCGTTCTGAACGGATACAGGCGTTTTCATTATAGGTGCGGATCCGTCTGTGCAGATACCAGACGGATCCACACCTAACGCAGGTGTGAAAGTAGTCTAACTCTGCTGCTGGTGGAGGGAGGTTGGGGGGGGGGGGGGCGGCAACGGTGAGGGGGGCCCCATGGTTCAGTTTTGCACCGGGGCCCCATGGATTGTGTGTACGCCACTGCTCCAGAGACATTACATATTATGTGGGGGTGAGGGGCTGGGAAAGTGTGAAATGCCACTGATGAGAGGGAAGAGGGGGACACTGGGAGAACTTCTTGCCCAGTATAAAGTATAGGTGAGATAGTTGGTGGGAAAGGTCTGTGAGGGGCTGGAACAGGGACACAAGATGTGCAGGGGCAGCAGCTTCAGGACTCTCATAACTTCCAGGTTCCCTCCCACAGTAACTTACCCCAGTGCTGCTGTGTGGAGTAGTGGGACCAGTGAGAGAAGAGAACTTTACACTGGAGGGAGGCACAGTGACAGAGAGAGCAGCGTCTCCATTATCTCCTGCTGCTGTCTCCTTGGCTCCTCTGGCTCCGCCCCCTCCTCACACATGATGGAATATCACACTGCAGAGAGGAGGGGGGGGCTGTCTGCTCATGTCGGGTCGGTGAAGTTTACTTTGGAGAAAGGAACAAGGCTGCAAGGTATTGTGCTGTCCCTTTCACCAAAGTAAAATGATATGTGTGCCAGTGCTGCAGTCCAGCACATGATAGCAGCCAGGCGCCTGAAACTGAAAGTATAGTAACTGCCCTGCCCCTGCTAGTGGCTCTGGCTGTAGTATAAGCAGACAGGCAAGGGGCCCACCGGGCATTTCACCGGCTTCCCGGTGAGCCAGTCCGAGCCTGGTTCCATCTCATCTGCCTACAGTCAGGTGTCTGTCAAGGAAATGTTTGAGCGTAAGAAGCCAATGTCACAGAGTCACCCCCTTGCCCGGAGTCTGACAGCTGGCTTGACGGAACTCTTAGCCCGCCAGCTTTCACCATACCAGCTGGTGGAGACTGAGGCCTTCAAAAAAATTGTCGCTATTGGGACACCACAGTGGAAGGTACCCAGCCGAATATTTTTTTCAAAAAGGCAATCCCAAACCTCTACTCAGTTATTGAAAAGGAAGTCATTGGATCTCTGGCATACAGTGTTGGGGCAAGGGTCCATCTGACCACTGATACCTGGTCTGCAAAGCACGGTCAGGGCAGGTATATCACCTACACTGCGCATTGGGTCAACCTGCTGACGGCTGACAAGCATGGAATGCGTGGCTCTGCAGCGGAGTTGGTGACTTGCAGGCAGGCCTACTGCCACCTTCTCTACTCCTCCTACTCCATCCTCTTCGATAACCTCCTCGGCTGAGTCCTCTTCTGCTGTGGCGTCTGGCTGCACATCAACTGAATCCCCCCAGCTCCCCAGGGGCTATTCCACATCCCAGATACGACAGTGTCACGCCGTCTTGGGGTTGACTTGCCTGAAAGCAGAGAGCCACACTGGACCAGCACTCCTGTCTGCCCTGAACGCACAGGTGGATCAGTGGCTGACCCCGCACCAACTGGAGATCAGCAAAGTGGTGTGTGACAATGGAAGCAATTTGTTGGCGGCATTGAATTTGGGCAAGTTGTCACATGTGCCGTGCATGACACATGTGTTGAATCTCATCGTACAACGCTTTGTGTCTAAGTACCAAGGCTTATAGGACGTCCTCAAGCAGGCCAGGAACAACATGCCAGTGAGGCACTTGATTTGCGACAGCCCGACACGTTGGAATTCAACACTCCTAATGTTCGACCGCCTGCTCCAACAAGAAAAAGCTGTCAAGGAGTATTTGTATGACCGGGGTGCTAGGACAGCCTCTGCGGAGCTGGGAATTTTTTTGCCACGTTACTGGACGTTCATACGCAATGCCTGTAGGCTCATGCGTCCTTTTGAGGAGGTGACAAACCTAGTCAGTCGCACCGAAGGCACCATCAGCGACCTCATTCCATTTGTTTTCTTCCTGGAGCGTGCCCTGCAAAGAGTGCTGGATCAAGCTGTAGATGAGCGTGAAGAGTAAGAGGAAGAGTTGTGGTCACCATCACCACCAGAAACAGCCTTGTCATCATCGCTTGCCGGACCTGCGGTAACACTGCAAGAGGAGTATGAGGAAGAGGAGTCAGAGGAGGAATGTGGCTTTGAGGAGGAGGAAGACCAACCACAGCAGGCATCCCAGGGTGCTCGATGTTGTCACCTATCTGGGACCCGTGGTGTTGTACGTGGCTGGGGGGAAGAACAGACCGTCAATGACATCAGTGAGGACGAGGAACGGGAAATAAGTAGCTCGGCATCCAACCTTGTGCAAATGGGGTCTTTCATGCTGTCATGTCTGTTGAAGGACCCTCGTATAAAAAGGATGAAGGAGAACGACCTGTACTGGGTGGTCACGCTACTAGACCCCCGGTATAAGCAGAAAGTGGCGGAACTGTTACCAAATTACCGAAAGTCAGAAAGGATGCAGCAGTTCAAAACCAAACAAAAAAATATGCTTTACACAGCTTATAAGGGGGATGTCACAGCACAATGAAAATCTAACTGGGGAAGAGGTGAAAGTAATCCTCCTCCTTATACGATGGCGGCAAGGACAGGACGCTTTACAGATGTGTTGTTGATGGAGGACATGCAGAGCTTTTTCAGTCCTACACATCGCCACAGCCCTTCGGGATCCAGCCTTAGAGAACGACTCGACCGACAGGTAGCAGACTACCTCGCTTTAACTGCAGATATCGACACTCTGAAGAGCGATGAACCCCTTGACTACTGAGTGTGCAGGCTTGACCTGTGGCCTGAGCTATCCCAGTTTGCGATAGAACTTCTGACCTGCCCCGCTTCAAGTGTCCTGTCAGAAAGGACCTTCAGTGCAGCAGGAGGCATTGTCACTGACAAAAGAAGTCGCCTCGGTCAAAAAAGTGTTGATTACCTCATCTTCATTAAGATGAATGAGGCATGGATCCCGAAGGGACTGACAGTGGGGGATACGTTTGACTAACAAAAGGCCTGATGACATGCCTTGGCCTCAAAATGGTCCCCACGCTGCTGTATTTAATGTCTGCATACCGGATGACTTTCGTGAATTCTCCGCCACCAACTAGAGTTCAAGCCGCAATGTTTTAGTCACCTTTCTGCCTGAAAAACATTATTTTTCAGGCATGTGTACATGCCTAATTTTTCTGGCCTCTGGTGCTGCACTGTGGCTGCAAAAACAAACAAAAAAAAAAGGCACATACAAGTGTCAATTCCCCTTCGTGATCGTTACCTTGTTGTGGTGAAGGGGCTTGCGTATCACAATGAAGCGATCATCACCTCTATGAGTGTGTTGGCAATGTTGCCACACCCCAAATGATAAGGCCGTTGCTTCATTATGATCAGACCAAAAGCGATCAGCTGGATAATTTTTCATAGAAAAAACACATTCATTTTCTTCTTCTTTTTTTTTTTTAAGTTGTATGGGTTTTTAATACATAAAATAAAAAAATCATAATAAAGTCTCTTAATAGTTTATTAGAAATAATGCAGACAATTTAAAAAATCCCCATCAATTCCAATACAAAGCAAGTACAGAGCTCAGAACTAAATTATTTCAGGATGTCGTAATGGTTCGTTAATTCGACAATGGTTAATCAATTCGCCACATGTCCCCGGATAGGGGACGTAACAGGGATTAAACTGATAGAAATAGTACTAGTTAAGACACCACTCATATAGGGTGTCATAGCACATTGCTCTGTGCACGCGCATTGCCCCAACTTGGGAGTAAGAGGACCGACCAAGCTGCTTTTTCCATCTCCCGGTTCCTAAAATCAATTCAGTTTGGTGTATCAGAGTTTGGTCTGTCACTGTGAAGGCAGTCGAAGGTACCCGGCCTAATTTTTTTTTCACAAAAGGCAATCCCTGATATGGGACGTAACAGGGATTAAACTGATGAGAATAGTACTACAGAAAATACCACTCATATCGGGTGTGAGAGTAAATTGCACGGCGCAGACGCAGTGACCGTGGATTCAAACAAAGGGGAGGGAGCCAGCGTTTTTTTTAACCATCTCCCCGTTCAAAAAATCAATTCAATTGACCTTTCGGGGACCCTTGGTGTTGTACGTTGCTGGGTGGAGAAAGAAACCTTCAATGACATCAACGGGACATGGCTAGCTTGGTATCCAACCTTGTGCAAATGGGGAGTTTGCGGTTGGGTAAATGGACTGTTTGCTGTTGTTTGCGGTGCATTAAAAGGGGAGTTTGGTCTGTCAATGTCTGTGAAGCGGGGGTAACCCTTACACTACCTGATCGATACAACATCATACCTGATCGTATACACACACTGGATGTTTTAAACCACATTGTTAAAAATTTTTTGGGATTGTTAGGTGATTTATGCCCTTTATGGATTAAAACCCAACTCTGCGTCAACTATGTAATTTTCCATGGGAGTTTTGCCATGGATCCCCCTCCGGCATGCCACAGTCCAGGTGTTAGTCCCCTTAAAACAACTTTTACATCACTACTGTGGCTAGAAAGAGTCCCTGTGGGTTTTAAAATTTGCCTGCCTATTGAAGTCAATGGCGGTTCGCCCGGATCGCCCGTTCGCGAACATTTTCAAAAATTTGCGTTCGCCGTTCGCGAACGGAAAATTTTATGTTCGCAACATCTCTAATTGTCACATTAAGGCCAGAAATACAGCTTTTTTCTTACTGGGGTGCAAAAACCCTCTGATATACTGCACATCTGTGATTACATGTGCATAAGTCACTGTCACATTTAGGACAGAAATACAGCTTTTTGGATAGGGTGAAAAAACCCTCTCATATACTGCACATCTGTGATTACACGTGCATAAGTCACTGTTACATTTAGGACAGAAATACAGCTTTTTGGTTAGGGTGAAAAAACCCTCTGATATATTGCACATCTGGGATTACACGTGCATAAGTGAGTGTCATATTTAGGCCAGAAATACGCCTTTTTGGTTACTGGGGTGAAAAAAGCCACTTTTTACTTTGCTTTGTAAACGCTAACTATGAGGCAAACATCTAATAAGGGACGCGGTCATGGTCGTGGTGGTGGTGTTGGTGGAGCCTTTGGTGCAGGGAGAGGACGTGGCCGTTCTGCCACAGCTACACGTCCTACTGAACCTACTACCTCAGGTCCCAGTAGCCGCCAGAATCTACAGCGATATTTGGTCGGGCCTAATGCCGTTCTAAGGATGGTAAGGCCTGAGCAAGTACAGGTCAATTGGGTGGCCGACAGTGGATCTAGCACGTTCACATTATCTCCCACCCAGTCTTCTGCAGAAAGCGCACAGGTGGCGCCTGAAACCCATTCCCATCAGTCTGTCACATCACCCCCATGCATATCGGGGAACCTGTCTGAGCCTCAAGTCATGCAGCAGTCTCTTATGCTGTTTGAAGACTCTGCTGGCAGTGTTTCCCAAGGGCATCCACCTAGCCCTTCACCAGGGGTGGAAGACATAGAATGCACTGACGCACAACCACTTATGTTTCCTGATGAGGACATGGGAATACCACCTCAGCACGTCTTTGATGATGACGAAACACAGGTGCCAACTGCTGCGTCTTTCTGCAGTGTGCAGATCGAAAAGGAGGTCAGGGAGGAAGACTGGGTGGAAGAAGATGCAGGGGACTATATGGTCCTAGACCCCACATGGAATGAAGGTCGTGCCACTGACTTTCAGAGTTCGGAGGAAGAGGCAGTGGTGAGACCGAGCCAACAGCGTAGCAAAAGCGGGAGCAGGGTGCAAAAGCAGAGCAGCCGTCGCCAAAACAGTTCGCCTGCTACTGGCCACCATCACCAGGGACCGAGCACACCATAGGCAGCTTCAATGAGTTCCCTGGCATGGCACTTCTTCACACAATGTGCTGACGACAAGACCCGAGTGGTTTGCACGTTGTGCCATCAGAGCCTGAAGCGAGGCATTAACGTTCTGAACCTTAGCACAACCTGCATGACCAGGAATCTACATGCGAGACTCGGGCTGCAGTGGAGTAAGCACCTTAAAAACCAAGAAAGGGCTCAGGCCCCTCCTGCTCCCTCTTCTGCTGCTGCCTCGGCCTCTTCCTCCACCTCTGGAGGAATGTTGGGACCTGCCGCCCAGCAAACAGAGGATGTGCCACCAACAACACCACCTCCGTCACCAAGCATCTCCCTCTTGTCACACGGAAGCATTCAGCTCTCCATCTCACAAACCTTTGAGAGAAAGCGTAAATTCCCACCTAGCCACCCTCGATCCCTGGCCCTGAATGCCAGCATTTCTAAACTACTGGCCTTTGAAATGCTGTCATTCAGGCTGGTGGAGACGGACAGCTTCAAACAGCTCATGCCGCTTGCTGTCCCACAGTACGTCGTTCCCAGCCGCCACTACTTCTCCAGGAGAGCCGTGCCCTCCCTGCACAACCAAGTATCGGATAAAATCAAGTGTGCACTGTGCAACGCCATCTGTGGCAAGGTCCACCTAACCACAGATACGTGGACCAGTAAGCACGACCAGGGACGCTATATCTCCCTAACTGCACACTGGGTAAATGTAGTGGCGGCTGGGCCCCAGGCGGAGAGCTGTTTGACGCATGTCCTTCCGCCGCCAAGGATCGCAGGGCATCATTCTTTGCCTCCTGTTGCCTCCTCTTCCTACTCGGCTTCCTCCTCCTCTTCTTCCACCTCCTCATCCGGTCAGCGACAGACCTTCACCACCAACTTCAGCACAGCCAGGGGTAAACGTCAGCAGGCCATTCTGAAACTGATGTGTTTGGTGGACAGGCCCCACACTGCACAGGAGTTGTGGCGGGTTATAGAACAACAGACCGACGAGTGGTTGCAGCCAGTGGGCCTCAAGCCTGGCCTGGTGGTGTGCGATAATTGGCAAAATCTCGTTGCAGCTCTGGGACTAGCCGGTTTGACGCACATCCCTTGCCTGGCGCATGTGCTGAATTTGGTGGTGCAGAAATTCATCTTCGGCCTTCCCGCCCATTGCCTCATATGCGACATGCCCACCAGGTGGTACTCCACCTTGCACATGCTGGAGAGACTGTGCGAGCAGCAGCAGGCCATAGTGGAGTTTCAGCTGCAGCACGCACGGGTGAATCGCACTGCGGAACAGCACCACTTCACCACCAATGAGTGGGCCTCCATGCGAGACCTGTGTGCCCTGTTGCACTGTTTCGAGTACTCCACCAACATGGCCAGTGGCGATGACGCCGTTATCAGCGTTACAATACCACTTCTATGTCTCCTTGAGAAAACACTGGTGGAAGAGGATGTGGCCCAGGACGAAGAGGAGGTAGAGGGGTCATCTCTAACACTTTCAGGCCAGTCTTTTACAAGTGGCTCAGAAAGAGGATTTTTGCAACAGCAGAGGCCAGGTACAAATTTGGCCAGCCAGGGCCCACTACTGGAGGATGAGGAGGAGGAGGATGAGGAGGAGAAGGAGGATGGGGATAAAGCATGTTCACAGCGGGGTGGCATCCAAAGCAGCTCGGGCCCATCACTGGTGCGTGGCTGGGGGGATACGGAGGAACGCAGACGATAAGCCTCCCACAGAGGACAGCTTGACCTTACCTCTCAGCAGCCTGGCACACATGAGCGACTACATGCTGCAGTGCCTGCGCAACGACTGCAGAGTTGCCCACATTTTAACGTGTGCTGACTATTGGGTGGCCACCCTGCTGGATCCCCGTTACAAAGACAATGTGCCGTCCTTAATTCCCTCACTGGAATTCCCTCACGTGATCGGAAGATGCGCGACTACAGGCGCACGCTGTTAGATGCGCTCCTGAGAGCATTCCCGACTGACGTTGGGGGACAAGTGAAAGCACAAGACGAAGGCAGGGGAGGAGGAAGAGGTCGCCAACGCAGCTCTGTCAGCGCCAGCACCTCAGAAGGCAAGGTTAGCATGGCCGACATGTGGAAAAGCTTTGTCACCTCGCCGCAACAACCGGCCCCAACTGCTGATATGGAGCGTGTTAGCAGGAGGCAGCATTTGAACAACATGGTGGAACAGTACCTGTGCACACGACAACACATACTGACTGATGGTTCTGCCCCATTCAACTTCTGGGTCTCCAAATTGTCCACATGGCCAGAGCATGCCCTGTATGCCTTGCAGGTGCTGGCCTGCCCTGCAGCCAGTGTACTCTCTGAACATGTATTTAGCACGGCAGGAGGCGTCATTACAAACAGACGCAGCCGCCTGTCCACAGCCAACATGGACAAGCTCGCGTTCATTAAAATGAACCAGGCCTGGATCCCACAAGACTAGTCTGTACAGGGCCGTCTTTAATATTGATTGGACCCTGGGCAAGAATTTACCTGGGCCCCCTGGATCCCACCTTCCCACACCCTAGCAGGCAATCACACCCTCCACCACAATACACATACAACCTCATCAATACAATGCACAGGAATGTGCAGTGTGTGAGTATATCATAGCCAACCCACTGCTTTCCCATAGAGAAGCATTGGGAGGCTATTGCGCATGTGCGGCTTCATAGAGATGCTTTGAAGCAATGCATTTCTATGAGGAGTGTTTAGCGTGAATGCCAGTGTTGCAAATTGTACAACACTGGACTAGGAAGCACCTCTAGTGGTCGTCTGATGAGTGACCACTAGACGTGTTCCTTGGCAGTAAATGTAAATACTGCCTTTTTTTCTGAAAAGGCAGTGTTTACATTAAAAAGCTTGCAGAGACATGCTATAGACACCGGAACTACTACGTTTAGCTGTTGTGGTTCTGGTGACTATAGTGTCCCTTAATATAGAGGGGAAAAAAGAATCAGCACAAAAGTATCAACTAATATGGCTGTATCATTATTCTAAAAATTTAAAAAGCACAACTTCTGACACAAATATATAGTATATTTTTTTTACAATATTCAGATAATACTGTACTACTAACCCCTCCATCCACTCCTCCCCCCCCCTCACCCACCTTCTCCAACCACCCAGTACCCTTACTCACATAAAACAAGTAATATATATAATATAGCTTACAGTGAAGACTCCAGTGGCTCAGGATCGGTGCTCTGGGCAGTGGGCTCAGGCTGGAAGTGGGCACCGCTCTGCAGGAAGGAGACCGGGGCTCAGGTCACCCTAGTGTTGCAGTGCCTCTGTGCAGTGTGGGACTGGGGTACTTAGGGCCCACCAGTGTAACTGATTCTGGGGGCCCACCTTAGGGCTCCTGAACACTAACTTATTTTTTTTTTCCCCATGTCTGTACCGTTCAATTCACTTCAATGGGGCTGAAAAAAAAAAAAAAGACTCAGTGTGCATTCTGTGTCTGTAAGTCTTTTCCATCACATTATACACAGCACGTATTCGTGGTTATTACCACTGTGTAATCCAGCAGCGGTGGCTGTGCTTACACACTATAGGTAAAGGTGTTCGCCTATGAGCACTTCCAGCCTTTCCCTATAGTGTGTAAGCACGGCCACCGCTGATGGATTACATGATGGTAATAACCACGGATAAGTGCTGTGTATAATGTGATGGAAAGGAGGCAATATGGAGTATCACAATACATTAGTAAGTGCCTTTTATTAACTGCATGATAAATGCCATTTACTGAAGTGAGACAAACCCTTTAACCCATTTAAAGAGGACCTTTTATGGGTCCAGACATTATAAAATAAGTGGCACGTTAGGTAGGCATCAAACAGGGATCTAATAGAGCTTACTATTATTCCTGGGCGCGGCTCCGTTCGCCCGCTGTGCCCCTGTTTAATTTTCGCACCTGTTATGCAAATTACTAGCATCGGAACAGGGAGCAGACGCCAGGGTTTCTCAATTTGTGTCTCCTTCTCCCTGGCTGTAGCGATGTCCAATCACAGCCAGAGCGTCACAGCCAGGGAAAAAAATACCTTCAGAGACATTACATCACATGTGACTCATATCAGATGCTCCAGTTATAATGCTCCAGTGCTGATATAACCTCCAGAGACATTAAATCCTATGTGACTGATATCAGCCGCTCCTCTTATAACGCTCCAGCGCTGATATAACCTCCAGAGACATTACATCATATGTGACTGATATCAGCCGCTCCTCTTATAACGCTCCAGCACTGATATAACCTCCAGAGACATTACATCACATGTGACTGATATCAGACGCTCCTCTTATAATGCTCCAGTGCTGATATAACCTCCAGAGACATTACATCATATGTGACTGATATCAGATGCTCCAGTTATAACGCTCCAGCGCTGATATAACCTCCAGAGACATTACATCCTATGTGACTGATATCAGCCGCTCCTCTTATAACGCTCCAGCACTGATATAACCTCCAGAGACATTACATCACATGTGACTGATATCAGCCGCTCCTCTTATAACGCTCCAGCACTGATATAACCTCCAGAGACATTACATCACATGTGACTGATATCAGACGCTCCTCTTATAATGCTCCAGTGCTGATATAACCTCCAGAGACATTACATCATATGTGACTGATATCAGATGCTCCAGTTATAACGCTCCAGCGCTGATATAACCTCCAGAGACATTACATCCTATGTGACTGATATCAGCCGCTCCTCTTATAACGCTCCAGCGCTGATATAACCTCCAGAGACATTACATCATATGTGACTGATATCAGCCGCTCCTCTTATAACGCTCCAGCACTGATATAACCTCCAGAGACATTACATCACATGTGACTGATATCAGACGCTCCTCTTATAATGCTCCAGTGCTGATATAACCTCCAGAGACATTACATCATATGTGACTGATATCAGATGCTCCAGTTATAACGCTCCAGCGCTGATATAACCTCCAGAGACATTACATCCTATGTGACTGATATCAGCCGCTCCTCTTATAACGCTCCAGCACTGATATAACCTCCAGAGACATTACATCACATGTGACTGATATCAGCCGCTCCTCTTATAATGCTCCAGTGCTGATATAACCTCCAGAGACATTAAATCCTATGTGACTGATATCAGCCTCTCCTCTTATAACGCTCCAGCGCTGATATAACCTCCAGAGACATTACATCATATGTGACTGATATCAGCCGCTCCTCTTATAACGCTCCAGCACTGATATAACCTCCAGAGACATTACATCACATGTGACTGATATCAGACGCTCCTCTTATAATGCTCCAGTGCTGATATAACCTCCAGAGACATTACATCATATGTGACTGATATCAGATGCTCCAATTATAACGCTCCAGCGCTGATATAACCTCCAGAGACATTAAATCCTATGTGACTGATATCAGCCGCTCCTCTTATAACGCTCCAGCGCTGATATAACCTCCAGAGACATTACATCATATGTGACTGATATCAGCCGCTCCTCTTATAACGCTCCAGCACTGATATAACCTCCAGAGACATTACATCACATGTGACTGATATCAGACGCTCCTCTTATAATGCTCCAGTGCTGATATAACCTCCAGAGACATTACATCATATGTGACTGATATCAGATGCTCCAGTTATAACGCTCCAGCGCTGATATAACCTCCAGAGACATTACATCCTATGTGACTGATATCAGCCGCTCCTCTTATAACGCTCCAGCACTGATATAACCTCCAGAGACATTACATCACATGTGACTGATATCAGCCGCTCCTCTTATAATGCTCCAGTGCTGATATAACCTCCAGAGACATTAAATCCTATGTGACTGATATCAGCCTCTCCTCTTATAACGCTCCAGCGCTGATATAACCTCCAGAGACATTACATCATATGTGACTGATATCAGCCGCTCCTCTTATAACGCTCCAGCACTGATATAACCTCCAGAGACATTACATCACATGTGACTGATATCAGACGCTCCTCTTATAATGCTCCAGTGCTGATATAACCTCCAGAGACATTACATCATATGTGACTGATATCAGATGCTCCAGTTATAACGCTCCAGCGCTGATATAACCTCCAGAGACATTAAATCCTATGTGACTGATATCAGCCGCTCCTCTTATAACGCTCCAGCGCTGATATAACCTCCAGAGACATTACATCACATGTGACTGATATCAGCCGCTCCTCTTATAACGCTCCAGCACTGATATAACCTCCAGAGACATTACATCACATGTGACTGATATCAGCCGCTCCTCTTATGATGCTCCAGTGCTGATATAACCTCCAGAGACATTAAATCCTATGTGACTGATATCAGCCGCTCCTCTTATAACGCTCCAGCGCTGATATAACCTCCAGAGACATTACATCATATGTGACTGATATCAGCCGCTCCTCTTATAACGCTCCAGCACTGATATAACCTCCAGAGACATTACATCACATGTGACTGATATCAGACGCTCCTCTTATAATGCTCCAGTGCTGATATAACCTCCAGAGACATTACATCATATGTGACTGATATCAGATGCTCCAGTTATAACGCTCCAGCGCTGATATAACCTCCAGAGACATTACATCCTATGTGACTGATATCAGCCGCTCCTCTTATAACGCTCCAGCACTGATATAACCTCCAGAGACATTACATCACATGTGACTGATATCAGCCGCTCCTCTTATAATGCTCCAGTGCTGATATAACCTCCAGAGACATTAAATCCTATGTGACTGATATCAGCCTCTCCTCTTATAACGCTCCAGCGCTGATATAACCTCCAGAGACATTACATCATATGTGACTGATATCAGCCGCTCCTCTTATAACGCTCCAGCACTGATATAACCTCCAGAGACATTACATCACATGTGACTGATATCAGACGCTCCTCTTATAATGCTCCAGTGCTGATATAACCTCCAAAGACATTACATCATATGTGACTGATATCAGATGCTCCAGTTATAACGCTCCAGCGCTGATATAACCTCCAGAGACATTAAATCCTATGTGACTGATATCAGCCGCTCCTCTTATAACGCTCCAGCGCTGATATAACCTCCAGAGACATTACATCACATGTGACTGATATCAGCCGCTCCTCTTATAACGCTCCAGCACTGATATAACCTCCAGAGACATTACATCACATGTGACTGATATCAGCCGCTCCTCTTATGATGCTCCAGTGCTGATATAACCTCCAGAGACATTAAATCCTATGTGACTGATATCAGCCGCTCCTCTTATAACGCTCCAGCGCTGATATAACCTCCAGAGACATTACATCATATGTGACTGATATCAGCCGCTCCTCTTATAACGCTCCAGCACTGATATAACCTCCAGAGACATTACATCACATGTGACTGATATCAGCCGCTCCTCTTATAATGCTCCAGTGCTGATATAACCTCCAGAGACATTACATCATATGTGACTGATATCAGATGCTCCAGTTATAACGCTCCAGCGCTGATATAACCTTCAGAGACATTACATCCTATGTGACTGATATCAGCCGCTCCTCTTATAACGCTCCAGCACTGATATAACCTCCAGAGACATTACATCACATGTGACTGATATCAGCCGCTCCTCTTATAATGCTCCAGTGCTGATATAACTTCCAGAGACATTAAATCCTATGTGACTGATATCAGCCTCTCCTCTTATAACGCTCCAGCGCTGATATAACCTCCAGAGACATTACATCATATGTGACTGATATCAGCCGCTCCTCTTATAACGCTCCGGCACTGATATAACCTCCAGAGACATTACATCACATGTGACTGATATCAGACGCTCCTCTTATAATGCTCCAGTGCTGATATAACCTCCAGAGACATAACATCATATGTGACTGATATCAGATGCTCCAGTTATAACGCTCCAGCACTGATATAACCTCCAGAGACATTACATCACATGTGACTGATATCAGCCGCTCCTCTTATAACGCTCCAGCACTGATAAACACCTCCAGAGAAATTACATCACATGTGACTGATATCAGCCGCTCCTCTTATAATGCTCCAGTGCTGATATAACCTCCAGAGACATTAAATCCTATGTGACTAATATCAGCCGCTCCTCTTATAACGCTCCAGCGCTGATATAACCTCCAGAGACATTACATCATATGTGACTGATATCAGCCGCTCCTCTTATAACGCTCCAGCACTGATATAACCTCCAGAAACATTACATCACATGTGACTGATATCAGCCGCTCCTCTTATAATGCTCCAGTGCTGATATAACCTCCAGAGACATTACATCATATGTGACTGATATCAGATGCTCCAGTTATAACGCTCCAGCGCTGATATAACCTCCAGAGACATTAAATCCTATGTGACTGATATCAGCCGCTCCTCTTATAATGCTCCAGTGCTGATATAACCTCCAGAGACATTACATCCTATGTGACTGATATCAGCCTCTCCTGTTATAACGCTCCAGCGCTGATATAACCTCCAGAGACATTACATCATATGTGACTGATATCAGATGCTCCAGTTATAATGCTCCAGCGCTGATATAAACTCCAGAGGGCAGGGGGAGATGTCAGAAGGTGAGATGGTTGGTGGGCAGGGATCTGTGATGGGGCAAGGGACCACTAGAGTTGCAGGGGCTCTGTAAGGTCAGGGGGGCACAGATTTGGACTTGAACACAGGTTATAGGTAGCACCTTCAGGACTGACTGCCCCCTACAGTAACTTATCCCCCTGCTGCTGTATGTAAGAAGGAAGCAGGGGCCAGTGAGGGGACTTCATACTTGAACTTCCAGCACCACACAGTGACATGAGGCGCACTAACGTTACCTGAGGTGAAGTCTCTGCAGGCCAGCTCTCATCTTTTCCTGCAGCCACTGAAGGTCTGGAGGAGTCCCCGCCCCCTCCTCACACGGACTATCACACTGCAGAGAGGAGGGGGAGCTGCCTTCTCTTGGGGTCAGTAAACTTTAATATGGGCTGCCCGATGGGGCATCTGTGAGTGGCCCCTATTTTGCCTCTTTGCAGCAGCCAGCAGGGTCCCTTGACAGGGCTCAGTTACTGCCCTGATGGTGACCCTGCTGCGCTGCTGTCTGCTGACATCTACTTAATGATAATGTGGACCTGTCTGCACTGACTACACAGACATCGCGAGCCGCCTGCCCCCCCCCCCCCCGCACTTTCTCATTATTATGGTGACATTGGTTGGTGAGACTAGCGCAGCAGTCAGTGTCACATAAGAAAGAAGTCCTTCACTATGCCATGCCGCTCTGCTCCTGCTAGCATAGTGAAGGATAGGATTTGGATCGGGACAGGGAGCTGCCTTGTGCCCCCCAGGAGCAACTGGGCCCGGGGCAGCTGCCCCTTTTGCCCTGCGTTAGACTGCCCTGAGTCTGTACCTTGTGCAGAATAGACATTTATACCACCATCAAACATACATTCTTGTACTCAAGTCAAGTGCAATGATTCTTTGTTTTATTTTTTTTTATTTGTCCCAATATTTTGGGGGATACCTACCGAATAAAAAATAAAAATAAACATTGTTGGCTACCTCCTCCTCCTCCTCCATTGCTGCCTCCACCTACAACACCACATTCACCACCTTCTCAACCTCTGACTCTATATCCACCTCCTTCTCTGAGTTGCAGGTTAATAATTTGTAATTTTTAGTTATTTTATTTCATTTTAAGTTATTTCCCTATCCACATTTGTTTGCAGAGCAGTTGCCATGCTCTTAACCGCCTCACGTCCGCCCATAGGATATAAACGTCCTATGGGTGGACGTCTATTTCTGACAGCACGTTTTAAAACGTCCTGTCAGAAATAGCAGCTGCACGCTAATCGTGCAGCTGCTGATCGGGTTGCCCGCTGTCAGTGACAGCAGGGCAACCCTAAGACAAGGCAGGGACAGTGCCCAGGTGTCCCTGCCTTCACGATCGCTGCAGACACAGCGCTCACCGAGCGCTGTGTCTGCAGAGCAGGAAGCGCTGTGCGCTTCCTGTTCCGGCCCGGCGGTCATGTGACCGCCGTGACCGGAGAGTGCAGGGGCTGTGTGAGGTCTCTCAGAGACCTCGATCAGCCCTGCTGTGAGGCTGTACAGCGCAGGATTGCTGCTGTACAGCCTCTATAGGGGTGCATTTGTCCTGTAACTGGGGCTACTATCTCAGCCCCAGTTACAGGAGAAATCAACTGTGAAAAAAAAAAGAAAAAGTGAAGCAAATGTCCCCCAGAGGTCTTGTATGACCTTATGGGGGACGAAAAGTGTAAAAAAAAAAAAAAAAAAATAAAGGGTTGAAAAAATAAAATAAAATAAAGTTTCACATGTAAAAAAAAAAAAAAAAGTTCCCAAGTTAGGAATAAAAAAAAAAAAATTAAAATAGAAAAAATAAAGTAAAATAGACATATTTAGTATTGCCGCGTCCGTAAAAACCAGCTCTATAAAAATATCACATGACCTAACCCCTCAGATGAACACCGTAAAAAATAAATAAAAAAAACTGTGTCAAAACAAGCAATTTTTGTCACCTTGCATCACAAAAGGTGCAACACCAAGTGATCAAAAACGCGTATGTCCCACAAAATGGTACCAATAAAACCGTCACCTCATCCCGCAAAAAATGAGCCCCTACATAAGAAAATCTCTCAAAAAATAAAAAAACTATAGCTCTTAGAACATGGAGACACTAAAACATAATTTTTTTGGTTTCAAAAATGCTATTATTGTGTTAAAGTGAAACAAATAAAAAAAAGTATACATATTAGGTATTGCCGCGTCCGTAAAAACCAGCTCTATAAAAATATCACATGACCTAACCCCTCGGGTGAACACCGTAAAAAAAAAAAAAAAAAAACTGTGTCAAAACAAGCAATTTTTGTCACCTTGCATCACAAAAGGTGCAACACCAAGTGATCAAAAACGCGTATGTCCCACAAAATGGTACCAATAAAACCGTCACCTCATCCCGCAAAAAATGAGCCCCTACATAAGAAAATCTCTCAAAAAATAAAAAAACTATAGCTCTCAGAACATGGACACATTAAAACATAATTTTTTGGTTTCAAAAATGCTATTATTGTGTAAAACTTTAATAAATGAGAAAAAGTATACATATTAGGTATCGCCACGTCCGTAACAATCTGCTCTATAAAAATGTCACTTGACTGAACCCCTAAGGTGAACGCTGTAAAAATAAATAAATAGAAACTGTGCTAAAACAACCAATTTTTTGGTCACCTTGCCCCATAAAGTGTTATATTGAATGATCAAAAAATCATATGTACCCAAAAATAGTACTAATAAAACTGGCACCTTATCCTCTAGTTTCCAAAATGGGGTCACTTCTTGGGAGTTTCTACTGTAAGGGTGCATCAGGGGGCTTCAAATGGGACATGGCATCTAAAAACCATGTGGAGTTCCTTTCCTTCTGCGCCCTGCCGTGTGCCCATACAGCAGTTTACGACCACATGTGGGGTGTTTCTGTAAACCGCAGAATCTGGGTAATAAATATTGAGTTTTGTTTGGCTGTTAACCATCGATGTGTTAGAGAAAAAAATTGATTAAAATGGAAAATCTGCCAAAAAAGTGAAATTTAAAAATATGATCTCCATTTTCCTTTAATTCTTGTGGAACGCCTAAAGGGTTAACAAAGTTTGTAAAATCGGTTTTGAATACCTTGAGGGGTGTAGTTTCTACAATGGGGTCATTTATGGGGGTATCCACTATGTAGGCCCCACAAAGTGACTTCAGACCTGAACTGGTCCTTATAAAGTGGGTTTTGGCAATTTTCTTAAAAATTTGAAGAATTGCTTCTAAACTTCTAAGCCTTCTAACGTCCTAAAAAAATAAAATGACATTTCCAAAATGATGCCAACATAAAGTAGACATATGGGGAATGTTAAATAATAAATATTTTATGAGGTATCACTTTCTGTTTTAAAAGCAGAGAAATTGAAATTTAGAAAATTGCGATTTTTTTACATTTTTGGGTAAATTTGGGATTTTTTCATAAATAAAGGTGAAATATTTTGACTCAAATTTATGACTATCATGAAGTACAATGTGTCACGAGAAAACAATCTCTGAATGACTTGGATAAATAAAGGCGTTCCAAAGTTATTACCACATAAAGTGAGATATGTCCGTTTTGCAAAATTTGGCCTGGTCAGGAAGGGGGCAAAGGGCCCAGATGGGAAGTGGTTAAGCACATTTTACTGCCTTTTACATCCCTCTAGACTTTTCATGGACTATTTTAGAGCCATTTTAATTTAAAAAAAGGGCAATTTTAGTGCCCTAAATTGAAAAAATTCTTATTTTCCATTGTCGGGTGACATTTTACCATTTTTGGCGTATACAAACCCCTGCTGTGCCTGGGTGACAGGGGCCTAAATCTCTCAAAATCCTCTGCTCTATTGCTGGGTGACATGAACCCCCTTTTGCCGTGAATGAACCCCTGCTGTGCCTTGGTGACAGGGGCCTAAATCTCTCAAAATACTCTGTTCTATTGCTGGGTGACATGAACCCCCTTTTGCCGTGAATGAACCCCTGCTGTGCCTGGGTCATAGGGGCCTAAATTTCGCAAAATCCTCTGTTGTATTGCTGGGTGACATGTACCTCCTTTTGCCGTGAATGAAACCCTGCTCTGCATTGCTGACAGGGGCCTAAATCTCTCAAAATCCTCTGTTCTATTGCTGGGTGACATGAACCCCCTTTTTGCCGTGAATGAACCCCTGCTGTGCCTTGGTGACAGGGGCCTAAATCTCTCAAAATACTCTGTTCTATTGCTGGGTGACATGAACCCCCTTTTGCCGTGAATGAACCCCTGCTGTGCCTGGGTCATAGGGGCCTAAATTTCGCAAAATCCTCTGTTGTATTGCTGGGTGACATGTACCTCCTTTTGCCGTGAATGAAACCCTGCTCTGCATTGCTGACAGGGGCCTAAATCTCTCAAAATCCTCTGTTGTATTGCTGGGTGACATGAACCCCCTTTTGCCGTGAATGAACCCCTGCTTTGCCTGGGTGACAGGGGCCTAAATTTAGTGAAAACATCTGTTACTGATCGGAAGATGCGCGACTACAAGCACACGCTGATGATAGCATTCCCACCTGACAGCGGGGGCACAGTGGAAGCACAAGGCGAAGGCAGAGGAGGAGGAAGAGGTCGCCAACGCAGCTGAGGCACCACCAGCACCTGAGAAGGCAGGGTTAGCATGGCCAAAATGTGGAATAGCTTTGTCAGCCTTGGAGGTGCTGACCTGCCCTGCAGGCAGTGTATAGTGTGAACGTATAGTGTGAACGTATGTTTAGCACGGTAGAGAGCATTATCACAGGCCGCAGCCAATGTGGACAAGCTTACGTTTATTAAAATGAACCAGGCATGGATCCCACAGGACTTGTCCGTACCTTGTGCAGAATAGACATTTATACCAGCCTCAACCATCCATTCTTGTACTCAAGTGCACTTATTCTTAGTTTTATTTTGTTATATGTCCCAATATTTTGGGGGATACCCCAATTTAAAAATAAAAAATAACACAAATCAGTGTTGGCTACCTATTCCTCCTTCACCACCGCTTCCGCCTACACCGCCACGTCAACCTACACCGCCACATCCACCCATCCACCGCCTCCTCAACCTCCTACTCCTAGATCCAGATTGTTATTTTAAATTTTTCTATATTTTATGTTATTTTAAGTCACACATTTTTTTTCAGAACAGTTGCCATGCATTTTGATGCCTTTTGCAGCCCTCTGTCACGGATGGTGTACGGGAAACAAGACAATACCATATAAACAATGTCTCTCTGGATCCACAACTAAGGAACAAAGGGAGACCCCTGCAATAGACCTGCCGCTCTCCCTCACTGCTCAGCCTATGCGAACACCCCAAAGGTGGATGGCCGCATATCCACGTTCCTCGGCTATCTATTACCTGAAGACCCTACAATAGTGAAGGGACACGACCACCGGCTCCCTACACTGACACAGAGGGAGTCAGGGTCACCTGGATCCAGAAAAGACAAAATCATAAATACATAAACAGCACTTATCTTGCAGACGACTGACGACTGAGGACTGGGAACTGGGAACTGGGAACAGCATGCACACACACTCTCCAGGAAGTTGTATCAGCCGCACACTACTGCATTATGGGGAGGAACTTAAAGGGTAGCAATCAGTCCAACTGCATGACAGCTGAGATAGACTAACGAGATGAGAAACTAAACCAAAACAAAGAAATTCAAGGAGGAGGATCTGAGAAGCTCCTGTGAGCACTTCTCAGCTGTCTGGCTGTGACACCCTCTAGCCCTTTCCAGGACTATTTTAGAGCCATTTTAGTGCCCAAAAGTTCGGGTATCCATTGACTTCAATGGGGTTCGGGTTCGGGGTCAAGTTCGGGTCAAGTTTTTTTTCAAGTTCGGCCGAACCTGCTGAACACGAACATCCAGGTGTCCGCTCAACTCTACTTACCATCCTTAGAACGGCATTAGGCCCGACCAAATATCGCTGTAGATTCTGGCGGCTACTGGGACCTGGGTAGGTTCAGTAGGACGTGTAGCTGTGGCAGAACGGCCACGTCCTCTCCCTGGACCAGAGGCTCCACCACCACGACCATGACCGCGCCCCTTATTAGATGTTTGGCTCATAGTTAGCGTTCAGCAAGCAAAGTAAAAAGTGGTTAAGTCTGTTAAAAATAATTAACCGCCAATAAAAACCCTGATGTAGGGTATTGCACTCAATTTTTTTTTTTAACTCTATATGACAGCGGTATTTGTGGCCTAAATTTTACAGTAACATATGCACCTCTAATCCCAGATGTGCAGTATATCAGAGGGTTTTTTAACCCCAGTAAGCAAAAGTCGTATTTCTGGCCTAAATTTCACAGTAACTTATGCACCTCTAATCCCAGATGTGCAGTATATCAGAGTTTTTTTTTAACCCCAGTAAGCAAAAGCCGTATTTGTGGCCTAAATTTCACAGTAATTTATGCACTTCTAATCCCAGATGTGCAGTATATCAGAGTTTTTTTTAACCCCAGTAAGCAAAAGCCGTATTTCTGGCCTAAATTTCATAGTAACTTATGCACTTCTAATCCCAGATGTGCAGTATATCAGAGGTTTTTTCTTTAACCCCAGTAAGCAAAAGCCGTATTTGTGGCCTAAATTTCACAGTAATTTATGCACCTCTAATCCCAGATGTGCAGTGTATCAGAGGGTTTTTTTTAACCCCAGTAAGCAAAAGCCGTATTTGTGGCATAAATTTCACAGTAATTTATGCACCTCTAATCCCAGATGTGCAGTATATCAGAGGGTTTTTTAACCCCAGTAAGCAAAAGCCGTATTTCTGGCCTAAAATGAACAGTCCCTTATGCACCTATAATCCTAGATGTGCACTATATGAAACAGATGTTTTTTTTTCACCCCAGTATGCCCCAGTATGAGAAAGCCGTATTTCTGGCCTAAATTTCACAGTCACTTATGCAGCGATAATCAGATGATTTTCCTATTTCATGACGTAAAGTCATGATTTTATTAAAGACACGGAGGCGAGTATTGCTATTCTTCTTCTTTACTCTGACCAATAGCAGCAAAGAAAATTGAACATGTGATCAGCCCCTCCCCATAGTCCCAGTATAACAGGCAACTCCGCCTGCATATCCTCCTCTTTCTTTGTAAACTGAGTCCAATAGTCCAAACTGAACCGGAAAAACCAACAGTCCCAGAACATCATGGGAAAAACCGCCTTCCGTCCGGAAGCAAACCTAGAACAACTGGAACCAATCCGTTGACGGCTGCTCCTTAACTTGTCCACATCAAAACGATCGGCTGGAACCGAACTGCCGAACCTCAGAACCACGATGTAGTCCAATGAATACTGCACACCAGGCCGGTCTCAACCTGAAAGTTGAAAAACAGAGAATGATAGAAAAGAAATGGTAGACTGTATCCAAATCAAATGGTTGCGAAAAAACCTACTCAGGAAAAAACTCATAGAGTTAAAACCATAATGCATATGACGACAAATCAACACCGTCCACAGTCTAAATAAAATATAAACGTAGGGAGGGAAAAACATTGGGCGGGCAATACTCGCCTCCGTGTCTTTAATAAAATCATGACTTTACGTCATGAAATAGGAAAATCATCTGATTTTATTACAAGACCCGGAGGCTCCTATTGCGAGTTCAAAGTTTAAGACATGTTATTACTGATTGATGAAAACACATGCGGAACTGGTCTAAAATAAAACTCTCTGAACGTGGAAACTCTGGACCAATCTGCCAACTTTAATATGTCCTCCAGTCTAGCGCCGGAAACCGCCAAAGAGATAGCAGATACCCCCTAGCGGAATGCGCTGTGAAGATTGATGTGTCGATGCCCGCCATTTCCATGACCCACTTCATCCACCTTGCCAGCGTGGGAGTTGTCACTGGAGCAAAAGGCCGAATAGTAGAAAGGAAGAGCTGAGGAAACTCCCTAGATCGATGAGAAGAAGTGCGAGCTTCATATTCCTTGAGGCATGCCACAGGACAAAGCAAAGGCGAGGCCGGAAAAGCAAGGTACGAGACCGACCGTATGTGGGTCTTTGTCCTCCTAGAGATGTCGAAAGTGACGCCATCCGGAGTGTACGAGCGGGCATCATGATCCAAAGCCCGGACGTCAGAAACCCGCTTGCATGAAACCAAACAGAAAAGCGTGACAAGCTTCGCAGACAGTTGCCTAAGGGACAGGTCCGAATTCTGCGGCCAAGAGGACAAAAATGAGAGGACACATGACACATCCCAAGTGGCAGAAAACCTTGGTCTTGGAGGACGAGACATACGCGAGCCACGCAAGAGACGGCAGACCAAAGGGTGTTGACCCGCCGGAGTACCGTCAAAGCCTTGATGAGACGCTGAGATGGCCGATCTGAACAGGCTGATCGTGCGATAGGACTTGCCTTGTTCAAAGAGGGAAGACAGGAAATGTAAAATCTCCGTCATAGGTGCTGAAACGGGATCCAAGTCCCTAGCCAAGCACCAGCTAGCCCAAGATCCCCAGGCTGACCTGTAAGATCTTCTGGTCCCTGGGGCCCATGCGTTCTCAAAAAGGACTCTAGCTGTTCCCGAAACTCCCGGGACCTCCCAGGGTCCCCTGAAATCCGACACGCCAGAAGGCGCAGGGACCCATCCAAGAGTAGAGGATGTGGTTGGTGATGCGGGCTGCGGAGGAGAGTCTGAGACGTCGGGAGCATCCGCTGGATCTCTATCATCATCTCCAGAAGGTGGGGAAACCACGATTGGGAGCTCCAAAATGGTACCAGAAGTGTCAGATCGGCAACGTAACGGCGGACTTGAATCAGGGTCCGGGGAATCAGTTGGAACGGAGGAAACGCGTAGAGAAGACCCTTGGACCAATCCTGCAGAAATGCATCCACCGCTTCGGATTCCGGGTCCGAGCGCCAGCTGTAGAACCGTGGCAGTTGCGTGTTCAGGCGGGAGGCAAACAGGTCGATGCAGAAAGGTCCCCAAATCGACGTTAAGGAAAACCGTTGGATCTAACTGCCAGTCGCTGGAGTCCGATAGATAACGAGAGCTCCAATCCGCGTGAATGTTGTGGACGCCCGGAAGATATTCCGCCAAGACAATCAAATCCTTGGATATGCAGTAGTCCCAGAAGTCCTTTGCCAAACGTGATAATATGGTGGAACGGGTGCCGCCCATGCCATTGATGTAACACACAGCCGACACATTGTCCATGCGTAATTGAATGCACGATCTGGCCGTGTTCCTCGTAAAGCTCTTGATTGCGAACGAACCCGCCAACAGCTCCAGCGCATTGATGTGGAATCCCGCTTCGGTCTCTGACCAGCCGCCTCCGGTTGTGATTCCCTCGCAGTGTGCCCCCCCAGCCCGACAGGCTGGCATCCGAGTCCACCATGAAATCCGGACGATGACCAAAAATTGCCTTGCCGTTCCAGGCGCGTAAGTTGTGTATCCACCAGGATAGCTCTTCCTTGGTCTCCTCGTCCAAGGAGATCCAATCTGCATAGGAAGCTCCCGTCCGCAGATGAGAAATCTTCAGGCGTTGCAGAGCCCGGTAATGGAGCGGGTCTGGGAATACTGCCTGAATAGACGAGGCTAGAAGACCAATTATCCTTGCTAGTTGACGCAGTGGGATCTGGGTAGCCGACCTCGCTCTGTGTAATTCTTTCCGAATCTTGGCCGATGGAAGGCCCTGCCGTGGAATCCACTATAAACCCGAGGAACTCCATTTTGTGAGACGGGGAGAGGCAGGACTTCTCCTGGTTGAGCAGGAAACCCAGGTCGGATAGAAGATCCATGGTCCAGCGAAGGTGATTCAGCAACACCTAACGATCCTGAGCCATGATCAGGATGTTGTCCAGGTAGACGATGAGGCGAACTCCCCGACTGCGCAGCCAGGCCATGGCCGGACGCATCAGCTTAGTAAAACACCATGGAGCTGAAGAGAGGCCGAATGGGAGGCACGTAAATCGCCAAATCCTGTCTCTCCAGGAGAAACAGAGGAGGTTCCTGGACGCATCCTCTACTGGGACCGTTAGATAGGTGTCTTTTAGGTCCAGTTTGACCATCCAGTCGCTCATCTGCTCATCTGCAGTAAGTCTCGAAGAAGATGGATGCCCTCCATCTTGAAGTGGCGGTATCTGACGAACGCGTTGAGGGCGCGTAAATTGATGACGGGTCGCATCTGGCCCCCTTTCTTTGCCACCAGGAAAATGTTGCTGATTATCCCATATGGGGATCCCGGGGCTGGCTCTATTGCTCCCTTGTGGAAAAGATCTGACAACTCGGTGTCCACCAGTATTTGGCTCTCCTCCGACAGCACCACAGGGTGTGGAGGCGGAATGGACAGTGGGAAGATCGTAAGTTCTATGTGGAAACCCCTGACCTTGGAAAGGACCCATTGGTCTGAGGTGATGTGAGACCAAGCTCGAGAAAAAAGACGGAGTCTTCCCCCTACATAAACATGCAAAGAATTGGAATGAGGTGGTAGTCTTACCATAGGGAGGTGTGGAACTAGGGTTTCCTCTGTAGCCTCTTGAACACCAGGAACCTCCCCGGGAAGGGAAAAAAGATGTTGGCTCACGTCTTTGTTCCTGAAATGCAGGTCTCTGGGAGAAGGAGCCTCGACCCGAACCACGGGATTGAAAATGGGAAAACTGACAGACGGCCCCTGAAGCTGCCGGCCCTGGTAGAGACCCTACCATGGAAAACCCTTTTCATAGAACTCTGGGCTTTATCCAGAGCTGTGAAAGCTCCAACGAAACGTCCTAGGTCCTTGATAAAGGACTCACCAAATAACAGGCCCTGGGCCTCCTTCCCAGCCTCTGTAAGCGCTAGGTTGGATAATTTTGGTTCTATCTTGAATAAGATAGCTTTACGCCTTTCAATAGCCAGGGTCGTATTAACGTTGCCTGCTATGCAAATTGCGCGTTGCACCCATTCGCGCAGCTCAACAGGATCTACCTGCCTGTTCTCAGCCTTTGCCACTTCTGCTAGGTCAAATAACTTTGCTAGAGGGCCGAAGATGTCAAGGAGCTTGTCCTGACAGGAGCGTAAAGCCGACTCCAGACCCTTACGCGGGTTCCAACCAGATTTTGTGAGGAACTGCGTCATCTTGGGGTCCACAGATGGGGTCTCGCACACCCTATTGGGGATGATGGGTCTGGGGCATTCAGCCCGAAGCTTGTTGCGTGCCTCTTTGGAAAGAGGGCAGCGCACGCGGGCCTCCAAGTACTTGGATACATGCTCCAATGGTAACCACTCCGCCGACCGAGGATGGTGGAGTGAATCCGGGTCAAATAAAGGTTCCCCAGAGGGATCCGTTAAAGATGCAGGATTGACCTCTGCAGGTGAAATTAGGGAACTACACCCGGGTAGGGGGTTAGAATCCATAACCCCAGAGGGGTCCTCCTCTGCCTCCTCAAAGGCGTCCACAATAGCCTCCTCATCGGATCCGACCTCAGAGTCAGAACCCACATCTTGCTGTGCTCTAGCACATTTCCATTTGCGCGTACGTTCTGCCTGACGTGTACAGGCTCTCTTGCGCGGACCTAGCGCACCAACATTGGTGGAAACATCGTCACCATTAATACGGTTTCTGGAGGCTGATGGCCCTGGCCCCGCTGGCTTAGAAGCCACAGCGGGCTGCGGGATTTGTGAGGCAGCTGGATGGGCAGCTAGGGCCTGGGCAATAGACTGGGATATGACCGAAGTCATTGATAGCTGCTGCAATGGCATTAGATAATGAGGTCTGTAGGGCCAGGGATTGAACATTGGGGGCCATAACAGACTGACAATCCTCCCCCAAAGGGGTTAATTCTACTAGAGGGATATCATCCTCTGCAGGGCACTGCCCACTGTGAACTGAATTAGGCATAATGGACATTCACTGAATAGAAAGGATTTCCGTAAGGAAAATATTTTGGCCAAAAAACACTAACGTTGCTGGCAAGAGGATTTACCCCAGGCCAGGAGAGGAATCGCTAGGAAAAGAACAAGAAAAGAACAAGAAACCTGTAGGAAAAATCCCTAAGATGGGCCGAGGCAGCCGAGCTCCGGAGCGCCGCACAGGAGAAACCGGAAGAGGAAGCGCCCGAGATCTCGCGAGATCTCGGGCGCACGCGCGAAAGCAGAAGCTGGAAGGCGCCAAGCGGCAAGATGTGAAGGTAACCACAAGCTGCAGGAACGAACGCAGGGGGGGGGGGGGGGGGGGGGGGGCCGGAGCTAAAGGAATATAACTAGCCGACAAGCGAAAATAACAATAAACCCCTTAGAGGAAAAATACATATATAGCCGTTATATAAGTATATCTACTAAAACGGGCAAAGCCCATAAGGTGAAAGAAACACAAGTAAGACACTTGTGGAGGCATATAGGAATAATAACCAGAAAAATGACACCTATAAATACAGTAGTCAAGGGAAGAATCAAACACAATACTTATCTCTGCGGTCAGCAGCAAAGAAAGAGGAGGATATGCAGGCGGAGTTGCCTGTTATACTGGGACTATGGGGAGGGGCTGATCACATGTTCAATTTTCTTTGCTGCTGCTATTGGTCAGAGTAAAGAAGGAGAATAGCAATAGGAGCCTCCAGGTCTTGTAATAAAATCCTAGATGTGCACTATATGAAACAAAGTTTTTTTTTAACCCCAGTGTCTCAAAGCAGTATTTCTGGACTTGCAGACATGCAGATATCCTGTGCTGGTGCACTATCTTTGCATAAAATGGCTGCTGATTATGTATTGATATTGACTAACTGAAGGAAAAAAAAGTTTGTTTTCAGTAGTAGTTGGCTCAGGGCAGGCTTAAAAAAATTGTGCACTGCACCCACAAAACACATTTTCTGTAGATCGCTGAGTAAAGAAGCAGTTCTTCATAAGATTCCTCCCTGATCTCTCCCTCACAGCAGCTGCAGCCTCTCCCTACACTAATCCGAGCAGAGTGACGGGCGGCGCTACGTGACTCCAGCTTAAATGAAGGCTGGGTCACATGCTGCAGTTGGCCAATCACAGCCATGCCAATAGTAGGCATGGCTGTGATGGCCTTTCGGGGCAAGTAGTATGACGCTTGTTGATTGGCTGCTGTGCAGCCTTTCAAAAAGCGCCAAGAAAGCGCCGAACACCGAAATGTGGGACAAGTTGTTAAAGCGGAAGCATCCAAGTAAAGGAGGGGGCACGCGGCAATTACCCACTCCCGATATGGGGAGGTAGTGACGATAAATAACAATACAGGACTCTTAAGATGCCCTGTTATTGGAATGATTAATAAAAGATTACAGGGAATGTTACTGCGGTATTATAGATTAGGAAACATTAGTGATCATGGGTAACGGGAAATCAGAGTTCCATGCCGGAGAGGGAGCATGAGAACGGGATACCACATCCAAGGGAGGTCAATGGCTGACATCGGGAGGAAATGTGGGACAAGTTATTAAAGCGGAAGGATCAAATGAAAGGAGAGGGCGCGCGTCAATTAAAGACGAATTTTAGAAATTTAAAGGAGTTCTGCAGTTTGTTTTAACTGATGATCTATCCTCTGAATAGATCATCAGCATCTGACCGTTCAGCTGTTTGAGAAGGCAGCGGCGCTCCAGCAGCGCCGCCGCCTTCTCACTGTTTACCGCAGGCCCTGTGACGTCGCGACTAGTATCAACTGGCCTGGGCACTGCTAAACTCCGTTTACTTGAATGGAGCTTAGCCCCACCCAGGCCGGTTGATACTAGTCGGGCCTGCGGTAAATAGCGGGAAGGCCACGGCGCTGCCTTCTTAAACAGCTGATCGGCGGGGGTCCCAGGTGTCGGACTCCCGCCGGTCAGATGCTGATGATCTATCCAGAGGATAGATCATCAGTTAAAACAAACTGTAGAACCCCTTTAAGTCACTGTCACCTATGCAGAGCAGTAGTTTTTCAACTGCAAAAATGGGTTAATGTCACCCACCAATGGAACAGACGATTTTTAAAAACTTCGGTCCCTGTCAACTATGCAGAGCAGGGGTTTATTCACGGCAAAACTGAGTTCATGTCACCCACCAATTGAACTGACTATTTTACAAAAATTAGGTCCCTGTCACCTATGCAGAGCAGGGTTTTGTATACGGCAAAAGTGGTAAAATGTCACCTGAGAATGTAACAGACGTCATCAGAGACGTGCTGCGGTGGTCTTCCCATGTCCTCATCCTGAAACATAAGTGGTTGGGCATCAGTGCACTCAATCTCTTCCACTTCTGGGGCAGGGCTATGTGGATGGCCCACGGAAACCCTGCCAGCAGAGTCATCAAAAAGCATGAGAGACTGCTGCATGACTTGGGGCTCAGAATGCTTGCCTGATTTGCAAGGGGGGGAGTTGAAAGACAGATGGCCATGGGCTGTAGGTGCCAACTCTGATCTTTCAGCTGGGGACTGGGTGGGAGACAATGTGAAGGAACTGGAGGCACTGTCAGCCACCCAATCTACTATCACCTGTACTTGTTCTGGCCTCACCATTCGTACTGTCCTAAAGGCAGTGTAGGCCGCAAATGTACTTTCTAGCGCAAAGATGAGCATTTGTCACCCAACAATGTAACAGACGAATTATTGAAATGTATTTCCCTGTCCACTTGGTAGAGCTGGGGTATATCACAGCAAAAATTAGTGAATGTCACCCGACAATGTAACAGACGAATTAGTTAAATGTATTTCCCTATCCAGAAAGTAGAGCAGGGGTATATCACAGCCAAAAATTGGTTAATTTCACACGACAATGTAACAGACGAATAAGTGAAATGTATTTCCCTGTCCACAATGTAGAGCAGGGGTATAACACAGCCAAAAATTGGTGAATTTCACCCGACAATGTAGCAGACGAATTACTGAAATGTATTTTCCTGTCCACTAGGTAGAGCAGGGGTATATCACAGCCAAAAATTTTGGATATGTCACCCAACAATGTATTAGTGAAATGACTTAAAATAACATAAAATATATAAAAATAAAAAATAATAATCTTGATCGTTGAGGTGGAGGTCCATATGGAGTAGGAGGTTGAGGAGGCGGTGGAGGCGGTGGACGTGGTGGTGTAGGTGGAAGCGGCGGTGGAGGACGAGGTGGTAGCCAACACTGGTATTTAAATTTTTTTAATTTATTTATTTATATTTTTTTGTTGTTAATGTTTAAATGAGGTACACCCCAAAACATTGTGAAATATAAAATATAAAACAATGAGAAAGTGCGCTGGAGTATAACAATGGCTGGGTGAGGCCGGTATACATGTCTATTCTGCACAAGGTACGGACAAGTCCTGTGGGATCCATGACTGGTTCATTTTAATAAACGTGAGTTTGTCCACATTGGCTGTGAACAGGTGGCTACGCTTGTCTGTGATAACGCCACCTGTCATTCTAAACACGCGTTCAGACAATACACTGGCTGCAGGGCAGGCCAGCACCTCCAAGGCGTAAAGGGAAATCTCAGGCCATGTACCCAATTTGGAGACTCAGAAGTTGAAGGGGGCAAACCCATCAGTCAGTACATGTAGGCGTGTTCACAAATACTGCTCCACCATGTTGCTGAAATGCTGCCTCCTGCTAAGACGTTCCATATCAGTTGGTAGTGCTGGTTGTTGTGGCGTGCTGACAAAGCTTTTGCACATTTCGGCCATGCTAACCCTGCCTACTGAGGTGCTGCAGCTGCGTTGGCAACCTCTTCCTCCTCCTTTGCCTCCGCCTTCGCCTTGTGCTTTCACTGTGCCCCCGCTGTCAGGTGGGAATGCCATCAGCAGTGCGTCTACCAGCGCGCGCTTGTGCTAGCGCATCTTACGATCACGCTCCAGTGACGGAATTAAGGACAGTACATTTTCTTTGTAACAGGGATCCTGCAGTGTGGCCACCCAGTAATCAGAACAAGTTATAATGTGGCCAACACGGCGGTTGTTGCGGAGACACTGGAGCATGTAATCACTCATATGTGCCAGGCTGCCTAGAGGCAACGACAAGCTGTCCTCTGTGGGATGTGTATCGTCTGTGTCCTCTGTATCCCCCCAGCCATGCCTCAGTGATGGCGATGAGCTGGTTTGGGTGCCACCCTGCTGTGAACACAGTTTCTCCTCCTCCTCCTCATCCTCCACCTCGTCATCCTTCAGAACTTTGCCCTGGCTGGCCAATTGTGTACCTGGCGTATGTTGGTGCAGGAACCTATCCTCTGACCTACTTGTGAATGACTGGCCTGAAACCCTTGTAAATGATCCCTCTTCCTCCTCCTCCTGTGCCACATCATCTTCCATCATCGCCCGAAGCGTTATTTCAAAGAGGCATAGAAGTGGGATAGTAATCGGCACTGGCCATGTTGGTGGAGTACTTGAAACAGCGCAACAAGGCACACAGGTCTCACATGAAGGCCCAGTCATTGGTGGTGAAGTGGTGCTGTTCTGCAGAGCGACTCACCCGTGCGTGTTGCAGCTGAAACTCCACTATCACCTGCAGATGCTCGCACAGTGTGGCCAGCATGTGCAAGGTGGAGTTCCACCTTGCGGGCACGTCGCATATGAGGCGGTGAGCGGGAATGCCAAAGCTACGCTGCAGCGCTAACAAGTGAGCAGCAGCAGGGTAAGAACGCCAAAAGCGCACATAGACGGTCTGCACTTTCTGCAGCAGCTCTGACATATTGGGGTAATTTTTCAGGAATTTCTGCATCACCAAATTCAGCACATGCGCCAGGAAAGGGATGTGCGTCAAACGGGCTAGGCCCAGAGCTGCTACCAGATTTCACCCATTATCGCACACCACCAGGCCGGACTTGAGGCTCACTGGCACAAACCACTCATCGGTCTGTTGTTCCATGCCCATCCACAGCTCCTGTGCGGTGTGGGTTTGTCATGCCCTGCTCAGATTATGTGCGGAGGTCTGCCAGGAAGTTTTTTGTTTTTGTTTTGGAGTTGAGCTGTATCCATCTCCCTTCAGGTGCTCTGGGTGGGGTCGTTTGTAGGAGTTTAAATCACGCCTCTTCCCAGTGTTCTGTGCGGGTTATAGCTTCAATCTTGCTCTGTGGAAGGAAGGAAGGATTTGCCATTTCTGCTCTGTGACAAGATAAGTTGGTTTTGGTTTTCTTTTGTGTGTTCTGTCTAGGCTGTTAGGGAGACGCCTGCCTCCTCAAGGTCCTGAGGAGGCAGGCTGTCTCTTTTCCCCTGTCACCATCTTAGGGATTTTAGGGTATCTTCAGCCTTAGGCACGGGGGCACGTTTATTCCCACCTTCAGGGTCTAAACGTGGGCACAGTAGTCTAGGGAGAGCTGGTAGGGATTTGTAAGGAGGTGACCTTTTATCCCCAGCTTCTGGCCTAGACACTTGTTTGTGCTTTTCTGTGGTATCTTGTATCCTGTCCAGCGTGACAGGGGTTTGTCCCCAAAACAGATACGTTTTAAAACTGCCTGCTGTCGTTTACCCCTGGCTGTGCTGAAGTTGGTGGTGAAGGTGTTACGCTGACCAGATGAGGAGGTGCTAGAGGATGAGGTAGTGGAGTAGGATGAGAAAACAACAGGAGGCAAAGAGAAATGCCCTGCAATCCTCGGTGGTGGAAGGACATACGTCAAGCTGCTATCCGCCTCAGGCCCAGCCGCCACTGCATTTACCCAGTGTGCTGGAGATATAACGTCCCTGACTGTGCTTACTGGTCCACGTATCCGTAGTTAGGTAGACCTTGCCACAGATGGCGTTGCACAGTGCACACCTGATTTTGTCCCCCACTTGGTTGTGCAGGGAAGGGATGGCTCACCTGGAAAAGTAGTGACGGATGGAAACGACGTTCTGTGGGACAGCCACCTCCATAAGGCTTTTAAAACTCTCCACCAGATGGAATGACAGCATTTCAAAGCCCAGGAATTTTGTGGATTCTGGGCTAGGGATCGCGGGTGGGTAGGGGGGTACTTCCCCTTTCGCTCCAGTGTTTGGGAGATAGACAGCTTAACCCTTCCATGGGACATTGTGGAGATGCTTGGTGACCCAGGTGGTGGTGTTGCTGGCACATCCTTTGTTTGCGGGGTTGGCAGGTGCCACTGTCACTCCAGAGGGGGACGAGGAGGCAGAGACTGCAGCAGAAGAGGAAGCAGGAGGAGCCAGAGACCTTTCTTGGTTTTTGAGGTGTCTACTCCACTGCAGCTCATGTTTTGCACTTAGATGCCTGGTCATGCAGGTTGTGCTCAGGTTTAGTAGGTTTATGCCTCGCTTCAGGTTTTGATTACACAGCGTGCAAACCACTCGTGTCTTTTCGTCAGCACATTGTCTGAAGAACTGCCACGCCAGGGAACTCCTTGGAGCTGGCTTTGGTGTGCTCGGTCCCTTGGTGCGGTGGGCAGTAGCAAGCGTACTGTATAGGGAGGGGACAGCCGCTCCGCTTTTGCACCCTGCTCCCTCTTCTGCTGTGCTGATGGCTCTGTGTGACCACCGCCTCTTCCTCCGAACTACACAGGTCACTCACATCACCTTGATTCCATGTGTGGTTGAGGACCTCATCGTTCTCCACATCATCTTTCACCCATTTTTCACCCCTGCCCTCCTTGTCGGTCTGCACACTGCAGAAAGCCACAGCAGTTGGCACCTATGTTTCGTCATCATCCGAGACGTGCTGCGGTGGTCCTCCCATGTCTTCATCCTGAAATATAAGTGGTTGGGCAAAGGTGCTCTCAATCTCTTTAACTTATTGGGAAGGGCTATGTGGATGCCCCTTCGGAAACCCTGCTAGCAGAGTCATCAAAAAACAGAAGAGACTGCTGCATGACTTGGGGCTCAGACTGCTTGGCTGATTTGCAAGGGGGTGAGGTGAAAGACTGATGGCCATGGGCTGCAGGTGCCAACTCTGATCTTTCTGCAGGAGACTGGGTGGGAGACAATGTGAAGGAACTGGAGGCACTATCAGCCACCCAATCTACTATCTCCTGTACCTGTTCTGGCCTCACCATTCGTAGAGCTGCATTAGGCCTGACCAAATAACGCTGAAGGTTCTGTCGCCTACTCGCACCTGAGGAAGGTGTTTCACTTGTGCGTATAGCTGGCACAGATCGACCACGTCCTCTCCCTGCAACAGGTGCTCCACCAACCCCAGCAGCACCACGACCGGGGCCACAACCCTTATTTGACGTTCTCCTCATTCTTTGCGTTCACCAACCAAACTAACAGATGGTTTATGTCAGGCGACTATGTAACTGTCAATAGTCAACAATTAAGTTCACTGGCAGTAAGGCAGTGCTGGTGTCAAAAAGAGGAAACATTTCTTGAGGTCACACAACAGTGTGACAGGCAAATTTTATACAATTACTTCACGGTCACAAAAATTTTCAATTTGTCAGCCAACAATGTAACAGCAGTATTGTCTGGTTGTATTGGACTGTCACAAATGCAGCAAAGGCCCCAAATATAGTGTCTTGCACAAAATGGGTGTTTTTTTAAAACCAGAAAACAATAGCAGTATTTAAAGCTTGTATTGGACTGTCACAAATGCAGCAAAGGCCCCAAATGTAGTGTCTTGCACAAAATGTGTGTTTTTTTTTCAAACCAGAATGTAATAGCAGTATTTAACGCTTGTATTGGACTGTCACAAATGCAGCAAAGGCCCCAAATGTAGTGTCTTGCACAAAATGGTTGTTTTTTTTAAACCAGAATATAACTGCAGTATTTGAAGCTTGTATTGGACTGTCACAAATGCAGTAAAGGCCCCAAATGTAGGGTCTTGCACAAAATCCAGACCCTGACCTGAGTAAGTGCAAGCAGAGAGACAGAGACAGCAGGGAAGCGGACAGCCAATGAGAAGAAGCACTCAAGCGACAGAGAGGTGGAACAAGCAAGGTACCACCAAAAACGAAAGGGTGAGGCGGGTCAACTAGCCGGGTCAGTCCAGGAGGTCACATCAGTACGAGGGAGGAGACAGAGACAGATCCAAGAGCGGGCCGAGGTCAAAATCCGGGAGGTCACGTCAGTACAAGAGAAGAGGCAAAGACAAAATCCAAAAGCAAGCCGAGGTCAAAATCCGAGAGGTAGCACCAAGGTTCAGGGAGCAGGCAGAAGAGGTGTCGGGAAGCAGATCAAGGGTCAAATCCAAAGGTAAGCTTAATAACAATAATAATACACAGCCCAAGGGACCAAAATCACAGGCAACCTGTAGCCAGAAGGTTGCCTGTATTTATAGTGGGGAGTGAGGGTCATGTGACTTGGCCAGCGTCACATGACCGACAGACAGACAAGTCGAGCACCGAGTGATCAGCTCGGCACTCAAGGCAGACCTAGGAGCAGGGAGCCTCCCAGCTAGCAAAAGCCGCCCTGGGAACGAGGCCGAACACAGATCCTCACTCCCGAAGCTAAGCAGCAGGTCTGCATCTGATGGGAGACCGAGTGCGCCTTCGGCGCCCCGTTACAGTAGTGTCTTGCACAAAATGTCTTTTTTTTTAATACCAGAATCCAGAATATAACAGCAGTATTTAACTCTTGAATTGGACTGTCACAAATGCAGCAAAGACCCCAAATGTAGGGACTTGCACAAAATGGGTGTTTTTTATTTTTAAACCGGAATATAACTGCAGTATTTAAAGCTTGTATTGGACTGTCACAAATGCAGCAAAGGCCCCAAATGTAGTGACTTGCACAAAATGGTTTTTTTTTTTTCAAACCAGAATATAACTGCAGTATTTAAAGCTTGTAATGGGCTGTCACAGATGCAGCAAAGGCCCCAAATGTAGTGTCTTGCACAAAATGTGTGTTTTTTTTCAAACCAGAATGTAATAGCAGTATTTAACGCTTGTATTGGACTGTCACAAATGCAGCAAAGGCCCCAAATGTTGTGTCTTGCACAAAATGGTTGTTTTTTTTAAACCAGAATATAACTGCTGTATTTGAAGCTTGTATTGGACTGTCACAAATGCAGTAAAGGCCCCAAATGTAGGGTCTTGCACAATTTTTTTTTTTTTTTTTTAAAAACAGAATATAACTGCAGTATTTTAGGCTTGTATTGTACTGTCAGAAATGCAGCAAAGGCCCCAAATGTAGTGTCTTGCACAAAATGGGCATTTTTTTTAACCATAATATAACTGCAGTATTTAAAGCTTGTATTGGACAGTCACAAATGCAGCAAAGGCCCCAAATGTAGGGTCTTGCACAAAATGGGTGTTTTTTTAAACCAGAATACAACTGCAGTATTTGAAGCTTGTATTGGACTGTCACAAATGCAGTAAAGGCCCCAAATGTAGGGTCTTGCACAAAATCCAGTCCCTGACCTGAGTAAGTGCAAGCAGAGAGATAGAGACAGCAGGGAAGCGGACAGCCAATGAGAAGAAGCACTCAAGCGACAGAGAGGTGGAACAAGCAAGGTACCACCAAAAACGAAAGGGTGAGGCGGGTCAACTAGCCGGGTCAGTCCAGGAGGTCACATCAGTACGAGGGAGGAGACAGAGACAGATCCAAGAGCGGGCCGAGGTCAAAATCCGGGAGGTCACGTCAGTACAAGAGAAGAGGCAAAGACAAAATCCAAAAGCAAGCCGAGGTCAAAATCCGAGAGGTAGCGCCAAGGTTCAGGGAGCAGGCAGAAGAGGTGTCAGGAAGCAGATCAAGGGTCAAATCCAAAGGTAAGCTTAATAACAATAATAATACACAGCCCAAGGGACCAAAATCACAGGCAACCTGTAGCCAGCAGGTTGCCTGTATTTATAGTGGGGAGTGAGGGTCATGTGACTTGGCCAGCGTCACATGACCGACAGACAGACAAGTCGAGCACCGAGTGATCAGCTCGGCACTCAAGGCAGACCTAGGAGCAGGGAGCCTCCCAGCTAGCAAAAGCCGCCCTGGGAACGAGGCCGAACACAGATCCTCGCTCCCGAAGCTAAGCAGCAGGTCTGCATCTGATGGGAGACCGAGTGCGCCTTCGGCGCCCCGTTACAGTAGTGTCTTGCACAAAATGTCTTTTTTTTTAATACCAGAATCCAGAATATAACAGCAGTATTTAACTCTTGAATTGGACTGTCACAAATGCAGCAAAGACCCCAAATGTAGGGACTTGCACAAAATGGGTGTTTTTTATTTTTAAACCGGAATATAACTGCAGTATTTAAAGCTTGTATTGGACTGTCACAAATGCAGCAAAGGCCCCAAATGTAGTGACTTGCACAAAATGGGTGTTTTTTTTAAACCAGAATATAACTGCAGTATTTAAAGCTTGTAATGGGCTGTCACAGATGCAGCAAAGGCCCCAAATGTAGGGTCTTGCACAAAATGGGTGTTTTTTTAAAACCAGAATATAACTGCAGTATTTAAGGCTTGTATTGTACTGTCAGAAATGCAGCAAAGGCCCCAAATGTAGGGTCTTGCACAAAATGGGTGTTTTTTTTTTTAAACCAGAATATAACTGCAGTATTTAAAGCTTGTATTGGACTGTCACAAATGCAGCAAAGGCCCCAAATGTAGTGTCTTGCACAAAATGATTTTTTTTTTAATACCTTGTATTGGACTGTCACAAATGCAGTGCAGGGCGCAAATGTACTTTTTAGAAAAAATATATATAATTTGTCCAATCTAACAGATGGATTTACTTGGATTGGACTTTACAGAAAAATGTTTTAATATGTCACCCCCCTGGGTCCCTGAATTCACAGATTGATTCCCTATATTATTTTGCCTTCCCCTGGCAAATATGCAGTGCAGGTGCACTTAAAAAAATGGGTATATGTTGCCCACTGAACTAAAAGAACTAGGTTAAATTATTGTCCCTGGCACATATGCAGTACTGGTGCACTCAACTTGCACAAAATGGCCACCGGCGGCCACTTAACTAACAGACGGATAAAACTTATTTTTCTGTGTCACTGGGCTCAGGGCAGGGTAAGAAAATGTTGGACTGCACCCACAAAACAAAATCACTGTAGATCGCAGAGTTAACAACAAGCACTTCTGATAACAGATGGATTCTTTCCTATTCTCTCCCTCACAGCAGCAGCATCCTATCCCTACACTAGTAAGAGCAGAGTGATGTGCAGCGCTACTTGACTCCAGCTTATATAGAGGCTGGGTCACATGCTGCACTTGACAATCACAGCCATGCCATTAGTAGGCATGGCGGTAATGGCTTCTAAGGGCACACGAGTTAAACGCTTGTTGATTGGCTGCTCTGCAGCCTTTCAAAAAGCGCCATTAAGTTGCCGAACACTGAACCTGAACTTTAACTAAAAAGTTAGGGTTCGGGTCCGGGGTCCAAAAATCCTAAAGTTCGGTACGAACCTGAACTTTACAGTTCGGGTTCGCTCAACCCTACTTATAGCCACAAGAAGATGTTCCATTGTGAGAACATACAGGAGAGGAGATAAAGGACAGCCCTGTCTGGTACCATTGCAAATAGTAAAGGGGTCTGATAAAGATCCATTAACCCATATCTGAGTTCAGGGAGAGTGATACAATTCCTGTATTCTAATAAGCATATTCTGCCCCATCCCAAGTTGTTTCAGGGTGGCCCATAGGAATCCCCAGTCCACCCGATCAAAAACCTTCTCGGCATCTAGAGACAGTAACATAAGATGAATGCACCGTTTTTTTGGCATGGTGGATAACCGAGAACATTTTCAATGTATTGTCATGAGCCTTCCTGCCCGGAACGAAACACACCTAATCCGGGTGGACCATGGAACCCAGGAGACACCCCAAACGGCATGCCTGGACGTATATCTTAGCATCAACATTGATAAGGGATATCGGTCTATAACTGGAGCATAGTTGAGGATCCTTTACTTACTTGGGAATCACTACCACATGTGCATGTAGGAAGGAGTGGGGGGGGGGGATTCTGAGTGGTAATAACCCTATGAAAGGTGTCTAGCATAACGAGAGACAGTTCAGGTTGCATTATTTTGTAAAACTTGTCCGTATAGCCATTTGGGCCTGGACTCTTACCTCCCGGAAGAGAAGAAATCACAGATTCTAGCTTTTTCAAAGTAATCAGAGTCTCTAGGGAGGCTATCTGTTCTTTTGATAGAGCAGGTAAAGCTGTAAGGGAGAGGTAGTATTGGAGCAAGCTGGGAATTTTATCTACGTCAGACATATGATTGGGTGGAGGTAGGTTGTAAAGGGACGTATAATATGAGTGGAATGAGGAAAGAATATCTTCTGTGTGATATGCCAGGGTACCTGATGGCTGACGTATAGTCGGTATAAACATAGAGGCTCTCTTATCACGCAAGGCTCGTGCTAGTAAGCGGCTCGATTTATTTCCCCATTCATAAAAGGTCCTGGCACAAATATGCTTGTATCTCTTGGTTTTAAGATCTAGTAAGGATCTGATGTCACTACGAACCTGAGTTAGTTCTCTAAGTGTAGAGTCCTTAAGTGAAGTGAGTGTTTATGGGTGACCTCTAGTGAGTGAAGCTTAGTCAAGAGAGTGTGTAATCGATGAGCAGCTTCCCTTTTCAGGTGGGCTCCATGTTTGATGAGGACTCCTGGTCACACACTTCAAGGTCTCCCATCTCAAGGGAGGGAATGTGGGGTCTGATCTATGATCAGTTAGGAAGTTAGCAATTGTTTGTCTTTAATCCGTCAGACAGAGGGAGTCTAAAATAAGGGATTCATTTAGTTGCCAGGAGAAAGCCTTTTTGGGGGCAAGGGTGACCTGGATGGAGCAGAAAACAGGGGCATGGTCAGAGTGTAATATGGAACCAATGGAAGACGTTTGGACTATTGGAAGGAGGTTATGTTGCAAGAAAATATAGTCAACGCGGCTATAGCTATTATGAGGTTGTGAAAAGAAGGTGTAGTCTCTGTCATCAGGGTGTTGCAATCAACAGATATATAAAAGCTGCCACTGCTAGTTATGGAGTTGTTTGCGAAATGTGTTAATGCTACTGAAGGCTATTGAGGTACGACCTGTGGACGAGTCAAGAGAAGGGTGGATGGCAATATTAAAATCGCCACACAGTATCAGGGAACCATTTGCAAACTGTGAGAGCTTATCCAGTGTTCTGATAAGAAAGGTTGTCTGATTATGATTAGGGGCATACACACGGGCTATGGTGTAGATTTAAAGGTAAATCTCACAATTGATAAAAAGAAAATCCGGCATCATGGTCTGCATAGGTGTCTATTATATTGAGTGCTATAGATTTATGGAATAAAATAGAGTCACCCTTAGTTTTTTCAAGGTGCTGCTATGGTACCAGACAGGGTAGTATCTCTTTTTTAATGGTGTCATTTTGTGTAGTTGAAAGTGGGTCTCCTGTAAACACAATATTTGTACCTTCTGTTTGTGCAGATTGTAAAGTTTGCGGGACCTTTTATCGGGAACATTAAATCCCTTAACATTAAAGAGGACCTTTCATGGTTTTTGTTTATTCTAGATAAATACCTTTTACTGATGCTGCCACTCTGTCTGTTTTCCCACTCAGTATGTTAATACTGAGCATCAGTACAGGGAGGAGGAGACGCCAGGGTTTCTCAATGGGCATCTCCTTCTCCCTGGCTGTGCCACGATCCAATCACAGCGGAGAGCGTCACAGCCAGGGAGAAAAAAAAACTGATCGGGAAAACTACAGGGGGACACAGCAGGGCGCAGGAGTGATATTTTAAAAAACAGGCATGGTGGCGGCGTCAAGCCTGAGCGTGCAATATGTTTTAGTCAGCCACTTTGCAACAAATAACAGAGGCACTATGTACATTAATGTTAGTAGCGAGGGATGAGCAGGTGTTATTAGTTAGTTACATTCACCTATGTAAACTAGGAGTGGATTAGGTTATCTAGATAGCACCAGAAGTTAAGGGGTGGTTATTAGCAAGTGTATCACTGTCCCTACATGTACCCTTATTAGTCATACCAAGTACGGACAGATACAACAAGAGTTGCACCTCTATGCAAATACTTGGCCAATGGTGCATCTTGTATTAATCTGATATTTGATATGAGATCTTCATGATCTGATATTTGTGTTCTCATTTCGTAGATTTTTAACCTAATATATCAATAAAATTTATGATTTTAGTTATAGCGTCCTAACACCTGTGAGCAATTTCCATTAGTGACACAATTGTTATTTGCTTGATATTGCGGTAATTTAGTAAGTAGTGGTTGAGACAAAGAAGGAGGATGAGCACAAGATGCCCGATGAGCACAAGATGCCCGAGGCTATGAAAGTTGGAAGATAGAAGTTAAAGGAAAAAGGGGAGAACAAGATAGATGGCGTACCAAGAGCTACTAGCCATCTCAATAGGTTTCTGAAGGACAGATCGTTCTTCTGGATCCCAGTCCTTTCGCTTTCCAGAGTGCTGAAGTTGGCGTCTCTTGGATCTTTGAGGTCTAGGCGACATTCCTTCTGAAGAGAGTCATAGCAATCCGGTGGGGACAGGAGATGGACCCGGCAAGTCCGGTAGGAAAGTGTCCCAGTCCGGAAGAGTCACAGGAGGGTGGTTTAGGGTCTGAAGAAAGCCAGGTAGATCCGACGGGGGCTTTAGAGAGGCTGTTTTGTCATCCTTACGAGCGTGTAGGGTTAAAGAGAACCCACATCTAAAGGGTATCTCATGGGCTTGCAGAACTGACAGAAGCAGTTTCTAACATGCTCTCTGTCTTAAAGTCCATCTGGACAGATCCGAGAAGAGGTGTATCTGGGTATTTTCAAAAGAAATAGCCGAAGTAGCCCAATGCTTTGACATTATTTCTTCCTTGAGAGCATAGAAGTGTATGCTTCATATGACTTTGCGGGGTTTAGAGGGATCTTGGCTTTTGGTTCACAGTGCCCTGTGCGCTCTATCAATCTCAATGTGGGTAGTTGAAAATGTGTAAAAGAGTTGGCATTAAGTCAACCGGACATATAGTTTCCGGGAGGCCTCTGATACGGATGTTGTTCCTCTGGTTTCTGTTTTCAAGTTCGTCCAGTTGGTTAGCAAGGAGCAGATGTTGCTGCTTAGAGGTTAGAGCTGAGTTGCGAAGTTGTTGAAGAGAACGGGAAACCGTCTCTTTAAACGATTCCAGTGCTGCAACCTTCTCCTGGAGAGTAGATATATCAGAGTGTATAGTTTGCAAATCAAGGGTCCACACCTATCTAAGGTCCACGCCCAGGGCAGACATGTCATGCTTAGTGGGAAGCAGGGCCAATTCCGGATGACCATCTAGTAGTTTCACCGCTTCCTCAGGAGGTGGGAGAACTGGACTGGGAACCGGTCCCGTGAAAGGATTCACAGTGAGAGGGTCACCACAGCCAATACGAGGAAGCATGGAGTGGTCAGCTCCAACATGGGGTCCGAGACCCGAGCGGGAGAGGAGGTGGCGGCCCTCTCTTAGGTGGTAATAATCTCTTCTTCGGGCTGCGCCAAAAGGGGCCTTTTAGGTAGTTGATCTGTGCCCGCTGTTTCAGAGGCTGGGGGCTCCACATGGCTAGGAGCAGGTGAAGAGGTTCCTGAGGCATGATCCCCCGTGGCGTCCCAGGGCATCTCTGGCGTTGCTGGTGAGCCAGGGCTAGAAGTTATCGATGTAGGCCCCAGACACGTGGTCGCGACTGAGGATTGTGGCTGTCTCCCATGGGAGCCAGGTAACCAAGTGTCGGGGGCTTTCAGCAGATCCCCAGTGGGTCTGGAATCAGAGGGTCCGGTAGTGAGATTGGTAGCAGAAGCACGCTTGTCTCGGGTGTCCTGGGTGCCGGAGGAAGATGGCAAGATGGAGGTGTCTCACCTTGTTGCAGCAGGTCAGAGTCTTCTGGGGGTTCAGCAATCGGTGAAAAAAATGCTGAAATCGGCTGAGAAGATGGCTGGGTGGTTGGTGGTCTCTTTAGGGACTTCTTTTGCCTTGATTTGACCATATCTGTAGTGTTTCTCCCCTCTAACACAAGCGCCTCAATCAGAGCTCTCTCTAGGTGTGTCCAGCAGCCAGCGTATCAAGGCCAATTGGAGCAATTTTGATTCAGGTACAATCGATTCAAACCCAAATCAAACTAGTCAACTAATTCAGCCAAATCGAACCAGAGTCAAATTTTTTGAAATTTGCAAATCTTTATTGACAACCATAAAAGTTATTGAGGAAGCAAATTAATTTCATGGTTCACAGGAGGAGCTATGCAGTGAGCTACTGGAGACCAAGAGGCCTACATACTGTTCTTGCATGAAGCCCCCTGCTTTCTGCGTCTGCCCTTTGACAGCAAGAATAAATTTTGTTTATTATCAATTGAATCTATCACTTTTTGATTATATGAAATCGTGTGAAACTTGATTAAATTGAGCAAGCTGCCACACATTATTCATTTGTCATCTTATACTGTATACATTTTTAAAGCCTCGGTTAATTAGCATCCTGGAGTATTCAGGAACATTTTTCTACTTCCATTCAGTTAAAGAGATTAATAGAAGTAAATCAATTCTAACATTTCAAAATTGATTTCACATGGAAACAAAATGACATTGTGCTGAATTCTGTGAGTTTGCTCTTATAATAGGTCAAAATGCAAAGAGAATTAAAAAGCCAAATAATTTGTTTGAATGTTCCCATGAACTTTAGTTGTACTGTAAGGATAATGTATTGAACTATAACATTAAGCATTATTTTACTTTTTATATACACAGTAGGATTTCTACATATTTAAATTGTACTCTTGTACATATGCCAACATATTACTGCCATCTACTGGCCATGTTATTATAACGATAGTAGATAGAGTGCAGTAGAAGATAATGAAAACTTTATTTTGGGATGTGGACCAGTAATATACTATTGTTTATTTTTGTATCAGAGGTTCAAAACATATATATATATATATATATATATATATATATATGTGTGTGTGTGTGTTATGTATAATATATATTATTTATACAGATGCAAAAGAGTTAACAGCCACAGTCATAACACATTAACTAGATGTGATAACTCACCAAGTGTGTATGTTAACTTTGCTACACCTGTATCTATATATATATATATATATATATATATATATATATAAAAATATATATAAAACAAATAAAGTAGCAGCACACCACTGAATGCACTAAGACTGAGTGAACAGGTGAATGTGTGAACAGGGTAAAGTACATGACGCCAATACTTACTAATAAGCAGTGAAGAAGCTCTTAACGCATATTATTGATCAAAAATATGTCAGACCCACCTACCAGACGACAAGGTAGCTTCTTATCAGGTGGGACCTACTCTAACACGGAGGGTCCAGCTCCATTGTTACTCTGATTAAAAACACCAAGGGGTGGGGGATGGGCGGGGAGTGCTAAGTTCCAAAGAGGATGCCTATTCCTCTATAATATACATATAACAAAAAAACGGAACAGCACCTTCAGAGACAAATCGCAGGTGCAAGCTACCCGGCAATAATACAGCAAACAAATTAAGTAGCAGCACACCACTGAATGCACTAAGACTGAGTGAACAGGTGAATGTGTCTTAGTTCACTTAGTCTTAGTGAATTCAGTGGTGTGCTGCTACTTAATTTGTTTGCTGTATTATTGCCGGGTAGCTTGCACCTGCGATTTGTCTCTGGAGGTGCTGTTCCGTTTTTTGGTTATATGTACAGTCGTGGCCAAAAGTTTTGAGAATGACATAAATATTGGAAATTGGAAAAGTTGCTGCTTAAGTTTTTATAATAGCAATTTGCATATACTCCAGAATGTTATGAAGAGTGATCAGATGAATTGCATAGTCCTTCTTTGCCATGAAAATTAACTTAATCCCAAAAAAAACCTTTCCACTGTATTTCATTGCTGTCATTAAAGGACCTGCTGAGATCATTTCAGTAATCGTCTTGTTAACTCAGGTGAGAATGTTGATGAGCACAAGGCTGGAGATCATTATGTCAGGCTGATTGGGTTAAAATGGCAGACTTGACATGTTAAAAGGAGGGTAATGCTTGAAATCATTGTTCTTCCATTGTTAACCATGGTGACCTGCAAAGAAACGCGTGCAGCCATCATTGCGTTGCATAAAAATGGCTTCACAGGCAATGATATTATGGCTACTAAGATTGCACCTCAATCAACAATTTATAGGATCATCAAGAACTTCAAGGAAAGAGGCTCAATTCTTGTTAAGAAGGCTTCAGGGCGTCCAAGAAAGTCCAGCAAGCGCCAGGATCGTCTCCTAAAGACGATTCAGCTGCGGGATCGGAGTGCCACCAGTGCAGAGCTTGCTCAGGAATGGCAGCAGGCAGGTGTGAGCGCATCTGCACGCACAGTGAGGCGAAGACTTTTGGAAGATGGCCTGGTGTCAAGAAGGGCAGCAAAGAAGCCACTTCTCTCCAAAAAAAACATCAGGGACAGATTGATCTTCTGCAGAAAGTATGGTGAATGGACTGCTGAGGACTGGGGCAAAGTCATATTCTCCGATGAAGCCTCTTTCCGATTGTTTGGGGCATCTGGAAAAAGGCTTGTCCGGAGAAGAAAAGGTGAGCGCTACCATCAGTCCTGTGTCATGCCAACAGTAAAGCATCCTGAGACCATTCATGTGTGGGGTTGCTTCTCATCCAAGGGAGTGGGCTCACTCACAATTTTGCCCAAAAACACAGCCATGAATAAACAATGGTACCAAAACACCCTCCAACAGCAACTTCTTCCAACAATCCAAGAACAGTTTGGTGAAGAACAATGCATTTTCCAGCACGATGGAGCACCGTGACATAAGGCAAAAGTGATAACTAAGTGGCTCGGGGACCAAAACGTTGACATTTTGGGTCCATGGCCTGGAAACTCCCCAGATCTTAATCCCATTGAGAACTTGTGGTCAATCGTCAAGAGGCATGTGGACAAACAAAAACCCACTAATTCTGACAAACTCCAAGAAGTGATTATGAAAGAATGGGTTGCTATCAGTCAGGAATTGGCCGAGAAGTTGATTGAGAGCATGCCCAGTCGAATTGCAGAGGTCCTGAAAAAGAAGAACCAACACTGCAAATACTGACTCTTTGCATAAATGTCATGTAATTGTCGATAAAAGCCTTTGAAACGTATGAAGTGCGTGTAATTATATTTCACTACATCACAGAAACAACTGAAACAAAGATCTAAAAGCAGTTTAGCAGCAAACTTTGTGAAAACTAATATTTGTGTCATTCTCAAAACTTTTGGCCACGACTGTATATTATAGAGGACTAGGCATCCTCTTTGGAACTTAGCACTCCCCGCCCATCCCCCACCCCTTGGTGTTTTAAATCAGAGTAACAATGGAGCTGGACCCTCCGTGTTAGAGTAGGTCCCACCTGAAAGGAAGCTACCTGGTTGTATGGTAGGTGGGCCCGACATATTTTTTATCAATAATATGCGCTAAGAGCTTCTTCACTGCTTATCAGTAAGTATTGGCGTCATGTATTTGACCCTGTTCACACATTCACCTGTTCACTCAGTCTTAGTGCATTCAGTGGTGTGCTGCTACTTTATTTGTTTGCTGTATTATTGCTGGGTAGCTTGCACCTGCGATTTGTCTCTGGAGGTGCTGTTCCGTTTTTTGGTTATATGTATGTATATATATATATATATATATATATATATATATATATATATATACATATGGTCAAAAGATGATGCAGCACTCCAAAGGTAAAGTGAAAAACGATAGACCCTTTATTGACCCCTCTGCAACGTTTCAAGCGCTCAATGCAGTCTTTATCAAGCATAAAAAATGGTGTCTCACAGGGGTATATATACCCAGAATACATAGCAGTAAATTAAGTGACAATGAATTAATAAATAATACAATCATAAAAATAAGTGTTAAAATACATAAGATACAATTATACAGTGATCCGTGTAGCATCAATACAGTTTACATGATTGTGTTCAAATGTACAAATTAACAATATTCTTGATTCATACAAACGCAGTGGCGTCTCTAGCTTTCAAATTTTGGGGGGGCACACTGGGGGCCAGGACAAAAGTAGGGGGGGCAACTATAACAACGATACATTTACACAAGTATGCTTAGAAATGCTGCAATACTTTACCCAATACCTAAAACCGCAACAGGGAAGAAAAGTCCTGCTGTCTGTGGTTTAAAAAATAAATAAAAATGCCTGTGGATGACACTTTTATAGGGAGGGGGATCTGTGGATGACACTGCTATGGGGGGAAGGGGATCTGTGAATGACACTGCTATGGGGGGGGGGGGGGGATCTGTGGATGACACATACCGTATATAGCATCTTATGCCATATGTGTCATCCACAGATCCACCCCATGACAGTGTCATCCCCATTTCCCCCTCTATAACAGCGTCATCCACAGATCCCCCTCTCTATAACAGTGTCATCCACAGATCCCCCTCTCCGCCTCTCACAGGAGTGTACATTTGACATTTCTAAACTGTAATCTATATCCTGCAGTAGCTTTAAATCCGGATTCAGCGGCCGCTCATCTCTACTAGTACCTTAACCTTACACCACTCGGCTAGCTTCGGTAACAGGGCCAGGCTACAGCCTTCAGGTACTGCCTGTTGTTACCAAGCGAGTGCTGATTTCTGCAGGTTTAGAGGATACGGATTACAGTTTAGAAGAAATGTACACTCCTGTGAGCGGTCCAGTGGCGGATCCAGAGCCTGGTCTCGGGAGGGGCACTTCCAGATTATTTTCTGTCCGCCGCCACAAAACAATGGTGCTTATAGAACAGACTACACAGTGTAGAGGTATACTGTATATTGTGTGGCACAGTGTAGAGGTATACTGTACATTGTGTGGCACAGTGTAGAGGTATACTGTACATTGTGTGGCACAGTGTAGAGGTATACTGTACATTGTGTGACACAGTGTAGAGGTATACTGTACATTGTGGGGCACAGTGTAGAGGTATACTGTACATTGTGTGGCACAGTGTATGCTATATGTGTATAACATAAACATATTTCACATGAAAACGTAGTTACTTGGCTTGGCCCTTGGGGATCTCGGACGCCACTTCTACACTTTGGCCGGGGGCTCGGTGGAGCTGATGTTGTGTTTCATCCTAATGAGAAAGATTTCATAATAAGGATTTGGAGAAGTGGCAGAGGGATAGCAGAGCAGGGAGAGGCTGGTGCTGCTACTAGGGGGTCATACCATGGGGGAGTAATAAAGCCCACCATAATGCCCCCCCAGTAGAAATAATTATCCTTATAATGTGACAGTGCAAAAAATACCCCCTTGTAATGCCCCTAGTTGAGCTAATGTCCCCCATAATGTGCCAGTATAAAATACCCCTATATAGTGTCCCCCATTAAATGCCCCCATAGTGCTCCTCTCTCCCCTTCATCCTAGTGCCCCCCATAATGTACCGATGATAAAAGGTTGGATGGTTCTCCAATTGGATAGCGTGGGTGTTAGGAGATGGTTCCCAAACCGGATAAATGTAGTATATAAAGACTCCTGTACTCCACTTGAGTTTCAATGCAAAGCTTTTATTTTAGTGCGGTTCCAGTCAAAACGTTTTCGGCTGAGAAGCCTTCTTCAGTGCAACTGGAGAGGCATACAAAGTGTCATAGATAAATATATGGTAATCACAAAGGTATAGGATCAATTAGTGCATATAATATCGCAAATAGGTGCGTCACAGACAAATAACAGGTAGTATATTGAATATATTATACACAAAAAGGGGGACGTGTCGATATGGCACGTGAAGAGAGTGTTTGCTGTCATCTGGGGATCCAGCAGGATCATCATCGGAGTGGTCTGCGATCCAGCAGGATCATCATCGGAGTGGTCTGTGGTCAGTAGGTGGTTTGAGGTGGTGCGCTTTTTCCATGGTGAGACTGTGGTGCTTCACTGGTTACAGAGTTGGTCAATGGGTAGCAGTAGGTGGGGTTAAGGAACAAAATTTGCGGAGCAGGACAGAGATTGTGCTAATGCCGTAATCTAAGGACTGCATTGTAGAAACCAAAATTGAACGTGGTGTACAAAAACAAGCTTACATATCATTTGCTCTAGGTTAAAGAATGCTTCATCACAAGTGGTTCGACAGTCTAATTACATGCAGAGTCTGCTGGACAAGGATTTCACAACACATTGTTAAGTCAGACTGGGTATAGAATATACAACATATTAGGACAGGCTATTGTCTCGATAAGAATATCATATAGAGAAGTAGTTCAGTTACTGCTTTTTCATTGTCAGTATCTTACCCGGATTACTGCCGCATCGAATCCAAAAAAAAGCTTGGATGAGAATAATTTCCTCTGTGGTTGGCAGGGATGCTGCTTTTTGTGTGGGCTCTGTGTCCCTATCTGGCGTGCGGTCCGGGAGGCTGAGGCCTGTATTCCGGAATGCCATGCTGCCGCTTGTGTCTCCGTTCCCCTTATGTGGGATCCGGCTGCGCAGTGTGGTTGGAGGGGCGGGTCCTAGCTGACGCACTTCCGGGTAAAGTGAAGATGGCGTCCGGAGCTTCTCAAGTGTAGTTGCGCATGCGCGCGTTGCGTCCGTGCGGCCGCTGGGGTAATCAGCTGTTGTCTGTCACTATGTGCAGACACGCATGCGCCGGGATGCGATCCTGCTAACAGCTAGCTATTAGGATAGTGGGGGAAGCTCTGGGACTGTGGTTTGGGAGGGTAAAGCTTGTGAATTGTCATAGTTACCTGTGGAGGTCCATTGGGGGAGTATCTATCATATTTACCTCTTAGTTGGTGAAACCATGGATTCGTTTGTCTATAGTTCTCATATTTACCTATGGATGTCCATCTGAGCAGTGTCTGTCATAATTACCTCTAGATGATGACCATTGTAGTAGGCTAAAATGATATGATCTATTCAGTTCCCAATTAGGAATTATGATGAGGATCAATATCTGCTCTAGAATAGGAATAGAGGTATTGTTAGAGCTGTTTATTTTAGGAAAAATCAATGTCTGTAGCTTATATGTTATCTGTGGTTCATGGGGTAGTTCATGTGATGGATCTGCACCCAAAGAATAAGCTGTGTATATGCTGTGTATTATATAGATGGAGGTTCATTTATGATTGCCCGTGGGCACCGTTAGCGTCGCCGCATTGGTTTAAGTCTATGAGCTGTAGGGATTATATAAAGCTTCCTATGTCATAGTCCCGATTTAGACCCTTAGGTTCGAGTGTTTGGAAGCGGTGTATCCACATGGCTTCCCTGCTCATGAGGAGGCGTGATAAATCTCCGCCCCTTCTGGGAGCTGTTACTTGCTCCACTACCTGGAACCGTAGTTGGGCGATAGTGTGACGTTTGGCTGTGAAGTGTGCAGGAATGGGCAGGTGGTTGTTTTCACATCGGATATTAGACTTGTGCTGGCATATTCTGTCCCTAATGGTCTGTGTGGTTTCGCCTACGTAGGTCAGGCCGCATGGGCATTTGATGGTGTATACTACATTGGTTGAGTCACATGTAAAGTAACCCCGTATTGGGATTCCTTGTCCTGTGAGAGGGTGGAAGATTTTGTCCCCCTTTGTGACATGTGAACATTGCGTACAATGCAAGCAGGGGAAAGTGCCCTTGCGTTGTGTTTGTAGCAATAGTTGTCTTGGGTTCTTGATGTTGGAGCCCACATCTGCCCTCACAAGCATGTCTTTTAGGTTTTTGGGGCGTCTATTGCATGGTAAGAACGGAAGTGAAAATGCCTCGATGTGCGGGTACGCCTGATGTAGGAGGTGCCAATGTTTCCGTAAGATATGTTGTATCTTGTGGGCAAAGGGGTGAAATGTGTGTACAAAGGGTACCCTTTGGGTCTGTTTTTCCCTGATTTTTTGACTGGGTTTTAGGCATTCTTTTATTACAGTATCGGGATAGCCCCTGTTTATGAAGCGTGTGGACATTTCATCCAATCTCTTTTCCTTAATTGCCATGTTATCGACTATGCGGGATATTCTTTGGAATTGCGATCGTGGAAGGGATTTTTTCATACTGGTAGGATGGAAACTGGAGTAATGTAATAGACTATTGCGGTCGGTCGGTTTGGTGTAGAGGTCAGTATGTAAAGTGCCGTCGAGATCCTTGGAGACTGTAGTGTCAAGAAAGTTAACTGATGTACTGCTATGGTGTAGGGTGAACTGAAGTTCAGGCCGGATGGAATTCAAGTAGGTGAGGAAGTTTTGTAGTGATTCTGTAGTGCTGTTCCATATGCAGAAGACATCGTCTATATATCTTTTCCAAATTACTACGTGTTGTTGGAATTCTATGTTCGTGTAAATATGGTCCTCCTCTAGCGTGGCCATGTAGCAGTTGGCGTATGGTGGTGCCATGTGTGCCCCCATTGCGGTCCCTTGTTTTTGAATGAAGAATGTGTCTTCAAATAGAAAATAATTTTGGGTAAGTACAATTTGGAGGAGGTCCATACACAGTGAGGAGATTTCAGGTCTGGTGCCCGTTGTCTCGAGTAATCTCTTAGTGGCGGCTAGACCCTTGCTGTGTGTAATGGATGTGTAGAGGCTTACAACATCAAGGGTAGCCAAAATGCAGTCTGGTTGAACCTGTTTAATGTCCCTTATGAGGTGCAAGAATGTGGACGTGTCAAGGAGGAATGACCTGGTGGTTTTAACTTTCGGTGTGAGGACCTTTTCAAGGAATTCAGAGATGGGAGATAGAATGGAATCAGAGGATGAGACAATAGGGCGTCCTGGGGGTTTGTTTAGACGTTTGTGGACTTTGGGCAGTATGTACATAACAGGTGTAATCGGGTGTTTTTTGGACAGATAAGATATTGTTTCATTGTCAATGGTGCCCTTGCCTAGGTGGGTTGTCAGTACTTGTTGGATGTTGTCCCTGATGGCTGCGATGGGATTACGTGATAAACGTTCGTAAATGTTAGTGTCATTTAGTTGTTTATGGATTTCCTCAAGGTAGTCCCTTTTGTCCATAACCACCAAAGACCCGCCCTTGTCGGCCGGCTTGATGGTTAAGTCCTTGTCCTTTTGAAGGCATAATAGGGCATTACGTTCATCCTGTGATAAATTGGACTGACATGAGAGTTTTCCCCTCTCAATGTCCCTCCTGAGGTTCCCCATTTCCCTCGTAACCAGTGTAATAAAAGTTTCAACTGGGTGTGAGTTCTTGGGGGGGTTGTAGGTGCTCTTCTGTTTAAGGCCCAGCTCTTTTGAGGAAATCAATGCTCTCCCCTCGTCCACAGTGGTGCGGTGAGGGGGAGACCACTTGTCCTCTTTGCCGAAGTGGACCTTCAGCCGTAGGTTCCTGAAGAACCTATGGAGGTCCAATTCGGTCTGGAAGGTGTCGAATTTGTAGGAGGGACAGAAGGAGAGGCCCTTCTGAAGTACCTGTATTTGTGTAGGTGTCAGTGTTTTGGAAGAAATGTTTATGACTAAAGATTGCAAGGATGTCTCCATTACCTGCGATCTGGTCGTAATGGCATTCCGGAATACAGGCCTCAGCCTCCCGGACCGCACGCCAGATAGGGACACAGAGCCCACACAAAAAGCAGCATCCCTGCCAACCACAGAGGAAATTATTCTCATCCAAGCTTTTTTTCGGATTCGATGCGGCAGTAATCCGGGTAAGATACTGACAATGAAAAAGCAGTAACTGAACTACTTTTCTATATAATATTCTTATCGAGACAATAGCCTGTCCTAATATGTTGTATATTCTATACCCAGTCTGACTTAACAATGTGTTGTGAAATCCTTGCCCAGCAGACTCTGCATGTAATTAGACTGTCGAACCACTTGTGATGAAGCATTCTTTAACCTAGAGCAAATGATATGTAAGCTTGTTTTTGTACACCACGTTCAATTTTGGTTTCTACAATGCAGTCCTTAGATTACGGCATTAGCACAATCTCTGTCCTGCTCCGCAAATTTTGTTCCTTAACCCCACCTACTGCTACCCATTGACCAACTCTGTAACCAGTGAAGCACCACAGTCTCACCATGGAAAAAGCGCACCACCTCAAACCACCTACTGACCACAGACCACTCCGATGATGATCCTGCTGGATCGCAGACCACTCCGATGATGATCCTGCTGGATCCCCAGATGACAGCAAACGCTCTCTTCACGTGCCATATCGACACGTCCCCCTTTTTGTGTATAATATATTCGATATACTACCTGTTATTTGTCTGTGACGCACCTATTTGCGATATTATATGCACTAATTGATCCTATACCTTTGTGATTACCATATATTTATCTATGACACTTTGTATGCCTCTCCAGTTGCACTGAAGAAGGCTTCTCAGCCGAAAACGTTTTGACTGGAACCGCACTAAAATAAAAGCTTTGCATTGAAACTCAAGTGGAGTACAGGAGTCTTTATATACCCCATAATGTACCAGTATAAAATGCCCCATATATCGTGCCCCAGTAGATGCCCTCAGTGTCCCCCATAATTTGCAAGTATAAAATACCCCTTCTTAGTGCCCCCCGTAGATGACTCCATAGTACTCCTCTCCCCCCTTATCCATAGTACCCACCATGTGTCCCAGTATAAAATGCTACTGTACAGAGCCCCCCATATAAAATACCCCTTCTTTGTGGCCTCAGTAGATGCCCCTATAGTGCCCACCAATAACGTGCCAGTAATAAGTGCCCCCATCATGTGCCAGTAATAAGTGCCCCCCATCACATGCCAGTAACAAGAGCCCCCCATCATGTGCCAGTAACAAGAGCCCCCAAATACGTGCCAGTAACAAGAGCCCCCCAATACGTGCCACTAATAAGCCCCCCATCACGTGCCACTAATAAGCCCCCATCACGTGCCACTAATAAGCCCCCCATCATGTGCCACTAATAAGGCCCCCCTTCATGTGCCAGTAATAAGCCCCCCCAATGTGCCAGTAATAAGCCCCCCCCACCAATGTGCCAGTAATAAGCCATGCCCCCAATGTGCCAGTAATAAGCCGCCCCCCAATGTGCCAGTAATAAGCCGCCCCCCAATGTGCCAGTAATAAGCCATGCCCCCCAATGTGCCAGTATTAAGCCACCCCCCCCAATGTGCCAGTAATAAGCCACCCCCCTAATGTGCCAGTAATAAGCCATGCCCCCCAATGTGCCAGTAATAAGCCGCCCCGCCCAATGTGCCAGTAATAAGCCATGCCCCCCAATGTGCCAATAATAAGCCGCCGCCTCCCCAATGTGACAGTAATAAGCCGCCGCCCCCCCCCCAATGTGCCAGTAATAAGCCGCCCCCCCAATGTGCCAGTAATAAGCCGTCGCCCCCCCCCAATGTGCCAGTAATAAGCCCCCCCCCATGTGCCAGTAATAAGCCGCCGCCCCCCCAATGTGCCAGTAATAAGCCATGCCCCCCAATGTGCCAGTAATAAGCCATGCCCCCCCCAATGTGCCAGTAATAAGCCATGCCCCCCCACAATGTGCCAGTAATAAGCCACCCCCCCCCCCCCAATGTGCCAGTAACACTGTTGTGTAAAAAATAAAATAAAAATCATACTTACCTCCATGTCAGCGATGCGATGCAGGCCTCTTCTGGCCTGTGTCCCGCGCTGTATGGCTCAGGCGGCGCAATGACATCATCACGCCGCCTGCGCCGGCCTCTGATAGGCTGCCGGCCTAGTGCCTGCAGCCTATCAGAGGAAGGGGAAGGGACACGCCTCTCCCTTCCCTGCACCGCGGCAGCACAGGCCGGCAGATGACTATGGAGATGAGCGCAATGGAAGCGCTCATCCCTCTGTGCCCGGCGGCGGCTCACTTGTGGGGGGCATTTTAGTTGGGGGGGCACATGGGGGGACACAGCATGATGTAGGGGGGGGGCCGTGGCTCCCTCTGGCCCCCCCCTGGCGACACCACTGCAAACGTATACTTTAAACTGTGTAAATTGAACACAATGAGACAGTGTTACATCACCTGTGCATAAGTGTCAGCAATAGCTGTAATTAATAAAAACTCACATAGCGGGGACAGACATGCGGCGCCAAAATCCGCGTCCTCCAAGTCAGACTGCACATGTCCAGAAGCCTAGCAACCGCAACTCAAACAAACAGAGCCAGGAGACGCCACCAGCGTCACATGATTGATCACATGACCATCCAGATGACTCGTGCAGCCATCGCGAGAATACGCCGAGAGCAGCGCTTCGAATCGCCACGCCAGCGGGGAAGAGCAAGCACACACAGGCCAACAACACCAGTGAAACTGGCGTCGTTGCCCCAGCAACAACTGGCCGCACACCGGAGGCAAAGCGCATACCAACTAGACAAAAGGGCAACGCAGTCACAACTGTAGAGAGATGGGGAAACAGAAGGCACAAAAAAAAGGATCAAAAGACCAATAGATAGATATAACGGATGTCTAAATTTGATAGGTAAAGACATCCATCTAAACGCTGTACTAAGGATATCTACTGGAGCAATCATGGGACCCTTTGTATTGAAGCACACAAGGGGAGAGAAACCCCTATAAGATAAATACCAAACATCTAAAGGGTAAATAGAGGGGGCCCAGTAGTTATATCATTTCCACGATCATCACTACGGGCCTATAGCGAGATAGAGGCCCAGGACACATCCATGCCCAAAGCCTTCTAACCCAAAATCACCCCCAAACCCTGAAAACAGGTAAATTAGGACCACCACTCACTTATCAAAACCCTATACAAGCGGCCAGAATAATTGATAATAAATCTAAAATTATTGTGCCCTATGAATCCCCTCCCTCACAAGATCCATATGAAATTTGACCCAGGATCCCGCGTCCGCTATCTGTCCAAACCGCTGCGAAAGCATTGATAAATAAAAAAGAAGAAAGAAAGAAAGATAAATATAAATACATTTATCAAAGTTGTATATAAAATAAATGACACCAATTCAGTTCACATAACCAGAACAGAAATAACAAAGAACCAACAGGAGGATGAAAAGCCCACATCTACATCACACTCCATTTGAACTCGACATTAAGACCAAATGGTCTCAGAGCATTTAGGTAATGGATCCAACATAGCTCTCTCTGTTTGAGAGCCAATGTCCGATCACCTCCCCTCCTTGACAAATTGATCTGATCCAAAATCATGAATTTCAGGACCTTCTCACTATGCCCCGCCTCAACAAAATATTTCAGAACTGGCAAATCTATCCTTTTACGTCTAATAGAGAAACAGTGGTTGTTTAAACGTGTCTTCCAACATATATGAGACCACATGGACACGAAAGCACATAAACAACATATGCTCTGTCGCATGTCAGAAATTGTCGAATATCATAATGGGTTCCTGATGTGGGATGAATAAATTTGTCACCCTTGATCATAAATGAACAGTTGACACAATTCAAACAGGGGTAACATCCCCTTCTACGAGACCCAATGTAAGTTTGTACAAAACCCTTAGTCGGAATGTCAACCCGAACCAATTTGTCACGCAAATTGGTGGGGCGCCTATAGGATAAAAGGGGAGGTGCAGTGAAAGCTGCAATATGTGGCAGATTACTTTTCAAAATAGACCAATGTTTGCGAATGATCTTAGCAACCATACCACTTTGTTCAGAATACATATATATAAATGGAATCCGTACCGCTTTATTGGATATGGTGTCAGTTCTAATCTGCTGCGGATACCTAACCCTATCCAAATGCTTATCGATCACCCGAGAGGGATATCCTCTCTGTCTAAATTTATGCACCATCTGAGCATAACGAGTAGGTAGTATTTCAGGATCCTGTACTATCCTCTTAACTCTAAGCAGCTGACTATATGGTAATGAATCAATGGTAGATCTAGGATGACAGCTATTGTAATGCAACAAAGTGTTACAATCAGTTGGTTTGGTAAAAATGTCTGTGGATAATTTGTCACCAACCAAAGAAACCATGGTATCCAGGAATTGTACTTGAGTGTCAGAATGTGTCAGAGTAAATGAGATGTCGGGATCCAACTGGTTCAAAAAAGTGTGAAATAACTCCAGAGATGTAGAGTCACCATGCCAAATAAAGAAGACATCGTCTATGTACCGTCAACACCCCAGTACAGGACTGAAGTAGTGGGATACATAGAAAAGGTCCTCCTCGAGGGCCGCCATGAAGATATTAGCGTAAGTGGGCGCCAAACATGACCCCATGGCGGTCCCTCGTAACTGCAAGAAAAAACAAACCATGAATATGAAATAATTGTTCCTCAGTACCAGATCCAAAAGTTAAATAATAAAATCCTGACACTCCATGGAGTATTCGCTGTCCAACAAACTCCTTCGGACAGCAGACACTCCCCTTTGTGTGGTCAATAGAAGTATAGAGACTTGTGACGTCAAAAGAGGCCACAAGGCAGCCATCAGGTAATGTGATATCGGAGATCTTTTCAAGAAAATCACCCGTATCTCTAATGTAGGATCTAGCACTGATAGTATATTTACGAAGTAAACGATCCAAAAAGATGGTGATATTGGAGAAAATGGATCCAGTACCAGCAACAATAGGCCAACCTGGAGGGTCAACCATAGACTTATGGATCTTTGGCAACACGTAAATGACAGGTGTACGTGGATGCTGTATAACCAAAAAAGTATATATACACACACACCTGTACATATATATATATATATATATATATATATATATATATTATAAAGCTAAGTGTATGTATGTGTGTGTATGTATTAGGGATTGACTGATTAATCGGTTTTACCGATATTATCGGCCGATATTCAGGATTTTTAAAGTTATCGGTATCGGCATCTATTTTGCGATCTGTGTTCCCTCAGCAGCACAGGGGAAAAGGAAGCAGTGTCTCCCTCCCCCTGTGCTGCTGCTGCCACCAATGAAAGGAGAGAGGAGAAGAGGAAGGGAGGGGCTGTGGTCACTGCGCCACCAATGATGTTAACTCACTCATTCATTCAAATTCAACAGGAGGCGGGAGCTGGCTGCAGAATCATATAGCCTCACCCAACCTCTATGACAAGTAGCTGCCATACGTGGCAGTTAACCCCTGCCACACCTGAGGGATTAACTGCCGTGGTTCGCAGCTACCGCTCATAGAGGTCGGGTGCGGCTTATTGATTCTGCAGCCAGCTCCCGCCTCCTGTATATGAATTAATAGGTGAGTTATCTTCATTGGTGGCGCAGTGCCCCCCCAACCCCAGTATTAAAAACATTGGTGGCGCAGTGCACCCCACCACCCAAGCCCACCAGTATTAATCATTGGTGGCAGTGGTCCCAAGGACCCCTCCTTCTCATTGGTGGCAGTGGCAGCTTCTGATTGGAGCCCCAGCGGTGTAATCCTGGGGCTCCGATTGGTTACCATGGCAGCAAGAAAGCTACTGAAGCCCTGGCTGCCATAGTCAGCTCCCCGCTCCCTAATATGGTGAATAGGACAAGGGTTCTAGCCCCTAAGGCAGCTAAAAAAAAATTACAAAAAAAGCTACATGTTAACAATAAACATGTTATTTTCTGCAGATTTGTGTAGGAATTTTTAGTTTTTTCAAAAATGAAAATGCACAGAATATCGGTATAAATTATTGGCTATCGGCCTGAAAGTTCACAGATTATCAGTATTGGCTCTAAAAAAAAAATCAATATCGGTCGATCCCTAGTATGTATGTCCGCTAAAGGAATCCGCACCATCGCATTTACACACAGGTACATCAGGCGTCCGGGAAGGTTTTAGACCGGGTCTTAGCTCTCCAGCACATACCGTTCCTGAGATATTCCCATAAAATGCAAATATGGCATATCACATGACCTATATTAGCCAATAGAAGCCTGCAGGTCTTTCTCTTCATATCCCAATTGCCATACACATGGTCACATGACCCTTATCAGCCAATAGAAGCTTGCAGGCCCTTAGTCTCCACATACACACAGTTTTACACTAGGTTCCATAACAACCCAGCCATTTTTCTTCACTGCTGTAGGTCAGCTTTAAAGGGGCAGGGCGCTGTGGATGAAACTGTTAGGCTGGGTTCACACGGGCGTTGCGGGTGCGTTGCGGTAAAAGATGCGGGTGCGTGGCGGGAAAATGCACGACTTTCCCACGCGAGTGCAAAGCGTTTTAATTCATTTTGCATGCGCATGAGAAAAATCTGCATGTTTGGTACCTAGACCCGAACAAGGACTTCTTCACAGAAGTTCGGGTTTGGGATCGGTGTGGTGTAGATTTTATTATTTTCCCTTATAACATGGTTATAAGGGAAAATAATAGCATTCTTAATACAGAATGCTAAGTAAATTAGGGATGGAGGGGTTAAATCTTCTTTCATCTTCTTTGAGGACCTGGGAGGAAAAGGACCTTTGGTGACGTCACTGCGCTCATCACATGGTACATCACCATGGTGATGGACCATGTGATGAGCGCAGTTATGTCACCAAAGGTCCTTTTCCTCCCAGGTCCTCAGAAAAAAAGAAAGAAGACGAGTCGGGCTGCACGAACAAGTGCATGAGGTGAGTTTATTTTTTAATTTTTTAAATTAATTTTTATTGGTGTTTCAAAAATTCATTACAATCATCAACAATATTAATAGTTTTTACTAGGGATCGACTGATATTGATTTTTTAGGGCCGATACCGATAATTTGTCAACTTTCAGGCCGATAACCGATAATTTATACCGATATTCTGGGTATTTTTATTTTTGAGGGAAAAAATTTTTTCCTACACAAATCTGCTGAAAATGTATGTTTATTGTTAACGTGTATTATTATTTAATTTTTTTTAAAAATCTTTTTCATTTATACTTAATATTTTTGTGTTTTTTTTTTTACTAACTTTTAGCCCCCTTAGGGACTAGAACCCTTGTCCTATTCACCCTGATAGAGATCTATCAGGGTGAATAGGATCTCACACTGTCCCTGCTGCTCTGTGCTTTGTGCACACAGCAGCATGGAGCTGACTATGGCAGCCACGGCTTCAATAGCGTCCTGGCTGCCATGGTAACCGATCGGAGCCCCAGGCTTACACTGCTGGGGCTCCGATCGGAGGAGCAGGGGAGAGGGGATCCTGTGGCCACTGCCACCAATGATTAATACTGGGGGAGGGGGGCGCACTGCGCCACCAATGTTTTTACTATTGGGATGGGGGTGGGGGGCGCACTGCGCCACCAATGATTAATACTAGGGGGCTTGAGGGAGGGGGGGGCGCACTGCGCCACCAATGAAGATACCTCTCTTTCACATACAGGAGGCGGGAGCTGGCTGCAGAGTCACATAGCCGGCTCCCGACCTCTATGAGCGGTAGCTGCGATCCGCGGCACCTAAGGGGTTAACTACCGCGGACCGCAGCTGCCGTTCATAGAGGTCGGGAGCCGGCTATGTGATTCTGCAGCCAGCTCCCGCCTCTTGTATATGAATTAATAAAAGACTCATCTTCATTGGTGGCGCAGCGGCCACAGCCCCTCCCCTCCTCTTATCTTCTCTCCTCTCAATGGCGGCAGCGGCAGCAGCATCACAGGGGGAGGAGACACTGCTTCCTTCTCCCCTGTGCTGCGGAGGGAACACAGAACGCGCTGAGAGCAGCGCGTTCTGTGTTCCCAATACGTTATCGGAATATCGGCAAAATAGATGCCGATACCGATAACGTTCAAAATCCTCAATATCGGCCGATAATATCGGTAAAACCGATAATCGGTCGATCCCTAGTTTTTACATTATAAAAACAGTATACATACAGTTTATAAGTTACCCGCCCAATTACCCCAATGCCTGTTGCTCCCCAAGGGGGAAAAAAGAGAAAAAAATATATAATAATAATCCCTCCTCCTTAACCCACTGCCTCTCCCCCTACCCCCCCCCCCCCCCATCCCCATCTCCCCCAGGCATTTCACAGTTCTTAATCATTTCAGCCTTTCAACCACTTTTGCCACAATCTAAAGAATCTAGTTTTTTCTTTATCGATACCAAATGGAATTCTTCTCTGATTATATAAATTCTAGCAATATACTCCCATTCCTTGGCCGTAGGTAACACACTACTACCCCAATGTCCAATAATGCATTTCCTGGCCTGAAACAAGAGTTTAGCTGCTATTTCTCGCTGATTTGAGTTATCTATCCCGTCCATCACTCCAAAAATGAATGTTTCAAACTCTACCGGGACTCTGAACCCATGATATGTCTCTATTCTTTTGTTTACCTTCCACCAAAAGTCTTGGATCTATCTACATGTCCAGAGTATATGGACATCGTCCACACCTATCTGTCCACATTTTTTACAGCTAAATTCATTAGGTTTATAGAACTTCATCAAATCTTTAGGGGACTAGTATAGTCAATATAATATGTTAAATTGTGTAACCCTATGGGAGAAGTTATGTGAAACCCCATTTTTTGCGTGTATCACCTTCTCCCAAAACTCTATCTGTTGGGGAAAAAACTTCTTCCATTTGTACAATAGACAGTTAGCTGCTCTTTTTTTTGTCTTCTGATATAATAAATCTTGATTTATCCTTGATATCAGCTTCTTACCCACTGTTAGCTTAGATATATTTTCTATAGGTTGTGGGAGGGTAGATATAGACACTCACCTAAAGAATTATTAGGAACACCTGTTCTATTTCTCATTAATTCAATTATCTAGTCAACCAATCACATGGCAGTTGCTTCAATGCATTTAGGGGTGTGGTCCTGGTCAAGACAATGTCCTGAACTCCAAACTGAATGTCAGAATGGGAAAGAAAGGTGATTTAAGCAATTTTGAGCGTGGCATGGTTGTTGGTGCCAGACGGGCCGGTCTGAGTATTTCACAATCGGCTCAGTTACTGGGATTTTCACACACAACCATTTCTAGGGTTTACAAAGAATGGTGTGAAAAGGGAAAAACATTCAGTATGCGGCAGTCCTGTAGGCAAAAATGCCTTGTGGATGCTAGAGGTCAGAGGAGAATGGGCCAACTGATTCAAGCTGATAGAAGAGCAACGTTGACTGAAATAACCACTCGTTACAACCGAGGTATGCAGCAAAGCATTTGTGAAGCCACAACACGCACAACCTTGAGGCGGATGGGCTACAACAGCAGAAGACCCCACCGGGTACCACTCATCTCCACTACAAATAGGAAAAAGAGTCTCCAATTTGCACGAGCTCACCAAAATTGGACTGTTGAAGACTGGAAAAATGTTGCCTGGTCTGATGAGTCTCGATTTCTGTTGAGACATTCAAATGGTAGAGTCCGAATTTGGCGTAAACAGAATGAGAACATGTATCCATCCTCTGATGGCTACTTCCAGCAGGATAATGCACCATGTCACAAAGCTCGAATCATTTCAAATTGGTTTCTTGAACATGACAATGCGTTCAATGTACTAAAATGGCCCCCACAGTCACCAGATCTCAACCCAATAGAGCATCTTTGGGATGTGGTGGAACGGGAGCTTCGTGCCCTGGATGTGCATCCCTCAAATCTCCATCAACTGCAAGATGCTATCCTATCAATATGGGCCAACATTTCTAAAGAATGCTATCAGCACCTTGTTGAATCAATGCCACGTAGTTCTGAAGGCAAAAGGGGGTCCAACACCGTATTAGTATGGTGTTCCTAATAATTCTTTAGGTGAGTGTATGTTCCCTTTCTTAACGACGCCCGGAGGGCTTGTTTCAGTTGTAGATAATAGAGGGTCAAATCTCTATTTCCAATTCCGCAGGTGTTTATAAGGTCTGAATATTCAGTATATAGTATATGCGTGTGCAGGTCGATATATCTACAGTGTTTGAACAGAGTCAATCACTTGCAGTATAGACCCCAAGGAAAAAATGAGGGAAAAAGAGCGCCAAACCCCGTGTCAAAGGGCAGTTAGAAATTAAATGGAATTAAAATAGAAAGCACCACTCGCAGTGATAACTACTATATTGCACAAAATGTATCATAAAACAATAGTGTGGAGTAAGGATAGTGGGTACTCAGGATAGAAGACCCTGAATGTACACGGCTATAGAGAGAGGACCGACTAAAACCATATAGAAATAATAAAAATAATATAGATGGTATAGGTAGAAATGATAAAAATGTGAAGTGCCCCTCAGGGCAATTTCACACAAAAATAACTCTCACTTCAATGGGGGGTAGTTATCAGGATAAGCATAAAACACCTGTGACTTGAACCCCCCCCCCCCCCCCGGCCAGGATCGCATGTAGAGTCGTAGTGATGGAAGGCAGCAAAAATCTAGTGCTTCTGATCAATCACCTTAATTATGCATATGTGGCTCATATGAGCCACATGACCAGCTGCCCACAAGCCGCACTAAATTGCTAACAAGAAGGATTATTTCAATATATGTGCAGCCGGTCATGAAGAGGAACCAGCTAGGTTACAACCCACAGTAGGCAGTTTAGGGTCATATATGTGTCTTCCTACAGCAACCGCACACATAGTCCATTTGATACAATAACACAATTAGGAATGCCTTCCGATTAATGTAGATTCCAGTAAGTATGATTAGCACCATTGAAGAATTCCCCGGTGACACGCGGTTAGTGTAGTTAACACCTCTATGTTAGCAGTCCAGACAGTCGGTTAGCAGTAGATGTCACAGTCCGGTTAATATATTAGCACACAGCCAAATAACAGAGCCCACACATCTCTACTGTAGTGAAACGTATTTGGCAAGCAACAGTTAGTTAGATTAAATCATGCAGTGGCTGTGGGTTCCTGAGTTCAGCTTATCTGGCAACTTATATATGTAATAGCATACCAACAATACTGCCGTGCTCACAATGGCTATTCACCCTCAGCACACGGCAAGAGTTTTCCCCGTTCAGCCCCTCAAGGGGCACACGGGTGACGTTTAAGTTATTCGCTTTCAATAGGGGCCTCAGCGGATCTCCGATGCAAGGGAGCCCGAACCAGGTACACAGGGAGAGAAGGAGGGGGCTCGAAGAGGTTACTCTATTACACACCAGTCTGTCTTTGACCGGAAGAATCAGCCATGATATCATATGCAGTTTGAAAACAGAAAGACATTAGGCATTTTATGTCCTTTGTTTTGCTGTAACGGTCTCCCCTCTTTCTTACCGCCCTTACTTCCCGAGTCTCTGAGTTCCCCCTGTCCTGGGGGTAAAAATTAAAACCGAATAGTGCTCCCATCTAGAGCCAGTCTTCCACTTGTCCCGATCCCTCCACCGCCCCCACACAATACCCTCCCGCAGCGTCAGCTTGGATCCAGCCAGAATCCCCTCAGAACCGGCCTCTGTGCGTCTCACCTTAAGGCTGATCCTGGCAGACCGGGGGGATACAGGTGCGATGGACGGAGGGAGGGGGCGGGAGGCTCCAAACGCTCAGGCTTTCAGCGATCCAACTTCCGGCGCCACGATCCAGCCACCACAACTCGCTTGTCGTTCAGCATCCAGAGGTCGGCCAGGAAAATTAACCCCATCCAACAGGGCAAGGGGACCGTAGGCAGGGAGACAGCAAGGGCGCAGGATAGTCTCAGGGGACCATGCAGTGAAGTCGGAAACGGCAGAGTCGGGAGCGGTGTACTGCAACTGTGGCTACATCAATTCCACCACAGTGCGAGCTGGTGCAGGCTAGTGCGGGCGTCCGCACTCATGCTCCTCCTCTGCTTTACCACTAAGATGAGTTTAATTTTTATATATTTTTTTTAACCCCTCCATCCCTAATTTATTTAGCATTCAGTATTAAGAATGCTATTATTTTCCCTTATAACCATGTTATAAGGAAAAATAATAAAGATCGGGTCCCCATCCCGATTGTCACCTAGCAACCATGCGTGAAAATCGCACCGCATCCGCACTTGCTTGCAGATGCTTGCGATTTTCACGCAGCCCCATTCACTTCTATGGGGCCTGCGTTGCGTGAAAAACGCACAGTACTGTGGAGGTCACTAATAAAGGGGCGGCTGGTATAGAGGTCAATGTTAAAAAGAAGGGCGATGTGGATGTTACTGATAAGGGGGCAGGCCGCTGTGGAGGTCACTGTTAAAGTGGCGGGCACTGTGTAGGTCACTGTTAAGGGAGGAGGGGACTGTGGAGACCACTATTAAAGGGGCAGCGGGATATTGTGTGCTAACTGTTAAAAGAACAGGATACAGTGGAGGTCACTGTTAAGGCAGCGGGGTACTGTGGCAGTCACTGTTAAAGGGGCAGTCGCTGTGGAGTTCTCTGTTAAGGGGGCTGGGAATTGTGGAGGCGAGTTAAGGGGCCTGTAACCTATGGTCAGTGCTAAGGGGCGGGTGCTGTAGAGGTCACTGTTAAGGGGGCAGGCCCCTGTGGAGGTCACTGTCAAGAGGGTGGGCTGCTGTGGAGGTCCCATTTTAAGGGACGGGGCACTGTGGGGGGGTCAGTGTTAAGGGATGGGGGGCCGTGGAGGTCAATGTTAAGGGGGCGAGGTGCTGTAGATGTCACTGTTATAGTGGATACTGTCAATATCTTTTAACAACACACACAAACATTAAATGAAATAGATAAAATGTACCCATGCGAAGCAGGGTCCTTCAGCTAATATATAGAGTACAGACCAAAAGTTTGGACACACCTTCTCATTCAAAGAGTTTTCTTTATTTTCATGACTATGAAGGCATCAAAACTATGAATTAACACATGTGGAATTATATACATAACAAACAAGTGTGAAACAACTGAAAATATGTCATATTCTAGGTTCTTCAAAGTAGCCACCTTTTCCTTTGATTACTGCTTTGCACACTCTTGGCATTCTCTTTAGCTTCAAGAGGTAGTCCCCTGAAATGGTCTTCCAACAGTCTTGAAGGAGTTCCCAGAGATGCTTAGCACTTGTTGGCCCTTTGCCTTCACTCTGCGGTCCAGCTCACCCCAAACCATCTCGATTGGGTTCAGGTCCGGTGACTGTGGAGCCCAGGTCATCTGGCGCAGCACCCCATCACTCTCCTTCATGGTCAAATAGCCCTTACTTTCAAAGTTTTCCCAATTTTTCGGCTGACTGACTGACCTTCATTTCTTAAAGTAATGATGGCTACTCGTTTTTCTTTACTTAGCTGCTTTTTTCTTGCCATAATACAAATTCTAACAGTCTATTCAGTAGGACTATCAGCTGTGTATCCACCTGACTTCTCCTCAACGCAACTGATGGTCCCAACCCCATTTATAAGGCAAGAAATCCCACTTATTAAACCTGACAGGGCACACCTGTGAATTGAAAACCATTTCAGGGGACTACCTCTTGAAGCTCATCAAGAGAATGCCAAGAGTGTGCAAAGCAGTAATCAAAGCAAAAGGTGGCTACTTTGAAGAACCTAGAATATGACATATTTTCAGTTGTTTCACACTTGTTTGTTATGTATATAATTCCACATGTGTTAATTCATAGTTTTGATGCCTTCAGTGTGAATCTACAATTTTTATAGTCATGAAAATAAAGAAAACTCTTTGAATGAGAAGGTGTGTCCAAACTTTTGGTCTGTACTGTATATATGTATATATATATATATATATATATATATATATATATATATTGTAAGAAGGTACCTGGAATCAACATGCATTTTATGTGTCTGCAGCAGCTATTGCTAATTGACACCTTGAGATTTAGCATGGCTGTCATAGCTGATACGGGACGGCTCTTGCTAGGAGTAGTCAAAGTGTTGGGTGGGTTACTACTCCCCATGTTCCAGGCCGGGTTTTGCCAGGCATAAAAAATCAGCCAGCACTGCCAGGTGTGGTGGATTTACAGTGGAACTCAGGAGTCTGTGTGCTATGAACTGAGGGCTGTGCTGGTATTTGAAGCTGGCTGGAGGACTCAGGCCCCTCTAAAGGCGAACAGGCCACCTATGGACTTGATGAGGCTGAACTGCTAACAGTGTGTGAATTAACACCCACGAGAAAAGGTGACTTTTAGTGTTGATCGAGCATGCTCAGACGAACACCAATGCTCGAGTCTCCTCCTACCCAGCCAATAAACGTGCAGGTAAGTACTGGCCTTCACTGTAATGCCATAGCCATGTTGGTTACTGGCATTACAGTGATTGGCTGAGCTCAGTGTTAGGGCTCATTCAGACGGCCGTATGCTGTCCGCAAAAATACTGAATGCTATCCGTTTTTTTTGCGGATCCGCAAAAAAACGGATCTGCAAAAAAACGGATAGCATTCAGTATTTTTGCGGACCCATAGACTTCAATGGGGCCATGTCCTGATTTTCACGGACAAGTATAGGACATGTTTCATTTTTTTTGCGGATTCGCAAAAAAACGGATAGCATTTAGTATTTTTGCGGACAGCATACGGCCGTCTGAATGAGCCCTTAGTCAGGGAGAGCTGTGCTGAAGAAGGGAAAGATAGTGTAGGGAGTGAATTATTATTATTTTTTTAAGTTGAAAAACTTGTCAGAGACACCACCCTGTCTTCCACCAAGCCCAGTCTTAGTAGCCAAGAGTCTGGTCAACACAATACTCACCCTGATTCTCCTTCCTCCCACCATGAAGAGTCTTGCCAAACAAGTGATCCCACACTCTGATATTCCGAGGAGCTCTTTTATGCACCATTCCTTCATTTGGGCCTCGGACGAACATAGGCCGGGACGGTTCGCCAACAAAAGTTCACGAACCGCAAGTTCGCGGCAGGCCCCATTCACTTTAATGGCAGGCGAACCTAAAAAACCTTCAGCTCATATTTGCAGCCACCAAATAGTTAGTAGAAGTGCACAAACAGTTCCACAACATGGACAGTGACATACTAGACGGGGATCAATGACAAAAATTCCAACAAAAATATGTATCTTAATCAGGGGACATGTTTATGCGTCTTAAAGGAAAATTCTCTGAAATGTGCCATGTCGGAGCCTAGAATTTTTTTTTATTTTAGGCCACAGGAGTACGAGACTTAAAAATTAGGCATTCACCTGACATAAAAGAAATTCTGATTATGTGGTTTGAGGTACATTATGCGGTCAATGGATAAAAATTTTACTGTAGGACACTGGACTACAGGCCCCAAACATTAGGCATTCACTGGACAGAAAAGATCAAGTGATTATGTGGCCAGAGGTATATTACACGGTCAATGGATATAAATTTTACTGCAGGCCAGTACAAATACAGGTCAAATACATATGTTTAAAAGAACAAAAAATATATATTGGATTAAATACATGGCTAACTAAATCCCCCCTCTTGAAAAAGCTCCTAATGATAATAGCTGAAATTTGATAAAACGTGGTCGTCACTGGTGTTGAATTCCTCCGAGGCCCCAACAATTATTCATTCACCGTACAGAAAAGAACAAGTAAGTATATGGCTGGAGGTAGATTACACAGTCATTGGATATCAGTTTTACAGCAGGCCAGTGGACTACAGGCCCCATAAATTATGAATTCACCGTACGGAAAAGAACAAGTAAGTATGTGGCTGGAGGTAGATTACATGGTTATTGGATATCAATTTTACAGCAGACCAGTGCACTACAGGCCCCAAAAATTAAGCATTCAGCATACAGAAAAGAACAAGTAAATATGAGACTATAGGTAGATTACACGGTCATTGGATATCAATTTTCCAGCAGGCCAGTGGACTACAGGCCCCAAAAATTGTGCATTCAGCGGACAGAAAAGAACAATTAAGTATGTGGCTGGAGGTAGATTACACGGTCATTGGATATCAAATTTTACTGAAGGCCAGTACAAATACAGGTCAAATACATATGCTTAAAAGAACTAAAAATATAAAATTGGATTAAAAACATGTCTAACAAAATCCTCCCTCATGAAAAAAAACCTAATTATAATAGTTAAAACATGTGGTCACTGGACGAGGGGCAAGCCAACAGTTCCATGGCAAATTGTGCCAGCTCTGGCCACATGTCAAGCCTGCACACCCAGTAGTCCAGGGGTTCCTCGCTTCTCAGAGTGTCCACATGGGCCGTTAACTCAATGTATTCGGACATCTGTCGGTCTAGGCATTCCCTGAGGCTGGATCCAGAGGGCGGCTGTTGATGGGTTGGCTGCAACAATGATCTCATATCCGAAGTGACCAACACATCTTCAAACCGCCCTCTTCTTTCATGTGCTGTTGGAATGGTACCTGCAACTGTTACTCTGTGAGTGGAAATTCCTCTGCCAGCGCCTGCAAAATCAGAATGCAGCATTTCTCACAGCAAGGCCTGGAAGTGCTGCATTTTGACAGCCCTCTGTGATGCTGGTAAGATGTCTGCCATTTTGTGTTTGTACCCGGGGTCTAAGTACGTTGCCACCCAGTACTGGTCCTTGCCCTTTATGCTTTTTATAAGGGGGTCCCTCTTCAAAAACTGGAGCATAAAAGGCCCCCATTTGCACTAAACTGGAAGTGGTGGAGTGGCCTGGCTCCTGCTCATTGTCCAGGATAATATCATCCTTAGTCTCCTCCCCCCAGCCACGGACAGCACCAGGGATCCCAGAAAAGTTTTCTTGCTCCTCCTTCTCCACCCCGCCACCATCCTCCTCTGACTCCTCTTCAGACTCCTGTTGACTTGTCTCAGATGGAGTAGCCCCCCTGGGAATTCATCCAGCATTGCGACTTCCTCATCTTCCTGCTCCTGCTCCTCGACGGCTTGATCAATGACACGACACAATGCACACTCCAGAAAAAAGGCGTAAGGTACCATGTCACTGATGGCTCCCTGGCTGCGACTGACCAGTTTGGTGATCTCATCAAATGGCCGCAGAAGTCTGCATGCGTCGCACATGAGCAGCCACTGGAGCGGTGAGAAAAGAAAACAAGCTCCCCAGAACCTGTCCTGCCGCAGAGTTCGTACAGGTATTCATTAACCACCTCAGCCCCTATGGCTTAAACACCCTGAAAGACCAGGCCACTTTTTACACTTCTGACCTACACTACTTTGACCGTTTATTGCTCGGTCATGCAACTTACCACCCAAATGAATTTTACCTCCTTTTCTTCTCACTAATAGAGCTTTCATTTGGTGGTATTTCATTGCTGCTGACATTTTAACTTTTTTTGTTATTAATCGAAATTTAACGATTTTTTTGCAAACAAATGACATTTTTCACTTTCAGTTGTAAAATTTTGCAAAAAAAACGACATCCATATATAAATTTTGCTCTAAATTTATTGTTATACATGTCTTTAATAAAAAAAAATGTTTGGGTAAAAAAAAAATGGTTTGGGTAAAAGTTATAGCGTTTACAAACTATGGTACAAAAATGTGAATTTACGCTTTTTGAAGCAGCTCTGACTTTCTGAGCACCTGTCATGTTTCCTGAGGTTCTACAATGCCCAGACAGTACAAACACCCCACAAATGACCCCATTTCGGAAAGTAGACACCCTAAGGTATTCGCTGATGGGCATAGTGAGTTCATAGAACTTTTTATTTTTTGTCACAAGTTAGCGGAAAATGATGATTTTTTTTTTTTTTCTTACAAAGTCTCATATTCCACTAACTTGTGACAAAAAATAAAAAGTTCTATGAACTCACTATGCCCATCAGTGAATACCTTGGGGTGTCTTCTTTCCAAAATGGGGTCACTTGTGGGGTAGTTATACTGCCCTGGCATTCTAGGGGCCCAAATGTGTGGTAAGGAGTTTGAAATCAAATTCTGTAAAAAATGGCCAGTGAAATCCGAAAGGTGCTCTTTGGAATGTGGGCCCCTTTGCCCACCTAGGCTGCAAAAAAGTGTCACACATGTGGTATCTCCGTATTCAGGAGAAGTTGAGGAATGTGTTTTGGGGTGTCATTTTACATATACCCATGCTGGGTGAGAGAAATATCTTGGCAAAAGACAACTTTTCCCATTTTTTTATACAAAGTTGGCATTTGACCAAGATATTTATCTCACCCAGCATGGGTATATGTAAAATGACACCCCTAAACACATTCCCCAACTTCTCCTGAATACGGAGATACCACATGTGTGACACTTTTTTGCAGCCTAGGTGGGCAAAGGTGCCCAAATTCCTTTTAGGAGGGCATTTTTAGACATTTGGATATCAGACTTCTTCTCACGCTTTGGGGCCCCTAAAATGCCAGGGCAGTATAAATACCCCACATGTGACCCCATTTTGGAAAGAAGACACCCCAAGGTATTCAATGAGGGGCATGGCGAGTTCATAGAAAAAAAAAATTTTGGCACAAGTTAGCGGAAATTGATTTTTTAGATTTTTTTCTCACAAAGTCTCCCTTTCCGCTAACTTGGGACAAAAATTTATATCTTTCATGGACTCAATATGCCCCTCAGCGAATACCTTGGGGAGTCTTATTTCCAAAATGGTGTTATTTGTGGGGTGTTTGTACTGCCCTGGCATTTGAGGGTCTCCGCAATCATTACATGTATGCCCAGCATTAGGAGTTTCTGCTATTCTCCTTATATTGAGCATACAGGTAATGATATTTTTTTTTTCCGTTCAGCCTCTGAGCTGAAAGAAAAAAATGAACGGCACAGATTTCTTCATTCGCATCGATCAATGTGGATGAAAAAATCTCTGCCAAAAAAAGAAAAAGGAGGGGAAAGGCGTCTGCCAGGACATAGGACCTCCGCCCAACATCCATACCCACTTAGCTCGTATGCCCTGGCAAACCAGATTTCTCCATTCACATCAATCGATGTGGATGAATAAATCATTGCCGGGATTTTTTTTATATATACAAAGTGTTTGCCAAAGTATATGAACACCGCCGCCTCCTCAGCTCATATGCCTCGGCAAACGTATCTTTTACTGCAGAGGAGAAATCTCGTCTTGCAGCGCCGCATACACCGACTTGCATGTAATCTGACAGCAGCGCAATGCTTCTGTCCGAATGCACATCAGTGCTGCAGCTAGTCGATCGGTTGGTCCACCTGGAAGGTAAAAAAAACAAAACAAAAAAGAAAAAACCAGGCCGCAACGCAATAAATTTATTAACTTTTGAACAGAACATATAAACTTTTTTTAACTTTTTTAACTGAACGTTAACTTTTTTACTTACCGGTATTTTTTTTTTTTGTTTAGTTTTTTTTACCTTTATAGAACAAACCTCTCCTTCCCCATAGGACAATGTGCAAAGCGCAAATCGCCCAAAGATGTGGCGAAGTACGTTATGCACTTTATCCCAGGTGAAAGGAGAGGTTTGCAGCAGCTGTGAGTAAAAGGGCCCTAATAGCCCTGTGTGCCTGTCCTGTGAGATGCAATCCCTATGCTAAGTGTACCTGTGTGTGGTACTTCCGGAAACACTCTCCATAGCATAGGGCAGGGTGGTCAGAACAGTCAGGACAGAAATAGCGGGTGTCACGCCTTATTCCACTCCTGCTACAGACACAACATCTTTTTCGGGGTGACGGTTGGGTTGAGGTACCAGGAACGACACTGGGGAAATGTCGCTCGTGTAGACGGCTAACTACACTGGTGGATGGGGCCACTGGATAAAGGAGGTTCTCGATGATCTCTTCCTGGAATTTGAGGAAGGATCGTGTTCTCCCAGCCTTACTGTAGAGAACAAAACTATTATACAGCGCCAATTGAATTAAATATACAGACACCTTCTTATACCAGCGTCTGGTTCTGCGGGAAACTAAATACGGAGACAACATCTGGTCATTGAAGTCCACCCCTCCCATGGGCGCATTATAGTCGTGGACACAGAGGGGCTTTTCAATGACACGGGTTGCTCGCTCAATTTGTATTGTCGTGTCTGCGTGAATGGAGAAGAGCATGTAAACGTCACGCTTGTCTCTCCATTTCACCGCGAGCAGTTCTTCGTTACACAAGGCAGCCCTCTCCCCCCTTGCAAGACGGGTGGTTACAAGCCGTTGGGGGAAGCCCACGCGACTAGTTCGCGCAGTGCCACAGGCGCAAATCCGTTCTAGAAACAAATGCCTAAAGAGGGCCACACTTGTGTAGAAATTGTCCACATAAAGATGGTACCCCTTGCCGAATAAGGGTGACACCAAGTCCCAGACTGTCTTCCCACTGCTCCCCAGGTAGTCAGGGAAACCGACCGGCTCCAGGGTCTGATCTTTTCCCTCATAGATCCGAAATTTGTGGGTATAGCCTGTGGCCCTTTCACAGAGCTTATACAATTTGACCCCATACCGGGCACGCTTGCTTGGGATGTATTGTTTGAAGCCAAGGCGCCCGGTAAAATGTATTAGGGACTTGTCTATGAGGGGCCGAATTTTGTGGAGCCGGTCAAAAGCTGGGTGGCCTCTGGGACGGGAGGTGGTGTTGTCGCTAAAATGCAGGAAACGGAGGATGGCCTCAAATCGTGCCCTGGACATAGCAGCAGAGAACATGAGCATGTGATGAATCGGGTTCGTGGACCAATATGACCACAATTCATGCTTTTTAGTTAGACCCATGTTGAGGAGAAGGCCCAAAAAAAATGTAAGTTCGGAAACTTGGACTGGTTTCCACCGGAAAGGCTGGGCATAAAAGCTTCCCGGGTTGGCGGATATAAATTGTGTGGCATACCGGTTTGTCTCTGCCACGACTAAGTCCAAGAGCTCCGCAGTCAAGAACAGCTCAAAAAATCCCAGGGCCGAACCGATTTGAGCCGTCTCAACCCGAACTCCAGACTGGGCGGTGAAAGGGGGAACTAATGGTGCGGCTGAAGTTGGTGACTGCCAATCAGGGTTTGCCAGCACCTCAGGGATTCTAGGGGCTCTACGGGCCTGTCTGTGCGGTGGCTGCGACGGGGTAACTACTGCACGTGCCACCGTACCAGCTTCAACTGCCCTTCTGGTGCACCATGTTGTACGGTAGTGCTGGTACTAGGTCCAGGGAGGGCTGCGCTGCTGGTGTATGCTCACCACGTGATCCGGCAGCGACAGCCCCACTCTGCTGCTCTTGAAGCGGATCCTGCACAACCTGTGGTCTAGCGACACGGGGCCTGGTACGCCTGGTGCTATCAGGGACCTCCACCTCCTCGTCCGAACTTTGGGTCAGAGAGCCACTGCTTTCTACAGGTTCATATTCTGACCCGCTAGATTCGTCAGATGAGGGTTCCCATTCCTCATCCGACTGGGTCAGAATCCTGTAGGCGTCTTCAGAAGAATACCCCCTGTTTGACATTTTGGACTACTAAATTTAGGGGTATTCCCTGAGACTACCCAAGAAAAAAAGCAAGCCTGTCTTACAAAGGGGAGGCTAGCGAAGTACCGGAGGCCGCTGCGGTTGATAAAAAATATCAAAACTGATTTTTTTATCGCCGCAGTGCGTGTAAAATGAATGTGCAGTGATCAAAAAAATATATATTTTTTGTCACTGCGGTGGGGCGGGCGTGGGTGAACGCACGTGTGGGCGACCGATCAGGCCTGATCGGGCAAACACTGCGTTTTGGGTGGAGGGCGAGCTAAGGTGACACTAATACAATTATAGATCTGACCGTGATCAGTTTTGATCACTTACAGATACTATAAAAGTACAAATGCTGATTAGCGATACGCTAAACAGCGAATAACTGACTGCGGTGCGGTGGGCTGGGCGCTAACTCACGCTAAACTACCTAACCAAGGGGCCTAAACTAATCCTAAAACCTAAATTTAACAAAAAATGGAGTGGCTCTACTGCTCCGTAGGGTGGAGAGGTGCTCAATATCTAGGTGTAAACTCCAAACACCAGAAAATAAAGAATTTCAAATAATATTGGAGATATGGCACTCAGTATCTGGAAAATTTTGCTCAAAACAAGTCGCTTTATTGATGCAATAAAATACTTAAAATGTCATACAAAGTACGTAATTTGTGCAGAAATTAAATAACATAATGATAAAAAGTCACAATCGACAATATAAAAAATCACTTATAGTGTATATATAAACACACATCAGACAGCAAATGGGTACTTGTCTGTAATCTGATTGAATAGGTCCAGAAGGTTAAATTCTCAACACTAGAGCACTGAATGCGTTATTGCTCAATAGTTTTCAATGAGAAATGTCACCATTGATTCGGTATACATCACCGATTATCATTATTGTAGTGCAGTCGCAGGATTTTCTGATTCAATAATAGAAGTTATTCCGAATATCTATATATCACAGTTCATGGAACTTATCGGATTAAAGTTCAGAAGATGTTAGCTCTAGGTGGCGTCCCACCCTTTTTTTCAAGCTATTTAAATCCCTTACCTCCACTTCTCAATGCGGTTTTTTCAATCACCGTTTCCTCAGCGCCCCAGATATTCGATTTCTCCTTACTTGTAAATCAGAATGTCTCACTCTGAGGAGTTTTCGAACTTGATATAGGACGAGTTTATCACTTAGGAGGTTATTGGTAAGGGAGGTGTAGCTGTAGATCTCCTTGCGTACGCCAAAAATGGTGGTAATGTGGGGTCCAGGTTCCTCCCAGACGCGTTTCGAAGTCCCAAGGGGTGCTGACTTCTTCCTCAGTGGTGACCTGGCTCCCCCTAAACCACCTCTTTTATACCATCTTTGTTAATTGGTTCCAAATATCCCAAAGATCAGTCCTGGATCACAATCCAGGTACCATAGTGACAAAATCTGGTCTGGATTATTACAATGTACTATACTCAATAATAAAATTGAATATTTTAATAATAAAGTAAATTCAATCAGCAATATAGCTCCCACATTTAATACATCGAAATCTTGCTAAAAAAAAACAAAAAAAAAAACGCATATGCGGTAATGATGCGGTTTCCATGCGTTTTTTTTATGGTCGATGCGTTTTTTTCAGAAAAGCTGCTGAAATTACATCCTTAGTCATTTACATAAGGGATTTAATGTTATTTGCTTCCTTACTCTCATTATTCACAATAACATGAATTAAAATGTATAAATGAATATAAAAAATATTTAATTAATAAAAGATGTAATAAATAAGTGCACCTTCGCATATTTTTTCATCTGAGAATAGATGGATCAAACTGACACAGTCCAACATGGAGGACTGTTGTCAGATTGGATGAACACGAGATTGTGGCTGAATGGGCGGTGGGTGCCGACCACCAAGGCACGGCCAGATGTACGTAATTAATATACCATCTGACCATGTGTCGGTGGAAGGCAACCACCCCAGGCTTTAATCTACTACAAAAAGCCAAAGATTTCTAACTCTGCATTTAATCCATGTGGTATAAGGGTGTCCAGTTCAAAAATCCATCTCGATTCTATTCTGGACATTTTCTCCACATGGTTACCTCCTCTCCAATCTACTTCCACTTTCTCTATCGCTGCAAAACATAGATCTGTTTGTTGACCATGATGTTCTTTGAAATGTTTTGACAGTGGGTGGTCCATGTGGCCTTTCCTGATATTATTGAGATGTTCTGCAATTCTTTTCTTTAATGTTCTTTTTGTCCTTCCCACATAGATTTTATTGCATGGGCAACTTATTGTATAAATGACACTAGTAGTATTACATGTGAGGTATTCTTTTATTGTATGTCTGAGTTGGTTAGTCGGGGATATTATTTCCTGTGTCTTTCGTGGGAACTTAGTCGATCGGCAGTTAATACAGGTGCCACATCTATAGAAACCTTTGATATCTAACATTGCCTGTATCGTGGGTTTGTTGATTTTCTCCTTTTTTATTGTAGGGGCTACCTTTAATCCTAAATTGGGGGCCTTACTGTACACAATGTGTGGTGTGATCGGGATCAATGAGCCTATCAGTCTATCTTCTTTAAGAAAATGCCAATGTTTTTTAATTATATGTTGTATTTTTCGATATTGGGCATTAAAGGGTAAGACCATTCTCATAGTCCCCTCATCTTTATTTTTCTTTTTCACTTTAGTTGGATTGAAGAAGGATTTTCTGTCTAATTCTCTCACCTTACTTAATGATGAGTCTACTAAAATTTCTGGGTATTCTCTAGTTACAAATTGTTCCTTCATTTTGCATGCTTCCTCTTCAAATTGCTCCTCTTTAGTGCAATTACGTTTTATGCGTCGGAACTGTCCATATGGTATATTTAGTAGCCATCTAGGTAGATGTCCGCTGGTATAGGGGATCATACTATTTTTCGCAACCTCCTTCAGAAAGGTATTACAGATTACTTTCTCTCCTTCAATTTGGATATTTAAGTCCAAGAATTCGATGTTTCCATCATATATCTTGGATGAAAGGTGTATATTTCTGTCATTCCTATTTAATCCATCTATGAAGGAGGCTAGCGAACTAGTGTCCCCATTCCATACTAGAATAATGTCGTCAATATACCTATACCATAGCACCAGGTCCGTCCCCAGTCGTGGTAAAACACACCTCTCCTCCCAATCTGCCATGAAGAGGTTCGCATAACTGGGGGCGAACCTGGCGCCCATGGCGGTACCGCACTTTTGCACATAAAAACTTGAGCCAAAACAAAAATAATTATGAGACAAAATGAAGTTAACACTTTCTTCTAGAAAGCTTATCTGTTCTTTTTTGAGTCTATCTTCCATTAATAATTGATCCTTCATAGCTATCGTCCCTTGTTGGTGGTCAATAATTGTATATAATGACCGTACATCTAATGTGCACATTGTCCACTTGGGGTCAAATTTTAACTTCTCTAGAATGTCTATAACTTGTGTCGTATCTCGGATGTAAGTTTTCATATTTTTCACTGTCGGCTGAAGATGGGTGTCAATATATTTTGACAAATTACTTGTGATAGAGCCAATTCCGGAAATTATAGGTCGGCCGGGTGGTTGTGTTGGGTTCTTATGTAACTTCGGCAGACAGTAAAAAATTGGCATTCTTGCCTGTGTGTCACATATGAATTCATACTCTTGTCTATTTATTATATTTTGGGAAAGTCCTCTTTCACACAATTGTTTCAACTCTTCTTGATAGACTTTAGTCGGATCGACTTTTACTTTCATATATGTACTCTCATCCTCCAATTGTTTAAGACATTCCTTGTTATAATCTTCCTCACCCCAAATAACAATGGCCCCTCCCTTATCTGCCGATCTAATCACTATTTTTTCTTTCATTTGTAGTTCCTTTATAGCTTTTATTTCTTGATTCGAAATGTTACATCCCCTATTGTTATTTTTGATCTTTCTTAGATCATATTCAACTGATTGACGGAAAGCAATGATTTCCTGACTTAATTCCTGTATAGGATACTTCTTAGATTTCTTTTTTAAATCCGTGTGGGTATATTCTTGTGTAACCGTCACTGGTCTCTCCACAGGGTTTTTAAGGTGATATTTTTTAAGACATAACTTTCTAACAAATTTCTCGATGCCAATATAGGCATCGAAATGATTTAATTTCTGCGTGGGTGCAAACTTGAGCCCCTTATTTAATAAACGCATCTGTGCTTCTGTAAGTGTTGTATTACTTAAATTAACCACTAAATTTTGTGTCATATCTTCTATCTGTGTTTTCGTGCCCCTCTTCCCCTTTCCCCGTCGTATCTTCTTCTTTTTCCCTCCCAATGTGTATCTCTCTGTTCCCGTATTGGGGATCTGTGTCTTGTGTTCTGAATTTCTTGTTGGTCTAGTGATTTGTGTCTCACCCTGTTCTGTATTCCTTGGTGAGTTGGTGTCCTTTGTCTTATGTAATTCTGTGCTCTTTCTCCATAATTGTGAATCTGATCTGGCAGTCTGTGTCGTAAATTGTAGTGATGTGTCCCTGGTGAATTCTGTTGGTGATTCCGTGCTGGAGAATGTTGTGACCTCTCTCGTGTGCGTACCCTGTGATGTGAAGGGGTCACATCTAAAAAATGTTCCTCTGTCAATAAATCAAATTTGTTACTAACCGGAATAGTATATTTATTATTCCGGTCATCTTTTGACCATAAAAAAAACGCATGGAAACCGCATCATTACCGCATATGCGTTTTTTTTTTTTCTTTTTTTTTTTTTTTTTAGCAAGATTTCGATGTATTAAATGTGGGAGCTATATTGCTGATTGAATTTACTTTATTATTAAAATATTCAATTTTATTATTGAGTATAGTACATTGTAATAATCCAGACCAGATTTTGTCACTATGGTACCTGGATTGTGATCCAGGACTGATCTTTGGGATATTTGGAACCAATTAACAAAGATGGTATAAAAGAGGTGGTTTAGGGGGAGCCAGGTCACCACTGAGGAAGAAGTCAGCACCCCTTGGGACTTCGAAACGCGTCTGGGAGGAACCTGGACCCCACATTACCACCATTTTTGGCGTACGCAAGGAGATCTACAGCTACACCTCCCTTACCAATAACCTCCTAAGTGATAAACTCGTCCTATATCAAGTTCGAAAACTCCTCAGAGTGAGACATTCTGATTTACAAGTAAGGAGAAATCGAATATCTGGGGCGCTGAGGAAACGGTGATTGAAAAAACCGCATTGAGAAGTGGAGGTAAGGGATTTAAATAGCTTGAAAAAAAGGGTGGGACGCCACCTAGAGCTAACATCTTCTGAACTTTAATCCGATAAGTTCCATGAACTGTGATATATAGATATTCGGAATAACTTCTATTATTGAATCAGAAAATCCTGCGACTGCACTACAATAATGATAATCGGTGATGTATACCGAATCAATGGTGACATTTCTCATTGAAAACTATTGAGCAATAACGCATTCAGTGCTCTAGTGTTGAGAATTTAACCTTCTGGACCTATTCAATCAGATTACAGACAAGTACCCATTTGCTGTCTGATGTGTGTTTATATATACACTATAAGTGATTTTTTATATTGTCGATTGTGACTTTTTATCATTATGTTATTTAATTTCTGCACAAATTACGTACTTTGTATGACATTTTAAGTATTTTATTGCATCAATAAAGCGACTTGTTTTGAGCAAAATTTTCCAGATACTGAGTGCCATATCTCCAATATTATTTGTAATCCTAAAACCTAACAGCCAATACTAGTGGAAAAAAAAAGTGACAGTTTACACTGATCACTTTTTTTCCTTTCACTAGTGATTGACAGGGGCGATCAAAGGGGTGATCACAGGGTTAATTGGGGTGCAAGGGGGTGATCTGGGGCTACAGTGAAGTGTTTGGTGCTACTCACAGTTCAGTCTGCTCCTCTGCTGGATCCAACCGACGAAAAGGACCAGCAGAGGAGCAGAGAAGCCATATAACAGATCATATTTACTAATATGATCTGTTATATGGCTTGTGATTGGATTTTTTGAAAATCGCCAGCCTGCCAGCCAATGATCGTTGCTGGCAGGCTGGTGACGAACTTGTTCTTTAACTTTTGCCGGCCCGCGATGCGCATGCGCGGGCCGGCTTTGAGAGAAATCTCGCGTCTCGCGAGATGACGCGTATATGCGTGACTGTGCGCAGCGCTGCCACCTCCGGAACGCGAATCTGCGTTAGGCGGTCCGGAGGTGGTTAACTGCACATTTCTGCTGGAGCAGCCTATCAAGCATATACAAGGTGGAATTCCAGCGCGTCGGGCAGTCACAAATCAGACGTCTGACGGGCAGGTGGTGTCGCCACTGAACGTCAGCAAGGTGACCCATGGCCATGTAAGATCTTCTAAAAAGGCCAGTGATTTTCCTGGCATGCTGCAAGACATCCTAGACCCCGATGTATTTGGCAACGAATCGCGGCATGGGTGTCATTTTGCCCTGTTTCAGCGCGCTCAGCAGATTGGCACTGTTGTCGCACTCCACTTTACCAACTGTCAAATGGAGCGGGGTTAGCCACTGATCGGCCTGTGACCGCAAAGCTGAAATGAGTGCAGGACCGGTGTGGCTTTTGGCTTCCAGGCACAACAGCCGCAGTACAGCATGGCAACGTCTCACCTGGCACGTCGAATAGGTTCTGGGGAGGTTGGGGGGCACAGCGTAAGAGGCGGTTGCAGGGAAAGGGAGGAATCAGCCGAGGAGGAGAAGGAGGATGGAGTAGGAGGAGGGGAAGAAGAGGCAGGCCTGCATGGAATCCGTGGCGGTAACACCAAATCCACACGGGTGCCACGGGTTGCATGCTTGACAGCCGTCAGAAGGTTCACCCAGTGGGCAGTAAAAGTTATGTACCTTCCCTGCCCGTGTTTGCTAGACCACGTGTCTGTGGTCAGATGTATCTTGGCACTGACACTGTGTGCCAGAGATGCATTCACTTGCCGCTGAATGTGGCCATATAGCTCTGGAATGCCATTCTGGGAGAAACATAGTTACTTCTGCAGGTAATAAATTGTGTCACCAAGTGTGTCACCCCACTAAATGACAGGTATACTTTAGGCTTTAGATGGGGTGACACACTTGGTGACACAATTTATTACCTGCAGAAGTAACTATGTTGTCTACTTGGTCACATGCCATTGTGGTGCCTTTTATATAGGGAAAACCATTCGTCCCCTATTTGAAAGGTTCAGAGAGCACTTGAATTCTCTAAAGACAGGAAAAGTATGCACCAGGCTTATTGAACATGTCCGCAATGCGCATGGTGGAAATCCGTGATGTATTTCCTTTGCTGGGATAGAGCAGGTGCCATTTATGCCCCGAGGTGGGGACAGGCACTGGGCACTCCTGCAAAGGGAATCAAGATGGATAATGAGAGCCGATGCCTCAGGTCCCTTGGGAATAAATGATAGAAATGACCTAAGTGTTTTCATTTGACATGTTCAATTCGCTACCTACTGACCGCATAGATGTGATTTTATTCAGCTGTGATAGCACATACTTATGGTTCCAAGGTAGATTAGCGTCTGGGTTGCCTAGGTAACCGGACGCTTTTACATGTATAAAGTGTGCGTGATAGCGCAATGAGGTCATTGGCCTGACGAAGCGCAAGTTCTCGCAAAACGGCCGTCGCCGCCAACTCCATCCGTGTATACCAGCACTGTATGCTCTAGCCCGAAGATTTTACACATGAACGAATAAAGCATCATTTTATCTACACTGGTGAGTGCTGCCTTGTCTATTGTTCTCCTCTTAGTTGTTATACCTGTTTTTGAGGCTGTGCACCACTGTATGTGTTTTTAAAGAGGCAGGTAGTTGAGGACCTGATGTATATGTCAGTGACGTTCAGCAGTGCCGCCTTATCTCTTGATTCCTTTACAATGTTTGTTATTAATGTATTAGCCCCCGCTTTGTTAATAATGTATTGGCCCCCTCTTTGTTATTAATGTATAGGCCCCCTCTGTGTTATTAATCTATTGGCCCCCTATCTGTTTTTAATGTATTGGCCCCCTCTTTGTTATTAATCTATTGGCCCCCTCTTTGTTATTAATATAATTTCCCCCTCTTTGTTATTAATATAATGACCTCCTCTTATTATTAATGTACTGGCCCCTCTTTGTTATTAATGTATTGGCCCCCTCTTTGTTATTAATGTATTGGCGCCCTCTTTATTATTAATATATTTTCCCCCTCTTTACTATTAATATAATGGCCTCCTCTCCACTCTTATTAGTATGATGTCCTCGGTGGTCCTCCTCTTTCTGCTCCTCCCCCACCCCCATAGTGCCCCCAATACCTCTGCAATTAGGTTAGGGTACATCAAAAAAATAAAAAAATACTTACCTCTCTCCATTACAGCTTGTGGCGTCCCGGTGCAGGTGTCCACGAACACCTGACTGTGCCTACCCGCGCCACGTAATCTCACGAGATCCAAGGCAGGAGGTCACAGTGAGGTAATCGTGACCGAGTCCTGCGCTGCTCTACTGCCTTATTGGCTTCAGGCCTAGTGGCCTGAAGCCTATGGGGCATAACGGAGGGGGCGGGAGCCATAGGCTCCCGTGGCCCTCATTGAAATTCCTGAATCCTGGTGCCCCCTGCAATTTGGCACCCGGGGCAACGGCCACCACGTCCCCACCCCACACTACGCCACTGCCCATGTGGAAAGACACATGGCAGAGCTGCACACAGACTAGATGTCCTCCCTCCAGAGAACCCAGGAGCCCTCTCACTAAAGGCAAAACATATATAGGACAGGAACAGAAGCAGTAGAGCACTGCCATGCAAACATGAACAAGACATTGAATGATACAGAAGACAGAGATGTCCTCCCTCTAGAAAACCAGAAGGCCTCTCACCGAAGCCATAGATAGAACTAGCGGATGCCTGTTCCCCAAGCAGAGTAGTCCATGGGCAAACTTTCAGACTTACACAGACAGGACGATTTTCTGGACCCTTTGCACGATGACACATGGTGGTCACAGACAAGACACGGAACCGAACTAGCAGATGCCTGCTCCCCATGTGGAGATAGTCCATGGGCCAACAGGCAGAGCTGCACACAAAACATAGAACCAGGCAAGGTGACCTTGAAGTCTTAGTAGGTAGCTTAGCTTTCCAGCAAGGAATGCTGCAAAGCTGCTGCTCCAACCCCTGCAGGTGATGTGTTATTGCAGTCATCATGTAGTGCCTGACCTAATAGAGTAGGGAGGGAACCACTTAAAAGAGATTGCTATGAAGTGGAAAGTGGGCTGATGCAGTGAGATCAAAGCGTGTATTAAAAACTGTTAACAAAAAATTAGTCTAGGCTGCAGCCAGGGGCTCCACAGCTATTTGGCCACAATTTGCACATACCTCAATGTTTTCTGTGAGGGAAAGTCATAATTCATGTCATAATTCTAGCATAATTGTAGTGACTAAATAGCAAAGGAAAAATAATTGACAATAACAGTGTTATTTTGCAGTACTGTAAATGAAATAGGAGTTAATAAAGGAATGGCCATTTTTAGACCCCAGTGTTTTGATAGCATAGAGTAGACATTGACATGGGTTTATAAATGGATTCCTGGAGCTTTCTTAAGATTTTGCTTTATATTTTATAATGAAATTCTCATCCATCTTTTCTGGAACGGCAGTACAATAATATAATTTGGCACAAATTCAAGATGGCCAAAGTGAACAATTAGGTTGATTTTGTAAATCTGACTGGTAATGAATAATCTAATGATAATATAATAAACATTATTTGACTGCATTAGTGACCTTCATTTGAATAAACCGATTACATTCAATTTCTGCCTTTGAATTAAATAGTTTATATTTCTAAGAGACGTTTAAAGGGCCAGCGGACATCAGATGATACATACTGCAGACTAATACAGTAAGAAAACACATCTATATTGCATTTTATTTTTAACATATCATGAAGACTATAAATAACAAAATCATTTGATAAAACTACCAAATAATAAAATGTTCTGTAGTACTTAAAAAGTTGTATTGGGCATCCCAGTTTATTAGCCAGATCGGCTGTATGAGGAAATCAAGCCATCTTTGCATTACAAGAATGGCCTTCAGTCTGAATGGCTGTAATATGTGACTGGCCTAGTCCTTCCAAGAATAAGGACAGTGTCTCAGATGACTGAAGCGCAGTGTGTATCAAATAGTCAGAGAAGTTCTGAAGGCCTATTGGGGGGAAGCAGAGGAATTGGTGGATTGGTGGCACCAGGTACAAAGCATTGCCTATATGGTACATTTTTCTTAAAGAGGTTGTCTGGTTTTAGGCGGAGACTAAACAACCTCTGGTATCGGCCTGAAATAATGAAAAGGTACAGTATTTCCCACACTATGAGCTGCATTGGACGATAAGACACACCCCAGGGTTAAACAGCAAACAATTACAAGAAAAAAAAGGTTTCTACTTACTCTAAGGATCCCTGGTGATTTATGAAGTATAGTAGCCAATGGTAGTAACTTACACACACAGCACTATTGCATATGTAACACCCCAGAGTTATGTTACGAAACTCTTTTACCCCGCTACAACCTGTTAAGGGGATTAACTTTGTCATCTAAAATTTCACCTCATATTCTCTCAAATGTGCATTGAAAGCCTTGTAAATATATATTGTTGTCATACTTCATGTTCACCAGAAGGTGGCAGCAATGTTAGCAGGGACTTAGTTACAGTTTAGTGTTTCTGAACTGGAATAGCAGAGTGGACTATGCCCATTTCCTGCCTCATGGGTGGGGAAGGAAGTTAAGTTAGTGTGCCAGCCACCGCTGCTAGGGGAAGGCTGTGTGTGTAGGAGCTCCCAGATATAGGGATCCAAAGCCAGGATCTTGTCTCGGCTGAGACAATTGATCATCATCCCCAGCCTGAGCCTTACAGCCTCAGCTGGTAGAAGCAAGCAGACAACTCCAGAATTCCAGGAAGAATCATACCCTGTGAACATAGCTGTGAGTACTGTCCAGAGACCCAGGAGAAGCCATATTCCTCCTCAGCTGACTAGTCCCACTACAGCAGAAGATAGTCAGTGCAGAAGCCAAGTTCCTGCCACATTACAGAGCTAACAAGCAGACGTCCTTTCCTGCAAAGCTCCAGGTAAATGATAGAGCAGAAGATAAATTCCTGCCACACATTGCCAATAGCTGCTGGGACCAAAGACTAGTGCTGTACCTTGCTTGGATGAAAACTACTACCAGTAAAGACAAGTTTGAACTTTACCTAAGGTCTGGATCTGGATTACTGCTGCAATTTCCTCTATTACTCCTACTAGCGCAACACTCATTTTATTGCAAGTGAGCCAGGATCCAGGAGTCCAGCTGTACCCAGGTAGGAGACACCGTTGACACTATTGCCATTATCAAACAGAGACATTACACCACTCTGGCATTCCTAACCTGGTGCGTGAGTAACAACACCTTAAAGGGCCCTGTGACTGTACCCTGTGCATGCTGAAATTGGCGTCACAAACAAAACTATAGACTATCATTTACACCTGACCCAGCCATTGCATATTATTGGCGTCAGAGTGCATATCCCAATCCGGCTCTATTGCACATACACACCTAACAAACACAGCCCTGTTACATTCATACAACAAACACCGCCCTGCCACATGCAAACAACAAACACAGCTTTGCGACATGCACACTCACAACTCTGCTATATGCACACAAAGACAGCTATGCTACATGCACTCTCTCACACACACAGCCCTGCAAAACACACATATAGACATATAGTACATTTTTACTAATATACATCCCTGTAGGGCAGTGGCGTACCTACCATATAGGCAGACCATGCAGCTGCTATGGGGCCCGTGAGAAAGAAGGGCCCGAAGTGGAGGAGAGGCCCCGCCCCCTAATTGCTCCTATTTATCTTTCTAAAGCTAAAAGACCTTTGATGATGTCATCAGAGGTCCTGTAAGGGAACTGCACAGTGTAAAGTGTAGTTCCCAGGTTAGAACAGTGCATCTGCCAGGACCTGTGATGACATCATCTTCAACATCACAGGTCCTGCAGAATCTAGCAAAGGAACTGCATAAAAAATGGTGTAGTTCCTAGGTTTCAAAGGTATATCTGCCAGGACCTGTGATGACATCATCACAGGTCCTTCAACCCCTAACAGCAAGTATTAGAAGTTCACAAGCAGTTCTGCATTGATCCATACAGACTGGAATGGAGTGGTAAGAGGAGGTCCTCCACTTTTCATAATTTACCCACCCCCCCCCCACTCCATGCCCTGTTTTTACTCATTGCTTACTCATGTATAATACTTCAGACAGTTACAGTGACCACTACCTCATGTACCTCACACACACAGTGACCATAATGTATAACTGACCACAAATTTCTGTAAACACTGCAGCTACAGTATTATATCTTCTATGTCTCACATCAATACACTGCTCTGTGTGTATATATATATATATATATATATTGTGGGGATCCGCTCTGGTAGGCAGTGGTAGCGAGTGCAGTATAGAGGCATCACAGACCGGTCTTAGTGTAAAACACAATGCTTTGTTTATTCACACGGTGCATATTTGTGAAAGACGGTGCAGTTCATAGGGAGGGTGGTCACACACAGCAAAATAATAGTTCAAACACAGCAAGTCCCTGCTGCAGGCTGCTTGAGGCCTGTTTCAGTCACATAAAGCAAAGTCTATTTAAAGCCAGGAGTAATGTCACCTTTTCTCCTTGGGGAAGTAAGTCCATGGGTCCGGCTCCTAGCCACAGGACATGGATCCCTCCTGGATTCAGCTGCGGGTCCCTGCACACTCCTTTACAGGCCTCAGCACGCAGCCCAGCTCACCTCCACTCCTCCCTCTCACAGCCAGAGAACACAGAAGCTCCACACTGTCCACCACACCCTTGTTGCTGGTCAGGTTTTACCCTTCCCTGCAAAACCTGGCCTGGACCGTGGGGAGACAGGCACCCGCCCGCATATCTGCCTGCTCCCAATAAGAGCCGGCCCGGATCCGTTGTTAACAGCGTAACCGCTGCAAAATGCACTTTTCCGGCTCTTACTCCAGCGGGGCCAGGACCCCCGCTGGCACGTACCTCCCGTTTACCACCACCCCAGGTACTCTCCTACATATCCCCCCCCTTTGTTCAACCCTGAAGGGTTGCACACCCTGTGCAATCCTGAGAGGTTGGACACACGTACAACAGTGTACCCGGGACAGGGCATCGGCATTCCCCTGTAAGCGGCCTGCCCTGTGTTCGACACTGAACTTAAAATTCTGGAGGGATAAGAACCACCTGGTGACCCGGGCACTCCCCTTCTTGGCCCGGCTCATCCACTGAAGAGGGGAATGGTCGGTCACCAGACGGAACCTTCTCCCTAACAGATAGTACCTAAGGGACTCGAGGGCCCACTTAATGGCCAGGCAATCGACTACGGCCTGTACCTTGGGCAGGTGACTCTCCCAGTCCTGGCTAAACACGATGATGTCGTCCAGATATGCCGAAGCATATGGACGATGGGGCCGTAGTATGACGTCCATCAATCGCTGGAAGGTGGCTGGAGCGCCATGCAGGCCAAAGGGCAAAACTTGGTACTGAAATAACCCCTCGGGGGTGACAAAGGCAGTCTTCTCCTTTGCCGCCTCCGTGAGAGGCACCTGCCAATATCCTTTTGTGAGGTCGAGGACCGAGAAATAGCGAGCTTTCCCTAGCCGTTCTATGAGCTCGTCTACCCGGGGCATGGGGTAGGCATCGAATTTCGACACTTCGTTGAGCTTTCTAAAGTCATTGCAGAAGCGCAGAGTACCTTCAGGTTTTGGGATGAGGACTATGGGGCTGGTGCACTCGCCCCTTGACTCCTCAATCACCCCTAACCTCAACATCGACCTTACTTCTTCTGAAATGGCCTGTCGCCGGGCCTCCGGTACACGATACGGCTTTAACCGTACCCTGACGTGGGGCTCGGTGACGATGTCATGTCGGACTACCGAAGTTCGACCAGGAAGCTCAGAGAACACGTCCCTATTTCGACTCACCAACTCTTTGGCTTCCTGAGCTTGTTTGGTCGACAGACCACCCGCTATCTTTACCGTGGAGGTGCCCTCCGGGACCTCGGGTGGAGCTGGGATCTTCCCCGCAGACAAGACAGTGCTTGGGCCGTCCCCAATGAGACACTCTATCTCTCCTCGATTTCAGTAAATTTACATGATATACCTGTTCTGGCTTCCGCCGGCCTGGCTGGGATATCTTGTAATTCACTGGCCCTACCTTCTCTTTCACCTCGTAGGGACCTTGCCACCATGCCAAAAACTTACTGTCAATGGTGGGGACTAGCACCAGTACCCGGTCACCCGGGTTAAATGTCCGGACCTGGGCACTCCGGTTGTATACCCGGCTCTGTGCCAGTTGGGCGGCCTCCATGTGTTCCCGGACGATTGGTAGGACTGTCTCGATACGGTCCTGCATCTTTTCTATATGCTCTATAATACTCTTGTGTGGGGTGGGCTGTTGCTCCCACGCCTCTTTAGCGATGTCCAGCAACCCTCTTGGCCGTCGACCGTACAATAGCTCGAAGGGCGAGAATCCCGTAGAGGCCTGGGGCACTTTTCGCACTGCGAACAATACGTACGGCAGCAACAAGTCCCAATCCTTTCCGTCTTTGGCTACGGTTCTGTTAAGCATAGTTTTTAGGGTTTTGTTAAAGCGCTCCACTAGTCCGTCGGTTTGAGGATGGTATATGGACGTGTGTAACCGTTTAACCCCTAAAAGTTTGCAGAGCTCCCTCGTCACCTTAGACATGAAGGGTGTCCCCTGGTCGGTCAGGATCTCTTTTGGAATCCCCACTCTTGCGAACATGCCCATGAGTTCTTTAGCTATGAGCTTAGCTGAAGTATGACGTAGTGGGATCGCTTCAGGATATCTGGTGGCATAGTCTAAGACCACCAAGATATGCTGGTGCCCTCTGGCCGACTTGTTTATGGGGCCTACCAGATCCATCCCTATTCTTTCGAAGGGGACCTCAATGATGGGCATGGGTACTAGGGGACTGCGATAGTGGGGTTGGGGGCTCGTCATCTGACACACTGGACAGGATTGGCAAAACCTTTTGACCTCCTCATAAACCCCTGGCCAATAGAACCTTTGCAGAATCCGCTCTTGGGTTTTTTTTACGCCCAAGTGTCCTGCCAGCACGTGGGAGTGGGCCAAGTCCAGTACCACACGGCGGTATGGCTGGGGTACCACCAGCTGCTCCACTACCTCGTGCCGCACTTTGTCCACCCTATACAGCAGGTCCTGGTTAAAAGCTAAATGGGGAAACACCGAGTCGGCCCCTGGGTGCTGAGCCACCCCATTTACCACTGTCACCCCTTCCCTCGCCCGCAATAATGTCGGATCCTGGAGCTGGGCGGTCCCGAACGTGTCACGGGATACCTCCAGGTCCGGGATGGACGGGGTTTCCACGGATTTGCCTGCCAACACCTCTAGGGGAAACCTATCGGGATGACACTCTACAGGTGATGTGGTGACCCCTACGGCTGGTATCCCCGCATCGGGATCCTCGGGCACTGGGCCAGATTGTCGTCTGTCCCTAAGGGAAGGCATATCGCTCTTCCATAGAGTCCAGAATAAAGGAAAATCCCTTCCCAGTATGGCGGCATAAGGGATTTGGCGTCCCACTCCGACGACATGCTGCACCTCTTTGCCCAACACGGACATGGTAACCCTGGCAGTGGGGTACTCCCGGCGATCCCCATGGATACAGACAATGGACAGGGTTTGCTTCTCTGGGAGTGTCTCAGACACTAAGGACTCATGCACTAGGGTTACCAGGCTCCCAGAGTCCAGCAAAGCATTAATCGGATGCCCATCGATCAAGACTTGGCACAAAGGTGGCATATCGGCGTCCGGCCAGGCATCTGCGGTACATACAGGCGGGCAAAGAAAGAGACCGGCGAGCGAACCCGCAGTCCATGGGTTCAGGTGTTTGAGGACAGTTCGCTGCCCTATGTCCCAGGCCGTGGCAGTGCCAACATTGAATCCCCGTGGTCCCTCCCCGGTCTCTCTTCCCTGGAGTAGGACTAGCCTCCCCCCCCTTTGTGGTTGGGTCCCTTTTTCCGGATCCCTAGCCTGAGAGGGAGCCTGACGGGATTCCCGTACCTGCGTTGAGTCCCGCACCAAGTCCTGGGTCGCCACATACCTCTCGACTAGGCTTACTAACTGATCCAGGTTGCCGGGGTCTCCCTGACCAACCCAGCGCTGTATGGCCCTTGGCAGGGTCCGCACCAAACGATCGACCACCACCCGTTCCACCATCTGCGAGGGGCTCAATGTCTCAGGCTGCAGCCATTTTCTTACTAGGTGTAACAGGTCATAGGCCTGGGACCGAGCAGGCCGGGACTCAGAGAAGGCCCACTGGTAGACTCGATGTGCACGCACATAGGTATTAACCCCAAGACGAGCCAACACCTCCCCCTTCAGCCTCTTATAGCTCTTGGCTTCCTCCTGACTGAGGTCGAAGTAGGCCTTTTGTGCGTCTCCCACTAAAAATGGTGCTACTACTTCGGCCCACTGTTCTGCAGGTAACCTTTCCTGTTCCGCAGTGCGTTCGAAGACCATCAGGAACGCCTCGATATCATCCTCGGGGCTCGGGGCCCATCTTTCTTAACGCTGAGCGCACCTTATCCCGGGCAGCAGGTAGGACTGCGGTTCCCCCTGGGACGGCTTGTTGTTGTAACACACGCATGGATTCCTGCATAGTCGCCAGTTGCTGGGCCAGTAGACTATTTAACTGCCGCTGGTCTCTCAGGGCTTCCTCATGTCTCCGAGTAGCCTCCTCATTACTTTGCACCAAGTGTCTAATGGCTTCCTCCATCTTATCTGGAGCCACAAAACTTGCCGGCTTAATATATGACGTACAGTTCAAACAACACAATTTTTCGGCCTCACTGCTGTTTGCCCGCATCCTCCACCAATTGTGGGGATCCGCTCTGGTAGGCAGTGGTAGCGAGTGCAGTATAGAGGCATCACAGACCGGTCTTAGTGTAAAACACAATGCTTTGTTTATTCACACGGTGCATATTTGTGAAAGACGGTGAAGTTCATAGGGAGGGTGGTCACACACAGCAAAATAATAGTTCAAACACAGCAAGTCCCTGCTGCAGGCTGCTTGAGGCCTGTTTCAGTCACATAAAGCAAAGTCTATTTAAAGCCAGGAGTAATGTCACCTTTTCTCCTTGGGGAAGTAAGTCCATGGATCCGGCTCCTAGCCACAGGACATGGATCCCTCCTGGATTCAGCTGCGGGTCCCTGCACACTCCTTTACAGGCCTCAGCACGCAGCCCAGCTCACCTCCACTCCTCCCTCTCACAGCCAGAGAACACAGAAGCTCCACACTGTCCACCACACCCTTGTTGCTGGTCAGGTTTTACCCTTCCCTGCAAAACCTGGCCTGGACCGTGGGGAGACAGGCACCCGCCCGCATATCTGCCTGCTCCCAATAAGAGCCGGCCCGGATCCGTTGTTAACAGCGTAACCGCTGCAAAATGCACTTTTCCGGCTCTTACTCCAGCGGGGTCAGGACCCCCGCTGGCACGTACCTCCCGTTTACCACCACCTCAGGTACTCTCCTACAATATATATACACACACACACTGCATATATTACACAGTATTATACATGCAATATGTACAGATATATAGTATATACCGTAGTGTACTGATATGTGAGGTACGAGGTATAATAGATGCAGTGTGTACAGATATATAGTATATACAGCGGTGTACTGATATGTGAGGTACGAGGTGTCAATACACTGCTGCATAAATTATAAAACGCAGCAGCAAGAATAGTTCAATGAACAAAAGGAGGGGCTATAAAAGGGGAATGGGGGCCCAATTTAGATTCCTGCTATGGGGCCCAGTGATTTTTATGTACGCCCCTGCTGTGCGGTATATATTTTAATAGAAATACCTACTGCTGAAGGTCCTCCCCAAGCAGCAAGATGAAAGCTGTGTACTGCCAAGACCTTCCATGATGTCACCTGTGGGTGGGGCCAAACAGGAAGTGTAGCTTTACTCGTTTTCCTGCACTTCCCTTCTGACCCTGCCACCGGTGACATCATGGAAGGTCTTTGCAGTACATAGCTTTGTTCTAGCAACTTGGAGAGGAGTTTTGGCTGGAGGATTATTTTTTACTCTCACAGTCCTTTTGCTGCATGTGCTGAATGATCACTCAGCCTTCTCTCCTACCTGGACTGATCTCACACCAATTGCTATCAGACAGGGAGAGAGAGAAATGCCAACGCACATTGCTCTCACTGATCGGGCAAAGCGCGGCTGGAACACCCTGACTGGGAACTACACGTATAACATGCAGACTCTTTTTATCAAATTTTTTTTTGAAAGCGGGAAATAGAATACTTACCTGAGAGATCTTGCACCAACACTCTGGTTCTCATAGCCAGGCTCTATTTGCCCGGCTGCATCTGGGATGTCACATCAACATGTGGCCTTAGTGGTGCACCCAACGAGGCCAGTGATTGGCTGCAGCTATCACGTGTTGTTGATGCGATGCAGCCAAATAAATTGCTTGGTCTGGAGAATTAGAAGGGCAGCACAGAATGTGTCAAGTAAGTACTTACCTGATCTTTGAGGTGGATACTGGGGGGTTCTTTGGTTTCCCCCTGAAACTGGACAACCCTTAAAGGGGTTGTTTCACTTCAGTAAGTGGCATTTATCATGTAGAGGAAGTTAATACAAGGCACTTACTAATGTATTATGATTATCCATATTGCCTTCTTTGCTGGCTGGATTAATTTTTCCAGCACATTATACACTGCTCGTTTCCACGGTTATGAGCACCCTGCAATCCATCAGTGGTGGTCATGCTTGCACACTATAGGAAAAAGCTCCGACCTCTGTTAGCCGGGACTGTGGCAGAGCACATAGGCTCTGGTGCTGTTTCCTATAGTGTGCACGTACGACCACTACTAATGGATTGCAGGGTGGTCGTAACCATGGAAATGAGCAGTGTATAATGTGATAAAAAAAAATGAATCCAGCCAACAAAGGAAACAATATGGATAATCACAATACATTAGTAAGTGCCTTGTATTAACTTCCTCTACATAATAAATGCTATTTGCTGAAGTGATACAACCCCTTTAACATAATGCCAACTAGAGGGTTGTTTTACGCAAATTATGATGCCTCCTGGATTTCGTTTACAATGTAGAACATATACAAAAGATAGAATTGAGAAAAACATTTGGAAGCTAGTTCATTTTTCGCTTTGAATGTGGGGCGTTTTGGTTCTACGTTGTTCTTCACTGTACACGTATGACCTGAACAATGGTTAGATGACATGATAACTCACACAGATGGAAATTAAGAGAATTAATGGGTAAAAGTCTTGTTAATTTCTTATTCATTTCATTGATATTATCTAGTATTAGATGTCTATCATTCATCTCACGACAAGCTGCATTCATTTCCCATATGGTTTCTTTAACGCTTCGTTAAACTGAATGCATTCTCTATTTAGGCCCTATTCACATCAGCGTTCAGCCTTTCCGTTCTCTTGCTCCGTTATAGGAGCAGGAAAACAGAAAGGACGGATTCGGCTCATAACTGAGCCGAACGGAGCCTACGGACCTCATAGACCCCCATAGACTATAATGGGGTCCGTTAGGTTTCCGTTTAGAAGATGATTTTGGAGCGGAGACAAAAGTCCTGCATGCAGGACTTTTGTCTCCGCTCCAAAATCATCTTCTGAGCGGAAACCTAACGCACCCCATTATAGTCTATGGGGGTCTATGAGGTCCGTAGGCTCCGTTCGGCTCAGTTATGAGCCGAATCCGTCCTTTCCGTTTTCCTGCTCCTATAACGGAGCAAGAGAACGGAAAGGCTGAACGCTGATGTGAACATAGCCTTAGTAGTATATTTAAAAATGTAAAAAAGCTATGTAACATCAGGTTGTTTAAAACATTAGTAAATTTTACTTTCTGCTAGGGATTGTTGTGTGCCGTACATGATATCATCTCTGGGGTCAGTACATCGTCTAAGGGAGCTTCTTTCTTTCTGACATACAGATACAAATCAATACAAATGGGGAAAGGGCTCTGCAGTGTGAGAGCTGCTGCTCTCTGCCCTGCTGGCATTTACAATATTGCTTTCATTTTGGATGGCAAAATAAGAAATAGGAGACAGAGTGAAATGAACTGAGCTGTTATCCTAAAATATGTAAAAACATGGTCTATACAACAGAATGTGGATTACATTCCAGCATTATCATATTTTCACATGCACATTTCTTCTTGCCAATATGTTTTGCATCTAGCATCATTTAAAAAAAGTTACTGCACTGTAAGAATCCCAGTTCTGCCGCCTCCTATCGCCTATGAGATTTATTGCTTTAATATGATAGTGTGCACTGCTGAATTTAATAGTTGATGCGGCATGAGTCAAGATAATTGGATTATCGCTGTCCTTATTATAGATAACATGTCTCTTATGTGTCTTTCAGGCTCCAGAGGTCATCAGCAAGAATAAATCACCAATTTCAAATTATTGGTTTCAAATGCGGATGTCATTGGGGGGTTGATAATAGTAACATCATCGTTAAGGTTACAATTGCTCACCTTCACTCTTCGCAGTCTGCAAATGAACTCCAATTAGGAAAATGTTGAGCGTGTGGTTTACACTGGAAAAGTCCCATAAAGTCCAAGGTGACAGCCAGTGGTAAAGAGAATGGGGGCCAAGAGACTGATATACTGCTATTGGGGCATCCAAGTCTGATGTACTATCATGCGGTACAATATGATGGAGGGGGCATTTGTGACTAAGGACTAAGATCCGCCGAAAAAATTATCGCCAAAAAATGGATAGCATTCAGTATTTTTGCGGACCGATACACTTCAACGGGGCCATGTCCTGATTTTCACGGACAAGTATAGGACATTTTTTATTTGTTTTGCGGAACCGTGGAATAGAAAAGGGCCCCATAGAAGTGAATGGGTCAGCATCTAATCAGCAAAAAAACGGATCCGCATTTTTGCGGATAGCATACGGCCGTCTGAATGAGCCCTAATACTGATATGGGGACATACTTTAGCCATCGGACACCAGTTATGAGAGAAACTGGTGCCTAGTACAGTATGTGGGCTTGTGTAACAGACAGTGTTATATGGTAGCATGGTAGCGTGCACCTGCATCCTTATCTATATGCATTATGGAGGTGCTCATTTTAGGATTCCCCCCCACTTTTTTGTGTTATATAGGGGGGCATCCATTATAACCATTGATATAACAAGCATGGGAGGGTCATCTATGACTGATGCACTGGTTTGAGACTTAAAAGAGTATTCCCATCTGGACATTTATGGCATATTCCAATATGTACTGGGACCTGTTTCTTTCTTCATATGAGGCCCTATTGTGCACGGTCCAGAATTGAGAGGTTGTGGTACATGTGCAACACTTTCCGTTTATTTCAGCTGCACTTCTGAAAATAGCTGAGTGCTCCGATTTCACTATTTTTGGAAGTGCTACTGAAATGAATGGAGATAGCATTCAAATGTGTGGTCATCTCGACATTCTCTGACCAGGCACAACAGTGCCTTGTTATGAAGATAGAGGTAGGTCCACAAGTTGGGACCCATACCTATCAGACATTTATAGTATATCCTATTGCTATAACTGCTTGTAGAATACCGGCGCTGGCACAGAGAGGGTAAAAAAGTCATACATATATACAGGACACTAATTGTAAAGTCTCTACCTATATCTGATAGATGATCGTTCTGTAATGTGGTGTGGTCCCATTATTCCAATTAGCGCTGTATAGATCTAATGGAACGCTTCTTGCTCTAACTCACACCTCGCGCGCTGCTCCGGCCGGTAGCTAGCGCACGCGTGGAGGAGCCTGCAGGGATGAGTTCAGGAGCGTCTTCGTGTGACGTCACAACTTCGCTCTGGGTGCCTCCAAAGGACAAATTTCCATCCGATGTGTTTCTGAACCTATATATGTCTGAACCTATATGTCCTATGTCCTGTATATATGTATGACTTTTTTACCCTCTCTGTGCCAGCGCCGGTATTCTACAATCAGTTATAGCAATCAGTCATTTACTATCGGTGAGAGTAGGTTGGACACTCACCCCTAATACCAGGCAGCGGCAACCTAGGCGAATTCATCAGCCTCAGAGAAGCACCCGACGGCAGCGTAAGTGTCTCTGATTTCACAAATTCAGTATATCCTATTGATTTATGGATTTATGGAAGCTGGATTTCTCTATATTTTAGTGTCAAAGTTGGGACACTCGATCTAGGTGTTATCCGTGCTTACTAGAATTACCCACAGGTGAGCTGGAGTTGTGCTTTATTTTTATATCCTATCGATGTACCATAAATGTACCAGTGCACAATTAATTGGAAAACCAAAATTAATTACAAAATCCTAATTACATCTAATTACCATCTCTAGCTGTATATTAGATATACAGCAGTGCAGCCAGAAACATTGGGACTGTCTTATTAATATTTGCTTAAATAAAGATATACCAAACCTAGAGGATTAGGCTGGATATACTACAGAGGTGCCCGCTGTTTAGAAGATTTGGCACAACTCTTCTTTTCTTTATGCCACCTCTTACATGATTTAAGACCAGTATTTTGCAACATAAAACTGTTGCACATTATTAATACATCTGCATTCTAATATTCACAAATCCACACTTTCTTTTGCTAGAAACATTTGAAAAGTATCTAACAAGGGGCAACTATTGTCTAAAACAGATGATAAATTTGGAATATAGCATTTGCGCCAGGTTTTTTGGCACCTTACAATCTATAATTCTGGCAAACTAATGTTAAGTAATCACCCACCTCTCTCATACCGTCTGCTCATACAGTCTCATGCACTTGTGTTTGTTCCTCATTTTGCAGAACAGAACGTCCTTCCCTCTACAGAAAAGTCCTATCCTTGTCCATAAAACGGACAAGAATAGGACATGTTCTATTTATTGCCGGAGCCACAGAACGGACATACGGATGCATCTTTTGCGGACCCACTTAAGTGAAAAATGGAGATCAGATGAGGACAGAAAATGCATTTGTGTGCATGAGCCCAAAGACTGGAGAAAGAGACTGTTGCATGCGGATCCGCAAAAAAATGGATAGCATTCAGTATTTTTGCGGACCCAAAGACTTCAATGGGGCCATGTCCTGATTTTCATGGACCAGTATAGGACATGTTTCATTTGTTTTGCGGAACCGTGGAATAGAAAAGGGCCCCATAGAAGTGAATGGGTCAGCGTCTAATCCGCAAATAAACGGATCCGCATTTTTGCGGATAGCATATGGCCGTCTGAATGAGCCCTTATTCAACATGATTAAGACTAGAGATGAGTGAATCGAAGTTGACGAAGTGGAATTTGTTCCGAATTTCATTAAAAAAATTGATTTGCACCAAAGGCGAATTTCCTTGTGCTTCCTGGTAATGAATCAAATGTTTTCCTAAAATGGCTGCTGCACGTGTGAGAACATGGAGAAAGGAACTCTGGGTAGGCGGGATCACCCATAATGCCATGCATGCAGCTTATCAGCAGCCTGCAAGCCCTATGATGTCACAGCCCTATAAATAGCGGCAGCCATCTTAGATTCTGCCATTTACCAGTGTACTTAGTGCAAGAAGAGACATCCGCAGGCGCTAGGGACAGTGCTAGGGAAGACTTGATTGTGGTGAAAAAACGATTTATAAGTGCAGGGAAAGGATAGGGAGGAATCGTTCCGCATTTGTGTAGAACAGGGTTCATCAGGGGAGGTTGACTAGGTAATAGGAACAATCCTATTACACCTTGGTGCAATGACTGGGGATCCAAATTGCCATTATATAGCTCTGTCATTCCAGCAAACAGTTCCTGTTATTGGGGTGCAAGTGCTGTTTGATACAGCCATTAACAGGGTTTATTACAAGGAAATATTTATACAGTACATCTTATTTGCCCTTGTGCGGTTCATTTATATGTTGTAAAGCCTTTTTTGCTGTGTATTAGTTGCAAAAGAAAAATATATTTGCCATCCAGCATTGCACTTATCTGATGAAAAGCCAGTAGTAGAAAAAAAATTAGGGCCTAATTGCCGTTCAGCTGTGCAGTGATATATACTAAAGCCCTGTTTGCTGTGTATTAGTGGCGAAATAAAAATATATTTGCCATCCAGCGTTGCACTTGTCTGTTGAAAAGACTTTTGTGTACTGTAAAAGTAGAAAAAAATTTGTGCCTAATTGCCATTTAGTAGTGCAGTGATATATTCTATAGCCCTGTTTGCTGTGTATTAGTGGCAAAAAAATATATATTTGCTGTTCATCATTGCACTTATCGGTTGAAAAGCCTTTTGTGTAGTGTAAAGCCCATTTCACACGGGCGAGTATTCCACGCGAATGCGGTGCGTGAGTTGAACGCATTGCACCCGCACTGAATCCTGACCCATTCATTTCTATGGGGCTGTGCACACAAGCGGTGATTTTCACGCATCACTTGTGCGTTGCGTGAAAATCGCAGCATGCTTCTCTTTGTGCATTTTTCACGTAACGCAGGCCCCATAGAAATGAATTGGGTTGCGTGAAAATCGCAAGCAAGTGCGGATGCGGTGCGATTTTCACACACGATCATTATTTCACACACGATCATTATTATTTCCCCTTATAACATGGTTATAAGGGATAATAATAGCATTCTGAATACAGAATGCATAGTAAAATAGGGCTGGAGGGGTTAAAAAAATTTAAATAAAAATTTAACTCACCTTAATCCACTTGTTCGCGCAGCCGGCATCTCTTCTGTCTTTATCTCTGAGCAATAGGACCTTTGATGACGTCACTACGCTCATCACATGATCCATCACCATGATGGGTCATGTGATGGACCATGTGATAAACGCAGTGACGTCATCAAAGGTCCTATTGCTCACAGATGAAGACAGAAGAGATGCGGGCTGCGCGAACAAGTGGATTAAGGTGAGTTAAATTATTATTATTATTATTTTTTTAACCCCATCAGCCCTATTGTACTATGCATTCTGTATTCAGAATGCTATTATTTTCCCTTATAACCATGTTATAAGGGGAAATAATACAATCTACACTACAACTAACCCAAACCTGAACTTCTGTAAAGAAGTTCGGGTCTGGGTACCACAGTCGGTTTTTCATCACGCGCGTGCAAAACACATTGCACCTGTGCGATAAAAACTGAACATCGGAACGCAATTGCAGTCAAAACTGACTGCAATTGCGTTCCTACTCGCGCGGGTTTGCCACAATGCACTGGGACGCATCCGGACCTAATCCGGACACGCCCGTGTGAAAGAGGCCTAAAAGTAGAAAGAAATGAGGGCCTAATTACCATTCAGCGGTGCAGTGATATATTCTGCAGCCCTGTTTGCCGTGTATTAGTGGCAAAATAAAAATATATTCTCCGTTCAGCGGTTGCACTTGTTGAAAAGCCTTTTGTGTACTGTAAAAGAAGAAAAAAATTAGGGCCTAATTGCCATTCAGCGGCGAAGTGATATATTCTACAGCCCCGTTTGCCGTGTATTAGTGGTGAAATAAAAATATATTCGCCATTCAGCGCTGCACTTATCTGTTGAAAAGCCTTTTGTGTTGTGAAAAAGTCTAAAAAAATTAGGGCCTAGTTGCCGTTTAGCGGTGCAGTTATATATTCTAAAGCCCTGTCTGCCGTGTATTAGTGGCAAAAGAAAAATATATTCGCCGTTCAGCGTTGCATTTATATGTAGAAAAGGCTTGTGTAGTGGAAAAGTTGAAAAAATTAAGGGCCTATTTGCCGTTCAGCAGTGCAGCTATATGTGGTGAAGCCCTTTTTGTGGTATGGACTGAATTACGTAGTGGTGAAATTTTTTAGGTGAAAAAGTCTTTCTTTGGGAAGATTTATGGGTGTTTGTAGACTTTGTTCTGTATGAACCGAATCCCATTATCCATTCATTGGTGAAAATGTTTATGTGAAACAAGCTTTTTTTGGGAAAATTGATGGGTAATTGTAGACCTTCTTTTGCTGTATGGACCAAACCACATCGTCGTGGGTCCTGCAGTAAACATAATGAAGACGCTAATGACAACACACCAGCAGACTTTGCCTTTACCATCTATTCACAATTAAATCAAGCAGCTTCAGTAAGTTGAAAAGCTTCATGTGTTTTTATCTGCTCCGTCTGCATTCTATCGCCACAGCACACAAGACATGACAGTAGAGCCTCTGCTTTGGAGTCCAAGTCCAGTTTCTTAAGATCAGGAGTTCCATCAGAATTGTGCATAACATTTTTGCTCCCTGTGCAAAGCCATAACAAAAAGACTCTATAGGCAAAAGAAAAATATATTTGTCGTTCAGCGTTGTACTTATATGTTGAAAAGCCTTGTGTAGTGTAAAAGTTGAAAAAAATAATGGCCTGCTTGCCGTTCGGCGGTGCAGTTATATGTGGTAAAGCCCTTTTTGGGGTGAAATTTTATATATGACACAGGCTTTTTTCGGGAAAATGTATGGGTATTTGTACACTTCCTTTTGCGGTATGGGCCAAATGACGTAGTAGTGAAATTTGTTACAGTAAGTGAAACAGGCTTTTTGGGGGAAAATTGATGGGTAACTGTACACCTCCTTTTGCTGTATGTGCCAAATTACGCAGTGGTGAAATTTTTTATTTAAAAGCAAATTCCGCTGCTCTGTATCTCTTGTCAAGTCAATGTCTCCAACTATGCCCCTTGCGCGATTTACAGCAAAATACATTATTTTCCTGTAGAGATCCAAGAATTATGTTGGAGACATTTAGTGTATGCAAGCCATGTGAGACCCCTATCATCACTCTCAGGCTGTTCTGCGCCTGGTTTGCCTGAACGAACGGAGTCACATAGGGGAGGAACTGCTCTGTGTCCTTCAGCAATAAATCAAATCCTGGCTTTCTCCGCAACAACTGAAAATCGAGCAGAACCAGAACCAGGTGGTGGCATACTTGGAGTGCACCCTGACAGCCGTTACTGAAGATCCGCTGGACTACTGGACAGCCAAACTGGATTTGTGGCCGCATCTGGCCAAGTTTGCCCTTGAAAAGCTGTCCTGCCCAGCCCATAGTGTGGCATCAGAGCGGGTGTTTAGTGCGGCTGGTGCCATAGTTACCCCAAGGAAAACTTGCATTTCCACCCTAAATGTGGGGAGACTGACCTTTGTCAAGATGAATAAGGTGTGGATCAGACAGGATTTCCACCCACCAATGCCTGATGCATCAGACTAGATCATCCATGGTGCCACACCAAAACTTTGACAAAAGAGACCGGTTTCTTCTAACTACCTGCCTCAGCTACTATTCTGATGCTTCCACCCGCCTGATGTCACTCATCTGATGCCAAGTGCTCCTTCTTTCACCCACCATCTTCAGCTGGTACTGGTATTGCCTCCCACCTCCACACTATGTCACCTTGCCACTCTGTGGCCTCCTGATGCTGCTGCCACCTCCACACTATGTCATCTCGCCACTCTGTGATCTGATGCTCTTGCTACCTCCACAATATGCCACCTTGCCACTCTGTGGTCTCCTGATGCTGCCACCACTTCCACACTATGTCACTATGTCATTGTGTCACTCTGTGGCCTCCTGATACTGCTGCTGCCACCTCCACACTGTCATTGTTCCACTCTGTGGCCTCCTCATGCTTCTTCCACCTCATTACTATATCATAGGGCCACTCTGTGGACTTCTCATGCTGTTCCCACCCTCCCCACTTCATGACTGGGCCATTATTTTGCCTTTCGGCCTGGCTGACATCATTTATTTGACCCTTCTTTTGATCTGTCAGAAGGAAGGAAAAATGAGACACACAACGGATCATCTGTGTGTAGGAGTTGTAAGGCCTGCATGGTCCCATCAGAATTGGCTTATGATTTGGTATCCAAAAGTGGGAGTGGGTACAAAACACAGAAGACATGCAAATATTCAGTTCACGTGTCATCTCTGTTTTGGATCCACTCCTGTTTTTTTTGGGCATTAGCAATACTGATGGATTACTGACCAAATGCTGACTGAGTGACGGCATATGCCCCACAGATAGGATCCGTTTTTTGTGGGTTATTGTTCTGACGGATCAGAGGAAGGGCAAAATAATCAGCGACGTCTACACAAACTTACTGCTGACACCCTCTCCACTCTGTCGGGGGGGGGGGGGGCTCTACTTGTATAAGTGTTTAATAGAACAGGTTCTGTTGACATCTATGTGGAATCAGCTGACAACAGTGTAAAAGAAGTGCGCATCTTCTTGGCGCTAACATCGACCTGTAAGCAGTGGGGACTCTAAGAACAATATATAGGGGGGGGCACATAAGATACCACAGTCAAAAATTGGGGGGGGGCACTAATAATTTTTACCACTTAATCATATTACTGAAAAAAACAAAATAAGTATATATAAATAAGATTATAAAATACAATAGTATTGCGATATGCAGGGATACATTTATAATAAAACTACACTGCTCAAAAAAATAAAGGGAACACAAAAATAACACATCCTAGATCTGAATTAATTAAATATTCTTCTGAAATACTTTGGTCTTTACATAGTTGAATGTGCTGACAACAAAATCACACAAAAATAAAAAAATGGAAATCAAATTTTTCAACCCATGGAGGTCTGGATTTGGAGTCACACTCCAAATTAAAGTGGAAAAACACACTACAGGCTGATCCAACTTTGATGTAATGTCCTTAAAACAAGTCAAAATGAGGCTCAGTAGTGTGTGTGGCCTCCACGTGCCTGTATGACCTCCCTACAACGCCTGTGCATGCTCCTGATGAGGTGGCGGGCGGTCTCCTGAGGGATCTCCTCCCAGACCTGGACTAAAGCATCTGCCAACTCCTGGACAGTCTGTGGTGCAACGTGACGTTGGTGGATAGAGCGAGACATGATGTCCCAGATGTGCTCAATTGGATTCAGGTCTGGGGAACGGGCGGGCCAGTCCATAGCATCAATGCCTTCGTCTTGCAGGAACTGCTGACACACTCCAGCCACATGAGGTCTAGCATTGTCTTGCATTAGGAGGAACCCAGGTCCAACCGCACCAGCATATGGTCTCACAAGGGGTCTGAGGATCTCATCTCGGTACCTAATGGCAGTCAGGCTACCTCTGGCGAGCACATGGAGGGCTGTGCGGCCCTCCAAAGAAATGCCACCCCACACCATTACTTACCCAATGCCAAACCGGTCATGCTGGAGGATGTTGCAGGCAGCAGAACGTTCTCCACGGCGTCTCAAGACTTTGTCACGTCTGTTACATGTGCTCAGTGTGAACCTGCTTTCATCTGTGAAGAGCACAGGGCGCCAGTGGCGAATTTGCCAATCTTGGTGTTCTCTGGCAAATGCCAAACGTCCTGCACGGTGTTGGGCTGTAAGCACAACCCCCACCTGTGGACGTCGGGCCCTCATATCACCCTCATGGAGTCTGTTTCTGACCATTTGAGCAGACACATGCACATTTGTGGCCTGCTGGAGGTCATTTTGCAGGGCTCTGGCAGTGCTCCTCCTGTTCCTCCTTGCACAAAGGCGGAGGTAGCGGTCCTGCTGCTGGGTTGTTGCCCTCCTACGGCCTCCTCCACGTCTCCTGATGTACTGGCCTGTCTCCTGGTAGCGCCTCCATGCTCTGGACACTACGCTGACAGACACAGCAAACCTTCTTGCCACAGCTCGCATTGATGTGCCATCCTGGATAAGCTGCACTACCTGAGCCACTTGTGTGGGTTGTAGACTCCGTCTCATGCTACCACTAGAGTGAAAGCACTGCCAGCATTCAAAAGTGACCAAAACATCAGCCAGGAAGCATAGGAACTGAGAAGTGGTTTGTGGTTACCACCTGCAGAACCACTCCTTCATTGGGGGTGTCTTGCTAATTGCCTATAATTTCCACCTATTGTCTATCCCATTTGCACAACAGCATGTGAAATTGATTGTCACTCAGTGTTGCTTCCTAAGCGGACAGTTTGATTTCACAGAAGTGTGATTGACTTGGAGTTACATTGTGTTGTTTAAGTGTTCCCTTTATTTTTTTGAGCAGTGTATTTACTTACAAAAGAAGCTATTCAGTCGTCTGCTGTGCCGTCCTCTGCTTGCTTCCGCGGATTCTTTCCCCTCCTTTCTGTCTCTCCTCAGTCCGCAGGCGCACTGTTATGGGGGCATCTGTGCATGACACAGTGTTATGGGGCATCTGTTGATGATACTGTTATGGGGGATCTGTGGATGACACTGTTATTATGCCTCTCATTAGCCCCCATTATGCCTCTCATCACCCCCATATCAGCCCATATGCCTCTTATTAGCCCCCATTATGCCTCTCATCACCCCATATCAGCACCCATTATGCCTCTCATTAGCCCCATATCAGCCCTTATACCTCATTAGCCCCCATATCAGCTCTTATGCCTCATTATCCCCCATTATAAGGCCTTATGCCTAATTAGCACCCATTATGCCTCTCATTAGCCCCCATTATGCCTCTCATTATCCCCCATATCTGCCCTTATGCCTCATTAGCCCCCATTATAAGCCCTTATGCCTCATTAGCCCCCATTATCAGCCCTTATGCCTCATTAAACCCCAATATCAGCCCTTATGCCTCATTACCTCCCATTATCAGCCATTATGCTTCATTAGCCCCCATATGCCTCATTAGCTCCCATATGCCTCATTAGCCCCCATTATGCCTCTCATTTGCCCCTAGTATGCCTCTCATTAGCCCCTATATGCCGTATTAGCCCCAATATGCCTTATTAGCCCCCATATGCCTCTCATTAACCCCAATTATGCCTCTCATTAGCCCCCATTATGCCCCCAGCAACCTCATTTATTATAAAATAAAATAAAAACACTTACCTCTCCTGCTTCTGCAAGCTGCCGCTCCTTGCCAACTGTGATCCTCTTCCTCATGTTGTTGGCTGTGCACTGAACTGGCGCTCACAGCGTCACGTCACAAAGCGCCTCAAGCTGTGTGCAGCCCTGCACAGCCAACAGCCGAGGACCAGAAAGCGGTAAGTACAGAGTATTCACCGCTTCCTGTTCCTCCGGTACTAATGAGCGCTTCCAAAATGGAAGCACTTCATTAGTATTCGCCGGCCAGCGGAGCTCAAGAGGCAGCTGCCTTGGGCCCCCCAGGAGCAACTGGGCCCGGGGCATCTGCCGCGCATTACAGACGGCACTGGTTTTAAAGGGGAATCAGCGGGGGAGGGGGCACCCGGGGGGCAAGGAATATCCTAGGGGGGACAATTGCCCCCCTTGACCCCCTGTAGCGATGCCACTGCCTGTAAGGTTGAGTTCGTACCTGTGTTATTTGGTCAGTTTTGGCCACGTGACTGCCCAAATAAGTGAAGCGTGCAGTGATTGTAAGAATGTACTCATAGTATTATTTCACTACCAAAGCAGACACCCTATGCGTGTTACTGCAAGGCACAGTGTTCTACACCACTATAAAGGCTCTCTGCAGCCAGGAAATAGCCGTTTTTTTTATATATTTCGCTGCAAATAAATTCGGATCGATCCAAATTTTTCCCAAAAAATTAGGCGAACTGGCGAATCTGATTTTTGAAAAATTTGTTCATCTCTACTTAAGACAGAAGGAGAGATACAGCAGCTTCTTCATGGTCATCCATCCTCCTGGTCTAATTGATAACATTTTACCTGAAGAAGAGGGTGATTTGCCCTTGAAACAATATAAACACTATATTTCTCAATGTGATTACATCAGGCAACTGGTAAAAATAGACTCACAAATCTCATGATTTACTTCACAAATTTTAAAGATGTCTACCTGTAGCTACCACTAGGTGGAGCTCAGTGCATAGGAGTTTATACAGTTTCCATTTTCTGCAATGGAAGCTATAATAATCTGTTTGGGCTGACCTTCCCCTAGTGGCAACTGCATGAAAATGTAGTGTTGTCTATCTGGAACAGATATAAATGGCCCAACACGAGCGCCATCCTAACTGGCAGCTGGGATGTAAACTTTTATAAGGAGGCTAATTTGAATGTCTGAGTTTCTATGGAAATGCTAAACCTTTGGCTGCACAGGTAGAAGCAATGTCTTCGGAATCAACAGTTTCAAATATAGTTTTACAGTAAATGCTCTTTTATACCGAATTAAATGATACAATATAGAAAAATGTTCATATTTAATGTTCCAAGGTTAAACTGATCGTCCTACCTGTGAGACATGTTTTTTTTTTTTTTTTTTTTTAAATTGTATTAAAAAATTGTATTAAAAATGCATAATGAATAACTGAAAGTATGATGATTGACCAATAGGCACTTCTAAAGTAATTGGGTCACTTTTATCTTTTTTTTTTCTTCCCGTTCTTCCTTTTGAAGAAGTGCTTCAGGGCCCACTTTGCAATTGAAATCTACTAGAGAAGGAAGAAATTAAGGAAGACTTATGCCCTCAGTTCATTTTAGTTTAATGCAGACTTTCCTTGCACTTTTACAGCTGGATATCCATGACACCTCACATTATAGAATCCACATTGTATTCTTTTACAGAGAAATATCCATGACAAGAGTCAGAGGAAAGAACATCTTTGGTGCTCTGTCTCTAGAAATCAATATGAAAACCCTCTTAGGGCATTTTGCAGGCCAATTTAGAACAAATACAATTCATTTATACAACACTGTGTGCATCCATCTGAACAGGGCGAATTGCCAGCATGGAAAAGAAATTCAGAGTGAACTGGATCCTAACATCCCATGCTCCAGAAAACCAATTTTATCTGATGAATGTGTGTCTTCTGGAATCAGAGAGGAGGTCGGTTGGGCAGAAGAGTAATTTTAGGTGATAGGGAAAACAGAATGAAAAAGATGCCGTGAACCTAGTTAAGGTGACAGTTCTTATTATTGGTTTTACACAGTTGTTCCAATGACAACGGACTGTTTTAGGAGTATGAAAAGCCTCTATGTCTGAGCAAATGGAAGCGAGTAAAAGGGAAGTGTCATCAGAAAATGACCTATTGTTTAAAGCACATTTTTATGTTTAACACATTTTCTAATAATTTTTGATAATGTTATTTTTAATTTTCTATGTCAATATCTATATTTAAACAAAAAACATTAAATCCTGCAGTTTTCCCACTTCCCACTAAGCCTAATAATTGGCACCACTTCTTGGTCTGTACAAATCACTTTACTGCAGTTATCTCCTAATCTATACACAGAGGTGATATCATTACAGACAGGATTAGAATAACAGATAAGACAGAATCCACAATTCGCAATAGGTGATTGTCAGAGCTTATCTATTCTTTCCATGTACAATGACCTCTGCACAGGTCACAGAGCATGTCTAGAAAACTCTCCCATAGAAGTCAATGAGGTCCTGTAACGGTCACGTAACTGTAACGGTCACGTACACACACACACTCCTGGCCCTGCCTACTTGTCTCACGAGTCCTGATGACAGGGGACAACTGGACGGCAGTCCCTAACTTAGGATACGTGCCGGAAGGACAGACAAGACAAATAACGGATAGTAAACGGACCGGGTCCAAACCAAGAGGACAATGCAGTACAGAGGGATAAGAAAAGAATGGTCAGGAGAAGCCGGGGTCATAAATACCAGGAGAGTCGAGAAGTACCAAAGGAGTTCGCAAAGAATTGTTAGGTGGAAGCTGAGGTTAAAATACCAGGAGTGATGCACAGTACAGGAGGAGCAGGCAAAGGATCGTCAGAGAACAGGATCAGGTAAGTATACAGGTATCCAACAAATGCCAGGAACCTAAATTAACAGGCAACCTGTGGCCAGCAGGCTGCCTGTATTTATAGTATGGAGTGAGGGTCATGTGACGTGGCCAGCATCACATGACCGAGAGACCAAACAGTCGAGCACCGAGTGATCAGCTCGGCGCTCAAGGCAGACCTAGGAGCAGGGAGCCTCCCAGCTAGCAATGCCGCCCTGGGAACGAGTTTAAACACAGATCCTCGCTCCCGAAGCTAAGCAGCAGGTCTGCGGCTGATGGGAGACCGAGTGCGCCTTCGGCACCCCGTTACAGTACCCCCCTTTTACGAGGGGCCACCGAACCCAAGACTTCAGGCGATGGCCTTTCAGGGTGTTCTAAATGAAATTTTCGAACAAGTCTAGGAGCATGAACCTCCCTGACAGGTACCCAAGATCTCTCTTCAGGTCCATACCCCTTCCAGTGAATCAGGTACTGCAAGGAATTACACACCTTCCTTACATCCACTATTTTAGACACCACATACTCGACAGCATCATTAACAAGAACAGGCAGAGGCGAGGCTTTCGATGGTACTACCGGTTCAAAATATTTTTTAAGTAGAGATTTATGGAATACATTATGAATGTGGAATGACTCGGGCAGCTCCAACCTAAATAATACCGGGTTAATCACCTCCGTGATCTTATATGGTCCAATAAAACGAGGATCAAACTTTTTAGAATCTACCTTAAGAGAGAGATTATTGGAAGACAACCATACCTTATCCGCAACCTCAAAATTCACCCCCCTTGATTGTCTCCTCTCGGCCTTGAGTTTCTGAGAACTTTGAGCCTTTTCTAAGTTTGATTGAACCCGGGCCCAGACTGTGCACAGTTCAGAGGAGAGCCTATCCGCCTCAGGGTTAGAGGAGGAGACGGATGACCCAGAATGAAAACGGGGATGGAAACCATGGTTACAAAAAAAAGGTGAAACCCCAGCAGAAGAATTGACACGGTTATTCAAAGCAAATTCAGCCAATGGAAGAAATTTAACCCATAATTGCTGGTCATCAGCAACATACAACCTCAAGAATTGTTCCACAGACTGATTAAGGCGTTCAGTCTGCCAATTACTCTCAGGGTGGTAGGCAGAGGAAAAAGACAATGAAATTTGACATTTTTGACAGAAGGCCCTCCTGAATTTGGACACAAACTGCACACCCTTGTCAGAAACAATATTTTCCAGGATACCATGCAATCGAATAATTTCTTTCACAAAAATAGACGCCAGGGTTTTGGCATTCGGGAGTTTAGACAGGGGAATGAAATGGACCATCTTGCTAAACCTATCCACCACTACCCAAACCACAGTCTTACCCTCCGCCGGCGGTAGGTCAGTTATAAAAAGTCCATCGAGATATGGGACCAGGGTCTACTGGGAATGGGTAGGGGTCGTAGGTTACCAGCAGGGCGAGTCCTAGGTGTCTTGGACCTGGCATAAACCTCACAGGCTGACACGTAGGACTTGACAACCCTAGTTAGAGTGGGCCACCAATAAGATATAGAAACCAGATGCTTAGTGCCCTCAACACCCGGATGTCCACAAAAGGCAGAATCGTGACACTCACCCAACAGCTGGAGACAAAATTGTACGGGAACAAACAACTTATCTGTTGGGGTGGATACCGGTGCCAGATGCTGTTCAGACCTAATGCGAGCCGAGATATCCTGGGTTAGAGCTGCTATGAAGATTTTTGCTGGTAGGATGGATTCAGGTGGTACCTCAGTAGGTTGAAAAGCATGGAAGCTCCGAGATAATGCGTCCGCCTTCACATTTTTACTTCCCGGCCTTAACGTAATGGAAAAATCAAAACGAGTAAAAAACAGAGCCCATCTGGCTTGACGGGGGTTCAACCTCTTAGCAGACTCGAGAAACATAAGGTTTTTATGGTCAGTGACAACAGTTACACAATGCCTTGCCCCCTCCAGAAAATGCCTCCACTCCTCAAATACCCATTTAATGGCCAGCAGCTCCCTATTCCCTATGTCGTAGTTTCTCTCCATGGGAGAGAATTTCCAGGAGAAGAAGGCACATGGTCTCAGGTTAGTGAGGCTAGCAGGACCTTGTGAAAGGACTGCTCCTGCGCCGTCCTCGGACGCATACACCTCCACAATAAAAGGTCTCTCCTGATCAAGCTGGATCAGAATGGGAGCGCTACTGAATGCTTTTTTTAATTTTTCAAATGAAGAAATGGCCTCAGTAGACCAATTCTCCAAATCCGCCCCTTTCTTAGTAAGGTCGGTCAACGGTTTAGCAATTACAGAAAAATTCATAATAAATTTACGATAGTAATTGGCGAAACCTAAGAACCATTGTAAGGCCTTTAAGGATGAAGGTCTTACCCATTCCTTTATTGCTAGTACCTTACCAGGATCCATCTTGAAGGCGTGAGGAGTCAGAACATGCCCTAGAAACAGAATCTCCTGTACACCAAAGACACATTTCTCTTGCTTAGCGGATAGCTGATTCTCCCTCAACACCTCTAATACTTGTTTAACCCCTTAGGGACGCATGACGTACCGGTACGTCATGAGTTTAAAATGAGATTGCGGCGCTGCTGGGGTTAATCCGAACAGGATGCCGGCTGAAAATATTCAGCCGGCATCCTGTCACAACGCCGGGGGGGTCATATGAACCACCCGTATCGGCGATCGCAGCAAACCGCAGGTCAATTCAGACCTGCGGTTTGCTGCGCTTTTTGCTGATTCTGATCCCCGGTGTCCCTGGCCGTGGGGATCAAACTTCAAAATGCCCCATATACATTTTTTTCCACCCCCACTGCACCCCTGAATGGTTTTATGGCAGCGGGTGGTGCAGGGGGGTGTTGCGAGTGGAGCGGGAGGCGGGTGGTGCGGCAGGCGTGATCGCGATCCCCCGCCCGCCTCCCCTTGAATAATCATTGGTGTACAGTGGTATACCAGGGTGTCAGCACATTGCTGACACCCTGGTATAAACGGCTGACATCTGTGATGCGATGTCAGCCGTTTAACCCTTTCTATACAGTGGTCCGTACGGACCACTGTATGGAAAGAGTTAACAGTAAGATGCGGCTCCCTCCCTCTCCCATTGGAGGGCTGCTGTGCCTTTTTCTAGCCCCCCGACAGGATGGGGTGACAGATGGAGGGAGCCCCCATCCTTACCCTTCCCCGTCTGCGAAGTTGTGGCCACAACTGAGCAGACGGGGAAGGTTCCCATGGCAACAGGACGCCTTCTCAGGAATCCTGCTGTCCATGGTGCTTAACAGATCTGTGCTAAAGGCATAGATCTGTTCAGACAAAGTGTAAGCAAAATACAGTACAGTACAATATATATTGTACTGTACTGTATTATACAGACATCAGACCCACTGGATCTTCACGAACCAAGTGGGTCTGGGTCAAAAAAAAAGTGACAAAAAAGTAAAAATCAAAAAACACATTTATCACTGATTAAAAATATTACTTTACCTGAACGGTGAACGCCATAAAAATAAAAAATAAAAAACTATGATGAAATTGAAATTTTGCCCACCTTACTTCCCAAAAAAGGTAATAAAAGTGATCAAAAAAGTTGCATGTACGCCAAAATTGTAACAATCAAACCGTCATCTCATCCCGCAAAAATCATACCCTACCCAAGATAATCGCCTAAAAACTGAAAAAACTATGGCTCTTAGACTATGGAAACACTAAAACATGATTTTTTTTGTTTAAAAATTGAAATCATTGTGTAAAACTTACATAAATAAAAAAAAACGTACACATATTAGGTATCGCCGCATCCGTATCGACCGGCTCTATAAAAATATCACATGAGCTAACCCCTCAGGTGACAACCGTAAAAAAAAAAAAAAAAAAAAGTGTAAAAAAAAATTTTTTTGTCATCTTACGTCACAAAAAGTGTAATAGCAAGCGATAAAAAAGTCATATGCACCCCAAAATAGTGCCAATCAAACAGTCATCTCATCCTGCAAAAAATGAGACACTACTTAAGATAATCACCCAAAAACTGAAAAAACTATGGCTCTTAGGCTATGGAGACACTAAAACTTTTTTTGTTTTAAAAATGAAATCATTGTGTAAAACTTACATAAATAAAAAAAATTGTATACATATTAGGTATCGCCGCGTCCGTGACAACCTGCTCTATAAAATTACTACATGACCTTTCAGATGAATGTTGTAAATAACAAAAAAATAAAAAACGGTGCCAAAAAAGCAATTTCTTGTTACCTTGCCACACAAAAAGTGTAATATAGAGCAACCAAAAATTATATGTACCCTAAACTAGTACCAACAAAACTGCCACCCTATCCCGTAGTTTCTAAAATGGGGTCACTTTTTTGGAGTTTCTACTCTAGGGGTGCATCAGGGGGGCTTCAAATGGGACATGGTGTCAAAAAAAAACAGTCCAGCAAAATCTGCCTTCCAAAAACCGTATGGCATTCATTTCCTTCTGCGCCCTGCCGTGTGCCCGTACAGCAGTTTACGACCACATATGGGGTGTTTCTGTAAACTACAGAATCAGGGCCATAAATAATGAGTTTTGTGTAACTGGAAAAAAAATATTAAAATGGAAAATCTGCCAAAAAAGTGAAATTTTGAAATTGTATCTCTATTTTCCATTAAATCTTGTGCAACATCTAAAGGGTTAACAAAGTTTGTAAAATCAGTTTTGAATACCTTGAGGGTTGTAGTTTCTTAGATGGGGTCACTTTTATGGAGTTTCTACTCTAGGGGTGCATCAGGGGGGCTTCAAATGGGACATGGTGTCAATAAACCAGTCCAGCAAAATCTGCCTTCCAAAAACCAAACGGCGCACCTTTCACTCTACGCCCCGCTGTGTGGCCGTACAGTAGTTTACGGCCACATATGGGCTGTTTCTGTAAACGGAAGAGTCAGGGCAATAAAGATACAGTCTTGTTTGGCTGTTAACCCTTGCTTTGTTAGTGGAAAAAATAGGTTAAAATTGAAAGTTAGGCAAAAAAATGAAATTCTCAAATTTCATCCCCATTCGCCACTAACTCTTGTGCAACACCTAAAGGGTTAACGAAGTTGGTAAAATCAGTTTTGAATACCTTGAGGGGTGTAGTTTATAGAATGGGGTAATTTTTGGATGGTTTCTATTATGTAAGCCTCGCAAAGTGACTTCAGAGCTGTAGTGGTCCCTAAAAATTGGGTTTTTGTAAATTTCTGAAAAATTTCAAGATTTGCTTCTAAACTTCTAAGCCTTGTAACATCCCCAAAAAAATAAAATATCATTCCCAAAATAATTCAAAGATGAAGTAGATATATGGGGAATGTAAAGTCATCAAAATTTTTAGGGGTATTACTATGTATTACAGAAGTAGAGAAACTGAAACTTTGAAATTTGCAAATTTTTCCAAATTTTTGGTAAATTAGGTATTTTTTAATCCAAAAAAAATAATTTTTTGGACTTCGTTTTACCAGTGTCATGAAGTACAATATGTGATGAAAAAAACAATCTCAGAATGGCCTGGATAAGTCAAAGCGTTTTAAAGTTATCACCACTTAAAGTGACACTGGTCAGATTTGCAAAAAATGGCCAAGTCCTTAAGGTGAAATAGGGCTGAGTCCTTAAGCGGTTAACACCTGGAATTCGAAGTCAGGAGAGAATATCAAAATGTCGTCAAGATAGACAATACCAAATTTACCTAAGAACTCCCTAAGAATGTCATTCATAAAGTTTTGGAACACAGCTGGGGCATTGCTGAGTCCAAAAGGCATCACCTGATATTCAAAGTGTCCTGCCGGAGTATTGAACACCGTCTTCCATTCGTCTCCCTCCTTGATTCGGATTAGATTGTATGCCCCTTTCAGGTCAATTTTGGAAAACCAGGTTACCCCCAGAACCTGGTTAAATAAATGCAGAATCAATGGGATGCAGTATCTATTCTGGACAGTGATTTTATTTAATCTCCGGTTATCGATACATGGCCTAAGACCACCATCTTTTTTCTTAACAAAGAAAACCCCCGCCCCCATAGGAGAGACAGAAGGTCTAATATGCCCTTTACCAAGGCTCTCCTTAACCCCTTAGGGACGCATGACGTACCGGTACGGCATGTTTCCCGAGTCCTTAAGGACCCATGATGTACCGTAAGTCATGGGTTAATTGGAACAGGAAATCATTCAGCGGGCATCCTGTCACAACGCCGGGGGGGGGTCATGTAACCCCCCCATATCGGCGATCGCAGAAAACCACAGGTCAATTCAGACCTGCGGTTTGCTGCGTTTCCGGTCCATTCGGGTCTCCGGTGACCCGATGAACCGGAAAAAGACTGTGATCGGTGGTGTGATTACACACCACCAATCACAGTACGAACATTTGGGAGAGGCGGCGCTGGCCGTGGTGCTGAATGCCGCTGTCCAGGGTGCTGATTGGTGCAGGAAGAGAGGCGCGAGATTCAAACTTCCAGTGCTCCTCTCTCCCCTCCTCTTCCTGTTCAGCACCTGCACTGTCCAGCACCGTCCTTACCAGGCTCCTGCGACCCCCACCATCGGCACCCATCACCCTCCTGCACCCATCACCCTCCAGGTAGGTTAGGGTCAGTGAGGGAGAGGCACCGTTAGGCAGGTATAGAAGGGAAAAAATTAGTTAGGAAAAAAAAAACACTTTATCTAAACTTATTATTTTCTAGCTTTGTCCATTTTTTTTTTCTTTTTTGTACGCGAACACCCGTGCCCCCACACACACGCACATACAATAAAGTTTTACACGCACGCACATACACACGCACACACACATACCCATGGCCCGCCGGATGTTCTCGGTGGAGGAGGCATACGCCTAGATTGCCTCCGATTCCGAGAGCCCCAGTGAGGATGAGGATGACCCCACGTTCCTCTTGTCATCCGCATCCTCCTCATCATCATCTGATGACGATGAGCCCCCAAGGCGACGGAGACGCCTCGAGGCGGAGCCAGGGGCCCCACATGCTAGGGACCCTGTCGCCCACCCTAGTACAAGCCGCCCTGGGGCTCGTACTGATTTCCCGGCCCACCAAATAAGCCCACTGGAGCCCCCTGCCGGTGAACTTAGCTGGTGTCCCCCAGTGGATTTTGAGCCCGAGATTCCGGATTTTGTTGGCAATCCAGGAATCCAGATTTCCACAGTGGAGTTTACTGAAATTTACATTTTTAGTTTTTTTTTCAGTGACCCATTTGTGAATCTGATGGTGGAGCAGACGAACCTGTACACCCAACAGTTCGTTGCTCAGCACCCGTGCTCCTTTTTGGCTAGACCCGGTGGCTGGACGCCGGTCAGTGCAGCTGAGATGAGGACATTTTGGGGCCTCGTGCTGCACATGGGTCTAGTGCAAAAACCCAGTGTCAGGCAATACTGGAGTGGGGACGTCCTCTACCAGGCCCCACTCTACAGTATGGTCATGACACGTCCCCAGTTTGAAGCCATCCGGAAAGTCTGCATTATTCAGATAATGCAGCATGTCCCCCCCACGAGGTGATCCTGCCCATGACCGTCTGTATAAGATACAGCCGGTCATCAATCTCTTCGGGGCCAAATTTGCGCAGGCCTACGTACCTGGAAGGGAGGTCGCGGTTGATGAGTCTCTCGTTGCGTTCAAGGGGAGACTCAGTTTCCGCCAATACATTCCCACTAAGCGGGCGAGGTATGGCATGAAGCTGTACAAAATTTGGGAGAGTACCTCAGGGTACACTTACAAATTTTGTGTGTACGAGGGGCGAGATTCCCGTATTCAACCCCCAGAATGTCCCCCCACTCTGGGTGTTAGCGGGAAACTCAAGTGGGACCTTATGTACCTACTGCTAGATAAGGGTTACCACTTTTACGTGGATAACTTTTATACTAGCATTCCCTTGTTCAGGTCCCTTGCCGCCAGATCCACGTTCGCTTGTGGGACTGTGCGGAAAAATCAGCACAGCCTCCCAGCCTACCCCTCCAGGTACCTATCTGCAGGGGTGAGACCCGTGTCCTTACCAGTGGAAACCTGTTGCTGGTCAGGTATAAGGACAAGAGGGATGTCCTTGTACTGTCCACAATCCACGGTAACAGCACCACCCCCGTCTCTGTGCGAGGTACCGCGGCAACGGTCCTCAAGCCCGATTGTATCGTCGACTACAATCGGTATATGGGAGGAGTTGATCTCTCTGATCAAGTCCTCAAGCCATATAATGCCATGCGCAAAAGCCGTTCATGGTACAAAAAACTTGCGGTCTACTTGGTACAGGTTGCTTTGTACAACTCTTTTGTACTATCCCGAAGCACTGGCAGCACAGGGACATTCCTATAATTCTATGAGGCAGTCCTCAAGGACCTGATTTTTTCAGACCGGGAAAGAGCAGGCCGGAGTACCTCGGGAATTGGAGGCGCCCGGATCGTCCCTGGCCAACATTTTCCAGGTGTGGTCCCCCATACTGGAAAGAAGGGACGAACCCAAAAAAAGATGCAGAGTGTGTCACAAGAGGGGGATACGGAAGGACACCACCACTCAATGTGACACTTGTCCCGATCATCCGGGCCTCTGCGTTATCGATTGCTTCAGGGAGTATCACACTTCCATGGAGTACTAAATTTTTATAATCCCCAACAGTCCCCTAGAAAACATAAAAAACTATGGCTCTCAGACTTTGGAGACACGGAACCATTTTTTTTCCCCAAAAATATTAGTTTTATTGCAGGCATCCTCAAACTGCAGTCGCTAAACAAAAAAAAAAAAAAAACTGTAGCTCCCAAGCTATGGAGATACTAAAATATTTTTTTTGGGTTCCTAAAATGATAATAGTGTAAAATCTTAATACATTTTAAAATTTAGACATATTAGGTATCGCCGCGTCCGTAAGAATCTTCCCTATAAAAATAACATTTGACTAAACCCCTTGGATGAACAGCGTTAAAAATATAAAATAAAAACGGTGCCAAAACACCAATTTTTTGGCAAAATTTCCATTTAAATCCTTTTTTTCCGGTAATAAAGCAAGGGTTAACAGCCAAACAAAGCTAAATATTGCCCTGATTCTGTAGTTTGCAGAAACACACCATATGTGGTCGTAAATGGCTATATAGCCACACGGCAGGGCATAGAACGAAGGGAACGCCATATGGTTTCTGGACAGCAGATTTTGATGGACTGGTTTATTTACACCATGTCCCATTAGAAGCCCCCCTGATGTAGCCTAGAAACTCAAAAAAAGTGACCCCATCTAAGAAACTACACCCCTCAACGTATTCAAAAGTTACTTTACAAACTTTGTTAACCCTTTAGGTGTTCCAAAAAACTAAATAGCGAATGTAGAAACAATTTTAGAATTTAAATTTTTTGTTACCTTGCCTCAAAAAAGTGTAATATAGAGCAACCAAAAATCATATTTACCCTAAAATAGTCCCAAAACAACAACCACCTTATCCCGGAGTTTCCTAAATGGGGTCACTTTTATGGAGTTTCTACTCTAGGGGTGCATCAGGGGGCTTGAAAGGGTACATGGTGTAAATAAACCAGTCCAGCAAAATCTGCCTTCCAAAAACCATATGGCGTTCCCCTTCTTCTATGTCCTGTCATTTAGCCAAATAGTAGTTTACGACCACATATGGGGTGTTTCTGCAAACTACAGAATCAGGGCAACCCATAATGAGTCTTGTTTGGCTGTTAACTAGAGATGTGCCGAACTATTCTCCGGCGAACAGTTCCCGGCGAACATAGCTTGTTCGCGTTTGCCGCAGCGGGCGAACATATGTGATGTTCGGTCCGCAGCCCTATTCGTCATCATTGAGTAAACTTTGACCCTGTATCTCACAGTCAGCAGAAACATTCCAGCCAATCAGCATCATACCCTCCCTCCCAGACCCTCCCACCTCCAGGACAGCATCCATTTTAGATTCATTCGGAAGCTGCAGTCTTAGTGAGAGGAGGGACAGCGTAGCTGCTGCTGATTTAATAGGGAAATCGATAGCTAGGCTAGTGTATTCAGTGTCCACTACAGTCCTGAAAGACTCATCTGATCTCTGCTGTATGGACAGCATCCTGACAGCACCCCAAAAATGACCTTTTTAGGGCTAGTACATCATTTTTTTTTCCTGTGTAATCTAATTGCAGTTGCCTGCCAGCGTGTGTGTCAGGCTCACAGCGTATACTGTGCCCACTTGCCCAGTGCCACCACTCAAATCTGGTGTCACAGATGCTTACATTAAAAAAAAACTTTTTTGACTGTAATATAATAGCAGTCAGTTGCCTGCACGCGTTTTTTTTTACAGGTCCTGCAAGTGCACAGTGTCACCAGCGCAACTCATATCTGGTGTCAAAGTAGATTACATTTAAAAAAAACAACACAATTTTGACTGTGAAATAATAGCAGTCAGTTGCCTGCACGCGTTTGTGTGTTTCAGGCCCTGCAAGTGCATAGTGTCACCAGTAGGGATGAGCGAACCCGAACTGTATAGGGGTGTCCGTGACACGGACCCGAACCCGAACATTTTCGTAAAAGTCCGGGTTCGGGTTCGGTGTTCAGCGTTTTCTTGGCGCTTTTTAAAAGGCTGCAAAGCAGCCAATCAACAAGCGTCATACTACTTGCCCCAAGAGGCCATCACAGCCTTGCCTACTATTGGCATGGCTGTGATTGGCCAGTGCAGCATGTGACCCAGCCTCTATATAAGCTTGGGTCACGTAGCGCTGCACGTCACTCTGCTGATACAAGCATAGGGAGAGGTTGCTGCTGCGACGTTAGGGCGAGATTAGGCAGATTAACTCCTCCAAAAGACTTAATTCAGTGATCGATCTCCAGCTGTGGATCATTGAAGTGCTGATATTGAATTGCTCACTTTTTTTTGGCTGCCCAGAGCGTTTTTATATCACTTTTTTCTGGGGTGATCTGCGGCCATTTTGTGGCTTGTGGTGCGCCAGCACAAGCTACCACCAAGTGCATTTAACCATCAATAGTGTGGTTATTTTTTGCTATATCCTACATCAGGTGCAGGCTAAGCCTGTGTCACCCAAGTGCATTTAACCATCAATAGTGTGGTTATTTTTTGGCCATATACTACATCAGGGTCAAGCTTTCATCAAGTGCATTTAACCATCAATAGTGTGGTTATTTTTTGGCCATATACTACATTAGGTGCAGGCTGAGCCTGTGTCACCCAAGTGCATTTAACCATCAATAGTGTGGTTATTTTTTGGCCATATACTACATCAGGGGCAAGTTGAGCCTGTCACCCAGCGCCTAAAAAATAGGCCTGACATTTCTATTCCTCCAAATCAGTACAGTTTTAGCTGGTCAAGTTCTGGGTTAAAAAAATATTTCCAAATTTGCCATTCTCAAAATTAGTAGTTTCTGCTATATCAGGCCTACTTTAAATCTATCCCAAAAAGGATATCTTAGATTGAAGGTGCTGATAGTGTCATTCTGAAAAACTTAACACACACGCTACCGTGCAGATACAAGTCTAATTCTGTGATTAAAGGTATATCTGTCACACAGCGCGTAAAAAATAGACCTCACATTTATATTCAACCAAATCTGTACTGTTTTAGCTGGTCAAATTATTTGTAGTGACCATAAAAGCACAGTTTTTGTTCTGGGTTGAAAAACTATTCCCAAATTTGCCATTCTCAAAATTAGTAGTTTCTGCTATATCAGGCCTACTTTAAATCTATCCCAAAAAGGATATCTTAGATTGAAGGTGCTGATAGTGTCATTATGAAAAACTTAATACACACGCTACCGTGCAGATACAAGTCTAATTCTGTGATTAAAGGTATATCTGTCACACAGCGCGTAAAAAAAAGGCCTGACATTTCTATTGCTCCAAATCAGTACAGTTTTAGCTGGTCAATTTATATTTAGTGACCGTAAAAGCACAGTTTTTGTTCTGGGTTGAAAAACTATTCCCAAATTTGCCATTCTCAAAATTAGTAGTTTTTGCTATATCAGGCCTACTTTAAATCTATCCCAAAAAGGATATCTTAGATTCAAGGTGCTGATAGTGTCATTCTGAAAAACTTAACACACACGCTACAGTGCAGATACAAGTCTAATTCTGTGATTAAAGGTATATCTGTCACACAGCGTGTAAAAAATAGGCCTCACATTTATATTCAACCAAATCTGTCATTACTTGTGTGCCTGTATTAGTGTAATACAGTACCTAAATAGATAGCCAGACAGTGTTAGGTGTCTGTAAAAAAAGGTCTGAATTTTAATTCAATACATTGGCCCGAATAATATTTTTCTTATTGTGGTGAACGGTAACAATGAGGAAAACAACTAGTAAGGGACGCGGACGTGGACATGGTCATGGTGGTGTTAGTGGACCCTCTGGTGCTGGGAGAGGACGTGGCCGTTCTGCCACAGCCACATGTCCTAGTGTACCAACTGCCTCAGGTCCCAGTAGCCGCCAGAATTTACAGGGATATTTGGTGGGGCCCAATGCCGTTCTAAGGATGGTAAGGCCTGAGCAGATACAGGCATTAGTCAATTGGGTGGCCGACAGTGCATCCAGCACGTTCACATTATCTCCCACCCAGTCTTCTGCAGAAAGCGCACAGATGGTGCATGAAAACCAAGCCCATCAGTCTGTCACATCACCCCCATGCATATCAGGGAAACTGTTTGAGCCTCAAGTTATGCAGCAGTCTCTTATGCTGTTTGAAGACTCTGCTGCCAGGGTTTCCCAAGGGCATCCACCTAGCCCTTCCCCAGGGGTGGAAGAGATAGAATGCACTAACGCACAACCACTTATGTTTCCTGATGATGAAGACATGGGAATACCACCTCAGCACGTCTCTGATGATGACGAAACACAGGTGCCAACTGCTGCGTCTTTCTGCAGTGTGCAGACTGAACAGGAGGTCAGGGATCAAGACTGGGTAGAAGACGATGCAGGGGACGATGAGGTCCTAGACCCCACATGGAATGAAGGTCGTGCCACTGACTTTCACAGTTCGGAGGAAGAGGCAGTGGTGAAACCGAGCCAACAGTGTAGCAAAAGACAAAGAGGGAGCAGTGGCCAAAATCAGAACACCCGCCGCCAAGAGACGCCGCCTGCTACTGACCGCCGCCATCTGGGACCGAGCACCCCAAAGGCAGCTTCAAGGAGTTCCCTGGCATGGCACTTCTTTAAACAATGTGCTGACGACAAGACCCGAGTGGTTTGCACGCTGTGCCATCAGAGCCTGAAGCGAGGCATTAACGTTCTGAACCTTAGCACAACCTGCATGACCAGGCACCTGCATGCAAAGCATGAACTGCAGTGGAGTAAACACCTTAAAAACAAAGAAGTCACTCAGGCTCCCCCTGCTACCTCTTCTGCTGCTGCCGCCTCGGCCTCTTCTGCTGCTGCCGCCGCCTCGGCCTCTTCCTCCGCCTCTAGAGGAACGTTGGCACCTGCCGCCCAGCAAACATGGGATGTACCACCAACACCACCACCTGCGTCACCAAGCATCTCAACCATGTCACACGGCAGCGTTCAGCTCTCCATCTCACAAACATTTGAGAGAAAGCGTAAATTCCCACCTAGCCACCCTCGATCCCTGGCCCTGAATGCCAGCATTTCTAAACTACTGGCCTATGAAATGCTGTCATTTAGGCTGGTGGACACAGACAACTTCAAACAGCTCATGTCGCTTGCTGTCCCACAGTATGTTGTTCCCAGCCGGCACTACTTCTCCAAGAGAGCCATGTCTTCCCTGCACAACCAAGTGTCCGATAAAATCAAGTGTGCACTGCGCAACGCCATCTGTGGCAAGGTCCACCTAACCACAGATACGTGGACCAGTTAGCACGGCCAGGGACGCTATATCTCCCTAACTGCACACTGGGTAAATGTAGTGGAGGCTGGGCCCCAGGCGGAGAGCTGTTTGGCGCACGTCCTTCCGCCGCCAAGGATCGCAGGGCAACATTCTTTGCCTCCTGTCTCCTCCTCCTCCTACTCAGCTTCCTCCTCCTCTTCTTCCACCTGCTCATCCAGTCAGCCACACACCTTCACCACCAACTTCAGCACAGCCCGGGGTAAACGTCAGCAGGCCGTTCTGAAACTCATATGTTTGGGGGACAGGCCCCACACCGCACAGGAGTTGTGGCGGGGTATAGAACAACAGACCGACGAGTGGTTGCTGCCGGTGAGCCTCAAGCCCGGCCTGGTGGTGTGCGATAATGGGCGAAATCTCGTTGCAGCTCTGGGACTAGCCGGTTTGACGCACATCCCTTGCCTGGCGCATGTGCTGAATTTGTTGGTGCAGAAGTTCATTCGCAATTACCCAGACATGTCAGAGCTGCTGCATAAAGTGCGGGCCGTCTGTTCGCGCTTCCGGCGTTCACACCCTGCCGCTGCTCGCCTGTCTGCGCTACAGCGTAACTTCGGCATTCCCGGTCACCGCCTCATATGCGACGTGCCCACCATTTGGAACTCCACCTTGCACATGCTGGACAGACTGTGCGAGCAGCAGCAGGCCATAGTGGAGTTTCAGCTGCAGCACACACGGGTCAGTCGCACTGCGGAACAGCACCACTTCATTACCAATGACTGGGCCTCCATGCGAGACCTGTGTGCCCTGTTGCGCTGTTTCGAGTACTCCACCAACATGGCCAGTGGCGATGACGCCGTTATCAGCGTTACAATACCACTTCTATGTCTCCTTGAGAAAACACTTAGGGCGATGATGGAAGAGGAGGTGGCCCAGGAGGAAGAGGAGGAAGAGGGGTCATTTTTAGCACTTTCAGGCCAGTCTCTTCGAAGTGACTCAGAGGGAGGTTTTTTGCAACAGCAGAGGCCAGGTACAAATGTGGCCAGACAGGGCCCACTACTGGAGGACGAGGAGGACGAGGATGAGGAGGAGGTGGAGGAGGATGAGGATGAAACATGTTCACAGCGGGGTGGCACCCAAAGCAGCTTGGGCCCATCACTGGTGCGTGGCTGGGGGGAAACACAGGACGATGACGATACGCCTCCCACAGAGGACAGCTTGTCCTTACCTCTGGGCAGCCTGGCACACATGAGCGACTACATGCTGCAGTGCCTGCGCAACGACAGCAGAGTTGCTCACATTTTAACGTGTGCGGACTACTGGGTTGCCACCCTGCTGGATCCCCGGTACAAAGACAATGTGCCCACCTTACTTCCTACACTGGAGCGTGATAGGAAGATGCACGAGTACAAGCGCACGTTGGTAGACGCGCTACTGAGAGCATTCCCAAATGTCACAGGGGAACCAGTGGAAGCCCAAGGCGAAGGCAGAGGAGGAGCAAGAGGTCGCCAACGCAGCTGTGTCACGGCCAGCTCCTCTGAGGGCAGGGTTAGCATGGCAGAGATGTGGAAAAGTTTTGTCACCACGCCACAGCTAACTGCACCACCACCTGATACGGAACGTGTTAGCAGGAGGCAACATTTCACTAAGATGGTGGAACAGTACCTGTGCACACCCCTCCACGTACTGACTGATGGTTCGGCCCCATTCAACTTCTGGGTCTCCAAATTGTCCATGTGGCCAGAGCTAGCCTTTTATGCCTTGGAGGTGCTGGCCTGCCCGGCGGCCAGCGTTTTGTCTGAACGTGTATTGAGCACGGCAGGGGGCGTCATTACAGACAAACGCAGCCGCCTGTCTACAGCCAATGTGGACAAAATGACGTTCATAAAAATGAACCAGGCATGGATCCCACAGGACCTGTCCATCCCTTGTGCAGATTAGACATTAACTACCTCCCCTTAACCATATATTATTGTACTCCAGGGCACTTCCTCATTCAATCCTATTTTTATTTTCATTTTACCATTATATTGCGGGGCAACCCAAAGTTGAATGAACCTCTCCTCTGTCTGGGTGCCGGGCCTAAATATGTGACAGTGGCCTGTTCCAGTGGTGGGTGACGTGAAGCCTGATTCTCTGCTATGACATGAAGACTGATTCTGTGCTGAAATGAAGCCAGATTCTCTGTTACGGGACCTCTCTCCTCTGTCTGGGTGCCGGGGCCTAAATATGTGACAGTGGCCTGTTCCAGTGGTGGGTGACGTGAAGCCTGATTCTCTGCTATGACATGAAGACTGATTTTCTGCTGACATGAAGCCAGATTCTCTGCTATGGCATGAAGAGACTGATTCTCTGCTGACGTGAAACCCGATTCTCTGCTATGGGACCTCTGTCCAATTGATATTGGTTAAGTTTTATTTTTTTTATTTTTATTTTAATTCATTTCCCTATCCACATTTGTTTGCAGGGGATTTACCTACATGTTGCTGCCTTTTGCAGCCCTCTAGCTCTTTCCTGGGCTGTTTTACAGCCTTTTTAGTGCCGAAAAGTTCGGGTCCCCATTGGCTTCAATGGGGTTCGGGTTCGGGACGAAGTTCGGGTCGGGTTCGGATCCCGAACCCGAACATTTCCGGGAAGTTCGGCCGAACTTCTCGAACCCGAACATCCAGGTGTTCGCTCAACTCTACTCACTATACAAAATTTTTAATTAGATGTGATTACCAAAGCATTCCGAACTAGGTGCTGGTTTGAAAAATGTAGAATATGTTTTGTGACATGACCCTTTTAAAGGGGTTGACCCGGGGGGGGGCGTGGCTTGGCCGCTGAGAGGAATGGCCGCTTGAGCCTGCAGCTCCTGCACCACAGCGATTACAATTGAGCTCCCAGAGCTATTATTACTCCCATCTTCGCTTCCCTGCCGTTATTGAAGCTGGACACCCTCCTGGTCACTATGGGGAAGTCTAAAAGGCAGCTACTTAAACTACAAAGCGGGAATTTGGACGGCTTCTTTGAAAGGGGCCCAGCTAAAGATGGCGCCGGCTCCCTCACCGGAGCTTCCCCTCTTTCTCCTCACAACAGCTCATCGCCGAAGCGCAGCTCCTTCTCACCGTCGCCTCCCCTGGAGCCTGATGCCTTCTCTTTGAATGAAGTGGAGTTCCCCTCGCTTCCTCCGACCCCAAGTGATATCCGTGCTCCGGAGGCTATGACTTCACAAAATGGCGCCCCCGCAGACCACTCTGGGTCCTCACCTTCCTCTAGTCCTCAGAAGCAGAGGCCGCGGCTGGAATCCTCTCATTCTCCTGAGGTCAGTACTGTGACATGGGCGCAAGCATTAGATACCCCCATAGCGGTCCCTATAATCGCATATCAGACCTCAAACAAACCACTATGCGAAGATTCAATTAAAAATATGCTCCTAGTGCTACATCAGTCAATATGCGCAGACATGGCAAGGTTGATTAACCCCTTAGCGGCCAAGGTTAAAGAGACAGAGAGCAAACTTCTACATGTGGAAAGCAAGATGGCAGAATTTGCGGCCTCACAAAACACCAAAATAGATGCCCATAATGATTTGGCAGATGAACTTGAGACCATTAAAAGCAAAATTGCTGATATGGAAGATCATTCCAGATGGAACAATGTGAAGTTCCGGGGAATCCCAGAAGATGTGGCACCCCGAGATTTACAGTCATACCTCAAAAGCCTTATCAAAACGCTGCAACCAAGAATCCCTGTCCCTGACATGATTATAGACAGGGCCCATAGGATCCCGAAACCATCTCATCTCAGTGCTGATGTCCCAAGAGACACTTTGGCTCGCATTCACTTTTTCCATACTAAGGAGGCTTTGATGCTTGCAGCCAGGAATTGTGATCAGTTACCTGCTCCCTTTCAATCAGTCAGGCTCTTCGCTGACCTCTCTATGGCGACACTACGACAAAGAAGGGAATTACAATCAGTCACCATTGCTCTCAGGGACAATGACATTCAATATAAGTGGGGCTACCCACAAAAATTACTAATCCGGAGGAATGGCAAGACACACGTGGTGAAGACCGTTGCAGATGGTCACGATCTACTCCAATCCTGGGACATTCAGATCTCATCGGAAAAGCGTGGAAATCATCGCCGGAATGACCCTCCAACCTCATCCGGAACACGGGACACTTAACTCCCTCAACAGGACCAATACCGGTCCAGATTACTGGTGTCCTTCATGGTATCTTACTGCTAACCAAGCATGGTCTAAGAGAATGTAGGAAGGTTTTTGCACTAATTGTATGGGGCCAATTGTTCAATTCCTTTCCATGTTTGGGTGCAGATTGTATACTTGAATATCCCGAACGGTTTAGACTCCTCTCAGCCTCACTTGTAGACTTACGCCATCGAAACTGCACAGACGGATATTGACCGCCTGGAATTGTGTTACTACCCTATCTCTTTTCCTGCTGTTTCTCCCCTACTCCACCTATACCCCTTCTCTTGCTAAATTGCCAACTATTTTACTGTGGCCGATTGAAAAATCTGCCTTTTGTTAGACAGTAGTTTACTGTTTATAAGGTTGATTAGTTAATTGTCTACTGATTGTTTATCCGTCTAGGAGATTGAGCCTCCCCTCAATCATATGGGTCTCAAAATTTTATCGTTAAATGCTAAAGGGCTTAACTGCCCCCAAAAGAGATCCTATGTTTGGCGGGAGGCAGCCAAAGCCGGAGCTGACCTTGTTTGTATTCAAGAGACCCATTTATTGCAAGAGGATGCTAAACGAATCCACCATCGCTCCTTTCCACATATACTGCACTATCATTTCAGCAAGAAGTCTAGGGGGGTGTTCATTGCTGTCAAGGACACAGTTGCCTTCAATACCATCTCATCCAAAGTGGATCCTAATGGCCGATACATCATCCTGGTATGTTCTGTTAACAACATTATTTACACTTTAGTCAACATTTATGCACCCAATAACCACCAAATCACCTTTCTACGCAAATTACTGAAACAGGTAAATTCTCTGAAACAAGGGAAAATTATCCTCTGCGGTGACTTTAACACGATAATGGATCGGTCATTGGATTCTACTTGCCCATCAAGACGTTTGGGGGGTGGGGTAGCCTCTCTGTTACATTCAGAGGGTCTCATAGATATCTGGAGGGCCCAACATAGTGTGGAGAGGGACTATACCTTCTTCTCATCGCCTCACCTTTCATATTCCCGTATTGATATGTTTTTAGTAGATCACGCCACCCTACTGCATGCAATATCCACGGATTTTGGACTTATTCAATGGTCTGATCATGCTCCAATAACATTGACCCTAGAGAATCTTTACCAATCCCCAAGAGCCCCCATTTAGCGTAATGACACATCTCTATATTCTAATCCAGAGTCAGTTAAAGAGCTTTCTAATGAATTACGAGAATTTTTCACTTTTAATGATGGCTCTGTCTCGGATAAGTATATTCTGTGGCAGACCCACAAAGCATTCATAAGGGGTTCCCTGATTAAACTGAAACACAAAATGAGAAAAATCAGGGAAAAAGAAATTTCTCAGTTACTTAAGATCATTGCTGACCTTGAGAGTCTTAACAAGAAATCGCCTACATCTCAAACATCCACCTCACTGAGGATAGAGAGGGACAAATTGAGAAGCCTGTTATCCCACAACTATTCCAAATCTCTGCTAAGACTTACATCGAGATACTATGCCCAGGGAAATAGAGCAGGTAAACTCTTAGCCAACCAAATCAAAATTCAACAATCCAAAACGAAAATTCCATTTCTCATCCTCCCATCCTCTAAAGCCAAATTGCTAGACCCTAGAGACATCGCAGAACAATTCCGTAACTATTATCACACCCTCTATAACCTTAAGGACACCGTTACTTTACCAAATAATTACCTGTCACGGAAGGTGTTACAGAAAACTAGAAGACACAAATGAAGATCCGACTGACTTGATCCCAAAACTAAGGAACCAAAGGGTAAGCCCTGTAACAGCCCTAGCTCTCTCCCTTACTGCTCAGCCTATGCAAAAATCTCTATGGTAGATAATTGCATACCCTCGTTCCTCGACTGTATGACACCTGAACACCCTATAATAGTGAGGGGACACGACCACCGGCTCCTTACACTTAATACGGAGGGAGTCAGGGTCACCTAGGATCAAGAAAACAGGAAAACAGGAATAAAGAAACAGACTTATTTTGTGGATGCAGCAGTAACAGCTTCTAGCATCAGCACACTCCAGGAAGTTGTATAAACCGCAAAGTGATGCAGTATGGGAGGGGATTTAAAAGGGATGCAATCAGTGCAACTAGATGACAGCTGAGAGAGGGAAACGAGATGACAAAACGAAAGCAAAACAAAAGAACCTCAAGCAGGAGGTTCTGAAGAACGTCTGTCAGAGCTTCACAGATGTCTGGCGGTGACATTACCCAAACTTAGTGGAGGACTTCCTGGCACATTCCGATTTACCTACCCTCTCCTCTTCACAGCTACAATCCTTAAATGCCCCACTCACGCCCACAGAACTTCAAAAGTTAATCACAGCACTCCCGCAGGGCAAATCCCCAGGCCCGGACGGTTTGTCAAATGAATACTATAGGCATTTCCTTCCCGTACTATCCCCTCATATTCTGGATATCTTTAATCGTGCTTTTGAAGGGACCCCGTTTCCTTCTGAAATGCTTACGGCCCTAATTGTCACACTGCCTAAACCTGGTAAATCCCGAGATGTACCTCAAAATTTCAGACCAATTTCATTACTCAACTCGGACATAAAAATATTTGCCAAATTAATAGCCAACAGACTATCACCCATACTACCTTTCCTAATCAAAGACGACCAAACAGGGTTTGTTAAAGGCCGCCTATCATTGGACAATACCAGAAGATTGGTGGATCTGTTCGATTATGCTGAGCAGAGAGGCCTCCCTATGCTGGCAGTGACGCTGGACGCTGAGAAGGCGTTCGACCGCTTACATTCGTCGGTCGCATTCTCGGTTCTCCAGAAAATGGGGTTCAGGGGCAGCATAGTTAATGCCTCCTCCAGTTTATATTATTCTCCCATGGCTAGGATCTGGGTAAACGGGGTGTTATCCGACCCTTTCCGGTTTACTAATGGCTCTCGTCAAGGGTGCCCACTATCACCCCTCCTGTTTATTTTAGCCCTGGAACCTCTTGCTCACCACATTAGGAGCACTCCCCTCATCCAAGTTGTGGACATAGGTGGACGGGACCACAGAATCTCACTTTATGCAGATGACATCATTCTTACTCTGTCAAACCCTCTGTTTTCCCTACGCTTTGCCCTAGACATCACTACACAATTCGGTACATTATTCTACTATAAAATTAATAATTCTAAGTCCCAAGCCCTTCCTTTCACTATCCTTCAAAAGGATATAACAATGTTAAAATCCCAATATCCCCTTGACTGGCAAGAATCGGAACTTCCATATTTGGGACTCAAGCTTATGTACCCCTGCTCCCTCCTATACAAGCGAAATTACGAGTCCCTTCTCTTGATCATGTCCTCTGACTTTTCCCAATTTTCCATGAAAGAAATTTCGTGGGTGGGAAGGGTAGCGGCATTCCAGATGATGACTCTGCCTAAATTGATATATATCTTCAGAGCTCTTCCAATCTCGGTCCCTGCACTATTCTTTAAAAAGGCACAATCAATCTTATCTAAATATGTATGGAAATAATCCAAACCTATAATAGCTCAGAATTTAAAGAGACAGGGGGCACACCAAGTACTGCAGGGAGTGCAAAGGGTGGCAAAACAACATATGACAAATAATCTGACCCAAGAAAGAGTCAAGAGAACCACCCCATGAATGCACATCCGACCATAAAAGAATATAAAAATATATAAATTTTATTGAACACAACAACACACACGCATTAAAAAATTGTATACAATGTAGAACAAAGTGCGGTATGCAATAAAATATATGTAACCGACACACACAGGTCCACTGTATTATAGCATATAAATATATGCGTTATCAACCAGCATATAAAGCAAAACAATAAATCACATAAAGCAAATATAAGGTGAGATGAGGCCACTAGACTAAAGATACGAACAGACCAGTATGGGGTCAAAATATCAAGAGCCAAACCTACATAGCCAGCTGGTGCAGTGGACCTGGAAACATAGCAAGCGCCCAACGCGTGTCGCCGGAGCAATCCGGCTTCCTCAGGGGGTGAAGGACTGTGTGTTGGGGCGCCAGTTAATATAGGGTGTTAAATAAGTTATAATTATATTCACCTGTGCAACAGGAACTGTGGTCGATGCATGAGCATATCAAATTCCAGTCAAAGCAGGAAACCGGAAGTGTGAGTCACATGCTCGGCTGGTGGAACGCATGGTGGAACGCATATGCGCTCCACCAGCCAAAGCACAGCCACATAGCAAGAGAGGACATTGAGGTCACATATATTTAAACTGAAGCTAAACATTGTTTAATAGAGGCATTTACAGCCAAATAGGCAAGCCAGGCAAGCTAGTGAGAAATCGAACGGTATTTACAAACCGGATGTGAGTAATCACATAACCGGAAGTGAGGTACCGCTGTGGAACGCATGGTGGAACGCATATGCGTTCCACCAGCCAAAGCCCAGCCACATAGCAGGAGAGGGAACTGGGGGCACATATGTTTAAACTGAGGCCAAACATTATTAAATAGAGGCATTTGCAGCTACATAAACAATGCCAGGCAAGCTAGTAAAAAATCTAGACAGTATTTGCAAACCGGATGTGAACACAAAACCGGAAGTGAGGTGCCGCTGTGGAACGCATGGTGGAACGCATAGTGCGCCCCACTATGAATAATGGAGCGCACGATGCGTCCAGCACACGCACAAAGGCACGGCAGCATATTAAAAAAGATAGGTGAGGCGGACACCAGGAGGATGGGGGTGATGTAGTAATGTTATGCAGGACAGAACTCAATCAATATAACTGTCACTGCAATGATACAATGAGTGCATAAACAGCCACTAATGTATGCATAAATGCTAATCATGATAAATAATAATATAATAACAAAGATACATGACAATGGGCACACTAATGGAAAATTAGACATATATATACATATACAAAGTGTACAGAATACATAATATAAGTATGCAATATATGAAGAGGACATGGACTGGACATATTATAATATAATTAGTGCGTATAGCGGTATACATATCAAGCATATCTGACACCATCGCCTGTATGCCTAGTGCTATCAGAAATCCCAATATACATGCCTACAAAAACATAAGCATTAAAAAGTGAGTGATAATATACATGTATGCTATACAGTATACATGCATGATAATGAATGACCCTAATAAAAATATATCCGAGATCCAATAAGGACCTACAAAAGAAGGGCAGAAGAAAAAAGGTGGTGATACAGTGAAACCAGCGTGCAAAGACCACGAAAGTGGAAGTGAAAAGAATGGTGGAGACTGAGATGCCCGAACCGTGCGTGTGAAATAGTGGATGAAAGTGAGAACATAAAAGGAGCCTGTAAAAAGGACATGAAGAGGTTAGCGCAAATAAACAATTATTTATTTAATACGAGACCAATAATAATGACAAACACCAGCCTTCTATGGGCTATATCCTAACTATAGCCCCCCAAAAAATAAAGCCCCCATAGAGGCAATGGTTACTCAATGCCCAATCTATATTTTTACAGGCTCCTTTTATGTTCTCACTTTCATCCACTATTTCACACGCACGGTTCGGGCATCTCAGTCTCCACCATTCTTTTCACTTCCACTTTCGTGGTCTTTGCACGCTGGTTTCACTGTATCACCACCTTTTTTCTTCTGCCCTTCTTTTGTAGGTCCTTATTGGATCTCGGATATATTTTTATTAGGGTCATTCATTATCATGCATGTATACTGTATAGCATACATGTATATTATCACTCACTTTTTAATGCTTATGTTTTTGTAGGCATGTATATTGGGATTTCTGATAGCACTAGGCATACAGGCGATGGTGTCAGATATGCTTGATATGTATACCGCTATACGCACTAATTATATTATAATATGTCCAGTCCATGTCCTCTTCATATATTGCATACTTATATTATGTATTCTGTACACTTTGTATATGTATATATATGTCTAATTTTCCATTAGTGTGCCCATTGTCATGTATCTTTGTTATTATATTATTATTTATCATGATTAGCATTTATGCATACATTAGTGGCTGTTGATGCACTCATTGTATCATTGCAGTGACAGTTATATTGATTGAGTTCTGTCCTGCATAACATTACTACATCACCCCCATCCTCCTGGTGTCCGCCTCACCTATCTTTTTTAATATGCTGCCGTGCCTTTGTGCGTGTGCTGGACGCATCGTGCGCTCCATTATTCATAGTGGGGCGCACTATGCGTTCCACCATGCGTTCCACAGCGGCACCTCACTTCCGGTTTTGTGTTCACATCCGGTTTGCAAATACTGTCCAGATTTTTTACTAGCTTGCCTGGCATTGTTTATGTAGCTGCAAATGCCTCTATTTAATAATGTTTGGCCTCAGTTTAAACATATGTGCCCCCAGTTCCCTCTCCTGCTATGTGGCTGGGCTTTGGCTGGTGGAACGCATATGCGTTCCACCATGCGTTCCACAGCGGTACCTCACTTCCGGTTATGTGATTACTCACATCCGGTTTGTAAATACCGTTCGATTTCTCACTAGCTTGCCTGGCTTGCCTATTTGGCTGTAAATGCCTCTATTAAACAATGTTTAGCTTCAGTTTAAATATATGTGCCCTCAATGTCCTCTCTTGCTATGTGGCTGTGCTTTGGCTGGTGGAGCGCATATGCGTTCCACCATGCGTTCCACCAGCCGAGCATGTGACTCACACTTCCGGTTTCCTGCTTTGACTGGAATTTGATATGCTCATGCATCGACCACAGTTCCTGTTGCACAGGTGAATATAATTATAACTTATTTAACACCCTATATTAACTGGCGCCCCAACACACAGTCCTTCACCCCCTGAGGAAGCCGGATTGCTCCGGCGACACGCGTTGGGCGCTTGCTATGTTTCCAGGTCCACTGCACCAGCTGGCTATGTAGGTTTGGCTCTTGATATTTTGACCCCATACTGGTCTGTTCGTATCTTTAGTCTAGTGGCCTCATCTCACCTTATATTTGCTTTATGTGATTTATTGTTTTGCTTTATATGCTGGTTGATAACGCATATATTTATATGCTATAATACAGTGGACCTGTGTGTGTCGGTTACATATATTTTATTGCATACCGCACTTTGTTCTACATTGTATACAATTTTTTAATGCGTGTGTGTTGTTGTGTTCAATAAAATTTATATATTTTTATATTCTTTTATGGTCGGATGTGCATTCATGGGGTGGTTCTCTTGACTCTTTCTTGGGTCAGATTATTTGCTATAATAGCTCAGAAACAACTTTTCCTCAGGAAAAAAGCAGGAGGAATAGGTCTACCCTTTATTAGTGATTATCATAAGGCTATCGGACTGTCGCTAGCCAGGGAATGGTGGATAAAAGATTGTACCAAGGCTTGGCATCAAATTGAATCCCACTCAATTGGCGGAGGTTCCTTGAGAGACCTGTTAATAAGTATTATATGGAATAGGAAGGTCCCTGACCTTATCCTGATGACCACAAAACATACAGGGAAACTCTGGTTACAAATTCATAACACATCCCCAGACTCTAAAGACACCTTATTCTCTCACTCTGACACCCATACCCTGGAATCATTACTCCAGGACATTAACCTATCCAGATGGCGCGAGTAAGGGATTGGGAGGGTCTCTCAGCTCATTTCTCCTGACGGGACTCTTCCATACAATATTATTCAGCAACTGTTCCAACTTCCATCCGGCGAGATATTCAATTATCTCAGGATTAAACATTTGCTAACGACCACTCTCAAAGCACCCCCATCCACTCATATGGGGATCCTCCAATTGTATTATTCCCCAGGCTTATTGAGGAAAGGAGCTACTGGCCGCATCTATGATTTCTTAGGTGACAAAACTAAGTTTATTAAAACTAAACCTTTCAAAAAGTGGGAACAGGAATTAGGAAGCTCTTTCTCTGAAGATTCCTGGTCACACGCTATTGGCTTCTTGACTTCCAATTTTAAATGTGTTACCCACTACGAGGCGGGTTTCAAGACGCTTTTAAATTGGTACTTCACACCCCAAAGACTACATATAAAATACCCTTCTACCTCTCCCTTATGCTGGAGGGGAGGTGGAAATGTGGGTTCATTATTCCATATCCTGTGGTCGTGCGCAATTATTGCTAATTTCTGGAGACAGGTATTTGCACTACTAGGGGAACTGACCAAGTTTGCAATACCTCTGTCTCCAGAACTTGCTCTTTTATTTTTAGGCATTCAATACATACACCCTTCCTACAGACCCATAGTAGGACATGCTCTACTTAGTGCTAAATTAATTGTAACTCATCACTGGAAAAGCCTAACCCCTCCTGACATTACAGAAGTGATAATTGATTTAAATACAACCTGCCGGTACGAAAATATGCTTCCACCTTCAATGCTTTCTCCTGTGAAATATGAGTGCACATGGGCCCCCTGGATGACCCATCCGCGATCTTCCCGCTAGATTAATCCTCACCTGTACGGATTCCTTTTAATGGAAAAGTCCTAAAATGCTTTTAGCTTCCTCATAGCTGGGTCCCTCCCATAGTTGGGCCTCTTTAAGGGTCGGATCTCTCTTTTTTAGTTTTAGTTTACTTGTAGTTTCCGAGTTAGGTTACTGGAAATTTGACAACTGGCTAGCATCAGCATAGTAGTCACCTTGGCTCCTTAACGAAGACGTTGCTGTTATACCGATAATTACTACTGGAAATGAACACAACTGTGAATTCTGGTTTGTACTACTGATGTTATGGAAGCCATTGATACTAATTTACATGTACTCTCTCTATGTGTACTGTCCTCCACTCCTTTTTATTACAGCACAGTATCTTGCATACTATTTGACGATTGTATAACTTGTATTATGTCTACCTTTTGTGGCTGCGACCACTATACTTTATTCTGTTATGCTAAACCCTGCTATACTTTATTGTGAAAATTCATAATAAAAATGATGGAATTAAAGGGGTTGACCCACGAAAAATATTCTACAGTTTTCAAACCAGCACCTCGATCTGAATACTTTTATAATTTCATGGAAGTAAAAATTGAGCATAGCCACTAAGTGATTCAATAAAATGTATCTGTATAGCGCCACCTGCTGTTTTTTCCCCTTATCTCTTTAACCTGCTCACTGAGATGGCCGCACATGCTCAGTTTCATCTTTCAACTGCCTCCTAAGCTGTGATAGGCAGATCATGGACACGCCCCCTTAGCTGCAGTAGAAAAGACACTACCCGTGAGCTTTCAGTTTGATATAAATTTAGCGGATAAATAAATGGGGAGATCTCTGGATCCATGTGAGGTACAGTTCTAGCTTTGTTAGAAAGAGGTTTTCATGTACTATATCAGGTCTGATTTTCATTTTTTATATTAGTCATGGGATAACCCTTTAAGCAGCATAGCTTATTTAAAAAAAAATGTTGACTAGAGTATTTACTGATTACTATACAGTAATATCCAGAACCCTTGGGGCTAGTAAATGTTGTGAAGGCTTACAAGGTGTATAAATGGCCCTGTAAAATAATAATTTGCAAGTTGATACATTTGCATAAATTATTCATTGGGAGCATACGATCAAGCATCACGTCTGAGGATTTCTGAGAATTCTATTTCTGTTAATAAATATATGAATGTCAAATGTGCAAAGAAGTAGGTTGAAAACTAGTAATGTAATGAACAGTGATGCATGTAAATTACCAAGGGGGTAGGACAGTAATGAGCTATGGGACCTAATTTCCCATGGCTATCTTTACTTACTACAAGTCAGATGCATTCTTTCTTTTATACAGGCATCAGATTAAAAAAATACCATATAAATAAATAGCACATTCTAGTATACAGATCCTGACCCTAGCCTCAGTTTATGTCAGTCATTCCAAGCTGATCTTTTTGGATCTCTCTCTGCATCTATATAATACATAACTATGTGATTTGAACAGTTGTAAAAAGCCAAAGATTTACCAATGACTACTGTGTACTGTACAAGACCCTGAGAAGTGTTAAGCGAATTGAACTTCACAAAGTGTACTTCGATCCAAATTTCAGGGAAAATTTGGTTTGCAGCAAAGTTGAAATTCCTTATGCGTTGTGGTAACGAAATCTGGTGCACTGTCATGTATGATGTCATCACACCGGCTAGCGTGATGATGTCATCACGCACTACAAGAGATTTTGTGCTGGATCTTCAATAAAGTTTCCACGGCAGACTCTTTGAGCGCAATTGGATAAGATTAGTATTTTTGTTTTTAACAGATAAACCCCTTACAACTCTCAATGGTCATCTCAGATTCCGCGATCAGGTATATATGTGACATCCGAGGAGTTCAATGATGGGGGGCGGCACCATTGCTGTTTCCTGTCATTGTGCCAGCTACTCATAAAGAAATACGCTTCATGACAAAGTAATTTGGTAACTCATCACAAAGCAAATTTCTTTGTGAAATTCGGTGAAGCAGCCAAGTCGAAGTTTTCAGAACTTTGCTCATCTCTATGAGGAAGCTCTTATCCTCTACAGTGGTTTAGAGCCTGTGGCAGTTACAGTATTCGTGGCTTTTACATGTAAGGACTAACTTTTCTATTTTACTAGTTTTCTATAGATACAACATGCAGCAGGACTATGCAATTATCGAATATACGGTACGGTTTTTAAATTATAATAATACCATATTTGTAAAAAATAGATATACGGTTCATAGTGCAAGTTTTAATTAATGTGTATGAGCTCACCTACCTCGACAAGGTGACCTCTTATAGATGGGACTCTTCACTAAAATAAATCTTCTGTTCTTGGGTAGAGATGGCCTTGCGGTTCGCCCGGTGGTGGTTTTGCGGCAAACTTTGCTCGTTCGCGATTCGCCGAACATGCAAACATAGGGCGATATTCGCACAAGCCATATTTTTTTGCATCAGGTGGGACTGGTCAGCCAATTGAGAAGTTTCAGCACATGGACACACCCCCAACTCTATAACAGAACCCGATCTGGCAGCCATTTTACATGATGTGACACCAAAAGCTAGCTAACAGGGCCACAAAAGTCATTTTATGGACTGGTATAGGTGTGCTATCGATAGGTGTGATATAAAGGGGTGTGATATACTTATAATATACAAACCGGATTCCAAAAAAGTTGGGACACTATACAAATCGTGAATAAAAACTGAATGCAATGATGTGGAGGTGCCAACTTCTAATATTTTATTCAGAATAGAACACAAATCACGGAACAAAAGTTTAAACTGAGAAAATGTACCATTTTAAGGGAAAAATATGTTGAATCAGAATTTCATGGTGTCAACAAATCCCCAAAAAGTTGGGACAAGGCCATTTTCACCACTGTGTGGCATCTCCCCTTCTACTTACAACACTCAACAGACGTCTGGGGACCGTGGAGACCAGTTTCTCAAGTTTAGAAATAGGAATGCTCTCCCATTCTTGTCTAATACAAGCCTCTAACTGTTCAATCGACTTGGGCCTTCTTTGTTGCACCTTCCTCTTTATGATGCGCCAAATGTTCTCTATAGGTGAAAGATCTGGACTGCAGACTGGCCATTTCAGTACCCGGATCCTTCTCCTGCGCAGCCATGATGCTGTGATTGATGCAGAATGTGGTCTGGCTTTATCTTGTTGAAAAATGCAGGGTCTTCCCTGAAAGAGATGACGTCTGGATGGGAGCATATGTTGTTCTAGAACCTGAATATATTTTTCTGCATTGATGGTGCCTTTCCAGACATGCAAGCTGCCCATGCCACACGCACTCATGCAACCCCATACCATCAGAGATGCAGGCTTCTGAACTGAGCGTTGATAACAACTTGGGTTGTCCTTGTCCTCTTTGGTCCGGATGACATGGCGTCCCAGATTTCCAAAAAGAACTTTGAATCGTGACTCGTCTGACCACAGAACAGTCTTCCATTTTGCCACACTCCATTTTAAATGATCCCTGGCCCAGTGAAAACGCCTGAGCTTGTGGATCTTGCTTAGAAATGGCTTCTTCTTTGCACTGTAGAGTTTCAGCTGGCAACGGCGGATGGCACGGTGGATTGTGTTCACTGACAATGGTTTCTGGAAGTATTCCTGAGCCCATTCTGTGATTTCCTTTACAGTAGCATTCCTGTTTGTGGTGCAGTGTCGTTTAAGGGCCCGGAGATCACGGGCATCCAGTATGGTTTTACGGCCTTGACCCTTACGCACAGAGATTGTTCCAGATTCTCTGAATCTTCGGATGATGTTATGCACAGTTGATGATGATAGATGCAAAGTCTTTGCAATTTTTCGCTGGGTAACACCTTTCTGATATTGCTCCACTATCTTTCTGCGCAACATTGTGGGAATTGGTGATCCTCTACCCATCTTGGCTTCTGAGAGACACTACTACTCTGAGAAGCTCTTTTTATACCCAATCATGTTACCAATTGACCTAATTAGTGTTAATTGGTCTTCCAGCTCTTCGTTATGCTCAAATTTACTTTTTCCAGCCTCTTATTGCTACTTGTTCCAACTTTCTTGGGATTTGTTGACACCGTGAAAATTGGAATCAACGTATTTTTCCTTTAAAATGATACATTTACTCGGATTAAACGTTTGATCTGTCATCTACGTTCTATTACAAATAAAATATTGACATTTGCCATCTCCACATCATTGCATTCAGTTTTTATTCACAATTTGTTTAGTGTCCCACCTTTTTTTGAATCCGGTTTGTACTTTCTAACATGCAGCAGTTGTGTACGGTTCTGCTGTGATACCACAGCGGGATAGAGGGACAAACGCTATTGGAGTAACTAATTGCATTGGGTGTGATATACCTGTTGCCCACCAAAAAACAGCTTGAGGGCAGCGATATACCTTCCTCCACAAAATCCTGATTGAGGGGTGCTATATACATGTTTCTGCCAAGTACTGATTGAGTGGTGCTATATACCAGTTTCCGCCAAATACTGATTGAGGAGTACTATATACCTGTTTCCACCAAATACTGATTGAGGGGTGCCATATACCTTCTTCCCCAAAATACTGATTGAGGGGTGCTATTGCTATATACCTTTTTCCATCAAATACTGATTGAGGGCTGCAATACACCTGCTTCCACAAAATACTGATTGAGGGGTGCCATATACCTGTTTCCGCCAAATACTGATTGAGGGGTGCCAAATACCTTCTTCCACAAAATCCTGTTTGAGGGGTGCTATATACCAGTTTCTGCCAAATACTGATTAAGGGTTGCTATATACTTGTGTCCGCCAAATACTGATTGAGGGGTGCTATATGCCTGTTTCCGCCAATACTGATTGAGGGGTTTGATATACCTGTTTCTATCAAATACTGATTGAGGGGTGCTCTATACCTTCTTCCACCAAATACTGATTGAGGGCTGCGATACACCTGCTTCCACAAAATACTGATTGAGGAGTGCCATATACCTTTTTCCGCCAAATACTGATTGAGGGGTGCCATATACCTTCTTCTACAAAATCCGGAGTGAGGGGTGCTATATACCTGTTTCCGTCAAATACTGATTGAGGGGTGCTATATACCTATTTCTGCCAAATATGGATTGAGGTGTGCCATATACCTTCTTCCACAAAATAATGAATGAGGGGTGCTATTGCTATATACCTTCTTCCACCAAATACTGATTGAGGGCTGCGATACACCTGCTTCCACAAAATACTGATTGAGGGGTGCCATATACCTGTTTATGCCAAATACTGATTGAGGGGTGCTTTATACCTGTTTCTGCCAAATACTGATTGAGGGGTGCCATATACCTTCTTCCACTAAATACTGATTGAGGGTTGCTATTGCTATATACCTTCTTCCACCAAATACCGTATTTTTTGCCCTATAAGACTCACCTGCCCATAAGACACACCTATGTTTTTGAGGAGGAAAATAAGAAAAAATATATTTTGAACCAAAAGGTGTGCTTTTGCTGAGTTTGGAACTAATGGTGGTCTGTGGTTGACACTATTTAGGTGGGATCTGTGGATTACACTGTTATGGGGGATCTGTGGATGATACTGCTATGTAGGGGATCTGTGGATGACACACTGTTATGAGGGATCTGTGGATGACACTGTTATGGAGGGGATCTGTGGATGATACTGTTATGAGGGATCTGTGGATGGCACTGTTATGGGAGGGGGATCTGGGGATGGCAATGTTATGGGGGGAATCTGTGGATGACACTGTAATGGGGGGATCTGTGGATGACACATATATAGCATCTTATCCACAAATCCCCCCCCCCATAACAGTGTCCCCGAATACACTGGGACCCTCCTCTCACAGCAGTAAACTGTAAGCCTTAACCTCTTCTTAATTTTAGTTAAAGGGAACCTGTCAGCGGCAAAACCCATCCCAAACTGCCAGCAGTACCTTCAAGTAGCCGGCAGTGAGTTTCGAATGATCATTTTCTTACTGCATTCTGATGAGGCAGAAGTATGAAAAACATTCTTTTTTCCCCCGTCTGCGCTATTTTTCAGTCAGGCTTGAAGTTAAGGGGGCAGCGGCCTCTTTGCTTGAAGTCAAGGTAACCACGCCCCCTTCCCTGCCACTTCACTGTGACTGACAGCCGGCAGTTCGGCAAATGCAGCTGAACTCTCGTGCATAAGCGCTGTCAGTCACAACGAAGTCACAGGAAGAATCTCTCAGCATGAGGTCTAAGCCATTCCCCAGTTCAATCAAATCTAGGAGACAGCATGGAAATGGCAATTCATAAGGAATTATGAATCGCCCACCATCACAGGCGCAAACCGGATACATATTTGTGTCCCGGTAGCCACGATGAACATGCCCATGGTCATAGGTTGGAGGTCGGGTGCCAGGGTAGGGAGATATACATATCTCCCGACATAAACCCAATAACGGTATGCTTGGACTTTAATTGTAGCCAGAACCCAGGCGGGTCTGTTGGTCCCAGACCCATCTCCTTTGACCTCCTGGTATGGAGCTATGAACCCTAAAGTGTTTTGTGGGTCATTTGCTGCCAGTCCAGCAGAGGAGGGTGGACCCCTACCAGAGGACGGGAGGAGAGGGGCTGGCTACAGGTTAAAAGGCTTGTGACAGTAAGTGGGTGTGTCTTTCTCTGAAAGGGGGTCACATCGTGCCATGTGTTTGGAGAGACCTGGAAATTGCTGACATCACTGCCCCCACGTGACCACAGCCAAGGACTATTCCACCATCTTAACCCAAAGGAACATTCATGTACACTGACTTGTACTCTGTGTAATCCTGTTTGTACCATATTGTCTGTATTTGTAACCTCAGACCACTGTATATATTCTTTGTGTATAGTGTGTTATCTAGTGTGCCCTTAAGGCGATTAAATATATAATTTAATCTTGCGCTGTCTTGTCTCTCGATCACGAATTCCTACGTTCGTGTTTCGGCCTAGTTATAAGCTACCGTGGGTTGATTTCTCACCCTATATAATCTTGTTAGCAGACTGGGCTTATATAAAACGAGAAGCTAGTGGCAGATTTCCCAGGCTGAGGAAGCGCTGTTTCATTGGGGCACAGGCTCCCTCAGCTTGTTGCCTCTCTGTGCCCGTGTGGACATGAGAAGTCAGTGTAAACTGTATCAAGCTGACCTTTTATGCTCCTCCAGGAGGGCGTAACGTCACGTCTTGGTAACCAGTGACCATACCGCGTCTCTTAAGCTCGACGTAGTTGAAGTCAAGTGGGCACGAGGGGTGGTATCCCTCACAATTATCACTAAGCAATCAAACTAATCATAGTAACAGTATCATTGTAAAAAAAAAAAATAACTACAGATAAATGCTAAGGCAATAGAGTGACTTTTAGGATTTCTAAAGTGTATTTTAAAAATGTCTTAGGTGGTGGTATTTAGTGGGCTAAAAGTTGGGTTCATATAGCTCCTGGCTATTTTGGTACTGTCTGTGGATACTTTATTAACCCATTAGAGGTCTTTTTGATAGAGTGAAAAAAGAATTCACTCGGAGATGGAAGAAATGTAATATTAAATTGGTATCAAAGCTATTTGATGGCGGTAACCTGAGGGAGTTTGATACCATTAAAGCTGAGTTTGAACTACCTGAGAATTTATTACATTTATAATGCCTATATGAGCTAAAGGGAGGGTTTCAGACTTCTTTTGAAATCTTTGAATTGTTAATAGGCTTGAAAATTTGAAAAAGAGCCTTATCCAAATGTTAAAAAGTAATTCTTCGGAGACATGTTGACAAATGTAGGTTTAAAATTAGAGATTGCTTGAATCGAATCTTAATATATGGGATTCATAACAAACTTCAGAACTATACTTCCTCCAACGAATCTGAAGTTTTGGTGATTCTCTTTGGACGAATCATGCAAAATGGCACGTTACTAGTGTTGGGCGAGCATGCTCAGCCTAACACCATTTTGACTCGAGCATCGCAATGCTCAACACATTGCGGTGTAAGGCCGAACACCGCGTGTGCTTGAGCGTGATGCTCGAGTCTCGTCCCCACACGTTTGTTTGCTGATACGCAGCCAATAAACGTGCAGGGAAGTACTGGCATTCACTGTAATGCCGTAGCCATGTTAGTTACTGGCATTACAGTGATTGGCTGGCCAAAGCGCTTCCATCGGGTGCTATATAGCACCCGATGACACGTGGTTTGGCTCAGTCATAGTCAGGGAGAGGTGCAGCAGAAGGGGCAGATAGTGTAGGGACAGGAATATATATATATATTTTTTTTAGGCAGGGTTTAGTGTTGAAAGGTGTTAGAGACTCAAAAGTCCTTTTAAGGACTATTGTTTTATCTGGCTGCAATATACAGTCAGGTCCACAACTATTGGGACATCGACACAATTCTAAAATTTTTGGCTCTATACACCACCACAATGGATCTGAAATGAAACAAACAAGATGTGCTTTAACTGCAGACGGTCAGCTTAAATTTGAGGGTATTTACATCCAAATCAGGTGTCTGTGTAGGAATTACAACAGTTTGCATATGTTCCTCCCACTATTTAAGGGACCAAAAGTAATGGGACAGAATAATAATCATAAAACAAACTTTAACTTATTAATACTTGTTTGCAAATCCTTTGCAGTCAATTACAGCCTGAAGTCTGGAACGCATAGACATCACCAGATGCTGGGTTTTATCCCTGGTGATGCTCTGTCAGGCCTCTACTGCAACTGTCTTCAGTTCCTGCTTGTTCTTGGGGCATTCTCCCTTCAATTTTGTCTTCAGCAAGTGAAATGCATGCTCAATCGGATTCAGGTCAGGTGATTGACTTGGCCATTGCATAACATTCCACTTCATTCCTTTAAAAAAACTCTTTGGTTGTTTTTGCAGTATGCTTTGGGTCATTGTCCATCTGCACTGTGAAGCGCTGTCCAATGAGTTCTGAAGCATTTGGCTAATTATGAGCAGATAATATAGCCCGAAACACTTCAGAATTCATTCTGCTGCTTTTGTCAGCAGTCACATCATCAATAAATACAAGAGAACCAGTTCCATTGGTAGCCATAAATGCCCACACCATGACACTACCACCACCATGCTTCACTGATGAGGTGGTATGCTTAGGATCATGAGCAGTTCCTTTCCTTCTCCATACTCTTCTCTTCCCATCACTCTGGTACAAGTTGATCTTGGTCTCATCTGTCCATAGGATGTTGTTCCAGAACTGTGAAGGCTTTTTTAGATGTCGTTTGGCAAACTCTAATCTGGCCTTCCTGTTTTTAAGGCTCACCAATGGTTTACATCTTGTGGTGAACCCTCTGTATTCACTCTGGTGAATTCTTCTCTTGATTGTTGACTTTGACACACATACACCTACCTTCTGGAGAGTGTTCTTGATCTGGCCAACTGTTGTGAAGGGTGTTTTCTTCACCAGGGAAATAATTCTTTGGTCATCCACCACAGTTGTTTTCCGTGGTCTTCCGGGTCTTTTGGTGTTGCCGAGCTCATCGTTGCGTTCCTTCTTTTTAAGAATGTTCTAAATAGTTGTTTTGGCCATTCCTAATGTTTTTGCTATCTCTCGGATGGGTTTGTTTTGTTTTTTCAGCCTAATGATGGCTTGATTCACTGATAGTGACAGCTCTTTGGATCTCATCTTGAGAGTTGACAGCAACAGATTTCAAATGCAAATAGCACACTTGAAATGAACTCTGGACCTTTTATCTGCTCACTGTAATTGGGATAATGAGGGAATAACACACACCTGGCTATGGAACCGCCGAGAAGCCAATTGTCCCATTACTTTTGGTCCCTTAACAAGTTGGAGGCACATATGCAAACTTTTGCAATTCCTACACCGTTCACCTGATTTGGATGTAAATACCCTCAAATTAAAGCTGACAGTTTGCAGTTAAAGCACATCTTGTTCGTTTAATTTCAAATCCATTGTGGTGGTGTATAGAGCCAAAAATTTTAGAATTGTGTCGACGTCCCAATATTTATGGACCTGACTGTATATTATTAGCGCAACCTGCGCTAAATTGCGTGTAATTGTTCGGCCTCTGCTTACAGTGACACAACCTCTGCTACATCTGTTATGTTACATCTGTGACATTCAGAGCAATTGTTTGGCTGCTGCTGACAGCGACATTACCTGCGCTACATCTCCTGTATAACGTTTGTGGTCAGGACCTAAACGAGTGGAAGATGCCCAACCACCACCCCCCTACCTAATTGGCCTGAGGTGTGCCTTGGCCTCACTAGGTCGGTATGCCTGAAAAAGGGGGCATACCCTGAATGTGATGGTTGAATGACTGAATGAAGAATGGGAATGGGTGGGCAGGGGACGTCCGAATGCCGACGTGCTGCCTGGGAGAGCCAGACTGCTTAAGACAGGTACCGGCCCCTCCCACAATCCAGGCTAGCCTGCGGCCAGCCTTAACACTTGTGGTCAGGACCTAAACGAGTGGAAGATGCCCAACCACCACCCCCCTACCTAATTGGCCTGAGGTGTGCCTTGGCCTCACTAGGTCGGTATGCCTGAAAAAGGGGGCAAAACCCACCAGTGAGGGAAGGATTGGCCTGAGGTGCTACTCTGCCAATGTACTGAATGCTTGGACCAGCTCCGCTTGTGGCTCCGGGATATACCGTACAAAGCACCCCAAGCGCCAGCGCCCCAAGTGTTTAATGATATGCACAGGGACTCCATGTTTGGACGCTGCGGATGCCGCACCGATGCGGAAAGAATGCCCCAAGAATTGAGCCGGATTCAATCCTACACTGGTCAACAGGATGCGAATATGTTTAATGAACTGGCTGGACGTCAGTGGACCAACAGGGAATGGAAGTAATGGGTCGGTGGGGCTGTGAAGACTAAGGGCCAGCAAGAGGTTGTCCAAGACTGTCACTGGACACCATGCGTTTGTGGTCTGGAAGAACTTAACTACATGGCCGGGACCTACCTGCCTTGTTTTGTTGTGAGGCAACTGCAAATGAGTTACTGCCCATCCTGACTAAATCTCCCTTGCGGAGAGCCACCGCCCCTTGTCTGGCCTGTGTCACTTCACCTGGTCTTGAAACCCGTAAAACGCCAAGTACATCGCCGCCTTGATCACCAGGCTGGGAAGGACTCCGAATGGTGACAATGTGAGAACTTCCGACAGGCTACGAAACGTGTCCCCCTTAATAGGTCGACGGACCGACTTGACCGTGACCTGGCTTTTTTGAATGCCTCTGAGGATGGCCTTGATCGGGTGAGCTGAAAATATAGAGGGTCTGTCTGGCTCTTGAAGTGCCAAAAAATGCTGCACCCCAGCCAACTATAGCCTAATGGTGTTGTAGGATAAAGCCAATACCGAATGACAATAAGACACGAAAGCCACCATATACTTGACCTGACCTGTGTCACCTCTAGGATATGCCAACTTAAAGTTCGAAAAAACCACCCACGCTCGGCGGTACGACCGCAACGTACTGGCCGACAAAGACTTGGTAATGAGTGAACTGGCGACCACCATCAGAGAGTCTAATCCAAGACCAGCGGCCGCCAGTCCGGTACCGGGGTGCCCACTGAGTCTGCTTCTGGGTTCTGTAAGAAAAAGCGAGAAAAATCAAAACGAGATAAAAGCATCAGCTGCAACGTTGCTGACCCCGTCCAAAAACAGGGCATGAAAATGAAACCCCTGTTCCAGAGCTATCCAGGTCAATCTACGCATGAAAGACATGATGAGTAACGATTTAGATCTGCCCTTGTTAATGATCTCTGCGATCGCCATGTTGTCAGTGTGGAAAACCACCGTGTGACCCGACCACCTATGCCCCCAGACTATAGCAGCTGCTACGATAGGATAGATCTCGAACAATCCCGACATCTGAGAAAACCCCGGCAACTGTAGCACGTGTGTGGGCCATGAGCCGGCGAACCAATGTGAGCCAAATATGGCCGCGAAACCTACCGAGGCAGCCGCGTCTGAAAATACGTGTGGAGAATCAGAAGTGGCCCTCGGAATAAACATGGAAATGCCGTTCCACCCACTGAGAAATCTGTCCCACATGAACAGATCTGCTCGGGCGTTCGCATTAAGATGCACTGATGCGTCCAGATCACTGGTCTGTTGTAATAAGACTAGCAATCTTGAATGAATGATCTACCCTGAGGAATGATCCTCATGGCAAAGTATAACATGCCCAACAGAGACTGCAATTCTCTCTTGGTGCAAACCTGAGACATGAGCAAGGAACGGACACCTGATTTGATTCTGTCGAGTTTGTCTTGTGGCAGACTGGCTGACATGGCACGTGAATCCAGAGAGATCCCCAAGAACGTGACAACCTGCGCAGGCCCTTCTGTTTTGTGTTCGGCCACTGGAATGTTTAACTCCTTGAAGACCTGCAAGAGAACCTGCAAGTCAACAGGTGCCTGTGAGGGTTCTTCGATCAACAGAAAATCATCCAGGTAGTGAATGACATTCTGGCAACCCTGTTCCAACAAAATCCATTCCAGTGCCTGCGCTAACCTGTCAACCAGACTGGGGCTGCTCTAGGAACCAAACGTCAACTTGGTGGCGAAATAGTACGCATCTCGCCATTTGATGCCATGCCACTGCCAGAGAGATGGGCTAATGGGCAGCAGTTTGAATGCATCAGAGACATCTGCTTTGGACAGCCAAGCCCCCATGCCTGTCTGAAGAATGACCTGGATAGCCTGGTCTACGGAAGTATACTTCAAGGAAAATTCCTCGGACGGAATCAACGAGTTGAGACTAGGAACGTGGGAAGAATGTGGAGCAGACAAATCATAAATCAAACGAAATTTATTGGAATATTTTCCCCGCACCACCCCCACCGGGCTCACCCTCCAAGTGCAGAAAGGAGGGGACTGGAAAGGACAACGATGAAACCCTTGTCCAGCTCAACTGCCAAGAGTGAATCCACCAGACCAGCATGTTTAGAAGCCGACTGCAAGTTGGGGCATTCATGAGTCTGCTGGTGCAAGGTGATGAGCCCAGTGTGAAACCCCCGTGAAAACCCTTCCACCAGGAATGTACGGAACGGCTGAACCGGATGAAGCCGCAGCGGCTGGTCTAGTGCCTCCACATTCACCCGGCTCAGTCACGCCGGCTTCAATGTGCAGACCGTGACCGGATGTGCCCTAAACATGTGGCACAGACATGCAGGAGCCTGCACTGGCTGAAGTTGCAGATGGCGTAGACCACTGCAAACAACACAACAAACACCACAAAACAACAACAAAACAAAAAAAACGAAGAAAGAAAAAGAGAAGAGAAAAAAAAAAACAACCTTTTAACCCTACGACCTGCTGCCCGTAAGCTGACAAACAAGATGACAGAATCTAAGCCCTTCCCCTTCCCCCCTCCCCAGCAGCGTGAAACGATTGAACGAAAAGCCTTCGAGGCTGACAGGGAGTATGATAGTCGATTCCACTGACGTATGAAGCGAGCCCGAGTTTGTGTGAATCTGTGACGTGGCAGATTAATTAAAAACAAATACTGCGGGCTAAAGAACCTACAGACGTGGTAGGTGATGTATGTAAGTATAGGATTTGTGGAAAACAGACCGTATGACGTATGACACTAGTCTACGAGATGAAACGGGGTGTGTATGTCGTGCGAGCGTGTAGCTGTATTGGCGGATGTACCTATGCTAGAGGTGTATGGATGAAGCTTGGCGGATAAAGGTTTTTTGTTTGTTTGTTTTTTTTTTAATCCCAAAAATTCTCTTTTTTTTTTTTTTTTTTCTTTATTTGAACAACCCGTTTTTTTTGTTTTTTTTTACTTTATTTAACAATCCACTTGTACCCTTTTTTTTTTTTTCTTTATTTGAACAACCCACTCTTTTTTATTTTTTTTTACTTTATTTAACAATCCACTTGTACCCTTTTTTTTTTTTTTTTTTTTGTCAAACTGCCTGATGTGTAACTATGTGTCTAAGGTATGTATGTAGTGTATGTGATGAGTGTCAAACATGTGCACAAGCAGCAACCTTGTAAGTAATCAACTCAGTAATGGCACCAGGACCCAGCTGCCAGAGTTTAACCTGCTGAGCCCAGATGACTCGCAGCCCCTGTATGAACTTAGATACAGGTTATGCTGAGACAGGCAATGAGCTCCAACTATGTGACAATGCTGCCCATTGGTGCCAAAATTGAATTGCATGTGCCTGAACGCAGTGAGGAGAAGCGATCCTCCGGCACACTTCCCCCTCTCTACACCCTCCTACCCTCCTCCACGTTGCCACGCTCCCCAAACAAACCAGTTATCTTGGAAAACGACCTGAACAGCTTGCAGACTGAAGGGAAAGGTACACCCGGCTTCTCTGAGATCCGACTCGTGCAGGACGCTTGCTGATGACGTCACACCCGGAAGTAGCAGACGTCCGAATGCCGACGTGCTGCCTGGGAGAGCCAGACTGCTTAAGACAGGTACCGGCCCCTCCCACAAATCCAGGCTGCGGCCAGCCTTAACACTTGCGCATCCTAAATATTTGTGACATTCAGTGTAATTTTTTCTTAGCCGCTGGTGGCAGCGACATTACCTGTGCTACATCTCCTGTATAACGTTAGTGCATCCTAAATATCTGTGAAATTTAGTGTAAATTTTTCGCCACTCGTAACAGCGACATTACCTGCACTACATCTCCTGTATAATGTTTGCGCATCCTAAATATCTGTGACATTCAGTGTAATTTATTTGCGCATACACAAACAAAACCGGCGATACTGTTCATGTGACATACTTGCAAGGATATATACCTTTTAATATGCTGCAGAGGCCGTGGCCCTGGGCGCGGTGAAACTGTGCCTACAGCCACAAGAAACACACTCATCCACGATACCTAGCTTCATGTCCCAGTTTGCAGGGCGGCGCAGGACATCACTCTCAAAGTCACCCCAGTGCGACCAGGTGGTCGGTTGGATTGCAGCAGATAATGCTTCCAGTCGGTTAAGCACCACCCTGTCTTCCACTAAGTCCAGTCTCAGTAGCCAAGAGTCTGTTCAACACACTCCTCACCCTGATCCTCCTTCCTCCCACCATGGAGAGTCTTGGCAAACAAGTGATCCCACACTCGGATATTCCGAGGAGCTCTTTTCATCGCCATTCCTTGATTTGGGCCTCTCGCCAAGCCCACTTGAAGAGGGACATGAGGAGATCTTGTGCACTGATTCCCAAACTATTGAGCATCCACAGTAAGAAGAAGATGACGGTTGGGAGCGGCAATTAGTAGTGTTTCACGAGATGGATGATGATGATGAGACACAGTTGCCAATAAGTTAACATAGCCAAGACGGATCCGTCTTGAACACCATTGAAAGTCAATGGGAAACGGATCCATTTTCTATTGTGCCAGATTGTGTCAGTGAAAACTGATCCGTCCCCATTGACTTACATTGTGTGCCAGGACGGATCCGTTTGGCTCAGTTTGATCAGATGGACACCAACATGCTGCAAAGCGGAATGGAGACTGAACTGATGCAAACTGATGCATTCTGAGCAGATCCTTTTCCATTCAGAATGCATTAAAAGGCAAACTGATTTGTTTTGGACCGCTTGTGAGAGCCCTGAAAGGATCTCACAAACGGAAAGTCAAAACGTGAGTGTGAAAGTAGACTTAGCAATGAGGGTATTTGAAAGCATTAACAGCAGTGTAATAGCGTATATACAGTATTTGTCACACTCAGGGGATGAGAACTGTGCCTTTTGCTGTTTCACAAAAACGCCAATTTGACAATCAAGGTGTAATAGAATCGCTTATCTATTAAATAAAGAAGACACTGTTTAATTAGATAGCTCTGTGCTCTACATAGGGATTGATGCAAACTGCACTGCTTCCTATGGATCCCTTCAGCTTTAGATTACAGTCCCTGCAGTGTCCCTATACTCTCCCTACAGTGTGTAAAAACTCTTTCTACGATCTTCCTACACTGTCCCTGCACTGTCTCTATCCAATATACCACAGTTAAAAGCTTTTAGCAACACTGTCCCTAGCGCTTGTCATGTCTCTCCCTATGCTCAGCTCACAGTGAAATGGCGGAGACCACGCGGGATGAGGCTTTTAAAGGGCTGTGACATCACAGGGGCAGGCTAGTTGCTAATTGGCTGTCTGCAAAGCATTATGGGTGATGTCAAATTCCTGGACTTCTTACTTTCACTTTGCAACACATGTAGCAGCCATTTTAGGAAAATTATGATTAGTTACCACGAAGCGTGATTTCCACATCAAATGCTTTGATTAGCTCAACACTACCTTAGAATGGCCAGATGTAGCATAATAAAAAATATTGTACTTATTTGCAGCAGCATGGATCCCAAAAAGTGGATCCCAGCAGCTATAATTTCAGGGGCACAACGTGGCGATATGATATAACTAGAGATGAGTGAATCGAAGCTGACGAAGTGGAATTCGATCTGAATTTCAGGAAAAATTCGAAACTAATGCGAATTTCCTCACGCTTTGTGGTAACGAATCATAATTTTTCCTAAAATGGCGGCTACAATGGTGGCTACACGTGTGAGGACTTGGGGCAAGGAACTCTAGGAAGGCGGGCTGACCCATAATGCCATGCATGCAGCCAATCAGCAGCCAGCCAGCACTGTGATGTCACAGCCCTATAAATACGGCGGCCATCTTAGAGTCAGACATTTTCAAGCGTTCTGAGTGCAGGGTGCTAGGGAAAGCAATTGGAAAAACCTCATTGTGAAAAAATTGATGCGGATTGACTGCACAGATTTGCCTGCGAACACCTGCGGATTTCAGTGCGGATGCTCCGCACATGAATCCTGAACGTGTGCATGTACCCTAGGGAGGAATCATTTTGCAGCATCTTAGTGCAGGGAGAGATGTGAGAAGGCGCTAGGGACACTGCTAGAAAAGTGATTTACAAGTGCAGTGAAAGATTATTTGGGGATCCAAATAGCCATTTTACAGGTCTGTCATTCCAGCAATTTGTTCTTGGAGTGCAGTGCTATGTTGAAAAGCCTTTAGTGGCTTATATATTTTTAAACAAGAAAAATATATATGCAGTTGACTTCTGCAACTATATGTGTTGAATGTGTACAGAAAGAAAAATATATATGCACTTTACTGGTGCACTTATTTGTGGCAAATACGTTCAGTGGCCTATTTAATTATAGAAAGAAAAAAATATATGCACTTCACTGGTGCAGTTATTTGTGGCAAAAGGGTTTAGTGGCCTATTTCAGTACAGAAAGAAAAATATATATATACGCACTTCCCTGATGCACTTATTTGTGGCAAAAGCATTCAGTGGCCTATTTCATTATAGAAAGAAAAAAATATATGCACTTCACTGGCGCAGTTATTTGTGGCAAAAGGGTTTAGTGGCCTATTTCAGTAGAGAAAGAAAAACATATACGCACTTCACTGGTGCAGTTATTTGTGGCAAAAGGGTTTTGCGGCCTATTTCATTGTAGAAAGAAAAATATATACGCACTTCACTGGTGCACTTATTTGCGGCAAAAGCGTTTAGTGGCCTATTTCAGTACAAAAGAAAAATATATACGCACTTCACTTGTGCATTTATTTCTGCTGAAAGAGTTTACTGGCCTATTTCAGTACAAAAAGAAAAATATATTCTCAGTTCACATCGGCGGTTATCTGTGTTGAAAACGTACAGAAAGAAAAAAAATATGCACTTCACTGGTGCACTTATTTACGGCAAAAGCATTCAGTGGCCTATTTCATTATAGAAAGAAAAATATATACGCACTTCACTGGTGCAGTTATTTGTGGCAAAAGGGTTTTGTGGCCTATTTCACTACAGAAAGAAAAATACGCACTTCACTGGTGCACTTATTTGTGGCAAAAGGGTTTACTGGCCTATTTCATTATAGAAAGAAAATATACAGGGAGTGCAGAATTATTAGGCAAATGAGTATTTTGACCACATCATCCTCTTTATACATGTTGTCTTACTCCAAGCTGTATAGGCTCGAAAGCCTACTATCAATTAAATATATTAGGTGATGTGCATCTCTGTAATGAGAAGGAGTGTGGTCTAATGACATCAACACCCTATATCAGGTGTGCATAATTATTAGGCAACTTCCTTTCCTTTGGCAAAATGGGTCAAAAGAAGGACTTGACAGGCTCAGAAAAGTCAAAAATAGTGAGATATCTTGCAGAGGGATGCAGCACTCTTAAAATTGCAAAGCTTCTGAAGCGTGATCATCGAACAATCAAGCGTTTCATTCAAAATAGTCAACAGGGTCGCAAGAAGCGTGTGGAAAAACCAAGGCGCAAAATAACTGCCCATGAACTGAGAAAAGTCAAGCGTGCAGCTGCCAAGATGCCACTTGCCACCAGTTTGGCCATATTTCAGAGCTGCAACATCACTGGAGTGCCCAAAAGCACAAGGTGTGCAATACTCAGAGACATGGCCAAGGTAAGAAAGGCTGAAAGACGACCACCACTGAACAAGACACACAAGCTGAAACGTCAAGACTGGGCCAAGAAATATCTCAAGACTGATTTTTCTAAGGTTTTATGGACTGATGAAATGAGAGTGAGTCTTGATGGGCCAGATGGATGGGCCCGTGGCTGGATTGGTAAAGGGCAGAGAGCTCCAGTCCGACTCAGACGCCAGCAAGGTGGAGGTGGAGTACTGGTTTGGGCTGGTATCATCAAAGATGAGCTTGTGGGGCCTTTTCGGGTTGAGGATGGAGTCAAACTCAACTCCCAGTCCTACTGCCAGTTTCTGGAAGACACCTTCTTCAAGCAGTGGTACAGGAAGAAGTCTGCATCCTTCAAGAAAAACATGATTTTCATGCAGGACAATGCTCCATCACACGCGTCCAAGTACTCCACAGCGTGGCTGGCAAGAAAGGGTATAATAGAAGAAAATCTAATGACATGGCCTCCTTGTTCACCTGATCTGAACCCCATTGAGAACCTGTGGTCCATCATCAAATATGAGATTTACAAGGAGGGAAAACAGTACACCTCTCTGAACAGTGTCTGGGAGGCTGTGGTTGCTGCTACACGCAATGTTGATGGTGAACAGATCAAAACACTGACAGAATCCATGGATGGCAGGCTTTTGAGTGTCCTTGCAAAGAAAGGTGGCTATATTGGTCACTGATTTGTTTTTGTTTTGTTTTTGAATGTCAGAAATGTATATTTGTGAATGTTGAGATGTTATATTGGTTTCACTGGTAAAAATAAATAATTGAAATGGGTATATATTTGTTTTTTGTTAAGTTGCCTAATAATTATGCACAGTAATAGTCACCTTCACACACAGATATCCCCCTAAAATAGCTAAAACTAAAAACAAACTAAAAACTACTTCCAAAATATTCAGCTTTGATATTAATGAGTTTTTTTGGGTTCATTGAGAACATGGTTGTTGTTCAATAATAAAATTAATCCTCAAAAATACAACTTGCCTAATAATTCTGCACTCCCTGTATATATATGCACTTCACTGGTGCACTTATTTGTGGCAAAAGGGTTTAGTGGCCTATTTCAGTACAGAAAGAAAAATATATTCTCAGTTCACTTCAGCGGTTATCTGTGTTGAAAGCGTACAGAAAAAAATAAAGTATGCACTTCACTGGTGCACTTATTTGCGGCAAAAGCGTTCAGTGGCCTATTTCATTATAGAAATAAAAAAATATTCGCACTTCACTGGTGCAGTTATTTGTGGCAAAAGGGTTTAGTGGCCGATTTCATTATAGAAAGAAAAAAATATACGCACTTCACTGCCACAGTTATTTGTGGCAAAAGGGTTTGTGGCAAAAGGGTTTAGTGGCCTATCTCAGTACAGAAAGAACAATATATATGCACTTCACTGGTGCACTTATTTGTGGCAAAATCGTTCAGTGGCCTATTTCATTATAAGAAGAAATAAATATACGCACTTCACTGGTGCAGTTATTTGTGGCAAAAGGGTTTAGTGACCTATTTCACTACAGAAAGATAAATATATATGCACTTAACTGGTGCACTTATTTGTGGCAAAAGGGTTTAGTGGCCTATTTCATTATAGAAAGAAAAAAATATATACACACTTCACTGGTGCACCTATTTGTGGCAAAAGTGTTTAGTGGCCTATTTCATTATAGAAAGACAAAAATATATGCACTTCAATGGTACACTTATTTGTGGCAAAACATTTAGTGGCCTATTTCAGTACTGGAAGAAAAATATATACGCACTTTACTGGTGCATTTATTTCTGCTGAAAGCGTTTACTGGCCTATTTCAGTACAAAAAGAAAAAATATATTCTTAGTTCACGTCGGCGGTTATATTTGTTGAAAGCATGGCTGGGAGCAGGGTGGCAGCAGTGGGAGGCCGGGAGCCAAACGTGCCCGGGGTAGAGCACCTGCTTTGCAGCAGCCTACCTACCCGGGAAGTATTGGTGCAGGGGTTCACGGAAGTAGTGGCGGTAGCAGTCAGTCAGTGTGGCGGTTATATGTGTTATTTTGTATTTCAGTACAAAAAGATAAATATATTCTCAGTTCACGTCGGCAGCGGTTATATGTCTTATAATTCATTTTTGTACTTTATTTGGTTTGCAGAGTGTTGTTGCATTGTATGTTTTGTTCTAGGGTATACAGTATGTCTTGAAAGCGTTTAGTGGCCTATTTCAGTACAAAAAGACAAATACATTCTCATTTCACGTCGGCGGTGGTTATATGTGGTAAAAAACAAAAAACTAAATTTATTCAGCGGTAAAATCTCCATAATGTCTCCATGATAAATCTGCAGCGTGGGGGCCCCGTGTGGCTTCTACACACTTTCTAAATAATCCTTCAGCGGGGCGAATGGATGTCGGATGACCGGGAGGCTCCATGACCTTCCCAGGAGCTGCTGTCGGGAGCAGCAGTTCATTTCTGATGATATTTGCGACTCTTCCGGGCTCAAAGCTATCTTGATGCTTTGTCTTCTCATTGTCTGTAGCTACTAGAGGCCTGTTCATGCTAGGCAGGTTTCCCCAGAAGTATCTGGGTCGATGAGCAGCTGATACCACACTTGCATCAATCTTGACAGGATTCGTCTCCAGGTGGAGAGAAATTGTTTTTTGGAATGCTTTCTCCATTGTAACCACGTCGCTGAATAAACAGAAGACTGGCGGATTCTCTCCTGTCTTAGGCAACACTTAATTTTTATTATTAAATTTATTAAATATTGAATATTATATTGAACCAAAACTTAAATAAAATTATAAGAAAGTAAACTTAAATTCTCCAATATATTATTCAAATCTTCGAGGGAAATTCACGGACAATCAATTTGCCAAGCCTTTTGTGCCGGAGAATGTGTAGTATTAAATCGTGTTTTAAGCAACACTTTATAAAGTTGAGAAATTTTAACCTTCTTTTCTGTTCCATATTCCTTATGAATAAATAGACGAAGCGGGCACTCTGTGGCTTCCTCATACTGCTATACGCAGAGGTTTGGCAGCACTACTGAGCCCCCAAAAAATAGGGAAAGCCATGAAAAATACCTTAAAGGTGATGGTGGTGCAAGCAGATGAGGATCTTGGCTAATGGTCCCAACGTCAAATAAATACAAAAAATCCGCAGCACTCACCAATGTAGAAAATCCAATCGTGGTTTTATTCAAAAAACAGCAAGGTGATGCAACGTTTCGAGCTTCCTCGGTTGAAGGTCGAAACGTTGCATCACCTTGCTGTTTTTTGAATAAAACCACCATTGGATTTTCTACATTGGCGAGTGCTGCAGATTTTTTGTATTTATTTTCCTAAAACTGCTGCCACATCCACAATCTCTCATCACCGAGCCACTCTCTGGCCCCCTCATGCTCATCACCTCCGCAATCTCTCATCGTCGTGCCTATCTGTGGCCTCTGTCTGATGTTACTGCCGCCGCCACCTCCGCGCTCTGTCATTGTGCCACCCTGTGGCCTCCTCCTGATGCTGCTGCCGCTGCCACCTCCACTCTCTGTTATTGTGCCACTCGGTGGCCAGTGGCGGCTCTAGACTTTGTGAGGCTTTAGGCGAAACTCGAACATGAGGCCCCCATGAAGATTGTTGGGATGCTCGTGATCTCCCGTACGGCGCCCCTTGCTCAGTCCTCAAGAAATAAGCTGTGTCAACCACCGCACGGAGTGGTATGGTCAACACTCCCCCTCCATGTATCTCTATGGAAGACTCGGAGATACACAAGTGCTGTATCTGCGGCTCTCCCATAGATACATGGAGGGGGAGTGTTGCCCACCGCTCCGGGCACAAGGAGATCCAGAGTACCATACAGGAGATTGTGGGGGATCCCATCGGCCAGACCCCCCCAATCAGACACTTAACTCCTATCCTTTGGATAGGGGATTTATTATCCTATCCCGGAGTACCCCTTTAATATGCAGTGACATCCCAGTAAAGGGTTAATATACACAGTGACAACACAGTACAGGGCTTATATTCACAGTGCATATTAACACTTTGCATTAACCCTGGCCCAGTTCTCTAAATTGACCCTCCCCCCACACACCGCATTTTGCTGTACTTGCTATACAGCTAGTGATGGACGAACATCTGCCGGAATGGTTCGCGAACGCGATCGCGCGAACGTGATCAAATGTTCGCGAACTGCAAGTTTGCGGCGGGTGCCATTCATTTTAATGGCAGGCGAACCTGAAAATCCTTCAGCTCATATTTGCAGCCAAGAAATAATTACTAGAAGTGCACAAATAGTCCCACAACATGGACAGTGACATACCAGATGTATTTTTCGAATTTGCGATCTCCATTTATTATTTTTTTCAATGCGAAAAATCGGCAATATAATTTTGCGCAAATGCGCTGGACTTTCTTGGAAGCCCTGAAGCCTTCTTAACAAGAATTGAACCTCTTTCCTTGAAGTTCTTGAGGATCCTATAAATTGTTGATTGAGGGCAATCTTAGTAGCCACAATATCCATGCCTGTGAAGCCATTTTTATGCAACGCAATGATGGCTGCACACGTTTCTTTGCAGATCACTATGGTTTAACAATCGAAGAACAATGATTTCAAGCATCACCCTCCTTTTAATATGTCAAGTCTGCCATTTTAACCCAATCAGCCTGACATAATGATCTCCAGCCTTTGCTCCTCAACATTCTCACCTGAGTTAACAAGACGATTACTGAAATGATCTCAGCAGGTTCTTTAATGACAGCAATGAAATGCAGTGGAAAGGTTTTTTGGGGATTAGGTTAATTTTCATGGCAAAGAAGGACTGTGCAATTCATCTGATCCCTCTTCATAACATTCTGGAGTATATGCAAATTGCTATTATAAAAACTTAAGCAGCAACTTTTTCAATTTCCAATATTTATCTAATTCTCAAAACTTTTGGCCACGACTGTACATAAAGATAAAACGTAACCTTTAATAATTTTACTATGAGGGTCCACACGTCCGTAAGTGTTTTGCGGATCCGCAAAACACGGACACCGGCAATGTGCATTCCGCAATTTGTGAACCGCACATCACCGGCACTATAATAGAAAATGCCTAATCTTGTCTGCAATTTTTTTGCGAAAACGGAAGCACAGATGTGGAAGTGTGGAAAATTGCGGAACGGATGCGGACCTATTTTGCGGACGTGTGAATGGAAAAGATATCCCTCAAAATGAAAATAAATTGAATTATTAAAGTTAAAGGGGTTCTGCACTTCTCAAACAGCTGATCGGCGGGGGTCCCGGGTGTCGGACCCCCGCCGATCAGATGCTGATGATCTATCCAGAGGATAGATCATCAGTTAAAACAAATTGCAGAACCCCTTTAAGCAAAAAACATAGATGTGGTAGACAATAACAAGTGCTCGGCGGCACTAAATCAGGTGCTCGGCGGCACCAAATCAGAAACCATATGTTCTACCACAATCCGGGGGGTTCCAGTGCACATCCATGAATCCCGGAGGGAAAGCAAAAACCATCTATCCCTGGGCTAGATGATGATGTGGTATTGAAGGACAGGGTGGGCAAAGAACTGTCCCTGATATTGCCCTACAGGGGGGTGCTATTCTGGCCCTGATAGCCTAACTACAGACCACCCTCCCTGATAAGAGCAACCCCGTCCAGAACCTTACCCTATATAAAAATGGCCCTAGTAAGCCCCTAGCCCCTAGCCCCCTGACTTTCAGGTAATCACTAAATAGATCTATGTGTTTTTGACTCATTATAAAAGTTTAAATATATCACACCCCTCTGTGTATCACACATATAGATAGCACCCCTATACTAGTCCTTAAAATGACTTTTGTGGCCCTATTAGCTAGTGTTTGGTGTCCCTAACAGCCTGTCCCTGCTCCACACAGCAACCTCTCCCTACACTGGCAAAGCACTGAATGTAAAATGGCGGCCAGATCAGGTTTATTTATAAGGTAGAGGGGGTATGGCCATGTGCTGAAATGTCTCAATTGGCTGTCCTGTACCACCTGATGGATGTGTCATGGGTCAAAGTTCTTCATAATGTAAAAGAATATGGCGGGCGCAAATTTCTCCATATGTTCGCATGTTCGGCGAATCGCGAACACATAAAGTTTGCCGCGAAACGACCACCGGGCGAACCGCAAGACCATCTCTATATACAGCAGCACATACCTCTCACATCCAGGGCCTCCCAGGTGACGTCTCCTCCGATGTAGATCTTCTCTGTCATCATCTTCTTCATTCGGTCCGGACAACTTCTCTCAGCCGCCTCGTCTCTGCAGAGTCTAACACACAGACATCTTAGCTTCTTTACTTTTCTATCATCATCCCCCAACCTGGAGTCCTCACAGTGTTATCCTGCTCTCGATGTGCTCCCCAATACCCCCAAATACTATCCTGAAGAAATAATAGTGCCCCCATATTAATAGTACTCCTCATAGTCCCACCAATAGTAATTCCCTTCTAGAATGCCCTCATTAGTAATACTACCCCCCACACTGCCCTAATATGTAATTTGCCCCCCACACTGCCCCATTAAGTAATTTGCCACCACACTGCCCCACATTATATAATTTGGCCCCCACACTGCCCCACATTAATTAATTTTCCCCCACACTGTCCCACATTAATTAATTTTCCCCCACACTGCCCCATTAAGTAATGTGCCCTCACACTGCCCCACATTATGTAATTTGCCCCCACACTGCCCCCATTAAATAATTTCCCCCCACACTGCCCCATTAAGTAATTTGCCCACACACTGTCCCACATTATGTAATTTGCCCCCCACACTGCCCCATTAAGTAATTTGCCCCCACACTGCCCCACATTATGTAATTTGCCCCCACACTGCCCCCATTAAGTAATTTGTCCACCACACTGCTCCCTATTAAGTAATTTGCCCCCCACACTGCCTCACATTATGTAATTTTCCCACACACTGCCTCACATTATGTAATTTGCCCCCCACACTGCCCCACATTAAGTAATTTTCTCCCCACCTTGTACTTGTTCCGCTGATCTGCTAGGCTGCTGTGCGGGCATGAGTTCAGTTACTTCAGAGCGCAACCCCGTCCTGCGGCGTGTAATCCCGCGAGACCCGTGACCTCCTGCGGCGGGTCTCGTGGGATCAAGCACTGCAGTACGGGATTGCGCTCCGAAGTGACTGAATTTATGACCGCGCAGCAGTCTAGCAGATCAGCGGAACAAGTACAAGGGGGTGGAAAATAGCATTTGGGGCACTGGACAAAACATCCGGGGCTCAAGCCCCGAATGTTTTGACCTAACGACGCCCCTGATTGTACTTGCGACGGTGCCGGGTGAGAGCCAGAGTGAGGCCCCCACCAGCACGAGGACTTAGGCGGCGGCCTAAGTGGCCTAATGGAAGAGCCACCTCTGTCGGTGACTTCCTACTGATGCTGCTGCTGCCGCCACCTCCAAACTCTGTAATTGTGCCACTCGGTGGCCTCCTCATACTGCTGCCACCTCCACACTCTGTCATTGTGCCACTCGGTGGCCTCCTAATACTGCTGCAAACTCCAGACTCTGTCATTGTGCCACTCGGTGGCCGTCTCCTGATGCTGCTACTGCAGCTTCCGCCACCTCCAGACTCTGTCATTGTGCCACTTAGTGGCTTCCTCATACTGCTGCCACCTCCACACTCTGTCATTCACTCTGTGGCCTCCTGATGCTGCCGCCACCTCCACACTGTCATTATGCCACTCTGTGGTCTCCTCATGCTGCCACCACCTTCAGACCCTGTCAATGGGCCACTCTATGGTTTCCTCATGCTGTTCCCACCCTCCCCAATTCATGACTGGGACAATATTTTGCCTTTCGGCCTGGTTGACATCATCATTTGTTTGACCCTTCTTCTGATCTGTCAGAAGGAAGGAAAAATGAGATGCACAACGGATCCTGACCATGTAGGAGCTGTAAGGCCTGTATGGCCCCATTATAATTGGCTTATGATTTGGTAGCCAAAAACAGGAGTGGGTACAAAACACAGAAGACATGCAAATATTCCATTCATGTGTCATCCACAGACAGGATCCGTTTTTTGTGGGTTATTGTGTAACATCCCAGAGTATGTCACTAAAACTCTGTCTCCCTGCTACAACATGTTGGGTGTATTGTCCCTTATTTTGTGTAATCTGAAGTGTGCATTTTCCTGTATATGTATTTTCCAGGCTTGTATTGTATATTTGCTGTAATTCTCAATGTACACCAGCAGGTGGCAGCAATATGTAAGCAGACCATGGTTAGTTAATAGACCTAGACTGGAATAGACCATTCCAGGCTAGCTTCCCCCTATCTGAGGAGGAATGGAATGTTCCCACATCCTACTTCAGGGGGAGGAATTAAAGTTCTAGTGAGTGTCACCAGCCCCCCTGCTGGGGAAGGCTGTGTTAGTAGGAGCTCCCAGAAACAGGGATCCCAACCTTTAATCCAAGCCTCGACTGAGGCCCAAGATCAACCTTCCCAGCCTGAGTCACCTACCTCAGCTGGTGGACAAAGAAAGCAGCCCTTCACAGACGTATAGATCTCCAGGAAGACAACACCATTCCCTGCGAGCAGTTCTGTAAGTACAGATCCAAAGATAAAGAGAAGATAAGTACCTCTTCAGCTAGTCAGACCCATATCAAGCAGACTAAAGACAGAGCAGAAGATAGATACCTGCCAGATTCTAATAGGCGTATGTACAAGAAGCAGAATATATATAAATGCCTGCCACATATTGCCACTACCTGCTGGGACCCTAGACTATTGCTGTACACTGTATGGATCAAAGCTGCATTACACCAAGTAAAGACCAGTTGGACCCTATTATCTGTGTGGATTTCCATCATTCCTCAGTTACTCCTATTAGCAACACTCAATTTGTTGCATGTGAGCCAGGATACAGGAGTCCAGCCGTACCAAGGTAGGAGACACCGTTGACACTACCATATCTGCTAGACAGAGACATTATCCCCCTCTGGCATTCCTCACCTGGTACGTGAGCTATCACATCTTAAAGGGCCCTGCTACAGTACCTGCGCAAGCTGCAACTGGCGTCACGAACTTATACACATATAAACGGACCCACTGCATAGCATTCCCTCTGACCCAGTGTCCTGCTCATTGCATCAAGTGGCGTCGCCGAACAGGATCAGATTGAATTGTGTGTCCATCCCTAACTACAGAACCGGATCTAATTGTGTGTTAAAAAACTGACTTAAATCGCATGTTTCACAGTATAATCAGGGCTGAAGATTGTGTAAAAATCGCTAAAAATTTACTCCCTTACCTGTATTGTTGTACCAGAAAGCGCTAGACGTGTGCTCCAGCATTCCATCTTCATGCCCAAAGACAAAGGAACAAAGGAACGCCCTCTCAGGAGCGCGAAAATGCTGTCTACGCCCCCCAGAAGCGAGAAAAACTAGCAACACCCCCTCAAGAAAGGCGCCAAGATGTTGAATACGCCCCCCTGGGTGCGGGAAAAAGAGAGACTGCCCCCAATGCACTTCCTAATGCAAGCAGAGGTGATAAAGACCCCTCCCTCTGGGCTGCATCCTCAGAACCTGTTATCTGCCAGAGGGAAGAAGACACCAAGATGGCGTTTCCCCAACCTCATGGAATCAAATGGCAATCTGTGGAGAAGCGGTGTATTAGGAGCGTCCACCGGATATCCCTATCTCCCAGATCCTGAGGAAAAGTGGGCCCTCGGTATTCGCTACCGTATCAGAGGCTGTGGATTCCTCCCTGACCAAGACGGATGTCCCGCTGACCTTACCCAGCATTCCGGAGGAGGTCAACGCTGAAGTCCCGGTTCCTGCCGCAAAGAACCCGGACCTGATCGAGTTCCCGGAGGCCATGGATCCCTACGCCTTGTCAAGTGCTCCAGCGGAAGGCGACGCACCTATGAAGATGGAAGTGGATGTCGTGCCTGTTCCCGCGGAGGACGTCGTCTACGTCGCCACTCCAGTCAGCAACCAGTCTGCGGCGCAGATGAAAAAGGCGTCCCCAGATCGTCACCAGGAGGCACCGGATCCGGCCGCCCGGCCGCAACCACAGGTAGGAGCTGCCGCGCTCCCTGAAACCCCGGCCCGGTCCGTGTCCGTCCCTCCGCCACGTCCAGAGACCCCAGCACCTGCCATCAGCCTTAGGCCCACAAAGCCACAGCCACCTACTGGTGCGGTGAGGCGGCTGGTGATTCCACTCCGCCGCCCAGCTATGAGAAGTTGAGGAGCCTTAACCCGGAGGTTCCCCATAAGATCACGGCCTTTGCCCAGACCGCCTGGGAATATAAGTCAGCGGTTAAAGAATGGGTCAAACAGGTCATCGATAGCCCCCAGTCAGGAGACCTCAAACTGACCCGGCGTACAGGAACTGTACTGTGGTTCTCTGTGGAACGGGGTGTAGGATTCCTGCAGGACAATTATTTGGGCACTGAAGTCTTTGTGGGCCGCCGCTCGGTGAAACGACATTATCTGCCCCAGGAAAGGCACAATCTTTATGTAGGAGACCAGGTGGAATACACCCCCATGCGGTCCATGCAGGGACTTTTTGCCACTGGGGTCACCTTACTGCAGAAGCCCCTCTGCCCTGCCATCACCCCAGAGTCCTGGCAGTAGGATCCAGGTTCTGCGGGCAGGACCAGGTGCCTACAAGAAGCCCCGGATGGCCGCTTGCTATTTAAAGAAAAGGTTCAACCTGCGCATCGGCACCACTAATACCGGACCTGTCACCGCCACCAACCCTGCGGGTGGGACAGATAAACTATAGCGTATTAACCTTCAATCCCAAAGTCCAGCCATGTTTTATGCCCCCATACATGCTGCCCTGGAAGCAGCCTTCACAATCTGCTCCAGGCCTTCCTGAGCCAATGCATCCAGAAGTTCTGCCCCTTCCTGCACCGGCAGTGTATTCCGGATTGCAGAGTTACAGCAGCGTTCTCCAGGCTGTCTGCACAGCCAATCCCTACCGCAACCGGTAGAGGGCAGTGGCGCACCACCACCAACACTACCCTGAGCTACCAGCAGATGCTAGAGCAGCCTCTAATGCACTTCAGCAGCTCTAGTAGTAACGAGGAGCTGGACACCGACCTGTAAGGTGTCCCCACTACAAGAAAATTATTATCAGTGACATTTGGGAGCCACTCCGTGGACTGCTACCTGACGGGTGAGGACCTGTTTGGCATCTTTGTGTGTTTTAACCGTTTTGTTCCAGGTTGCCAGTGTTCTGTCCCCATCCAGAGGGTCATGTCAGTTAGGACTCCCCCCATCAGCATTTAACCCCCTCATGTCCAAGTTAACCGTTTTATCCCCTTTCTCAGGTACTTGATAGCCTGTTGCTGCTATTAAATATTTTAACCCTTTGGATTACAATTAACTCTTTTGCCCTGTGGATTGCAAAGAACTTTTATCAGTTTCCAGAGGATTCTACAACTTCAAGCACTTCCAGGAATAAGGGCTCAAGTTATTGTTGAGCCTATCCTTGCACTTATAAAATTGCACTATTTTATAAACTATTTTATAGCAACGTAAAAGCTTGCACCCAAAGAAAAGACTCAAACGTTATACCTGAGCTCTTTGTGCCAAAGAAAAGACTCAAACGTGATACCTGAGCTCTTTGTGATCTTATACTGTAATAATTTTTGCACTAATGTACCTGTTTACAGTTATGTAACGTTAAAGTATCCTGCCCATTGTGTGAAGTGTCTTTTCAGGTGCCACAATGTGAATTTATGCACTATTCCGAATGATTGCACTTAACATTGCACTTAACCAAAATCTAGCAACTTGCTTAAAGTATGCCTTTTTACAGCTCTTGTTCTGTCCCCCCTTATATGGACTGTCTTCATACGGACGTTGAATACTAATGGCCTACACCCGGGTAGGACCAAGTGGTAAGTCCAGACAGGTCCAGTAGTTACTTCACAGGTACCCCTGCTGCTTCAGGAATCGTTAGAAGCCCTAACTGCTCCTTCCCGCTTGTTAAATGTTCCGGATTGTTCCCATCCGGAGGTGTCTAATTTCCAGGAGATCCATGGGAACGTACTGCCCTCCTCCTGTGACTTGCCAGAAGACATGGAGACGATAAATACCTCCCCTTCTGAGCGTTTGCCTAAGGTAAGGCGCCTCAAGCCTTAGAGCCATATATTCTAGCTTCCTCATAGACATCATAGTGATCGTGCTACAAGCCAAATTTCTTCAGGCTATGGTGCAGGGAAGGGAATACAGGATAAAGCCACCCTTCTATTTGCTGGCTTTGCATTACACAATGGTGGGATAAGGGGTAAAGACACCCCCATGCTTTCTTTGATGTTTTAGGGCCAGAACATACAAAGTCAGACAGTGATGTTTGCTTTGTGCAGTATTAGGTTACCTGGTTATACCAAGAGAAGGAAACTGTGTGTTGGACACCTTACTCTAGCGGGCAGGAACCTCGAGGAAACCATTAAATGTTTTGTCTGTGTATGTCTTTATATGTGAAACTCACGCAGCACTATGTATTTTATTGGGTACCCAGAGCTTATTCCTCAACCGTCTACCATGCGCCGAGGACGGCTTATCTTAATTAGAGTTGAGCGAACACCTGGATGTTCTGGTTCGAGAAGTTCAGCTGAACTTCCCGTAAATGTTCGGGTTCGGGATCCGAACCCGAACCGAACTTCGTCCCGAACCCGAACCCCATTGAAGTCAATGGGGACCCGAACTTTTGGGCACTAAAAAGGCTGTAAAACAGCCCAGGAAAGAGCTAGAGGGCTGCAAAAGGCAGCAACATGTAGGTAAATCCCCTGCAAAAATATGTGGATAGGGAAATGAATTAAAATTAAAATTAAAAAAATAAAAATGAACCAATATCAATTGGACAGAGGTCCCATAGCAGAGAATCTGGCTTCACGTCAGCAGAGAATCAGTCTCTTCATGCTATAGCAAAGAATCTGGCTTCATGTCAGCAGAGAATCAGTCTCTTCATGCCATAGCAGAGAATCTGGCTTCATGTCAGCGCAGAATCAGTCTTCATGTCATAGCAGAGAATCAGGCTTCACGTCACCCACCACTGGAACAGGCCACTGTCACACATTTAGGCCCCGGCACCCAGACAGAGGAGAGCGGTCCCGTAAGAGAGAATCTGGCCTTATGTCAGCGCAGAATCTGTCTTCATGTCATAGCAGAGAATCAGGCTTCACGTCACCCACCACTGGAACAGGCCACTATTACACATTTAGGCCCAGGCACCCAGGCAGAGGAGAGAGGTCCCGTAACAGAGAATCTGGCCTTATGTCAGCGCAGAATCTGTCTTCATGTCATAGCAGAGAATCAGGCTTCACGTCACCCACCACTGGAACCAGCCACTGTCACACATTTAGGCCCAGGCACCCAGGCAGAGGAGAGAGGTCCCGTAACAGAGAATCTGGCCTTATGTCAGCGCAGAATCTGTCTTCATGTCATAGCAGAGAATCAGGCTTCACGTCACCCACCACTGGAACAGGCCACTGTCACACATTTAGGCCCAGGCACCCAGGCAGAGGAGAGAGGTCCCGTAACAGAGAATCTGGCCTTATGTCAGCGCAGAATCTGTCTTCATGTCATAGCAGAGAATCAGGCTTCACGTCACCCACCACTGGAACAGGCCACTGTCACACATTTAGGCCCAGGCACCCAGGCAGAGGAGAGAGGTCCCGTAACAGAGAATCTGGCCTTATGTCAGCGCAGAATCTGTCTTCATGTCATAGCAGAGAATCAGGCTTCACGTCACCCACCACTGGAACAGGCCACTGTCACACATTTAGGCCCAGGCACCCAGGCAGAGGAGAGAGGTACCGTAACAGAGAATCTGGCCTTATGTCAGCGCAGAATCTGTCTTCATGTCATAGCAGAGAATCAGGCTTCACGTCACCCACCACTGGAACAGGCCACTGTCACACATTTAGGCCCAGGCACCCAGGCAGAGGAGAGAGGTCCCGTAACAGAGAATCTGGCCTTATGTCAGCGTAGAATCTGTCTTCATGTCATAGCAGAGAATCAGGCTTCACGTCACCCACCACTGGAACAGGCCACTGTCACACATTTAGGCCCCGGCACCCAGACAGAGGAGAGCGGTCCCGTAACAGAGAATCTGGCCTTATGTCAGCGCAGAATCTGTATTCATGTCATAGCAGAGAATCAGGCTTCACGTCACCCACCACTGGAACAGGCCACTGTCACACATTTAGGCCCCGGCACCCAGACAGAGGAGAGCGGTCCCGTAACAGAGAATCTGGCCTTATGTCAGCGCAGAATCTGTCTTCATGTCATAGCAGAGAATAAGGCTTCACGTCACCCACCACTGGAACAGGCCACTGTCACACATTTAGGCCCAGGCACCCAGGCAGAGGAGAGCGGTCCCGTAACAGAGAATCTGGCCTTATGTCAGCGCAGAATCTGTATTCATGTCATAGCAGAGAATCAGGCTTCACGTCACCCACCACTGGAACAGGCCACTGTCACACATTTAGGCCCCGGCACCCAGACAGAGGAGAGGTTCATTCAACTTTGGGTTGCCCCGCAATATAATGGTAAAATGAAATTAAAAATAGTATTGAATGAGGAAGTGCCCTGGAGTAGAATAATATATTGTTAAGGGGAGGTAGTTAATATCTAATCTGCACAAGGGATGGACAGGTCCTGTGGGATCCATGCCTGGTTCATTTTGATGAACGTCAGCTTGTCCACATTAGCTGTAGACAGGCGGCTGCGTTTGTCTGTAATGACGCCCCCTGCCGTGCTGAATACACGTTCAGACAAAACGCTGGCCGCCGGGCAGGCCAGCACCTCCAAGGCATAAAAGGCTAGCTCTGGCCAGGTGGACAATTTGGAGACCCAGAAGTTGAATGGGGCCGAACCATCAGTCAGTACGTGGAGGGGTGTGCACAGGTACTGTTCCACCATCTTAGTGAAATGTTGCCTCCTGCTAACACGTTCCGTATCAGGTGGTGGTGCACTTAGCTGTGGCGTGTTGACAAAACTTTTCCACATCTCTGCCATGCTAACCCTGCCCTCAAAGGAGCTGGGCGTGACACAGCTGCGTTGGCGACCTCTTGCTCCTCCTCTGCTTTCGCCTTGGGCTTCCACTGGTTCCCCTGTGACATTTGGGAATGCTCTCAGTAGCGCGTCTACCAACGTGCGCTTGTACTCGCGCATCTTCCTATCACGCTCCAGTGTAGGAAGTAAGGTGGGCACATTGTCTTTGTACCGGGGATCCAGCAGGGTGGCAACCCAGTAGTCCGCACACGTTAAAATGTGGGCAACTCTGCTGTCGTTGCGCAGGCACTGCAGCATGTAGTCGCTCATGTGTGCCAGGCTGCCCAGAGGTAAGGACAAGCTGTCCTCTGTGGGAGGCGTATCGTCATCGTCCTGTGTTTCCCCCCAGCCATGCACCAGTGATGGGCCTGAGCTGCTTTGGGTGCCACCCCGCTGTGAACATGCTTCATCCTCAATCTCCTCCACCTCCTCCTCATCCTCGTCCTCCTCGTCCTCCAGTAGTGGGCCCTGTCTGGCCACATTTGTACCTGGCCTCTGCTGTTGCAAAAAACCTCCCTCTGAGTCACTTCGAAGAGACTGGCCTGAAAGTGCTAAAAATGACCCCTCTTCCTCCTCTTCCTCCTGGGCCACCTCCTCTTCCATCATCGCCCTAAGTGTTTTCTCAAGGAGACATAGAAGTGGTATTGTAACGCTGATAACGGCGTCATCGCCACTGGTCATGTTGGTGGAGTACTCGAAACAGCGCAACAGGGCACACAGGTCTCGCATGGAGGCCCAGTCATTGGTGGTGAAGTGGGTCTGATCCGCAGTGCGACTGACCCGTGCATGCTGCAGCTGAAACTCCACTATGGCCTGCTGCTGCTCGCACAGTCTGTCCAGCATATGCAAGGTGGAGTTCCACCTGGTGGGCACGTCGCATATGAGGCGGTGAGCGGGAAGGCCGAAGTTACGCTGTAGCGCAGACAGGCGAGCAGCGGCAGGGTGTGAACGCCGGAAGCGCGAACAGACGGCCCGCACTTTATGCAGCAGCTCTGACATGTCGGGGTAATTTCGAATGAACTTCTGCACCACCAAATTCAGCACATGCGCCAGGCAAGGGATGTGCGTCAAACCGGCTAGTCCCAGAGCTGCAACGAGATTTCGCCCATTATCTCACACCACCAGGCCGGGCTTGAGGCTCACCGGCAGCAACCACTCGTCGGTCTGTTGTTCTATACCCCGCCACAACTCCTGTGCGGTGTGGGGCCTGTCCCCCAAACATATGAGTTTCAGAATGGCCTGCTGACGTTTACCCCGTGCTGTGCTGAAGTTGGTGGTGAAGGTGTGTGGCTGACTGGATGAGCAGGTGGAAGAAGAGGAGGAGGAAGCTGAGTAGGAGGAGGAGGAGACAGGAGGCAAAGAATGTTGCCCTGCGATCCTTGGCGGCGGAAGGACGTGCGCCAAATAGCTCTCCGCCTGGGGCCCAGCCGCCACTACATTTACCCAGTGTGCAGTTAGGGAGATATAGCGTCCCTGGCCGTGCTTACTGGTCCACGTATCTGTGGTTAGGTGGACCTTGCCACAGATGGCGTTGCGCAGTGCACACTTGATTTTATCGGACACTTGTTTGAGCAGGGAAGGCATGGCTCTCTTGGAGAAGTAGTGGCGGCTGGGAACAACATACTGTGGGACAGCAAGTGACATGAGCTGTTTGAAGCTGTGTGTGTCCACCAGCCTAAATGACAGCATTTCATAGGCCAGTAGTTTAGAAATGCTGGCATTCAGGGCCAGGGATCGAGGGTGGCTAGGTGAGAATTTACGCTTTCTCTCAAATGTTTGTGAGATGGAGAGCTGAACGCTGCCGTGTGACATGGTTGAGATGCTTGGTGACGCAGGTGGTGGTGTTGGTGGTACATCCCATGTTTGCTGGGCGCCAGGTGCCAACGTTCCTCCAGAGGCGGAGGAAGAGGCCGAGGCGGCGGCAGCAGCAGCAGAAGAGGCCGAGGCGGCAGCAGCAGAAGAGGTAGCAGGGGGAGCCTGAGTGACTTCCTTGTTTTTAAGGTGTTTACTCCACTGCAGTTCATGCTTTGCATGCAGGTGCCTGGTCATGCAGGTTGTGCTAAGGTTCAGAACGTTAATGCCTCGCTTCAGGCTCTGATGGCACAGCGTGCAAACCACTCGGGTCTTGTCGTCAGCACATTGTTTGAAGAAGTGCCATGCCAGGGAACTCCTTGAAGCTGCCTTTGGGGTGCTCGGTCCCAGATGGCGGCGGTCAGTAGCAGGCGGAGTCTCTTGGCGGCGGGTGTTCTGATTTTGCCCACTGCTCCCTCTTTTGCTACGCTGTTGGCTCGGTCTCACCACTGCCTCTTCCTCCGAACTGTGAAAGTCAGTGGCACGACCTTCCTTCCATGTGGGGTCTAGGACCTCATCGTCCCCTGCATCGTCTTCCACCCAGTCTTGATCCCTGACCTCCTGTTCAGTCTGCACACTGCAGAAAGACGCATCAGTTGGCACCTGTGTTTCGTCATCATCAGAGACGTGCTGAGGTGGTATTCCCATGTCCTCATCATCAGGAAAAATAAGTGGTTGTGCGTTAGTGCATTCTATCTCTTCCACCCCTGGGGAAGGGCTAGGTGGATGCCCTTGGGAAACCCTGGCAGCAGAGTCTTCAAACAGCATAAGAGACTGCTGCATAACTTGAGGCTCAGACAGTTTCCCTGATATGCATGGGGGTGATGTGACAGACCGATGGGCTTGGTTTTCATGCGCCATCTGTGCGCTTTCTGCAGAAGACTGGGTGGGAGATAATGTGAACGTGCTGGATCCACTGTCGGCCACCCAATTGACTAATGCCTGTACCTGCTCAGGCCTTACTATCCTTAGAACGGCATTGGGCCCCACCAAATATCGCTGTAAATTCTGCTGGCTACTGGGACCTGAGGTAGTTGGTTCAATAGGACGTGTGGCTGTGGCAGAACGGCCACGTCCTCTCCCAGCACCAGAGGGTCCACTAACACCACCACGATCATGTCCACGTCCGCGTCCGCGTCCCTTATTAGATGTTTTCCTCATTGTTCCCGTTCACCACAATTTTGAGAATGGCAAATTTGGGAATGCTTTTTCAACCCAGAACAAAAAGTCTGCTTTTACGGTCACTACAAATAACTTGACCAGCTAAAACTGTGCAGATTTGGTTGAATAGAGATGTGAGACCTGTTTTTTTTTTGCGCTGTGTGACAGTTATAGGTTTAATCACAGAATGACACTTCTATCAGCACGCTAGCGTGTGTCTTAGGTTTTTCTGAATGACACTATCAATACCTTCAATGTAAGATTTTCTTTTTGGGATAGATTTCAAGTAGGCCTCAAATACCACAAACTAGTTATTTTGAGAATGGCAAATTTGGGAATGCTTTTATAACCCAGAACAAAAAGTCTGCTTTTACGGTCACTACAAATAACTTGACCAGCTAAAACTGTGCAGATTTGGTTGAATAGAGATGTGAGACCTGTTTTTTTTTGCGCTGTGTGACAGTTATAGGTTTAATCACAGAATGACTCTTCTATCAGCACGCTAGCGTGTGTCTTAGGTTTTTCTGAATGACACTATCAATACCTTCAATGTAAGATTTTCTTTTTGGGATAGATTTCAAGTAGGCCTCAAATACCACAAACTAGTTATTTTCAGAATGGCAAATTTGGGAATGCTTTTTCAACCCAGAACAAAATGTCTGCTTTTACGGTCACTACAAATAACTTGACCAGCTAAAACTGTGCAGATTTGGTTGAATAGAGATGTGAGACCTGTTTTTTTTTGCGCTGTGTGACAGTTATAGGTTTAATCACAGAATGACACTTCTATCAGCACGCTAGCGTGTGTCTTAGGTTTTTCTGAATGACACTATCAGTACCTTCAATGTAAGATTTTCTTTTTGGGATAGATTTCAAGTAGGCCTCAAATACCACAAACTAGTTATTTTGAGAATGGCAAATTTGGGAATGCTTTTTCAACCCAGAACAAAAAGTCTGCTTTTACGGTCACTACAAATAACTTGACCAGCTAAAACTGTGCAGATTTGGTTGAATAGAGATGTGAGACCTGTTTTTTTTTGCGCTGTGTGACAGTTATAGGTTTAATCACTAAATGACACTTCTATCAGCACGCTAGCGTGTGTCTTAGGTTTTTCTGAATGACACTATCAATACCTTCAATGTAAGATTTTCTTTTTGGGATAGATTTCAAGTAGGCCTCAAATACCACAAACTAGTTATTTTGAGAATGGCAAATTTGGGAATGCTTTTTCAACCCAGAACAAAAAGTCTGCTTTTACGGTCACTACAAATAACTTGACCAGCTAAAACTGTGCAGATTTGGTTGAATAGAGATGTGAGACCTGTTTTTTTTTGCGCTGTGTGACAGTTATAGGTTTAATCACAGAATGACACTTCTATCAGCACGCTAGCGTGTGTCTTAGGTTTTTCTGAATGACACTATCAATACCTTCAATGTAAGATTTTCTTTTTGGGATAGATTTCAAGTAGGCCTCAAATACCACAAACTAGTTATTTTCAGAATGGCAAATTTGGGAATGCTTTTTCAACCCAGAACAAAAAGTCTGCTTTTACGGTCACTACAAATAACTTGACCAGCTAAAACTGTGCAGATTTGGTTGAATAGAGATGTGAGACCTGTTTTTTTTTGCGATGTGTGACAGTTATAGGTTTATCAAAATCAATCAAAGGAAAATGGGCGGCACTGTGCTTCGATAGGGGTCCAGGTGCACGGTCAATAGGTTGATTCCCCAGGTACTTGTAGTAAAAAGACCAGCACTCCGTAATTCCAATAGTGAAAAGGATTTTCTTTATTCGTCACCCATATGTGACGCGCGTTTCGACACTACTCTGTGTCTTTCTCAAAGTACAGGTGATAACAGCTCAATTCCACATATGCAAAACAACACTTAAATACAATTCAAATAGCCCGCCTCACAGTCACGTAAGTAATCACATGACCGGGACCGGACCAAACCGCGCCCAGCCATGTGACAAGTCACGTGACCATAATAACACATTGCTACACAACCTGTCGAAATCAAGTTGAATCTTCGACAGGTTGTGTAGCAACGTGTTATTATGGTCACGTGACTTGTCACATGGCTGGGCGCGGTTTGGTCCGGTCCCGGTCATGTGATTACTTACGTGACTGTGAGGCGGGCTATTTGAATTGTATTTAAGTGTTGTTTTGCATATGTGGAATTGAGCTGTTATCACCTGTACTTTGAGAAAGACACAGAGTAGTGTCGAAACACGCGTCACATATGGGTGACGAATAAAGAAAATCCTTTTCACTATTGGAATTACGGAGTGCTGGTCTTTTTACTACAAGTACCTGGGGAATCAACCTATTGACCGTGCACCTGGACCCCTATCGAAGCACAGTGCCGCCCATTTTCCTTTGATTCAGTTACTGATTTTTTGGAGCGTGCACGTGCAGCTGAGCTCGACACACAGATGAGTACCTACAGCTATGATGATGAGGAAGCCCGTGCAATAGTGGCACGCATTGATTCATCGGCAGAGTTCCTGAGAATACCTCCAGGTGAACTTAGAAGCCGTGATTTGGAGAGAACCTCCAAACATTTGGTCTCTTTACAATTGCATGCAACGACCTTAGCGGAGTATCATCGTTCCAAGCGTATTCCACGAGGACTACGAGTAAACCTGCGACCTACCTTTTTCAGTGAGAGCGTCGAGTATTGTGCCCGTTTCGCCAATATCTTAAATAAGTGTTCATTGGATATCATAGTACTGACAATTGAACACCTGACCAAATCAATTGCGGAGTGCCAAGAGAGTATTGCTACCATAGAGTCCCAATTAAGAGACTGCCTAAAAAAAGAAGATCTTGATACCTTGAAAGAAAAAATCGATAAGCAATGTATCGAATTACAAAGCTCCATACAAAATACAAAGAGAACAAAATATATCCGGGACATGGAGGATTATCAAAGGAATCAAGTATACAGATGGCAGGACAAAGCCGGCACTGCTACATCCCAACCGCCACGTCGATCCGGACGCAGAGCAGGCACAGCATCTTCCGACTCTGGAAGCGACTCTACAACTGGTCAACGCATGAATTTTTTAGGAGCACGCAGACGCCCAAGAAGGCCAACACCAGGCGCTCAGGTCGACGCCATCATCGGGGACGCCGAAGCTCCACGTCTAACTCGGTCACAGGTACTCAGCACACCTTAGTTTTAAATTTATCTTCCAAGAATCTCTCTCCACTCCAAATTGGACTCCTTGAAAAGGGACTATCCTTCAGTCCGACGGCTAGTCTGGACACATTTGGACTGGACATGGATTTGAACCGTTTTTTCCGTAACATACGGCTAAAAAGCCATTTTTCAAGTGTATCTACGCATGATTTTGTTTCCACTGATAATGTTCTTTCATTGTTAAATTTGCAACAATTTGGTTTAAAACTAAAGAGCCATTACATGCCTCCGAAAATATATCATCCTAGTGAAACATATATACAACTTGTGCAGCGTGATATTGCTTTGTTACTTGGAAAATTTAAAAAGTGAGATTATTTCATACACCATAATTTGTCCGCAGAGGAGAGACAGGTAGTCAATCATCTGATAGATGATGACTCCCTGGTCTTTAAACCCGCAGACAAAGGGGGAGCCCTTGTCATACTAGACAAAGACTATTATGTCAAAGAGATTCTTGGACAATTATCCGACCATAATGTCTATGAAATATTGCAGGGGGATCCGGTTTGGACAATCAAGCGGGAGTTACAGGTCTTGGTTGATGAGAACCTAGAACAACATGTCATCGATAAAAAGCTAGCGGAATTTCTAATCAACCAACACCCTGTGACACCTGTGTTCTATACACTTCCCAAGGTGCATAAATCCCTGGAACGGCCTCCAGGTCGCCCGATAGTCGCAGCCACGGATTCGGTCCTTTCTCCCCCTGCAATATTTCTGGACAAAGTGTTGACCCCTCTTACTAAAAAGGCCCCTTCCTATCTTAGGGACACACAACATTTTCTGGAGACGGTGCGAGAGATTGAGCTGTCGCATGATTGTGTCCTGGTCACTCTAGACGTCTGCAGTTTATATACCAGTATAACCCATGAAAAGGGTCTGGAGGCTGTCCAGGCACTACTAAATGACAGCACATACACGGAAAAAGAGAAAAACTTTTTTCTGTCTTTGCTTTCTATTGTCCTACGTCGCAACTATTTTTTATTCCAAGACACTTTTTTCCAGCAGCGGTGCGGGACCGCGATGGGGTCCAATGCTGCACCGCCATACGCAAATTGCTATATGGCACATTTTGAGAGAGAGTACATCTACCCAAATGGTCTATATCAGAATCATTGTATATTTTGGAAACGTTTCATAGATGATGTCTTTTGCGTATGGCGGTGCAGCATTGAGACCCTTATGTCCTTTATGGACTATATTAATAACATAAGACCTGAATTAAAATTTACCCTGCACCAAGATCTACAACGTGTTTCCTTTCTTGACACATGGGTGATTAGAGGAACTAACAATAGGATCACCACTGACTTGTATGTCAAAGAAACGGATAGAAATAGTCTGTTATTATTCCAAAGTAATCACCCCTCTACTGTAAAAAAATCACTGCCGTATTCACAGTTTAAAAGGGTGGCCAATATTGTAATGGATCAGGACACACGTGATCTTAGGATGCAGGAAATGACCCAGAAGTTCATGGATAGAGGCTATCCCCCTCATTTATTATATGAACAACGAAATAAAATAGAAAGTTCCGTAGAACCACAAAAGAAAAAAGACAAAGGACAAAGAATACCATTGATTGTAAAATACCATCCCTGGATGGACCGTGTTAAAGCTGTCATTAATAAACACTGGGGTGTCCTGCAGAAATCATATCCCACGATTCAGGAATTTAGGGAATATCCCATGATGTGCTATAAGCGTAATAAAAATATTAGGGACACGATCATTCGTGCTGATATAGGAAGTGACAGGACACATCAGCGACAGCTCACTCTCTCTACCGTCAAAAAGGGAACATTTCCCTGCCTTAATTGTGTCCATTGTTCAAATGTCATCAAAGGCTCCAACATCTCACACCCACATACAGGACAACAAATTCCCATTCGGGGTCACTTTACATGTGACAGTAGCTTCGTCATTTATTTACTTAAATGTCCTTGTGGGTTGTGCTATGTTGGAGAGACAACAATGCGCATAAAAGACCGGGTAGGGAAACATAAATCCACGATTAGGAAGGAGAACATTCTATTACCTATCCCTCAACATTTCAAAGAAAAAAATCATCGCATCTCACAACTTCGTTTTCAAATTATAGAGGAAGTGACCCTGCCTCGACGTGGAGGAAATCGGATCCAGATGCTCCACCAACGTGAAGCATATTGGATCCACCGGCTTGAGACGCTTGCTCCCAAAGGCCTCAATAAGGAATACTCATTAAGTAGCTTTATTTGATTTAATATATGGAACATATGATCACTAAGTATTATTTTGTATAAATGCTTACCAGATGATTGCTCTTGGTCTCGTGACAGATCACGCATGACTCAGAAGTCGAAACACAGTATGGATCCCAGTATATATTGCACCGTGGCCTCTCCATTGATAGATCCAACGTTGTTTGGACCAGTTACGTAGCAATATGACGTCATGATCATGTGACTGGCCATGTGACCGGGATTCTTCCCGAATCACATGACCACTTGCATGTTCAGGAGACGGTGTGATCTTAATGCATCTGAATGATATATCATGAAAAATGTTTAGTCTGATGTACAATACAGTATAGAAACGGAAAATGCAAATGTGATCGCACACTACATCCAGCACTCTGCCCTCCATGCTGGACGAGACATTGGTTTATATTTTGGCCAAAGCATAGTAAGCCACTCACCGCGTCAAGGTTGTCTCATGAGTGGTCCCTAACTCTTGTTCCTACCTGTTCATGGGCCATGACAGCCACATAAAATCCAGGGAATGCAGGTCAGCATGCAAGCCAAGTACACTTTGCTTGTAACCCCGTCCGGTGCCATTACAGCTTTCATCGGATCCAGGGATGCAAGTACCAACATGCATGCTGAACCCACCATATACTTCTCCTGGAGCCAGATGGCTAATGGTAGGTTCTATACAAGCAGACTCAGTTTTATACTGACTTTAAAACCAGCCTCAAGGACAGATTAACTGGTCAGGTGTGCAATGACTCCAAGGAGATCGCCACGCCTCCAATATATACTACAAAGAAAAAAATAAGGGGTTGGGTCAGCACAACCTGCCTGTAGGTGCACATCACTATGGCAAAATACATATACAAACGGAAAATGCAAATGTGATCGCACACTACATCTAGCACTCTGCCCTCCATGCTGGACGAGACATTGGTTTATATTTTGGCCAAAGCATAGTAAGCCACTCACCGCGTCAAGGTTGTCTCATGAGTGGTCCCTAACTCTTGTTCCTACCTGTTCATGGGCCATGACAGCCACATAAAATCCAGGGAATGCAGGTCAGCATGCAAGCCAAGTACACTTTGCTTGTAACCCCGTCCGGTGCCATTACAGCTTTCATCGGATCCAGGGATGCAAGTACCAACATGCATGCTGAACCCACCATATACTTCTCCTGGAGCCAGATGGCTAATGGTAGGTTCTATACAAGCAGACTCAGTTTTATACTGACTTTAAAACCAGCCTCAAGGACAGATTAACTGGTCAGGTGTGCAATGACTCCAAGGAGATCGCCACGCCTCCAATATATACTACAAAGAAAAAAATAAGGGGTTGGGTCAGCACAACCTGCCTGTAGGTGCACATCACTATGGCGAAATACATATACAAACGGAAAATGCAAATGTGATCGCACACTACATCCAGCACTCTGCCCTCCATGCTGGACGAGACATTGGTTTATATTTTGGCCAAAGCATAGTAAGCCACTCACCGCGTCAAGGTTGTCTCATGAGTGGTCCCTAACTCTTGTTCCTACCTGTTCATGGGCCATGACAGCCACATAAAATCCAGGGAATGCAGGTCAGCATGCAAGCCAAGTACACTTTGCTTGTAACCCCGTCCGGTGCCATTACAGCTTTCATCGGATCCAGGGATGCAAGTACCAACATGCATGCTGAACCCACCATATACTTCTCCTGGAGCCAGATGGCTAATGGTAGGTTCTATACAAGCTTTAAAACCAGCCTCAAGGACAGATTAACTGGTCAGGTGTGCAATGACTCCAAGGAGATCGCCACGCCTCCAATATATACTACAAAGAAAAAAATAAGGGGTTGGGTCAGCACAACCTGCCTGTAGGTGCACATCACTATGGCGAAATACATATACAAACGGAAAATGCAAATGTGATCGCACACTACATCCAGCACTCTGCCCTCCATGCTGGACGAGACATTGGTTTATATTTTGGCCAAAGCATAGTAAGCCACTCACCGCGTCAAGGTTGTCTCATGAGTGGTCCCTAACTCTTGTTCCTACCTGTTCATGGGCCATGACAGCCACATAAAATCCAGGGAATGCAGGTCAGCATGCAAGCCAAGTACACTTTGCTTGTAACCCCGTCCAGTGCCATTACAGCTTTCATCGGATCCAGGGATGCAAGTACCAACATGCATGCTGAACCCACCATATACTTCTCCTGGAGCCAGATGGCTAATGGTAGGTTCTATACAAGCAGACTCAGTTTTATACTGACTTTAAAACCAGCCTCAAGGACAGATTAACTGGTCAGGTGTGCAATGACTCCAAGGAGATCGCCACGCCTCCAATATATACTACAAAGAAAAAAATAAGGGGTTGGGTCAGCACAACCTGCCTGTAGGTGCACATCACTATGGCGAAATACATATACAAACGGAAAATGCAAATGTGATCGCACACTACATCCAGCACTCTGCCCTCCATGCTGGACGAGACATTGGTTTATATTTTGGCCAAAGCATAGTAAGCCACTCACCGCGTCAAGGTTGTCTCATGAGTGGTCCCTAACTCTTGTTCCTACCTGTTCATGGGCCATGACAGCCACATAAAATCCAGGGAATGCAGGTCAGCATGCAAGCCAAGTACACTTTGCTTGTAACCCCGTCCAGTGCCATTACAGCTTTCATCGGATCCAGGGATGCAAGTACCAACATGCATGCTGAACCCACCATATACTTCTCCTGGAGCCAGATGGCTAATGGTAGGTTCTATACAAGCAGACTCAGTTTTATACTGACTTTAAAACCAGCCTCAAGGACAGATTAACTGGTCAGGTGTGCAATGACTCCAAGGAGATCGCCACGCCTCCAATATATACTACAAAGAAAAAAATAAGGGGTTGGGTCAGCACAACCTGCCTGTAGGTGCACATCACTATGGCGAAATACATATACAAACGGAAAATGCAAATGTGATCGCACACTACATCCAGCACTCTGCCCTCCATGCTGGACGAGACATTGGTTTATATTTTGGCCAAAGCATAGTAACCCACTCACCGCGTCAAGGTTGTCTCATGAGTGGTCCCTAACTCTTGTTCCTACCTGTTCATGGGCCATGACAGCCACATAAAATCCAGGGAATGCAGGTCAGCATGCAAGCCAAGTACACTTTGCTTGTAACCCCGTCCGGTGCCATTACAGCTTTCATCGGATCCAGGGATGCAAGTACCAACATGCATGCTGAACCCACCATATACTTCTCCTGGAGCCAGATGGCTAATGGTAGGTTCTATACTAGCAGACTCAGTTTTATACTGACTTTAAAACCAGCCTCAAGGACAGATTAACTGGTCAGGTGTGCAATGACTCCAAGGAGATCGCCACGCCTCCAATATATACTACAAAGAAAAAAATAAGGGGTTGGGTCAGCACAACCTGCCTGTAGGTGCACATCACTATGGCGAAATACATATACAAACGGAAAATGCAAATGTGATTGCACACTACATCCAGCACTCTGCCCTCCATGCTGGACGAGACATTGGTTTATATTTTGGCCAAAGCATAGTAAGCCACTCACCGCGTCAAGGTTGTCTCATGAGTGGTCCCTAACTCTTGTTCCTACCTGTTCATGGGCCATGACAGCCACATAAAATCCAGGGAATGCAGGTCAGCATGCAAGCCAAGTACACTTTGCTTGTAACCCCGTCCGGTGCCATTACAGCTTTCATCGGATCCAGGGATGCAAGTACCAACATGCATGCTGAACCCACCATATACTTCTCCTGGAGCCAGATGGCTAATGGTAGGTTCTATACAAGCAGACTCAGTTTTATACTGACTTTAAAACCAGCCTCAAGGACAGATTAACTGGTCAGGTGTGCAATGACTCCAAGGAGATCGCCACGCCTCCAATATATACTACAAAGAAAAAAATAAGGGGTTGGGTCAGCACAACCTGCCTGTAGGTGCACATCACTATGGCGAAATACATATACAAACGGAAAATGCAAATGTGATCGCACACTACATCCAGCACTCTGCCCTCCATGCTGGACGAGACATTGGTTTATATTTTGGCCAAAGCATAGTAAGCCACTCACCGCGTCAAGGTTGTCTCATGAGTGGTCCCTAACTCTTGTTCCTACCTGTTGATGGGCCATGACAGCCACATAAAATCCAGGGAATGCAGGTCAGCATGCAAGCCAAGTACCTTGCATGAAAGCTGTAATGGCACCGGACGGGGTTACAAGCAAAGTGTACTTGGCTTGCATGCTGACCTGCATTCCCTGGATTTTATGTGGCTGTCATGGCCCATGAACAGGTAGGAACAAGAGTTAGGGACCACTCATGAGACAACCTTGACGCGGTGAGTGGCTTACTATGCTTTGGCCAAAATATAAACCAATGTCTCGTCCAGCATGGAGGGCAGAGTGCTGGATGTAGTGTGCGATCACATTTGCATTTTCCGTTTGTATATGTATTTCGCCATAGTGATGTGCACCTACAGGCAGGTTGTGCTGACCCAACCCCTTATTTTTTTCTTTGTAGTATATATTGGAGGCGTGGCGATCTCCTTGGAGTCATTGCACACCTGACCAGTTAATCTGTCCTTGAGGCTGGTTTTAAAGTCAGTATAAAACTGAGTCTGCTTGTATAGAACCTACCATTAGCCATCTGGCTCCAGGAGAAGTATATGGTGGGTTCAGCATGCATGTTGGTACTTGCATCCCTGGATCCGATGAAAGCTGTAATGGCACCGGACGGGGTTACAAGCAAAGTGTACTTGGCTTGCATGCTGACCTGCATTCCCTGGATTTTATGTGGCTGTCATGGCCCATGAACAGGTAGGAACAAGAGTTAGGGACCACTCATGAGACAGCCTTGACGCGGTGAGTGGCTTACTATGCTTTGGCCAAAATATAAACCAATGTCTCGTCCAGCATGGAGGGCAGAGTGCTGGATGTAGTGTGCGATCACATTTGCATTTTCCATTTGTATATGTATTTCGCCATAGTGATGTGCACCTACAGGCAGGTTGTGCTGACCCAACCCCTTATTTTTTTTCTTTGTAGTATATATTGGAGGCGTGGCGATCTCCTTGGAGTCATTGCACACCTGACCAGTTAATCTGTCCTTGAGGCTGGTTTTAAAGTCAGTATAAAACTGAGTCTGCTTGTATAGAACCTACCATTAGCCATCTGGCTCCAGGAGAAGTATATGGTGGGTTCAGCATGCATGTTGGTACTTGCATCCCTGGATCCGATGAAAGCTGTAATGGCACCGGACGGGGTTACAAGCAAAGTGTACTTGGCTTGCATGCTGACCTGCATTCCCTGGATTTTATGTGGCTGTCATGGCCCATGAACAGGTAGGAACAAGAGTTAGGGACCACTCATGAGACAACCTTGACGCGGTGAGTGGCTTACTATGCTTTGGCCAAAATATAAACCAATGTCTCGTCCAGCATGGAGGGCAGAGTGCTGGATGTAGTGTGCGATCACATTTGCATTTTCCGTTTGTATATGTATTTCGCCATAGTGATGTGCACCTACAGGCAGGTTGTGCTGACCCAACCCCTTATTTTTTTCTTTGTAGTATATATTGGAGGCGTGGCGATCTCCTTGGAGTCATTGCACACCTGACCAGTTAATCTGTCCTTGAGGCTGGTTTTAAAGTCAGTATAAAACTGAGTCTGCTTGTATAGAACCTACCATTAGCCATCTGGCTCCAGGAGAAGTATATGGTGGGTTCAGCATGCATGTTGGTACTTGCATCCCTGGATCCGATGAAAGCTGTAATGGCACCGGACGGGGTTACAAGCAAAGTGTACTTGGCTTGCATGCTGACCTGCATTCCCTGGATTTTATGTGGCTGTCATGGCCCATGAACAGGTAGGAACAAGAGTTAGGGACCACTCATGAGACAACCTTGACGCGGTGAGTGGCTTACTATGCTTTGGCCAAAATATAAACCAATGTCTCGTCCAGCATGGAGGGCAGAGTGCTGGATGTAGTGTGCGATCACATTTGCATTTTCCGTTTGTATATGTATTTCGCCATAGTGATGTGCACCTACAGGCAGGTTGTGCTGACCCAACCCCTTATTTTTTTCTTTGTAGTATATATTGGAGGCGTGGCGATCTCCTTGGAGTCATTGCACACCTGACCAGTTAATCTGTCCTTGAGGCTGGTTTTAAAGTCAGTATAAAACTGAGTCTGCTTGTATAGAACCTACCATTAGCCATCTGGCTCCAGGAGAAGTATATGGTGGGTTCAGCATGCATGTTGGTACTTGCATCCCTGGATCCGATGAAAGCTGTAATGGCACCGGACGGGGTTACAAGCAAAGTGTACTTGGCTTGCATGCTGACCTGCATTCCCTGGATTTTATGTGGCTGTCATGGCCCATGAACAGGTAGGAACAAGAGTTAGGGACCACTCATGAGACAACCTTGACGCGGTGAGTGGCTTACTATGCTTTGGCCAAAATATAAACCAATGTCTCGTCCAGCATGGAGGGCAGAGTGCTGGATGTAGTGTGCGATCACATTTGCATTTTCCGTTTGTATATGTATTTCGCCATAGTGATGTGCACCTACAGGCAGGTTGTGCTGACCCAACCCCTTATTTTTTTCTTTGTAGTATATATTGGAGGCGTGGCGATCTCCTTGGAGTCATTGCACACCTGACCAGTTAATCTGTCCTTGAGGCTGGTTTTAAAGTCAGTATAAAACTGAGTCTGCTTGTATAGAACCTACCATTAGCCATCTGGCTCCAGGAGAAGTATATGGTGGGTTCAGCATGCATGTTGGTACTTGCATCCCTGGATCCGATGAAAGCTGTAATGGCACCGGACGGGGTTACAAGCAAAGTGTACTTGGCTTGCATGCTGACCTGCATTCCCTGGATTTTATGTGGCTGTCATGGCCCATGAACAGGTAGGAACAAGAGTTAGGGACCACTCATGAGACAACCTTGACGCGGTGAGTGGCTTACTATGCTTTGGCCAAAATATAAACCAATGTCTCGTCCAGCATGGAGGGCAGAGTGCTGGATGTAGTGTGCGATCACATTTGCATTTTCCGTTTGTATATGTATTTCGCCATAGTGATGTGCACCTACAGGCAGGTTGTGCTGACCCAACCCCTTATTTTTTTCTTTGTAGTATATATTGGAGGCGTGGCGATCTCCTTGGAGTCATTGCACACCTGACCAGTTAATCTGTCCTTGAGGCTGGTTTTAAAGTCAGTATAAAACTGAGTCTGCTTGTATAGAACCTACCATTAGCCATCTGGCTCCAGGAGAAGTATATGGTGGGTTCAGCATGCATGTTGGTACTTGCATCCCTGGATCCGATGAAAGCTGTAATGGCACCGGACGGGGTTACAAGCAAAGTGTACTTGGCTTGCATGCTGACCTGCATTCCCTGGATTTTATGTGGCTGTCATGGCCCATGAACAGGTAGGAACAAGAGTTAGGGACCACTCATGAGACAACCTTGACGCGGTGAGTGGCTTACTATGCTTTGGCCAAAATATAAACCAATGTCTCGTCCAGCATGGAGGGCAGAGTGCTGGATGTAGTGTGCGATCACATTTGCATTTTCCGTTTGTATATGTATTTCGCCATAGTGATGTGCACCTACAGGCAGGTTGTGCTGACCCAACCCCTTATTTTTTTCTTTGTAGTATATATTGGAGGCGTGGCGATCTCCTTGGAGTCATTGCACACCTGACCAGTTAATCTGTCCTTGAGGCTGGTTTTAAAGTCAGTATAAAACTGAGTCTGCTTGTATAGAACCTACCATTAGCCATCTGGCTCCAGGAGAAGTATATGGTGGGTTCAGCATGCATGTTGGTACTTGCATCCCTGGATCCGATGAAAGCTGTAATGGCACCGGACGGGGTTACAAGCAAAGTGTACTTGGCTTGCATGCTGACCTGCATTCCCTGGATTTTATGTGGCTGTCATGGCCCATGAACAGGTAGGAACAAGAGTTAGGGACCACTCATGAGACAACCTTGACGCGGTGAGTGGCTTACTATGCTTTGGCCAAAATATAAACCAATGTCTCGTCCAGCATGGAGGGCAGAGTGCTGGATGTAGTGTGCGATCACATTTGCATTTTCCGTTTGTATATGTATTTCGCCATAGTGATGTGCACCTACAGGCAGGTTGTGCTGACCCAACCCCTTATTTTTTTCTTTGTAGTATATATTGGAGGCGTGGCGATCTCCTTGGAGTCATTGCACACCTGACCAGTTAATCTGTCCTTGAGGCTGGTTTTAAAGTCAGTATAAAACTGAGTCTGCTTGTATAGAACCTACCATTAGCCATCTGGCTCCAGGAGAAGTATATGGTGGGTTCAGCATGCATGTTGGTACTTGCATCCCTGGATCCGATGAAAGCTGTAATGGCACCGGACGGGGTTACAAGCAAAGTGTACTTGGCTTGCATGCTGACCTGCATTCCCTGGATTTTATGTGGCTGTCATGGCCCATGAACAGGTAGGAACAAGAGTTAGGGACCACTCATGAGACAACCTTGACGCGGTGAGTGGCTTACTATGCTTTGGCCAAAATATAAACCAATGTCTCGTCCAGCATGGAGTGCTGGATGTAGTGTGCGATCACATTTGCATTTTCCGTTTGTATATGTATTTCGCCATAGTGATGTGCACCTACAGGCAGGTTGTGCTGACCCAACCCCTTATTTTTTTCTTTGTAGAATACAGTATAGATTGCTCGGATGTCTAGTGTCTCATGGACGCAGATGCAAGATTTACCGTGTCCCAATTCTAAGATGATTCAACTTGGTTTGGATTGGCTACGTAGTAATGTAATGATACGGTCGCGTGACTTGTGACATGGCTGGGGGTGGTCTAGTCCGCCCCCTGTCATGTGATGACTTACGTGACTGACATATGGGCCATTTGAACTGTATTAAAGTGGTACCATAATGGTGCTTTGTATATATGTATAGATGTTTACCATATGTGTATTCCGGGTCCGGTGATAGATCACGTATGATTTAGAAGTGGATACATAGCACAGATCTTAATGTGTATTGCATCACAATCTGTCCTCAATTAGATCCAACTTTGTTTGGACTAGTTGCATAGCAACGTGACGTCATGATCATGTGATTAGTCAGGTGACCGGGACTCTTCCCGAATCACGTGACTGCTTGCATAATTAGGAGACGGTATGTTTTCAGTGCATCTGAATGATATATCACGAAAAATGTTTAGTTTAATATATAATCTATTATGGATTGCTTAGATGTCCAATGCTTCTTAGATTTAGATGCATGATCTACTGTGTTCCAATTCCAGAAGATTCAACTTGATTTCGACAGGTTGTGTAGCAACGTGTTATTATGGTCACGTGACTTGTCACATGGCTGGGCGCGGTTTGGTCCGGTCCCGGTCATGTGATTACTTACGTGACTGTGAGGCGGGCTATTTGAATTGTATTTAAGTGTTGTTTTGCATATGTGGAATTGAGCTGTTATCACCTGTACTTTGAGTTATAGGTTTAATCACAGAATGACACTTCTATCAGCACGCTAGCGTGTGTCTTAGGTTTTTCTGAATGACACTATCAGTACCTTCAATGTAAGATTTTCTTTTTGGGATAGATTTCAAGTAGGCCTCAAATACCACAAACTAGTTATTTTGAGAATGGCAAATTTGGGAATGCTTTTTCAACCCAGAACAAAAAGTCTGCTTTTACGGTCACTACAAATAACTTGACCAGCTAAAACTGTGCAGATTTGGTTGAATAGAGATGTGAGACCTGTTTTTTTTTGCGCTGTGTGACAGTTATAGGTTTAATCACTAAATGACACTTCTATCAGCACGCTAGCGTGTGTCTTAGGTTTTTCTGAATGACACTATCAATACCTTCAATGTAAGATTTTCTTTTTGGGATAGATTTCAAGTAGGCCTCAAATACCACAAACTAGTTATTTTGAGAATGGCAAATTTGGGAATGCTTTTTCAACCCAGAACAAAAAGTCTGCTTTTACGGTCACTACAAATAACTTGACCAGCTAAAACTGTGCAGATTTGGTTGAATAGAGATGTGAGACCTGTTGTTTTTTTCGCTGTGTGACAGTTATAGGTTTAATCACAGAATGACACTTCTATCAGCACGCTAGCGTGTGTCTTAGGTTTTTCTGAATGACACTATCAATACCTTCAATGTAAGATTTTCTTTTTGGGATAGATTTCAAGTAGGCCTCAAATACCACAAACTAGTTATTTTGAGAATGGCAAATTTGGGAATGCTTTTTCAACCCAGAACAAAAAGTCTGCTTTTACGGTCACTACAAATAACTTGACCAGCTAAAACTGTGCAGATTTGGTTGAATAGAAATGTCAGGTCTATTTTTTAGGCGCTGGGTGACAGGCTCAACTTGCCCCTGATGTAATATATGGCCAAAAAATAACCACACTGTTGATCGTTAAATGCACTTGGGTGACACAGGCTCAGCCTTCAGCTGATGTAGTATATGGCCAAAAAATAACCAGACTGTTGATGGTTAAATGCACTTCGGTGACACAGGCTCAGCCTGCAGCTGATGTAGGATATAGCACAAAATAACCACACTATCGATGGTTAAATACACTTGGTGATAGCTCGTGCTGGCGCACCACAAGTCACAAAATGGCCGCCGATCACCCCAGAAAAAAAGTGATCTAAAAACGCTCTGGGCAGCCTCAAAAAAGTGAGCAAGTCAATAATAGCACTTCAATGATCCACAGCTGCAGATCGATCACAGAATGAAGTCTTTTGGAGGAGTTACTCTGCCTAATCTCGCCCTAACGTCGCAGCTGCAACCTCTCCCTATACTGATCATAGCAGAGTGACGTGCGGCGCTACGTGACTCCAGCTTAAATAGAGGCTGGGTCACATGGTGCACTGGCCAATCACAGCCATGCCAATAGTAGGCATGGCTGTGATGGCCTCTTGGGCCAAGTAGTATGACGCTTGTTGATTGGCTGCTTTGCAGCCTTTCAAAAAGCGCCAAGAAAGCGCCGAACACCGAACCCGAACCCGGACTTTTACGAAAATGTTCGGGTTCGGGTCCGTGTCACGGACACCCCAAAATTCGGTACGAACCCGAACTATACAGTTCGAGTTCGCTCATCCCTAATTTTATGTAAAGGGGTATGTAACATCCCAGAGTATGTCACTAAAATTCTGTCTCCCTGCTACAACATGTTGGGTGTATTGTCCCTTATTTTGTGTAATCTGAAGTGTGCATTTTCCTGTATATGTATTTTCTAGGCTTGTATTGTATATTTGCTGTAATTCTCAATGTACACCAGCAGGTGGCAGCAACATGTAAGCAGACCATGGTTAGTTAAAAGACCTAGACTGGAATAGACCATTCCAGGCTAGCTTCCCCCTATCTGAGGAGGAGTGGAATGTTCCCACATCCTATTTCAGGGGGAGGAAGGAAAGTTCTAGTGAGTGTAACCAGCCCCCCTGCTGGGGAAGGCTGTGTAAGTAGGAGCTCCCAGAAACAGGGATCCCAACCTTTAATCCAAGCCTCGGCTGAGGCCCAAGATCAACCTTCCCAGCCTGAGTCACCTACCTCAGCTGGTGGACAAAGAAAGCAGCCCTTCACAGACGTATAGATCTCCAGGAAGACAACACCATTCCCTGCGAGCAGTTCTGTAAGTACAGATCCAAAGATAAAGAGAAGATAAGTACCTCTTCAGCTAGTCAGACCCATATCAAGCAGACTAAAGACAGAGCAGAAGATAGATACCTGCCAGATTCTAATAGGCGTATGTACAAGAAGCAGAATATATATAAATGCCTGCCACATATTGCCACTACCTGCTGGGACCCTAGACTATTGCTGTACACTGTATGGATCAAAGCTGCATTACACCAAGTAAAGACCAGTTGGACCCTATTATCTGTGTGGATTTCCATCATTCCTCAGTTACTCCTATTAACAACACTCAATTTGTTGCATGTGAGCCAGGATACAGGAGTCCAGCCGTACCAAGGTAGGAGACACCGTTGACACTACCATATCTGCTAGAGAGAGACATTATCCCCCTCTGGCATTCCTCACCTGGTACGTGAGCTATCACATCTTAAAGGGCCCTGCTACAGTACCTGCGCAAGCTGCAACTGACGTCACGAACTTATACACATATAAACTGACCCACTGCATAGCATTCCCACTGACCCAGTGTCCTGCTCATTGCAATTGTTGTGACGGATCAGAGGAAGGTCAAACTAATCAGTGATGTCAACAGAAACGTACTGCTGACACCCTCTCCACTCCGTCGGGGGGGGGGGGCGGCTCTACTTGTATAAGCGTTTAACAGAACAGGTTCTGTTAACATCTATGTGGAATCAGCTGGCAACGGTATAAAAGGAGTGTGCTTCTTCTCGGCACTAACATTGACCTGTAAGGTTGAGTTCATACTTGAGTTATTTGGTCAGTTTTGGCCCCGTGACTGCCAAAATAAATGAAGTGTGTAGTGATTCTAAGAGCGACGCCTGTCATCTGCATGTCATCAGTATTATTTTACTACCAAAGCAGACTCCCTATGTGTGTTACTACAAGGCACCTTGTATTCTACACCACTATAAAGGCAAATTTATTTGTAGTAATTGGAAAATGAGCGAGCACTCATACACTTGGCAACCAAATTGACATGTGCAGAAATTTTTTATTAAATCCCCATAAAATACAAGTAATAAAATTTATAAGAACAATGTAGCGATAATATACAACATTACAATCACATATATTGTGGTAGATATGATCGATACTATATTCGATAAAAATATAAGATAGAAATATTAGATAAATTGAATGGTAGAAAATTCAATGTTGAAATATTCGATAGAATATTCTATACCACTCAATAGTGTAGATAAATTCAATAATATATATCACACCAAAAAACTTCAAGTATATGCTTTTATTTGGGAAAGAGGGGGTATTATCTTCTAGAGCTCTATCCCAATTTGGGAAACTGAATGTCACTGAAAATGTTGTAGGTGTATTCACTGGGAGTGCAATATGTTCATAAAGTGTCCACAGGAATCCTGATAATGTGAAAAGTCTCTTATAGCATATCCTTTTAAGGTCGATATGAGCTTTGAATCGAAGAAAACTTTAAATCGATATTTGGCTTACCGTCTAGCGTCTGTTGTCTCCCTATTGCTTCAATGGAGCTTTAAATATTTGCCGGCTTATTCAGTCGCTCCATACAGCAAGCTGGTTTAAATTGGTTTAAATTTTGCTGGAGTTCCAAAGATCGCGGGAGTTTCCACTCTGTTCCGCAATTTCCTTTGGTGCAGCTTTCGACGATAAGAATAGTTAATCCTTTACTGTAGAAATTTTCTTCTGTATGGCCATACAGTATTATCGGAGGCTTTTCAATGCAGGTACATCACTTGTTTCACCATACGCGTTTCGGGTAGATTCACTCTCCCTTCTTCAGTGGTCGAGTGTCTGCCTGCTCTGCCTCCATTTTTATCCATTCCTTTAATTGCTTCACAAATCTCGGACACCTGTTGTTCATACTACTCCCAGTTGGCCAGGGAATCCTCCCACATAATCAGGGGATAATTCTATACAGCCTTGATTTCAATTTTTTTTTTTACTTGCAGTTTCCATGCGTTTTTTTGGGGACACATGCGTTTTTTGGCCCAGATGTCCCAATTGGTGTGATATATCATTGTGTGAAATATAAACTTGATATCTGATTGCTAACACTTATAAAATTACTTTTTATAATGAAATATTATTAAACAAATTTTCACGATTAAAATATCAATATAAGAATGTAAAACAATAAATAATAAATGTGAGGCATCTTGAAAGTTTCATAGGAATCCTAGAGTTTGATACAATTATTCGGATTTGATAAAGAAAGAAGGGTGGGTATCTCGGAGCCAAGGACACGTCGCAGCGCCGATAAACGGCCTAGCATGCGGCGTGTCGTCGGCCACGAGACACCCAACCTACATAAATCCAAAAATTTCCAACTCCGAATTAAGGCCTTTCGGTTGTAGAGATCCAAATTCATAAATGCATCTGGATTCTATCCTAGACATTTGTCTGATAAAATCACCGCCTCTCCAGTGTTTCTCCACCTTCTCCAGTGCCGTAAACACCAGACTTGATGTATCCTGATTATGCATCTCTTTATAATGTTTAGATAGGGAATGTTTATCATAACCCTTCCTGATGTTAGCAATATGTTCGGCCAGTTTTTTTTTGAATGGCCTCTTGGTACGTCCTATATATTGTCTGTTACAGGGGCACAGGAGAAGGTAGATAACTCCACTGGAGTCACATGTAAGACAATCTTCTATCTCCCAATTAAAATTGTTCTGAGTAGAGGGGACATTAGTCATCAGGTGGGGTTTTTTATTCATTCTACAACCCATACACCTTCCACATTTATAAAAACCCTTCAAACTCAGCCAAGTTCCTGAAAAACTCAACTTATTCTGTTTCCACGGTTTTACGGTAGGGGCCACCTTGATACCTAGATTGGGTGCCCTAGTGAAGGTAATCGTCAGAACAGTCGGGAGTAAGTGTCCCACAATTTTGTCATTCAACACATGGTGCCAATGGGTTTTAATAATTTTCTGAATCTTCCTATAATTCTCATTAAATGGAAGAACAACTCTCATGGCTTCATCAAGCCGAGGCTGGGGACGGATCTGGCCCTGTGGTACCGTTATATAGATGATGTGATCTTCATCTGGAAACAGAGTAAAGAAGAATTGGAAAAATTCCTAGAAACAATTAATATTAATAATTTAAATCTGGTCTTTACCTCAAACATACAGGAGAGCACCAAATTCTTGGATTTATTAATCACACAATCTGGTAATAAATATATATGTGAGAAATTTTGTAAATCCACAGCTAGGAATAGTTATATTGATTTTTCTAGCTGTCACCTGCCGAAATGGCTGACAAATGTTTCCTCTGGTCAGTTCCGTAGGATTAAGCGGAACTGCACAGAGGGACATACTTTTGAGATGGAAGCCATTGAGATGAAAAGACAATTTATTGAGAAGGAATATCCTGAAAACTTAGTGGAGGAGTCACTCAACCAAATTAGGAAATTAGATAGAAGATATTTCTTTAATAAGGAGGACAATAAAGATAAAAATGAGATAGATAATGAGAAAGATAAAACACAAAATAAAGAAGAAGCCATGAGAGTTGTTCTTCCATTTAATGAGAATTATAGGAAGATTCAGAAAATTATTAAAACCCATTGGCACTATGTGTTGAATGACAAAATTGTGGGACACTTACTCCCGACTGTTCTGACGATTACCTTCGCTAGGCCGTTTATCGGTGCTGCGACGTGTCCTTGGCTTCGAGATACCCACCCTTCTTTCTTTATCAAATCCGAATAATTGTATCAAACTCTAGGATTCCTATGAAACTTTCAAGATTCCTCACATTTATTATTTATTGTTTTACATTCTTATATTGATATTTTAATCTTAAAAATTTATTTAATAATATTTTATTATAAAAAGTCATTTTATAAGTGTTAGCAATCAGATATCAAGTTTATATTTCACACAATGATATATCACACCAATTGGGACATCTGAACCAAAAAACGCATGTGTCCCCAAAAAAAGCATGGAAACTGCAAGTAAAAAATAAATAAAAAATCAAGGCTGTATAGAATTATCCCCTGATTATGTGGGAGGATTCCCTGGCCAACTGGGAGTAGTATGAACAACAGGTGTCCGAGATTTGGGAAGCAATTAAAGGAATGGTTAAAAATGGAGGCAGAGCAGGCAGACACTCGACCACTGAGGAAGGGAGAGTGAATCTACCCGAAATGCGTATGGTGAAACAAGTGATGTACCTGCATTGAAAAGCCTCCGATAATACTGTATGGCCATACAGAAGAAAATTTCTACAGTAAAGGATTAACTATTCTTATCGTCGAAAGCTGCACCAAAGGAAATTGCAGAGTGGCAACTCCCGCGATCTTTGGAACTCCCGCAAAATTTAAACCAATTTAAACCATCTTGCTGTATGGAGCGACTGAATAAGCCGGCAAATATTTAAAGCTCCATTGAAGCAATAGGGAGACAACAGACGCTAGACGGTAAGCCAAATATCGATTTAAAGTTTTCTTCGATTCAAAGCTCATATCGACCTTAAAAGGATATGCTATAAGAGACTTTTCACATTATCAGGATTCCTGTGGACACTTTATGAACATATTGCACTCCCAGTGAATACACCTACAACATTTTCAGTGACATTCAGTTTCCCAAATTGGGATAGAGCTTTAGAAGATAATACCCCCTCTTTCCCAAATAACAGCATATACTTGAAGTTTTTTGGTGTGATATATATTATTTAATTTATCGACACTATTGAGTGGTATCGAATATTCTATCGAATATTTCAACATTGAATTTTCTACCATTCAATTTATCTAATATTTCTATCTTATATTTTTATCGAATATAGTATCAATCATATATACCACAATATATGTGATTGTAATGTTGTATATTATTGCTACATTGTTCTTATAAATTTTATTACTTGTATTTTATGGGGATTTAATAAATATTTTCTGCACATGTCAATTTGGTTGCCAAGTGTATGAGTGCTCGCTCATTTTCCTATTACTACATTTGCCTTTAAGAGAGGGTGGGGTGATTCCCATACCTTAACTACTTGCTAGTGAGCCACCACAACCTACCAAAATTTATTTGTATTGAACTAAATTTTTCCCCTAAAAATTCGGTGATTCGGCGAATTGAATTTTTTAAAAATTCGCTCATCTCTAGTCATGATACAATACTCTGCAATGCTATACTCTTGAGCTTTGGCCCTCTTCCACTGCACCAGGATTTCTGCCACTATGGTAAGCACCGAACTAGAATTTATACTCCAGTAGCCCTTATTTACCTGCCCTCTACCTTCCATTTCTTACAGTGTCTATGTCTGTTCTACAGAATTCCTCTACCCTTCTCACAGATATTATGCTCTCTTGCTCCATGTGCCAAATCCTATATCTAGGATTACCAAATGTACCGTCTCCCATCTACTGTGTGACATCCAGGGTGAGTCTCCACATAAATCCTCCTCCCATACCTATACTTATAGGCTGCTTACACCTATTATTGTGTATTATATCTAAGGCTACAGTAAATTACACCCACAGGCATGTTATGCCTTTGTTATCTCAGTCTTGATGTGTTCTTCTGCCCCTCTTGTACTATCAATTTGTTCACCTTAACTTAGTTGTGTACATTATGTAGCCACACAAGCCGGCTTATACCTCTTTCATCCAGCCTTGCTCCTCATGGAACACAAATGTACCTTGAAACTTGCCAAAGATCTTCTGTCTTGTTACCAAACGCTATGTACCTGGCATCTACTACTATTGTTTGCCCATATCCTTCTGCCTAATTGTACCCCCATAGTACAGTGGACCCATACAAATGTTCTTTTTGTATATAATATATCACAATTAAGGTTTCAAATTATTGAACAGGTTCAGCAACCACGTAGAGGTGGCAACAGGTTATTAATGCTCAAAAAACGAGAAAGCTTTTGGATCCACACCTTGCAGACTTTGGAACCAAAAGGTCTCAATCGAGATTATGAATTGAGTTCCTTTTTATGAGGTAATTTATTAATTTTTCTTGTTTCCTTCTTCTTTAGTCACAGAAAAAATGAAAATTGAAAATAATGAAAATAATGCAAAATTGAAATATATAAAATTCATGGAATCATGGTTAGTCTGTAAGAGATGGAGATATCTCAGGACATTTATCATTATTTTTTCAGTCTAATTGGCTTTTGTGTATGTTTGCACCACATGCTTGCCGTTTTTTCCCCTATTTTCTTGTCCCTTTTTCCTTATAGAGTATAAGTATTTACTTTAGCATTGCGATCACCGATTTGAGTGATTGATCAATTGATTATGTCTTCAGCTACAACTCGTTACTTTGTATACATATTGTTGCTATGGCAACGTGACGTCACCACGTTTGAACGCCGGTCATGGCGCTCTATTTAAATTCCTTTGTAACTCAGTTTCATTATGCTTGACAAAGGCTCATTGCTGAGCCGAAACACGTGTTGCTCTGAGTAATGCTGTATCCATGCTTTGAATAAAGCCAACAATACCTTCTAACAGTGAGTGCCGGTCTTTTGTCTATATATTGAAGCGGGTCTTCTCATACCCTGGACGCGAGCACCACGATACAAGAGAGGAGTGCCGACTGTTTCCCACTGTTTGTATATAAATAAAGAGGTGGGTGTTTATATACAGGATTGACTTTTGTCTACCTGCTTATCTAGTGGTGTGTATACGTGTATGTGGGGTTCTACTTTAAGATCTCCCATTACTTTTGGTGCCCACTCATTTGTTGGCAAGTATAATGGAGATGTGATACTGCAGGGAGGTATTGATGCTGATTTTGTATTTGTACTTTTATGATTTTTATCTTTATTTTCATTCTGCGTTGACTATGTGACCTGTAGTGCTCTTGGCCCGCCGCCCACTGCCACATTTAGGATCTATTTTATTGAGGATGATTAACATTATGTAATTTTTTACAGATGTATTTGAAATAAAGATGTTGTATGATATGTAATAATGATGTGGTGTTGTGGTGTTGTATAAATAAAGAGGTGTAGCTATAGTGGAAGCAGAGGAAGCGAATGCTATGGGGCCCAAACTCACAAGAGTCTCACCTGGGAGAAGGACTAAAAGATTTTATTGTCATGGCCAATGGTCAATAGTATTATGCAATGAAATTATATAAAGTGAGATGACTAGAGTTGAGCGAACCTGAACTGTAAAGTTCGGGTTCGTACCAAACTTTAGGTTTTTCAACACCCGGACCCGAACCCAAACATTTATGTAAAAGTTCGTGTTCGGTGTTCGGCGATTTTTATGGCGCTTTTTGAAAGGCTGCAAAGCAGCCAATCAACAAGCGTCATACTACTTGCCCCAAAAGGCCATCACAGCCATACCTACTATTGGCATGGCTGTGATCGGCCAACTGCAGCATGTGACCCAGCCTCTATTTAAGCTAGAGTCACTTAGCGCCGCCCGTCACTCTGCTCAGATTAGTGTAGAGAGAGGCTGCAGCTGCTGTGAGGGAGAGATCAGGGAGAGATCTTATCAAGAACTGGTTTATGTACTCAGCGATCTACAGAAAAAGTGTTTTGTGGGTGCAGTGCACAATTTTTTTAAGCCTGCCCTGAGCCAACTACTGCTGAAAACGAACTTTTTTTTCTTCATTTCATTTAATCAATATCAATACCTGATCGGCAGCCATTTAATGCAACGATTGTGCACCAGCATAGGCTATCTGCAAGTCCAAAAATACAGCTTTGGCATACTGGGGTGAAAAAACTCTCTAATATACTGCACATCTGGGATTAGACAAGCATAAGTGACTGTCACATTAAGTACAGAAATACAGCTTTTTGGTTAGGGTGAAAAAAGCCTCTAATATACTGCACATCTGGGATTACACGTGCATAAGTCACTGTCACATTTAGGACAGAAATACAGCTTTTTGGTTACACACTGCACATCTGTGATAACACATGCATAAGTCACTGTCACATTTAGGACAGAAATACAGCTTTTTTTCTTACTGGGGTGAAAAAACCCTCTGATATTCTGCACATCTGTGATTACATGTGCATTAGTGACTGTCACATTTAGGACAGAAAGACAGCTTTTTGGTTAGGGTGAAAAAACCCTCTAGTATATTGCACATCTGGGATTACACGTGCATAAGTGACTGTTACATTTAGGCCACAAATACGGCTTTGGCATACTGGGGTTAAAAAAGCCTCTCATATACTGCACATCTGGGATTACATGTGCATAAGTGACTATCACATTTAGGACAAAAATACAGCTTTTTGGTTAGATTGAATTTTTTTTTTATATATTGCACATCTGGGATTACACGTGCATTAGTGACTGTCACATTTTGGCCATAAATACGGCTTTGGCATACTGGGGTCAAGAACGCCTCTCATATACTGCACATCTGGGATTACACGTGCATAAGTGACTGTCACATTTAGGCCACAAATACGGCTTTGGCATACTGGGGTGAAAAAAGCCTCTGATATACTGCACATCTGGGATAACACATGCATAAGTGACTGTCACATTTAGGCCATAAATACGGCTTTGGCATACTGGGGTGAAAAAACCCTCTGATATACTGCACATCTGGGATTACACATGCATTAGTGACTGTCACATTTAGGACAGAAATACAGCTTTTTGGTTAGGGTGAAAAAACCCTCTAGTATATTGCACATCTGGGATTACACGTGCATAAGTGACTGTTACATTTAGGCCACAAATACGGCTTTGGCATACTGGGGTTAAAAAAGCCTCTCATATACTGCACATCTGGGATTACATGTGCATAAGTGACTATCACATTTAGGACAAAAATACAGCTTTTTGGTTAGATTGAAAAAACCCTCTAATATATTGCACATCTGGGATTACACGTGCATTAGTGACTGTCACATTTTGGCCATAAATACGGCTTTGGCATACTGGGGTGAAGAACGCCTCTAATATACTGCACATCTGGGATTACACGTGCATAAATCACTGTCACATTTAGGCCATAAATACGGCTTTGGCATACTGGGGTGAAAAAAGCCTCTGATATACTGCACATCTGGGATTACACATGCATAAGTGACTGTCACATTTAGGCCATAAATACGGCTTTGGCATACTGGGGTGAAAAAACCCTCTGATATACTGCACATCTGGGATTACACATGCATAAGTGACTTTCACATTTAGGACAGAAATACAGCTTTTTGGTTAGGGTGAAAAAACCCTCTAATATACTGCACATCTGGGATTAGACAAGCATAAGTGACTGTCACATTTAAGACAGAAATGCAGCTTTTTGGTTAGGGTAAAAAAAAAAACTCTAATATACTGCAAATCTGGGATTACACGTGCATAAGTGACTGTCACATTTAGTCCATAAATATGGCTTTGGCATACTAGGGTTAAAAAAGCCTCTCATATACTGCACATCTGGGGATACATGTGCATAAGTGACTGTCACATTTAGGACAGAAATACAGCTTTTTGGTTAGAGTGAAAAAACCCACTCATATACTGCACATCTGGGATTAGACAAGCATAAGTGACTGTCACATTTAGGCCAAAAATCCAGCTTTTTGGTTACTGGGGTGAAAAAACCCTCTAATATATTGCACATCTGGGATTACACGTGCATAAGTGTCTGTCACATTTAGGCCATAAATACGGCTTTGGCTTACTGGGGTGAAAAAAGCCTCTCATATACTGCACATCTGGGATTACACGTGCATAAGTGACTGTCACATTTAGGTAAAAAATACAGCTTTTTGGTTAGGGTGAAAAAACCCTCTGATATACTGCACATCTGGGATTAGACAAGCATAAGTGTCTGTCACATTTAGGACAGAAATACAACTTGTTGGTTAGGGTGAAAAAACCCTCTAATATACTGCACATCTGGGATTACACGTGCATAAGTGACTGTCACATTTAGGCCATGAATACGGCTTTGGCATACTGGGGTAAAAAAAAGCCTCTCATATACTGCACATCTGGGATTACATGTGCATAAGTGACTGTCACATTTAGGACAGAAATACAGCTTTTTGGTTAGGGTGAAAAAACCCTCTCATATACTGCCCATCTGGGATTACACGTGTATAAGTGACTGTCACATTTTGGCCATAAATACGGCTTTGGCATACTGGGGTTAAAAAAGCCTCTCATATACTGCACATCTGGGATTACATGTGCATAAGTGACTGTCACATTTAGGACAGAAATACAGCTTTTTGGTTAGGGTGAAAAAACCCTCTCATATACTGCACATCTGAGATTAGACAAGCATAAGTGACTGTCACATTTAGGCCATAAATACGGCTTTTTGGTTACTGGGGTGAAAAAACCCTCTAATATATTGCACATCTGGGATTACACATGCATAAGTGACTGTCACATTAAGGCCATAAATACGGCTTTGGCATACTGGGGTGAAAAAAGCCTCTCATATACTGCACATCTGGGATTACACATGCATAAGTGACTGTCACATTTAGGACAAAAATACAGCATTTTGGTTAGGTTGAAAAAACCCTCTGATATACTGCACATCTGTGATTACATGTGCATTAGTGACTGTCACATTTAGGACAGAAAGACAGCTTTTTGGTTAGGGTGAAAAAACCCTCTAGTATATTGCACATCTGGGATTACACGTGCATAAGTGACTGTTACATTTAGGCCACAAATACGGCTTTGGCATACTGGGGTTAAAAAAGCCTCTCATATACTGCACATCTGGGATTACATGTGCATAAGTGACTATCACATTTAGGACAAAAATACAGCTTTTTGGTTAGATTAAATTTTTTTTTTTATATATATTGCACATCTGGGATTACACGTGCATTAGTGACTGTCACATTTTGGCCATAAATACGGCTTTGGCATACTGGGGTGAAGAACGCCTCTCATATACTGCACATCTGGGATTACACGTGCATAAGTGACTGTCACATTTAAGCCATAAATACGGCTTTGGCATACTGCGGTGAAAAAACCCTCTGATATACTGCACATCTGGGATTACACATGCATTAGTGACTGTCACATTAAGACAGAAATACAGCTTTTTGGTTAGGGTGAAAAAACCCTCTAGTATATTGCACATCTGGGATTACACGTGCATAAGTGACTGTTACATTTAGGCCACAAATACGGCTTTGGCATACTGGGGTTAAAAAATCCTCTCATATACTGCACATCTGGGATTACATGTGCATAAGTGACTATCACATTTAGGACAAAAAAACAGCTTTTTGGTTAGATTGAAAAAACCCTCTAATATATTGCACATCTGGGATTACACGTGCATTAGTGACTGTCACATTTTGGCCATAAATACGGCTTTGGCATACTGGGGTGAAGAACGCCTCTAATATACTGCACATCTGGGATTACACGTGCATAAATCACTGTCACATTTAGGCCATAAATACTGCTTTGGCATACTGGGGTGAAAAAAGCCTCTGATATACTGCACATCTGGGATTACACATGCATAAGTGACTGTCACATTTAGGCCATAAATACGGCTTTGGCATACTGGGGTGAAAAAAACATCTGATATACTGCACATCTGGGATTACACATGCATAAGTGACTTTCACATTTAGGACAGAAATACAGCTTTTTGGTTAGGGTGAAAAAACCCTCTAATATACTGCACATCTGGGATTAGACAAGCATAAGTGACTGTCACATTTAGTCCATAAATATGGCTTTGGCATACTAGGGTTAAAAAAGCCTCTCATATACTGCACATCTGGGATTACATGTGCATAAGTGACTGTCACATTTAGGACAGAAATACAGCTTTTTGGTTAGAGTGAAAAAACCCTCTCATATACTGCACATCTGGGATTAGACAAGCATAAGTGACTGTCACATTTAGGCCAAAAATACAGCTTTTTGGTTACAGGGGTGAAAAAACCCTCTCATATACTGCACATCTGGGATTAGACAAGCATAAGTGACTGTCACATTTAGGTCAAAAATACAGCTTTTTGGTTAGGGTGAAAAAACCCTCTGATATACTGCACATCTGGGATTAGACAAGCATAAGTGTCTGTCACATTTAGGACAGAAATACAACTTGTTGGTTAGGGTGAAAAAACCCTCTAATATACTGCACATCTGGGATTACACGTGCATAAGTGACTGTCACATTTAGGCCATGAATACGGCTTTGGCATACTGGGGTAAAAAAAAGCCTCTCATATACTGCACATCTGGGATTACATGTGCATAAGTGACTGTCACATTTAGGACAGAAATACAGCTTTTTGGTTAGGGTGAAAAAACCCTCTCATATACTGCACATCTGAGATTAGAAAAGCATAAGTGACTGTCACATTTAGGCCATAAATACGGCTTTTTGGTTACTGGGGTGAAAAAACCCTCTAATATATTGCACATCTGGGATTACACGTGCATAAGTGACTGTCACATTAAGGCCATAAATACGGCTTTGGCATACTGGGTGAAAAAAGCCTCTCATATACTGCACATCTGGGATTACACGTGCATAAGTGACTGTCACATTTAGGACAAAAATACAGCATTTTGGTTAGGGTGAAAAAACCCTCTGATATACTGCACATCCGGTATTATACAAGCATAAGTGACTGTCACATTTAGGACAGAAATACATCTTTTTGGTTAGGGTGAAAAAACCCTCTAATATACTGCACATCTGGGATTACACGTGTATTAGTGACTGTCACATTTTGGCCATAAATACGACTTTGGCACACTGGGGTTAAAAAAGCCTCTCATATACTGCACATCTGGGATTACATGTGCATAAGTGACTGTCACATTTAGGACAGAAATACAGCTTTTTGGTTAGGGTGAAAAAACCCTCTGATATACTGCACATCCGGTATTATACAAGCATAAGTGACTGTCACATTTAGGACAGAAATACATCTTTTTGGTTAGGGTGAAAAAACCCTCTAATATACTGCACATCTGGGATTACACGTGTATTAGTGACTGTCACATTTTGGCCATAAATACGACTTTGGCACACTGGGGTTAAAAAAGCCTCTCATATACTGCACATCTGGGATTACATGTGCATAAGTGACTGTCACATTTAGGACAGAAATACAGCTTTTTGGTTAGGGTGAAAAAACCCTCTCATATACTGCACATCTGGCATTAGACAAGCATAAGTGACTGTCACATTAAGGCCATAAATACGGCTTTGGCATACTGGGGTGAAAAAAGCCTCTCATATACTGCACATCTGGGATTACACGTGCATAAGTGACTGTCACTTTTAGGACAGAAATACTGCTTTGGCATACTGGGGTGAAAAAAGCGTCTCATATACTGCACATCTGGGATTACACGTGCATAAGTGACTGTCACATTTAGGACAGAAATGCAGCTTTTTGGTTAGGGTAAAAAAACACTCTAATATACTGCACATCTGGGATTAGACAAGCATAAGTGACTGTCACAATATGGACAGAAATACAGCTTTTTTTGTTAGGGTGAAAAAACCCTCTAATATACTGCACATCTGGGATTACACGTGCATAAGTGACTGTCACATTTAGGACAGAAATGCAGTTTTTCGGTAAGGGTGAAAAAAAACTAATATACTGCACATCTGGGATTAGACAAGCATAAGTGACTGTCACATTTAGGCCATAAATACGGCTTTTTGGTTACTGGGGTGAAAAAAAACTCTAATTTATTGCACATCTGGGATTACACGTGCATAAGTGACTGTCACATTTAGGCCATAAATACAGCTTTGGCATACTGGGGTGAAAAAAGCCTCTCATATACTGCACATCTGGGATTACATGTGCATAAGTGACTATCACATTTAGGACAAAAATACAGCTTTTTGGTTAGATTAAATTTTTTTTTTTATATATATTGCACATCTGGGATTACACGTGCATTAGTGACTGTCACATTTTGGCCATAAATACGGCTTTGGCATACTGGGGTGAAGAACGCCTCTCATATACTGCACATCTGGGATTACACGTGCATAAGTGACTGTCACATTTAAGCCATAAATACGGCTTTGGCATACTGCGGTGAAAAAACCCTCTGATATACTGCACATCTGGGATTACACATGCATTAGTGACTGTCACATTTAGGACAGAAATACAGCTTTTTGGTTAGGGTGAAAAAACCCTCTAGTATATTGCACATCTGGGATTACACGTGCATAAGTGACTGTTACATTTAGGCCACAAATACGGCTTTGGCATACTGGGGTTAAAAAATCCTCTCATATACTGCACATCTGGGATTACATGTGCATAAGTGACTATCACATTTAGGACAAAAAAACAGCTTTTTGGTTAGATTGAAAAAACCCTCTAATATATTGCACATCTGGGATTACACGTGCATTAGTGACTGTCACATTTTGGCCATAAATACGGCTTTGGCATACTGGGGTGAAGAACGCCTCTAATATACTGCACATCTGGGATTACACGTGCATAAATCACTGTCACATTTAGGCCATAAATACTGCTTTGGCATACTGGGGTGAAAAAAGCCTCTGATATACTGCACATCTGGGATTACACATGCATAAGTGACTGTCACATTTAGGCCATAAATACGGCTTTGGCATACTGGGGTGAAAAAAACATCTGATATACTGCACATCTGGGATTACACATGCATAAGTGACTTTCACATTTAGGACAGAAATACAGCTTTTTGGTTAGGGTGAAAAAACCCTCTAATATACTGCACATCTGGGATTAGACAAGCATAAGTGACTGTCACATTTAGTCCATAAATATGGCTTTGGCATACTAGGGTTAAAAAAGCCTCTCATATACTGCACATCTGGGATTACATGTGCATAAGTGACTGTCACATTTAGGACAGAAATACAGCTTTTTGGTTAGAGTGAAAAAACCCTCTCATATACTGCACATCTGGGATTAGACAAGCATAAGTGACTGTCACATTTAGGCCAAAAATACAGCTTTTTGGTTACAGGGGTGAAAAAACCCTCTCATATACTGCACATCTGGGATTAGACAAGCATAAGTGACTGTCACATTTAGGTCAAAAATACAGCTTTTTGGTTAGGGTGAAAAAACCCTCTGATATACTGCACATCTGGGATTAGACAAGCATAAGTGTCTGTCACATTTAGGACAGAAATACAACTTGTTGGTTAGGGTGAAAAAACCCTCTAATATACTGCACATCTGGGATTACACGTGCATAAGTGACTGTCACATTTAGGCCATGAATACGGCTTTGGCATACTGGGGTAAAAAAAGCCTCTCATATACTGCACATCTGGGATTACATGTGCATAAGTGACTGTCACATTTAGGACAGAAATACAGCTTTTTGGTTAGGGTGAAAAAACCCTCTCATATACTGCACATCTGAGATTAGAAAAGCATAAGTGACTGTCACATTTAGGCCATAAATACGGCTTTTTGGTTACTGGGGTGAAAAAACCCTCTAATATATTGCACATCTGGGATTACACGTGCATAAGTGACTGTCACATTAAGGCCATAAATACGGCTTTGGCATACTGGGTGAAAAAAGCCTCTCATATACTGCACATCTGGGATTACACGTGCATAAGTGACTGTCACATTTAGGACAAAAATACAGCATTTTGGTTAGGGTGAAAAAACCCTCTGATATACTGCACATTCGGTATTATACAAGCATAAGTGACTGTCACATTTAGGACAGAAATACATCTTTTTGGTTAGGGTGAAAAAACCCTCTAATATACTGCACATCTGGGATTACACGTGTATTAGTGACTGTCACATTTTGGCCATAAATACGACTTTGGCACACTGGGGTTAAAAAAGCCTCTCATATACTGCACATCTGGGATTACATGTGCATAAGTGACTGTCACATTTAGGACAGAAATACAGCTTTTTGGTTAGGGTGAAAAAACCCTCTGATATACTGCACATCCGGTATTATACAAGCATAAGTGACTGTCACATTTAGGACAGAAATACATCTTTTTGGTTAGGGTGAAAAAACCCTCTAATATACTGCACATCTGGGATTACACGTGTATTAGTGACTGTCACATTTTGGCCATAAATACGACTTTGGCACACTGGGGTTAAAAAAGCCTCTCATATACTGCACATCTGGGATTACATGTGCATAAGTGACTGTCACATTTAGGACAGAAATACAGCTTTTTGGTTAGGGTGAAAAAACCCTCTCATATACTGCACATCTGGCATTAGACAAGCATAAGTGACTGTCACATTAAGGCCATAAATACGGCTTTGGCATACTGGGGTGAAAAAAGCCTCTCATATACTGCACATCTGGGATTACACGTGCATAAGTGACTGTCACTTTTAGGACAGAAATACTGCTTTGGCATACTGGGGTGAAAAAAGCGTCTCATATACTGCACATCTGGGATTACACGTGCATAAGTGACTGTCACATTTAGGACAGAAATGCAGCTTTTTGGTTAGGGTAAAAAAACACTCTAATATACTGCACATCTGGGATTAGACAAGCATAAGTGACTGTCACAATATGGACAGAAATACAGCTTTTTTTGTTAGGGTGAAAAAACCCTCTAATATACTGCACATCTGGGATTACACGTGCATAAGTGACTGTCACATTTAGGACAGAAATGCAGTTTTTCGGTAAGGGTGAAAAAAAACTAATATACTGCACATCTGGGATTAGACAAGCATAAGTGACTGTCACATTTAGGCCATAAATACGGCTTTTTGGTTACTGGGGTGAAAAAAAACTCTAATTTATTGCACATCTGGGATTACACGTGCATAAGTGACTGTCACATTTAGGCCATAAATACAGCTTTGGCATACTGGGGTGAAAAAAGCCTCTCATATACTGCACATCTGGGATTACATGTGCATAAGTGACTATCACATTTAGGACAAAAATACAGCTTTTTGGTTAGATTAAATTTTTTTTTTTATATATATTGCACATCTGGGATTACACGTGCATTAGTGACTGTCACATTTTGGCCATAAATACGGCTTTGGCATACTGGGGTGAAGAACGCCTCTCATATACTGCACATCTGGGATTACACGTGCATAAGTGACTGTCACATTTAAGCCATAAATACGGCTTTGGCATACTGCGGTGAAAAAACCCTCTGATATACTGCACATCTGGGATTACACATGCATTAGTGACTGTCACATTTAGGACAGAAATACAGCTTTTTGGTTAGGGTGAAAAAACCCTCTAGTATATTGCACATCTGGGATTACACGTGCATAAGTGACTGTTACATTTAGGCCACAAATACGGCTTTGGCATACTGGGGTTAAAAAATCCTCTCATATACTGCACATCTGGGATTACATGTGCATAAGTGACTATCACATTTAGGACAAAAAAACAGCTTTTTGGTTAGATTGAAAAAACCCTCTAATATATTGCACATCTGGGATTACACGTGCATTAGTGACTGTCACATTTTGGCCATAAATACGGCTTTGGCATACTGGGGTGAAGAACGCCTCTAATATACTGCACATCTGGGATTACACGTGCATAAATCACTGTCACATTTAGGCCATAAATACTGCTTTGGCATACTGGGGTGAAAAAAGCCTCTGATATACTGCACATCTGGGATTACACATGCATAAGTGACTGTCACATTTAGGCCATAAATACGGCTTTGGCATACTGGGGTGAAAAAAACATCTGATATACTGCACATCTGGGATTACACATGCATAAGTGACTTTCACATTTAGGACAGAAATACAGCTTTTTGGTTAGGGTGAAAAAACCCTCTAATATACTGCACATCTGGGATTAGACAAGCATAAGTGACTGTCACATTTAGTCCATAAATATGGCTTTGGCATACTAGGGTTAAAAAAGCCTCTCATATACTGCACATCTGGGATTACATGTGCATAAGTGACTGTCACATTTAGGACAGAAATACAGCTTTTTGGTTAGAGTGAAAAAACCCTCTCATATACTGCACATCTGGGATTAGACAAGCATAAGTGACTGTCACATTTAGGCCAAAAATACAGCTTTTTGGTTACAGGGGTGAAAAAACCCTCTCATATACTGCACATCTGGGATTAGACAAGCATAAGTGACTGTCACATTTAGGTCAAAAATACAGCTTTTTGGTTAGGGTGAAAAAACCCTCTGATATACTGCACATCTGGGATTAGACAAGCATAAGTGTCTGTCACATTTAGGACAGAAATACAACTTGTTGGTTAGGGTGAAAAAACCCTCTAATATACTGCACATCTGGGATTACACGTGCATAAGTGACTGTCACATTTAGGCCATGAATACGGCTTTGGCATACTGGGGTAAAAAAAGCCTCTCATATTCTGCACATCTGGGATTACATGTGCATAAGTGACTGTCACATTTAGGACAGAAATACAGCTTTTTGGTTAGGGTGAAAAAACCCTCTCATATACTGCACATCTGAGATTAGAAAAGCATAAGTGACTGTCACATTTAGGCCATAAATACGGCTTTTTGGTTACTGGGGTGAAAAAACCCTCTAATATATTGCACATCTGGGATTACACGTGCATAAGTGACTGTCACATTAAGGCCATAAATACGGCTTTGGCATACTGGGTGAAAAAAGCCTCTCATATACTGCACATCTGGGATTACACGTGCATAAGTGACTGTCACATTTAGGACAAAAATACAGCATTTTGGTTAGGGTGAAAAAACCCTCTGATATACTGCACATCCGGTATTATACAAGCATAAGTGACTGTCACATTTAGGACAGAAATACATCTTTTTGGTTAGGGTGAAAAAACCCTCTAATATACTGCACATCTGGGATTACACGTGTATTAGTGACTGTCACATTTTGGCCATAAATACGACTTTGGCACACTGGGGTTAAAAAAGCCTCTCATATACTGCACATCTGGGATTACATGTGCATAAGTGACTGTCACATTTAGGACAGAAATACAGCTTTTTGGTTAGGGTGAAAAAACCCTCTGATATACTGCACATCCGGTATTATACAAGCATAAGTGACTGTCACATTTAGGACAGAAATACATCTTTTTGGTTAGGGTGAAAAAACCCTCTAATATACTGCACATCTGGGATTACACGTGTATTAGTGACTGTCACATTTTGGCCATAAATACGACTTTGGCACACTGGGGTTAAAAAAGCCTCTCATATACTGCACATCTGGGATTACATGTGCATAAGTGACTGTCACATTTAGGACAGAAATACAGCTTTTTGGTTAGGGTGAAAAAACCCTCTGATATACTGCACATCCGGTATTATACAAGCATAAGTGACTGTCACATTTAGGACAGAAATACATCTTTTTGGTTAGGGTGAAAAAACCCTCTAATATACTGCACATCTGGGATTACACGTGTATTAGTGACTGTCACATTTTGGCCATAAATACGACTTTGGCACACTGGGGTTAAAAAAGCCTCTCATATACTGCACATCTGGGATTACATGTGCATAAGTGACTGTCACATTTAGGACAGAAATACAGCTTTTTGGTTAGGGTGAAAAAACCCTCTCATATACTGCACATCTGGCATTAGACAAGCATAAGTGACTGTCACATTAAGGCCATAAATATGGCTTTGGCATACTGGGGTGAAAAAAGCCTCTCATATACTGCACATCTGGGATTACACGTGCATAAGTGACTGTCACTTTTAGGACAGAAATACTGCTTTGGCATACTGGGGTGAAAAAAGCCTCTCATATACTGCACATCTGGGATTACACGTGCATAAGTGACTGTCACATTTAGGACAGAAATGCAGCTTTTTGGTTAGGGTAAAAAAACACTCTAATATACTGCACATCTGGGATTAGACAAGCATAAGTGACTGTCACAATATGGACAGAAATACAGCTTTTTTTGTTAGGGTGAAAAAACCCTCTAATATACTGCACATCTGGGATTACACGTGCATAAGTGACTGTCACATTTAGGACAGAAATGCAGTTTTTCGGTAAGGGTGAAAAAAAACTAATATACTGCACATCTGGGATTAGACAAGCATAAGTGACTGTCACATTTAGGCCATAAATACGGCTTTTTGGTTACTGGGGTGAAAAAAAACTCTAATTTATTGCACATCTGGGATTACACGTGCATAAGTGACTGTCACATTTAGGCCATAAATACAGCTTTGGCATACTGGGGTGAAAAAAGCCTCTCATATACTGCACATCTGGGATTACACGTGGATAAGTGACTGTCACATTTAGGACAAAAATACATCTTTTTGGTTAGGGTGAAAAAACCCTCTAATATACTGCACATCTGGGATTAGACAAGCATAAGTGACTGTCACATTTAGGCCATAAATACAGCTTTTTGGTTACTGGGGTGAAAAAAAACTCTAATTAATTGCACATCTGGGATTACAGGTGCATAAGTGACTGTCACATTTAGGCCATAAATCTCGGCTTTGGCATACTGGGGTAAAAAAAGCCTCTCATATACTGTACATCTGGGATTACACGTGCGTAAGTGACTGTCACATTTAGAACAAAAATACAGCTTTTTGGTAAGGGTGAAAAAACCCTCTAATATACTGCATATCTGGGATTACACGTGCATAAGTGACTGCCACATTTAGGCCATAAATACGGCTTTGGCATACTGGGGTGATAAAACCCTCTAATATACTGCACATCTGGGATTACACGTGCATAAGTGACTGTCACATTTAGGCCATGAATACGGCTTTGGCATACTGGGGTAAAAAAAGCATCTCATATACTGCACATCTGGGATTACACGTGCATAAGTGACTGTCACATTTTGGCCATAAATACGGCTTTGGCATACTGGGGTTAAAAAAGCCTCTCATATACTGCACATCTGGGATTACATGTGCATAAGTGACTGTCACATTTAGGACAGAAATACAGCTTTTTGGTTAGGGTGAAAAAACCCTCTCATATACTGCACATCTGGGATTAGACAAGCATAAGTGACTGTCACATTTAGGCCATAAATACGGCTTTTTGGTTACTGGGGTGAAAAAAAACTCTAATTTATTGCACATCTGGGATTACACGTGCATAAGTGACTGTCACATTTAGGCCATAAATACAGCTTTGGCATACTGGGGTGAAAAAAGCCTCTCATATACTGCACATCTGGGATTACATGTGCATAAGTGACTGTCACATTTAGGACAGAAATACAGCTTTTTGGTTAGGGTGAAAAAACCCTCTCATATACTGCACATCTGGGATTAGACAAGCATAAGTGACTGTCACATTTAGGCCATAAATACGGCTTTTTGGTTACTGGGGTGAAAAAACCCTCTAATATATTGCACATCTGGGATTACACATGCATAAGTGACTGTCACATTAAGGCCATAAATACGGCTTTGGCATACTGGGGTGAAAAAAGCCTCTCATATACTGCACATCTGGGATTACACGTACATAAGTGACTGTCACATTTAGGACAAAAATACAGCTTTTTGGTTAGGGTGAAAAAACCCTCTGATATACTGCACATCTGGGATTAGACAAGCATAAGTGACTGTCACATTTAGGACAGAAATACAGCTTTTTGGTTAGGGTGAAAAAACCCTCTAATATACTGCACATCTGGGATTACACGTGCATAAGTGACTGTCACATTTAGGCCATAAATCTCGGCTTTGGCATACTGGGATGAAAAAAGCCTCTCATATACTGCACATCTGGGATTACACGTGCATAAGTGACTGTCACTTTTAGGACAGAAATGCAGCTTTTTGGTTAGGGTAAAAAAACACTTTAATATACTGCACATCTGGGATTAGACAAGCATAAGTGACTGTCACAATTTGGACAGAAATACAGCTTTTTGGTTAGGGTGAAAAAACCCTCTAATATACTGCACATCTGGGATTACACGTGCATAAGTGACTGTCACATTTAGGACAGAAATGCAGTTTTTCGGTAAGGGTGAAAAAAAACTCTAATATACTGCACATCTGGGATTAGACAAGCATAAGTGACTGTCACATTTAGGCCATAAATACGGCTTTTTGGTTACTGGGGTGAAAAAAAACTCTAATTTATTGCACATCTGGGATTACACGTGCATAAGTGACTGTCACATTTAGGCCATAAATACAGCTTTGGCATACTGGGGTGAAAAAACCCTCTCATATACTGCACATCTGGGATTACACATGCATAAGTGACTGTCACATTTAGGACAAAAATACATCTTTTTGGTTAGGGTGAAAAAACCCTCTAATATACTGCACATCTGGGATTAGACAAGAATAAGTGACTGTCACATTTAGGCCATAAATACGGCTTTTTGGTTACTGGGGTGAAAAAAACCTCTAATTAATTGCACATCTGGGATTACAGGTGCATAAGTGACTGTCACATTTAGGCCATAAATACGGCTTTGGCATACTGGGGTGAAAAAAGCCTCTCATATACTGCACATCTGGGATTACACGTGCATAAGTGACTGTGACTTTTAGGACATAAATACTGCTTTGGCATACTGGGGTGAAAAAAGCCTCTCATATACTGCACATCTGGGATTACACGTGCATAAGTGGCTGTCACATTTAGGACAGAAATGCAGCTTTTTGGTTAGGGTAAAAAAACACTTTAATATACTGCACATCTGGGATTAGACAAGCATAAGTGACTGTCACAATTTGGACAGAAATACAGCTTTTTGGTTAGGGTGAAAAAACCCTCTAATATACTGCACATCTGGGATTACACGTGCATAAGTGACTGTCACATTTTGGCCATAAATACGGCTTTGGCATACTGGGGTGAAAAAAGCCTCTCATATACTGCACATCTGGGATTACACGTGCATAAGTGACTGTCACATTTAGGACAAAAATACAGCTTTTTGGTTAGGGTGGAAAAACCCTCTAATATACTGCATATCTGGGATTACACGTGCATAAGTGACTGTCACATTTTGGCCATAAATACGGCTTTGGCATACTGGGGTGAAAAAAGCCTCTCATATACTGCACATCTGGGATTACACGTGCATATGTGACTGTCACATTTAGGACAGAAATACAGTTTTTTGGTTAGGGTGAAAAAACCCTCTAATATACTGCACATCTGGGATTAGACAAGCATAAGTGACTGTCACATTTAGGCCATAAATATTGGTTTTTGGTTACTGGGGTGAAAAAAGCCTCTAATTTATTGCACATCTGGGATTACACATGCATAAGTAACTGTCACATTTAGGCCATGAATACAGCTTTGGCATACTGGGGTGAAAAAAGCCTTTCATATACTGCACATCTGGGATTACACGTGCATAAGTGACTGTCACTTTTAGGACATTTAGGACACGTGCATAAGTGACTGTCACATTTAGGACAAAAATACATCTTTTTGGTTAGGGTGAAAAAACCCTCTAATATACTGCACATCTGGTATTAGACAAGCATAAGTGACTGTCACATTTAGGCCATAAATATGACTTTGGCATACTGGGGTGAAAAAAGCCTCTCATATACTGCACATCTGGGATTACACATGCATTAGTGACTGTCACATTTAGGACAGAAATACAGCTTTTTGGTTAGGGTGAAAAAACCCTCTAATATACTGCACATCTGGGATTAGACAAGCATAAGTGACTGTCACATTTAGGACAAAAATACAGCTTTTTGGTTAGGGTGAAAAAACCCTCTTATAATACTGCACATCTGGGATTACACGTGTATAAGTGACTGTCACTTTTAGGACAGAAACACGGCTTTGGCATACTGGGGTGAAAAAAGCATCTAATATATTGCACATCTGGGATTACACGTGCATAAATGACTGTCAGATTTAGGACAGAAATACAGCTTTTTGATTAGGGTGAAAAAAAACCTCTAATATACTGCACATCTGGGATTAGACAAGCATAAGTGACTGTCAAATTTTGGACAGAAATACAGCTTTTTGGTTAGGGTGAAAAAATCCTCTAATATACTGCATATCTGCGATTACACTTGCATAAGTGACTGTTACACTTTGGCCATAAATACGGCTTTGGCATACTGGGGTTAAAAAAAGCCTTTCATAAACTGCACATCTGGGATTACACGTGCATAAGTGACTGTCACTTTAAGGACAGAAACACGGCTTTGGCATACTGGGGTGAAAAAACATCTAATATATTGCACATCTGGGATTACACGTGCATAAATGACTGTCAGATTTAGGACAGAAATACAGCTTTTTGATTAGGGTGAAAAAAAACCTCTAATATACTGCACATCTGGGATTAGACAAGCATAAGTGACTGTCAAATTTTGGACAGAAATACAGCTTTTTGGTTAGGGTGAAAAAATCCTCTAATATACTGCATATCTGCGATTACACTTGCATAAGTGACTGTTACATTTTGGCTATAAATACGGCTTTGGCATACTGGGGTTAAAAAAAGCCTTTCATAAACTGCACATCTGGGATTACACGTGCATAAGTGACTGTCACTTTTAGGACAGAAACACGGCTTTGGCATACTGGGGTGAAAAAACATCTAATATATTGCACATCTGGGATTACACGTGCATAAGTGACTGTCACATTTAGGACAGAAATACAGCTTTTTGATTAGGGTGAAAAAAAAACTCTAATATACTGCACATCTGGGATTAGACAAGCATAAGTGACTGTCAAATTTTGGACAGAAATATAGCTTTTTGGTTAGGGTGAAAAAATCCTCTAATATACTGCATATCTGGGATTACACGTGCATAAGTGACTGTTACATTTTGGCCATAAATACGGCTTTGGCATACTGGGGTTAAAAAAAGCCTCTCATAAACTGCACATCTGGGATTACACGTGCATAAGTGACTGTCACTTTTAGGACAGAAACACGGCTTTGGCATACTGGGGTGAAAAAAGCATCTAATATGTTGCACATCTGGGATTACACGTGCATAAGTGACTGTCACATTCAGGACAGAAATACAGTTTTTCGGTTCGGGTGAAAAAACCCTCTAATATACTGCACATCTGGGATTAGACAAGCATAAGTGACTGTCACATTTAGGACAGAAATACAGTTTTTCGGTTCGGGTGAAAAAACCCTCTAATATACTGCACATCTGGGATTAGACAAGCATAAGTGACTGTCACATTTAGGACAGAAATACAGTTTTTTGGTTAGGGTGAAAAAACCCTCTCATATACTGCACATCTGGGATTAGACAAGCATAAGTGACTGTCACATTTAGGCCATAAATACGGCTTTTTGGTTACTGGGGTGAAAAAAACCTCTAATTTATTGCACATCTGGGATTACACGTGCATAAGTGACTGTCACATTTAGGCCATAAATACAGCTTTGGCATACTGGGGTGAAAAAAGCCTCTCATATACTGCACATCTGGGATTACATGTGCATAAGTGACTGTCACATTTAGGACAGAAATACAGCTTTTTGGTTAGGGTGAAAAAACCCTCTCATATACTGCACATCTGGGATTAGACAAGCATAAGTGACTGTCACATTTAGGCCATAAATACGGCTTTTTGGTTACTGGGGTGAAAAAACCCTCTAATATATTGCACATCTGGGATTACACATGCATAAGTGACTGTCACATTAAGGCCATAAATACGGCTTTGGCATACTGGGGTGAAAAAAGCCTCTCATATACTGCACATCTGGGATTACACGTACATAAGTGACTGTCACATTTAGGACAAAAATACAGCTTTTTGGTTAGGGTGAAAAAACCCTCTGATATACTGCACATCTGGGATTAGACAAGCATAAGTGACTGTCACATTTAGGACAGAAATACAGCTTTTTGGTTAGGGTGAAAAAACCCTCTAATATACTGCACATCTGGGATTACACGTGCATAAGTGACTGTCACATTTAGGCCATAAATCTCGGCTTTGGCATACTGGGATGAAAAAAGCCTCTCATATACTGCACATCTGGGATTACACGTGCATAAGTGACTGTCACTTTTAGGACAGAAATGCAGCTTTTTGGTTAGGGTAAAAAAACACTTTAATATACTGCACATCTGGGATTAGACAAGCATAAGTGACTGTCACAATTTGGACAGAAATACAGCTTTTTGGTTAGGGTGAAAAAACCCTCTAATATACTGCACATCTGGGATTACACGTGCATAAGTGACTGTCACATTTAGGACAGAAATGCAGTTTTTCGGTAAGGGTGAAAAAAAACTCTAATATACTGCACATCTGGGATTAGACAAGCATAAGTGACTGTCACATTTAGGCCATAAATACGGCTTTTTGGTTACTGGGGTGAAAAAAAACTCTAATTTATTGCACATCTGGGATTACACGTGCATAAGTGACTGTCACATTTAGGCCATAAATACAGCTTTGGCATACTGGGGTGAAAAAACCCTCTCATATACTGCACATCTGGGATTACACATGCATAAGTGACTGTCACATTTAGGACAAAAATACATCTTTTTGGTTAGGGTGAAAAAACCCTCTAATATACTGCACATCTGGGATTAGACAAGAATAAGTGACTGTCACATTTAGGCCATAAATACGGCTTTTTGGTTACTGGGGTGAAAAAAACCTCTAATTAATTGCACATCTGGGATTACAGATGCATAAGTGACTGTCACATTTAGGCCATAAATACGGCTTTGGCATACTGGGGTGAAAAAAGCCTCTCATATACTGCACATCTGGGATTACACGTGCATAAGTGACTGTGACTTTTAGGACATAAATACTGCTTTGGCATACTGGGGTGAAAAAAGCCTCTCATATACTGCACATCTGGGATTACACGTGCATAAGTGGCTGTCACATTTAGGACAGAAATGCAGCTTTTTGGTTAGGGTAAAAAAACACTTTAATATACTGCACATCTGGGATTAGACAAGCATAAGTGACTGTCACAATTTGGACAGAAATACAGCTTTTTGGTTAGGGTGAAAAAACCCTCTAATATACTGCACATCTGGGATTACACGTGCATAAGTGACTGTCACATTTTGGCCATAAATACGGCTTTGGCATACTGGGGTGAAAAAAGCCTCTCATATACTGCACATCTGGGATTACACGTGCATAAGTGACTGTCACATTTAGGACAAAAATACAGCTTTTTGGTTAGGGTGGAAAAACCCTCTAATATACTGCATATCTGGGATTACACGTGCATAAGTGACTGTCACATTTTGGCCATAAATACGGCTTTGGCATACTGGGGTGAAAAAAGCCTCTCATATACTGCACATCTGGGATTACACGTGCATAAGTGACTGTCACATTTAGGACAGAAATACAGTTTTTTGGTTAGGGTGAAAAAACCCTCTAATATACTGCACATCTGGGATTAGACAAGCATAAGTGACTGTCACATTTAGGCCATAAATATTGGTTTTTGGTTACTGGGGTGAAAAAAGCCTCTAATTTATTGCACATCTGGGATTACACATGCATAAGTAACTGTCACATTTAGGCCATGAATACAGCTTTGGCATACTGGGGTGAAAAAAGCCTTTCATATACTGCACATCTGGGATTACACGTGCATAAGTGACTGTCACTTTTAGGACATTTAGGACACGTGCATAAGTGACTGTCACATTTAGGACAAAAATACATCTTTTTGGTTAGGGTGAAAAAACCCTCTAATATACTGCACATCTGGTATTAGACAAGCATAAGTGACTGTCACATTTAGGCCATAAATATGACTTTGGCATACTGGGGTGAAAAAAGCCTCTCATATACTGCACATCTGGGATTACACATGCATTAGTGACTGTCACATTTAGGACAGAAATACAGCTTTTTGGTTAGGGTGAAAAAACCCTCTAATATACTGCACATCTGGGATTAGACAAGCATAAGTGACTGTCACATTTAGGACAAAAATACAGCTTTTTGGTTAGGGTGAAAAAACCCTCTTATAATACTGCACATCTGGGATTACACGTGTATAAGTGACTGTCACTTTTAGGACAGAAACACGGCTTTGGCATACTGGGGTGAAAAAAGCATCTAATATATTGCACATCTGGGATTACACGTGCATAAATGACTGTCAGATTTAGGACAGAAATACAGCTTTTTGATTAGGGTGAAAAAAAACCTCTAATATACTGCACATCTGGGATTAGACAAGCATAAGTGACTGTCAAATTTTGGACAGAAATACAGCTTTTTGGTTAGGGTGAAAAAATCCTCTAATATACTGCATATCTGCGATTACACTTGCATAAGTGACTGTTACACTTTGGCCATAAATACGGCTTTGGCATACTGGGGTTAAAAAAAGCCTTTCATAAACTGCACATCTGGGATTACACGTGCATAAGTGACTGTCACTTTAAGGACAGAAACACGGCTTTGGCATACTGGGGTGAAAAAACATCTAATATATTGCACATCTGGGATTACACGTGCATAAATGACTGTCAGATTTAGGACAGAAATACAGCTTTTTGATTAGGGTGAAAAAAAAACTCTAATATACTGCACATCTGGGATTAGACAAGCATAAGTGACTGTCAAATTTTGGACAGAAATACAGCTTTTTGGTTAGGGTGAAAAAATCCTCTAATATACTGCATATCTGCGATTACACTTGCATAAGTGACTGTTACATTTTGGCTATAAATACGGCTTTGGCATACTGGGGTTAAAAAAAGCCTTTCATAAACTGCACATCTGGGATTACACGTGCATAAGTGACTGTCACTTTTAGGACAGAAACACGGCTTTGGCATACTGGGGTGAAAAAACATCTAATATATTGCACATCTGGGATTACACGTGCATAAGTGACTGTCACATTTAGGACAGAAATACAGCTTTTTGATTAGGATGAAAAAAAAACTCTAATATACTGCACATCTGGGATTAGACAAGCATAAGTGACTGTCAAATTTTGGACAGAAATACAGCTTTTTGGTTAGGGTGAAAAAATCCTCTAATATACTGCATATCTGGGATTACACGTGCATAAGTGACTGTTACATTTTGGCCATAAATACGGCTTTGGCATACTGGGGTTAAAAAAAGCCTCTCATAAACTGCACATCTGGGATTACACGTGCATAAGTGACTGTCACTTTTAGGACAGAAACACGGCTTTGGCATACTGGGGTGAAAAAAGCATCTAATATGTTGCACATCTGGGATTACACGTGCATAAGTGACTGTCACTTTTAGGCCATAAATACGGCTTTGGCATACCGGGGTGAAAAAAGCCTCCATATACTGCACATCTGGGGTTACACGTGCTTAAGTGACAGTCACATTTAGGACAGAAATACAGCTTTTTGGTTAGGGTGAAAAAACCCTCTAATATACTGCACATCTGGGATTAGACAAGCATAAGTGACTGTCACATTTTGGACAGAAATACAGCTTTTTGGTTAGGGTGAAAAAATCCTCTAATATACTGAATATCTGGGATTACACGTGCATAAGTGACTGTCACATTTTGGCCATAAATACGGCTTTGGCATACTGGGGTTAAAAAAAGCCTCTCATTTTCTGCACATCTGGGATTACACGTGCATAAGTGACTGTCACATTTAGGACAGAAATACAGTTTTTTGGTTCGGGTGAAAAAACCCTCTAATATATTGCACATCTGGGATTAGACATGCATAAGTGACTGTCACATTTAGGCCATAAATACGGCTTTGGCATACTGGGGTGAAAAAATCCTCTCATATACTGCACATCTGGGATTACACGTGCATAAGTGACTGTCAAATTTAGGACAAAAATACAGCTTTTTGGTTAGGGTGAAAAACCCTCTAATATACTGCAAATCTGGGATTAAACAAGCATAAGTGACTGTCACATTTAGGCCATAAATACGGCTTTCTGGTTATTGGGGTGAAAAAGCCTCTAAATTTTTGCACATCTGGGGATTACACATGCATAAGTGACTTTCACATTTAGGACAAAAATACAGCTTTTTGGTTAGGGTGAAAAAATTCTCTCATATACTGCACATCTGGGATTAGACAAGCATAAGTGAATGTCACATTTAGGCCATAAATACGGCTTTGGCATACTGGGGTGAAAAAAGCCTTTCATACTGCACATCAGGGATTACACGTGCATAAGTGACTGTCACATTTAGGACAGAAATACCGTTTTTCAGTTCGGGTGAAACAACCCTCTAATATACTGCACATCTGGGATTAGACAAGCATAAGTGACTGTCACATTTAGGCCATAAATACGGCTTTGGCATACTGGGGTGAAAAAAGCCTTTCATACTGCACATCAGGGATTACACGTGCATAAGTGACTGTCACATTTAGGACAGAAATACAGTTTTTTGGTTCGGGTGAACAAACCCTCTAATATACTGCACATCTGGAATTAGACAAGCACAAGTTACTGTCACATTTAGGCCATAAATACGGCTTTTTGGTTACTAGGGTGAAAAGAACCTCTAATTAATTGCACATCTGGGATTACACGTGCATAAGTGACTGTCACATTTAGGCCATAAATACGGCTTTGGCATACTGGTGTGAAAAAAGCCTCTCATATACTGCACATCTTGGATTACACGTGCATAAGTGACTGTCACATTTAGGACAAAAATACAGCTTTTTGGTTAGGGTGAAAAAACCCTCTAATATACTGCATATCTGGGATTACACGTGCATAAGTGACTGTCACATTGTGACCATAAATAAGGCTTTGGCATACTGGGGTGAAAAAAGCCTCTCATATACTGCACATCTGGGATTACACGTGCATAAATGACTGTCACATTTTGGCCATAAATACGGCTTTGGCATACTGGGGTTAAAAAAGCCTCTCATATACTGCACATCTGGGATTACACGTGCATAATTGACTGTCACTTTTAGGACAGAAACACGGCTTTGGAATACTGGGGTGAAAAAAGCATCTCATATACTGCACATCTGGGATTACACGTGCATAAGTGACTGTCACATTTAGGACAGAAATACAGCTTTTTGGTTAGGGTGAAAAAACTCTCTAATATACTGCACATCTGGGATTAGACAGGCATAAGTGACTGTCACATTTTGGACAGAAATACAGCTTTTTAGTTAGGGTGAAAAAATCCTCTAATATACTGCATATCTGGGATTACACGTGCATAAGTGACTGTCACATTTTGGCCATAAATACGGCTTTGGCATACTGGGGTTAAAAAAAGCCTCTCATATACTGCACATCTGGGATTACAGGTGCATAAGTGACTGTCACATTTTGGCCATAAATACGGCTTTAACATACTGGAGTGAAAAAAGCCTCTCATATACTGCACATCTGGGATTACACGTGCATAAGTGACTGTCACATTTAGGACAGAAATACATCTTTTTGGTTAGGGTGAAAAAACCCTCTAATATACTGCACATCTGGGATTAGACAAGCATAAGTGACTGTCACATTTAGGCGATAAATTGTCACGACCGCTATCCCAGCAGCAGTCGTGTTGCACCAGACGGAGGGGAAGGAGGACCCTTATCTACAGATGTTAAATAGAATCGCCACCCCTGACTAACCCTAAGCTGGCACCTGTCTGCCCTGATACCCTAGACGGGGTGTGAACCCGTGCGGCGAGCAGGATGCCTAAACCCTCAGTCGCCCTAACAAGACTGGACTGGGGAAAGGCCGATGGGAGCGCTAGTCACCATCACTCACGTCTAGGAAAACAACAGGGGAAGACAGCAACAAACAAACTATAGCAAAGATAGACTTATCCAGTCACGAGCAGAGAAGGCGATCCCAAACACGACAGTCCACGCCGGACAAGAGCTCCACAGCAACACCATCAAACGATCTCCTTCCAAGGTCAGAGTAGCACTGGAAGTAAGGACTATATCTGGCAATGACTGCAAGTGAAAGTGAAACTAATATAGTAGCTGGGAGTGGCAGACAGGACTCACCTGAGGAGGATGCCTACAAACTCCCAGTCAGGACAAAAAGGTTCACAAGGCAAAACCCAGATGACATACCCTTAACCACGGAGCAAACTCACAAGCTATCGCGAGTAGCAAGTCGCTGCGACCTTCTCCTCCCAGACCTGTCTGGATCAGTACTCCTTTTACTACGAGGGGCCCCTGGACCCTCAAGACCAGGCCTCTCCGGATGGGAGCTATGAAAAGCCTGAATGAGTTTTTCCGCTTTTATCTCTGATGCTGGAATCCACATTCTCTCTTCGGAACCATAACTTGTCCAGTGCACCAGGTACTGAAGAGAGCGGCGAACATATCGTGAATCAACAATCTTTTCTACCTGAAACTCAAGACTGCCATCAACAACCACCGGTGGAGGCGGTAATGGCAATGGTTCAGGAGGTTCTACATATCTCTTAAGCAGAGATCTGTGGAAGACATTATGGATCCTTAGAGTCTGAGGTAGCTCCAGACAAAAAGCCACCGGGTTAATGATCTTAATTACCCTATAAGGACCAATAAATCTCGGACCTAATTTCCACGAGAGAACCTTCAACTTGATATTTCTGGTAGACAACCACACCAAGTCATTCACCCCAAGGTCGGGACCTTTAGAGCGCTTCCTATCAGCCGCACGTTTGTATTTACCACCAATTCTCTTCAAACTTTCTTGCACACTCTGCCACACTGAAGAAAGTGAAGACGCAAATCGTTCCTCCTCGGGAATCCCAGACGGCCCCCCCTCACTAAACGTACAAAACTGAGGATGGAAACCATACGCACCAAAAAATGGTGACTTATCGGTGGATTCTTGACGACGATTATTAATGGCAAACTCGGCTAACGGTAAATAAGATGACCATTCCTCCTGATTTTCGGAAACAAAGCATCTCAAATATGTCTCTAGGTTTTGATTGGTACGTTCAGTCTGACCGTTGGACTGTGGATGGAAAGATGAAGAAAACGACAGATGAACCCCTAAACGAGAACAAAAAGCTTTCCAAAATTTAGAAACGAATTGGGTACCACGATCCGAAACAATATCGGAAGGGACCCCGTGAAGCTTCACGATGTGGTCAATAAAAACCTGAGCCAGTGTGTTAGCATTAGGCAATGCGGCAAGAGCAATAAAGTGCACCATTTTGCTGAATCTGTCAACAACTACAAGAATAACAGTCTTCCCCGCTGATACTGGTAGATCCGTAACGAAATCCATTGACAGGTGCGTCCAAGGCCTGTTGGGGATGGCCAGAGGTAAAAGACGCCCTGCCGGACGAGTATGATCTACCTTAGAACGAGCACAGGTAGCACATGCAGACACAAAATTCAACACCTCCTGGCGCCATTTAGGCCACCAAAACCGATGAGACACTAACTCAGAGGTTGCCCTACTACCTGGGTGTCCTGCCAGTGTGGAGTTATGGTGTTCTTTTAGTATCTCCAGTCGTAAATTTTCTGGCACAAACAGTTTACCCGAGGGGCAGGAGGCCGGGGCGTCCCCCTGAGCTTCTAACACCCTCCCCTCCAAACCTGAGTGTAATGCAGAGACCACCACCCCCTTTTGCAAAATGGGCTCTGGTACCTCAACATCACCCCCTCCAGGAAAACTTCGAGACAATGCATCCGCCTTAGTATTTTTTGCCCCCGGGCGATAGGTTATTACAAAATTAAACCTAGTAAAAAATAACGACCACCGAGCCTGTCTAGGGGTGAGACGTTTAGCAGACTCCAGATATAATAAGTTTTTGTGATCAGTAATCACCGTGACGGGATGAACCGCCCCCTCCAAAAAATGACGCCACTCCTCAAAAGCCAACTTAATAGCCAAAAGTTCCCTGTTGCCAATATCATAGTTCCTTTCTGCAGTAGACAATTTCTTCGAAAAGAAAGCACACGGACGCCATTCTCCAGGGGACGGGCCCTGAGATAGTACCGCTCCCACCCCCACCTCTGATGCGTCAACCTCTACAATAAAAGGAAGCGAGACATCTGGCTGTACGAGAATAGGGGCCGAGGTGAATCTCTCCTTCAGAGATGCAAAGGCAGTTTTGGCTGCATGTGACCATTTGGAAAAATCGGATCCCTTTCGGGTCATGTCCGTCAGTGGTTTGACCACCAAGGAATAGTTCTTTATAAACTTTCTATAAAAATTGGCAAACCCCAGGAAGCGTTGCAATGCCTTCAGGTTCTCAGGCAGATCCCAGTCTATAATCGCCCGGACTTTCTCTGGATCCATTGCGGAAACCTGAATCTGACAACACATACCCCAGAAATGGCAGTTATTTAACGGCGAACACACATTTTTCTAACTTAGCAAACAATTTGTTGGCCCTTAATATCTGCAGCACTTGTCTCACACGGATCTTATGTGTATCCAGATCCGGGGAATAGACCAGGATGTCATCAAGATATATCACAACAAATCTCCCGATAAGGTGACTAAAAATATCATTGACAAAATGTTGGAATACCGCAGGCGCATTAGTAAGACCAAATGGCATGACCAGATTTTCATAATGCCCTTCCGGAGTATTAAAAGCTGTCTTCCACTCATCCCCCTCTTTCATGCGAACCAGGTTATAGGCTCCTCTGAGATCCATTTTGGAGAACCATTTAGCACCAGCAACCTGATTAAAGAGGTCGGGAATGAGAGGAAGAGGATAGGGATCTCGGATAGTTATCCGGTTTAATTCCCGGAAATCCAGGCAAGGACGTAGGCCCCCATCTTTCTTTTTAACGAAAAAGAACCCTGCAGCCACAGGTGAAGAAGAGGGTCTGATGTGTCCCTTAGCCAAACTCTCCGAAATATAATCTTTCATAGCCTTCCTCTCCGGGCCGGAAAGATTGTATAACCGGGTTTTAGGTAGTTTTGCCCCAGGTAATAGATTAATCGGGCAATCATATGGACGATGAGGTGGTAACCCCTGACAACCCCTCTCAGAGAACACATCCATAAAATCTGACAGAAAGGCAGGTAAAGATGTTACAGAGAGTGTGGAGCACCTACTACTCAAGCAGTTGTCCTTACAATGTTCACTCCACACCACAATCTCCCCGGCCTGCCAATCCACAACTGGACTGTGAGTCACCAGCCAGGGAAGCCCCAATACCATAGGAGCCGGAAGACCGTCCAGGACATAACAAGAGATATGCTCTTTATGGAGGTCCCCTACCTGCAGATGGATATTATGGATGATCTGAGTTAACTCTCTCTGAGTAAGAGGGGAGGAGTCGATGGCAAACACAGGAATAGTTCTGCATACCGGTTCCGGAGTTAAACCCAGAGCCTGAGCAAACCGTGAATCCACCAAGTTGACCCCCGCCCCACTGTCCAAAAAGACAGAACAGATCTCAGTCTTATTGCTCGCCTCAACGATAGCGGACAACAAAAACTGAGACATGCGTATGGAGGAAACGAATACGCCCGGACTGTTCTCCTCTGCACAATCTGGGGACTCTAGCTTTCTGGCGGCTCCTTAGTTTGTGGTCTCTTGGGTTCTGAGGGACAAACCTTTACAAAATGACCCCTCCCCACACAACGAAAACAAACCTCTGACCTACGGCGGAACTTAGGAGGATTCACCCGTCTAGTGGCGCCCCCTATTTGCATTGGTTCGACTGGACCATAACAGACCGATCCCTGCCCTATAGAGGCCTCAATAAAATTTAATAGTCTCTCCCTGAGTCGTCTGTCGATTCTTATGGACAGAGACATAGCAGCCTCATGAGACCCAGGGACCTCGTATACCGCCAGCGCGTCTTTTAATTTTTCAGACAACCCCTGGCAGAACTGACTCCTAAGGGCCGAGTCGTTCCATAACGTATCAGTAGCCCACCTATGGAATTCGGAACAATATAGTTCAGCAGACCGGTTCTCTTGCCGAAGTCTACGTAGCTTAGACTCAGCCAGTGAGACCCTGTCCGGGTCATCATATACGAGACCCAGGGCTTCAAAAAACTCCTCCACTGATTGTAAGGCCGGAGAGTCTGATGGTAGGGAGAAGGCCCAAGCCTGCGGATCTCCTTGCAGGAGAGAAATTACAATGCCCACCCGTTGTTCCTCACCGCCGGAGGATCTAGGGCGTAACCTGAAGAACAATTTGCAAGCTTCTCTGAAGGTTACAAATTGGTCTCTCCCTCCTGAGAACCTATCAGGTAAAGCCACTTTTGGCTCAGGAGTACCTTGGTTTCCCGTAGCAACGGTGGAACCCAATGATTGCTGCTGCAGCACTGTTGCTTTTAATCCTGCTACTTCAAGGGATAACCCCTGTAATTGTTTCGCCAAAACCGAAACCGGATCCATAGAGGAACAGACAAAATACAAAGCAAAACAGCAAGCAAAAAAAAAAAAAAGAAAAGAAATGTCACTTCTCTTTTTTTTTTTTTTTTTTAAAGGCCAGATATACTGTCACGACCGCTATCCCAGCAGCAGTCGTGTCGCACCAGACGGAGGGGAAGGGGGACCCTTATCTACAGATGGGAAATAGAATGGCCACCCCTGACTAACTCTAAGCTGGCACCTGTCTGCCCTGATACCCTAGACGGGGTGTGAACCCGTGCGGCGAGCAGGATGCCTAAACCCTCAGTCGCCCTAACAAGACTGGACTGGGGAAAGGCCGATGGGAGCGCTAGTCACCATCACTCACGTCTAGGAAAACAACAGGGGAAGACAGCAACAAACAAACTATAGCAAAGATAGACTTATCCAGTCACGAGCAGAGAAGGCGATCCCAAACACGACAGTCCACGTCGGACAAGAGCTCCACAGCAACACCATCGATCTCCTTCCAAGGTCAGAGTAGCACTGGAAGTAAGGACTATATCTGGCAATGACTGCAAGTGAAAGTGAAACTAATATAGTAGCTGGGAGTGGCAGACAGGACTCAACTGAGGAGGATGCCTACAAACTCCCAGTCAGGACAAAAAGGTTCACAAGGCAAAACCCAGATGACATACCCTGAACCACGGAGCAAACTCACAAGGTATTGCGAGTAGCAAGTCGCTGCGACCTTCTCCTCCCAGACCTGTCTGGATCAGTCACAGTCGTGACATAAATATGGGTTTTTGGTTACTAGGGTGAAAAAAGCCTCTAATTTATTGCACATCTGGGATTACACATGCATAAGTGACTGTCACATTTAGTCCATGAATATGGATTTGGCATACTGGGGTGAAAAAAGCCTCTCATATACTGCACATCTGGGATTACACGTGCATAAGTGACTGTCACATTTAGGACAAAAATACAGCTTTTTGGTTAGGGTGAAAAAACCCTCTAATTTACTGCACATCTGGGATTAGACAAGCATAAGTGACTGTCACATTTAGGCCATAAATACGGCTTTCTGGTTACTGGGGTGAAAAAAGCCTCTAATTTATTGCACATCTGGGATTACATATGCATAAGTGACTGTCACATTTAGGCCATAAATACGGCTTTGGCTCACGGGGATGAAAAAAGCCTCTAATATACTGCACATCTGGGATTACACGTGCATAAGTGACTGTAACATTTAGGACAAAAATACAGCTTTTTGGTTAGGGTGAAAAAACCCTCTAATATACTGCACATCTGGGATTAGACAATCATAAGTGACTGTCACATTTAGGACAAAAATACAGCTTTTTGGTTAGGATGAAAAAACCCTCTTATAATACTGCACATCTGGGATTACACGTGTATAAGTAACTGTCACATTTTGGCCATAAATACGGCTTTGGCATACTAGGGTTAAAAAAGCCTCTCATATACTGCACATCTGGGATTACACGTGCATAAGTGACTGTCACTTTTAGGACAGAAACACGGCTTTGGAATACTGGGGTGAAAAAAGCATCTCATATACTGCACATCTGGGATTACACGTGCATAAGTGACTGTCACATTTAGGACAGACATACAGCTTTTTGGTTAGGGTGAAAAAACCCTCTAATGCACTGCACATCTGGGATTAGACAAGCATAAGTGACTGTCACATTTTGGACAGAAATACAGCTTTTTGGTTAGGGTGAAAAAATCCTCTAATATACTGCATATCTGGGATTACACGTGCATAAGTGACTGTCACATTTTGGCCATAAATACGGCTTTGGCATACTGGGGTTAAAAAAAGCCTCTCATATACTGCACATCTGTGATTACACGTGTATAAGTGACTGTCACATTTAGGACAGAAATACAGTTTTTTGGTTCGGGTGAAAAAACCCTCTAATATATTGCACATCTGGGATTAGACAAGCATAAGTGACTGTAACATTTCGGCCATAAATATGGCTTTTTGGTTACTGGGGTGAAAAAAACCTCTAATTTTTTGCACATCTGTGATTACAGGTGCATAAGTGACTGTCACATTTAGGCCATAAATACGGCTTTTGGCATACTGGGGTGAAAAAAGCCTCTCATATACTGCACATCTGGGATTACACGTGCATAAGTGACTGTCACATTTAGGACAGAAATACTGTTTTTTGGTTAGGGTGAAAAAACCCTCTAATATACTGCACATCTGGGATTATACAAGCATAAGTGACTGTCACATTTAGGCCATAAATATGGGTTTTTGGTTACTGGGGTGAAAAAAGCCTCTAATTTATTGCACATCTGGGATTACACATGCATAAGTGACTGTCACATTTAGGCCATTAATACGGCTTTGACATACTGGGGTGAAAAAAGCCTCTCATATACTGCACATCTGGGATTACACATGCATAAGTGACTGTTACATTTAGGACAAAAATACAGCTTTTTGGTTAGGGTGAAAAAACCCTCTAATATACTGCACATCTGGGATTAGACAAGCATAAGTGACTGTCACATTTAGGCCATAAATACGGCTTTCTGGTTACTGGGGTGAAAAAAGCCTCTAATTTATTGCACATCTGGGATTACACATGCATAAGTGACTGTCACATTTTGGCCATAAATACGGCTTTGGCATACTGGGGTGAAAAAAGCCTCTCATATACTGCACATCTGGGATTACACGTGCATAAGTGACTGTCACATTTAGGACAGAAATACAGTTTTTTTGTTCGTGTGAAAAAACCCTCTAATATACTGCACATCTGGGATTAGACAAGCATAAGTGACTGTCACATTTAGGCCATAAATACGGCTTTTTGGTTACTGGGGTGAAAAAACCCTCTAATTTATTGCACATCTGGGATTACAGGTGCATAAGTGACTGTCACATTTAGGCCATAAATACGGTTTTGGCATACTGGGGTGAAAAAAGCCTCTCATATACTGCACATTTGGGATTACAGGTGCATAAGTGACTATCACATTTAGGCCATAAATACGGCTTTTTGGTTACTGGGGTGAAAAAACCCTCTAATTTATTGAACATCTGGGATTACAGGTGCATAAGTGACTGTCACATTTAGGCCATAAATACGGCTTTGGCATACCGGGGTGAAAAAAGCCTCCATATACTGCACATCTGGGGTTACACGTGCTTAAGTGACAGTCACATTTAGGACAGAAATACAGCTTTTTGGTTAGGGTGAAAAAACCCTCTAATATACTGCACATCTGGGATTAGACAAGCATAAGTGACTGTCACATTTTGGACAGAAATACAGCTTTTTGGTTAGGGTGAAAAAATCCTCTAATATACTGAATATCTGGGATTACACGTGCATAAGTGACTGTCACATTTTGGCCATAAATACGGCTTTGGCATACTGGGGTTAAAAAAAGCCTCTCATTTTCTGCACATCTGGGATTACACGTGCATAAGTGACTGTCACATTTAGGACAGAAATACAGTTTTTTGGTTCGGGTGAAAAAACCCTCTAATATATTGCACATCTGGGATTAGACATGCATAAGTGACTGTCACATTTAGGCCATAAATACGGCTTTGGCATACTGGGGTGAAAAAATCCTCTCATATACTGCACATCTGGGATTACACGTGCATAAGTGACTGTCAAATTTAGGACAAAAATACAGCTTTTTGGTTAGGGTGAAAAACCCTCTAATATATTGCAAATCTGGGATTAAACAAGCATAAGTGACTGTCACATTTAGGCCATAAATACGGCTTTCTGGTTATTGGGGTGAAAAAGCCTCTAAATTTTTGCACATCTGGGGATTACACATGCATAAGTGACTTTCACATTTAGGACAAAAATACAGCTTTTTGGTTAGGGTGAAAAAATTCTCTCATATACTGCACATCTGGGATTAGACAAGCATAAGTGAATGTCACATTTAGGCCATAAATACGGCTTTGGCATACTGGGGTGAAAAAAGCCTTTCATACTGCACATCAGGGATTACACGTGCATAAGTGACTGTCACATTTAGGACAGAAATACCGTTTTTCAGTTCGGGTGAAACAACCCTCTAATATACTGCACATCTGGGATTAGACAAGCATAAGTGACTGTCACATTTAGGCCATAAATACGGCTTTGGCATACTGGGGTGAAAAAAGCCTTTCATACTGCACATCAGGGATTACACGTGCATAAGTGACTGTCACATTTAGGACAGAAATACAGTTTTTTGGTTCGGGTGAACAAACCCTCTAATATACTGCACATCTGGAATTAGACAAGCACAAGTTACTGTCACATTTAGGCCATAAATACGGCTTTTTGGTTACTGGGGGGAAAAAACCCTCTAATTTATTGCACGTCTGGGATGACAGGTGCATAAGTTACTGTCACATTTAGGCCATAAATACGGCTTTGGCATACCGGGGTGAAAAATCCTCCATATACTGCACATCTGGGGTTACACGTGCTTAAGTGACTGTCACATTTAGGACAGAAATACAGCTGTTTGGTTAGGGTGAAAAAACCCTCTAATATACTGCACATCTGGGATTAGACAAGCATAAGTGACTGTCACATTTTGGACAGAAATACAGCTTTTTGGTTAGGGTGAAAAAATCCTCTAATATACTGCATATCTGGGATTACACGTGCATAAGTGACTGTCACATTTTGGCCATAAATACGGCTTTGGCATACTGGGGTTAAAAAAAGCCTCTCATTTTCTGCACATCTGGGATTACACGTGCATAAGTGACTGTCACATTTAGGACAGAAATACAGTTTTTTGGTTCCGGTGAAAAAACCCTCTAATATATTGCACATCTGGGATTAGACATGCATAAGTGACTGTCACATTTAGGCCATAAATAAGGCTTTGGCATACTGGGGTGAAAAAATCCTCTCATATACTGCACATCTGGGATTACACGTGCATAAGTGACTGTCACATTTAGGACAAAAATACAGCTTTTTGGTTAGGGTGAAAAACCCTCTAATATACTGCAAATCTGGGATTAAACAAGCATAAGTGACTGTCACATTTAGGCCATAAATACGGCTTTGGCATACTGGGGTGAAAAAAGCCTTTCATACTGCACATCAGGGATTACACGTGCATAAGTGACTGTCACATTTAGGACAGAAATACAGTTTTTCGGTTCGGGTGAAACAACCCTCTAATATACTGCACATCTGGGATTAGACAAGCATAAGTGACTGTCACATTTAGGCCATAAATACGGCTTTGGCATACTGGGGTGAAAAGAGCCTTTCATACTGCACATCAGGGATTACACGTGCATAAGTGACTGTCACATTTAGGACAGAAATACAGTTTTTTGGTTCGGGTGAAACAACCCTCTAATATACTGCACATCTGGGATTAGACAAGCATAAGTGACTGTCACATTTAGGCCATAAATATGGCTTTTTGGTTACTGGGGTGAAAAAAGCCTCTCATATATTGCATATCTGGGATTACACATGCATAAGTGACTGTCGCATTTAGGCCATAAATACGACTTTGGCATACTGGGGTGAAAAAAGCCTCTCATATATTGCATATCTGGGATTACACATGCATAAGTGACTGTCACATTTTGGCCATAAATACGGCTTTGGCATACTGGGGTGAAAAAAGCCTCTCATATACTGCACATCTGGGATTACACGTGCATAAGTGACTGTCACATTTAGGACAGAAATACAGTTTTTTTGTTCGTGTGAAAAAACCCTCTAATATACTGCACATCTGGGATTAGACAAGCATAAGTGACTGTCACATTTAGGCCATAAATACGGCTTTTTGGTTACTGGGGTGAAAAAACCCTCTAATTTATTGCACATCTGGGATTACAGGTGCATAAGTGACTGTCACATTTAGGCCATAAATACGGTTTTGGCATACTGGGGTGAAAAAAGCCTCTCATATACTGCACATTTGGGATTACAGGTGCATAAGTGACTATCACATTTAGGCCATAAATACGGCTTTTTGGTTACTGGGGTGAAAAAACCCTCTAATTTATTGAACATCTGGGATTACAGGTGCATAAGTGACTGTCACATTTAGGCCATAAATACGGCTTTGGCATACCGGGGTGAAAAAAGCCTCCATATACTGCACATCTGGGGTTACACGTGCTTAAGTGACAGTCACATTTAGGACAGAAATACAGCTTTTTGGTTAGGGTGAAAAAACCCTCTAATATACTGCACATCTGGGATTAGACAAGCATAAGTGACTGTCACATTTTGGACAGAAATACAGCTTTTTGGTTAGGGTGAAAAAATCCTCTAATATACTGAATATCTGGGATTACACGTGCATAAGTGACTGTCACATTTTGGCCATAAATACGGCTTTGGCATACTGGGGTTAAAAAAAGCCTCTCATTTTCTGCACATCTGGGATTACACGTGCATAAGTGACTGTCACATTTAGGACAGAAATACAGTTTTTTGGTTCGGGTGAAAAAACCCTCTAATATATTGCACATCTGGGATTAGACATGCATAAGTGACTGTCACATTTAGGCCATAAATACGGCTTTGGCATACTGGGGTGAAAAAATCCTCTCATATACTGCACATCTGGGATTACACGTGCATAAGTGACTGTCAAATTTAGGACAAAAATACAGCTTTTTGGTTAGGGTGAAAAACCCTCTAATATACTGCAAATCTGGGATTAAACAAGCATAAGTGACTGTCACATTTAGGCCATAAATACGGCTTTCTGGTTATTGGGGTGAAAAAGCCTCTAAATTTTTGCACATCTGGGGATTACACATGCATAAGTGACTTTCACATTTAGGACAAAAATACAGCTTTTTGGTTAGGGTGAAAAAATTCTCTCATATACTGCACATCTGGGATTAGACAAGCATAAGTGAATGTCACATTTAGGCCATAAATACGGCTTTGGCATACTGGGGTGAAAAAAGCCTTTCATACTGCACATCAGGGATTACACGTGCATAAGTGACTGTCACATTTAGGACAGAAATACCGTTTTTCAGTTCGGGTGAAACAACCCTCTAATATACTGCACATCTGGGATTAGACAAGCATAAGTGACTGTCACATTTAGGCCATAAATACGGCTTTGGCATACTGGGGTGAAAAAAGCCTTTCATACTGCACATCAGGGATTACACGTGCATAAGTGACTGTCACATTTAGGACAGAAATACAGTTTTTTGGTTCGGGTGAACAAACCCTCTAATATACTGCACATCTGGAATTAGACAAGCACAAGTTACTGTCACATTTAGGCCATAAATACGGCTTTTTGGTTACTGGGGGGAAAAAACCCTCTAATTTATTGCACGTCTGGGATGACAGGTGCATAAGTTACTGTCACATTTAGGCCATAAATACGGCTTTGGCATACCGGGGTGAAAAATCCTCCATATACTGCACATCTGGGGTTACACGTGCTTAAGTGACTGTCACATTTAGGACAGAAATACAGCTGTTTGGTTAGGGTGAAAAAACCCTCTAATATACTGCACATCTGGGATTAGACAAGCATAAGTGACTGTCACATTTTGGACAGAAATACAGCTTTTTGGTTAGGGTGAAAAAATCCTCTAATATACTGCATATCTGGGATTACACGTGCATAAGTGACTGTCACATTTTGGCCATAAATACGGCTTTGGCATACTGGGGTTAAAAAAAGCCTCTCATTTTCTGCACATCTGGGATTACACGTGCATAAGTGACTGTCACATTTAGGACAGAAATACAGTTTTTTGGTTCCGGTGAAAAAACCCTCTAATATATTGCACATCTGGGATTAGACATGCATAAGTGACTGTCACATTTAGGCCATAAATAAGGCTTTGGCATACTGGGGTGAAAAAATCCTCTCATATACTGCACATCTGGGATTACACGTGCATAAGTGACTGTCACATTTAGGACAAAAATACAGCTTTTTGGTTAGGGTGAAAAACCCTCTAATATACTGCAAATCTGGGATTAAACAAGCATAAGTGACTGTCACATTTAGGCCATAAATACGGCTTTGGCATACTGGGGTGAAAAAAGCCTTTCATACTGCACATCAGGGATTACACGTGCATAAGTGACTGTCACATTTAGGACAGAAATACAGTTTTTCGGTTCGGGTGAAACAACCCTCTAATATACTGCACATCTGGGATTAGACAAGCATAAGTGACTGTCACATTTAGGCCATAAATACGGCTTTGGCATACTGGGGTGAAAAGAGCCTTTCATACTGCACATCAGGGATTACACGTGCATAAGTGACTGTCACATTTAGGACAGAAATACAGTTTTTTGGTTCGGGTGAAACAACCCTCTAATATACTGCACATCTGGGATTAGACAAGCATAAGTGACTGTCACATTTAGGCCATAAATATGGCTTTTTGGTTACTGGGGTGAAAAAAGCCTCTCATATATTGCATATCTGGGATTACACATGCATAAGTGACTGTCGCATTTAGGCCATAAATACGACTTTGGCATACTGGGGTGAAAAAAGCCTCTCATATATTGCATATCTGGGATTACACATGCATAAGTGACTGTCGCATTTAGGACAAAAATACAGCTTTTTGGTTAGGGTGAAAAAACTCTCTAATATACTGCACATCTGGGATTAGACAAGCATAAGTGACTGTCACATTTAGGCCATAAATACAGCTTTGGCATACTGGGGTGAAAAAAGCCTCTTATATACTGCACATCTGGGATAAGACGTGCATAAGTGAGTGTTATATTTTGGCCACAAATACTGCTGTCATATACAGTTTAAAAAATAATAATAGAGTGCAATACCCTACATCAGGGTTTATATTGGCGGTTAATTATTTTTAACATGCTTAACCACTTTTTACTTTGCTTTAAGAATGCTAATTATGAGGCAAACATCTAATAAGGGACGCGATCATGGTCGCGGTGGTGGTGTTGGTGAAGCCTCTGGTGCAGGGAGAGGACGTGGCCGTTCTGCCACAGCTACACATCCTACTGAACCTACTACCCCAGGTTCCAGTAGCCGCCAGAATCTACAGTGATATTTGGTCGGGCCTAATGCCGTTCTAAGGATGGTAAGGCCTGAGCAAGTACAGGCACTAGTCAATTGGGTGGCCGACAGTGGATCCAGCAGGTTCACATTATCTCCCACCTTGTCTTCTGCAGAAAGCGCACAGGTGGCGCCTGAAACCCATGCCCATCAGTCTGTCACATCACCCCCGTGCATATCGGGGAACCTGTCTGAGCCTCAAGTCATGCAGCAGTCTCTTATGCTGTTTGAAGACTCTGCTAGCAGGGTTTCCCAAGGGCATCCACCTAGCCCTTCCCCAGGGGTGAAAGACATAGAATGCACTGACACACAACCACTTATGTTTCCTGATGAGGATATGGGAATACCACCTCAGCATGTCTCTGATGATGATGAAACACAGGTGTCAACTGCTGCGTCTTTCTGCAGACCAAAAAGGAGGTCAGCGAGGAAGACTGGGTGAAAGACGATGCAGGGGACGATAAGGTCCTGGCAAGCGCCCGACTGTTTAAGGATGGTGCTAAGAGACTGGGGGGCTTTCCTAATCCCTCCTTCCACTTTTGTCCTCAGTTAATAGGGGTCAGGGCCCTGTTTTACGAATTAAGGTGGGAGGAGAAGGGTTTGAAGGGGTTAAGTTGGGATCCTTCCCCGTGATTACCCGCAGCAGAATGGGCGGTTCTAGAGGCTATATATTCCATGATCAGTTCTCGTCACTTCCTCTTGACGGTGGAAGCGTTGGTTGGAGGTACCTCTTGCCACTGTCATGGCCGCGGGAGATCTGTCCCTTAGGGATTTCCTCCTGGCGCGTTTTCAGGAGGAAGGAGAGGGATGGCTGCGTTCATTCTTGGGCAGCCTGCATTCCCCTCTGCCTTCCTCTCCTCCGGCCTCTATGCCTGCTGCTGCCGCTGAGCTCCCGGCTTCTGCTGGCAGCTCTGGGATTTGTACGGGGGATCGGTGGTCCGCGATGCGTTCCCGCCTCCCTGCGCGTCTTGGCCATAGCCCCCCTCTGGCCCCCGCTTCCCGCCGAGGCGGTTCTCAGGGTCTGTCCCTGGCTGCTCAACACTTACCTGACACCCCTGACACCCCCTCCATCTCAAATGTTGCCCCCCCCTGGTAATGAGGGGCAGGGGTCGACTATATTAACGGCGGCATCGATATCTGGTGATCCTGCCAGGGTGCCGGATAATAGTTTGATAGTGGCCTCTTGCGGTACCTCCGCACCCCCTCCCCCCGCCCCTTCACCACCTGTTCCCGCGGCAGCCAGGCAAAGGAGACGCAGGGAGGTATCTGTCTCTCCCTCTTCCTCAGTAGAAGGACGTAGGGGTGAGTGCTCTCATCACAGGCGTCCGTCCTGTCGTCGCTCTAGGGCTCATGGGAGTCGCAGACGCTCCAGATCCTGCAGGTGGTGTTCCCCCTCATCCTCAGAGTGGTCATCGGGCGCATCTGAGGAGTCTGGTAGAATTTCGCGATGTAGACAGGTGAGGCCGGTGCCTAGCTGTGATTCCAGGGCTCCAAGCCTGGTTCATCCGGTGGTCGAGGTTCAAGCGATTCCTGCTGAGACGTCTTCTCCGGTGGTTCCTCATTCTTCGGTTGGTGAGTTTCAATTTGCTGGGGCTTGGGGGGAGAGTTGGTCTGTTGCTGGTATGGAATCACTGATGCGGGCTTTGTTAGACAGGTTGCAGACCGCTCCCTCTCCAATATCTCAGTCGGTCCCCTCCCCTGTGGCTGCGGGTGTCCATAAGGAATCCTTTTTCTGTGGGGTTAGCCCTCTGGGTTCCCATGTGGAGGAGGCGGTTAGGGAGAAAATTTGATCCAATCAATATGTAAACATTTGGTCGCTTGTTTCTATAAATCAGCATAGGGTGGATAGGGAGCGTCAGGTGCTTGATAGGCCGTATGAGCGTCGGCCTAAGGTGGCGAAGACTATAGGTAACTGGTTGCAAGCGTTTTCGGTTTTGGGGTGTATTATGGGACAACGGCATCCGGAACGGTGCTCTGAGTTGTTTATTTATGTGGATACGGTGTATAGTGCATACAAGGCCCATGGGGGCAGTGCTTGGTGGCGGTATGACGAGGAGTTTAGGAGGCGCCTTGCTCTGCGGCCGGAAGTGGGTTGGGGGGTCAAAGGGACCGATGTGTGGTTGCGGCTCATGTTGTCTCAGAGGCAACCTCCCTTTCCAGGTGCGGCCGCCGGTGCTGGTGCAGCCCATGTCCATGCACCGGTGGCCGCTAGACGCCCGGGAGCCTGCTGGCCTTTCAATGAAGGCAATTGCAAGTACGCGGGTTTATGCAGGTTTAAGCATGAGTGCTCCGCGTGTGGAGGCCCCCATGCCAGGATCAGGTGTTCTCTTCAGGCAGCCAGGTTCCCCAAGTTGCCCGCCCAGAGTGATCCCAAAGACCCCGGTGAGCGTGGACGCGATGTTGCCATGGTTAGACTGGTACCCCGATAAACAGGCAGCTTCCTAGATTCATTCTGGGTTTTCGTTTGGTTTCTTTATCCCGTTTGTCCTTAACCGGTCCCCTGTTTTTAGTGATAATCTGAAGTCGGCACGGGAAAACCCGGAGGTTTTGAGGGATAAACTGAGGAAGGAGGTAGAGCTGGGTAGGATTCAGGGTCTGTTTCCTTCTATTCCGTTTCCTAACCTACAGGTTTCACCGTGGGGAGTGGTTCCGAAGAAGGAAACGGGGAAGTTTCGTTTGATTCATCATTTATCCCACCCTAAGGGTTCCTCAGTGAATGATGCAATTCTTCAGGAGGAGGCGTCAGTTTCGTATGTTTCTTTTGACAGAGCTGTTGCTCTGGTGAGGGAAGCAGGTAAAGGTGCTTTGTTAGCTAAGTCCGATATTGAGTCGGCTTTTAGGCTCCTTCCTGTTCATCCCGATTGTTTTCATTTGCTGGGAGGTTTCTGGGAAGGTCAGTTTTACTATGACACATGTCTACCTATGGGCTGTTCTATCTCGTGTCACTATTTTGAGTTATTCAGTTCCTTCCTAGAATGGCTCGTGCAATATGAATCGGATGTGTCATCCGTTATACATTATCTGGACGATTTCCTGTTTGTTGCGCCCGGCGGGGGGGATGGTTGTGGCCACTTGTTGTTGGTGTTTTTGGCGCGTATGGCTCAGTATGGAGTACCTATCTTGGCTGAGAAGACTGAGGGTCCGGTCACTTGCTTGTCCTTTTTGGGGATCGAAATTGATACTGTCGCTATGATTTTCCGGTTGCCTGGGGACAAGCTGGGCAGGTTGTTGCAGCTGATTGAAGGTTTTATGGTGGTGAAAAAGGTTACTCTCAAGCAGCTCCAATCCCTGTTGGGGTTGCTTTGTTTCGCATGTCGGGTCATGCCTATGGGCCGCGTTTTTTCTCGGCAGTTGTCTCCTGCCACTTAGGGGGTATCCGCCCAGGAACATCGTATCCGATTGACTAAGTCCCTTAAGTTGGATTTATGCGTTTGACGCTCCTTTTTAGGTGGTTATAATGATCATACATATTTCCAGTTAGATCCTGAGTTCCGAACTGTCACTGTGGTCGAATGCGGCTGGGTCTTATGGTTTTGGTACCATTTTAGGCAGCTAATGGTGCGCGGCACCGTGGCCGGAGTCGTGGCGGGAGTCTGTGTTCTGCAGGAATTTGACATTGTTAGAATTATTCCCTATTGTGGTCGCGGTGGAGATTTGGGGTGGCAGATTAGCGAATAAACATGTTTGTTTTTGGTCAGACAACCGGCTGTCCTCCTCTTCCCTTCCTGTAGTGGCGTTATTGCGTCACCTGGTCTTGCGTTGCCTGGAGCATAACATTTACTTCCGGGCTCGCCATGTTCCGGGGGTAGATAACAGGGTTGCTGACGCTCTCTCTTGATTTTATTGGCAGGTCTTTTGGGAGCTTCATCCAGGGGCGGACCCGTGTGGCAAGGAGTGCCCGCCGTTCCTGTGGCGTCTGGTGGATGACTGATGTCACTGATTAGCTCCTCGGTTTCTCCGGCTACGTGACAGTCTCATGGTAAGGCGTGGTCCGAGTGGTTGGCAATGGTGGGGACGAGGGACGTGTCTTCACGGAATGATATCTGGCTGGATGATACCGTTGAATGGTTCTGGGGTGTCTGCCCCGGTCGCCCTTCGGCATTTGTCGGGCGTTGCGTTCTTTTTTAAATTATGTGGTTGGCTGGACGTAACAAAACACTTTGTGGTGCGTCAGGCTATGCGTGGCTGGCGCAAGGAGTACGCTTCTTCCTGTTCCTGGTTCTGCTTGCCCGGTTCATTTGGTGGCGGAATTTAGGGATAGGCGATGGGAGGGGTCCAATTTCTTTGCTCATGAGGATGGGTCCCCTGTTACGAAATTTCAGTTTTCGTCGGTTTTTAGACGGTGTCTTGCGGAGGTGGGGGCCAATCCGAAGGAGTTCGGGACTCATTCGTCCCGCATTGGTGCAGCTACGGAAGTGGCGAGAGCAGGTTTGTCGGAATCGGAGGTTATGCGTATTGGTTGCTGGCGTTCTGCTTGCTTTGCGCGCTATGTCCGGCCGGATTTTTTGCTTTAAAAAAAAAAAAAGAGGGAGGTGAGATAATGACGGGATGTTTTTGATCTTTAGCCTTATTACAGCTCGTGGTTGTTTTGTGTTGGTGGCTTTTTCTAACAACATTGTCTTTTCAGGTGCGGAGCGTCCAACGGTGTGGATTGTTGGGCACTCTTACGTATTCTGGGCTGCACAGCGGGCTGAATGTCGGCCTGGCGGGCGCAATCTCGGATTCCGGAATGTGGATGTCCTGTGAAGAGGAGTTTGTGGGCTAAGGTGGTCTCAGTTGCTCACAGAGGTGGTTGATATTGGCACGCATTCGGTAGGTCCGGTGATCTTGGTGATACATGCTGGTGGCAATGACCTCTGCCAATTGCGGGTGGCTGAGTTATTAACACTTATGCGTTCAGACGTGGAACGTTTTCAGGCATTTTTTAGGGAAATGGTGTTAGTGTGGTCAGAGATTGTCCCTCGGGTAGTCTGGCACGGGGACCGGGATGGTGAGGCTTTAGAGAAGAGCAGGCGTACGGTGAATGCACAAATCTCTCGGTTTGTGCGCTCTAAAGGGTCCGTGGTTGATCGCAATAGGCAGCTCGAAGGTGACAACCGGGCGTTAATGAGGCCGGATGGGGTGCATCTCAACGATATAGGTCTGGATATATTTTTATCGGGTATTCAGGATGGTGTTGAACAAGCCATGTTTTTGCTGGGTGGTGGTCGGAGCCCCGTGTAGGCACGTGTCTCCTTCGTGGCGGTATCTAATTCATTATGTGATTGGTTATGGTACAAGGCGGACTTGCCCGCTGGGAGGCCAGCGGCTGGCATACTGCGCCATTTACAGTTTATGGAGTTATTGTTAAATAAATAAAGCTGTGGCCGATCATCACCCAGCATTTAAAAGGAATGTGGTGTCAGTCTCTTATTTAAGGTAAATGGTTATCGAATAGGTCTGACCGGGTATCCCTTTCCCTGGAGGTCAATCCCTATTTACCAACAGTCTAGACCCCACATGGAATGAAGGTCATGCCACTGACTTTCAGAGTTCGGAGGAAGTGGTGAGACCGAGCCAACAGCGTAGCAAAAGCGGGAGCAGGGTGCAAAAGCAGAGCAGCCGTCGCCAAAACAGTTTGCCTGCTACTGGCCACCGTCAACAGGGACCGAGCACACCAAAGGCAGCTTCAAGGAGTTCCCTGGCATGGCACTTCTTCACACAATGTGCTAACGACAAGACCCGAGTGGTTTGCACGCTGTGCCATCAGAGCCTGAAGCAAGGCATTAACGTTCTGAACCTTAGCACAACCTGCATGACCAGGCATCTACATGCGAGACACGGGCTGCAGTGGAGTAAGCACCTTCAAAACCAACAAAAGGGCTCAGGCCCCTCCTGCAGCCTCTTCTGCTGCTGCCTCGGCCTCTTCCTCCGCCTCTGGAGGAACATTGGCACCTGCCGCCCAGCAAACAGAGGATGTGCCACCAACAACACCACCTCCGTCACCAAGCATCTCCACCATGTCACACGGAAGCGTTCAGCTCTCCATCTCACAAACCTTTGAGAGAAAGCGTAAATTCCCACCTAGCCACCCTCGATCCCTGGGCCTGAATGCCAGCATTTCTAAACTGCTGGCCTTTGAAATGCTGTCCTTCAGGCTGGTGGAAACGGACAGCTTCAAACAGCTCATGTCGCTTGCTGTCCCACAGTACGTCGTTCCCTGCCGCCACTACTTCTTTAGGAGAGCCGTGCCCTCCCTGCACAACCAAGTATCGGATAAAATCAAGTGTGCACTGCTCAACGCCATCTGTGGCAAGGTCCACCTAACCACAGATACGTGGAACAGTAAGCATGGTCAGGGACGCTATATCTCCCTAACTGCACACTGGGTAAATGTAGTGGCGGCTGGGCCCCAGGCGGAGAGCTGTTTGGCGAACGTCCTTCCGCCGCCAAGGATCGCAGGGCATCATTCTTTGCCTCCTGTTGCCTCCTCTTCCTACTCGGCTTCCTCCTCCTCTTCTTCCACCTCCTCATCCGGTCAGCGACAGACCTTTACCACCAACTTCTGCACAGCCAGGGGTAAACGTCAGCAGGCTGTTCTGAAACTGATGTGTTTGGGGGACAGGCCCCACACTGCACAGGAGTTGTGGCGGGGTATTGAACAACAGACCGACGATTGGTTGTTGCCAGTGGGCCTCAAGACCGGCCTGGTGGTGTGCGATAATGGGCGAAATCTCGTTGCAGCTCTGGGACTAGCCGGTTTGATGCACATCCCTTGCCTGACGCATGTGCTGAATTTGGTGGTGCAGAAATTCATTCACAACTACCCCGACATGTCTGAGCTGCTTCATAAAGTGCGGGCCGTCTGTGCGCGCTTTCGGCGTTCTCACCCTGCTGCTGCTCGCCTGTCAGCGCTGCAGCGTAACTTCGGCCTTCCCGCCCGCCGCCTCATATGCGACGTGCCAACCAGGTGGAACTTCACCTTGCACATGCTGGAGAGACTGTGCGAGCAGCAGCAGGCCATAGTGGAGTGCAGCACGCATGGGTGAGTCGCACTGCGGAACAGCACCACTTCACCACCAACGACTGGGCCTCCATGCGAGACCTGTGTGCCCTGTTGCGCTGTTTCGAGTACTTCACCAACATGGCCAGTGGCGATGGCGCCGTTATCAGCGTTACAATACCACTTCTATGTCTCCTTGAGAAAACACTTAGGGCGATGATGGAAGAGGATGTGGCCCAGGACGAGGAGATGGAAGAGGGGTCATCTCTAACACTTTCAGGCCAGTCTTTTAGAAGTGTCTCAGAAAGAGGATTTTTGCAACAGCAGAGGCCAGGTACAAATTTGGCCAGCCAGGGCATACTACTGGAGGACGAGGAGGAGGAGGATGAGGATGGTGATGAAGCATGTTCACAGCGGGGTGGCATCCAATGCAGCTCGGGCCTATCACTGGTGCGTGGCTGGGGGGATACGGAGGACTCAGACGATACGCCTCCCACAGAGGACAGCTTGTCCTTACCTCTGGGCAGCCTGGCACACATGAGCGACTACATGCTGCAGTGCCTGCGCAACGACTGCAGAGTTGCCCACATTTTAACGTGTGCTGACTACTGGGTGGCCACCCTGCTGGATCCCCGTTACAAAGACAATGTGCCGTCCTTAATTCCCTCACTGGAGCGTGATCGGAAGATGCGCGACTACAGGCGCACACTGGTAGATGCGCTCCTGAGAGCATTCCCGACTGATGCCGGGGAACAAGTGGAAGCACAAGGCGAAGGCAGGGGAGGAGGAAGAGGTCGCCAACGCAGCTGTGTCAGCGCCAGCACCTCAGAAGGCAGAGTTAGCATGGCCGACATGTGGAAAAGATTTGTCACCTTGCTCTAACAACCGGCCCCAACTGCTGATATGGAGCGTGTTAGCAGGAGGCAGCATTTGAACAACATGGTGGAACAGTACCTGTGCACACGACTACACGTACTGACTGATGGTTCTGCCCCATTCAACTTCTGGGTCTCCAAATTGTCCACATGGCCAGAGCTTGCCCTGTATGCCTTGAAGGTGCTGGCCTGCCCTGCAGCCAGTGTACTCTCTGAACGTGTATTTAGCACGGCAGGAGGCGTCATTACAGACAGACGCAGCCGCCTGTCCACAGCCAACATGGACAAGCTCACGTTCATTAAAATGAACCAGGCTTGGATCCCACAAGACTTGTCTGTACCTTGTGCAGAATAGACATTTATACCACCATCAAACATACATTCTTGTACTCAAGTCAAGTGCAATGATTCTTTGTTTTCGTTTTTTTATTATTTGGCCCAATATTTTGGGGGCTACCTACCCAATAAAAAATAAAAAAAAACATTGCTGGCTACCTGTTCCTCCTCCATTGCTGCCTCCACCTACAACACCACATTCACCGGCTCCTCAACCTCCGACTCCATATCGACCTCCTTCTCTGAATTGCAGGTTAATAATTTGTAATTTTTAGTTATTTTATTTCATTTTAAAGTTATTTCCCTATCCACATTTGTTTGCAGAGCAGTTGCCATGCTCTTAAGCACAATTTTAGAGCCATTTTAATTTTAAAAAGTGGATATTTTAGTGCCCTAAATTGAAAAAAATCTTATTTTCAATTGTCTGGTGACATTTGACCATTTTTGGCATATACAAACCCCTGCTGTGCCTGGGTGACAGGGGCCTAAATCTCTCAAAATCCTCTGTTGTATTGCTAGGTGACATGAACCCCCTTTTGTCGTGAATGAACCCCTGCTGTGCCTGGGCGACAGGGGCCTAAATCTCTCAAAATCCTCTGTTCTATTGCTGGGTGACATGTACCCCCTTTTGCCGTGAATGAACCCCTGCTCTGCATTGCTGACAGGGGCCTAAATCTCTCAAAATCTTCTGTTCTATTGCTGGGTGACATGAACCCCCTTTTGCCGTGAATGAACCCCTGCTCTGCATTGCTGACAGTGGCCTAAATCTCTCAAAATCCTCTGTTGTATTGCTGGGTGACATGAACCCCCTTTTGCCGTGAATGAACCCCTGCTCTGCATTGCTGACAGGGGCCTAAATCTCTCAAAATTCTCTGTTGTATTGCTGGGTGACATGAACCCCCTTTTGACGTAAATGAACCCCTGCTGTGCCTGGGTGACAGGGGCCTAAATCTCTCAAAATCCTCTGTTCTATTGCTGGGTGACATGAACCCCCTTTTGCCATGAATAAAGCCCTGCTCTGCATTGCTGACAGGGGCCTAAATCTCTCAAAATCCTCTGTTCTATTGCTGGGTGACATGAACCTCATTTTGCCGTGAATGAACCCCTGCTCTGCATTGCTGACAGGGAACTAAATTTAGTGAAAACATCTGTTACTGATCGAAAGATGCACGACTACAAGCGCACGCTGATGATAGCATTCCCACCTGACAGGGATGGCACAGTGGAAGCACAAGGCAGAGGAAGAGGTCGCCAACGCAGCTGGGGCACCACCAGCACCTGAGAAGGCAGGGTTAGCATGGCCCAAATGTGGAAGAGCTTTGTCAGCCTTGGAGGTGCTGACCTGCCCTGCAGCCAGTGTATAATGTGAACGTGTGTTTAGCACGGCAGAAAGCATTATCACAGGCCACAGCCAATGTGGACAAGCTTACGTTTATTAAAATTAACCAGGCATGGATCCCACAGGACTTATCCGTACCTTGTGCAGAATAGACATTTATACCAGCCTCAACCATCCATTCTTGTACTCAAGTGCACTTATTATTAGTTTTTTTTTGTTATCTGTCCCAATATTTTGGGGGATACCCCAATTTAAAAATAAAAAATAACACAAATCAGTGCTGGCTACCTATTCCTCCTTCACCGCCGCTTCCACCTACACCGACACGTCAACCTACACCGCCACATCCACCCATTCACTGCCTCCTTAACCTCCTACTCCTAGATCCAGATTGTTATTTTAAATTTTTCTGTATTTTATGTTATTTTTAGTCATTTCCCTATCCACATTTGTTTGCAGAACAATTTTCATGCTCTTAAGCACATTTTGATGCCTTTTGCAGCCCTCTAGCCCTTTCCAGGACTATTTTAGAGCCATTTTAGTTGCCAAAAGTTCGGGTCCCCATTGACTTCAATGGGGTTCGGGTTCGGGGTCAAGTTCGGGTCAAGTTCGGGTCCCGAACCCGATCTTTTTTTTCAAGTTCGGCCGAACCTGCCGAACCCGAACATCCAGGTGTCCGCTTAACTCTAGACATGACATATAGTATATACATGTAGGAAATGGATGGGGCATCTGCCTGGCCTGGTCAGAATGTTTCTGAAGTAGTGTAGTTTAACCCCTTAGTGACCACCCATACGTGTTTTTACGGCGGTCACTAAGGGGCCTTAGGCTGGGCCGCCGCGTTTTTACGGCGGCACAGTTTAAGCGCCGCGCGGCTCCCCCGTGCAGCGGGGAGCGCGGACCTGGCTCTCACATGAGAGCCGGGTCCCTGCTCTAACAGCCCGGAACGGCAGGAGTGCCGATCCGGGCTGTTTAACCCTTTACATGCCGGGCGCAATGGCGCCCGCTGCATGTAAAGTGGTGACAGAGGGAGCGGACTCCCTCTGTCTCCCATCAGCACCCCGAAAATGCGATCGCGGGGTGCTGATGTGCTGGGAAGCTTACCTTGCTTCCGATGAGGGCCCGAGCCTGTCTTCAGTTATTTCCAGCAGGCTGTGCCTCTCTGGCGCAGCCTGCTGGTCAATGTTCGAATAGCATTGCTATTGAAATGCAATGCATTATAGAGATAATGCATTACATTTTAAAAGCAATCAAAATACTGTATATTATAGTCCCCTTGTGGGACTATTAAGTAGTAAAAAAAAATAGAAAAAAAATACACATTTATTAAATAAAAAAAATTCCATAAAATAAAAAAATATGCCTTTTTTTTCATTGAAAATACGCTTTTCAATGAAAAAAATTGCAAAAAGAAAATATCCCCCATATGTTTGGTATTGCCGCGTCCGTAACGACCGGGACTACATAAATATTACATAAATTATCCCCTATGGTGAACGCCATAAAAAATTTAAAATAAAAAAAGACAGAATTTCTAATTTATTCTTAGTTTCCACCGAAAAAAAACGTAATAACAAACGATCAAAAAGCGGCATTTACTTCAAAATCATACCCATGAAAAATACAAGTCGTCTTTCAAAAATCAAGCCCTCACACAATTCCATATAAAAAAATTAAAAAAAGTTATGGGTCTTGTGAAGTGGCAATGCAAAATAATTTTTTGGGTTAATAAAAGGAGTTTTATTGCGAAAAAAAGTAGTAAAACGTAAACAAAATTATAAGTATTTAGTATCACTGTAATCGTACTGACCCAGAGAATAAAGATATTATGTTATTTGCACCGAAAAATGAACGCCAAAAAATGTATAATGTAAAAACGCAGTGGCAGTATTGCTATTTTTCCCCATCTCCCTCCCAGAAAGAGTTAATAAAAGTTAATCAGAAAGTTATGTGTACCCCAAAATGGCGCCATTAAAAACTACAACTTGTCCCGTAAAAAACAAGCCCTCATAAAGCTATATAGACTAAAAAATAAAAAAGTTATAGCTCTTGGAACGAGACCATAAAAAAAGGAAGAAAAACGCTTGGTCATAAAGGCCCAAACAGGCTTGGTCACTAAGGGGTTAATGAACTAAAATGGCTAGAATGGAATGCACTCTTCATGATCTAAATAAAAATAATAATAATAAAAAAATATATATATATATATATATATATACTGTATATATATATATATATTAAATAATAAATAATAAAAAATATATACATATATGTACTATAAATTATATAATATAAAATGAATAATGAATAGAGATGTCATTTTTGTGTCATCAGACATAGGTCAAGTCCAGATTTGCTAAATGTATTTCATTAATCTATTTAATAAATTTATTTTACTATTGGTCTGCCTTGTTCTCCATCCTCCTTTGTATTCAAGACATTTCTTAGATGTATCTAATGTAAGTGCGGTAGCCGATATATTGGCTAATGAATACCCATAACATAACCCCCATTGAATTGTAGATTGCATGTTCTTGCAGACAGGGTTCTCTCCCTTTTGTACTAGTCTGTAACTACTGTAGTTTCTTGTTTATCATATTTGTATTTTTTTTATATTATGTATGTGAAACTACTCTTGATGTAAGCGCCATGGAATTAAATGGGTTGGCGAGAAAAAATATAACATATGACATCACATTCATCATTCACGTGGCCTAGGTGCAGCTCAGTCCCATCCGAGTGCTATCAAATGGACAGCGCTGTGCTTCGTAAGGAGCAAAGAGACTGTGGCACTTACTGGAACATCATGGTCTCCTCAAACAGCCGATTGGCAGGGGTGTCAGGAGTCTGACCCCCACCAATCTCATATTGATGACCTATCCTGAGGATAGGCCATTAATATGTAAATCCAAGAGAACCTTTTTACCTTATGTTATCTGTAGTGTTACATAGGACTGCAGGTACCATCTACTACATTATCTGCACACAGAAAGTTATCACTGTCATCTAGGGTGTTACATAGGACTGCAGGTGACATCTACTACATTATTTGTACTCAGATAACTGGGGTATAGCCTGCCAGATCCATGCTACTGCTAATTCACCATGCCGCCGGAAGTCTGCTCTGGCCCTATTTACTATAATGGGGTGGGACGGAGGTCCGGCCGCAACATGGCAACAAGCCGAGAAACGGCCAGATGAAAAACGCAGCATGTTGTAGTTTTTGTCCAGCCTCCTCTCGGCATGTTTGCCATGCTGCAGCCAAATCTCTGGCCCGCCCCCATTATAGTGAATGGGGTCAGAGCGGACTTCCGGCGGCACAGTGGACTAGCGGTAGCATGGATCCGGCAGGCTATTCTCCCACCAGATCAGCCTGCCGGAAAAGGCTACCGCAAGTGTGAAAGTAGCCTAATCCCTCCATAGTAATTTGCCCCCATATAGTAATTTGTCCACACACTGCCCTCATATATTGGCCCACGTAGTAGTTTTCCCCCACACTGCTACCACGTAGTAGTTTGCCCCCACACTGTCCCCCATGTAGTAATTGTCACCCACTATCCCTTCAGTAATATGTCCTCCTTCCCCAAAACTGACTCACACACACAAAAAAAACTGCTAATACTTACCTGTGTCCAGGCACTCAATCGCAGATGGTATGGGCCTGGATATTGAGGCAAACACGCACATGTCACTGTGCTGCATCCCAGCACAGGCGCACAAGGACATCACCACACCTGCCTGCGCTGGGATTTTACTACAGAATAGGCTTTAAGCCTATGGCGGTGATTGGTGGCAGGGCAGGGAACTAGGCCTTCCCATGCCCCACTGCAGTATGTGGGCATTTGGGTCAGCATTGGGCACCCCAGTGATGCCGAGCCCGGGGCTGCCTACCCAAACGCCTCTATTATAATTCACCATTGCTCCTTTCCTTCTGAGCTTTGCTATGTGGCCATACAGCAGCTTATGTGGTGTTTCTGTATTCAAGAGAAAAGTGGTAACAAATTGTGGGGTGCATTTTTTCCAGTTACCCCATGTAAAAATTAAAAATGTGTTCTTAACCACCTCAGCCCCCATAGCTTAAACAACCTGAAAGACCAGGCCACTTTTTACACTTCTGACCTACACTATTTTCACCGTTTATTGCTCGGACATGCAACTTACCACCCAAATGAATTTTACCTCCTTTTCTTCTCACTAATAGAGCTTTCATTTGGTGGTATTTCATTGCTGCTGACATTTTTACTTTTTTTGTTATTAATCAAAATTTAACGATTTTATTTGCAAAAAAATGACATTTTTCACTTTCAGTTGTAAAATTTTGCAAAAAAAACGAGATCCATATACAAATTTTGCTCTAAATTTATTGTTCTACATGTCTTTGATAAAAAAAAATGTTTGGGTAAAAAAAAAAAAATGGTTTGGGTAAAAGTTATAGCGTTTACAAACTATGGTACAAAAATGTGAATTTCCGCTTTTTGAAGCAGCTCTGACTTTCTGAGCACCTGTCATGTTTCCTGAGGTTCTACAATGCCCAGACAGTACAAACACCCCACAAATGACCCCATTTCGGAAATTAGACACCCTAAGGTATTCACTGATGGGCATAGTGAGTTCATAGAACTTTTTATTTTTTGTCACAAGTTAGTGGAAAATGATGATTTTTTTTTTTTTTTTTCTTACAAAGTCTCATATTCCACTAACTTGTGACAAAAAATAAAAACTTCCATGAACTCACTATGCCCATCAGCGAATACCTTGGGGTGTCTTCTTTCCAAAATGGGGTCACTTGTGGGGTAGTTATACTGCCCTGGCATTCTAGGGGCCCAAATGTGTGGTAAGGAGTTTGAAATCAAATTCTGTAAAAAATGGCTGGTGAATTCCGAAAGGTGCTCTTTGGAATGTGGGCCCCTTTGCCCACCTAGGCTGCAAAAAAGTGTCACACATGTGGTATCTCCGTATTCAGGAGAAGTCGGGGATTGTGTTTTGGGGTGTCATTTTACATATACCCGTGCTGGGTGAGATAAATATCTTGGTCAAATGCCAACTTTGTATAAAAAAATGGGAAAAGTTGTCTTTTGCCAAGATATATATCTCACCCAGCATGGGTATATGTAAAATGACACCCCAAAACACATTCCCCAACTTCTACTGAATACGGAGATACCACATGTGTGACACTTTTTTGCAGCCTAGGTAGGCAAAGGGGCCCACATTCCAAAGAGCACCTTTCGGATTTCACCAGTCATTTTTTACAGAATTTGATTTCAAACTCCTTACCACACATTTGGGCCCCTAGAATGCCAGGGCAGTATAACTACCCCACAAGTGACCCCATTTTGGAAAGAAGACACCCCAAGGTATTCGCTGATGGGCATAGTGAGTTCATGGAAGTTTTTATTTTTTGTCACAAGTTAGTGGAATATGAGACTTTGTAAGAAAAAAAAATAAAAATCATCATTTTCCACTAACTTGTGACAAAAAATAAAAAATTCTAGGAACTCGCCATGCCCCTCACGGAATACCTTGGGGTGTCTTCTTTCCAAAATGGGATCACTTGTGGGGTAGTTATACTGCCCTGGCATTCTAGGGGCCCAAATGTGTGGTAAGGAGTTTGAAATCAAAATGTGTAAAAAATGGCTGGTGAAATCCAAAAGGTGCTCTTTGGAATGTGGGCCCCTTTACCCACCTAGGCTGCAAAAAAGTGTCACACATGTGGTATCTCCGTATTCAGGAGAAATTGGGGAATGTGTTTTGGGGTGTCATTTTACATATACCCATGCTGGGTGAGATAAATATCTTGGTCAAATGCCAACTTTGTATAAAAAAATGGCAAAAAAAATTTTTTGGGCACAAGTTAGCGGAAATGGATTTTTTTTATTTTTTTCTCACAAGGTCTCCCTTTCCGCTAACTTGGGCCAAAAATTTCAATCTTTCATGGACTCAATATGCCCCTCACGGAATACCTTGGGGTGTCTTCTTTCCAAAATGGTGTTATTTGTGGGGTGTTTGTACTGCCCTGGCATTTGAGGGTCTCCACAATCATTACATGTATGCCCAGCATTAGGAGTTTCTGCTATTCTCTTTATATTGAGCATACGGGTGATGATTTTTTTTTTTTTCCGTTCAGCCTCTGGGCTGAAAGAAAAAAATGAACGGCAAAGATTTATTCATTCGCATTGATCAATGTGGATGAAAAAATCTCTGCCAAAAAAAGAAAAAGGAGGGGAAAGGCGTCTGCCAGGACATAGGAGCTCCGCCCAACATCCATACCCACTTAGCTCGTATGCCCTGGCAAACCAGATTTCTCCATTCACATCAATCGATGTGGATGAATAAATCATTGCCGGGATTTTTTTTTTATATATACAAAGTGTTTGCCAAAGTATATGAACACCGCCACCTCCTCAGCTCATATGCCTCGGCAAACGTATCTTTTACTGCAGAGGAGAAATCTCGTCTTGCAGCGCCGCATACACCGACTTGCGTGTAATCTGACAGCAGCGCAATGCTTCTGTCCGAATGCACATCAGTGCTGCAGCTAGTCGATCGGTTGGTCCACCTGGAAGGTAAAAAAAAAAAAGAAAAAAACAGGCCGCAACACAATAATTTTATTAACTTTTGAACATAACATATAAACTTTTTTTTACTTTTTTAACTGAACGTTAACTTTTATACTTACCGGTATTTTTTTTTTTGTTTAGTTTTTTTTACCTTTATAGAACAAACCTCTCCTTCCCCATGGGACAATGTGCAAAGCGCAAATCGCCCAAAGATGTGGCGAAGTACGTTATGCACTTTATCCCAGGTGAAAGGAGAGGTTTGCAGCAGCTGTGAGTAAAAGGGCCCTAATAGCCCTGTGTGCCTGTCCTGTGAGATGCGATCCCTATGCTAAGTGTACCTGTGTGTGGTACTTCCGGAAACACTCTCCAAAGCATAGGGCAGGGTGGTCAGGACAGTCAGGACAGAAATAGCGGGTGTCACGCCTTATTCCACTCCTGCTACAGACACGACATCTTTTTCGGGGTGACGGTTGGGCTGAGGTACCAGGAACGACACTGGGGAAATGTCGCTCGTGTAGACGGCTAACTACACTGGTGGATGGGGCCACGGAACCTCCTGGATAAAGGAGGTTCTCAATGATCTCTTCCTGGAATTTGAGGAAGGATCCTGTTCTCCCAGCCTTACTGTAGAGAACAAAACTATTGTACAGAGCCAATTGAATTAAATATACAGACCCCTTCTTATACCAGCGTCTGGTGCGTCTGGAAACTAAATACGGAGACAACATCTGGTCATTGAAGTCCACCCCTCCCATGAGCAAATTATAGTCGTGGACTGAGAGGGGCTTTTCAATGACACGGGTTGCTCGATCAATTTGGATTGTCGTGTCTGCGTGAATGGAGGAGAGCATGTAAACGTCACGCTTGTCTCTCCATTTCACCGCGAGCAGTTCTTCGTTACACAAGGCAGCCCTCTCCCCCCTTGCAAGACGGGTGGTTACAAGCCGTTGGGGGAAGCCCACGCGTTCTAGAAACAAATGCCTAAAGAGGGCCACACTTGTGTAGAAATTGTCCACATAAAGATGGTACCCCTTGCCGAATAAGGGTGACACCAAGTCCCAGACTGTCTTCCCACTGCTCCCCAGGTAGTCAGGGAAACCGACCGGCTCCAGGGTCTGATCTTTTCCCTCATAGATCCGAAATTTGTGGGTATAGCCTGTGGCCCTTTCACAGAGCTTATACAATTTGACCCCACGCTTGCTTGGGATGTATTGTTTGAAGCCAAGGCGCCTGGTAAAATGTATTAGGGACTTGTCTACGCAGATGTTTTGCTCGGGGGTATACAAATCTGCAAATTTCTGGTTGAAATGGTCTATGAGGGGCCGAATTTTGTGGAGCCGGTCAAAAGCTGGGTGGCCTCTGGGACGGGAGGTGGTGTTGTCGCTAAAGTGCAGGAAACGCAGGATGGTCTCAAAACGTGCCCTGGACATAGCAGCAGAGAACATGGGCATGTGATGAATTGGGTTCGTGGACCAATATGACCGCAATTCATGCTTTTTAGTTAGACCCATGTTGAGGAGAAGGCCCAGAAAAATTTTAAGTTCGGAAACTTGGACTGGTTTCCACCGGAAAGGCTGGGCATAATAGCTTCCCGGGTTGGCGGATATAAATTGTGTGGCATACCAGTTTGTCTCTGCCACGACTAAGTCCAAGAGCTCCGCAGTCAAGAACAGCTCAAAAAATCCCAGGGTCGAACCGATCTGAGCCGTCTCAACCCGAACTCCAGACTGGGCGGTGAAAGGGGGAACTAATGGTGCTGCTGAAGTTGGTGACTGCCAATCAGGGTTTGCCAGCACCTCAGGGATTCTAGGGGCTCTACGGGCCTGTCTGTGCGGTGGCTGCGACGGGGTAACTACTGCACGTGCCACCGTACCAGCTTCAACTGCCCTTCTGGTGCTCGCCACGTCACCATGTTGTACGGCAGTGCTGGTACTAGGTCCAGGGAGGGCTGCGCTGCTGGTGTATGCCTCACCACGTGATCTGGCAGCGCCAGCCCCACTCTGCTGCTCTTGAAGCGGATCCTGCACAACCTGTGGTCTAGCGACACGGGGCCTGGTACGCCTGGTGCTATCAGGGACCTCCACCTCCTCGTCCGAACTTTGGGTCAGAGAGCCACTGCTTTCTACAGGTTCATATTCTGACCCGCTAGATTCGTCAGATGAGGGTTCCCATTCCTCATCCGACTGGGTCAGAATCCTGTAGGCCTCTTCAGAAGAATACCCCCTGTTTGACATTTTGGACTACTAAATTTAGGGGTATTCCCTGAGACTACCCAAGAAAAAAAGTAAGCCTGTCTTACAAAGGGGAGGCTAGCGAAGTACCGGAGGCCGCTGCGGTTGATAAAAAATATCAAAACTGATTTTTTTTATCGCCGCAGTGCTTGTAAAGTGAATGTGCAGTGATCAAAAAAAATTTATTTTTTGTCACTGCGGTGGGGCGGGCGTGGGTGAACGCACGTGTGGGCGACCGATCAGGCCTGATCGGGCAAACACTGCGTTTTGGGTGGAGGGTGAGCCAAGGTGACACTAATACTATTATAGATCTGACCGTGATCAGTTTTGATCACTTACAGATACTATAAAAGTACAAATGCTGATTAGCAATACGCTAAACAGCGAATAAGTGACTGCGGTGCGGTGAGCTGGGCGCTAACTGATCCCTAAACTACCTAACCAAGGGGCCTAAACTATCCTTAAAACCTAACAGTCAATACCAGTGAAAAAAAAAAGTGACAGTTTACACTGATCACTTTTTTCCTTTCACTAGGTGATTGACAGGGGCGATCAAAGGGTTAATTGGGGTGCAGGGGGTGATCTGGGGCTAAGGTGTAGTGTTGGTGCTACTCACTGTGAAAGTCTGCTCCTCTGCTGGATCCAACCGACGAAAAGGACCAGCAGAGGAGCAGACAAGCCATATAACAGATCATATTTACTAATATGATCTGTTATATGACTTGTGATTGGATTTTTTGAAAATCGCCAGCCTGCCAGCCAATGATCATTGCTGGCAGGCTGGTGACGAACTTGTCCTTTAACTTTTGCTGGCCCGCGATGCGCATGCGCGGGCCGGCTTTGAGCGAAATCTCGCGTCTCGCGAGATGACGCGTATATGCGTGACTCTGCGCAGCGCTGCCACCTCCGGAACGCGAATCTGCGTTAGGCGGTCCGGAGGTGGTTAAAGGAACATTTTCTTTAAAATATGTAATTTTTCATTTTCACGAACGAATGTTTTTGAATTTTATGAAAGGCCTGTTGGACCAAAATTCTCACTGCACTCTTTAAAAAATTCCTTGAGGGGTGTAGTTTCCAAAATTAAGTCACTTTTTGGGGGTTTCCACTATAGGGGTACCTTAGGGTGTCATGCAACATGACACCTGAAAATTATTCCAGTGAAATCTGACTTTCAAAAGTCATATTGTGTACCTTCTGAGTTTTGCTGTGTGCCCACACAACAGTTAATGACCACATATAGGGTGTTGCCGTATTCAGGACAAAATGGGTAAAAAATTGTGGGGTGCATTTTCCCCTGTGGCCCTTGTGAAAAAAAAATGTGGGCCTTAAGCGACACTTTCTTGTTAAATATGTAATTTTCCCCCCATCAAAACAACCCTCCCCTTGCAATGCGTCCCCCCCCCCCCGTCACAAGACTGAGTGGATGGAGGGCAGAAAGAGCCCTAAGAATTCCATTCTCCCCAGACTCTAGTCCATTTCATCTCAGTATTTCTCTGCTTATGCAAGATATGTTCATATCTCCTGTTCATATTCACAAGATTTAACCATGTATTCATATTTGGGACATTTCGCGAGAACCAAAAACGTGCTATCAGGAGTCTTGCCAAGAACATTATCTTAATCAGGAGATTTTTTTGTATTTCTGACCGCCCACCTTAGAAAGATCATTCAGTACCCAACATTCAACCGGGAATGGAATCCGCACTTTCAGTTCACATGTAATGAATTTATGAATTGCAACCCAGTATTGTTTCAGCTCTACACAGGACCAAAACATATGCAAATAGTTCGCCTCGGGTGCATCACATCTTGGACAATTGGAAGTGTTCCTTAAACCACATCTATTAAGCCAAACAGGTGTAATATAGACTCTGTGTAGAATATTAAACTGAACTAAAACGTGATTAAAATGATAAGAAACCAATTTTAAATACAGGATTACATTCTCCCGGTCATCAAGATGAATCATGCCTGGCCTTCTGACTGGGAGAACGTATATCTCCAAATCATGTTACAAGTAAAGCTTTATAAAGTTGAGAAATCTTAACTTTTTGCCCCAAATTCCCTATCAATTCATCAAATTGTGTAGAAGTATCTACAGTATTTCAAACCAAACTTTTTTTTAACACTCAAAAGTGCCAATCTTAACTGAAAATACCTAAACCAAGATAAATTCCGTAACTTTTCTCTTTTTACTAACTCTGTGAATGGAAATATATTCCCATTACACACTACCTGTGCCAGCTAAGAAATATTATTTTTTTGTTTCTATCCAGAGGGTACCCCAAAAAAACGCTACACCTAGCATACAACCGGGCAAAAAAGAGTAATAGAACTACCCTACTTTCAAGTAATACACAACAAACAGAAAATAATAAAGTGGTACGTTGCATAGGAAACTTTGATGGACAACATGAGAGGATACGCCAAATACTGAGACGCCATTGGCATATATAACTTGCAGATGAGGAATTGAAAGAGATAATTTCCCCAAACCCAGCCGTTACATATAGGAGAGGACAGAATATTAAAGATAAGATAGTCCATAGTCACTTTACATATGCTGATAAACAATCAAAACCTACCTGGCTGAGCAATCAGGGATCCTATCCGTGCGGCGACTGTATATTCTGTAAAAAGATGACACCCAAAAAGGAATTTGTGAATCCTGTAGACAATAAAAAGTATCAGATTAAAGAATACATAAACTGCAAATCCATGGGAGTAATATATGCCATCCAATGTGATTGCCCCAAAATATACGTGGGCAAAACGACACAAGAACTGAGGAGGCGCATCTCCAAACACCTCAGTACTATAAATACAATAGGTGATACACCTCTCTCAAGACATATACAGGCCATACATAAAGGAAACACCTAGACCCTAAAAGTATGGGGTATTCAAAAATTGAAGCTTGGCCCGAGAATGGGCAATCTGGACAAAAGATTACAACAAGAGGAAACCAGATGGATATACCGTCTTGGTAGCCTGGCTCCACACGGGCTAAAAGAAGGCTTCACATTTGCATCATTCCTCTGAAAGAGATTCCTGAAACAAAATAATAAATTACAACAAACCTACGGGAAATAGTCTATTAAACTGAATATTAAAATCAAGCAGGAAGTGGGCGGTATACCAGCTTTGAAATATAGCCAAAACAAACCAGCTACATCCCCATATGTCAATTATGTCATAACACCATTAGTCAACACGTAAAGGGAGCTATAATCCTCCCCCCCCCTCCCTCACCCTCCACCTTGGGTAGAGGAAAGTATAAGTAAATGAAATAAATAAAATAAATAAAATAAATAAAATAAATAAAATAAATAAAACAATATACAAAAACGACATGATAGGGTACCTAACTAATACTTACCCATGCAATATAGCAGGGTGAGAGGCACTTTTGAGAGGTGACACTAGGACAATCTGTAAAATAGATAAAAACATATGAGGTTAGAGCTGGGAAGTAAAATATGGCAATGCAACTTTAAAATCTTAGCTAGTAAAACTGTAAAATAAGTCACAAACATTAATATTATACATTTATGCGCAATAAGGACTAAGCCATTGCACGGCTAGTTCCATAGTCATGTAAGGTAATATTAATAAAAGGTGAAATCTGTCCTAAGACCGAGAAACAATAGAAGAACTGTATCTGATATCCGTAGCCTAAGTACAAGAAAACTGGTGATTTAGACATCCGGAAAAAAAATCACCACGTAATAGGAACACACTACCTAATACCCAATATGTGCAATGCGAGAATGGATAATTGATCCAGTTCTAAGATGATATGCATGCGTAGAGAAGTGGCGAGACAGTATCATATCAATAGGCCCAAGGCATGCGCATATCAAATCGCAAATCATAAGATGTCTTAATCCCAGTAACAACTGTAAGACTGCGCGCATGCGTAAAATAGTGGGAAGCGGAATGAGCGCAGGACAGGTATACTATATATGAAGGCTCCGGACATGCGTGGATCAAGTCGCAAGTCCCGATAATCATAAAGTCCCGGCGCATGCGCAGTAGGTTGGAGATGGCTGAAAATGCCAGAGAATGCACGCAGGTGCAGTCTGAGCGGTCAATCATCTTGAATCCCAACACCTAGCACAGGCGCAGCAGCCTAAGTAGATTAGGCTGCAGACAGAAGCATCGGAACATGCGCATTATAATCCGATATGCCAAACGATGGAATTAAATCCTGAAGGCTCCGACTATGTACATAACAAGTGGCAAAGCCTCTAGAATTATAAAGTCCTGGCGCATGCGCAGTAGGTTGGAAACGGCTGGCAAATATGTCAAAGACTGCACGCAGGCGCAGTCTGAGCGGATAAGTATCCTGAACTCTAACACCTAGCGCATGCGCAGTAGACTGAAAGGATCTGGCTGCAGACAGAAGTATCCAGACATGCGCAGTGAAACCCGAGATGCAAGATGACGGAACAAAGTCCTGATACATGCGCAATGCCTAGCCGATCAGCGATTGGATGGAGGTACCGTAGGAGGTACTATCAGGTAAGACCTAGAAAAAAGGCGATCACCGATAGGCTAAGGAACCCACTTAGCAACAATAGTGACACACATTAGATATTGCCATTATGACGCTGGGAGGGAGGTTTTAAAAGGTCCGGTCCCGCCCCATTCACGAGCAAACTGCCCAAACCCCTGAAGACGCCAACAGCTTTGGCGAAACATGTCGGGGGGCAGCGTGTGATCTTGGTGTATTTTAACCAGCTACCGTCCGCATGATAGCCACTATAGAACAGTACTGAGTGATTAGTAGTGATGAGCGACAGGTGCCATATTCGATTTCGACGAAATTCGCGAATATTCGATAGAATATTCATTTTATATTAGTCGAAATCAAATATTCGTCATTATTCTTGTTATCGCGATTAATATGCGATTTAAATAATCGCGTATTGCGATTTTAACTTAAAGGCTACTCTCCTATTGAAATAGCAATGCGATTAATTCAAGTTATAATAATCGAATTTCGATTTTAACTTAGCACTGCTATATTCCATATTCGTTAATTCTAGCTTAATATGGAATATAGCAGTGCTAAGTTAAAATCGAAATTCGATTATTATAACTTGAATTTTTTTTTTTTTATTGTTATATTTTTTTCTTTCCCACTTCCCTAAAATTGTTCTTACCTGTGCTTTGGATTCCTGGCTTCCTGGCTGCTCCAGTCAGTGCCCGTTGCCGCTTCTGCCGACTTCCGTGCTCATGGAGCGTCCCCATCACCATGGGAACGTCTCCATATACTAGAATGTACTGTCGGATTTGAGAATTACGTGAAAAATCGCAATTCGATTATTTCAAGTTATAATAATCGAATTTCGATTTTAACTTAGCACTGCTATATTTAATTCTAGCCTAATATGAAATATAGCAGTGCTAAGTTAAAATCGAAATTCGATTATTATAACTTGAAATAATCGAATTGCGATTTCAACTTGGACCTGGTTTACTATGGTTGGCTTGGTAGAATTAGCGAATATGAACGAATGTATTCGTCATATTCCACAAAACGAATATAACGAATGTATTCGTCATATTCCACAAAACGAAGATAACGAAGTATTCTGCATCTTCGTTTTAGCTACCTATTCGTCAACTTCGCTAATTCTAGCAATCATATAGGAAAGTTTACTATAGAGACAGCTAAGTTAATTCGCTATGCGATTATATGACTGCTTTTAAAAAAAAAAAAAATTGAATAATTATAATACCTGATAATTATTATAATTATTCTATTTATAAAAAAAGCAAAGTAATATAATCACATAGCGAATTAAACTTAGCTGTCTCTATAGTAAACTTTCCTATATGATTGCTAGAATTAGCGAAGTTGACGAATAGTAGCTAAAACGAAGATGCAGAATACTTCGTTATCTTCCTTTTGTGGAATATGACGAATACATTCGTCATATTCGCTAATTCTAATTCTCAAATCCGACAGTACATTCTAGTATATGGAGACGTTCCATGAGCACGGAAGTGGGCAGAAGCGGCAACGGGCACTGACTGGAGCAGCCAGGAAGCCAGGAATCCAAAGGACAGGTAAGAACAACTTTAGGGAAGTGGGAAAGAAAAAAATATAACAATAAAAAAAAATAAAAAAAAGAATATTCGAAATATCGAATTTATATCACTATATTAAAAATATTCGCGAATTAGCGAAGTGCCGATATTCGCGAAAAAAATTTGATATTCGAATATTCGCGCTCAACACTAGTGATTAGGTGCAAGCAGGGGACTCCTATCCTAGCCTGCTCAGCAGGAGCGCACTGTGAGATAACAGTACGGCTATCATACGTCATGAGTGGAATGCATGACTAATAAAGAGCATACAAGGCAGGAATAAGTGTGAGCCCTGCTAATAGCACCATAGCTGGTAATAGCGATATATAATAATATTGCAGACGGAGCTGATAATTTTAGAGTGTCAGTTATAGGTAGAAAGTTTTTAGAGACAAGTAATAAACGTTATATTTTATACTAAATTTATTAGTAACATATGTAAACCCAGGGACAATTTTGGTCCTAGTGACCTATTGTAAATAATTGGAGTATTGTGTCCCAACATATGTTAATAGACGTTTCCAAAATGAAGTCACTTTTTGGGGGTTTCCACTATAGGGGTACCTTAGGGTGTCATGCAACATGACACCTGAAAATTATTCCAGTGAAATCTGACTTTCAAAAGTCATATTGTGTACCTTCTGAGTTTGCTGTGTGCCCACACAACAGTTAATGGACCACATATAGGGTGTTGCCGTATTCAGGACAAAATGGGTAACAAATTGTGGGCTGCATTTTCCCCTGTTGCCCCTTGGTGAAAAAAAAATGGGCCTAAAGCGACACTTTCTTGTTAAATATGTAATTTTCCCCCCGTCAAAACAACCCCCCCTTGCAATGTGTCCCCCCCCCCCCCCCCCGTCACAAGACTGAGTGGATTGAGGCAGAAAGAGCCCTAAGAAATCCATTCTCCCCAGACTCTAGTCCATTTCATCGCAGTATTTCTTTGCTTATGCAAGATATGTTCATATCTCCTGTTCATATTCACAAGATTTAACCATGTATTCATATTTGGGACATTTCGCGAGAACCAAAAACGTGCTATCAGGAGTCTTGCCAAGAACATTATCTTAATCAGGAGATTTTTTGTATTTCTGACCGCCCACCTTAGAAAGATCACTCAGTACCTAACATTCAACCGGGAATGGAATCCGCACTTTCAGTTCACATGTAATGAATTTATGAATTGCAACCCAGTATTGTTTCAGCTCTACACAGGACCAAAACATATGCAAATAGTCCGCCTCGGGTGCATCACATCTTGGACAATTGGAAGTGTTCCTTAAACCGACATCTATTAAGCCAAACAGGTGTAATATAGACTCTGTGGTAGAATATTAAACTGAACTAAAACGTGATTAAAATGATAAGAAACCAATTTTAAATCCAGGATTACATTCTCCCGGTCATCAGATGAATCGTTCGGGCAATCCTTTTGCCTGCCTTCTGACTGGGAGAACGTATATCTCCAAATCATGTTACAAGTAAAGCTTTATAAAGTTGAGAAATCTTAACTTTTTGCCCCAAATTCCCTATCAATTCATCAAATTGTGTAGAAGTATCTATGGTATTTCAAACCAAACTTTTTTTTAACACTCAAAAGTGCCGATCTTAACTGAAAATACCTAAACCAAGATAAATTCCGTAACTTTTCTCTTTGTACTAACTCTGTGAATGAAAATATATCCCCATTACACACTACCTGTGCCAGCTAAGAAATATTATTTTTTTGCCAATACTGATTCCGTGCCAGTTCATCTAAAACTTGTAAATGATGATTATACCATAAAGGGGGTGTACCTAAGTGAACCCTTTTACTCCATAACCAGTGTCTAATAGAAAAACCACAACTTCATAAATAAGTTCCTAGCGGATTTAAAATCTTTGTGAGAATTGAACAATTGACTGGATTCCAAAAAAGTAAAAAAAATCATCATATGGAGATCTCCTCAAGAGAGATCTACAAAGGGGAATATTATTCCATTTACTAAAAAAAACTGAACTGTGAGGCTATAAAATAGCGCCTGAAGCAGGTGAGGTTAACCCCTCCCCTCTCCAACGGCTTATGCAAATGCTCTACTTTGAGTCTTACACGTTTTCTCCCCCATAATAGATCATTAATAATTATCTCAATTAATTTAAAAGAAACTGTCTCCAATCTATACTGGGGAGTTCCTGAGAATATGAAGTAACTGGAGCAAAATCACTATCTTCACTAGAGATATTCTATTAGCTTTCGATAGAGGAAGGCGGAGCCATATGGTTATTTTGGACCTTAACTTATAGAATCAGAGATCTTATTTTGGACCTTAACTTAAGAATCAGAGATCTTCAAGGTACTCATAGGACCCTCATTGGGGAGTTCAGGTTTATCTAAAGGCATAAGCGTGGTTTTACACCAATTTATATCTAGACCCGAAATTTCCCCAAAAGAGTTAACCATTTGGATGATTTTTGGCAAAGTAGAGTTTGTCTGTTGTACATAAAATAAGATATTATCCGCGTATAGAGAAATACGGTCCTCCATTCCTGATACCCCAAACCCTAGGATCCGAGGGTCTTGTCTAACCCTGGTGGCAAGAGGCTCAATATAAATATCAAATAAAATGGAGGAGAGTGGACATGGACATCCCTGATGAGTGCCTCTATTCATAGGAATACTTCTTGTAAGGGACCCATTTATATTGAGTCTTGCAGTAGGAGATCTGTAAAGAAATCATACTAATAAACCTGGGGCCAAATCTCATCTTCTGCTGAACTCTCCAAAGGAACCCCCACTCCACCCTGTCGAAGGCCTTAGAGGCATCTAAGGACAGGATGGACCGAGAGACCCCCCGGGTGCCTGTAAATTAGCAAAAAGGCAGTGTAAATTATAATGGGTCCCTTTTTAGGAATGAGAAGCCATTTTGGTCTGGATGTATAATTAATGTCATAACCTTGCCTTGTAGCCAGGATTTTTGAAAAGAGCTTAACATCAGTGTTAAGAAGAGAAATGGGTCTATATGACCCCAAATCAAGAGGATCTTTCACCTTAAGGCTCCATTCACACGTCCGCAATGTGTTTTGCGGATACACGGAGACACGGATCCGCAAAACACGGAAAGCGGCAATGTGTGTTCCGCATTTTGCGGACCGCACATTGCCGACATAATAGAATATGCCTGTTCTTGTCCGCAATTGCGGACAAGAACAGGCATATTCTATTATGTTGCGGAAACGGAAGCACGGATGCGGAAGTGCGGATCCGCAAATGAGATGCGGACAGCACATTCCGTCCCATAGAGAAGGAATGGGTCCGCACCCTTTCTGCAAAATGCGGAAAGGATGCGGACACATTTTTGCGGACGTGTGAATGGAGCCTAAATATGACTATTATAACAGCTTCTGTCATTGATTTTGGGAAGGGCTCCCTCTATTAAATCAGAAAATACCCACAACAAACAGGGAAGGACAACCTCCCTATACTTGCGATAAAACTCATATGGGAGTCCATCCGATCCAGGAGAGGAGTTGCCTATGCAGACCTTGATTGCATCCTTTCTCTCTTGAAGGCAGAATTCCATCTCAAGAGATTCTTTTTGATTATCTGTGAGAACTGGAACAGAGATGGAGTCCAGATATGAGTCAATCACATCCCCTGAGAGGGCACTTTCTGATTTATACATTGCTCAAAAAAATAAAGGGAACACTTAAACAACACAATGTAACTCCAAGTCAATCACACTTCTGTGAAATCAAACTGTCCACTTAGGAAGCAACACTGAGTGACAATCAATTTCACATGCTGTTGTGCGAATGGGATAGAAAACAGGTGGAAATTATAGGCAATTAGCAAGACACCCCCAATAAATGAGTGGTTCTACAGGTGGTGACAACAGACCACTTCTCAGTTCCTATGCTTCCTGGCTGATGTTTTGGTCACTTTTGAATGCTGGCGGTGCTTTCACTCTAGTGGTAGCATGAGACGGAGTCTACAACCCACACAAGTGGCTCAGGTAGTGCAGCTTATCCAGGATGGCACATCAATGCGAGCTGTGGCAAGAAGGTTTGCTGTGTCTGTCAGCATAGTGTCCAGAGCATGGAGGCGCTACCAGGAGACAGGCCAGTACATCAGGAGACGTGGAGGAGGCCATAGGAGGGCAACAACCCAGCAGCAGGACCGCTACCTCCACCTTTGTGCAAGGAGGAACAGGAGGAGCACTGCCAGAGCCCTGCAAAATGACCTCCAGCAGGCCACAAATGTGCATGTGTCTGCTCAAACGGTCAGAAACAGACTCCATGAGGGTGATATGAGGGCCCGACGTCCATAGGTGGGGGTTGTGCTTACAGCACAACACCGTGCAGGACGTTTGGCATTTGCCAGAGATCACCAAGATTGGCAAATTCGCCACTGGTGCCCTGTGCTCTTCACAGATGAAAGCAGGTTCACACTGAGCACATGTGACAGACGTGACAGAGTCTGGAGACGCCGTGGAGAACGTTGTGCTGCCTGCAACATCCTCCAGCATGACTGGTTTGGCATTGGGTCAGTAATGGTGTGGGGTGGCATTTCTTTGGAGGGCCGCACAGCCCTCCATGTGCTCGCCAGAGGTAGCCTGACTGCCATTAGGTACCGAGATGAGATCCTCAGACCCCTTTTTAGACCATATGTTGGTTCGGTTGACCCTGGGTTCTTCCTAATAAAAGACAATGCTAGACCTCATGTGGCTGGAGTGTGTCAGCAGTTCCTGCAAGATGAAGGGATTGATGCTATGGACTGGCCCGCCTGTTCCCCAGACCTTAATCCAATTGAGCACATCCGGGACATCATGTCTCGCTCTATCCACCAACGTCACATTGCACCACAGACTGTCCAGGAGTTGGCAGATGCTTTAGTCAAGGTCTGGGAGGAGATCCCTCAGGAGACCGTTTGCCACCTCTTCAGGAGCATGCACAGGCGTTGTAGGGAGGTCATACAGGCACGTGGAGGCCACACACACTACTGAGCCTCATTTTGACTTGTTTTAAGGACATTACATCAAAGTTGGATCAGCCTGTAGTGTGTTTTTCCACTTTAATTTTGAGTGTGACTCCAAATCCAGACCTCCATGGGTTGAAAAATTTGATTTCCATTTTTTAATTTTTGTGTGATTTTGTTGTCAGCACATTCAACTATGTAAAGAACAAAGTATTTCAGAAGAATATTTAATTAACTCAGATCTAGGATGTGTTATTTTTGTGTTCGCTTTATTTTTTTGAGCAGTGTATAATTCAAAACAGCACTTCGGAAATATTTCCCTTATACCCTCCTGATCTTCAATGATAGTACCATCAGGGGCACAGACACTACGAATCTCTTTCTTTGGATCCTGGTTAGATATTACCCTGGCCAGCATCTTCCCGACTCAGAGAAATATTTCTGTCCTCTAAAGCAGTGTTTCCTAACCAGTGTGCCTCCAGCTGTTGCAAAACTACAACTCCCAGCATGCCCAGATAGCCTTTCACTGTGCGGGCACACTGGTTGGGAAACACTGCTCTAAAGAATAGCCTCTGTTGAGCCTTATCCAGAAGAAAGTCAGAAAAAGCCTGACTTGTCCTCTGCACAGCATCCCTACTTTCCTCTGTTTTACTCTTGGTAAAGCTAGCCTTTCTGGCAGCAGCTGCTTCCTCCAGCTCTTTCTCCCTTATAGCATAACATTTTCTCAAATTTGAGATATTACGGTACTAATGAAAACCCCCCTCATAAAAGCTTTAAAAGCATCCCACACAAAGTAGGATTTTGCTGAGGCATAATTCCTGTCCCAAAAAGAAGTAATCTCATTTTCTATCAGGTCATGATTGTCTATTAATAATAACCAATGGGGGTTCAGTCTAAATGAAGGTTTCACTTTAAGGTCATTTCCAGCCATACATAACTCCAACTAAGAAGGTACATGGTCTGATAGAGACCTGGCCTCATATTTCATCCGTTTAATACAGTTCAAATAGCCTTTATCAGGGCCAGATCTATTATAGACATGGAGCTTTCAGATTTACTAACATAGGAATAGGCTCTTTTTCCTTTACATAAATATGCCCATACATCCACAAACCCTGATTCCTGGCAAAACTGAGCCAACGGGGACCGTTGAACCTGGATATAAATCCTTCCTCCCGTAGATATCCTATCCAACTCTTTATTAATGACACAATTAAAATCCCCATTCACTATAGCCGGACAATCCAGCCACTGATCCACAAAGGCCATCAAACAGTTAAGTACATGAGTAGAGAAGGGAGGAGGAATCTAAATAAAGGATTTAGGAGATTAAGGGGTATTAGGGAGAAAAAGATAATAATAATGATAATTTTACTGGAAATGATGATTGTAATTGTTGGAACTTTCAATAAAAATTTGCAAAACAAAATAAAATTAAATTTTCCATTTTCACTGCCAAGTATTTCTAAATTCTATGATACGCCTGTTTGCCCCAAATACTCAATGCATCTTTTGAAAAATTTCTTGGGGGTGTAAGTTCCAAAATGTGGTCACATTTTAGGGGCTTCAAATCTGCCCATAAAATTCTAAGCTTTCTAACATTTAAAAAAAATAACATGACATTTACGAAATTATGCCAACATAAAGTAGACATATGGGGATTGGTAAGAAATAATGATTTTATGAGGTGTCACTATCCGTCTTTAAGGCAGAGAAATTCAAACTGCAAATTTTCCGTAAATTTGGGATTTTTTCCTATAAATAAAGGTAAAACATATTGACTCAAATGTACCATTAATATGAAGTACAATGTCTCATTAGAAAATATTCATTGAATGGCTTGGATAAGTAAAACCATTCCAGAGTTACTACCACATAAAGTGACTCAAGTCAGATTTGCAAAATTCAGCCTGGGACTTAAAGGGAACCTGTCACCAGTTTTATGGTGTCCTAACTAAGGGCAACATAAATAAGTGATTGATTCTCTTAGCACAATGCTGGGTCACTTTCTTTAATTTACCCAGTCAATCTGCCAACATCTTGTATTGAAAAGCTTCAGCTGATAATGATGAGTCATGAATATTCATGAGCTCCTTACTCTCCCCGCCTACCTGCTGCTGAATGACAGTTTGTTTCCATAGGCATCAGCAGCAGGTGGGCAGGGGAGTGGCAATAGCTCTGAATTAAATATACGTTGGACTCAATAACATCACGCTGGACTCCAATCAGCTCATTAGCATGCGGCATCTTTGTGTGTATATTATGAGGTAACCATCTGTCACGCCAGTAAGTGAATACATCTAAGGTACTTTTTAGTAGTTAATGATTGTATATAATTAGTTAGATTATAATCAAATATCCACGTGACAGGTTCCCTTTAAAGGGCTTGTCCGAGTTATTTTTTTGTTCTTTCTATGTTTCTAACTAGGCAAATGTAACAGCTTTGCAATTAACTCACTTTATCTCCAGTGGCTGGTTTCTCAGATTTCACTGAGGGTCACAAACCTGTGATGTCAGCTTCTCTCCCTGCTCTGATAATGTTGGTGCACAAGCCTGAGAGATCTGTACATGAGATGTCACTGTGCTGGCCACGCCCCCCTGCACTGCCGGCTGCTGCTTATTGCTCTCTCCCAGGATTCTTAACCCCTTCAGCTGCACAGACTCAGGGTTGAAGTGTTTACTGTGTAGCTGCAGGCATGCTGGGCACAGGAGCTGAAAGAGAAGTTCTGCAGACCATTGCAAATAGGGGGAAGATCCTGTGTGTATCAACAGTGTCATTGTACAGCTGGGACTTGTAGTCCTACACATACAACATGCTGCAGAGTCTCCCAGCAGGTAGGCATGTCACTCAGTGAAGCACTTGTATTCACTCCCTTAGCAGTGCAGGGGGAGGGGCACAGATTGTTGTTTTTGCAAGTAAACAAAGGGCCAGAAGAGAACCAGGGAAATTAGGAAATAGATATTTTTTTGCCTAAAACTTGCTTAGCTTAGGTATATATCGCTGACCATCAGATTTACAGTGGTATATTTTTTTTTTCATAACTTGGACAACCCCTTTAAGGTGAAAAGTGGCTCGGTACTGAAGGGGTTAATGGCACTTTTAACCTCCTGCCGTCACACTAACGCCGAAAGGCGTCAGTGTGGCGGCACTCTCAATGACGTGAGACACGAGATTTGGCGCGAGCGCATGCGCGCGAGTTCACAGCGGCGTGCTGCTCGGAAGTTATACTAAAGCCTGCCAGCACTGATCATTCGCTTGCAGGCTGTAGATGTTAAAAAAAATTGCATCAGAAAGGTATATTAGGCGCTGTTTTGTTAACAGCGTCTGATATACCTGCTACCTGGTCCTCTGGTGGTCCCTTTTGCTTGGATCGACCACCAGAGGACACAGGCAGCTCTGTAAGTAGCACCAAGCACCACACTACACTACACCCCCCATGTCACTTATTAACCCCTTATTAACCCCTGATCACCCCATATAGACTTCCTGATCACCCCCCTGTCACCCCCCTGTCATTGATTACCCCCCTGTAAGGCTCCATTCAGACGTCCGTATGTGTTTTGCGGATCCACGGATCCGCAGATCCGCGAAACAAGGACACCGGCAATGTGCTTTCCGCATTTTGCGGATCCGCACATTGCCAGAACTATATAGAAAATGCCTTTTCTTGTCCGCAATTGCGGACAAGAATAGGACATGTTCTATATTTTTGCAGAACGGAAGTGCGGACCCGGAAGTGCAGATCCGCAATTCCGGATCCGAGCGGGACAAAGTCTTTCCCCATAGAAATGAATGGGTCCGCAATTCCGTTCCGCAAAATGCGGAACAGAATTGCGGACGTGTGAATGGGGCCTAAGGGTCCCTTATCACCGCCAGTTAGTTAGCTACTTGTTAGGTAGTTAGCGCCCACCGCAGTCACTGATTAGTCGCTGATTAGCGTCATCGCTGTCGCTAATCAGCACTAGTACTATATAGTATCTGTAAGTGATCAAGACTGATCGCAATCAGATCTATATCAGTACATTAGGGTCACCTTAGGCTCTTCAAAAAACGAAGTGTTCTCCCGATCAGGCCTGATCTTGTGCGCACACTTGCGTTCAGTCCGCCCCACCTCAGTAACAAAATATTTTTTTTTCTGATCACTGCAAAAACACCGTAAAATCGCTGCGGCACTATAAAGATCACTTTTGAGGGGCATGGCGAGTTCATAGAAGTTTTTTTTTTTTTGCCACAAGTTAGCGGAAATTTATTTATTTTTTTAATTTTTTTTTTTTCTTACAAAGTCTCATATTCCACTAACTTGTGACAAACAATAAAATCTTACATGAACTCACCATACCCCTCACGGAATCCAAATGCGTAAAAATTCCCTGTGAAATCCTAAAGGTACTCATTGGAATTTGGGCCCCTTTGCGCATCTTGGCTACAAAAAAGTGTCACACATGTGGTATCGCCGTACTCATAAGAAGTAGGGCAATGTGTTTTGGGGTGTATTTTTACATATACCCATGCTGGGTGAGAGAAATATCTCTGTAAATCGACAACGTTGTATAAAAAAATGGAAAAAGTTGTCATTTACAGAGATATTTCTCTCACCCCAAAACACATTGCTCTACTTCTCCTTAATACGGCAATACCACGTGTGACACTTTTTTGCAGCCTACGTGCGTAAAGGGGCCCAAATTCCAATGAGTACCTTTAAGGAGGGCATTTTTAGACATTTGGATTCCAGACTTCTTCTCACACATTAGGGCCCCTAAAATGCCAGGGCAGTATAAATACCCCACAAGTGACCCCATTTTGGAAAGAAGACACCCCAAGGTATTCCATGAGGGGCATGGCGAGTTCATGTAAAATGTAATTTTTTGTCACAAGTTAGTGGAATATGAGTCTTTGTAAGAAAAAAATAATAATTTTCCGCTAACTTGTGCCAAAAAGAAAAACTTCTATGAACTCGCAATGCCCCTCACGGAATACCTTGGGGTGTCTTCTTTCCAAAATGGGGTCACTTGTGGGGTATTTATACTGCCCTGGAATTTTAGGGGACCTAAAGCGTGAGAAGTAGTTTGGAATTCAAATGCGTAAAAATGCCCTGTGAAATCCTAAAGGTACTCATTGGAATTTGGGCCCCTTTGTGCACCTAGGCTGCAGAAAAGTGTCACACATGTGGTATCGCCGTACTCAGAAGAAGTAGGGCAATGTGTTTTGGGGTGTATTTTTACATATACCCGTACTGTGTGTGAGAAATATCTCTGTAAATGACAACTTTAAAAATAATTATACAAAGTTGTCAATTTACAGAGATATTTCTCTCACCCAGCATGGGTATATGTCAAAATACACCCCAAAACACATTGCCCTACTTCTTCTGAGTACGGTAATACCACATGTGTGACACTTTTTTGCAGCCTAGGTGCGTAAAGGGGCCGAAAGTCCAATGAGTACCTTTAGGCTTTACAGGGTTGCTCACAATTTAGCCCCGCCCAAAATGCCAGAACAGTAAACACACTCCACAAATGACCACATTTTGGAAAGTGAATACCTTGGGGCATAGTGAGTCCATGGGAGATTTTTTATTTTTTTGCCAGAAGTTAGCAGAAATGGAAACTTTATTATTATTTTTTTTTCCTCAGAAAGTGTCATTTTCCGCTAACTTGTGAAAATAAATTAAATCATACATGAACTCACCATGCCCCTCCGCGAATACTTTGGGGTGTCTTCTTTCTAAAATGGGGTCATTTAGGGGGGTATTTATACTATCCTGGCATTCTAGCACCTCAAGAAACATGACAGGTGCTCAGAAAGTCAGAGCTGCTTCAAAATGCGGAAATTCAAATTTTTGTACCATAGTTTGTAAATGCTATAACTTTTGCGCAAACCAATAAATATACACTTATAGAGGAAGATGTTCTAAGTTTGCTGTCTAAGGTGAAGACAAATAAGTCACAGGGGCCTGATGAGATACACCCCAAATTATTAAAAGAGCTTAGTGGTGAGCTGGCAAAACCGTTAACAGATTTATTTAACCAATCATTAGTAACAGGAGTCGTCCCGGAAGATTGGAAATTGGCAAATGTCGTGCCCATTCACAAGAAAGGTAGTAGGGAGGAATCGAGCAACTATAGACCAGTGAGTCTGACATCAATAGTAGGCAAATTAATGGAAACCCTATTAAAGGATAGGATTGTGGAACATCTAAAATCCCATGGATTGCAAGATGAAAAACAACATGGGTTTACTTCAGGGAGATCATGTCAAACAAATCTTATAGATTTTTTTGACTGGGTGAATAAAATAATAGACGGTGGAGGTGCAGTAGACATCGCATATCTAGATTTTAGTAAGGCTTTTGACACTGTCCCACATAGAAGACTTATCAAAAAACTGCAGTCATTGAGCATGGACTCCCATATTGTTGAGTGGATTAGGCAGTGGCTGAGTGACAGACAACAGAGGGTTGTAGTCAATGGAGAACATTCAAAACAAGGTCATGTTACCAGTGGGGTTCCACAGGGATCTGTACTGGGACCGATTTTGTTTAATATCTTCATAAGTGATATTGCAAAAGGCCTCGATGGTAAGGTTTGTCTTTTTGCGGATGACACAAAGATATGTAACAGGGTTGATGTTCCTGGAGGGAAACGCCAAATGGAAAAGGATTTAGGAAAACTAGAAGAATGGTCAGAACGCTGGAAACTGAAATTTAATGTGGATAAGTGCAAGATAATGCACCTGGGGCGTAAAAACCCAAGGGCAGAATATAGAATATTTGACACAGTCCTGACCTCAGTATCTGAGGAAAGGGATTTAGGAGTAATTATTTCAGAAGACTTAAAGGTGGGAAGACAATGTAATAGAGCAGCACGAAATGCCAGCAGAATGCTTGGATGTATAGGGAGAGGTATAAGCAGTAGAAAGAGTGAAGTGCTTATGCCGCTGTACAGAACACTGGTGAGACCTCACTTGGAGTATTGTGCGCAGTATTGGAGGCCATATCTCCAGAAGGATATAGATACTCTAGAGAGAGTTCAGAGAAGAGCTACTAAACTAATACATGGATTGCAGGATAAAACTTACCAGGAAAGGTTAAAGGACCTTAATATGTATAGCTTGGAAGAAAGAAGAGACAGAGGGGATATGATAGAAACTTTTAAATACATAAAGGGAATCAACTCGGTAAAGGAGGAGAGCATATTTAAAAGAAGAAAAACTACCACAAGAGGACACAGTTTTAAATTAGAGGGGCAAAGGTTTAAAAGTAATATAAGGAAGTATTACTTTACTGAGAGAGTAGTGGATGCATGGAATAGCCTTCCTGCAGAAGTGGTAGCTGCAAATACAGTGAAGGGGTTTAAGCATGCATGGGATAGGCATAAGGCTATCCTTCATATAAGATAGGGCCAGGGGCTATCCATAGTACTCAGTATATTGGGCAGACTAGATGGGCCAAATGGTTCTTATCTGCCGACACATTCTATGTTTCTATGTTTCTGTTATGGGATTTTTTTTTATCAAAGAAATGTAGCACAATAAATTCTGACAAAAACTTGTATAGAAATGTAATTATATTTGAACAATTTTACCCGAAAAAGTTAAAAATACACTTTTTTTGAGAAAATTGCGGTCTATTTTGATTAATATCAGAAAAACGAAAATTTTCAGCAGCAATCAAATACCACAAAAAGAAAGCTGTATTTGTGAGAAGAAAGGAGGTAAAATTCATTTGGGTGCCAAGTTGCATGACCGAGCAATAAACCGTTAAAGTTGTGAAGTGCCGATTTGTAAAAAAGGGCCTGGTCACTAGGGGGGTATAAACCTGTGGTCCTTAAGTGGTTAAATAATAATAATAATAATATGCCACTGTTAGTAATATAAATGAAACACGATGAACACCTAATAGAAGTTTATACATTGATTTGTACGTATTTCCTCATTTAAACGTAGTTACAAGGTTCCATTTTATTGTTTAGTTTTTGTCCTTTGTGATATGTGAATTGTGAACTTATATTACTGAAAATACACTTAAAATGTATTGAATAGTGTTGAACGAATTGAAGTTAAGGAAGTGGAATTCGATCCGAATTTTAGGAAAAATTTGATTCGCCATGAACCTGAATTGCTTGGTGGTAACAAATCAATTTTCCTGAAATGTCGGTAAAAAAAATACATACTCACCTCATCCATTTGATCGTGGAGAGGCCATCCTGATTGAAGAAAACGCTCAAATTCTCGTGCGCGCTGACAATCAAGATAGTCAGCTCTCTGCGATCAAATGGATGAGGTATGTATCTTTTATATTTAAACACCTGATTAACTGTCTGAGGCTGAATCAGAGTCTGAGATGTCGCGATCAGCTTTGAATGCAGCATCAGAGCTGTGAAATGACAGGGGGCAACGTAATCGCCGTTCCCCGTCATTGTGCCCTTCTTCATACAATGGAATGCGATTCCCTTACAAAGTCATTCGTAACAAATCGAATTTCAGCCAAATCAAATTTTTGAAAACGTCTCTCATCACTAGTATTGAGCATTCAGTGTGAAGTATGTAAAATAATTTGCTGCTCATATTCTCAGGACAACAAGTCCCATTTTCAGAATTATTACGTATGGTAAATCTGACTTGCTACATCACCCAACAGTGCGACTGCCTGCTTACAGATAAGTGAACACTAAGAGGAAAATTGTCAGCTGCAAAAACTATTACAGAGAAACAATTACAAGCAGAAAATGCACATAGGAAACTGAATTGTGAATTAGGCTATAAACGCAGAAGTGTAACACCATATCCAAGATATAAATTATCTTTGGAAAGCATGATTAATTCTGCAGAAAAAAAGTGGTTTTCATTTGTATCTAATTGAGTTATTATCGAAATGTTGAATTTCAATGTAAGTCTTTCAATTGGTTGACCTGAGTATAGTGGAGTGTATTTTATTTTGTAGAAAATAATGGATTTAACCTCCTTATTGCCAGTGGTGTTTGGGCATTATACGCATTATGTAGCTAGGACAATTTTCTCAGTTTTAGGGCTCATGCACATGGCCGTTGCCCAGCCGTGCCCGTATTGTGGCCCACAAACAGTGGGTCCGCAATATGCGGGCACCGGCAGTGTGCACCCCGCATCACAGATGTGGACCCATTCACTTGACCAAGCAGTTGTATTCATCACATCTCCTAAAAGTAAGTTCAATATGTACAGAGTTCCACCTAAGTACTTAAATTTAGATGCACGTATCTTCATAAAATCACCATAACTGGTAAGACCAAAAATCTGGAAATTTAAAAAAAGCTGAAAAGTAACTGCACCTCCAAAATCTATATTTTTTTAAAACAGACAACCTGATGACTGTAGTTTCCTCGATGGGCTGTTGACAACCTTGTCCACCTACATTTTCTAAGCGCACACATCACAACATATATTTAATATAACCTAATAATTAATAAACACAGCAAATAAATACTTAAAAAAATAACAATATATAAAAGTTGTGAATGTATAAGTATTCACCCACTTTTGCTTTAAAACCCCTAAACAAAACCTGATCCAACCATTTAACTATCAAAGTCACAGAATTAGTTGGAAAAGGTCACCCTGTGTGCAATCAAAGTATAGTTGTGAAGAATTAGGCTACTTTCACACTAGCTTGTGAGCTCTTTTTGAAGGCTCTCACAAGCGGCCCCGAACGCATCCGTACTGCCCCAATGAACGGATCCAAATGTCTGCATTATAGGAGAGGATCCGTCTGTGCAGACACCAGACGGATCCTCTCTGAACGCAAGTGTGAAAGTAGCCTTATAAAATGTTTAGGAATAGCCTAGTCAAAGCCAAGATCTCAATCCTGTTTAGCATCTGTACTCAAACAAAACAATGGCTGATCTTAGGGAGACCAGCTACAGAAAACACTGTGGAGCCTCATTTAAAAGTCTCGACACAGCAATTCAAAGTGAAAAGCTCCCTGGGAAACAGTAATATGCAAAATAACCGTGGAGCCCCAGTTATGGGTCTTCAACACAGTGAAAGCCAGATATCCCTCAAAGGAAGGAAAACCGAGCAAAGGGGTGTCCCCATTACAGAGATCACCAAAATCCACCATATTAAGTGGCCCCTATGTCAAGATACCGCTCTTTTACATGCTTTAAGGATGTGATGGGATAAACGTGAGCCAGTTTTTCACCCACAGACAGCTGTTTCGGGGTGTTGCCCCTCATCAGTGTGGAGTAGGATTCTGGCTAACCGAAGCAATGCCTTGGAGACTACTCAAACAAAACAATGGCTGATCTTAGGGAGACCAGCTACAGAAATAACTGTGGAGCCTCATTTAAGAGTCTCGACACAGCAATCCAAAGTGCAAAGCTCCCTGGGAAACAGTAATATGCAAAATAATTGTGGAGTCCCAGTTATGGGTCTTCAACACAGTGAAAGCCAGATATTCCTCAAAGGAAGGAAAACCGAGCAAAGGGGTGTCCCCATTACAGAGATCACCAAATCCATCATATTAAGTAGCCCCTATGTCAAGATCCCACTCTTTTACAAGCTTTAAGGATGTGACGGAGAAGACCTAAGCCAGTTATCCATCCACAGACAGCTGTTTCAGGGTGTTGCCCCTCATCAGTGTGGAGTAAGATTCTGGATAACCGGGAGCAATGCCTTGGAGACTACTCAAACAAAACAATGGCTGATCTTGGGGAGACCAGCTACAGAAAACACTGTGGAGCCTCATTTAAGAGTCTCGACACAGCAATCCAAAGTGCAAAGCTCCCTGGGAAACAGTAATATGCAAAATAATTGTGGAGTCCCAGTTATGGGTCTTCAACACAGTGAAAGCCAGATATCCCTCAAAGGAAGGAAAACCGAGCAAAGGGGTGTCCCCATTACAGAGATCACCAAATCCACCATATTAAGTGGCCCCTATATCAATATCCCGCTGTTTTACAAGCTTTAAGGATGTGGCGGGGAAGACCTAAGCAAGTTATCCATCCACAGACAGCTGTTTCAGGGTGTTGCCCCTCATCAGTGTGGAGTAGGTTAGCCAGAATCCTACTCCACACTGATGAGGGGCAACACCCCGAAACAGCTGTCTGTGGATGGATAACTTGCTTAGGTCTTCCCCGCCACATCCTTAAAGCTTGTAAAACAACGGGATCTTGACATAGGGGCCACTTAATATGGTGGATTTGGTGATCTCTGTAATGGGGACACCCCTTTGCTCGGTTTTCCTTCCTTTGAGGGATATCTGGCTTTCACTGTGTTGAAGACCCATAACTGAGGCTCCATAATTATTTTGCATATTACTGTTTCCCAGGGAGCTTTGCACTTTGGATTGCTGTGTCGAGACTCTTAAATGAGGCTCCACAGTGTTTTCTGTAGCTGGTCTCCCTAAGATCAGCCATTGTTTTGTTTGAGTAGTCTCCAAGGCATTGCTTCCGGTTAGTCAGAATCCTACTCCACACTGATGAGGGGCAACACCCTGAAACAGCTGTCTGTGGATGGATAACTGGCTTAGGTCTTCCCCGTCACATCCTTAAAGGGAACCTGTCACCAGTTTTATGGTGTCCTAACTAAGGGCAACATAAATAAGTGATTGATTCTCTTAGCACAATGCTGGGTCACTTTCTTTCATTGACCCAGTCAATCTGCCAACATCTTGTATTGAAAAGCTCCAGCTGATAATGATGAGTCATGAATATTCATGAGCTCCTGACTCTCCCCGCCCACCTGCTGCTGAATGACAGTTTTTTTCCATATAAATCAGCAGCAGGTGGGCAGGGGAAAGGCTATAGCTCTGAATATACGCTGGACTCAATTCAGCTCATTAGCATGTGGCATGCGGCATCTTTGTGTGTATATTATGAGGTAACCATCTGTCACACCAGTAAGTGAATACATCTAAGGTACTTTTAGTAGTTAATGATTGTATAAAATTAGTTAGATTATAATCAAATATCCACATGACATGTTCCCTTTAAACCTTGTAAAAGAGCGGGATCTTGACATAGGGGCTACTTAATATGGTAGATTTGTGATCTCTGTAATGGGGACACCCCTTTGCTCGGTTTTCCTTCCTTTGAGGGATATCTGGCCTTTACTTTGTTGAAGACCCATAACTGGGGCTCCACAATTATTTTGCATATTACTGTTTAGCATCTGTGACAGACTTGCACACTGCTGTACACCAACTCAATCCTTCTAAGTTGAAAGAATTGGAGCACTTTTGCCTGGAATAATGGGCAAAAATCCCATTGTCTAGATGTGCTAAGTTAATAGAGACATTTTCCAAGAGTCTTAAATCTGTTATTGCAGCAAAAGGTGGCTTCAAAAACTATTGACTTTCAGTGCTGAAAACTTAAGACATTAAGGGGCATATTTATTATACATTTTAGACGCCGGCCTTAATAAGCCCTATAGCTGGCGCTCGGTTGGTGAAGTTATGTAAAGGTGCCGTCCCATCTCCTTCCACGCCCACTTTTTTAGACCTAGAGCGGGGAAGAAGTCGCATATTTAGACGCTATGGCATGCAACAGAATCTGTGCCACATATACGCCGCAAAAGTGGAGTATATCTAGTCAAAAATGACCTCTAAACGTCCATTTTTTGTCTTAATTATTGTTTGTCCTAGAAAAAAACAAAACTATTTAGTACCTGCAAAATGTTACACATGTTGTGTAAATCAATGGTACCAACTTCCCCCAAATCAGGTTGAAATGCAGCAAATCAAGAAAACACCAAGAAGTGTGTAGGGGGGGGGGGGGGGGGTCAATACTTTCATATGGTACTGTATATGGTAGAGAAATTAACTAGTAGACAGTTGTGGCATTTGGACTGAAGGGATTTTAAATGTCTACACCAAAAAATTGGCATAAATACATTGATAAATCTTCCCTTTGTATATTAGGTAATTAAAATAAACTATTGCAATAACCCACTGAAATACTAACACATATGAACATGAGATGACAGTTTAATAGTATACAGTAGTTAGCGTGAAAAGCAAAGAATTTAAAAGTGTTAGGTCAAGGACATCCCATGCAGCTGTACTATGCGCCTATTACTCAAGCCAAATGTTCACACGTGAAAAAAGAACTCTTCCTTTAGAATCAGCAGGAGATGAATCAAAGTCATTGCCAGGAACTCGGGCAGAAAAGCATGATGTATAGGAAAAGGCTGAATACTTGAAGCTGACCAGCAGAAAAGGCAATCCTATGGGAACAAGAATCATTTGAAGTGTCAAATACTGTAAGTATAGACAGTAGTATAAAAATTGAAATTAAAGTCACAGGAGAATAATACAATTTAAGTACCTTGACTGGAGAGCCATAAAATGTTGAAAAAAGTTTATAGCAAAAACTGCAGAAATGATTCTCAATGACATTGTATTTCATCAAATATATCTAAATGAAAAACATAATATCAAATTATCATAATCAACTAGTTTACCAGGTTTACCAGTCTGTAATGTACAGTTGCAAGAAAAAGTATGTGAACCCTTTGGAATGATATGGATTTGTGCACAAATTGGTCATATAATGTGATCTGCTCTTTATTTAAGTCATAACAATAGACAATCACAGTCTGCTTAAACTATAAACACGCAAAGAATTAAATGTTACCATGTTTTTATTGAACACATCATGTAAACATTCACAGTGCAGGTGGAAAAAGTATGTGAACTCCTAGACTTATTACATCTCCAAGAGCTAATTGGAGTGAGGTGTCAGCCAACTGGAGTCCAATCAATGAGATGAGATTGGAGGTGTTGGTTACAGCTGCCCTGCCCTAAAAAAAAAAAAACACACACCAGTTCTGGGTTTGCTTTTCACAAGAAGCATTGCCTGATGTGAATGATGCCCTGCACAAAAGAACTCTCAGAAGACCTACGAATAAGAATTGTTGACTTGTATAAAGCTGGAATGGGTTATAAAAGTATCTCCAAAAGCCTTGCTGTTCATCAGTCCACGATAAGACAAATTGTCTATAAATGGAGGAAGTTCAGCACTGCTGCTACTCTTCCTAGGAGTGGCCATCCTGTAAAGATGACTGCAAGAGCACAGCGCAGACTGCTCAATGAGGTAAACAAGAATCCTAGAGTGTCAGCTAAAGACTTACAAAAGTCTCTAGCATATGCTAACATCCCTGTTAGCGAATCTACGATACGTAAAACACTAAACAAGAATGGATTTCATGGGAGGATACCACAGAGGAAGCCACTGCTGTCCAAAAAAAACATTGCTGCACGTTTAGAGTTTGCACAAGAGCACCTGGATGTTCCACAGCAGTACTGGCAAAATATTCTGTGGACAGATGAAACCAAAGTTGAGTTGTTTGGAAGAAACACACAACACTATGTGTGGAGAAAAAGAGGCACAACACAGCAACATCAAAACCTCATCCCAACTGTGAAGTATGGTGGTGGGAGAATCATGGTTGTGGGCTGCTTTGCTGCGTCAGGGCCTGGATGGATTGCTATCATCAAAGGAAAAATAAATTCCCAAGTTTATCAAGACATTTTGCAGGAGAACTTAAAGGGGTTGTCCGAGTTATGAAAAAAAAAAATATAGCACTGAAAATCTGATATATAACTGAGCTAAGCAAGTTTTATGCAAAATATATATATATATATATATATATATATATATTTCCTCATTTCCCTTGTTCTTTTCTGGCTCTTTGTTTACATGCAATAAAAACAATCTCTGCCCCTCCCCCTGCTTTGCTAAGGGAGTGGATACAAGAACTGCCCTGAGTGACATGTCTGCCTGCTGGGAGACTCTGCAGCATGTTGTATGTGTAGGACTACAAGTCCCAGCTGTATAATGACACTGCTAAGGGAGTGTATACAAGAGCTGCCCTAAATGCTGGGAGAATCAACAGCAACTTGTAAGTGTAGAACTACAAGTCCCACTTGTATAATGACACTGCTAATACACACAGGATCTTCCCCCTACCTTCTTGTGCAATGCTCTCTCTAGTATGTCAACTCCAGTGCCCAGAATTGTCTCCTCACTGCCTGCAGAGCTGTGCAGCTGAAGGGGTTAAGAATCCTAGCAGAGAGTAGACGGCAGTGAAGGGGGGCGTGGCCAGCACAGTGACGTCTCGTTTACAGGCTTGTAAACGACCTTTATCAGGGCAAGGAGAGAAGCTGACATTACAGGTCATGTGACCCTCAGTGAAATCTGAGAAACCAGCCACTGGAGATAAAGTGAGTTAATTGAAAAGCTGTTACATTTGCCTTGTTAGGAACATAGAAAGAACAAAAAAATAACTCGGATAACCCCTTTAAGGCTATCTGTCCACCAGCTGAAGCTCAACAGAAGATGGGTGTTGCAACAGAAGAACGACCCAAAGCATAGAAGTAAATCAACAACAGAATGGCTTAAACAGAAGAAAATAAGCCTTCTGGAGTGGCCCAGTCAGAGTCCTGACCTCAACCCGATTGAGATGCTGTGGCATGACCTCAAGAAAGCGATTCACACCAGACATCCCAAGAATATTGCTGAACTGAAACTGTTCTGTAAAGAGGAATGGTCAAGAATTACTCCTGACCGTTGTGCACGTCTGATATGCAACTACAGGAAATGTTTGGTTGAAGTTATTACTGCCAAAGGAGGTTCAACCAGTTATTAAATCCAAGTTTTCACATACTTTTTCCACCTGCACTGTGAATGTTTACATGGTGTATTCAATAAAAACATAGTAACATTTAATTCTTTGTGTGTTATTAGTTTAAGCAGACTGTGATTGTCTATTGTTGTGACTTAGATGAAGATCAGATCACATTTTATGACCAATTTGTGCAGAAATCCATATCATTCCAAAGGGTTCACATACTTTTTCTTGCAACTGTATATACTGTATTGTTCACTAAATCTATTAAAAAGGATGATACCAGCAAAATTCAAGAAACACTCGGCATTGATTGTCCCTCTGTTGTCGGTCCTAATGACACTTCGTTCTTCTTTCATTGTTCAAAAAATAATGTATCTAAGTGACATATAATCAGATTTACTTACGTTAAAGTGTACATTAGTTAAAGGAAATCTTACAGCAAGGATATGCTGTCTGGGGTGTAGAATTAATCACTATAGGTGTTTTTGAGGTTAGTTTTTAGATCGGAATTGCTATGCGCACTTGTGCCAAATTTATAAAAATGGCACACAGTAATAATACATTTGGAACAAGTGCAATGTGGTTGCACCTAATTCAGGAAAAGTACCCCAGGGAAATGCCTGGAGTGAAGTTATGATGTTACAAAGTCACACTTTATAAATGTGTTATACAAAAGTGACTTACTCAGAAATTTTGACCACATTTTCACTCCAAGTTTGTGAAGACATTAAACAGTATGAATAAAAAATTATATAAAATGTTGTTCTTTTTCATTTTGCATTAATCAGAGTAATAAAAAGAATAATTGTGCAGACTTCTCTTCAACCAGCTGATTGGCAAGGGTCCTTGGTGGCAGACCCCCGCCGATCTGATAAATGATGACTTATCCTGAGGATATGTCATCAAGTAAAAATAACTTACCGTGTTCTGTCCGCATCCGTATGTCTGTTCCGTAGTCCTGCAAAAAATTTGAACATGTCCCATTCTAGTACGTTTTGTGGACAAGGATAGGCATTGTTACAATGGATCCGCAAACAAAAACAGATGCCATATGGACGTCATCTGTTTTTTTGTGGATCCGCAATGTGCGGACCGCAAAACGAATATGGTCATGTGAATGTAGCTTTAGGGTGTATTTTACCATGTCTGTTGGTACCAAGGTTGTGCTGCATGTACACAATAATATGCGGTAAAGTTTTGTGTGCATTTTACAGTAAATTAGAAGGTTTTGTGAAACTGTTTTTGTGTTTATGAAACACTTGTAATTAACTATGAACAAAAAACATTTGGAAACTGATAATTTGCAGTAAAATACATGGCTTACTGTGAGAATACACCCTGAGCATAAAAACACTCCGGAGTAGGGGGAGGTGGGACATTTTTATTTAAATGAACCAGTAAGATATGAAAATGCTAGAAATTATTGGGATCATTTATCCAATTGGTGGAAAGGAGAACTGTCTCAGTTGCCCATAGCAACCAATAAGACTCCATCTTTTTGACAGCTCCTTTGGAAAATGAAAGGTGGAATCTGATTGGTTGCTATGGGCAACTAAGACAGTTCGATTTTACACCAGTTTGATAAATGACCCCATATGTTTTTAGTTGCAATTACTTGATTGAAAATGTTGAGTTGCAATAGCAACACTATAGCAGGAATAGGTTACATGTCTAATATGTCATTACATTCATACTTATCACTTGCCTTGGCAATGTATTTATAGGTGTGATAAAGACATAGGATGGATATAAAGGTAAAACCTTTGAATGTAACTTAAATATCAAAGTTGCATAGTTTAATATGGTTGAAAAAAAGACACAAGTCCACCAATTTCAACCAAGGGATATGTGGGGATTTGAATTTTAGAAAAGGGGGAGTTAGGTTTCGATTTCTACACATTTTTATAAGCATTAATGTCATTTACTTTTTAGAAATTATCGAAGCCCTTTTTAAAACTGTCCACTGTTCCTTCTGTGACCAGGGCCTGCGGTAGACTATTCCACAGATTCACAGTTCTTACAGTAAAGAATTCTTGACGCCTCTGGAGACTGAACTTTTTATTCTCCAGATGGAGGCAGTGCCACCTTGTCTTTTGAGGGGATATTACATGAAACAACTTTTCGCCATATTTTTTGTATGGCCCTTATTTATATTTCTATAAGTTAATCATGCCCCTCCTTAGACATCTCTTCTCAAGTCTAAATAAATTTAATTATTTTAATATTTTCTCATAGCTAAGACCCTATGTGTTCCTTATCGATTTAGTCGCTCTCCTACTGTATGTATTTTTTTCAGCTTCAGAGCATCCTTTAATGGATTGGTGCCAATTCCCAGTAGTGTTAGTCGAGCACCAAAGTGCTCGGGTGCACGAGTAGAACACCTCCTGATGCTCGGGTGCTCTACCGAGCACTCGAGCACAATGGAAGTCAATGGGAGAACCCGAGCATTAAACCAGGCACCCCCTGCTCTGAAGAGGGGAGGGTGTCTGGTTCATAGGAAAAGGTCAGAAATTGATGGAAACACCACCGAAATGGTTCGGGAACAGCATGGGGAGGATGTTTGGATGCATCTTGGACTCCCAGCTGGGAACGATGTTGTCCGAGTAGTACGCCACTTTTACAGACTGCCAATAATACGCACAAAACCGAAGATAAAATCGATTTTAGAGGAAAAAATGTTAGGAAACATTCTTTCCTGTATATTTAATTGTATATAAAGTGCAAGTGCTGCCAAAAATTAGGAAGAGCCACTCTAATACAACCTGTATATCACATAAAGGAGGGCCTCATTCACATTGTAGTACAATTGTTTAGGTAGTTAGACTCCTACACTCATAAAGCCTATGCACTAAGTGAAAGGGCTGCCCAAAAATATAAGGAACCGGCACTCCAATACACCCTTTATTACGCATAAAGGAGGGCATGATACACACCCTTGAAAAATTATGATTGATGGCCTGCTGTTGACCCTCAAAAACATTAGGAGCAAGAGTCTGCTGGTGACCCTCTAAAACATTAGGGGCGATGGCCTGCTGCCGAGCTGACCATCTAAAAAAAATTGTGGGCGAGGGCCTGCTGCCAAGCTGACCATCTAAAAATAATGTGTGGGCGAGGGCCTGATGCCGAGCTGACCATCTAAACAATTTTGTGGGTGAGGGTCTGCTGCCGAGCTGGCCATCTAAAAAAATTTGTGGGCAAGGGCCTGCTGCCAAGCTGACCATCTAAAAAATGTTGTGGGTGAGGGCTGCTGCTGAGCTGACCATCTAAAAAGAAATTGTGGGCAAGGGCCTGCTGCCGAGCTGACCATCTAGGGGTGAGAGTCTACTGGTGTCCCTCAAAAATATTATGGTTGAAGGCCTGATGGTGACCCTCAAAAACATTATGGGTGAGGGCCTGCTGGTGACCCTCTAAAATATTATGGGTGAGGGCCCGCTGCTGAGCTGACCCTCTAAAACATTAGAAGCAAGGGCAGCCTAATAAGCATGTTGATATGATGGAGGAGGAGGAGGAGGACGAGAAAAGGGAGATTGAATCATATACCCTTTATAGTGGTGGAAGGGGTGCATGGGAATACAGTGTATTCAATACACCATAAAAGCCACATTTAGAGTGCCTTTATGTTCAGCCACTTTACTCTAGTGGAGTAGAGAAGTCAGGGGCAATCCAGCCCTTGTTCATTTTTATTAGAGTCAACCGGTCAGCATTTTCAGTTGACAGGCAGATGCGCTTATCAGTTATTATGCCCCCAGCAGCACTAAATACACCCACTGACAAAACGCTGGCGGCGGGGCAGGCCAGCACCTCCAAGGCGTACAGAGCCAGTTCGTGCCACGTGTCCAGCTTAGACACCCAATAGTTGTGAGGCACACAGGGATCACTGAGGACGCTGACACGGTCTGCTACGTACTCCTTCACTATCTTCCCAATTGTTTCCCTCCTTGTGACACTAAGCCGCGCATCAGGTTGAGGGTTCTGGAGGGGTGTCATAAAACTGTCCCAGGCCTTGGACACTGCCCTGCCTCTGTTGGAACTGCTGTGTGTTCCCCCTCGTCTCCCCTCCTCAGTTGGCCAAGGAACTACGTACTGTGCACCCAGCTTTGTCAGCTGGAAATTTTTGGAGCAATTTGTGAACAAAGACCTTCTGGTATTGGACCATTTTCCTCGTCCTCTCGACCACAGGAATGAGAGATGAGAAGTTCTCTTTGTAGCAGGGGTCGAGAAGGGTGAACAACCAGTAATCCGTCTTGGCCAAAATGCATACAACGCGAGGGTCACGGGAAAGGCAGCCTAACATAAAGGCAGCCTAACATAAAGTCATCAATAAAAATAACTTACCGTGTTCTGTCCGCATCCGTATGTCCGTTCCGTAGTCCTGCAAAAAATTTGAACATGTCCCATTCTAGTCCGTTTTGTGGACAAGGATAGGCATTGTTACAATGGATCCGCAAACAAAAACAGATGCCATATGGACGTCATCTGTTTTTTTGTGGATCCGCAATGTGCGGACCGCAAAACGAATATGGTCATGTGAATGTAGCTTTAGGGTGTATTTTACCATGTCTGTTGGTACTAAGGTTGTGCTGCATGTACACAATAATATGCGGTAAAGTTTTGTGTGCATTTTACAGTAAATTAGAAGGTTTTGTGAAACTGTTTTTGTGTTTATGAAACACTTGTAATTAACTATGAACAAAAAACATTTGGAAACTGATAATTTGCAGTAAAATACATGGCTTACTGTGAGAATACACCCTGAGCATAAAAACACGCCGGAGTAGGGGGAGGTGGGACATATTTATTTAAATGAACCAGTAAGATATGAAAATGCTAGAAATTATTTGGATCATTTATCCAATTGGTGGAAAGGAGAACTGTCTCAGTTGCCCATAGCAACCAATAAGACTCCATCTTTTTGACAGCTCCTTTGGAAAATAAAAGGTGGAATCTGATTGGTTGCTATGGGCAACTAAGACAGTTCTATTTTACACCAGTTTGATAAATGACCCCATATGTTTTTAGTTGCAATTACTTGATTGAAAATGTTGAGTGAGGCACACAGGGATCACTGAGGACGCTGACACGGTCTGCTACGTACTCCTTCACTATCTTCCCAATTGTTTCCCTCCTTGTGACACTAAGCCGCGCATCAGGTTGAGGGTGCTGGCGGGGTGTCATAAAACTGTCCCAGGCCTTGGACACTGCCCTGCCTCTGTTGGAACTGCTGTGTGTTCCCCCTCGTCTCCCCTCCTCAATTGGCCAAGGAACTACGTACTCTGCACCCAGTTTTGTCAGCTGGAAATTTTTGGAGCAATTTGTGAACAAAGACCTTCTGGTATTGGACCATTTTCCTCGTCCTCTCCACCACAGGAATGAGAGATGAGAAGTTCTCTTTGTAGCAGGGGTCGAGAAGGGTGAACAACCAGTAATCCGTCTTGGCCAAAATGCATACAACGCGAGGGTCATGGGAAAGGCAGCCTAACATTAAGTCAGCCATGTGTGCCAGAGTCCCAACAGACAAGACTTCGCTGTCCTCATCAGGAGGATGACTCTCAATCTCCTCATCCTCTTCCTCCTCTTCTACCCATCCACGCTAAACAGATGGAATAAAACTTCCATGGGTACTACCCTCTGTAGCAGAGGCAACTGTGTCCTGCTTCTCCTCATCATCTAATTCGCGCTGAGAAGACGAATTGAGGATGGTCTGGCTATCACTCTGTGTACTGTCTTCCCCCATTTCCACCTCTTCCACATGCAAAGCATCCCCCTTAACTTTGAGCAGTGAGCATTTGAGTAGACACAGAAGTGGGATGGTTGCGCTGATAATAGCGTTATCGCCGCTCACCATCTGTGTTCATTCCTCAAAGTTGCGTAAAACCTCACAGAGGTCAGACATCAATGCCCACTTGTCGCTTGGGAAGAGTGGAAGCTGACTGGAAAGGCAAAGACCATGTTGCAGCTGGTATTCCACTACTGCCCTCTGCTGCTCACAAAGCCTTGCCAACATGTGGAACGTGGAGTTCCAGCACTTGCTCACGTCGCACAACAGTTGGTGAGCTGGCAATTGCAAGTGCTGCTGCAGCGTTGCCAGACCAGTGGAGGCTGTTGATGACTTGCGGAAAAGGGCACACATGCGGCGCACCTTTACCAGTAGCTCAGGCAAATAGGTTTTGAGAAACCGCTGAACCACTAGGTTGAACACGTGGGCTTGGCATGGTATGTGTGTGAGCATGCCAAGCTCCAAAGCCGCCACCAAGTTACGGCCATTATCAGACACAACCATGCCTGGTTGTAGGTTGAGTGGCAAGAGCCACAGCTCAGTCTGGTCCCTTATACCCTGCCACAGCTCTGTGGCGGTGTGCTGTTTGTCACCTAGGCAAATTAGTTTCAGCTCGGCCTGTTGCCGCTTCCCCACTGCAGTGCTACACTGCTTCCAGCTACTGACTGATGTCTGAATGGTGCTGCAAGATGGTAATTTAGAGGTGGAAGTGGAGGACGAGGTGGAGGAGGAGGAGAATGGGGGGTTGCAGCCACTAATGTAGGTGGTGGCGGAAATCATGATGGAAGTAGGACCCGCAATCCTTGGCTTCGTTAGCACCTGTGCCATCCCAGAGTACGACTCGCTCCTTGCCTCTACAACGTTCACCCAGTGTGCTGTCAGGGAAATGTAGTGTCCCTGGCCAAAAGCACTTGTCCATGTGTCAGTCGTTAAATGGACCTTCCCAATAACTGCGTTGGTCAAGGTACGGGTGATATTACAGGACACATGGTGGTGTAAGGCTGGGACTGCACTCCGTAGAAAATATTGGCGGCTGCGGACATAATACCGCAGGACAACTGCCGCCATCAGGCTGCGGAAAGGTGCACATTTAGTGCTATGGTCTGTAGGTGGGTGGCAGGGTATTTGAGCTTTTGTTCAAAGGCCTGGGGTATAGACATCTGTGCGCTGCGCTGGGACACAGAAGTGAATGTGTAAGCTGATGGTGCTTGAGAAGGTCCAGGTGCACAGCCGGAGGCATCCGGGCCTGCGTCTTGGACAGGTGACTGGCCAGCACGTAACACAGGGGAAAATGAGGCAGTGGTGTGACCCGCAGACACTGGTTGTGGACCCAAGCGTTTGACCCATCTATTAGGGTGCTTTGATGCCATGTGGCGGATCATGCTGGTGGTGGTAAGGTTGCTAGTGTTCACGCCCCTGCTCATTTTGGTATGGCACAGGTTACAAATGACAATTCTTTTATCGTCCGCACTTTCCTCAAAAAAGCGCCAGACTGTGGAACACATGAACCTCTTGAGACACTAATAGTGGTTGACTTATTACAACTGTGTCTCTGTCACGATAGGTAGTTAAGCGGGGAAATAACCAAACATGGAATAATAAACAGAACAAACGACTAGGCCCGAAAGCTAGGGAGAAAAGAGTCACCTCCTAGTGATCCCTAAAAGCTTTCCCTAAACTGCTGTGCCCATGTGCATACCCTTATGGTGGGTATGCACATGCCCTTGTACCTAAACCTAAACACCCTGGGCAAACCCTAAGCAGCAAGGAAAAGGGAAGAGAAAACCTGCTTCTTCAAACCAGGAGGAAGCAAGCGTCTCCCTAGAGGCCTAGATAAAACACACAAAGGGAAATAAAGGAGAGGACTTATTTTGAGCAGAGCTGGAGCAGACGATCCACCACACATCAAGAGCTCCCAGGAAAGAACTATAACCCGCACAGGCCATTGGGGGAAGGAAGGATAAATAGCCTCACTAACAATAAAACCCAGTACACCTGAGGGAAGGTGGATCCAGCTCAAACCCAAATCAAAACAAACAGAGAAGTCAGACATGTGCAGCCAGTCTGACAGACCTCCGCACATTCACAGGACAAGGCGTTACAGTCTCATCATCATCATCCACCTCATGAAACACTAATTGCCGTTCCCCACCGTCATCTTCTTCTGACTGTGGATGCTCCAGAGTTTGGGAATCACTGCACAAGATCTCCTCATGTCCCTTATCAAGCGGGCTTGGCGAGGGGCCCAAATTAAGGAATGGCGATGAAAACAGCTCCTCGGAATATCAGAGTGTGGGATCACTTGTTTGCCAAGACTCCATGGTGGGTGGAAGAAGTATCAGGGTGAGGATTTTGTTGACCAGACTCTTGGCTACTGAGACTGGACTTTGTGGAAAACAGGGTGGTGCTTAACTGACTGGAAGCATTATCTGCTGCAATCCAACCGACCACCTGGTCGCACTGGTCTGACTTTGAGAGTGGTGCCCTGCAAACTGGGACATGAAGCTAGGTATCGTGGATGAGTGTGTTTCTTGTGCTCTGGCAGCAGGTATAGTTTCACTGTGCCCAGGGCCACGGACTCTGTGTGCACCATCAGCAGCACGGCCACTTCCCTGTCCCTTACTGCTCGCCTTGCGCATCATAAATGGTATATATGTTACACATACAGTAGCGCAGGTTTTGTAAGTTTATGCGCAAATAAAGTACTCAGAATGTCACAGATATTTTTAGGATGCGCATTTGTTAAACTGTAGGTATAGCGCAAGTAATGTCGCTGTCACCACCGCCTGATAAAAAATTACACAAATTGAATGTCACTGATTAGTATGTGCACACGTTAAACAGGAGGTATAGTGCAAGTAATTTCGCTGTCACCACCGCCTAATAAAACATTACACTGAATGAATGTCACTGATATTTAGGATGGCCAAACGTTATACAGCAGATGTAGCGCAGGTAATGTCACTGCCACCAGCAGCAAAAAAATTTGACTGAATGTCACAGATAAGCAAACATTATACAGGAGATGTAGCGCAGGTAATGTAACTGTCTGCAGCGGACACCGTCTACAGGAAAAGTACACTGGATGTCACAGATATTTTTAGGCTGCGCACACATTAGACAGGAGATGTAGCGCAGATAATGTCGCTGTCACCAGTGGCGACATTTTTATGACTAAATGTCACTGATATTTTGGATACGCAAATGTTATACAGGAGATGTAGCGCAGGTAATGTCGCTGTCAGCAGCAGCCAAACAATTGTGCTGAATGTCACAGATATTTAGGATACGCAAATGTAACATAACAGGTTATTTAGCCCAGGTTGCGCTAAAAATATATATTGCTGCCAGATACAACTATAGTCCTTAAAAGGACTTTTGGGTCTCTAACAAGTTTTAGCAATTTAGTGCAGGTTGCACTAAATATATATACTGCTGCCACACACAATAGTCCTTAAAGGACTTTTGGGTCTATAACAAGTATAAAAGCTAGAATATTCCTATTTCACTCCCTACACTATCGTCCCCTTCTGCTCTCCAGCTCTCCCTGACTAAGACTGAGCCAAACACGGGTCATCGGGTGCTATATAGCACCCGATGACGCGTTCCGGCCAGCCAATCACTGTAATGCCAGTAGCCAATATGGCTACTGCATTACAGTGAATGGCAGTACTTACCTGCACGTTTATTGGCTGCGTAGCAGTCAACAAACGTATGGGGAGGAGACTTGAGCATCGCTCTCAAGCACACGCGGTATTCGGCCAAACACTGCGATGTGCCGAGAATCGCGATGCTCGAGTAAAATTAGTGTTCGGCTGAGCATGCTCGCCCAACACTAGTGCCCAGCACTGAAACCTGGGGTACACCACTTATTATAACCAGGGACAATTCTAAATAGGAATCATTGACCACAACTCGCTGGACACATTACTTCATCTAGTTTTCAATCCAATTACAAAATATACTGGTTTATATTTACCTATGGAGGACCTAGAGCTTTTTTGAATTTGGGCACCACATTGTACCTAGAGAATCTCTAAAAAATTATAAACAGTGGCACAGAAATGACTGAACTGAGTTCTTTAAGAGCTCTGAATAAAGAGCTTTGTTCACATTTACCTTATTTTACTTAGCTTGGACCATATCTACAGTTAGCCAATTGAGTATATTACTGGATGTACTAACAGCCCTTGCACCACCAATATGAGCATCTTTCTCTTCTTTTGTATACACGAGTGAGTATTCCGCGCGGGTGCAATGCGTGATGCGAATGCATTGCGCCTGCACTGAATCCGGATCCATTTATTTCAATCGGTCTGTGTACATGAGCATTGTTTTTCACGCATCATTTGTGCATTGTGTGAAAATCGCAGCATGTTCTATAAGCAAGTGCGGATGCAATGCGTTTTTCTCGGATGGTTGCTAAGAAATGTTGTTTGTAAACTTTCCGTTTTTTTATCACGCGCGTGAAAAACGCATCAATGCGCATTGCACCCGCGTTATAAAAACTGAACAACTGAATGCAATTGCATACAAAACTGAATGAACTTGCTTGCGAAATCGAGCATTTTTCACTGAAAGCATCTGGAATAAATCCGTCACGCTCGTCTGCAAGAGGCCTAACTCTACCTTTTCTTTATCTTTAGTGAGCACCCGTTATTTAGGGGACCCTACCTGCTCTGACTTTGGTTTTTTAGCATTTACATATTTAAATAGTTTTTGGGGATTTGTTTTGCTATCTTTTGCCTCCTGCTGTCCATTTTGTATTTTTACAGATTTTTATCCCTTTTTTACAGATTTTATTATTTTAAATTTCAAAGGCTACAGCTGACCGCTCAGATTTATATTTTTTAAATGCCTTTTTTGTCATTTATTGCCCTTTTTACAGTAGCTGTAAGCCATGTGGGATTTAATTTTAGCTGTTTATACTTGTTACCTGCAGGAATAAATATTGCAGTGTATTTACCAAATGTGTATTTAATGCTCTCGCATTTGTCCCTAGTATTATTATGTGACAGTAGCTGCTTGCAGCCTATGCCCTGAAATGCTTCCCTCTACCGAGGGAAATTGGCATTTTAAAAATTCTGTGTTTTTGCTCTCCCAGCCAGAGTTTGCTTTTTATAGCTCAGGGGGAATATGAATATATTGTGATCACTATTACCTAATGTTTCCTGAACAGTAACATTTCCAACAAGTTCTGCATTGTGAGAAATTACTAGATCCAACAGAGCATCGCCCCTAGTGAGATCTTCTACAAAAGAAAAAGGAAAAAGTCTGGTATCGTGTTAGCCGGCAGAAAACTAGTTTTAGTGCTCTTATTAAGATAAACAAAATAAGAGTCTTGCAGGTCTGATACCTTTTTAATGGCTAAGGGCTCTTTCACACTTGCGTTCTTTTCTTCCGGCATAGAGTTCCGTCGTCGGGGCTCTATGCCGGAAGAATCCTGATCAGTTTTATCCTAATGCATTCTGAATGGAGAGAAATCCGTTCAGGATGCATCAGGATGTCTTCAGTTCCGGACCGGAACGTTTTTTGGCCGGAGAAAATACTGCAGCATGCTGCGCTTTTTGCTCCGGCCAAAAATCCTGAACACTTGCCGCAAGGCGGATCCGGAATTAATGCCATTGAAAGGCATTTAATTCGGATCCGGCCTTAGCTAAACGTCGTTTCGGCGCATTGCCGGATCCGACGTTTAGCTTTTTCTGAATGGTTACCATGGCTGCCAAGACGCTAAAGTCCTGGCAGCCATGGTAAAGTGTAGTGCGGAGCGGGGGAGCAGTAACTTAACCATCCGTGCGGCTCCCGGGCGCTCCAGAGTGACGTCAGGGCGCCCCACGCGCATTGGATAACGTGATCGCATGGACACTTCATCCATGCGCAATGGGGCGCTCTGACGTCATTTCTGGAGCGCCCGGGAGCCGCACGGACTGTAAGTTTACTGCTCCCCCGCTCCCCACTACTACTATGGCAACCAGGACTTTAATAGCGTCCTGGCCTGCCATAGTAACACTGAACGCATTTTGAAGACGGATCCGTCTTCAAATGCTTTCAGTTCACTTGCGTTTTTCCGAATCCCGGCATGTAATTCCGGCAAGTGGAGTACATGCCGGATCCGACAACCAAGTGTGAAAGAGCCCTAACAAAAATAGAAGCAATAATGTTACATAGCGAGCTTTTGGAACAACATCAGTCCCTTCATCAGGCATACAACAAGAAAGTATGAAGAAACAGCAATATATATACAGTACAGACCAAAAGTTTGGATACACCTTCTCATTCAAAGAGTTTTCTTATTTTCATGACTATGAAAATTGTAGATTCACCTGAAGGCATCAAAAACTATGAATTAACACATGTGGAATTATATACATAACAAACAAGTGTGAAACAACTGAAAATATGTCAAATTCTAGGTTCTTCAAAGTAGCCACCTTTTGCTTTGATTACTGCTTTGCACACTCTTGGCATTCTCTGATGAGCTTCAAGAGGTAGTCCCCTGAAATGGTTTTCACTTCACAGGTGTGCCCTGTCCAGGTTTAATAAGTGGGATTTCTTGCCTTATAAATGGGGTTGGGACCATCAGTTGCGTTGAGGAGAAGTCAGGTGGATACACAGCTGATAGTCCTACCGAATAGACTGCTAGAATTTGTATTATGGCAAGAAAAAAGCAGCTAAGTAAAGAAAAATGAGTGGCCACCCTTACTTTAAGAAATGAAGGTCAGTCAGTCAGCCGAAAAATTGGCAAAACTTTGAAAGTAAGGGCTATTTGACCATGAATGAGAGTGATGGGGTGCTGCGCCAGATGACCTGGCCTCCACAGTCACCGGACCTGAACCCAATCGAGATGGTTTGGGGTGAGCTGGACCGCAGAGTGAAGGCAAAAGGGCCAACAAGTGCTAAGCATCTCTGGGAACTCCTTCAAGACTGTTGGAAGACCATTTCAGGGGACTACCTCTTGAAGCTCATCAAGAGGATGCCAAGAGTGTGCAAAGCAGTAATCAAAGCAAAAGGTGGCTACTTTGAAGAACCTAGAATATGACATATTTTCAGTTGTTTCACACTTGTTGTTATGTATATACGTCCACATGTGCTATTCATAGTTTTAATGCCTTCATCGTCATGAAAATAAAGAAAACTCTTTAAATGAGAAGGGTGTGTCCAAAACTTTTGGTCTGTACTGTATATATATATATCTATATATATATATATATATACACACACCAATAACAAATAGAGAACATGGTGTAATGAATTGACATTTGAAAAACAACAGAATATTAAAAATCTTGAGAATGAGTCTGTAAGTAGAGATGTCCCGAACTATGCGCCGGCGAATAGTTCCCGGCGAACATAGCTTGTTCGCGTTCGCCGCGGCGGGCGAACATATACGATGTTCGGACCGCCCCCCTATTCGTCACATTGTGTAAACTTTGACCCTGTACCTCACAGTCAGCAGACACATTCCAGCCAATCAGTAACATACCCTCCCTCCCAGACCCTCCCACCTCCTGGACAGCATCCATTTTAGATTCATTCGGAAGCTGCATTCTTAGTGAGAGGAGGGACAGTGTAGCTGCTGCTGATTTAATAGGGAAATCGATAGCTAGGCTAGTGTATTCAGTGTCCACTACAGTCCTGAAAGACTCATCTGATCTCTGCTGTAAGGACAGCACCCCAAAAAGCCCTTTTTAGGGCTAGAACATCATTCTGCTTTTTTTTTTTCCCTGTGTAATCTAATTGCAAGATATAAGATTAAAGGTGGTCGGTCAGGAGAGGCAATGGTGTCTCACTGAATACTGCTCAATTAACAATCAAAAAAACTATGAGGGGCAGTATACTTCGTAAAACTTCTCTTTTAATAATGTATAGGAGATAAAAAGACGGCCCCTACAGACATACGAGTAAGACCTGCAAATACTCAGCCTGGTGTGGTGAGTGAGCATAGCCAATTACATAACAAACAGAGATGTGGGTGGTGGACTGGACCAATTGTATGGAGAGGCGGGCGAGACTGTGTTAGAGGTCTAACCAACTGGCCCTAATGCCTCCCTGGTTGTCCTAGTCCGTCCTACAGGGTGTGTCCAAGGGACGGGGTCCAAAAAAGCCCCGCAGGGGGTGGCCCACACTGGAACTCTCTTCCTCTATAGGTGACCCTAGTAAGGCCCTAGCACAGGGAAAAAATCCCGTCCAAAGGAACCACACATATACAAAAAATAATAGAGATGTTACCCCACAAAAACACCACTAAGGGGGAGAGGGTGGGGATATACTCATGTGTCCCGACACATTTCTTCAGAGGATGCCCCAGAATTCATCAGGGGACACGGGGCAATGGTGGTGGTTATCCCTCCCGGCTAGTTCACCCGAACAAAAGGGAATAGCCTATGTAGTTACTGCAGTCAAGGTGTGGCTGAGTCTGAGGATAACATTAAGAAGCGAAAAACAAGTGTAAGTCAAGTAACATAGATGAACCTCCATCAGTCAACCCATATGGGGCTATGGAGGCAAATCACTTACATTTTGTTGGCAGCGGTCAACGTATGGCTCTAGATCCACCTCCAAGCAAAGACCCAGGGTGGTGGTGTCTGCAGTGGTGGGGTGACCGGCAACTAGTGGGGCAAAGCTGCCCCCTTATAAAGGCTGTAGGGCCATGTGAAACGTACCATAACCTCTGGCGCCTATTCATGACGCCATCGGAGGCGTATCACTAGCATGGCCATGTGATCTGGAAGGTCGCGATCACATGTTCGCGCTTGCGCACATAGCCCCCATGCGTTTCATGGGGCTGTAGGTGGAACGCACGGCTGTACTTCCGCATCACGTGACCGCCGCGATGCGCCAACGTCACAGGCTGTTGCATCACGAGGCGGTCACATGATCGGAGCAGAGATGTCCCAGATGATTAAAGGAGGCCAAGTAAGGCTGCATACCCGATAGGTGTAACATCATCTTGGGGCATCATAAGGGACATGCATAACCGCTCCCCCGGTCTGCATGACACATAACTGGGTCGTCCCCCTCTTAAGGGTATATTAGTAGGGAGAACTCGGCTCCAGTAGAGGTTTCAGAAATAGGGTAAAGAGAGAATGCACCAAGGGGGAGCAAACCGCTCATTGGTCTGGTGGGACCATAACCTCCTTGTCCCTCTTACATAAAGGGGACATGACAGTGTGTGTCCATTGTCCCACATATTGGACCAAAAATATACAGGGGTTAAGTGACCGGGAATCTGATCCCTGGATTCAAACTGAAAAAAATTGTACTTAGAGGAAACAGCTGAAATTTAATTGCTCATTCAAACCGTGAGGGGCGACCGTGTTTAAGGTGAACGTCCACCAGCACTCTCTTTGTAAAATTAGTCTATTTTAATCGCCCCCCCTGTATAGGTTTGAGCACCCGTTCAATGGCCATAAAGCTGATGGCCGAGGCGCGTCCATCATGGGATAACTGTACGCGCTGTTATTTCGGATGTCCCCGAAATGTTCCCCTATGCGCTTGCGCAGTTCCCTAAAGGTTTTGCCAATGTAGCGAAGCCCACATATACACGTTGCCAGGTAAATCACACCCGCAGTTTATGAAACCCTTCACATGGTAAACGGTGTTATTGGGTTCCCCAGTGAAAGTCTTACCTTGTGACAGGCTGCCACAGAACTGCAGTGTCCGCATCTGTGGCATCCCGTCACGGGTGTGTTCAGCCACGTCCGTGGCTTCCACCGGTGGGGCAAAATGGCTGTGCACCAGCCTGTCCCTCAGGTTATGCCTCTCCTAAAAGTGAGGGATGCAGTGGGGCTAAGGACATCAGAAAGGTCTGGGTCCATAAGGAGAGTATCCCAGTGCCGTGCCAGGATTCTCTTCACTTGGGAAGCCGCGGCATCAAACGTTCCTATTAACCGGACAGTATCTTGAGATTCACTCGCCCTACTGGTTGTGGGGTGGAGTAACTCAGTGCGCGTACGTGCTTAGTTTTTTCTTATACCAGTCTGAGGGTCCTGTCAGGATACCCTCTCTCCTGAAATCTCGATCTCAGGTCTCTCGCCTAGTATTTAAAGTCACTGAGTTCTTAGCAATTGCGTTTTAATCTCAGGTACTGTCCGGTTGGGATTCCTCTCTTAAGGGGCACAGGATGACAGCTGTCCCACCTGAGCAGAGAGTTAGTGGAAGTCTGCTTACGATAAATAGACGTGCTCAGACCGCCCTTGTCGTCCCTGCAAATAACCACATCCAAAAAGGGGAGGCGATCTTTAACAATCACCGAGGTAAACCTTAGGTTGAAGCTGTTTACATTCAACTCAGAGATGAGCCTGTAAAAATCGCTCTCTGGTCCGCTCCACAACACGAAAATATCGTCAATGTAGCGTGACAAGAGAGTGATGTGCTCGATGAACCACAGTGATGGTTCCCCAAACACTACAGACTCCTCCCACCAGCCCAGGAGCAAGTTGGCATACGACGGGGCACAGAAACTGCCCATCGCGGTGCCCCTGAGCTGGTGGTATATACGGCCGTCAAACAGGAAAAAATGACTCAACAGAATAAAATTTAACAATTCGAGGGTAAAGGTGTTGTGCAACGTGAATTGTTGACCCCTAGTCTTTAGATAATGACTGGTGGCTTCCATGCCTCGTTCATGTGGAATGGAGGAATATAGGGCCTCCACATCAATGGAGGCCAAGAACCAGTGTGGCTCAATACAAATATCCTCCAGCTTCCCCAGCAGATCGCCAGTGACACAAAAGGACGTAACACCTTGTCCACATAAATTCCACATCATAATTAAACCATCAGATAAGGGGGGTAATGTCGTGGTGATGAATATGCCGGCATATAGAAGAATGTGTCTCTCCGTCCTGGAGGATGGGACTGGGTATGAAATACTTTCTAATAACTCTACCAGTAGTCTACAGGGGACTTTGAGACACATCCTTGAAAAAGCCAAAAAAGCCTCCTTAATTAGCGGTGAGGAATACGAGTTTCTGTACCCACTCCACCCGGTAACAGCTACCTTCTATTGTCTACCTAAAGTCCACAAGGAGACCACTCCAATCAAGGGACGACCAATCGTCTCGGGAGTTGGGAGTCTGTCTCAAAACTGTGGAATTTATGTGGACAAGGTGTTACGTCCTTTTGTGTCGGCTTTACCGTCCTACGTGAGGGACACTGGGGATCTGCTGGGGAAGCTGGAGGCTTCCAGTATCCGTAGTTTCAGGTGCTGCACATCTCACATCTGAAGGCAATCGTCTATGCTGTGAAGATACGAGATGTGCAGCACCTGAAACTACGGATACTGGAAGCCTGTGCTAGCATTTCTCCTGCGGTATTGCTATCAGTGTGTGAAGAGTGGGAGAAGAGGGTTGCATTAACAATCCAACACAATGGGCAGCACATTGAACACATTTTATAAGTGGTCAGAAACGTGTAAATACCTCATGAAAGAATAAAGTTACATTAAAACCAAGCACACCATTGTTTTTCTTGTGAAATTCACAATAAGTTTGATGTGTCACATGACCCTCTTCCTATTGAAAAAACAAAAGTTGGATTCAAAATGGCCGACTTCAAAATGACCGCCATGGTCACCACCCATCTTGAAAAGTTTTCCCCCTCACATATACTAATGTGCCACAAACAGGAAGTTAATATCACCAACCATTCCCATTTTATTAAGGTGTATCCATATAAATGGCCCACCCTGTACATTAGCAGTCTGGGTTTTCCCTCCTGTGCAATGTAAGTTCTGCCTGCTTCTCCTCCCTATCTGCTGGTCCATCTCTCCCTCTGAACTCCCCTCCTCTTCCTCTCTTGTGGGCACCCACGTGACGTCCATAGACACGTCATCATCGACGTCACCTTCCCCACCACTAACTTTAGAGATCTTGGAGTAGGCTGCAACAGCGGGGACCAACATCCTTGGGCTGATCTGGGTACTGTCGTCAGACTGCTGAGAGGCGGCCGTTGCTACCTCCTCTTCCTGATCCGATGCCAAGAATGGCTGTGCATCGGAAATGTCTTGTAATGGATCGGAAAATAATTCCTGTGACTCAAGCGGAGGGTATATGGTGGTGGTGGTGTCTTTGGGGGTGCACACAGCAGAGAGTGAAGAGGGTGCAAATAGAGAGGATGAGGAGGGTGCAGAAGTGGAAGGCTGAGTGAGCCACTCAACCAAGTCTAGTGCGTCCTTTGACGTAATCGAACGCACCTTAAGCAACTTCCAACTTTGGCTCCGGCCTGGTGCTCCTGCCCTACCCCTACCACCCCTGCGGAAGGGCCTGCCTCTTCCTCTGCCTATCATTTTTTAAATGACCCTGTGACAAAAGTATCTAGAGAAGCGCAGTGTATGTGGAAGAAGGTATATAACACCCCTTCAATCTGTCGTTTTGGGGGGCCACTGGTATATCACACCAGTTATAATACTTTTTTTCTAGTACCGTTTGTCACTGTGTGTAGCAGAGGGAACGCAGCAAAACAGGAAAAGATTCTGCAGTACCCAATGTAAGGGGTTACGCTCTCAGGCAGGGCGGCGGTGACAGATTCTCCACAGGGTTAAAGTCCAAACGTTGCTTTATTTATAATACTTCGGCAATACAGACACCCCAGTTATAATTCACTGAGTAAGGGGAAGGTCCAGCACCACAAAAACATAACCCAAACCAAAATAAACCCCTGCCCGTCTGGGCTCTGGCTAATACAGTGAAGATCCTAGCTCACCTATTGAACACAGGTCACATAGAGAATTCAGCTTCTAGCAAGCAGGGCAGCCAGCTGCCCAGACTTTCTCCAGGCATCACTCTCCCTAGACTGACAGCCTGGACTGTGCTTTATTTCCCCTTGACGATCCCAGCTGGCTTTAGCTGGGGATCCCTCAGGCTAGGGGAAAACCTGCCCTGGAATGGGGTGGACTGGGGAGGTCCCTCTTCCAAGCCTACCTTCTCCCAGTCCAATAAAATCGAGCCCATAAACTTAACACTGTCTCAGCAACCTACACATTGCTGAGACCATTTTAACCTTCTGGATTTTATTTACCCGTTCCCAGACTTTACCATACACTTTTCTGTTCACCTTATCACACCAAATACACTATTATGAAAGTATATTGTTAGATAACACCCCGCTTCAATCTGTCATTTTGGGGGCCACTGGAATATCACACCAGTTATAATACTTTTTTTACCAGTACCGTTTGTCTCTGTGTGTAGCAGAAGGAAAGCAGCAAAACAGGCAACAATTCTGCAGTATCCAAATACACTATTATGAAAGTATATTGGTATATAACACCCCGCTTCAATCTGTAGTTTGGGGGGGCCACTGGAATATTACACCAGTTATAATACTTTTTTCCAGTACCGTTTGTCACTGTGTGTAGCAGAGGGAATGCAGCAAAACAGAAAATAAAATTCTAGTTCTAATACTTTTTTCTAATTGCGTTTGTCACTCTTTGTAGCTGTAGTATCGCTGCAGAACCGATCACCACTGCTGCACAATACAAATCCACTATAATATGCTTTCTATGTTAGAAAGTATATTATACGTGTATTACACCCCTCTGTACTGCACACCTATTGATAGCACACCTAAACCAGTCCTTAAAAGGACTTTTGTGGAGCTATTAGCTAGCGATTTGTGTCACTAACAGTCTGTCCCTGCTCCACATAGCAACCTCTCCCTACACTGACAAAAGAGAGAATGTAAAATGGCGCCCAGATCAGGTCTATTCAGGGGCGTAGCTATAGGGGAAGCAGGGGAAGCAGCTGCTTTGGTGCCCTGACCCAGAAGGGGCCCATCCAGGAGGAGGAGGACTAAAAGATTTTGTCAGGGCCCCCTCAACAGTATTACACAATGAAATTATATACAGTAACAGTATAGACAGTGTAGAAAACGGATGGAACAGCTACCGGCCCTGGTCTGAGAAAGCGATCTTTACTAGCCACAGGAATGGGGGCGGCATGAAAGGAAGGGGTTGTGAAAAAATTACTGGGGGAGGGGCGCCCCATTCAAAAATTTGCTGTGGGGCCCAGTCATTTCTAGCTACGCCACTGGGTCTATTTATAAGGTAGGGGGTATGTCCATGTGCTGAAATGTCTCAATTGGCTGTCCTGTACCACCTGATGGATGTGTCATGGGTCAAAGTTCTTCACAATGTAAAAGAATATGGCGGGCGTGAATATGGTGTAACGGCAGACCATTCTGTCACTGCTAGTCCAGGAGGGAGTTCCTTGCCACATAACAATGGCTGAAATATGAGGACAGTCTCTGTTAGGAAATTTACTCTCTTGCCTAACGTGTGTCCCTGACACATGATTTCGGTGATCAGCTTGAATTAAGTCTTATCCGGTACCGGGAGAATGAAGAAGATAACACTGAAACGTGTGTAGTTCTAACCCATTCTGGTTTATTCACAGCTGGCAAACAGTGATAATAGAGGGGGTTGAGCTTCCTTGACATCCAATCATATGTTAGCATTAGTATCCGACCTTTGGTATGGTCACACATAAGCTTCTGCATTAACATAATAGATGACTCATAGTAACAGCATTTGACCAATCAGGTATATACACATGGGCCAGCAGACACTTGAGCCAGATGACCTTATATGGTTAGAAGGCTGTTCAAACTTACAAACTAAGGAATGTATGGATATCCTGAAGCAGCACAGGAAGTGTCACACATTCCATAAGGGGGTAGGGAGGTATTGGAAGTGCACTGACCAAATGTTATACACATGGCTGAATAAGACAAAATGGAGTCACATATATCCCATCAAATCCCCTCTTAGAACCTTATATATATATATATATATATATATATATATACTATATGGTTCTTTCTCTGCTCTTCCTTGGTTTGCTTATAAGCCTTTAGGTATTCTATATACCCTTCAGGAGTATAATCCTCAGGCTTTGTTGAGGTTGTGTTTGCCTCTTCTACCTATACCGGTGTATAGAGGAATGTTGAGTGTACCCCTCTTTCGGCCACATTTTTGACATACGGCCAGAAGGGAGGGCACACACTGCAGACAACAGCAGAGACACACTATTGCAGCGACCACGGCGAGTACCACTCCTAAAACATATCTTATTTGACCAAAGTCAGGTATTCAGCCAAAAAGCCAGTCCCACCAACCTTGGTCAACATCCTGTTTTATATGTTTTCTCATCTCTTCTAATTGGCCTATTTTATCTTTTATTCCACGGGAGTGATCTGATAGATTGAAACAACACATCCCTGCGAACGCTGAGCATCCTACACCATGTTGGAGCAATAAATAGTCAATAGTTGCCCTATTCTGCAAGACAGCCTTTTCATACGATTGTATATCCAGCAGCATATCTTGCAGAACTGCACCAGTGACATTGTCACGGGTGTATGTGAGCAACGATAGTAATTCACAGTACAGAGCAACTGACTGGACCCAGAACTAGGGAGGATAAAGGGTGACCCCTGTCCGACCCTCAACGCTTTCCCTATTCTGCTACAGCACATGCCCGGATCCAAAAGGCGGAACGAGGCATGCCCACGTGCCTAAGACTAATGACCACTGTAACCCCTACAATAGTGGAAGGGGCACGGCCACCAGTGCCCTACTCAGTATATGGAGGGAACCGTGGCCACCTCAGATCCAGTCAGAAAACAAACAGGAATACAACAATGTCTGCAGACTTAGCTGAAGGTGTTGTAGCCGCAGAGAAGACGGATCCAAGGACAGGCTGGCAAAATCCGGAGTGCTAGCTGCAGCAGAACACAGGTCCAGTGGACTGATAGCCACAAGTGAAGAAACCAAAGCAAGAGCCACAACTGAAGTGAGAACTATAATCCACATCCTATCATAGGAGGAGGGGTGATATAAAGAGAGGGAAATCAAACACATGAAGGACAGCTGTGGTGAAAGAAACCAGAAGTAAACAGAGTAGTGAGAACGCCTCCCAGCTCTAGTAGTGACATCATCACAGGGGTGGAGAAACAGAGCTGTGAGAACGTCCCAAAGCTCTGGTAGTGACAGTACCCCCCCCTCTACGGGTGGACTCCGGACACCCAGGACCCACCTTCTCAGGATGAGCCCTATGAAATGCCCTGATGAGGCGAGTGGCTTTAATGTCCGACACCGGAACCCACATCCTCTCCTCAGGACCATAACCCTTCCAATGAACGAGGTACTGAAGAGAACCGCGGACCATGCGAGAGTCCACAATTCTGGAAACCTCAAACTCCAGATTGCCATCAACCAAAATCGGAGGAGGAGGCAAAGAGGAGGGTACCGTGGGCTGGACATATGGTTTTAAGAGAGATCTGTGAAATACATTATGTATCTTCCAAACCCGTGGAAGATCAAGACGGAAGGCAACAGGATTGATGACTGACAAGATTTTATAAGGCCCAATAAACTTGGGACCCAATTTCCAGGAGGGAACCTTCAACTTAATGTTTCTAGTAGACAACCACACCAGATCACCCACATTCAGGTCCGGACCAGGCACACGTCTCTTATCAGCCACACGCTTATACCTCTCACTCATCTTTTTAAGATTACTCTGAATCTTTTGCCAAATGGTAGACAAAGACGAGGAAAATCTCTCCTCCTCAGGTAAACCAGAAAGAGCCCCTCCCGAGAATGTACCAAACTGCGGATGAAACCCATATGCACCAAAGAATGGTGACTTATCAGAAGATTCCTGACGACGGTTGTTCAGAGCAAACTCAGCAAGAGAGAGAAATGAACACCAATCCTCCTGGTTCTCTGAAACAAAACAGCGCAAATATGTCTCCAGATTCTGATTGAGGCGCTCAGTCTGACCATTCGACTGCGGATGAAAAGCAGAACAGAAGGACAGCCGAACCCCCAGGCGAGAACAGAAAGCCTTCCAGAACCTGGACACAAACTGCGTGCCTCTATCGGAAACAATATCAGAGGGAATGCCGTGCAATTTAACAATATGGTCGACAAAAGCTTGCGCCAACGTTTTAGCATTGGGTAAACCAGGGAAAGGTACGAAATGAGCCATCTTGCTAAAACGGTCCACCACCACCAGGATCACCGACTTCCCCGAGGAACGAGGAAGATCCGTGATAAAGTCCATGGACAGGTGTGTCCAAGGACGGGAAGGAATGGGTAACGGGAGAAGGGAACCTGAAGGCCGTGAACGAGGGACCTTAGCGCGAGCGCACGTCTCACAAGCAGCCACAAAACCCTCCACCGACTTACGAAGAGCCGGCCACCAAAATCTCCGAGCAATGAGATCCACCGTGGCTCTACTCCCGGGGTGACCAGCAAGAACCGTATCATGATGCTCCTTAAAGAGTTTGTGACGTAGCTCAGGAGGCACGAACAACTTCCCAGAAGGACAACGGGCAGGTGTCTCAGTCTGGGCAGCCTGGACCTCGGCCTCCAAATCGGAATATAGAGCAGAAACAACTACCCCCTCCGCCAAAATGGGACCCGGGTCCTCGGAGTTTCCTCCTCCCGGAAAACAGCGAGAGAGAGCATCAGCCTTCACATTTTTTATCCCAGGTCGGAATGTAACAACAAAATTGAATCTGGAGAAGAACAGAGACCATCTGGCCTGTCTCGGATTCATACGCCTGGCCGACTCCAAGTATGCCAGATTCTTATGGTCGGTAAAAACGGTGATAGGGTGCCTGGCCCCCTCCAACCAATGGCGCCATTCCTCGAAAGCCAACTTGATGGCCAACAACTCCCTATCTCCCACATCATAGTTTCTCTCTGCCGGGGAGAGTTTTTTAGAGAAAAAGGCACAGGGTCGCCACTTGGCAGGGGAAGGGCCCTGGGACAAAACCGCACCCACACCCACCTCGGAAGCATCCACCTCAACAATAAAAGGTAAGGAAACATCGGGATGCACCAAGACGGGAGCAGACGCAAAATTTTCTTTAATCTTAGAAAAGGCTGCAAGCGCCTCCTCCGACCAAGAGGAAAAATCCGTCCCCTTTTTTGTCATGTCAGTGAGGGGTTTGACAACAGAGGAATAATTCAAAATGAACTTTCTGTAATAGTTCGCAAAACCCAGAAAGCGCATCAATGCCTTCTGATTCTCAGGAAGCTCCCACTCAAGTACAGCACGGACCTTCTCGGGATCCATGCGAAAACCAGAAGCAGACAGGAGAAAACCCAGAAATTGAATCTCCGATACCATAAAAAGACATTTCTCCAGCTTGGCGTACAATTTATTTTCCCGCAGAATCTGCAGAACCTGAAAAAGATGATCCTGATGGGTCTGAACATCAGGGGAAAAAATCAAAATATCATCAAGATATACCAATACGAATTTCCCCATTAAATGATAGAAAATACTATTAACAAAATGCTGAAAGACGGCCGGAGCATTCATCAGGCCGAAAGGCATAACGAGATTCTCGAAATGCCCGTCAGGGGTATTAAAGGCCGTTTTCCATTCATCCCCCTCTCTGACCCTGACCAGGTTGTACGCGCCTCTCAAATCCAATTTGGAAAACACCTTGGCCCCAACAATTTGATTGAAGAGGTCCGGGATCAGAGGAAGGGGATAGGGATCGCGAATCGTGATACGGTTCAGCTCCCTAAAATCTAGGCAAGGTCTCAGAGAGCCATCTTTCTTTTTAACAAAAAAAAAACCCGCGGCCACAGGTGACTTTGAGGGACGAATATGCCCCTTTTCGAGACTCTCGGAGATGTAAGTTCGCATTGCGATTCTTTCCGGTTGTGAGAGATTGTAGAGGCGTGCTTTTGGCAGCTTGGCGCCGGGAATGAGGTTAATGGGACAGTCAAACTCCCGGTGAGGAGGTAGCTCCTGAACACCGCTCTCGGAAAACACGTCCGAGAAATCAGAGAGAAATGATGGCACCGTTTTAGTAGACACCTCTGCAAAAGTCGCTGTGAGACAATTCTCTCTACAAAAATCACTCCACTCATTTATTTGCCTTCCTTGCCAATCAATAGTGGGGTTATGTCTAGTGAGCCAGGGTAACCCCAAAACTAGAGGAGACGGCAATCCGTTAAGGACAAAACAAGATATATCCTCCACATGAGTGTCACCTACAGCTAGCCGGATATTGTGAACAATGCCCTTCAGAGATCTCTGTGAGAGTGGAGCAGAGTCAATAGCAAAAACAGGTATATCTTTATCTAATGTGCAAACCTGAAAACCATGCATGGCTACAAATTGAGTGTCAATAAGATTGACGGCCGCTCCACTATCGACAAAAATCTCACAAGAAATTACTTTGCTCTCTAGCGCCACCCTGGCAGACAGGAGAAAACGGGAACTGCAGGTCAGAGGAAAAGCATCAAATCCTACATCAACTTTGCCCAAAGTAGCAGATGAAGCAGAACGCGATGATTTACCTTTTGAGATTTTTCTCTTATTATCGCTCTAAGTACGGTTCAAGAATCTCCTAGACCAGGGGTGGGCAATTATTTTTTCGATGGGGCCACATGAGAAACTGAAAATATTTTGGAGGGCCGGGCCAAAAGGCTAAACTCAATACTGCATAAAATCAATTGTATTTCTTTATAAAAAGCAGTAAATATCATTGTTGGACAACTGGTACGAGTACTTGTTATAGTTAAACAATGAAAAAGTGAGGTTGCCTTACAAGAAAAAAAATTAAATTTATTAAACAAAATTTCCCAAAACAATGAACATTTTTCACTATTTGTGACTCATATTAGTGAAAGCCATTGTCCCCCTGTGAATCCAGCCATTGTCCCCTGTGAATCCAGCCATTGTCCCCCTGTGAATCCAGCCATTGTCCCCCTGTGAATCCAGCCATTGTCCCCCTGTGAATCCAGCCATTGTCCCCCTGTGAATCCAGCCATTGTCCCCCTGTGAATCCAGCCATTGTCCCCCTGTGAATCCAGCCATTGTCCCCCTGTGAATCCAGCCATTGTCCCCCTGTGAATCCAGCCATTGTCCCCCTGTGAATCCAGCCATTGTCCCCCTGTGAATCCAGCCATTGTCCCCCTGTGAATCCAGCCATTGTCCCCCTGTGAATCCAGCCATTGTCCCCCTGTGAATCCAGCCATTGTCCCCCTGTGAATCCAGCAATTGTCCCACTGTGAATCCAGCCATTGTCCCCCTGTGAATCCAGCCATTGTCCCCCTGTGAATCCAGCAATTGTCCCACTGTGAATCCAGCCATTGTCCCCATGTGAATCCAGCCATTGTCCCCTGTGAATCCAGCCATTGTCCCCCTGTGAATCCAGCCATTGTCCAATGTGAATCCAGCCATTGTCCCCTGTGAATCCAGCCATTGTCCCCTGTGAATCCAGCCATTGTCCCCTTGTGTACAGAACACCCCGCCGGCCCCCCCCATCATATACAGAACACCCCCCCCCCCCTTACAATAGTACACACCCCTCCCCCCCCCCCTTGCCTTTAGAAACGTAATGCTCAGAGATGATCAGCCATGTGTTAGTCACACTGACTACACACAGCACAGGGGGAGGCGGCCGCAGCTTCATGCTTGTCGGCTCTGTGACTGTCAGTGTCAGACAGTCACAGCCGATACTATGAGAGCCGCGGGCGCTGCGCTGTTACAGAGAAGGGAATAATTGCGGCCGGCCGGGTCCCGGGTACGGCTCGCACGAGGCACCCCCCCCCTGCTGTGTCTTACCTAGACAGTACTGCCGCTGACGCTGCCTCCCTGCCACCGCGCCATGCCACACGCAGCACGCCGAGTCGGAAGTCCTCTTCATTCGCGGAGGAGGGGTATCGTTGCTTAGCACGCCTCTGGCTCCGCCCGGGGGCCGGATTAAAAGGTCCGCCGGGCCGTATACGGCCCGCGGGCCGTAGTTTGCCCAGGTCTGTCCTAGACGGACAAACATTTGCCAAATGACCTATTCCCCCACAACAAAAACAGACCATACTCTGAGGACTAAATCCTCTTTTATCAGGGGCAAGTCGAGCTAGCTGCATGGGCTCCTCCTCAGAGGGGAGCGAGACAGGATGAGGCCCCTGCACACTGAATGAGTCCGCACCACTGCCCCTAGACTGACAATGGCTGGACAGAGAGGTCTCGTTTCTTTCTCTTAGACGCCTGTCAAGGCGTACCGCCAATGACATGGCAGACTCTAAGGACGTTGGTCTCTCATGGAAAGCAAACGCATCTTTTAATCTCTCCGAGAGACCATGACAGAACTGACTCCGGAGTGCAGCATCATTCCAACCCGAATCAGCTGCCCATCTCCGAAATTCAGAACAATAAAGCTCTGCAGACAGTTTGTTCTGGCATAAAACACGTAGGTTAGATTCGGCCAGAGCAACACGATCCGGGTCATCATAAATCTGCCCCAGGGCCACAAAAAATCCCTCCACGGATCGAAGGGAGGGATCCCCTGATGGCAGCGAAAAAGCCCAAGTCTGAGCATTACCCCTGAGCAGGGAGATGACAATCCTCACCCTCTGCTCTTGATTACCAGAAGAGTGGGGACACAAGCAAAAATGGAGTTTGCATGCCTCTCTGAAACGAACAAAATTCTCACTGCCCCCGGAGAACGTCTCCGGAAGTGAGACTTTTGGCTCGCAACAGACTCCATGAGCCGGAGCAGGGCCCAATGCTTGAAGCTGGATCATAGATTGACGGAGATCCGCTACTTCCAAAGAAAGAACCTGCATGCGGTCAACCAGGTCAGAAAGCGGATCCATGTCAAAAAAGGACGGTTTTGGTGGATTATAATGTCACGGGTGTATGTGAGCAACGATAGTAATTCACAGTACAGAGCAACTGACTGGACCCAGAACTAGGGAGGATAAAGGGTGACCCCTGTCCGACCCTCAACGCTTTCCCTATTCTGCTACAGCACATGCCCGGATCCAAAAGGCGGAACGAGGCATGCCCACGTGCCTAAGACTAATGACCACTGTAACCCCTACAATAGTGGAAGGGGCACGGCCACCAGTGCCCTACTCAGTATATGGAGGGAACCGTGGCCACCTCAGATCCAGTCAGAAAACAAACAGGAATACAACAATGTCTGCAGACTTAGCTGAAGGTGTTGTAGCCGCAGAGAAGACGGATCCAAGGACAGGCTGGCAAAATCCGGAGTGCTAGCTGCAGCAGAACACAGGTCCAGTGGACTGATAGCCACAAGTGAAGAAACCAAAGCAAGAGCCACAACTGAAGTGAGAACTATAATCCACATCCTATCATAGGAGGAGGGGTGATATAAAGAGAGGGAAATCAAACACATGAAGGACAGCTGTGGTGAAAGAAACCAGAAGTAAACAGAGTAGTGAGAACGCCTCCCAGCTCTAGTAGTGACATCATCACAGGGGTGGAGAAACAGAGCTGTGAGAACGTCCCAAAGCTCTGGTAGTGACAGACATCTATCTGTTTTACCATATAACAGGCAAGTTTTGATATTGTCCTGTGGTTATATATGGCCAAACCTGGTACTCCTATCAAAGATACCCCTAAACTCATATATTCTGATCTAGAGAGGAGATTCACATTATAATCACAATTTTCTGGTAACTGTAGGGAAGTGTCTCTCGTGTGTCGTGTCTGCATTGCTGGGAATAGTGGTATCATTGCTAATGTCAGCCTAGCTATTGTACAGGGTCCCTCTGTAATATTGTCCGGTATGTATGTGTAACTAGTATTCCCACAGGCCAATACCCATCCTGTTGGTAGAGGTACATGTTTGTCTAGGGATGGTACTGTTTTTGTAATATTACATTGCATATTCTTTCCTGATATTATCTTTTTACAACTACCTAAATCTCTATCACAAATATTTGGTTTAGTCTTATTCTGCATTTTTGCTTGTATGCAGGGAGGCAATAGTGTCTCATCACAGGTAAAGTTATAACATATTCCTGCTGCTGTGACAAGACCTGTAATTATTTCTATCATATTACTTTGCAGAGTCTCATATGTAGGACAGTCATAACAAGCATGATAAGGATTTACATATCCATATTTAACATCATGATCCCCCAAATCTGTGTCATTCCATTGGGAATGTAGGAGCTCCGTCCATACATCTACTGGGGTGGGGACTGCTACCAGACATGTCTCCAAAATGTTAGATGCCGATAAAGTGGTTCGGAGACAAAAGTCAGTTAAGTTCAGAGTTTTGGCCAGGTACAGCCATAAGTTCTCCTTTGTCTTGCATAGACTGTCTTCCCCTCTGCATTCTGTTTTCAGGTATATCTGTCTGTCCCACAGCCATGGGACAGTAAGTAGGAGACACAAAATTGCAATTATCAAGGCACTGCATCTCAGCAATCTCGAGGAATTTCCCGACTGCGTCATCTCGTTGGGGGTCAAGGCTGTCTGCCTCCGTTAGTACCCCTTCTGTATCTTCCTCGAGGTCAAGGCTGTCTGCCTCCGTTAGTACCTCTGGGCCTCGTTGGAGGTCAGGGCTATCTGCCCCCGTTAGTACCTCTCTTTTCTTCACCAACTTAATCCTTGTGGCGTGGATCCACGTGGGCGACTGTTCAGTGAGGACTGCTGTTCTGGTGATCGCGACTACCTCGGTGGGTTGTCCGTAGGTGAAGCTTCCTGGTTCCTTTCCCGTCTTTAAGATCTTGATCATCACCTGGTCGCCTACCCGGAATGGACGGGTTGGTTCCTGTGAAAGAGAAAGAGACTTACAAGCAACTTATTTTTTCAGTTTTACTGAGGACCTTGATCAGATTATTACTCCTCTCTGATCAGGTTCAAGACGCCCCACACCAGGGGGCGTCTTGCCCATGGTGTGGGGAAAGGCCTACCTATCTCAATGCTGTTATGTCCTACTCTGTGGAAATGTGCTATTAAGATGGAAGCACTGTGTTGGGGAATGCATAACTTCCCCTCTTCGCAGACTAATCCTATCTCAGGATTTTTCTGCAATACTGAATAACACCAGTCTTGCTGTTCTTGTTCAGTGGCATACCACTGAAGATCAGTAAGCATTTGCAACATCTCAGGGGTTGGAGGTGCCAAACATGGCATCTCCCAATGGTTATACAAACCTGTGAGGTTGCATTTGGCCACTCATTTCGCCACCTTAACTGCCAGCGCATTGCCCTGTGAGACATGATCCTTACCATCTGCTGCCGTAAATCCTCTCCTCTGCCAGATCATACCATGGTCCCACACTACCCCATGTGTGTACCTACTCTCAGTATAGATGGTGACAGGTCTATCAGCATGTAGAATACATGTCCTAGTGAGTGCAATGAGCTCAGCTGCCTGCTGTGTTGAGTGTGGATGCCCTTGAGTAGGCCTACAACATCATGAGTGGTGTGCAAAATGGTGTAATGTCACATTGTGAAAGAATTTGTCAACTCTACCATCATAGCACAGGCTGCAAGAGAACACAGACATGCCGGCATCCCTTGAACAGGGGTGGGCATTACCTTTGAGAAAAACACACAAGGACGCAACTTGCCTCCGTTTTCTTGTGTCAGTACACCCGCCATGGTTTTACAATTTTGGCGTGCAAACATGTGGAAGGGCATATTATAGTCAGGGAGGCCCAGCCCTGGACTCGACATGAGCGAACATTTCAGATAATCAAATGCATTGTACATTTCAGAAGACCATTTAATCAAATCTGGATTTTCTTTCAGAGTGGCTTGCCTCAAAACATTGTAATAATAGGAGCAATCAGGAATCCATTGTCTACCGTTTATCATACCAAGGAAAGATAACATTTCTTTCTTGGTGTGCGGGGTGACCAAACCCGCAATAGACTGGACTCTTTCTGCGCTGATTCTCCGTTCACCTTTTGTGAGGACAAAACCCAAGTATTCAACCTGCATTTTACACCATTGCATTTTCTTAAGTGTCACTTTGTGACCACATCCTGACAATCATTATAACAGTGATAAACCATCCTGAATGCTGGCCTCCGCTGACATGCTACACAGTAACAAATCACCGACATATTTCAGCAGCACAGAACCTTGGGGGGATGTACCATGGCTTTAACATCGCTTGGAGGACTATGCTGTACACTACAGGTGAATCAGCATATCCCTGGGGTCTGCACCAGGTCAGTTGGCGTCCGTCAAAGGAAAAAGCAAAAAGTAGTCTGGTTATCTTATCAACTGGGACAGAAAAGAATGCATTTTTCAGATCTATCACACTGAACCAAACAGCGTCTGCAGGAATGGCAGATAATAATTAAGTGACATCAGGTACAACAGGGGCTATAGGCACAATGATGTTGTTGATGGCCCTTAAATCCTGTACAAAGCGGGTAGCACCATCTGCCTTTGTCACTGGATTTACGGGCGTGCTGTAGGGTGAAATCACCTCTTCCAGGATTCCCTTTTGTAGGAATTCCTTTATCATTGGCCTAAGCCCATCAAGTTTCTCTTTTGACAGCGGGTATTGTTTCTGATATACAGGTGTACTGCCCTCTTTGATGGTTGCTTTGTATGGTGTGCAGTCAATGAATCCTGTGTCATAGTCCCCCTTTGCCCATAATGATGGGTCTATTTCCTCTAATTCTGTAAGTTTGTAAGGATGAGAGGTGTGGGGGTTATTATGGGCAAAGCATCAGAGTATACACTGATGCCATTGTTCTCAACAGTGATTTGCAACTCTAACTTAATAAATAAGTCTCTTCCCAGAAGGCTCACAGGACATTCAGGTATGATGCTAAAAGCATGATCTGTAATGTATTCCCTATCAATGGTTTCTACTGGTAAGGAATCTGTTCTGTATGTCCTTGTCAGTACCCCATTTATTCCCATAGAGGGCTCACATTTCCTTCCTCCCATTCTGAGTCACCTAAGTCCACCCCTTTTAGTCGGACGCTTTGGTCCGTCCTCTGTTCTGCCATTAGTATCCTAGCTGTCCATACGAGCAGAGCTCTGATGTTAAGCACAACACTTAACATGTAACATGTAACTGCAAACATTGAAACAAACAGATTTGACAATACAGACATGAACACACAAAGGGCCCATAAAAACTTTTCATTGAAATAAAAATGTACAGCTTGATCAATGCTGTTGGTACCAATAAAAAAAAAAAAAAAACTTCCAAGAAAATAAAATAAAATTCTCAATGCGCATATTTAAAAACAAATAGCGTACTCCATACGCATTCATATACATTTTTTTTTTTTCATGTACTCTTTTTTTCCATTAACAACTCATAACCACGCCCTTACACATAAAATATGAATTGCACACACAGCTCTGCTTCGTACATACAACGCAGAGCCACACCCATTCACATTCCACTGAATCATGTATCTTTCACCCAATCACACAATCTCTTTGTTACATTCCAAAATTTGCAGCACAGACAAACACAGCTTTCCTGGAAACAGATATCCACACCACACCCAGAATTGCTGATGGTCTGTCACTGTAAAACAATATACATGTTAATCATACAGTCATTTTGTTAAAATTAACAAATCATTTTATATGCCATGTAGTTTTTGGTTTAGTGTTATACACATCGCCCCTTATTCTATATAACTACCCCTTCCCCCATTTCCTTTTGCCTTGCGTCTCTTATTTCAGGAGTGTTCAAACAGGGGAAGTAAAGCAATACATCAAGGACGTTCAGCTGTCCCAAATGTTCCTCAAACTTTTACTCATATCTGAATAAGGACCTAGAATCGGTGCAACCTTAGATTGATAGGATTGGACACTTCCAATTAGCATCATCACTGCAGGCACATTTTAAACCATTGGAACATACAATTTGGAAAGATCTAATCCAATACTGCAGCCCTGTCTGGAAGATCTTATAGATAACACAGGTTAGTATCTTCACATTCTGCCAATGCATTACCAATTAGCAGCCCCCCTCCCCCCCCCCCTCAACCCCCATATGAAATTCCTGAGCAGAGGAGGGGGGTATGAGATGGGAGGGAGTTCTCTCTGAAAACACATCTCAGACAGAACAGGAAGAAGTTTGTTTTGTGGAACTACAAGTGACATTTTGGAGTTTACAGCAGATATAGTGGGGGGAGGGATGCCTCATGGCAACTTTGTTCTATCTATAGGATTCAAAATCCTCCATCTTGAAATAAGAAATGCTACTCATTTCATTTCTCTAACTTCAATTATCAATACACTTATGCATTAACTATCCATCTTTTAGTGCTGTAATCTCTAATCCTAGAGCTATAAATCGTCCCTATTTAAACACACACATATCATTAGGGCAACAAAACTTAACCAGTTCATTTCTGAACGTTTAACACAAGCCCTTTCTAATTGCAAACACTGAAACACTTTTTCCCTTGCCATGAATTAACTTCCTGACTCTGCTGTGTCTTCTCACTCACCCTAGCCCCCCTTCACGGGAGTTCTGATGTACACTGTCTGTAAGCTTCTAACAGATTATTACAGCTCTTCATCCCTGTTGCCAGCCGGGCATAACATTCTGTTTCACATTTTAACTGTCATTTCTCACATCCTGCCCAATTGTCTACCCATGTGTTAACTAGGAAATAATTTGTGGGACTAGACCGTGCAACAAAGTTTACATGTTGGCAGTGATAGAAACAGAATGATTTCAAAGTGGGATGCGACCGTAAACTTACCACCCGGCCAACATCTCACACAGACAGATAATCTTAATACTTCTAAAATACTTATACTATATATACATAAGAGTTAATTCAAGCTTGTATCCTTCTGTTCCCGGAATAGATTATTCATATAGCGCACTATCTCTTAACGATATGGACTTACTAAGCCTCTTATAATCAACATAAGCTTCCCTGAGCTTTTGATGTGCCCCAGACACCGCAATCCACCGAAATCATAAATAGATGGTTCGACTTACTTGAATGAGATTTTGGTCATTGCTCCCAGGTCTAAGGAGGACAAGAATTGATGTCTTTCACTGTAGACCTGAAGAGATGACCCTCCCAATCCCGGAATCCGAGCCCCCAAGCTGTTAGGAAATTTACTCTCTTGCCTAACGTGTGTCCCTGACACATGATTTCGGTGATCAGCTTGAATTAAGTCTTATCCGGTACCGGGAGAATGAAGAAGATAACACTGAAACGTGTGTAGTTCTAACCCATTCTGGTTTATTCACAGCTGGAAAACAGTTATTATAGAGGGGGTTGAGCTTCCTTGACATCCAATCATATGTCAGCATTAGTATCCGACCTATGCTATGGTCACACATAAGCTTCTGCATTAACATAATAGATGACTCATAGTAACAGCATTTGACCAATCAGGTATATACACATGGGCCAGCAGACACTTGAGCCAGATGACCTTATATGGTTAGAAGGCTGTTCAAACTTACAAACTAAGGAATGTATGGATATCCTGAAGCAGCACAGGAAGTGTCACACATTCCATAAGGGGGTAGGGAGGTATTGGAAGTGCACTGACCAAATGTAATACACATAGCTGAATAAGACAAAATGGAGTCACATATATCCCATCAGTCTCCTGGACATTGCCAGTACCTTCTGCAAGCCAGTATACGATTTCAAAAACTGACTATGTTTATCACATGCACTATGCAGGGAACATGTGTTATCACTAAAATGCAGCAGAGGCTTGCTGTTTGGGGCATTTTCTCTGACCGCTTTGCCCAGATGGAGTTGGTGGGGAGAAAGTCAGTAGGATGTTTGATACATGCTTGATACATACTGCTTGATACATTTTAGCAAGTGATTGGCTGTGTGGCTGCTATCACTCAGGCCGATCGGCTCTAACACTGCATTACAACTTTCACTTTACACCTATTAGAGTAAGGAGTGGGAGTAACCAACCTAAAGGACAAAACTATTTCTATTTTTATTTTTCAATTGTTATATACAGAGACAAAAATGGCCTTCCATCACAAAGGGTAATTTAATTTGAATTATTTTTTTTCTTTTTAACTACTAGTGGTTGATTTGTATGTATTGTGTTTGATATAAGAAAGTAATACATTAGGTAATAAAAATATATATAATTATATGGGCAATTATATTATTGTTATTAGATTGTTACTGTCTGTGCAGTATCTGTGTATCCTTTAATCATAATTAGAGTTGATCGAACACCTGACCCGAACTTCGTCCCGAACCCCATTGAAGTGAATGGGGACCCGAACTTTTCGGCACTAAAAAGGCTGTAAAACAGCCCAGGAAAGAGCTAGAGGGCTGCAAAAGGCAGCAACATGTAGGTAAATCCCCTGCAAACAAATGTGGATAGGGAAATGAATAAAAATAAAAATAAAATAAATAAAAATTAACCAATATCAATTGGAGAGAGGTCCCATAGCAGAGAATCAGTCTTCATGTCATAGCAGAGAATCAGTCTTCATGCCATATCAGAGAATCTGGCTTCACGTCACCCAAAACTGAAACAGTCCATTGTCAGATATTTAGGCCCAGGCACCCAGGCAGAGGAGAGCGGTCCCGTAACAGAGAATCTGGCTTCATGTCAGCAGAGAATCAGTCTGCATGTCATAGCAGAGAATCAGGCTTCACGTCACCCAACACTGGAACAGTCCATTGTCAGATATTTAGGCCCAGGCACCCAGGCAGAGGAGAGAGGTCCCGTAACAGAGAATCTGGCTTCATGTCAGCAGAGAATCAGTCTGCATGTCATAGCAGAGAATCAGGCTTCACGTCACCCAACACTGGAACAGTCCATTGTCAGATATTTAGGCCCAGACACCCAGGCAGAGGAGAGCGGTCCCGTAACAGAGAATCTGGCTTCATGTCAGCAGAGAATCAGTCTGCATGTTATAGCAGAGAATCAGGCTTCACGTCACCCAACACTGGAACAGTCCATTGTCAGATATTTAGGCCCAGGCACCCAGGCAGAGGAGAGAGGTCCCGTAACAGAGAATCTGGCTTCATGTCAGCAGAGAATCAGTCTGCATGTCATAGCAGAGAATCAGGCTTCACGTCACCCACCACTGTAACAGTCCATTGTCATATATTTAGCCCAGGCACCCAGGCAGAGGAGAGAGGTCCCGTAACAGAGAATCTGGCTTCATGTCAGCAGAAAATCAGTCTTCATGTCATAGCAGAGAATCAGGCTTCACGTCACCCACCACTGGAACAGGCCACTGTCACATATTTAGGCTCAGGCACCCAGGCAGAGGAGAGAGGTCCCATAACAGAGATTCTGGCTTCATGTCAGCAGAGAATCAGTCTTCATGTCATAGCAGAGAATCAGGCTTCACGTCACCCACCACTGGAACAGTCCATTGTAACATATTTAGGCCCAGGCACCCAGGCAGAGGAGAGAGGTCCCATAACAGAGATTCAGGCTTCATGTCAGCAGAGAATCAGTCTTCATATCATAGCAGAGAATCAGGCTTCATGTCACCCACTACTGGAACAGGCCACTGTCAGATATTTTTAGGCCCCGGCACCCAGACAGAGGTGAGGTTTATTTAACTTTGGGTTGCCCCGCAATATAATGGTAAAATGAAAATAAAAATAGGATTGAATGAGGAAGTGCCCTGGAGTACAATAATATATTGTTAAGGGGAGGTAGTTAATGTCTAATCTGCACAAGGGATGAACAGGTCCTGTGGGATCCATGCCTGGTTCATTTTTATGAACGTTAGCTTGTCCACATTGGCTGTAGACAGACGGCTGCGTTTGTCTGTAATGACGCCGCCTGCCGTGCTGAATACACGTTCAGACAAAACGCTGGCCGCCGGGCAGGCCAGCACCTCCAAGGCATAAAAGGCTAGCTCTGTCCACGTGGACAATTTGGAGACCCAGAAGTTGAATGGTGCCGAACCATCAGTCAGTACGTGGAGGGGTGTGCACAAGTACTGTTCCACCATGTTATTGAAATGTTGCCTCCTGCTAACACGTTCCGTATCAGGTGGTGGTGCAGTTAGCTGTGGCGTGGTGACAAAACTTTTCCACATCTCTGCCATGCTAACCCTGCCCTCAGAGGAGCTGGCCGTGACACAGCTGCGTTGGCGACCTCTTGCTCCTCCTCTGCCTTCGCCTTGGGCTTCCACTTGTTCCCCTGTGACATTTGGGAATGCTCTTAGTAGCGCGTCTACCAACGTGCGCTTGTACTCGCGCATCTTCCTATCACGCTCCAGTGCAGGAAGTAAGGTGGGCACATTGTCTTTGTACCGTGGATCCAGCAGGGTGGCAACCCAGTAGTCCGCACACGTTAACCACTTAAGGACCACAGGTTTATACCCCCCTAAAGACCAGGCCCTTTTTTACAAATCGGCACTACACTACTTTCACCGTTTATTGCTCGGTCATGCAACTTACCACCCAAATGAATTTTACCTCCTTTTCTTCTCACTAATAGAGCTTTCATTTGGTGGTATTTCATTGCTGCTGACATTTTTACTTTTTTTGTTATTAATCGAAATTTAACGATTTTTTTGCAAAAAAATGACATTTTTCACTTTCAGTTGTAAAATTTTGCAAAAAAAACGAGATCCATATAGAAATTTTGCTCTAAATTTATAGTTCTACATGTCTTTGATAAAAAAAAAATGTTTGGGTAAAAAAAAAATGGTTTGGGTAAAAGTTATAGTGTTTACAAACTATGGTACAAAAATGTGAATTTCCGCTTTTTGAAGCAGCTCTGACTTTCTGAGCACCTGTCATGTTTCCTGAGGTTCTACAATGCCCAGACAGTACAAACACCCCACAAATGACCCCATTTCGGAAAGTACACACCCTAAGGTATTCGCTGATGGGCATAGTGAGTTCATAGAACTTTTTATTTTTTGTCACAAGTTAGCGGAAAATGATGATTTTTTTTTATTTTATTTTTTTTCCTACAAAGTCTCATATTCCACTAACTTGTGACAAAAAATAAAAACTTCTATGAACTCACTATGCCCATCACGAAATACCTTGGGGTGTCTTCTTTCCAAAATGGGGTCACTTGTGGGGTAGTTATACTGCCCTGGCATTCTAGGGGCCCAAATGTGTGGTAAGGAGTTTGAAATCAAATTCTGTAAAAAATGACCAGTGAAATCCGAAAGGTGCTTTTGGAATGTGGGCCCCTTTGCCCACCTAGGCTGCAAAAAAGTGTCACACATCTGGTATCTACGTACTCAGGAGAAGTTGAGGAATGTGTTTTGGGGTATCATTTTACATATACCCATGCTGGGTGAGATAAATATCTTGGTCAAATGCCAACTTTGTATAAAAAAATGGGAAAAGTTGTCTTTTGCCAAGATATTTCTCTCACCCAGCATGGGTATATGTAAAATGACACCCCAAAACACATTCCCCACCTTCTCCTGAGTACGGCAATACCAGATGTGTGACACTTTTTTGCAGCCTAGGTGGGCAAAGGGGCCCATATTCCAAAGAGCACCTTTCGGATTTCACAGGTCATTTTTTACAGAATTTGATTTCAAACTCCTTACCACACATTCGGGCCCCTAGAATGCCAGGGCAGTATAACTACCCCACAAGTGACCCCATTTTGGAAAGAAGACACCCCAAGGTATTCCGTGAGGGGCATGGCAAGTTCCTAGAATTTTTTATTTTTTGTCACAAGTTAGTGGAAAATGATGATTTTTTTTTTTTTTTCATACAAAGTCTCATATTCCACTAACTTGTGACAAAAAATAAAAACTTCCATGAACTCACTATGCCCATCAGCGAATACCTTGGGGTCTCTTCTTTCCAAAATGGGGTCACTTGTGGGGTAGTTATACTGCCCTGGCATTCTAGGGGCCCGAATGTGTGGTAAGGAGTTTGAAATCAAATTCTGTAAAAAATGACCTGTGAAATCCGAAAGGTGCTCTTTGGAATATGGGCCCCTTTGCCCACCTAGGCTGCAAAAAAGTGTCACACATCTGGTATCTCTGTATTCAGGAGAAGTTGAGGAATGTGTTTTGGGGTGTCTTTTTACATATACCCATGCTGGGTGAGATAAATATCTTGGTCAAATGCCAACTTTGTATAAAAAAAATGGGAAAAGTTGTCTTTTGCCAAGATATTTCTCTCACCCAGCAGGGGTATATGTAAAATGACACCCCAAAACACATTCCCCACCTTCTCCTGAGTACGGGGATACCAGATGTGTGACACTTTTTTGCAGCCTAGGTGGGCAAAGGGGCCCATATTCCAAAGAGCACCTTTCGGATTTCACAGGTCATTTTTTACAGAATTTGATTTCAAACTCCTTACCACACATTTGGGCCCCTAGAATGCCAGGGCAGTATAACTACCCCACAAGTGACCCCATTTTGGAAAGAAGAGACCCCAAGGTATTCGCTGATGGGCATAGTGAGTTCATGGAAGTTTTTATTTTTTGTCACAAGTTAGTGGAATATGAGACTTTGTATGAAAAAAAAAAAAAAAAAAAAATCAGCATTTTCCACTAACTTGTGACAAAAAATAAAAAATTCTAGGAACTTGCCATGCCCCTCACGGAATACCTTGGGGTGTCTTCTTTCCAAAATGGGGTCATTTGTGGGGTAGTTATACTGCCCTGGCATTTTCCAGGGGCCCTAATGTCTGGTAAGTAGGTAAATGACCTGTGAAATCCTAAAGGTGCTCTTTGGAATATGGGCCCCTTTGCCCACCTAGGCTGCAAAAAAGTGTCACACATGTGGTATCGCCGTATTCAGGAGAAGTTGGGGAATGTGTTTTGGGGTGTCATTTTACATATACCCTTGCTGGGTGAGAGAAATATCTTGGCAAAAGACAACTTTTACCATTTTTTTATACAAAGTTGGCATTTGACCAAGATATTTCTCTCACCCAGCATGGGTATATGTAAAATGACACCCCAAAACACATTCCCCAACTTCTCCTGAGTACGGCGATACCAGATGTGTGACACTTTATTGCAGCCTAGATGCGCAAAGGTGCCCAAATTCCATTTAGGAGGGCATTTTTAGACATTTGGATACCAGACTTCTTCTCACGCTTTGGGGCCCCTAGAATGCCAGGGCAGTATAAATACCCCACATGTGACCCCATTTTGGAAAGAAGACACCCCAAGGTATTCAATGAGGGGCATGGCGAGTTCATAGAAATTTTTTTTTTTTGGCACAAGTTAGCGGAAATTGATATTTTTAATTTTTTTCTCACAAAGTCTCCCGTTCCGCTAACTTGGGACAAAAATTTCAATCTTTCATGGACTCAATATGCCCCTCACGGAATACCTGGGGGTGTCTTCTTTCCGAAATGGGGTCACATGTGGGGTATTTATACTGCCCTGGCATTCTAGGGGCCCTAAAGCGTGAGAAGAAGTCTGGAATATAAATGTCTAAAAAATTTTACGCATTTGGTTTCCGTGAGGGGTATGGTGAGTTCATGGAAGTTTTTATTTTTTGTCACAAGTTAGTGGAATATGAGACTTTGTATGAAAAAAAAAAAAAAAAAAAAAAATCAGCATTTTCCACTAACTTGTGACAAAAAATAAAAAATTCTAGGAACTTGCCATGCCCCTCACGGAATACCTTGGGGTGTCTTCTTTCCAAAATGGGGTCACTTGTGGGGTAGTTATACTGCCCTGGCATTTTCCAGGGGCCCTAATGTCTGGTAAGTAGGTAAATGACCTGTGAAATCCTAAAGGTGCTCTTTGGAATATGGGCCCCTTTGCCCACCTAGGCTGCAAAAAAGTGTCACACATGTGGTATCGCCGTATTCAGGAGAAGTTGGGGAATGTGTTTTGGGGTGTCATTTTACATATACCCTTGCTGGGTGAGAGAAATATCTTGGCAAAAGACAACTTTTACCATTTTTTTATACAAAGTTTGCATTTGACCAAGATATTTCTCTCACCCAGCATGGGTATATGTAAAATGACACCCCAAAACACATTCCCCAACTTCTCCTGAGTACGGCGATACCAGATGTGTGACACTTTATTGCAGCCTCGATGCGCAAAGGTGCCCAAATTCCTTTTAGGAGGGCATTTTTAGACATTTGGATACCAGACTTCTTCTCACGCTTTGGGGCCCCTAGAATGCCAGGGCAGTATAAATACCCCACATGTGACCCCATTTTGGAAAGAAGACACCCCAAGGTATTCAATGAGGGGCATGGCGAGTTCATAGAAATTTTTTTTTTTTGGCACAAGTTAGCGGAAATTGATATTTTTAATTTTTTTCTCACAAAGTCTCCCGTTCCGCTAACTTGGGACAAAAATTTCAATCTTTCATGGACTCAATATGCCCCTCACGGAATACCTGGGGGTGTCTTCTTTCCGAAATGGGGTCACATGTGGGGTATTTATACTGCCCTGGCATTCTAGGGGCCCTAAAGCGTGAGAAGAAGTCTGGAATATAAATGTCTAAAAAATTTTACGCATTTGGTTTCCGTGAGGGGTATGGTGAGTTCATGTGAGATTTTATTTTTTGACACAAGTTAGTGGAATATGAGACTTTGTAAGAAAAAAATAATAATAATTCCGCTAACTTGGGCCAAAAAAATGTCTGAATGGAGCCTTACAGAGGGGTGATCAATGACAGGGGGGGTGATCAATGACAGGGGGGGTGATCAATGACAGGGGGGTGATCAGGGAGTCTATATGGGGTGATAACCACAGTCATTGATCACGCCCGTGTAAGGCTTCATTCAGACGTCCGTATGCGTTTTGCGGATCCGATCCATCTATCAGTGCATCCGTAAAAATCATGCGGACATCTGAATGGAGCTTTACAGGGGGGTAATCAATGACAGGGGGGTGATCAGGGAGTCTATATGGGGTGATCACCACAGTCATTGATCATGCCCCTGTAAGGCTTCATTCAGACGTCCGGATGCGTTTTGCGGATCCGATCCATCTATCAGTGGATCCGTAAAAATCATGCGGACGTCTGAATGGAGCTTTACAGGGGGGTAATCAATGACAGGGGGGTAATCAATGACAGGGGGGTGATCAGGGAGTCTATATGGGGTGATCACCACAGTCATTGATCACGCCCCTGTAAGGCTTCATTCAGACGTCCGGATGCGTTTTGCGGATCCGATCCATCTATCAGTGGATCCGTAAAAATCATGCGGACATCTGAATGGAGCTTTACAGGGGGCTGATCAATGACAGGGGTGTAATCAATGACAGGGGGGTGATCAGGGAGTCTATATGGGGTGATAACCACAGTCATTGATCACGCCCCTGTAAGGCTTCATTCAGACGTCCGGATGCGTTTTGCGGATCCGATCCATCTATCAGTGCATCCGTAAAAATCATGCGGACATCTGAATGGAGCTTTACAGGGGGGTAATCAATGACAGGGGGGTGATCACCACAGTCATTGATCATGCCCCTGTAAGGCTTCATTCAGACGTCCGGATGCGTTTTGCGGATCCGATCCATCTATCAGTGCATCCGTAAAAATCATGCGGACATCTGAATGGAGCTTTACAGGGGGGTGATCAATGACAGGGGGGTGATCAATGACAGGGGGGTGATCAGGGAGTCTATATGGGGTGATCACCACAATCATTGATCATGCCCCTGTAAGGCTTCATTCAGACGTCCGGATGCGTTTTGCGGATCCGATCCATCTATCAGTGCATCCGTAAAAATCATGCGGACATCTGAATGGAGCTTTACAGGGGGGTGATCAGGGAGTCTATATGGGGTGATCACCACAGTCATTGATCATGCCCCTGTAAGGCTTCATTCAGACGTCCGGATGCGTTTTGCGGATCCGATCCATCTATCAGTGGATCCGTAAAAATCATGCGGACGTCTGAATGGAGCTTTACAGGGGGGTGATCAATGACAGGGGGGTGATCAATGACAGGGGGGTGATCAGGGAGTCTATATGGGGTGATCAGGGGTGATCAGGGGCTAATAAGGGGTTAATAAGTGACGGGGGGGGTGTAGTGTAGTGTAGTGTAGTGGTGCTTGGTGCTACTTTACTGAGCTACCTGTGTCCTCTGGTGGTCGATCCAAACAAAGGGGACCACCAGAGGACCAGGTAGCAGGTATATTAGACGCTGTTATCAAAACAGCGTCTAATATACCTGTTAGGGGTTAAAAAAAACACATCTCCAGCCTGCCAGCGAACGATCGCCGCTGGCAGGCTGGAGATCAACTCTCTTACCTTCCGTTCCTGTGAGCGCGCGCGCCTGTGTGCGCGCGTTCACAGGAAATCTCGGCTCGCGCGAGATGACGCCTATTGGCGTTAGCGTAGCCTGGGGGAGCCGCCGCAATGACGCCTTTCGGCGTTACAGTTGCGGGAAGTGGTTAAAATGTGGGCAACTCTGCTGTCGTTGCGCAGGCACTGCAGCATGTAGTCGCTCATGTGTGCCAGGCTGCCCAGAGGTAAAGACAAGCTGTCCTCTGTGGGAGGCGTATCGTCATCGTCCTGCGTTTCCCCCCAGCCACGCACCAGTGATGGGCCCGAGCTGCGTTCGGTGCCAGCCCGCTGTGAACCTGCTTCATCCTCATCCTCCTCCACCTCCTCTTCATCCTCGTCCTCCTCGTCCTCCAGTAGTGGGCCCTGTCTAGCCACATTTGTACCTGGCCTCTGCTGTTGCAAAAAACCTCCCTCTGAATCACTTCGAAGAGACTGGCCTGAAAGTGCTAAAAATGACCCCTCTTCCTCCTCCTCCTCCTCCTGGGCCACCTCCTCTTCCATCATCGCCCTAAGTGTTTTCTCAAGGAGACATAGAAGTGGTATTGTAACGCTGATAACGGCGTCATCGCCACTGGCCATGTTGGTGGAGTACTCGAAACAGCGCAACAGGGCACACAGGTCTCGCATGGAGGCCCAGTCATTGGTGGTGAAGTGGGGCTGATCCGCAGTGCGTGCTGCAGCTGAAACTCCACTATGGCCTGCTGCTGCTCGCACAGTCTGTCCAGCATGTGCAAGGTGGAGTTCCACCTGGTGGGCACGTCGCATATGAGGCGGTGAGCGGGAAGGCCGAAGTTACGCTGTAGCGCAGACAGGCGAGCAGCGGCAGGATGTGAAAGCCGGAAGCGCAAACAGACGGCCCAAACTTTATGCAGCAGCTCTGACATGTCGGGGTAGTTGTGAATGTTGTTGTTCTATACCCCGCCACAACTCCTGTGCGGTGTGGGGCCTGTCCCCCAAACATATGAGTTTCAGAACGGCCTGCTGACGTTTACCCCGGGCTGTGCTGAAGTTGGTGGTGAAGGTGTGTGGCTGACTGGATGAGCAGGTGGAAGAAGAGGAGGAGGAAGCTGAGTAGGAGGAGGAGGAGACAGGAGGCAAAGAATGTTGCCCTGCGATCCTTGGCGGCGGAAGGACGTGCGCCAAACAGCTCTCCGCCTGGGGCCCAGCCGCCACTACATTTACCCAGTGTGCAGTTAGGGAGATATAGCGTCCCTGGCCGTGCTTACTGGTCCACGTATCTGTGGTTAGGTGGACCTTGCCACAGATGGCGTTCCGCAGTGCACACTTGATTTTATCGGATACTTGGTTGTGCAGGGAAGGCACGGCTCTCTTGGAGAAGTAGTGCCGGCTGGGAACAACATACTGTGGGACAGCAAGCGACATGAGCTGATTGAAGCTGTCTGTGTCCACCAGCCTAAATGACAGCATTTCATAGGCCAGAAGTTTAGAAATGCTGGCATTCAGGGCCAGGGATCAAGGGTGGCTAGGTGGGAATTTACGCTTTCTCTCAAATGTTTGTGAGCTGGAGAGCTGAACGCTGCCGTGTGACATGGTTGAGATGCTTGGTGACGCAGGTGGTGGTGGTGTTGCTGGTACATCCCATGTTTGCTGGGCGGCAGGTGCCAACGTTCCTCCAGAGGCGGAGGAAGAGGCCGAGGCGGCAGCAGAAGAGGTAGCAGGGGGAGCCTGAGTGACTTCCTTGTTTTTAAGGTGTTTACTCCACTGCAGTTCATGCTTTGCATGCAGGTGCCTGGTCATGCAGGTTGTGCTAAGGTTCAGAACGTTAATGCCTCGCTTCAGGCTCTGATGGCACAGCGTGCAAACCACTCGGGTCTTGTCGTCAGCACATTGTTTGAAGAAGTGCCATGCCAGGGAACTCCTTGAAGCTGCCTTTGGGGTGCTCGGTCCCAGATGGCGGCGGTCAGTAGCAGGCGGAGTCTCTTGGCAGCGGGTGTTCTGCTTTTGCCCACTGCTCCCTCTTTGTCTTTTGCTACGCTGTTGGCGTCAGTGTGAAAGTCAGTGGCACGACCTTCATTCCATGTGGGGTCTAGGACCTCATCGTCCCCTGCATCGTCTTCATCCCTGACCTCCTGTTCAGTCTGCACACTGCAGAAAGACACAGCAGTTGGAACCTGTGTTTCGTCATCATCAGAGACGTGCTGAGGTGGTATTCCCATGTCCTCATCATCAGGAAACATAAGTGGTTGTTCGTTAGTTCATTCTATGTCTTCCACCACTGGGTGGATGCCCTTGGGAAACCCTGCCAGCAGAGTCTTCAAACAGCATAAGAGACTGCTGCATAACTTGAGGCTCAGACAGTTTCCCTGATATGCATGGGGGTGATGTGACAGACTTGGTTTTCTGCAGAAGACTGGGTGGGAGATAATGTGAACGTGCTGGATCCACTGTCGGCCACCCAATTGACTAATGCCTGTACCTGCTCAGGCCTTACCATCCTTAGAACGGCATTGGGCCTCACCAAATATGGCTGTAAATTCTGGCGGCTACTGGGACCTGAGGTAGTTGGTACACTAGGACGTGTGGCTGTGGCAGAACGGCCACTTCCTCTCCCAGCACCAGAGGGTCCACTAACACCACCACGACCATGTCCGCGTCCCTTACTAGATGTTTTCCTCATTGTTACCGTTCACCACAATAAGAAAAATATTATTCGGGCCAATGTATTGAAATAAAATTTAGGCCTTTTTTTACAGACACCTAACACTATCTGGCTATCTATTTTGGTACCGTATTACACTAATACAGGCACACCAGTAATGACAGATTTAGCTGAATATAAATTTGAGGCCTATTTTTTAGGCGCTGGGTGACAGGTATACGTTTAATCACAGAATTAGACTTGGATCTGCACTGTAGCGTGTGTGTGAAGTTCTTGAGAATTACCCTATCAGCACCTTGAATCTAATATACCCTTTTAGGGATAGATTTAAAGTAGGCCTGATACAGCAGAAACCACTAATTTTGAGAATTGCAAAATTGGGAATTGTTTTTCAACCCAGAACAAAAACTGTGCTTTGACGGACACTAAAAATAACTTGACCAGCTAAAACAGTAATGACAGATTTGGATGAATATAAATGTGAGGCCTATTTTTTAGGCGCTGGGTGACAGGTATACGTTTAATCACAGAATTAGACTTGGATCTGCACTGTAGCGTGTGTGTGAAGTTCTTGAGAATTACCCTATCAGCACCTTGAATCTAATATACCCTTTTAGGGATAGATTTAAAGTAGGCCTGATACAGCAGAAACCACTAATTTTGAGAATTGCAAAATTGGGAATTGTTTTTCAACCCAGAACAAAAACTGTGCTTTGACGGACACTAAAAATAACTTGACCAGCTAAAACAGTAATGACAGATTTGGATGAATATAAATGTGAGGTATATTTTTTAGGCGCTGGTTGACAGGTATACGTTTAATCACAGAATTAGACTTGGATCTGCACTGTAGCGTGTGTGTGAAGTTCTTGAGAATTACCCTCAGGGTCGGACTGGCTCACTGGGAAGCCGGTGAAATGCCCGGTGGGCCCCTTGCCTGTCTGCTTATACTACAGCCAGCGCCACCAGCAGGGGCAGGGCAGTTACTATACTTTCAGGCGCCTGGCTGTTATCAGGTGCTGGACTGCAGCACTTGCACACATCATTTTACTTTGGTGAAAGGGACAGCACAATACCTTGCAGCGCTTGTTCCTTTCTCCAAAGTAAACTTCACCGACCCGACATGAGCAGACAGCCCCCCCCTCCTCTCTGCAGTGTGATATTCCATCATGTGTGAGGAGGGGGCTGAGCCAGAGGAGCCGAGGCAGCAGCAGGAGATCATGGAGACGCTGCTCTCTCTGTGTAACTGTGGCTCCAGTATAAAGTTCAGTTCTCTTCTCTGGTCCCACTACTCCACACAGCAGAACTGGGGTAAGTTACTGAGGGAGGGAAGTGGGAAGTTAGGAGAATCCTGAAGCTGCACATCTTGTGTCCCTGTTGTTCCAGCCCCTCACAGACCTTTGCCCACCAACTATCTTACATATACTTTATACAGAGCAAGAAGTTATGTCTCCCAGTGTCCCCCTCTTCCCTCTCATCAGTGGCATTTCACACTTTCCCAGCCCCTCACCCCCACATAATATGTAATGTCTCTGGAGCAGTGGCGTGCACACAATCCATGGGGCCCCGGTGCAAAACTGAACCATGGCGCTCAAGGCAGACTTAGGAGCAGGGAGCCACCCAGCTAGTAAAGCCGCCCTGGGAATGAGGTCAAACACAGATCCTCATTCCCAAAGCTAAGCAACAGGTCTGCGGGCGATGGGGGACCGAGTGCACCTTCGGAACCCCGTGACACATACATCCTAACGGACGGGCGGCAGCATAACTCCCTGATGTCACTTGCCTGCGCCGCCTACTTTATGAATCAAGCAGGCGGCGCAGGCACGTGACGTCAGTGAGTGACGCGTTGGCCGCCCGGCCTGCCTGCGTTGTACAGAAGCTGTTAGGGTGTACAGTAATATTAGGAGTGAGGGGGCATGTTTAATCACTTTTAATTGAATGAGACATTTTATATTTGTATACTGCAGCACTGGAGCGGTGGGGGGGGGGATCTGTGGATGACAGTTTTATGGGGGGGTCTGTGGATGGCACTGTTATGGGGTGGGGGTCTGTGATGGCACATATATAACAGTGCCACCCACAGATCCCCCTCCATAACAGTGCCACCCACAGATCCCCCTCCATAACAGTGCCACCCACAGATCCCCCTCCCTAACAGTGCCACCCACAGATCCCCCTCCATAACAGTGCCACCCACAGATCCCCCTCCATAACAGTGCCACCCACAGATCCCCCTCCATAACAGTGCCACCCACAGATCACCCTCCATAACAATGCCACCCACAGATCCCCCTCCATAACAGTGCCACCCACAGATCGCCCTCCATAACAGTGCCACCCACAGATTTCCCTCCATAACAGTGCCACCCACAGATCCCCCTCCATAACAGTGCCACCCACAGATCCCCCTCCATAACAGTGCCACCCACAGATCCCCCTCCATAACAGTGCCACCCACAGATCCCCCTCCATAACAGTGCCACCCACAGATCCCCCTCCATAACAGTGCCACCCACAGATCCCCCTCCATAACAGTGCCACCCACAGATCCCACTCCATAAAAGTGCCACCCACAGATCCCCCTCCATAACAGTGCCACCCACAGATCCCCCTCCATAACAGTGCCACCCACAGATCCCCCTCCATAACAGTGCCACTCACAGATCCCCCTCCATAACAGTGCCACCCACAGATCGCCCTCCATAACAGTGCCACCCACAGATCGCCCTCCATAACAGTGCCACCCACAGATCACCCTCCATAACAGTGCCACCCACAGATCGCCCTCCATAACAGTGTCACCCACATATCCCCCTCCATAACAGTGCCACCCACATATCCCCCTCCATAACAGTGCCACCCACAGATCCCCCTCCATAACAGTGCCACCCACAGATCCCCCTCCATAACAGTGCCATCCACAGATCCCCCTTCATAACAGTGCCATCCACAGATCCCCCCATAACAGTGCGTCATCCACAGATCCCCCCCCCCATAAGGCCTCATGCACACGACCGTTGTTGAGTTCCGTTCCGCAAAATGGGGTTCCGTTGTTCCGTGATCCGTTTTTGTGTCTTCCTTTATTTTTGGAGGATCACCAGACATGAAGGAAAGTAAAAAAAAATCTAAGTCAAGTTTGCCATGCAAATGATAGGAAAAAAACGGACGCGGACACGCGGATGCGGATGACAATCTTGTGTGCCTCCGCGTTTTTTCACGGTCCCATTGACTTGAATGGATCCGCAAAACGTTTTCCATGGAAAAAATAGGACAGGTTATATTTTTTGGACGGACTGGAACCACGGATCACGGACGCGGATGACAGTCATTAGCCGAGTTTTCAACAAACCCATTGAAAGTCAATGGGTCCACAGAAAATCACGAAAAACTGAACAACGGACACAGAATAAAACAACGGTCGTGTGCATGAGGCCTAACAGTGCGTCATCCACAGATCCCCCATAACCGTGCGTCATCCACAGATCCCCCATAACAGTGCCATCCCCAGATCCCCCCATAACAGTGTCCTTCACAGATCCCCCCCATAACAGTGTTCTTCACAGATCCCCAGTAATAGTGCCATCCACAGACCACCATTAGTTCCAAACTCACCAAAAGCACACCTTTTGGTTAAAAATATTTTTTTTCTTATTTTCCTCCCCAAATACCTAGGTGCGTCTTATGGGCTGGTGCGTCTTATAGGCCTAAAAATACGGTATATCAGTACTAGAGCGTTATAAGAGGAGCGGCTGATATCAGTCACATGTGATGTAATGTCTCTGGAGGTTATATCAGTGCTGGAGCGTTATAAGAGGAGCGGCTGATATCAGTCACATATGACTGTGGATAGGTCATCAGTATCTGATTGGTGGGGGCCTGACATCCGGGACTAGGGATCGACCGATATAGATTTTTTTTGAGCTGATAACCTGTGAACTTTCAGGCTGATAGCCGATAATTTATACCAATATTTTGTGCATTTTCATTTTAGAAAAAAAAGAAAAAATCCCTACACAAATCTGTTGTTAAACGAAGAGATGCCAATATATATATATCTAAGATTAAATATTTATACTTAATATTTTGGTGTTTTTTTAAATTTAATAACTATTTCCCCCTTAGGGGCTAGAACCTGGATCCCTTGTCCTATTCACCCTAATAGAGCTCTATCAGGGTGAATAGGACTTCACACTCTCCCTGCTGCCCTGTGCATAGTACACACAGCAGCAGGGAGCTGACTATGGCAGCCAGGGCGTCAGTAGCGTCCAGGCTGCCATGGTAACCGATCAGAGCCCCGCAATTACACTACTTGGGCTCTGATCAGAAGCTGCCACCAATGAAGATAACTTGCCCATTAATTCAAATATAGCGACACCTGACCTCTATGAGAGGTAGCTGCGATCCGCGACAGTTAACCCCTCAGGTGCAGCTATATGATTCACCCGCCTCCTATATTTAAATTAATAACTGAGTTAACATCATTGGTGGCGCAATGGCCACAGCCCCTCCCCTCCTCCTCCCCTCTTGCCTCTCACTGGTGGCAGCAGCGGCACAAGGGGGAGGGACTGCTTCCTTCTCCCCTGTGCTGCTGAGGGAACATTGATCGCGTTGATAGCAGCGCGATCCATGTTCGCGATTCGTTATTGGCATATCGGCCGATAATATCGGTAAATCCGATAATCGGTCGATCCCTACCTGGGACCACTGCCGATCAGCTGTTTGAGAAGGCACCGGGGCTCCTCTCCTGTGAGCCCTGTGCCCTTCTCTGTGAATTTTCTGGGCCATGTGACATCACGTTCATTGATCAAGTGGCCTAGGAGCAGCTCAGCCGCATAGAAGTGAAAGGGGCTGAACATGATACCAAGCACAGCCGCTATACAATGTACGGCGCTGAGCTTGGTGAGCTGTGAGGAGGCCGGGACACTACTGCGATCACTTCAATAAACTTATCCTTTTGAATATGCAGGAAACATTTCCTTCACTTTGGATATTGTTTAGGCTGGGGGACTGGGTGGTTCATCTAGGACATGGAATGTCCATGTGTGACTGCTGTCCAAACTACTGACTGTAAATAACAGATACAGTTATCAACTAAATGAGTTGCTTAAAGGGAGTCTGTCATCACAGTTTCACCTTTTTGTGTTGAGTTTTGGAGTACCGCACTCCAGTTTGATTCACTGGTGCCTGCAAGGACTTGTTCAGTCGCGCTATAGTAGTAAGAAGATTGCAGCACACAGTTTTTCTTGTTGCTTTTAAATTTTAATGTTTAATATTAAAATTTAAAAGCAACAAGAAAAACTGTGTGCTGCAATCTTCTTACTACTAGTTTCACCTTTTTAACCCTTCCCATAGCTTTCGAGCAGCATTACAGTTGATAAAAACGTTACCTTTATAAGCAATCGTGGACTTATAAAACTGGCAAAAATCATCTTAGTAGGATATGCAAATGAGGGCTCCCAAGTGCCCAGGGGCGGCGTCAACCTCATAGGTGCCCAGGCAGCTCTGCCTTATCGTCGCTTCCCCCAGCCCAGTCTTTCCCTCTGCCCGCCCATCCTTTCCCTCTGCCCGCCCATCTTCTTACTTCTTCTTTCGCCGAGATCCCGTGCCTGCGCACTGAGTCCATCGGCCGGCGCATGCGCACTGCGATGTCCATTCCTGGTATGGCATCACAGTAATTAATGTGCATGGGCCGGCTAACGGACTCAGTGCGCAGGCGCGGGATCTCGGTGAAAGAAGAAGTAAGAAGATGGGCGGGCAGAGGGAAAGGATGGGCGGGGGGAAGCGACGATAAGGCAGAGATGCCTGGGCACCTACGAGGTTGATGCCGCCCCTGGGCACTTGCGAGCCCTCATTTGCATATCCTACTAAGATGATTTTTGCCAGTTTTATAAGTCCACGATTGCTTATAAAGGTAACGTTTTTATCAACTGTAATGCTGCTAGAAAGCTATGGGAAGGGTTAAAAAGGTGAAACTGTGATGACAGACTCCCTTTAAAGAGAAACTATTTGATATAGTGCAGTGCACAATACTGTTCTGTTTAGCATACTGTTACTGTATTGTGTGCTAAAATGCATACATTCATGTGTGCGAGACTGAAAAATGAGCAAGTTATATCTTCAGCTCTAGGGTGGGCCCCCAAAATCAATTCCACTGGTGGGCCCTAGGCACCCCAGTCCGACACTGATTACCCTATCAGCACCTTGAATCTAATATACCCTTTTAGGGATAGATTTAAAGTAGGCCTGATACAGCAGAAACTGTGCTTTTACGGACACTAAAAATAACTTGACCAGCTAAAACAGTACAGATTTGGATGAATATAAATCTGAGGCCTATTTTTTAGGCGCTGGGTGACAGGTATACGTTTAATCACAGAATTAGACTTGGATCTGCACTGTAGCGTGTGTGTGAAGTTCTTGAGAATTACCCTATCAGCACCTTGAATCTAATATACCCTTTTAGGGATAGATTTAAAGTAGGCCTGATACAGCAGAAACCACTAATTTTGAGAATTGCAAAATTGGGAATTGTTTTTCAACCCAGAACAAAAACTGTGCTTTGACGGACACTAAAAATAACTTGACCAGCTAAAACAGTAATGACAGATTTGGATGAATATAAATGTGAGGCCTATTTTTTAGGCGCTGGGTGACAGGCTCAGCTTGCCCCTGACGTAGTATATGGCCAAAAAATAACCACTCTATTGATGGTTAAATGCACTTGATGAAAGCTTGACCCTGATGTAGGATATAGCAAAAAATAACCACACTATTGATGGTTAAATGTACTTGGTGGCAGCTTGTTCTGGCACACCACAAGCCACAAAATGGCCGCCGATCACCCCAGAAAAAAGTGACTGAAAAACGCTCTGGGCAGCCTAAAAACACTGAGCAAATGAATAGCAGCAGTTCAATGATCCACAGCTGTAGATCGATCACTGAATGAAGTCTTTTGGAGGAGTTAATCTGCCTAATCTCGCCCTAACGTCGCAGCTGCAACCTCTCCCTACACTGGTATCAGCAGAGTGACGTGCAGCGCTACATGACCCAAGCTTATATAGAGGCTGGGTCACATGCTGCACTGGCCAATCACAGCCATGCCAATAGTAGGCAAGGCTGTGATGGCCTCTTGGGGCAAGTAGTATGATGCTTGTTGATTGGCTGCTTTGCAGCCTTTCAAAAAGCGCCAAGAAAGCGCCGAACACCGAACTCGAACCCGGACTTTTATGAAAATGCTCGGGTCCGTGTCACGGACACCCCAAAATTCGGTACGAACCCGAACTATACAGTTTGGGTTCGCTCATCCCTAATCATAATAGATAGATTGCTATAAGGACTAAGGGCCAGATTTATCATTACTCTGACAGCTCACTCCACTTTCATATATGGCTAAAGTCAGTTTTAGTCAAGTCAGATTTATGATCGGCCCTTTAAGACTGTAATAAATGTGGTTTGACGGTAGCAGTTTATCCGTCAGTAAGCAGCTTTACAAAAGTCGCACGTCTTTATGAAAAAGTCGCATGTTCTATTGAAAAGTCTCATAAGATAAGCATGGTCCTCACTGGAGTGAAATTGCGCATTTTTTTGCGACTTTTTAAATAGTCGCAATAGTAAATCTGTCTAGAGATTAATTTGCATAAGAAAACACGCCCACTTTCAGAAAACTGGCGAGCATAGTGCAGAGCAGAAAAAAGTCGCAAATCTTTTTCACTCCATTATTCTGACTTGAGCTAATGATAAATCTGGCCCTAAGGCTGAGTTGAATAGCGCTACTCAATAAAAAGTAGGTGGTAGATGACATTCTTGCTAGTGATGCGGAGTGTAAAAAATCAGGGCACAATGATTCAGGCTATACTACTTATATATATAAACCAATTATTGCAAGAGATAAATTGGGATGCCTCACTATTACCTGTAAGGTGAAGCGGCAGTCCGAGAGATGTAGGAGCCTAATCTCCTGGTTTAGACGGCTCAGCTTCTTGGCGTTCAAGAAATGCGCCAAGATATGGGCCAAGAGGGGGGCGGTGTTCTTGAGTAAATGACATCCCGAACAAAAGGAGGGAGAGAGATGCTGCACATGCAAGTTGCTAAGTGAAGGGGTCTGCAGGCGAGTTGTGTAGTGATGGGGACAGTATGCAGTGTGTGAGCGCTCAAGTGCATGTTGCGAATATTAGATGTGACACAGGGATGCTGAGTAAAATGGAAATTGCTTGTATAGATGAAACAGAAGTTAACACGGACTTTTATACACTACTCACAAAAAGTTAAGGATATTTGGCTTTCGGGTGAAATTTATGGAAAGAGTAAAAAGTTCACGCTACAGTGATATTATATCATGAAAGTAGGGCATTTAAGTAGAAGTATCCAATGGTGATTTCCTCATCTTAAACAATTTATTGAAACTTGTCATGTGGCTTGAGCATCAATTACATCTTGACAAGGACATCTCATGCTGTTCACAAGTGCTGAGGCACCCCACTCTTCTTGAAGGGAGGCCCTCAGGTCATTGAGGTTCTGAGGTACAGAGTTACAAGCCTCTACGTGGCAACTCAGCTATCCCATACATAGGTTTTCATTGGGATTCAGGCCTGGAGAAAGTGCAGCCATTCCCTAATGATGCGACCTCAATGAGCTGCTGCATTGTCGTCCATGAAGATGAAATTAGGCCTGTGTTGTTCATGCAAAGGCACAATGACTGGATTAATTATGTTATTAAAGTAGTATGGGCTTGTCACCGTACCATTCACAAAGTGTAGGGCAGTTCTGTATTGACTAGACACACTTACCCACACTGTAACACCACCACCAAAGGCACATCTGGTGACAACAGTGGCTGATTCATAGCTCTCTCCTTTACGTCTCCAATCTGTTAAATTTGGAGTACCGCACACCGTTATTGCTGGTGCCAGCAAGGACTTGTTAGTCGTAATCAAGTAGTAGAAAATTGCGGCACACAGTATTTTTCTTTGCAGTTACAGGGTATATAAAGCGGGCATGTATAAATCAGTATGGCGACCGGACGTTTCGGCCTATCAGGGCCTTCTTTAGTGGTCTTAATCTGTAGCTGGCTCCCCAGTGGCGTACATACAGGGGTCGCAGTTGCGACCGGGCCCGGAACTCCAGGGGGCCCGGCCGCCTGTGGCCCGGCCGCCTGTGGACCGCTGGCCCCTGCAGTAGTGCCACTTAGACTCAGGTGTGTGCCCGTGGCAGCAGTGGCGGCAGGTGACAGGGAGATGAACGCTTCCATTGTGGAAGCGCTCATCTCCATAGTGATCTGTATCGCCGTCCTCAGGACAGCGATACAGATAGCTGTACTGCGGCCGGGCAGGGGAGGGAGACGTCTCCCTTCCCTGTTCCTCTGATAGGCTGCGGGCCTTGTGTAGGCAGCTTATCAGAGCAGTGCAGGCGTCGCGATGACATCATCGCGCCGCCTGAGCCGTACAGCGCGGGACACAGGCCAGAAGAGGCCTGCATCGCATCGCTGCTAAGGAGGTAAGTATAAGTGTTTATTATTTTCTTTTAATACCGGACTTTACTGGGACATGAGGAGGCACTTCATACTGGCAAATGAGGGGGAGGGGGTTGGCACTTCTTACTGGCAAATAGGGGGGTTGGCAACTTGGCACTTACTGGCAAATGGGGGGTTGGCACTTCTTACTGGCAAATAGAGGGGGGTTGGCACTTCATACTGGCAGATGAGGGGGGGTTCGGCACTTCTAACTGGCAAATGAGGGGGGTTGGCGCTTACTGGAAAATGAGGGGGGGTTGGCGCTTCTTACTGGCAAATGAGGGGGGTTGGCACTTCATACTGGCAAATGAGGGGGGGTTTGGCACTTCATACTGGCAAATGAGGGGGGTTGGCACTTCATACTGGCAAATGAAGGGGGGGTTGGCACTTTTTACTGGCACATGGGGGGTTTGGCACTTGATACTGGCAAATGAAGGGGGGGTTGGCACTTGATACTGGCACATGGGGGGTTTACATTAATAGGGTGGACTAGGACAAGTAGGGATCCACTAGGGTCAGTGTATACACCATACCAATACCCTTTATTTTCCTGACATAATGCACTCTTCGCTAGTCCACCAACTATACCCACGGTGACATCTCAGCCTTATACGGTACCGCCTTTGGTACCCGGCTGAGCGCTACATTTCACGTTATGCACCGTGTGGTCACTCTCTTGACTTGATGGTCTTATCGTAGCCGCTGTGAGCAACTTGGTCACATTGGTTTCGATATCACCTTTCTTACATGTTTGTTTGTCTGTAGGGGCCTTTTTATCCCTGATGTGATTAAAAGTGATGTTTTATTTAGTTACTGCCCCCTCACAATAGTTTAACTTGCATTTTAGGTTTATCCTGAAATTTCACACACAACCAAATATCCCTAACTTTTTTGTGAGTAGTGTATATATTTAGTTTTTTCGTTATTTTCTTATATTATCCTTGCATAAGTATTGTACTTTGTAAGAATTCAAATATCCAGATTTCAACATAAAAAACAGTACCTTGCCATGTAATTAAAGTTTGTAAAGCCAGCCTCATTGTTTTGCCATTTCCTAAAGAATAGGGTACATTTCTTATTCCTATTTCATGCTGTTCTAGACCACTTATCACTGTTACAGTGTTTGCATGCTATTCCTCACACCAACCAATGAAAATATAGTAGCCTATCTGTCACTATAGGACACATGAGATAAACCTTGGGTAATAAATCTGCTCCAGTATGCTTGGCCAGGTCTAATATCAAAGATAATTTCAAAGCATCAGTTAATCTTACCTGTCACCGCAAACAAATGGCTAAACTATTAAAAAATGGTAAAATGCACTTAGGAATCTGAGGCCAAGGTCACAATACATAACAAATTGAACCAAATCAATAAAAAAGGCTAAGTAAACAGGATTTGCACCAAACATGAACAGGAACCTCTCCATGCAACCTGAAAAGATGTGAAATATGTTCTTATATAATGGCTATGGACAAGATTAAGATTTCCTATTTTATTATCAGTAAAATGACATACTGTAACTATATTTCATTTGTGTGTGAAGGATGTATAAAGCCATTAAACAACTTTGTAAAGGGACATATAAAAAAAATTGTGGGTCAAAGGTTTTTATATTTAAAAAGTAGTAAAATGTAATAAAAACCATTTGGTATCACCATATTCATACTGTTCCTCAGAATAAAGTTGCTATATAATTTTTAGCACACAGTGGACCCCATAAAAACAATTCACCCCCAAAAAAACATGGGTTGGAATTTGAAGCAGAATGCTTTATCCGCTGTGTAGTTTTGAGCGCTAGTGTACTGCAGCTACAGTAATCCGGCATTGTCACTACATAGTGTACAGCATTCTGCCTCCAGCTTGGTCCTGAAACAGTTGACTTTCATATACGTAATCAAAAACTGTGCCTTGCTTTTACCATGGCCAATTAGAAATGAAATGAACATTCCCAATAATTGCCTAATCATGGGTGGAGGTGATCAGGGCCGTCTTTAATATTGATTGGACCCTGGGCAAGAATTTACTTGGGCCCCCTGGACCCCGCCTCCCCACACCCTAGCATGTGGCCACTAGAGGTGTTCCTTGGCAGTAATGTAAATACTGCCTTTTTTCCTGAAAAGGCATTGTTTACATTAAAAAGCTTGCAGAGACATGCTATAGACACCAGAACTACTACGTTTAGCTGTTGTGGTTCTGGTGACTATAGTGTCCCTTTAACCACTTCCCGCAACTGTAACGCCGAAAGGCGTCATTGCGGCGGCTCCCCCAGGCTACGCTAACGCCAATAGGCGTCATCTCGCGTGAGCCGAGATTTCCTGTGAACGCGCGCACACAGGCGCGCGCGCTCACAGGAACGGAAGGTAAGAGAGTTGATCTCCAGCCTGCCAGCGGCGATCGTTCGCTGGCAGGCTGGAGATGTGTTTTTTTTAACCCCTAACAGGTATATTAGACGCTGTTTTGATAACAGCGTCTAATATACCTGCTACCTGGTCCTCTGGTGGTCCCCTTTGTTTGGATCGACCACCAGAGGACACAGGTAGCTCAGTAAAGTAGCACCAAGCACCACTACACTACACTACACCCCCCCCTGTAACTTATTAACCCCTTATTAGCCCCTGATCACCCCATATAGACTCCCTGATCACCCCCCTGTCATTGATCACCCCCCTGTCATTGATCACCCCCCTGTAAAGATCCATTCAGACGTCCGCATGATTTTTACGGATCCACTGATAGATGGATCGGATCCGCAAAACGCATCCGGACGTCTGAATGAAGCCTTACAGGGGCGTGATCAATGACTGTGGTGATCACCCCATATAGACTCCCTGATCACCCCCCTGTCATTGATTACACCCCTGTAAAGCTCCATTCAGACGTCCGCATGATTTTTACGGATCCACTGATAGATGGATCGGATCCGCAAAACGCATCCGGACGTCTGAATGAAGCCTTACAGGGGCATGATCAATGACTGTGGTGATCACCCCATATAGACTCCCTGATCACCCCCCTGTAAAGCTCCATTCAGATGTCCGCATGATTTTTACGGATGCACTGATAGATGGATCGGATCCGCAAAACGCATCCGGACGTCTGAATGAAGCCTTACAGGGGCGTGATCAATGACTGTGGTGATCACCCCATATAGACTCCCTGATCACCCCCCTGTCATTGATTACACCCCTGTAAAGCTCCATTCAGACGTCCGCATGATTTTTACGGATCCACTGATAGATGGATCGGATCCGCAAAACGCATCCGGACGTCTGAATGAAGCCTTACAGGGGCATGATCAATGATTGTGGTGATCACCCCATATAGACTCCCTGATCACCCCCCTGTCATTGATTACACCCCTGTCATTGATCACCCCCCTGTAAAGCTCCATTCAGATGTCCGCATGATTTTTACGGATACACTGATAGATGGATCGGATCCGCAAAACGCATACGGACGTCTGAATGAAGCCTTACAGGGGCATGATCAATGACTGTGGTGATCACCCCCCTGTCATTGATTACCCCCCTGTAAAGCTCCATTCAGATGTCCGCATGATTTTTACGGATGCACTGATAGATGGATCGGATCCGCAAAACGCATCCGGACGTCTGAATGAAGCCTTACAGGGGCATGATCAATGACTGTGGTGATCACCCCCCTGTCATTGATTACCCCCCTGTAAAGCTCCATTCAGATGTCCGCATGATTTTTACGGATGCACTGATAGATGGATCGGATCCGCAAAACGCATCCGGACGTCTGAATGAAGCCTTACAGGGGCGTGATCAATGACTGTGGTTATCACCCCATATAGACTCCCTGATCACCCCCCTGTCATTGATTACACCCCTGTCATTGATCACCCCCCTGTAAAGCTCCATTCAGATGTCCGCATGATTTTTACGGATCCACTGATAGATGGATTGGATCCGCAAAACGCATCCGGACGTCTGAATGAAGCCTTACAGGGGCGTGATCAATGACTGTGGTGATCACCCCATATAGACTCCCTGATCACCCCCCTGTCATTGATTACCCCCCTGTCATTGATTACCCCCCTGTAAAGCTCCATTCAGACGTCCGCATGATTTTTACGGATCCACTGATAGATGGATCGGATCCGCAAAACGCATCCGGACGTCTGAATGAAGCCTTACAGGGGCATGATCAATGACTGTGGTGATCACCCCATATAGACTCCCTGATCACCCCCCTGTCATTGATTACCCCCCTGTAAAGCTCCATTCAGATGTCCGCATGATTTTTACGGATGCACTGATAGATGGATCGGATCCGCAAAACGCATACGGACGTCTGAATGAAGCCTTACACGGGCGTGATCAATGACTGTGGTTATCACCCCATATAGACTCCCTGATCACCCCCCTGTCATTGATCACCCCCCCTGTCATTGATCACCCCCCTGTCATTGATCACCCCCCCTGTCATTGATCACCCCCCCTGTAAGGCTCCATTCAGACATTTTTTTGGCCCAAGTTAGCGGAATTATTATTTTTTTTTTCTTACAAAGTCTCATATTCCACTAACTTGTGTCAAAAAATAAAATCTCACATGAACTCACCATACCCCTCACGGAAACCAAATGCGTAAAAATTTTTAGACATTTATATTCCAGACTTCTTCTCACGCTTTAGGGCCCCTAGAATGCCAGGGCAGTATAAATACCCCACATGTGACCCCATTTCGGAAAGAAGACACCCCCAGGTATTCCGTGAGGGGCATATTGAGTCCATGAAAGATTGAAATTTTTGTCCCAAGTTAGCGGAACGGGAGACTTTATGAGAAAAAAATTAAAAATATAAATTTCCGCTAACTTGTGCCAAAAAAAAAAAAATTCTATGAACTCGCCATGCCCCTCATTGAATACCTTGGGGTGTCTTCTTTCCAAAATGGGGTCACATGTGGGGTATTTATACTGCCCTGGCATTCTAGGGGCCCCAAAGCGTGAGAAGAAGTCTGGTATCCAAATGTCTAAAAATGCCCTCCTAAAAGGAATTTGGGCACCTTTGCGCATCTAGGCTGCAATAAAGTGTCACACATCTGGTATCGCCGTACTCAGGAGAAGTTGGGGAATGTGTTTTGGGGTGTCATTTTACATATACCCATGCTGGGTGAGATAAATATCTTGGTCAAATGCCAACTTTGTATAGAAAAATGGGAAAAGTTGTCTTTTGCCAAGATATTTCTCTCACCCAGCAAGGGTATATGTAAAATGACACCCCAAAACACATTCCCCAACTTCTCCTGAATACGGCGATACCACATGTGTGACACTTTTTTGCAGCCTAGGTGGGCAAAGGGGCCCATATTCCAAAGAGCACCTTTAGGATTTCACAGGTCATTTACCTACTTACCACACATTAGGGCCCCTGGAAAATGCCAGGGCAGTATAACTACCCCACAAGTGACCCCATTTTGGAAAGAAGACACCCCAAGTTATTCCGTGAGGGGCATGGCAAGTTCCTAGAATTTTTTATTTTTTGTCACAAGTTAGTGGAAAATGCAGATTTTTTTTTTTTTTTCATACAAAGTCTCATATTCCACTAACTTGTGACAAAAAATAAAAACTTCCATGAACTCACTATGCCCATCAGCGAATACCTTGGGGTCTCTTCTTTCCAAAATGGGGTCACTTGTGGGGTAGTTATACTGCCCTGGCATTCTAGGGGCCCAAATGTGTGGTAAGGAGTTTGAAATCAAATTCTGTAAAAAATGACCTGTGAAATCCGAAAGGTGCTCTTTGGAATATGGGCCCCTTTGCCCACCTAGACTGCAAAAAAGTGTCACACATCTGGTATTGCCGTACTCAGGAGAAGGTGGGGAATGTGTTTTGGGGTGTCATTTTACATATACCCATGCTGGGTGAGAGAAATATCTTGGCAAAAGACAACTTTTCCCATTTTTTTATACAAAGTTGGCATTTGACCAAGATATTTATCTCACCCAGCATGGGTATATGTAAAATGACACCCCAAAACACATTCCTCAACTTCTCCTGAGTACGTAGATACCAGATGTGTGACACTTTTTTGCAGCCTAGGTGGGCAAAGGGGCCCACATTCCAAAGAGCACCTTTCGGATTTCACTGGTCATTTTTTACAGAATTTGATTTCAAACTCCTTACCACACATTTGGGCCCCTAGAATGCCAGGGCAGTATAACTACCCCACAAGTGACCCCATTTTGGAAAGAAGAGACCCCAAGGTATTTCGTGATGGGCATAGTGAGTTCATAGAAGTTTTTATTTTTTGTCACAAGTTAGTGGAATATGAGACTTTGTAGGAAAAAAAATAAAATAAAAAAAAATCATCATTTTCCGCTAACTTGTGACAAAAAATAAAAAGTTCTATGAACTCACTATGCCCATCAGCGAATACCTTAGGGTGTGTACTTTCCGAAATGGGGTCATTTGTGGGGTGTTTGTACTGTCTGGCCATTGTAGAACCTCAGGAAACATGACAGGTGCTCAGAAAGTCAGAGCTGCTTCAAAAAGCGGAAATTCACATTTTTGTACCATAGTTTGTAAACGCTATAACTTTTACCCAAACCATTTTTTTTTTACCCAAACATTTTTTTTTAATCAAAGACATGTAGAACTATAAATTTAGAGCAAAATTTCTATATGGATCTCGTTTTTTTTGCAAAATTTTACAACTGAAAGTGAAAAATGTCATTTTTTTGCAAAAAAATCGTTAAATTTCGATTAATAACAAAAAAAGTAAAAATGTCAGCAGCAATGAAATACCACCAAATGAAAGCTCTATTAGTGAGAAGAAAAGGAGGTAAAATTCATTTGGGTGGTAAGTTGCATGACCGAGCAATAAACGGTGAAAGTAGTGTAGTGCCGATTTGTAAAAAAGGGCCTGGTCTTTAGGGGGGTATAAACCTGTGGTCCTTAAGTGGTTAATATAGAGAAAAAAATGAATCAGCACAAAAGTATCAAATAAAATGGCTGTATCATTATTCTAAAAATTTAAAAAGCACAACTTCTGACACAAATATATAGTGTGTTGTAGATTACTTTTTTTTTTTACAATGTGCAGATAGTACTGTACTACTAACCCCTCCATCTACCCCTTCTCCAACCACCCAGCACCCTTAGGCCTCATGCACAAGACCGTTTTTCGGGTCCACATTCGAGACAGTTTTTGCGGCTCAGGTGCGGACCCATTCACTTCAATGGGGCCGCAAAAGATGTGGACAGCACTCCGTTTGCTGTCCGCATCCGTTGCTCCGTTCCGAGGCCGCGCAAAAAAAAATAGCATGTCCTATTCTTGTCCGTTTTGCGGACAAGAATAGACATGTCTACAATGAGCCGCCCGTCCCGCATATTGCGGACCGCAAAAAACGGAACGGTCGTGTGCATGAGGCCTTACTCACATAAAACATATAATATATCCATTTTTTCCCCCCTATGTATATATTTAATTTTTTGCCCCCTCTGCATATATATCATATATATATATATATACAGAGGGGGTAAAATGGAATATATACAGAGGGGGAAAATGGATATATAATATATCCATTTTCCCCCTCTGTATATATTCAATTTTTTGCCCCCAAGGCCACTGTATATATTTGCCGCTATTTTTTTTATGATTTTGCCCCCGGGGCTGGGCCACTATGATTTGCTTTTGCTGCCAGTGCCGTGCCCTCCTGCCCTCATACAGCCGGCCGCAGCCAGCACTGCCACACCACTGATCATCACCTCACCTCAGATCCCCCCCCCGGATAAAGCAGGAATAGTGTGCCAGGGCAGTGCCATACATACAAAAATAAAAAATGCTACCTACTTGTTCCGCTCTGTACTAAGTTGCAGGCTGCGGTGGGCTTAGGTGGCGCGCAAATCGCAATCCCGATACCCTCCCTGTCCAAGCTGTGATCCCGCGAGACCTCGGGTCTCATGATGACAAGATAAGGAATAGAATTCAGCAGCGGCACTTCAAATACAGGCTGCCGTACTTAAAAAAAAAAAAAAAAAAAAAGCAGCTGCCTTTTTTGCCCCTCGCTAAAGACAGCTCTGGCTAAATTATTTCTTTCTTTCCTCTATCTCTTTCTCTCCTCGGTATGGGTGTCCTTAGTATAAGGTATTAATCAAGGTTTCTTTTTATTTATTAATATCTATAAATATTACATTCCACTCAGTACAGACATGTACCCAAGATGAGTCGTGAAACTAAATATGTCTATAGGGGAAATTTACTAAGAACAGCTTTTCATATGCCATATTCCCATCACTATTTAGCTTTCCGTTTTTCTGATCTGTCAGAAGAAGAGAGAGAGAAATCTAGAATAATTGAAATTATGAAGATATATTATATTTTAGATCTTTGCAAATTCTTGAAGTGGCGATATTTGCGATAGAAATTTGCGATTATAATATTCGCGCTCAACACTAGTAGTCACACACTGCGGTATTGTTGCAGAAATTTCTATGACCATCCCATTCATCTGAATTAGGCTTGCCGAAATCCATCTGCTGCCAAAACAACCCCATTGAAATGACTAAGTGATTATCCGTCACAGAAGTTGCTGCAACAAATCTGCCGCATCTGATGCAATCTACGGGCACAGCCACACGTACCAGAACAGAACATGAAACATCTGCAGCTTACAACAGCGCCCAACTGGAGTAGATTTGACAGATCTCCTCCATGCGCAGTATAACGCTTACACAATCCGCAAATAACTTTAGGTACTGATTTTAAATCCAGATTATTGATGCAGATTTAATCACTTGCAATGCAAAATAAGAAATCTGATGTAAATTGACTGCATTTACACACAAAAATCCACAGTTCATCCCATTTTTGATTAGGATGTTTTTACACAATTCTTTTTTTTATTTTACATTTTTTAAGGATTTTGGCCACAAATGCAGCCAGATATTACAGGAAAGTCTATAATGCAATACAGTGCTCTTGGTGTGGACATTTTTGGCATTTTCCATATAGAATTCTCTATAGGGGTCTATGATGCTGTAAATCTGTGTGAGTTAAACCCGTGGTCGGGCAGCGACACGCGGATGAAATATGAATGGCAGCCATAAAGACTTCTCTGTCATGACCTCATGCACAGTTTGTATGGATGCCCACAAGGAAAAAACAAAAAAGCAAATATATGTCTATAGTCTTATATCTAATCAAATAAACTAAAATAAATATGTGAGACATACTTTTTAAAGTAGACTTCCTATCTTCAAAAGAAATAGCTAGAATATGCCATACCATTTTATTTGGTGGGGTCTAACCTCTGTGAGACATCTGAATGATGGCCACCTGCGGTGTAGGGAACTTCTACATAGTCTCTTCAACTTAATGGAAATGTGTTGAAGTTCCTTGCACAGCGGGGCGCTGGGAGCACATCCAGTTCCCCTTTATTCTGACAATCGGCATGGGTCTCAGCAGGAGATATTCTGGCGATAGGCCATCACTTCCTTATGCCAAGAAAACCCCCTTAAAATCTATGAATATCAATATTAATGTCAACTTCAATAAAAATAGAAAAAGTAAGATTGTAACATATATCTTATAAAATAACATGAATTCATATAATCTATTACATGCACTTCAGGATAATTTTCATTATTTCAGATACTTGATTTTTCTTTCATGTAGCACGAGGCTGGCTCTAAGGAACCATAGCGTCATTTTCATCACATAAAGTATCTGTGATATTTCTCTTGAAATATCGCCTGTTTTCACTCTGCAGTTTTCTTAACAGCAAGATAGTGTGAATAAAGTCTGTGTTCATTTTTGGTCAGCAGGAGGTTTACTCAGCTGGATAGATGGGACTTTTGCTACTGATAAACTATGACAGCAATTTGATTGCGAATCCACAGTGTGAATTCAAAGCGTGAATTAAAACATGTTTTTTTAAATGGTTTCTGCTTCCCAACGGTTTAGAAAATAGCACATTTTTATTTCCGCTGGTGTCTTCACAGCATTTGTTCTGGTCTGGAATTTTAGACTATTTGAATCCTTTGCTTATTCTTTAAGAATATAAAATGATATCATAAATTCTTGACCTCATTCTAGCAGTACTTGAAGTTACCCAAAAGTTACAATTTAAAGCAGGGTAAAGGGTTTGTTTGGGCTGCAGATATTGATGGCTTCTCCTCAGGATAGATCATAAATATCAGAATGGCTTTTTTGGGCAGCCACGGTGCCAAAAACTATACAGTGTATTAACAGAAACAGAAGGCGCCATACACTGTGTGCCATACTGAAGTTTAGCTACCATTCACTTGAATGGGAGCTGAGCGTCAGTACCCCAGCATAGCCTCTACATAGTGTACAGCGCTGTCTGCTTTCAGCTCTTTGTACAGTATAGTTTTCGGCAATGGTGGCTGCCCAAAACAGCTGATTGGTGGGGGTATGGGGTGACAGACCCACGCCAATCGGATATTGATAACCTATCTTGAGGAAAACCTATCTGTGAGTACAAATTAGAGCCACTCTGCTGACATTATAAATATGAGATTGTAGATGATGCTGGTAGTGGGGAACTCTGGATCACATTATAAATGGTAGAACTGTAGTACTCATTATGAAGGTATAGCCAACATTTTCAGGCTTGTTTAACCCCTTAAGGAGTTAGGGCGTAACGTTACGCCATGTTTGCCGAGTCCTTAAGGACCCATGACGTACCGGTACGTCCTAACTTTAAAACTACATTGCGGCGCGGTGGGGGTTAATCGGAACAGGATGTCCGCTGAAATCATTCAGCGGGCATCCTGTCACAACACCGGCGGGGGGGGGGGGTCATGTGACTCCCCACATTGGCGATCGCAGCAAACCGCAGGTCAATTCAGACCTGCGGTTTGCGGCTTTACCTGAGGTTTGCTGCGGCGATCGGCGGTGCCATCGGGTCCCCATGCGGCTGTAGGGGGGACCCGATGTCATGGAAGGCAGCGCGATGCCTTCCTTAGGCATCATTGCTGCCTTCCAATGACGAGCCTGTGAGATCCAGCCCCCTGGATCTCACAGGCCGGAAGCTGTATGAGTAATACACACAGTATTACTCATACAGCCAATGCATTCCAATACAGAAGTATTGGAATGCATTGTAAACGGGATTAGAACCCCAAAAGTTCAAGTCCCAAAGTGGGACAAAAAATAAAGTGAAAAAAAAGTTGAAAAAATAATGTTTTCCTCCCAAAAAATTAAAAGTTTCAAGTAAAAATAAACAAAAACGTCATTTTCCCCAAATAAAGTTAAATTTTTTTTGTAAAAAATAGAAAAGAAAAAAAAAGTATACATATTAGGTATCTCCGTGTCCGTATCGACCGGCTCTATAAACATATCACATGAACTAACCCCTCAGATGAACACCGTAAAAAAATAAAAAATAAAAACTGTCCTAAATAAACCATTTTTTTTGTCACCTTACATCACAAAAAGTACAACAGCAAGCAATCAAAAGGCGTTTGCCCACCAAAATAGTACCAATCTAACCGTCACCTCATCCCGCAGAAAATGAGCCCCTATCTGAGACAATAGCCCAAAAAATAAAAAAAACTATGGCTCAGAATATGGAGACACTAAAACATTATTTTTTTTGTTTTAAAAAAGCTGCTATTGTGTAAAACTTACATAAATAAAAAAAAGTATACATATTAGGTATCGCCGCGTCCGTATCGACGGGATCTATAAAAATACCACATGACCTAACCCCTCAGATGAACACCGTAAAAAATAAAAAATGTGCTAAATAAACCATTTTTTGTCACCTTACATCACAAAAAGTGTAATAGCAAGCGATCAAAAAGTCATATGCACCCAAAATAGTGCCAATCAAACCATCATCTCATCTCTCAAAAAATGAAACCCTACCTAAGATAATCGCCCAAAAACTGAAAAAACTATAGCTCTCAGAATATGGAGACACTAAAACATGATTTTTTTTGTTTTTGTTTCAAAAATTATATTATTGTGTAAAACTTACATAAATAAAAAAAAAGTATACATATTAGGTATCGCAGCATCTGTGACAACCTGGTCTATAAAAATATCACATGATCTAACCTGTCAGACGAATGTTGTAAATAACAAAAAATAAAAACGGGGCCAAAACAGCAATTTCTTGTTACCTTGCCTCACAAAAAGTGTAATATAGAGCAACCAAAAATCATATGTACCCTAAACTATTACCAACAATACTGCCACCCTATCCCGTAGTTTCTAAAATGGGGTCACTTTTTTGGAGTTTCTACTCTAGGGGAGCATCAGGGGGGCTTCAAATGGGACATGATGTCAAGAAAACCAGTCCAGCAAAACCTGCCTTCCAAAAACCGTATGGCATTCTTTTCCTTATGCTCCCTGCCGTGTGCCCGTACAGCGGTTTACGACCACATATGGGGTGTTTCTGTAAACTACAGAATCAGGGCCATAAATATTGAGTTTGGTTTGCCTGTTAACCCTTGCTTTGTAACTGGAAAAAAACTATTAAAATGCAAAATCTGCCAAAAAAGTGAAATTTTGAAATTGTATCTCTATTTTCCATTAATTCTTGTGGAACACCTAAAGGGTTAATGATGTTTGTAAAATCAGTTTTGAATACCTTTAGGGGTGTAGTTTCTTAGATGGGGTCATTTTAATGGAGTTTCCACTCTAGGGGTGCACCAGGGGGGCTTCAAATGCTACATGGTGTCAAAAAAACAGTCCAGCAAAACCTGCCTTCCAAAAAACCGTATTGCATTCCATTCCTTCTGTGCCCTGCAGTGTGCCCGTACAGCGGTTTACGACCACATATGGGGTGTTTCTGTAAACTACAGAATCAGGGCCATAAATATTGAGTTTGGTTTTGCTGTTAACCCTTGCTTTATAACTCGAAAAAAATTATTAAAATGGAAAATCTGCCAAAAATGTGAAATTTGAAATTGTATCTCTATTTACCATTAATTCTTGTGGAACACCTAAAGGGTTAACAAAGTTTGTAAAATCAGTTTTGAATACCTTGAGGGGTGTAGTTTATAGAATGGGGTCATTTTTGGGTGGTTTCTATTATGTAAGTCTTGCAAAGTGACTTCAGACCTGAATTGGTCCTTAAAAATTGGGTTTTGAAAATTTCGGAATAATTTCAAGATTTGCTTCAGTACCAAAATGATCCAAACATGAAGTAGACATATGGGGAATGTAAAGTAATAACTATTTTTGGAGGTATTACTATGTATTATAGAAGTAGAGAAATTGAAACTTGGAAATTTGCAATTTTTAAAAAATTTTGGGTAAATTTGGTATTTTTTTATAAATAAAAATTATTTTTTTTACTTCATTTTACCAGTGTCATGAAGTACAATATGTGACGAAAAAACTATCTCAGAATGGCCTGGATAAGTCAAAGCGTTTTAAAGTTATCAGCACTTAAAGTGACACTGGTCAGATTTGCAAAAAATGGCCAAGTCCTTAAGGTGAAATCGGGCTGAGTCCTTAAGGGGTTAATGTAGAAAACAACATCCTATGGTTGCAGCTTCTTAAGCGTCCTATGGTTTATCTTGATGATCTAGAACTTCTTAATGAGATTATCCAGGATTTTAATATTATGTCCTTTCCTCAGTATAGACCTTTAATATCAAATCGGCAGTAGTCCGACAACCCACATCCCCGCCGATCATCTGCTACCTTGAAGCTCCAGAATTCGGCTCCAGAACAACATAGCTCTGTCCATTGTATAATAGAAGGAGATGGTAACTGTACTGCTGCCCCCAATCAATTGATCAAAACCCTAGACAACCCCTTAAATACCAAAGGCACCATAATAATTCTAATACTAATAATTACATTAGATTTATTTTCTCTCATTTTATTAACTACTTCCTGACAACCCATAGACTATCCTTGGGTGGTCGCTTTATCTCTGAATGGATGTTCTGTAATGTGCTTTCAGAGATGGTAGCTGCACGCTAATCGTGCAGCTGCCGAGCGGGGGGCCCACTGTCAGTGACAGCAGGACACCCCAAAGAGAAGACAGGGTCCATTTCTGTACAGATCAGGAATCTCTTCCTGTCCCAGCCCGTTGGTCATGTGACCGCCGGGGCCAGGGGAGTGCAGGAGCTGACGTGTCTTCCATAGCCCTGCACTGAGGCTGTACAGGGCAGTATTTTGCCTCTTTCACACAATCGTATGGCTTTGGCTCCATTCACACGTCCGCAAATGGGTCCGCATTCGTTCCGCAATTTTGCGGAACGGGTGCGGACCCATTCATTCTATATGGGGACGGAATGGATGCGGAGTGTGCTGTCCGCATCCGCATTTGCGGAGTGCGGCCCCGATATTCCGGTCCGCAGCTTCGCAAAAGATAGAACATGTCATGTCAGCTGCGGACAAGAATAGGCATTTCTATAGGGGGTGCCGGCTGGGTGTGTTGTGGATCCGCAATTTGCGGGTCCGCAATACACCACGGACGTGTGAATGGACCTTTTTTCAGTGTTTTGCGGTCCGTTTTTCACGAATCCTTTGTTCCATTTTTAGTTCCGGTTGTGTTTCCGTTTCTGTTCCGTTTTTCCATTCTGTTTTTCCGTATGGCATATACAGTGTACAGTAATTACATAGAAAAAATTGGGCTGGCATAACATATTTTCAATAGATGGTTCTGCAAAAACGGAACGGATACGGAAGACAAACGGATTGACCCATTGACTTGAATGGAGCCACGGTACGTGATTTGCGGGCAATAATAGGACATGTTCTATCTTTCAACAGAACGCAAAAATGGAAATACTGAAACAGAATGCATGCAGAGTACATTCCGTTTTTTTTGCAGAACCATTGAAATGAATGGTTTCATATACGGAATGCAAAAAACGGCCCGTAAACGGAAAAAAAAACGGTCGTGTGAAAGAGGCCTTATGCTGTACAGCCTCTCTGGGGGGGGGGGGGGGGTAATTCCACTGTAACTAGGGCTACTATGTCAGCAGCCCCAGTTACAGGAGAAATCAAGAGTAAAAAATATATATATATGAAGTTAAATGTTCCCCAGAGGTCTTGTATGACTTTATGGGGACACAAAGTGTAAAATAAAATAAAAAAGTTTCACATTTAAAAATATAATCCTATCAAATCTGTTATTTAAAAAATGCTAAAAATAGAAGAAAAAAACTAAAATAGACATATTTGGTATCACCGCGTCCTCAATGACCAGCTCTATAATAATTTTATATGATCTACCCCATCAGGTGAACACCATAAAAACAAAAAAACATTACGCCAAAACAGATTTTTTAGTTAGCTTACCTCCCAAAAACATAATGTTAATCAATCAAAAAGTCTTACGTACCCCAAAATGGTAGCAATAAAAACGTCACCTCATTCCTCTAAAAATGAACCCCCACACAAGACCATAGCCAGAAAAATAAAGAAAAATATGGCTCTAAGAAAATTGCAACACAAAAACATGATTTATTTTCTAAAAATGCTCTTATTGTGAAAACGTAAAAAAAATAAAATAGACATATTTGGTATCGCCGCATCTGTAACAATTGGCTCTACAAAAATATCACATGATCTATCCCATCAAGTAAACGGTGTAAGGAAAAAAAAAATGTAATTATGCCAAAACAGCTTTTTTTAGTTACCTCACAAAAAACATAATATCAATCAAAAAGTTGTATGTACCCCAAAATGGTAGCAAAAGTAACGTCACCTCATCCCGCAAAAAGCAAGCCCTCAAACAAGACTATAGCCAGAAAAAAGAAAAAAATATGGCTCAAAGAAAATGCCAACACAAAAACATGATTTTTTTTTCTACAAATATTTTAATTGTGTAAAACGTAAAAAAAGAATTGACATATTTGGTATTGTTGCGTCTGTAATGACCGGATCTATAAAAATATCTCATGATCTACCCCATTAAGTAAACGGTATAAAAAAATAAAAATAAAATGACACCAGTTCACCTCGCAAAAAATGAGATGAAAAGCAACCAGAAAGTCAAATATACCCCAAAATGGTGGCATTAAAAACTACAGCTTGTCCTGCACAAAATAAGCCCACACGCAGCTCATTCAACAAAAAATAAAAAAGTTATCGCTCTTAAAAAACCTGACTGAAAATTCCATGTTAGAAAATCCAGATGCCGCTCCCTCCCTTCTGAGCCCTGGTGTATCCCCAAATAACAGTTTACGACCACAGTTGGGGTGTTACTGTATTCAGGAGAAAGTGGGTAGCAAATTGTGGTGGGGATATTCTCCTGTTTTCTTTTGTGAAAAATAAAGTTTGGGCCTAAAGCACCATTTACTTCTAAAATAAAAAAATAAAACACCTGTTGAGTGAATTGCTTGCTACACTCCTTAAAAATTCCTTGAGTGGTGTAGTTTACAAAACATGGTCACTTTTTGGGGGTTTTGACTGTGGGGGAACCTCAGGGTCTCTTCAAATGCAACATGGTGCCCAAAGACAATTCCAGCAAAATCTGCCCTCCAAAAACCATATGGTGCTCCTTGCCTTCTGTGCCCTGTTGTGTGCCCAAACAGCGGTATATGACCACATATGGGGTGTTTCTGCAAACTGCAGAATTAGGGTAATAAATATTGATGTTTGTTTTGTTGTTAACCCTTGCTTGCTGTGAAATTTCACCTCTATTTTGCTTTAATTCCAATGGAATACTTAAAGGGTAAACAACATTTCTAAAACTAGTTTTGAATAGTTTGAGGGGTGTTGTTTCTAAAATGGGGTCAATTTATGGGTTAGTTCTATTATGTAAGCCCCACAAAGTGACTCCAGAACTGAACTGGTCCTTAAAAAAGTTGACTTTGGAAATTTTCCTTAAAGGGCTTCTGTCACCCCACTAAAGTCATTTTTTTATTTTTTGGCTACTTAAATTCCTTATACTGCGATATATCAATATATAATGCTCTTACTGATTTTCGTTCTGTAGTTTCTTCAAAAAACTGACTTTTATAATATGTAAATTACCTCTCTACCAGCAAGTAGGGCGGCTACTTGCTGGAAACGCCCTCTCCTCATGTTGATTGACAGCGCCAGCGAACGCGCTCGTCCTCTGACTGGCCCTGTCTGCGTTCAAAATTTCGTGCCTGCGCCGTACCGGTCTTCAGTCGGCGCAGGCACACTGAGAGGAGGACGCTCGCTCGACCGCTTCATCCTCAATGCGCCTGCGCCGATGACGTCACATCTACACCCGGTGCAGGCACACTGAGGAAGGAGTGGCCGAGCGAGTGTCCTCCTCTCAGTGCGCCTGCGCCGACTGAAGACCGGTACGGCGAAGGCGCGAGATTTAAAACGCAGACAGGGCCAGTCAGAGGACGAGCGCGTTCGCTCGCCCTGTCAATCAACATGAGGAGGGGGTGTCATTATGAAAGTAGGATGCGGCTGCTACCAGCAAGTAGCCGCCCTACTTGCTGGTAGAGAGGTAATTTACATATTATAAAAGTCAGTTTTTTGAAGAAACTACAGAACGAAAATCAGTAAGAGAATTATATATTGATATATCGCAGTATAAGGAATTTAAGTAGCCAAAAAAAAAAAAAAAAAGACTTTAGTGGGGTGAAAATTGCTTCTAAAATTCGAAACCTTCTAACGTCCTAAAAGAATAAAATTACATTACCAAAATGATGCCAACATAAAATAGACATATGGGAAATGTTAATTAAGGTAAAACATATTGACTCAAATTTACCATTACCATGAAGTACAATGTGTCATGAGAAAACAATCTCTGAATGGCTTGGATAAGTAAAAGCGTTCTAAAGTTATTATCACATAAATTGACACATGTCAGATTTGCAAAATTAGGCCTTGTCAGGAAGGGGGTAAATGGCCCAGTCTGGAAGTGGTTAAATGACTTTTCCAGGCTTAGAAAAATATGACAGCTTCCCTTCAAAAACAGCACCACCCCTCTCGATTTGTTGTGCATGGTATTGCAGCTCTTCTCCATTGAAACAAATGGGACTCGGCATGAGATTTGCATACAATGTAATGTAAAAACACTATAATTTAAAAGAAAACTGTATGGGAGAACAAGTACCCTTTACATCTATAGTAACCATATATCATAGCTTAAAATTTCTACACAGCACTGAAAAAATTAATACTGAGCTTTGGTTGGTTACTATGGATAATTACCAGAACTTTTGTGCTGTAAAATAGTTGTAGTACGGGCTAGAGGGCTTCAAAAGGAAACAAAATGGGGGTAAGAGCAGGACAATTGCCCTGCAAACAAATGTGGCTATGGAAATTACCTAACATAGAATAGAAAAAAAATTAAAAATAATAATCTTGAACTAGGAGGCAGAGGTCTAAGTTGAGTAGGAGGTTGAGGAGGAGGTGGTGTAGGTGGAAGCGACGGAGGAGGAGAAGGAGGAGGAAGTAGCCAACACTGTTTTTGTGGGGGGGGGGTTTATTTATTTTTTTTATTTGGGGAGGCCCAAAACATTGGTAAATGGCAAGCAGAATGAGCAAACTGGAGTATAACAATGGCTGGGTGCAACCTGTATACTTCTCTACTCTGCCAATAGAACAAATAATAATCTTGAACCAGGAGGTTGAAGTCCAAGTGGAGGAGGAGGTAGATATGGCGGTGTAGGTGGAAGAGGTATATGAGGTTATTTGGAGAGGCCCTAATAAATTCAGAAATGGCAAAAAGAACAAACAAACTGTGCTGGAGTATAACAATGGCTGAGTGTGTCCGGTATATCTCTTTACCCAGCCCAAGGTATGGACAAGTCGTGTGGGGTCCATGTCTGGTTCATTTAAATGTGGACAGGCGGATGCGTGTTGGCTGTGGACAGGCACACGTTCAGACAATACAATTGCTGGAGGGCAGGCCAGCATACAATACAATTGCTGGAGGGCAGGCCAGCATCTCCAAGGCAAAAAGGGCCTGTGTCCAATTTGGAGACCCAGAAGTTAAACGGGGCAGACCCACGAGTCAGTACGCGCAGACGTGTGCACATGTACTCTTCCACCATATTGCTGAAACGTTGCCTCCTGATAAGACGGTCCATATCAGATGGAGGTGCTGGATGTTGTGGTGTGCTAACTCTCCCTTCTGAGGTGGTGCCGCTGCCCCTGCTGCGTTGGAGACTTCCTCCTGCTCCTTTTCTGTCAGGTAGGAACGCCGTCAGTAGTGCGTCTACCAGTGTGTGCTTGTATTAATGCATCTTCGGATCATGCTCCAGCGATGGAAGTAAGGGCAGCACGTTGCCCTTATAGCAGGGATCCAGCAGGGTGGCCACCCAGTAATCAGAACTAGTAACAATCAGGGCAACTTAGCAGTCGTTGCACAGGCACTGCAACATGTACTTGCTCATGTGTTCCAGTCTGCCCAGAGGCAACAACAAGCTGTCCTCTGTATCCCCCCAGCCATGCACCCGTGATGCCCATGGGATGCTTTGGGTGCCACAATTCCTCCTCATCATCATTATCATCATTCTCCTCATCCTCCAAAACTGTGCCATGGCTGGACAGTTGTGTACCTGGCCTCTGTTGGTGTAGGAACCCACCCTGTGAGCCATGTGTGGACGACTAGGCTGATAACTGTGTGAATGATTCTTGTTGCTCCTCCTCTTCTTCCTGTGCCACATCCTCATCCATCATCGCCAGAAGCATTTTTTCAAGGAGGCATAGAAGTGGGATAATCATCACTGGCCATGTTGGTGGAGTACTTGAAACAACGCAACATGGCAGACAGATCCCGTAGGGAGACCCACTTGTTGGTGGTGAAGTGGTGATGTTCCGCAGAGTGACTCACCCGTGCGTGCTGCAGTTGAAACTTCACTGTCGCCTGCTGCTGCTCGCACAGTCTCTCCACCATGTGCAAGGTGGAGTTCCATCTTGTGGGTACATCGCATATAAAGCAGTAAGCGGAAATGCAGAAGTTACTCTACAATGCAGACAGGCGAGCAGCAGCAGGATAAGAACGCCAAAAGCATGCACAAACAGCCCTCACTTTCTGAAGCACCTCTGACATATCAGGGTCATTTTTCAAGGACCTCTGCACCACCAAATTCAGCACATGCGCCTGGCAAGGAATGTGCATCAAACCAGCTAGGCCCAGAGCTGCTACGAGAGTTGACCCATTATCACTCACCACCAGGCTGGGCTTGAAGCTCAATAAAATTAGTGTTGAGCGCAAATATTCAAATCGTGTATTTTAATCGCGAGTATTGCCACTTTGAGAATTAGCGAATATTTCGAATATAGTGCTATATATTCGTATTCACGAATAGTGTTGAATATTCTAATCGCAAATTTATTACAAATATATTACATTGCCGATTTTAGCAATCAAGTAAACAATGACTCGAGATCACAAATTTGCAAATTTATGGCGAATATTCGGCCAAAAATTCGAGAAATATCACAAATAGAGTTGAGCAAACACCTGGATGTTCGGGTTCGAGAAGTTCGGCCGAACTTCCCGGAAATGTTCGGGATCCGAACCCGTACCGAACCCGAACCCCATTGAAGTCAATGGGGACCCGAACTTTTCGGCACTAAAAAGGCTGTAAAACAGCCCAGGAAAGAGCTAGAGGGCTGCAAATCCCCTGCAAACAAATGTGGATAGGGAAATGAATTAAAATAAAAATAAAATAAATAAAAATTAACCAATATCAATTGGAGAGAGGTCCCATAGCAGAGAATCTGGCTTCACGTCAGCAGAGAATCAGTCTGCATGTCATAGCAGAGAATCTGGCTTCACGTCACCCACCACTGTAACAGTCCATTGTCATATATTTAGGCCCCGGCACCCAGGCAGAGGAGAGAGGTCCCGTAACAGAGAATCTGGCTTCATGTCAGCAGAGAATCAGTCTGCATGTCATAGCAGAGAATCATGCTTTACGTCACCCAACACTGGAACAGTCCATTGTCAGATATTTAGGCCCAGGCACCCAGGCAGAGGAGAGAGGTCCCGTAACAGAGAATCTGGCTTCATGTCAGCAGAGAATCAGTCTGCATGTCATAGCAGAGAATCAGGCTTTACGTCACCCAACACTGGAACAGTCCATTGTCAGATATTTAGGCCAGGCACCCAGGCAGAGGAGAGAGGTCCCGTAACAGAGAATCTGGCTTCATGTCAGCAGAGAATCAGTCTGCATGTCATAGCAGAGAATCAGGCTTTACGTCACCCAACACTGGAACAGTCCATTGTCAGATATTTAGGCCCAGGCACCCAGGCAGAGGAGAGAGGTCCCGTAACAGAGAATATGGCTTCATGTCAGCAGAGAATCAGTCTTCATGTCATAGCAGAGAATCAGGCTTCACGTCACCCACCACTGGAACAGGCCATTGTCAGATATTTAGGCCCAGGCACCCAGGCAGAGGAGAGAGGTCCCGTAACAGAGAATCTGGCTTCATGTCAGCAGAGAATCAGTCTTCATGTCATAGCAGAGAATCAGGCTTCACGTCACCCACCACTGGAACAGTCCATTGTCAGATATTTAGGCCCAGGCACCCAGGCAGACGAGAGAGGTCCCATAACAGAGAATCTGGCTTCATGTCAGCAGAGAATCAGTCTGCATGTCCTAGCAGAGAATCATGCTTTACGTCACCCAACACTGGAACAGTCCATTGTCAGATATTTAGGCCCAGGCACCAAGGCAGAGGAGAGAGGTCCCATAACAGAGATTCAGGCTTCATGTCAGCAGAGAATCAGACTGCATGTCATAGCAGAGAATCATGCTTTACGTCACCCAACACTGGAACAGTCCATTGTCAGATATTTAGGCCCAGGCACCCAGGCAGAGGAGAGAGGTCCCATAACAGAGATTCAGGCTTCATGTCAGCAGAGAATCAGTGTTCATGTCATAGCAGAGAATCAGGCTTCACGTCACCCACCACTGGAACAGGCCACTGTCACATATTTAGGCCCAGGCACCCAGGCAGAGGAGAGAGGTCCCATAACAGAGATTCAGGCTTCATGTCAGCAGAGAATCAGTCTTCATGTCATAGCAGAGAATCAGGCTTCACGTCACCCACCACTGGAACAGGCCACTGTCACATATTTAGGCCCAGGCACCCAGGCAGAGGAGAGAGGTCCCATAACAGAGATTCAGGCTTCATGTCAGCAGAGAATCAGTCTTCATGTCATAGCAGAGAATCAGGCTTTATGTCACCCACCACTGGAACAGGCCACTGTCAGATATTTTTAGGCCCCGGCACCCAGACAGAGGAGAGGTTCATTCAACTTTGGGTTGCCCCGCAATATAATGGTAAAATGAAAATAAAAATAGGATTGAATGAGGAAGTGCCCTGGAGTACAATAATATATTGTTGAGGGGAGGTAGTTAATGTCTATTCTGCACAAGGGATGGACAGGTCCTGTGGGATCCATGCCTGGTTCATTTTTATGAACGTCAGCTTGTCCACATTGGCTGTAGACAGGCGGCTGCGTTTGTCTGTAATGACGCCCCCTGCCGTGCTGAATACACGTTCAGACAAAACGCTGGCCGCCGGGCAGGCCAGCACCTCCAAGGCATAAAAGGCTAGCTCTGGCCACGTGGACAATTTGGAGACCCAGAAGTTGAATGGGGCTGAACCATCAGTCAGTACGTGGAGGGGTGTGCACAGGTACTGTTCCACCATGTTATTGAAATGTTGCCTCCTGCTAACACGTTCCGTATCAGGTGGTGGTGCAGTTAGCTGTGGCGTGGTGACAAAACTTTTCCACATCTCTGCCATGCTAACCCTGCCCTCAGAGGAGCTGGCCGTGACACAGCTGCGTTGGCGACCTCTTGCTCCTCCTCTGCCTTCGCCTTGGGCTTCCACTTGTTCCCCTGTGACATTTGGGAATGCTCTCAGTAGCGCGTCTACCAACGTGCGCTTGTACTCGCGCATCTTACTATCACGCTCCAGTGCATGAAGTAAGGTGGGCACATTGTCTTTGTACCGTGGATCCAGCAGGGTGGCAACCCAGTAGTCCGCACACGTTAAAATGTGGGCAACTCTGCTGTCGTTGCGCAGGCACTGCAGCATGTAGTCGCTCATGTGTGCCAGGCTGCCCAGAGGTAAGGACAAGCTGTCCTCTGTGGGAGGCGTATCGTCATCGTCCTGCGTTTCCCCCCAGCCACGCACCAGTGATGGGCCCGAGCTGCGGTGGGTGCCAGCTCGCTGTGAAACTGCTTCATCCTCATCCTCCTCCACCTCCTCCTCATCCTCGTCCTCCTCGTCCTCCAGTAGTGGGCCCTGTCTGGCCACATTTGTACCTGGCCTCTGCTGTTGCAAAAAACCTCCCTCTGAGTCACTTCAAAGAGACTGGCCTGAAAGTGCTAAAAATGACCCCTCTTCCTCCTCCTGGGCCACCTCCTCTTCCATCATCGCCCTAAGTGTTTTCTCAAGGAGACATAGAAGTGGAATTGTAACGCTGATAACGGCGTCATCGCCACTGGCCATGTTGGTGGAGTACTCGAAACAGCGCAACAGGGCACACAGGTCTCGCATGGAGGCCCAGTCATTGGTGGTGAAGTGGTGCTGTTCCGCAGTGCGACTGACCCGTGCGTGCTGCAGCTGAAACTCCACTATGGCCTGCTGCTGCTCGCACAGTCTGTCCAGCATGTGCAAGGTGGAGTTACACCTGGTGGGCACGTCGCATATGAGGCGGTGAGCGGGAAGGCCGAAGTTACGCTGTAGCGCAGACAGGCGAGCAGCGGCAGGATGTGAACGCCGGAAGCGCGAACAGACGGCCCGCACTTTATGCAGCAGCTCTGACATGTCGGGGTAGTTGTGAATTAACTTCTGCACCACCAAATTCAGCACATGCGCCAGGCAAGGGATGTGCGTCAAACCGGCTAGTCCTAGAGCTGCAACGAGATTTCGCCCATTATCGCACACCACCAGGCCGGGCTTGAGGCTCACCGGCAGCAACCACTCGTCGGTCTGTTGTTCTATACCCCGCCACAACTCCTGTGCGGTGTGGGGCCTGTCCCCCAAACATATGAGTTTCAGAACGGCCTGCTGACGTTTACCCCGGGCTGTGCTGAAGTTGGTGGTGAAGGTGTGTGGCTGACTGGATGAGCACGTGGAAGAAGAGGAGGAGGAAGCTGAGTAGGAGGAGGAGGAGACAGGAGGCAAAGAATGTTGCCCTGCGATCCTTGGCGGCGGAAGGACGTGCGCCAAACAGCTCTCCGCCTGGGGCCCAGCCGCCACTACATTTACCCAGTGTGCAGTTAGGGAGATATAGCGTCCCTGGCCGTGCTTACTGGTCCACGTATCTGTGGTTAGGTGGACCTTGCCACAGATGGCGTTGCGCAGTGCACACTTGATTTTATCGGATACTTGGTTGTGCAGGGAAGGCACGGCTCTCTTGGAGAAGTAGTGCCGGCTGGGAACAACATACTGTGGGACAGCAAGCGACATGAGCTGTTTGAAGCTGTCTGTGTCCACCAGCCTAAATGACAGCATTTCATAGGCCAGTAGTTTAGAAATGCTGGCATTCAGGGCCAGGGATCGAGGGTGGCTAGGTGGGAATTTACGCTTTCTCTCAAATGTTTGTGAGATGGAGAGCTGAACGCTGCCGTGTGACATGGTTGAGATGCTTGGTGACGCAGGTGGTGGTGTTGGTGGTACAGCCCATGTTTGCTGGGCGGCAGGTGCCAACGTTCCTCCAGAGGCCGAGGCGGCGGCAGCAGCAGAAGAGGCCGAGGCGGCAGCAGCAGAAGAGGTAGCAGCGGGAGCCTGAGTGACTTCCTTGTTTTTAAGGTGTTTACTCCACTGCAGTTCATGCTTTGCATGCAGGTGCCTGGTCATGCAGGTTGTGCTAAGGTTCAGAACGTTAATGCCTCGCTTCAGGCTCTGATGGCACAGCGTGCAAACCACTCGGGTCTTGTCGTCAGCACATTGTTTGAAGAAGTGCCATGCCAGGGAACTTCTTGAAGCTGCCTTTGGGGTGCTCGGTCCCAGATGGCGGCGGTCAGTAGCAGGCGGAGTCTCTTGGCGGCGTCTTCCACCCAGTCTTGACCCCTGACCTCCTGTTCAGTCTGCACACTGCAGAAAGACTCAGCAGTTGGCACCTGTGTTTCGTCATCATCAGAGACGTGCTGAGGTGGTATTCCCATGTCCTCATCATCAGGAAACATAAGTGGTTGTGCGTTAGTGCATTCTATCTCTTCCACCCCTGGGGAAGGGCTAGGTGGAGGCCCTTGGGAAACCCTACCAGCAGAGTCTTCAAACAGCATAATAGACTGCTGCATAACTTGAGGCTCAGACAGTTTCCCTGATATGCATGGGGGTGATGTGACAGACTGATGGGCTTGGTTTTCATGCGCCATCTGTGCGCTTTCTGCAGAAGACTGGGTGGGAGATAATGTGAACGTGCTGGATCCACTGTCGGCCACCCAATTGACTAATGCATGTACCTGCTCAGGCCTTACCATCCTTAGAACGGCATTGGGCCCCACAAAATATCGCTGTAAATTCTGCTGGCTACTGGGACCTGAGGTAGTTGGTTCACTAGGACATGTGGCTGTGGCAGAACGACCACGTCCTCTCCCAGCACCAGAGGGTCCACTAACACCACCACGACCATGTCCGCGTCCCTTACTAGATGTTTTCCTCATTGTTACTGTTCACCACAATAAGAAAAATATTATTCGGGCCAATGTATTGAATTCAAAATCAGGCCTTTTTTTACAGACACCTAACACTATCTGGCTATCTATTTAGGTACCGTATTACACTAATACAGGCACACCAGTAATGACAGATTTAGCTGAATACAAATTTGAGGCCTATTATTTAGGTGCTGGGTGACAGGTATACGTTTACGGACAGAATTAGACTTGGATCTGCACTGTAGCGTGTGTGTGAAGTTCTTGAGAATGACCCTATCAGCACCTTGAATCTAATCTACCCTTTTAGGGATAGATTTAAAGTAGGCCTGATACAGCAGAAACCACTAATTTTGAGAATTGCAAAATTGGGAATTGTTTTTCAACCCAGAACAAAAACTGTGCTTTGTTGGACATTAAATAACTTGACCAGCTAAAAAAATAATGACAGATTTGGATGAATATAAATGTGAGGCCTATTTTTTAGGCGCTGGGTGACAGGTATACGTTTAATCACAGAATTAGACTTGGATCTGCACTGTAGCGTGTGTGTGAAGTTCTTGAGAATTTCCCTATCAGCACCTTGAATCTAATATACCCTTTTAGGGATAGATTTAAAGTAGGCCTGATACAGCAGAAACCACTAATTTTGAGAATTGCAAATTTGGGAATTGTTTTTCAACCCAGAACAAAAACTGTGCTTTGACGGACACTAAATAACTTGACCAGCTAAAGCAGTAATGACAGATTTGGATTAGTATAAATGTGAGGCCTATTTTTTAGGCACTGGGTGACAGGTTCAACTTGCCCTTGATGCAGTATATGGCCAGAAAATAACCACACTATTGATGGTTAAATGCACTTTGTGACAGGCTCAACTTGCCCCTGATGTAGTATATGGCCAAAAAATAACCACACTATTGATGGTTAAATGCACTTGATGAAAGCTTGACCCTGATGTAGGATATAGCAAAAAATAACCACACTATTGATGGTTAAATGCACTTGGGTGACAAGGTCAGCTTGCCCCTGATGTAGTATATGGCCAAAAAATAACCACATATTGATGGTTAAATGCACTTGATGAAAGCTTGACCCTGATGTAGGATATAGCAAAAAATAACCACACTATTGATGGTTAAATGCACTTGGGTGACAAGGTCAGCTTGCCCCTGATGTAGTATATGGCCAAAAAATAACCACACTATTGATGGTTAAATGCACTTGATGAAAGCTTGACCCTGATGTAGGATATAGCAAAAAATAACCACACTATTGATGGTTAAATGCACTTGATGAAAGCTTGACCCTGATGTAGGATATAGCAAAAAATAACCACACTATTGATGGTTAAATGCACTTGGTGGTAGCTTGTGCTGGCGCACAAGCAAGCCACAAAATGGCCGCCGATCACCCCAGAAAAAAGTGACTGAAAAACGCTCTGGGCACCCTAAAAACACTGAGCAATTGAATATCAGCACTTCAATGATCCACAGCTGGAGATCGATCACTGAATTAAGTCTTTTGGAGGAGTTAACCTCCCTGACGGTATTCCCGAGCGTGACTCGGGGTTAATTTTCGCTGCCAGAAGCGGTAACCCCGAGTCACGCTCGGGGTACATTGCAGAGGGAGCGGCGGGTGTCTTTACCTAATCCCGGCGATCCAGCGATGTTCCCCGCTGTGATCGCCGGTGAGAGCCCCGGCGGATGTCTCATCTCTCTTCCTGGTTTCGTCTCTGTGAGCCGCAGCGCCTCACAGAGGCGGAACTGGGCGGGAGATTCAAAAAAAATACATTGTATAAAAGTCAAACACACACATAAAGTTAGGTGATACAGTGGAATCCTGTCAGATTACACTATCACCTCAGATTTGACAGATTTGACATCTGATCATTCTACACTGCCCTGGCTGCCCTTTTAGCTGTTTTTTCTAAGCAAAAAAAATATATATTTTTTACCATGGCATCAAAGCGTCACTTTAGCATCACCAAAGCGGGTTTGGATCAGATAATTGACAGCGACAGCGACACAGAGCCCCTCGCAGAATTGAGCGACAGCGATAGCGATTCGTGGAAAGATTCGTCATCCGACTCTGACACTGACCAGAGAAGTGGCGACAGCGACGAATCTGCACTTGAGCTCAGTGAGGTGCGCTCTTGGTGCCCTATTGATTGCGGTATGGATGCAGTACCACCGCCAAGATTCCCGTTTACAGGATCGCCTGGGATGAAGGTAGACGTTGATCACAATGATCCTTTGGCGTACCTAAAATTATTTCTGACGGATGACGTCATTGAAAAGATTGTCACGGAGACAAACTGCTACAAAGAGCAGCAATCCACTACTCTGCACAGCAGATTTTCCAGAACCAGAAAATGGGAACCGGTGAGTAAGGAGGACATATGGAAATTTCTGGGGCTAATACTTCTTCAGGGGGTGGTGGGGAAACCCCTGCAGAAATGGTACTGGACTACCAATAAATTGCTGGCAACCCCATTTTTTGGCACCATCATGTCCGAGTACCGATTTTCCCTCATAATGAAGAATTTACACTTCACCAACAATGAGGAATTTGACGAAGCCACACATCCAGCGCCAAAACTGAAGAAGATCTGGGAAGTATTCCAAATGATCATAACCAATTTCCAGCAGGCCTATGTGCCAGACAGAGACATCAGCATTGATGAAAGTCTGATGGCTTACAAAGGACGCCTCAGCTGGATTCAATACATCGCATCCAAGAGAGCGCGGTTTGGAATAAAATCCTATATGCTCTGCGAGTCTACAACTGGCTATATATGGAATTCCATCATATACACCGGCAAAGGAACACAGTTCAACCCCAGGTACAGCGGCTATGGGATGGCAACGTCATCAGTCCTTTCACTGCTTGAACCATTGCTCAATCAGGGGTATTGTGTGACAACAGACAACTTTTACACGTCGCCTGAGCTGTACGAGTTTCTACTAAAAAACAAGACTGACGCATATGGAACCGTTAGGGCCAACCGACGTGGCCTGCCATGTATGTTTTCCAAGAAAAAACTGAAAACAGGAGAAATGGTGGCCTGGCAGAAAGGAAAGATGATGGCAATGCGTTGGCGTGACAAAAAAGACGTGTGCCTAATGAGTACAGTACATAACACCTCCACTACCACGGTCCACACAAGAGGTGGGAAAGATGTCATAAAGCCACAACTTGTGATCGACTATAATAACACCATGGGAGGAGTCGATAGAGCCGATCAGGCGATGACATTCTATCCAGCTATGCGGAAGCAACAAAAAAAATACTACAAAAAAACATTCAGGCATCTCCTGGAACAATGTCTGTGGAATGCCTATATACTGCACAGAGGAAAGAGTGACAAGCCTCTTGTTCACTCTGACTTCATCTGGAAGGTGGCGGAGCAGATTTTTGTGAACTACCAAACGCCATCAGTGGCCGTGAACAGATCTGGACGTCGCGCTGTTGACGTTGTAAACCCAGAGAGGCTGACTGGTCGTCACTTTATGGATTACATCCCGCCAAGCGCAAAAAAGGCAGCACCTACAAGGATGTGTGTAGTTTGCTGCTCAAAGCGAGATGGAAATGGAAAAAAAATCCGAAAGGAAACCAGGTTCCATTGCCCTGATTGTGACGTTGGTCTATGTGCAGTCCCATGTTTCAAAATTTACCACACCCAGGATGTTTACTGAATTTTCTTTTGTTTGACAAATTTCATTATTTATTACATTACTGAATAAAATTATATTATTTATTAGATTATAACTCATGATTTTATTTTTTCGAACTTTATCACATCTGAGAGGTCTACTAGAGTCTTTATTGGTCAGGTTTAAGTAAGTAATTACTAAGAATTGCAGGCCTACAATACATAACACCAAATTTCCATGCAAAAAAATGGTACCGCTTTTGGAACAAAATTCCTGACATAATCATACCGCCAGGGAGGTTAATCTGCCTAATCTCGCCCTAACGTCGCAGCTGCAACCTCTCCCTACATTTGTATCAGCAGAGTGACGTGCAGCGCTACGTGACCCAAGCTTATATAGAGGCTGGGTCACATGCTGCACTGGCCAATCACAGCCATGCCAATAGTAGGCATGGCTGTGATGGCCTCTTGGGGCAAGTAGTATGATGCTTGTTGATTGGCTGCTTTGCAGCCTTTCAAAAAGCAGCAAGAAAGCGCCAAACACCGAACCCGAACCCGGACTTTTACGAAAATGTTCGGGTTCGGGTCCGTGTCACGGACACCCCAAAATTCGGTACGAACCCGAACTATACAGTTCGGGTTCGCTCATCCCTAATCACGAATTTGAATATTGCCTATGCCGCTCATCATTAAATAAAATAACAACTGGATCGCAGAACCGTGTTACAGGCTGAGTCCCAATTCAGTGTTCTGGTGTTCGCTTCCATTGCTTCGCACGTCGCTGTTAGTTTTGCTCCTTAGTTGGGTGGTATGTGTGTGTGATTAGAAAAGGTGGCTCCACTCTTCAGAAAAAAATGGGTGAGGTGCAAGACTGCTATTTGGATCACCCTATCCAATGGTATAAATAATAGTGAGTAAAAGGTCTAGCAGGCACTCTCTATATGGAATATAGCTGAACACTGTGGTATAATGTACTAGTTTATTACAGATAATGGTTAATGTACATAAATGCATATAACTTTAGGCATATAATTATGCTAAACTGTACTGATTGGGTACCCAACATAAAATGACATATAAAAACAGCATTTATTGGTGAAAAAAATATATATACTGGATATAAAATATAAATAATTTTCCCAAATAAGACCCGCTGGTATTGCGCAGTATATATGCCACTAAGGGCAAGTGATCATAGGTTGATGTTAGCAGCGTGATGTCAGTATTGTAGCTGACAGGTTAAATGAACGTTGTGCCTGTGCTGCAAATGCTGGGAAACAATATCACAACATTGAAGCTTTGGAGACGTTGTTAAAAAGACGACACATTGTTTCCTCATACCAGCGTTCCTAATCTGGACTTTCATAATATAAAGTGGACTGAGAACACTGGTATAAGTCTAGCATTTGCAGCGCAGGCACAACATTTAACCTGTCAGCTACAATACTGACATCACGCTGCTAACATCAACCTATGATCACTTGCCCTTAGTGGCATATATACTGCGCAATACCAGCGAGTCTTATTTGGGAGAATTATTTATATTTTATATCCAGTATTTTTTTTTCACCATTATATGCTGTTTTTATATGTCATTTTATATTGGGCGCCCAATCTGTACAGTTTAGCATAATTATATGCCTAAAGTTATATGCATTTATGTACATTAACCATTATCTGTAATAAACTAGTACATTATACCACAGTGTTCAGCTATATTCCATATAGAGAGTGCCTGCTAGACCTTTTACTTACTGGTATGTAGGCCAGGAATTTTGAAATGCTGGCATTCAGGGCCAGGGCTCATGGGTGGGTAGGTTGGTATTTCTTCTTTCTCTCTAGTGTTTGGGGAATGGACATCTGAACGCTTTCATGGGATAGTGTGGAGATGCTCGGTGACACTGCTGGTGGTGATTGTGGTGCTGTCACATCCACTCTTTGCAAGGAGCCATGTGGGGGAGGAAGAGGCCGAGATTGCAGCAGAAGAGGGATCAGGAGGAGCCCCAGATCTTTTGTGGTTTTTCAGGTGTCTACTTCACTGCAGCCCATGATTTGCATTTAGATGCTTGGTCATGCAGGTGGTGCGCAGGTTTAGAACATTTATGTCTCGCCTCTGCCTCTGACTGCACAGCATGCAAACCACACATGTCTTGTCATCAGCCTGAAGAACTACCACGCCATGGAACTCCTTTGAGCTAGCTTTGGTGTGCTCAGTCCCTCTGCGCGGTGGGCAGTAGCACGCATACTGGCTATGGGCCAGCTGCTGTGGTTTTGCACTCTGCTCTCTCTTTTGCTGTGTGGCTAGCTCTACTTAACCACCACCTCTTCCTCCGAACTGCCAAGTCACTCGGATGACCTTGATTCCATGTTTAGAACCTGATCATCCTCACCATCATCTTCCACCCACTCCTTAACCTTACCCTACTTGCCTGTCTGCACACGGCAGAAAGCTGCAGTAGTTGACACCTGTGTTTTGCAATCATCAACAGAGATATTCCGCAATGGTACTCCCACGTCCTCATCCTCAAACATAAGTGGTTGGGCATCAGTGCACTCAATCTCTTACACTTCTGGGGCAGGACTAGGTGGATGGCCCATAGAAGCAGAGTCATCAAAAAGAATAAGTGACATCTACATGACTTGGGCCTCAGACTGCTTGGCTGATGTGCAAGCGGTTAAGGTGGAAGACAGATGCCCATGGACCGCCAGTTCCAAATCGGTGTTTTCAGCAGGGGACTGGGTGGAAGACAACGTTCAGCCATCGAATCTAATAAAATCTCTACTTGTTATGGCCATTCTTAGAGCGGTATTCAGGCCTACAAAATTACGCAGAACATCCAGTTGCCTGCGTGCACCAAAGGAAGGTGCTTCATTTCCATGTGTAGATGGCACAGATTGCCATGTCCTCTCCCTACAGCAGGAGCTCCACCAACACCAGCAGCATCACGACCACGGCCATATCCCTTATTTAATGCTCTACTAATTCTTTGAGGGCACCCACAAAATTGACAGCCAGATTAACTATTTTATTTCAGTGTCACGGATGCAAAGGAGGTGTATCTCAACCCAACAAATGGGTTTATGTCACAGACAGATTAACTATTGTATTTCTTTGTCATGGATGCAAAGGGGGTGTTTTGCACCACTAAAAATAGGTTTATGTCACTGACAGAATAAAAAAAACAGATTAACTACTGTATTTCTGTGTCACGGATGCAAAGGAGATGTTTTGCACCCCAAAAAATGGGTTTATCTCACCGACAGAATTAACAGCCAGATCAACTATTTTATTTCTGTGTCACATGTGCAACAGAGGTGTACTGCACCCCAGAAAATTGCTATAGATCACCGACAGAATTAACAGCCAGATAAAGTATTGTATTTTTGTGTCACTGGTGCAAAGGAGGTCTTTTGCACCCACAAAAAATTGCTATAGTTCACCCACAGACTTAGGCCCCTTGCAGACGAGCGTGAGCGGATTAGGTCCAGATGCGTTGCAGATGCGTTCAGTGAAAAATGCGCGATTTCGCAAGCAAGTTAATTCAGTTTTGCCTGCGATTGAGTTCAGTTTTTATCGTGCAGGTGAAATGTGCATTGATGCGTTTTTCATGCGGGAACAATGCGTTCGCATCATGCATTGCATCCGCGCTGAATACTCACTCGTCTGCAAGGGGCCTTACATACAGATTAAAAGCCTAACAATGTCTCAAACTGCAGCTGCATCCTGTCTCTAGAGTAGTTAGAGCAGAATGGAGATGCCACACGTGCTCCAGCATTTATACAAGCGAGGTCACGTGCTGCGCCGTCCAATCACAGCCAAGCCAATGCTAGGCATGACTGTGGTGGCTTTAAAGTGCCCACAGCTCAAAAGCTTGTTGATTGGCTGTGCTGCAGCCTTTCAACAAGCTTTATTCTGCATCTGAACGCGGACTTCCGTGGCAAAGTCGGTGTTTGGGTTCGGGTGCCCGGACCCCCCAATGTTCGGTACGAACCCAAACTTTCCAGTTCGGGTTCACTCATACCTTTCAGTGGCAGATTAGTGGCAAATATTAGCTGTGTGAACATACCCTAAAATATTTGATTTTGGCATGTCTGGGGACTGCGAGAATTAGGTTATCGTCCTCCTTTCCTGTACTGGCTAAATACTGTAAAATAAATGGTTACATAAGCTAAATCTAATACTAAAATATAATAATCACAAAGACAAATTCCTAAAATTCTGTAAATTCTGGTGGTAAATATGATACAATTTATTCATCCATTTATTTTTTTGTTACTATTTTTTTCTCCTCTCTGTTGTTGGATTATACTTACAAATTTTTTCTTAAGTTCATCCACTCTTAAATTATCCCGGTCCCATAAATGCCAAATTAATAGAAAACAAGAGAGTACTTATTTAGCTTTGTTAGAAAAGAGTTCCAGATTTGGAGATAATTTGTAATGTTTCTATGACAATTAGAGGAAATGTCCGAATTCGCAGAAGCTATCTAGTGTGGTAGACTAGTTCTTATTCAGTGCTCTGTAATTAGAAGGAAGAATTAAAATAATTACAGTGACAAAAATAACTTTCCGGAGTAACAAAATGAGATTTACAACAATTTCCTTTTTATTGGTGCCATCTTTGTTTTTTGCTAATTAAAAGTTTTGTTTTGAATGTTCAGAATAGATGTAAAAATTCACAGGGAAGTCTGAGGGTATTAATGGTACATTTTAGTTCTTAGACTTCAGTGCTTTAGCCAACACTGTATAATATGGCTAAGTTATTTTGCTGCAATAGTACTACAGTTCTTAAAAGGGTTGGCTTTGGGATCAGATTTTTTTTCATTTTGACAAGTGCTAACAGGAGAAAAAGTACACCAAATTTTGCTACTCATTTTCTTCTGAATACGGCAACATCCCCTATGTGGCATAAACTGCTTTATGGGCACACTGCAGTGCTCAGAAGAAAAAGAGCACTATGTGCATTTGAGGCCTAGTTTGGTAATTTATACAGCACTTGACACACTGTAGAGACTTTGAGGTTAAATAAAAAAGAAAAGAAACCCTCAAAGTGATCTGATTTTAGAAATCAACCCCCTCACAGAATTTACCAAGGGGTGTATTGAGTATTTTTGCCCCACATGAGTTTTGCAAAAATTGATATACAGTGCAAAGATATGCCATTTTAGTGCCCAATATGTTGTGGCAGGCATATACCTGTGTAAAAAGTAAGCCGCCTTATTAATACGCTATGCTTCCCAGTTGTATACATACCCTTCATGTGGCCCTAAAGGGAGGAGTAAAAGAGCACCATGGGAATTTGAGGCCCAATGTAATGATAGGGTGAGCATTTTTACACCACAGGTGTTTTGCAGGGGACTGCATGAAATGAAAATTTCAATCTGATCAGCTCCTCTATAACATGCTTGTACTGTATTTACATTGTGGTACATTCCCTTTAACTCGTACGGTATATGGTCTTTCAAAAATATTAAGAAAATATACAGACAAACAATTTTCAATAGTAAAACAAAAGGGAAACCAGATCAGTTCATCACTCGAAAGCTTTAGTTCCTGACCTTATTGGGACGGTGCACAGTGAAGCTGCAACTGCAGCATAAATATGAAGGACAGAGGAGACTGGTCCAGCACTGGGTCCATAAAATCTTCTATCTTTTATTTTTTTTATTTTAAAAGCAAGGACACACACCGAAGTAGTAGAGCTGGCTGTACTTCTTTCTTGTATGGCCCTGCTTTTAACATCATTCAAATGTGACACATTGATATATGAACATAATATATCCAGACATGCATTACAAACACATAAATGTTATTTTTTCATACTTCTAGCTTCTGCCAAAAGTACCTCAGTCCACACCAGATTGTTTTCAAGATTTATGCAAGATCAAATGTTCTGGATTTTGAAATTACATTGTCTGCAACGATTTGGTCTAAATGAAAGCCTTGAATGTAATTTTTGGTCTTTTAGCTATTCATTTGTCAAATTTTAATATATCTCTCCTTGTGCACTCCCATTTTTCTCTTTTAATTTTATGTTGGCTAGCTGTTTTTACTTTCTATGATAATAAGTATACAAATTAGGATGGAAAGCGAAATTGTTGCATTCATCTCTGTCAGTAGATGAACCTCTTTAACCCCTCCAGAACCAAGCCATTTTTCACCTGGCAAATCTGATTTTGCAAATCTGACGTGACACTTTAGGTAGTAATAATGTAGTGATAACTTTGGAATGCTTTTACTTATCCAAGTGATTTAGCATGTCACATTAGAAGGGCCCCTGAGATACCCCTAGAAAGGAAACTCACAAAAAGTAACCCAATTTTGGAAACAACACCCCATATGTGGTAGTAAACTGCTGTATGGGTAGATGGAAGAGTTCAAAAGGAAAGGAGCAGCATCTGCATTTTCTAACATGAACTTTGCTCAAAATTATTTTTAAGGGCCATACATTTTTATTTTTTTGTTGACTGGGCTGAGTATTGTGAACCTTGTCCTGCTATATGATTAATCACTAAAATAAAGTGGCCTAAATGGGAGAAAATGCTAAAAAACAAACAAACACTGTAGCGTGTTTATAACCAGGTTATAAACACGCTACAGTGTTTGGGGTTTTTGAGCATTTCCTCCCATTTAGGCCACTGTATTTTAGTGATTTTTCTTTATACAGTGCTGCACATAATTATTCATACCCCTGGCAAATTTTGACTTAAAGTTACTTTTATCAACCAGCAAGTAATTTTTTGACGGGAAATGACATAGGTGTCTCCAAAAGATAATAAGACGATGTACAAGAGGCATTATTGTGGAAAAAAAACATTTCTCAGCTTTTATTTACATTTGAGCAAAAAGTGTCCAGTCCAAAATTAATCATACCCTTCTCAATAATCAATAGAAAAGCATTTATTGGCTATTACAACAAACAAACGCTTCCTATAATTGCAGACCAGCTTTTTGCATGTCTCCACAGGTATTTTTGCCCATTCATTTTTAGCAATGAGATCCAAATCTTTCAGGTTGGAGGGTCTTCTCGCCATCACCCTGATCTTTAGCTCCCTCCACAGATTCTCAATTGGATTCAAGTCTGGACTCTGGCTGGGCCACTCCAAAACGTTAATGTTGTTGTCAGCTAACCATTTCTTCACCACTTTTGCTGTGTGTTTTGGGTCATTGTCATGCTGAAATGTCCACCGGTGCCCAAGGCCAAGTTTCTCTGCAGACTGCCTGATGTTGTCGTTGAGAATCCTCATGTATTGCTCTTTTTTCATGGTGCCGTTTACTGTGATTTGGTTCCCTTGTCCATTGGCTGAAAAATACCCCAAAAGCATTAGGTTCCCACCACCATGTTTGACAGTGGGGATGGTGTTCTTTGGGTTGAAGGCTTCTCCTTTTTTATGCCAAATGAAGGAAACATCATTGTGACCAAACAATTACATTTTTGTTTCATCTGACCATAACACAGAAGACCAGAAGTCTTCTTCTTTGTCCAGATGAGCTTTTGCAAAGGCCAAGCGAGCTTTTGTGTGCCTTATCTGGAGAAGTGGAACCCAGCAGTGTGCAGTGTCCGTTGGATTGTCTGCCTTGAGACAGCAGAGCCCAGATTCACCAGGATGGCCTTGGTGGTGATCCTTGGATACTTTTTCACCTCTCTAACTATCCTCCTGGCCAGCACAGGTGTCACTTTTGGCTTCCGACCACGTCCTCTGAGATTTTCCACAGTGCGGAACATCTTCTATTTTTCACTCAAATGTAAATAAAAGCTGAGAAATATTTTTTTTTCCACAATAATGCCTCTGTACATCGTCTTATTATCTTTTGGGAGACATCCATGTCATTTCCCGTCAAAAAATGTATTGCTGGTGGAATAAAAGTAACTTTAAGTCAAAATTTGCCAGGGGTATGAATAATTATGGGCAGCACTGTATGTATGGAATGTGCCATTGCGCAATGCTGGAAACATTCTATTGCACCTGGTAGCCTGTGTCACAAGGCCTGTTATAGGTGGGGCTTGCAACCCTATTCTTTCTCCCACTGCATGAGTAATCTAACTATGGAGGTATTTGGGAGCTTGGCTGTGAGTTAGATCTTAGCACCATTCAGACCGTGTTCACACACCATAGTTAGTCTAGTGGTAGGAGTCATGCCACACTGAGATACCTTGACTGTGGTGAAAAAGGGCTCCGTTGTGTTTCTGACTGGAATACATTGGCTAAAGTCTCAGCCTGAGGGATTAGCCAGTATTGTCAGATGCATATCACTGTGGTGCACCTTTTGCAGTGATTTCTGCTATATGATTAGGATAGGTTTTGTGTGCACTAATACGACGGCAGCCATTTTTTTTCCCTTGATGTATGCTCCGCAGACAAAACGAGCCATTATAACTAATTAAAGAAATTTGGAAATATATTTATAATAAAGTAATGTAAGTATTTTAATTTTCTTAATTCCCGGAGAACCCCTTTATGGAATTCAGCAGTGTATCCAAAACAATTCTCTTTGTTTTTAAATGGACACCTTATCTGCTCCCCAAGTGGGTGGTGGAACATGATCAAGTACCTAAAATCTAAGCTGAGAGGGGTGATGTTTCATTTGATCAAAATGAGCTGGTACCAGTAAAAGGATTTTAGCTGTAATATCCTATATATTAGAGATGTTGTGTCATTTCGCCAACATAGATCAGACCACCAGGGTATTTGAGCATATAAACCACAAAAGTGGAATCACAAGTGTAGAACCCATGGATGTACAAACGTTGGACACTGTATGGGTGTACAACTTAATCCTGTCATGGTCTTACCTGCTTGCTGCTCTCCTTCGTTTGACATGTGCTGGCGGCCATCTTGGTTTCTGGGTTTCTTGTAGCCTTCCACCCTGCGGCTCCTCCTTCCCCTGGGAGGAGCTGGATGCCTAGCTCATATATATAGGAGGTCTGTGGCTTCAGTTCCTTGCTTGGTCCTCTTGTGTTCACATGCTTCTAAGACTGCTGCTGCTTCTGGTTCCTGATCCTGGCTTCGTCTGACTACCCTGCTGGTTCCTGATCCTGGCTTCGTCTGACTACCCTGCTGGTTCCTGATCCTGGCTTCGTCTGACTACCCTGCTGGTTCCTGATCCTGGCTTCGTCTGACTACCCTTCTGGTTCCTGACCTCTGGCTTCGCAAAGACTCTGCTCGGTTTCACCATCCGTTTGGACTTTTGCTTTACAGCTTTATTTTAAATAAAGCCTTCTTATTTTCACTTATCTCTTGTTGTACGTCTGGTTCATGGTTCCGTGACATTAGGACCAAGCCATGAATTCTGACGGTACAGGGCCATCCTCGCTACCCACGCTGGTTGCCAGACTTGATCAGCAGGATCACCTGTTGGGTCGGTTCGCTGTGGCGTTGCAAACCCTGCTTGAACGCACGGCTCATTTTGCTCCCGTTGCCGATGGGTCGGTTGTCGCTCCTGGGCTCGCTCCTACTGCCGCTCCGGTTGTTGCGCCAGAGTCTACTCCGACACCTGTTGTTGCGCCTGCGGTGTTTCGGGGTATGACCGGTTCTGCCCCTCTTCCACAGCGCTTTGGGGGAGAGCCAACTCAGTGCCGAGGTTTCCTTAACCAGGTGGGCATTTATTTCGAGTTGCTGCCACATGCCTTTCCTACTGAGAGATCAAAGGTGGGCTTCTTGATCTCGCTGCTCTCGGACAAGGCCTTGGCCTGGGCCAGCCCTTTATGGGAGAACAACAATCCGGTGGTTGCCGAGTTTTCCGGTTTTGTTGCTTCTCTTCGGAAGGTATTCGATGTGCCGGCTCGTGCTGCCTCTGCTGCGAAGCTCCTTATGTCCATCAGACAGGGTTCACGATCCGTAGCTGAATACGCCATTGAGTTTCGTACCCTGGCAGCAGAGGTGGGCTGGAATAATGAGGCTCTGGTCGCTGCTTTCTCTCATGGTCTCTCGGATGCCTTGAAGGATGAGGTTGCAGCTAAGGACCTACCAGTTGAGCTCGAGTCTCTTATTTCTTTCCTGATTTTGATTGACACCAGACTCAGGGAGAGACCTTCCTTTAAGGAGAACCTGCGGAGGTCTTCTAACAGATTGGTGCCTACGTTTGCTGTCCCACCCGTGCCTCCCTCTCCTCCCACGCCTCCTGGGGATGACTTGTCTGGGGGTGAACCCATGCAGCTGGGGTTTGCTCGCCTGTCCGAGGGGGAGAGGGCACTCCGGAGACGCGAGGGCCGATGCATGTACTGTGGTCTCGGTGGGCATTTTCGGTTGGCATGTCCGAACCGTCCGGGAAACGCTCGTACCCTGAGATCCTGTCGGGGGCAGATCTTGGGTGGAGTCTCCTCGTCCCCGGTTTCCCGTGTTGACAAACCACTGATCACTGTTGTCCTCTCCTGGGTCGGGGGCTCGGTGACGACCCAGGCGTTGGTGGACTCTGGTGCTGGTGGTTTGTTCATTGATAGTGTGTTCGCTGCCGCCAATTCCATTCCTCTGCAGGCTCGAGGTTCCCCACTGGCTCTTGAGGCGATAGACGGCAGACCCCTTCTGCCGCCACACATGACTCATGAGACCCTTCCAGTGGGGATAGCCATTGGTGCCGTTCACAGAGAGTCGGTCTGCCTCCAGGTTATTTCGTCTCCACACTACTCGGTGGTCTTGGGGTACCCCTGGCTCCAGAAGCATAATCCGACTTTCGATTGGAGATCGGTCGAGATCCTCTCGTGGTCACCGCAGTGTGGGGCTAGTTGCATCCATGGGTCTGTCAAGTTGCTGTGTACTTCCTCGGACTCTCTGTTGCCTCCTGAATACGAGGAGTACCGGGATGTATTCGATAAGGTGCGCGCGGTTGCCCTACCTCCGCACCGCCCATACGATTGTGCCATAGAGTTACAATCTGGTGCCGTTCCTCCTCGTGGCAAAGTCTATCCACTGTCGGTAGCGGAGAATGAGGCCATGGAGGAGTACGTGAGGGAGGCGCTTTCACGCGGACACATTCGCAAATCTTCGTCCCCGGCAGGGGCTGGATTTTTCTTTGTGAAAAAGAAGGGCGGTGAGTTGAGGCCTTGCATCGATTACAGGGGTCTCAATCGCATCACGATCAAGAACGCTTACCCGATACCCTTGATTTCCGAGCTGTTCGATCGCCTTAAAGGGGCCACGGTCTTTACCAAACTCGACCTGAGGGCGGCATATAACCTGGTAAGGATCAAGGCGGGCGATGAGTGGAAGACCGCGTTTAACACCAGGACCGGTCATTACGAATCCTTGGTTATGCCCTTTGGGTTGTGCAATGCGCCCGCAGTCTTTCAGGAATTCATCAACGATGTTTTCCGTGACCTGTTGCAGCAGTGTGTGGTAGTCTATTTGGATGACATCTTGGTATATTCTGAATCCATGGAGGCCCACATTCTGGATGTCAGACGAGTGTTGCAACGGTTACGAGAGAACAAGCTGTTCGGTAAGCTTGAGAAATGCGAATTTCACCGATCCCAGGTAACCTTCTTAGGTTACATCATTTCCGCTGAGGGGTTCTCCATGGATCCTGAGAAGGTTTCGGCTGTCTTACAGTGGCCCCAGCCCAGTGGTCTTCGTTCCCTGCAGCGCTTTTTGGGCTTCGCCAATTATTATCGGAAGTTCATCAGGGACTTTTCCATGCTGGCCAAGCCTCTCACGGATCTGACCAGGAAGGGCAGTAATTCCCAGGTCTGGCCGCTCGAGGCCATCCGAGCTTTTGAGGCCCTAAAGTCCGCTTTTGTGTCGGCTCCGATTCTGTCGCATCCCAACCCTGGGTTGCCCTTTGTCCTCGAGGTGGACGCGTCTGAGACGGGAGTAGGCGCCCTTCTGTCTCAGCGTAGAACACCAGAGGGTCCTCTGCTTCCTTGTGGGTTTTACTCCCGGAAACTGTCTTCCGCGGAGTGCAACTATCAGATTGGTGACAGGGAGTTATTGGCCATCGTGCAGGCCCTTAAAGAATGGAGGCACTTGCTCGAGGGTTCGGTGGTTCCGGTTCTCATCCTGACGGACCATAAGAATCTGACCTACCTTTCTGAGGCCAAGAGATTGACACCACGTCAGGCCAGATGGGCTCTGTTCTTGTCACGTTTTAATTACGTGGTCTCCTACCTACCCGGTTCCAAGAACATCAGGGCGGATGCCTTATCACGGCAGTACTCCGAGCTGTCCAGGGAGGAGTCGATTCCGACTTCGGTCATACCTCCGAATCAGATCCTGGCCGCCATTCGCACCAGCCTGACCTCTCCCCTGGGTGAGCAGATTTTGGCGGCTCAATCTGGTGCTCCCTCTGGGAGACCCAACGGCAGATGTTTTGTGCCTGAGGAGTTGCGCACTCGGTTGTTGCGAACCTACCATAACTCCAAGACCGCGGGGCATCCTGGAAAGAATCAGCTGTCCTGGGCTGTTTCACGTCTGTTCTGGTGGCCTTCCCTACGTTCCGACATCGCCGCATATGTAGCGGCATGCTCCGTTTGTGCCCAGAGTAAGTCCCCTCGGCACCTTCCGTTGGGCCTTCTGCAACCCATAGCCACCGGGGAGCGCCCATGGTCACACCTGGGGATGGATTTCATTGTGGACCTCCCTGCATCCCGAGGCCATACGGTCATTCTCATGATTGTGGATCGGTTTTCCAAAATGTGCCACTGTGTTCCTCTCAAGAAGTTGCCCTCTGCACAAGAGTTGGCCACGATTTTTGCCAGGGAGGTCTTCCGGTTGCACGGTTTGCCTAAGGAGATTGTGTCGGATCGGGGGAGTCAGTTTGTGTCCAGGTTCTGGCGCGCCTTTTGCTCCCAGTTGGGGATTCATCTCTCCTTCTCCTCGGCCTACCACCCTCAGTCCAATGGGGCCGCAGAACGATCCAATCAGGCCTTGGAGCAATTCCTTCGTTGCTATGTCTCCGATCACCAAGACAATTGGGTTGACCTCCTGCCTTGGGCTGAGTTTGCCAGGAACACGGCGGTGAACTCTTCCTCTGGGACGTCTCCCTTCATGGCCAATTATGGGTTCCAACCTGCCGTGTTACCGGAGGTATTCTCTCCCCAGGATATTCCGGCTGTGGAGGATCACCTTTCCGTCCTACGTGCTTCTTGGGTACAGATCCAGAAGTCCCTTGAGGTCTCTGCGCAGCGCCAGAGACTCCAGGCTGATCGCAGACGAGCGCCTGCTCCTTCCTACCAGGTCGGAGACCGTGTATGGTTTTCCACCCGCAACCTCAACCTTCGAGTGCCCACTCCCAAGCTGGCGCCTCGCTTTGTTGGTCCCTTCCGAGTGCTTCGCAGGGTAAACCCGGTAGCCTATGCCCTTGCGCTTCCTCCTGGCATGCGGATCTCCAACGTGTTTCATGTCTCCCTGTTGAAGCCACTGGTGTGTAATCGTTTCACTTCCTCGGTTCCTCGGCCTCGTCCGGTCCAAGTGGGCAATCGTGAGGAATATGAGGTGAGCAATATCCTGGACTCACGCCTGGTCCGCGGTCGGTTGCAGTTTTTGGTCCATTGGCGTGGTTATGGTCCAGAGGAGCGTTCCTGGGTTCCCTCCGCAGATGTCCATGCTCCTGCCTTGCTCCGAGCCTTCCACGCACGCTTCCCTCAGAAACCGTTTTGTGCTCCGCGGAGGAGGGGCCCTTGAGGGGGAGGTACTGTCATGGTCTTACCTGCTTGCTGCTCTCCTTCGTTTGACATGTGCTGGCGGCCATCTTGGTTTCTGGGTTTCTTGTAGCCTTCCACCCTGCGGCTCCTCCTTCCCCTGGGAGGAGCTGGATGCCTAGCTCATATATATAGGAGGTCTGTGGCTTCAGTTCCTTGCTTGGTCCTCTTGTGTTCACATGCTTCTAAGACTGCTGCTGCTTCTGGTTCCTGATCCTGGCTTCGTCTGACTACCCTGCTGGTTCCTGATCCTGGCTTCGTCTGACTACCCTGCTGGTTCTTGATCCTGGCTTCGTCTGACTACCCTGCTGGTTCCTGATCCTGGCTTCGTCTGACTACCCTTCTGGTTCCTGACCTCTGGCTTCGCAAAGACTCTGCTCGGTTTCACCATCCGTTTGGACTTTTGCTTTACAGCTTTATTTTCAATAAAGCCTTCTTATTTTCACTTATCTCTTGTTGTACGTCTGGTTCATGGTTCCGTGACAAATCCCCTATGATTACGCCTGTGCATTGTGAACACCCCATCTAAGGGAAAGGACCATTTTTGGATGTTTGTAAAAATTGTTGGATCCCTTTTCTAGTCACAGCTTTTATGAGGTTTTCACATAAAATTGTCGGCAAAAGAAGAGAAGACAGGTGTGGTGGTAACATCTGATGTACTATGGAAAACAGCCTTCCACTAGCACCACGACCATACTTTTAGTTCACGTGTCATCACTTTATAAACATATATATATAGCAAGTGTTCAGTAACTGTGAACAGCACAACACTAGTCTGTGATGGCGGGTACCAGCGGCTGATGAAGCAATCCAGGCTTCAAAAACTAATAAATCCAGGAAATCCACGGCAGTTCCTTCAGTGAAAACTTAAGTGTTTATTTACCAGATATACAACGTTTCGGTTCGCACACTGGAACCTTTTTCAAGCAGTGATGTGAAAGGGGAGTGCACATAACATATTTATAGCATGTTTCATATCAATCAATCAGTAACATAATTAAGTGCAATAAATAATACAATTCATCAAAGTACATATCACGATCCAAGAATACATGATTAAAAAGCAAGTGAAATTTATAGTAAACATTTAAATGACTTGGATATGTGTATCCAAAATCCCGTGTTAGTTTAAGTGACTGTGAATCATATTTCATATAATTACAACAATCATCAATGCCCAGGTGATATTCATGATTAACTTGATTAAAAACAATAGCTGAGCGTTCGTGACCTGATCGGGATCCAAGTGATACACGAGGGTCTGGCGTGGTGCAAGCACAACTGCGCCTGCGCGGCTTCTCCTAGTAACGGCAGTCTTCTGTGACAAGAAGGTCAGCTGATTGGAAGTTATGAGGTCAGGTGATCGGGATCCTCGAGTCACGTGAGGCATATTAGTACACGTTGCTACAGCAACCGTCACGTGACTAAGGTCCTGCATTCTAAAGATCAAACTTATGATTCTATAACTGACTGTTTTGCTCTGGTAGCCACGATCTTCCCAAAGTGTAAATGTGATCTGGAGTTCCGGATAGTGGAGACACCATCTCTCTTTGAACTATCATTATTGAACAGACATCAGGTGCAGATATAATTGCTCTACCTACGGGGTCATCAACAACTATTTAGATCGCTCAATCCCACCAGCTGTATCCATGGGTAGCACAGGCAACACTGCACTTGTCCCCAAGTGCAGGGTCAAGCCCTGCTCTCCCCTCCCCCAATAAAGTAGAATAAAAACGTTGTATTTCTGGTGAATAAACACTTACGTTTTTACTGAAGGAAGTGCCGTGGATTTCCTGGATATATATATATATATATATATATATAAACGGTCGGCACGTCTCACTGAGGATGTATTCCTCAGTGATATAATACCCGGGAAGTAGTACGCCAGTAACATTAGGTTGCTGGGAGATTTTGATTAAAGTGGATCTTGGGTCCAGGTTTTAGGAGTGACCAGAGAGTTTGGTGAGACAGGTCACTCCCGCACTCCATCCAGCGTTTTTTCCTAAAGGTGTGGTTAAAGAGGCTGGGGAGATCTCCGCTAGGGAGATCAAGTGTGGATGGGCTATCTGAAAGCTGAACAAGCTGGGCTGGGAGTTGGTCTCAGAAAGATCCCAAAGAGTGGTGAGATTCTACTGTTTTGTTAACCTGCTTGGACTGAACCCAGAGTGTGGGACTTTATGTTATCAAATATGGGTGGGCTGAAAAAAGCTTAAAGCTAAAGCTTGGACATGTTTATTATTGTTTGCTGGAATAAACTCTGCATGTGGTGAAGACTAAATTGACGCTTGTGTGTGTGAACAGTAACTGAGTAAAAACCCCCACTATATATATTTATATATATATATATATATATATATACACACAGTGGATATAAAAAGTCTACCCCTGTTAAAATGTCAGGTTTCTGTGATGTAAAAAAAATGAGACAAAGATAAATCATTTTAGAACTCTTTCCACCTTATCTGTATCACTCAATTGAAAAACAAACTGAAATCTTTTAGATAGAGGGAAGAAAACAAAAAAAAATAAAATAATGTGGTTGCATAAGTGTGCACACCCTCTTATAACTGGGGATGTAGCTGTGTTTAGAATTCAAAATCATATTAAATAAGAGTCAGCATACACCTGTCATCTTTTAAAGTGCCTCTGATTAACCCCAAATAAAGTTCAGCTGCTCTAGTTGGTCTTTCCTGAAATTTTCTTAGTCGCATCCCACAGCAAAAGCCACGGTCCACAGAGAGCTTCCAAAACATCAGAAGGATCTCATTGTTAAAGGTATCAGTCAGGAGAAGGGTACAAAAGAATTTCCAAGGCATTAGATATACCATGGAACACAGTGAAGACAGTCCTCATCAAGTGGAGAAAATATGGCACAATAGTGACATTACCAAGAACTGGACGTCCCTCCAAAATTGATGAAAAACAAGAAGAAAACTGGTCTGGGAGGCTACCAAGAGGCCTACAGCAACATTAAAGGAGCTGCAGGAATATCTGGCAAGTAATGGCTGTGTGGTACATGTGACAACAATCTCCCGTATTCTTCATATGTCTGGGCTATAGGGGAAGAGTGGCAAGATGAAAGCCTTTTCTTACGAAGAAAATCATCCAAGCCAGGCTACATTTTGCAAAAACACATCTGAAGTCTCCCAAAATCATGTGGGAAACCAGTCAACATTGGTACAAAACCTTCAGGCTTCTGCTAGAAAGCTGAACATGATGTGGAACTTCATCTTTCAGCATGAGAACAACCCAAAGCATACATCCAAATCAACAAAGGAATGGCTTCACCAGAAGAAGATTAAAGTTTTGGAATGGCCCAGCCAGAGCGCAGACCTGAATTCGATTGAAAATCTGTGGGGTGATCTGAAGAGGACTGGGCACAGGAGATGCCCTCGCAATCTGACAGATTTGGAGTGTTTTTGACAAGTCAAAATGTGCCATGCTGATACTCATACCCAAAAATACTGAGTGCTGTAATGAAATCAAAAGATGCTTCAACAAAGTATTAGTTTATATATATAAATGAGATTCTGTCTGTCTGTCTGTCTTTCATGCGCGACAAAACGTCTGGACCGATCTGCACCAAATTTGGCACACATGACTCCCATGTTCCTCTGGCTACTGAGCCGGACTATGGTCTCAGCACCCCAGCAGAAGAGCTGGCAGCTGGGCAGAGTGCAGTTGGCCTCTGCCCTCCCTCAAGTCCCCACAGCATGTTGCCTCATCACCACAGCAAAATACCCAGGTGCAGTAACTGTTTCTTGTGGGTGGGTCACCCTTGTACCTGTTTGTTGTGGGTGGGCTACTCGGGCATCTGGTTACTGTGGGTTGGTGGATCGACTAACGGAGGCACTGACCGACAGAAGGTCAGGTGCCTGGTTAGTCTTCCCCCCAAAGGGGAGATGTGTGACAAACTGCCATTTGCCACTGGGCATTGTAGAGGACTTATGGCTAGCCTCCTGCCCTACGACTATGGCCCCGGGACATGTTGCCCTTCAGGAACAGTGACAGAACTGTGCCGCATGTCTGGACTGTTGGTGGGACTGAACGCGGTCAGCGGTGTATGCTGGGGATTCTGTGGAGCTGGAATCGGATGCGCGGATACACGAACGCCGCTGACCCTTACCTTCTGCCATACTGAACTTTCAGCTCCAGAGACTAAGTCCCGTTCGAAGATGGGACTTAGTAATTTTTCTGCATGGAATTGACCGACCGCACAGCCCAAATCTATGGAACTGTTTTGGGCAGGAAGTTGTGCTTGCGGTCGGTCATAAAAGGACTTCCACTAAACTTTTGATCCGCTGGAGGGATTTGTGTGATTTTTGGAAGTGTTTATGTTTGATGTATGCAGAGTTTAAATATGTAATTTTTATGGAGATGGAATGTATGGTTTTAAAGTTACAGTGTATGTTTAAAAACTGTATTTTTACTGTGATAGTTATGTTAATCCATAATTATATCCCAGACAGAAGGGAGGATTTTGTGTATTCGGGTGGGGATTCCTCTCCTATTGTCCCCACATGTGTATTGGTGGTCTCCCTTTGTCCTAGGAGATAATTGAATTGCACTTCGGGTGTCTCTAGGGCAGAGAGGAGGAGACCATGATGCATTGTGGGGACCTGCATAAATACGGGCGGGTAGCCCTCAATAAAGAGTTCATGTTCAGTTCATGTTTTGTAACCCTTCAAACGCAGCCTCGTCTCGTTATTGGAGGGAATTGCTGTGTCACGCTGGGGATTGCTATGCTCTGCATATTCCCTGGAGGAGAGATCTTTCCCACACGGTCCTGAATGCTGGAGGTTCATTCAGGGTGGAAGGAAGACGGCGCGGCTCCAGTTAAGCTACGGCGGTTGTGGAGTCTGCGGTGCTTGTGGTGTCCAGTGCGGTGCTTGTGGTCCTCGGCGCAAGCTAGGAAGCGTCCATTAACGGAAGCGGATCCGTTACACCTACTCTCATTGAAATTATTGGAAGCCATTTGGCACCAGTAAAAGTATAGAGTGGGCTCAGCATGCATGTTGGTACCTGCATCCCTGGATTTAATAGAAGCCGTTGTGGCGCCAAAAGTGGTAAAAACAGAATGGACCTAGCATGCATGTGGAACCTGCACTCCCTGAATTTTATGGTGGCCATTATGGCACATAACAGGTAGTATAACAAGGGGAGAAAAACAGAACTTGATCGCACATCCACAATGCTATTCTTAGATCTAATTAAACTCGCTTCTCAGCACAATATTAAAGTGAACAGCCCCCTATACTGCATGCTGTACAAGAGGCATTAGTGTACATTTTGAGCAAAAGCATAAGTCCACTTACCACGCCATGGTTACCTCTTTGAGTGGGACCTACTCTGACAAAAAGGCGCAGCACAATGCGGTGACAAAGGGGCACTGCCCTAGTAGCGGTAGGACCCAGGAGTCAAACAGCAACCCTGCTGTCTGACAATGCCACCCATGGCACTAGGTCCCACCAACCCACCAGCACAGAGCCACAAAAACAAAGGCTACCACGTAGTACTGCACCATGTGAACAGTTGTCTAACACAACATGTACATTGCTATCAGGAACTACAGGTCAATTACCACTTATATACAGACTTCTGCGAAATTAAAATCACCTGTGCCGAATGGGAGGAGTGCCGATACCAGTAATAAAGAAGAAAGATTCAACATGCATATATCAATGGGAGAAAAACAGAACTGGATCACACATCCACAATGCTATGCTTAGATCTAATTAAACTTGCTTCTCAGCACAATATTAAAGTGTACAGCCCCCTATACTGCATGCTGTTAGTCCACTCTCCACGCCAAGGTTGCCTCTTTGAGTGGAACCTACTCTGACAAAAAGTAGGTCCTATCAGCATTAGCACCAGAATGTTTTCTATAATTATGGAATTATTGTACTTTATTTATGTTTGCAGAGTGCTGCTGCATTGTCTTTTTTTCTGTGTGTTTCTAGCCATGGCAGCGTGCATCTGCACACTGGGATGTGCTGACTGACCCAATTTTTTTCTGCAGTTTTACTGTATACCATATAGATATTTGAGTCCCTGTGGAATAGCAAATATGCAGTGTGGCTTTGGTGCTGTTTACATTTCAAAGCTGATGTCCTTGTTGTAGGTTATCATTAGTGATGAGTGGTAGGGGTCATATTCGAATTTGTGATATTTTGTAGAATATTGGTAATATATTCGCAAATTTGTATATTCGTTATATTCTACATTTTAGGTAATGATCACGTAATATGCTAATATTATGCGCTCAATACACGCGTGGGTCAAAAACGAATATATATCACCATTGAATATAGTGCTACTGTATATATTCGTTTTTAGAATATTCGTTATTTTTTCTCTCAGTGTCAGGGTAAACCATTGGAGTGGATATCTTCCCGTGTATGTCCTGTCACAGCTGCTGGGCGCAGAGGTCTCCGTCGGCGAATGGTCCATGTGCTAAGCACTGGGCTGTGGGGCGGGGGAGACTGATGTGTTCAGCAGAGCAGTGTTTTGTGGGCTGATGTATGGATGCCGGCTAGGGCCCCCGCGCAAGACGCAAATTTATTGGCTTGGCGTGGATGCATTTGTTAAGGGAACAATATAACGAAAGGAACGTGCATTTGTTGTCTCTAGTGCGCCTGATCAGCCGCTGGAGATAATGACGTTGTCCTGTAAATAAACATGCATGAGGATGATAGTAACGTTATCTGGCATTGATCACTGAGCAAGGCTGGATAAAGTTAACTCCAGTGGTGTTAGGATAGGTTATGGGAGGTTATAGTATACATGTGTTTGTTAGCTGGCTATGTTATTCTAAATGATGGTGTCTTGTCTTCCTATGTCATCACTTCCTGTATGTCATCACTTCCTGCATCCTTGTTAGATGAAGTAAGTGGTTGGGTGCCGGTCCGGCCCCTTTTCTATTGTTACACCTTTTGTGAGTAAATAAAAGAAACAGACTGGGCAGGAGGGGGAGGAAGGAGTGCTCAGCAAGAATTGAAGATGGTAACACCTTTGTCTGACTCTGACTGCGGTTGAGAGATTTGCCTGTCCTTACACAAAGTCTGAGAGCGGATTTCTACTATTAATATTTCTACAACATAACTTAGCACTAATTTTAAGTCTCTATCCCTAATGCTGAACCTATGTAATGGTTTCATACCAACATCTTGCTTTCATAAGCTCCCTGCTTCAGCTTGTTCCTCTCTTTAGATGGAAGATGACAGTTCCTGTCATGTAGATTCACTGGCTGCTCATTCCCACAGCTGAGGCATACAAGCAGGCAGTTTATCTACATGACACTATCATGCTACTTCCTAGTTGCTGGGAAAGTGACCAACATGCGTCTGAGTCAAATGGGAAAATAGACTCTCATTAATAAGTTTATTTTATATTGAAGATTCATACATTGCTCTATATTTTGCTTGTCCGCACATCCCTTTAATGAGTAACATGACAGTGGTAAGATACAGAAATGCTTACATTCTGAGCTTTGCTGTTTTTCCTTCTTCTTTTCAGCATACTGTATAATGAAAGCATTTTATTACATCATCTATTAATATGCTAGGATATACCTGTAAGGCTTAAATTTCGTAAGAAGTGTTATCCTCAAATTTCAGCACCTGCTGAGACAGAGAGTCCCCGGGGACCTCCACTTGGGCACTGACCTCTATTTGTCTGCTGTACAGAAGTTAAAGATCAGTTTTTTGTGACCAGGAACCATTTGTCTTTTGCTTCTCCCACAAGAGCACATTGACAATTCCTCTTTGAATTAGTCGGCTCCAACAAGCCTTTAAATTATATTTACCTTGACGCCTACCTGATGTTAATTAAAGATTTGCATATTAGCAATCTATTTGCTGTCCACTGCCATATAATTAACCAGAGCTGCAAACTTTCCCAAATCCAATTTAAATGCTTATTACATACATCTAATATTGAGTATTGAAAATTAATCAAACAGTGGCAGACAATCCACTGCATTTTATAAACATCCTTTGACTGTTTAATTAACTGGTAATTGCTAATTTGTTAAAGGAAACAAAGGATGTAAGTGAGAGTCTTATATTCTGTTGTGCCATTAATGTGACATTTTGGACATTTCAGACCTACAGATGTATGTAAGATTATTTAATGTTCAAATAAATTTTTATGAAACAAATATTGCATTCTCCAATGTTCAACCCTTACAGCAGCACTAAGTTGCAGCCTCTCAACCACATTGTAATAAGAGAACTGAAGTGGTTATACAACTATGAAAAGTTGTCATTAAACAAATTTGTCAAGTTTTGTTCATACTGAGGTTGGTAATGTATCATATAAAACAGAAATATGCCTGGGCCAGATATCAAACCATTTGTCATTTACTGTAGTTTAATAGGGTCTAGCACTTTTCCTTCCCATAGGGAAGTGGACTGATGAAGCAAAGCTGAGCTGATAGACTAAACCCTCAAACTCTAGATCAATGTGGCACTCCAGCTGTTGTGAAACTACAACTTCCAGCATGTACAGTATACTTGCTCTGCTCTTCTAAGAACTCTCATAACAATAAATGGAGCATGCTGGGAATTGTAGTTTCACAACATCTGGAGTGCCAAAGGTTGACCACCCCTGCCCTAGATCATCTCTTCCCAGGACACTTACAGGCCTTAACCCTTAGAGAACCTTGTGATTTTTTCATTTTTGCATTTTGGTTTTTCCCTCCCCGCCTTCCTATAGTTCTAACTTTTTTAATTTTCTGTTCACATAGCCTTATGAGGGCTTATTTTTTGCGAGACAAGTTGTACTTTCTAATGGCACCATTTACGCTTGCATATAATGTAGTGAGAAATGGGAAAAAAATTCCAAATGGGGTGGAATTGCGAAAAAAAATAACGCAACTCTGACACTATGCAGTAAAATTGACCTGTTACCTTCATTCTCCAGGTCAGTACGGTTACATCAATACCACACTTGTATAATTTTTTTTGAGTTTTAATACTGAAAAAAAATTTTTTTAAAGCCTTGAGAAAAAAAAGAATTTACATATTACTTTTTTGGACTTATGTGTATGGAGCTGTGTGAGGGAGGGGCGATCTGTACTTTTCAGTGTGTACCATTTTGAAGTATGTGTGACTTATTGATCACTTTTTATAAAAAAAAATCTTGGGGAGTTGAAATGACAAAAAATGGCAAATTGGCTGTTTTTATTTTCTTCCCATTACGCCATTTTCCGTATGGCATTAATATTGTTATATTTTAATTGTATGGGCGTGTCTCATGTCTATAGGAATGCCAAGTGGTGTGGTGCGGCCTCAACAGTCTCTGTGTGTGTCCCGGTGCTCCTACCTAGATACCGTCACTCCCCAGGGTTAGACTCCGAAGCGATAGAGGGGATGAGTAATGGTGGAGGTGGAGAATAAATCTAGTCCAAACCTTTATAAAGTTCAACAGCTTTACTTGAGTAAACTTGCATCCAGACAATATTTTGGCTTTCTCTTGGTTCCAGCAGGTTTTGGCATAAACTGGCAGGCAAACTTAAGTACTCTGCTTACTCTCTCTCTCTCTCTGCTGTGCTGTGTGTCAACTCTATTCTGGCAGCTGGACTTTCGGTCAGATCTCTATCAGTGGAGTGGGGTGCCTTTGGCTGTTGAGACTCTGTAGGTAAATCTTCAAGAAGTCATGGTGCTCTATGAGCTGCTTCCCTCTAGAGAGACTCCTGGTGCAGGAGGGGGACCTCTCCTTGCTGCTACATCTGGGCAAGTCTACATCTGACGATGCCCTGGCTTAGACTGACTAGAAACTTCCTGCTGCCCCTCCCTTAGGAAATTGGATATGGTAATATCACTCTGGGGTATTACAACTGTGCATGGGGGGAGTTGGGAGACAATAGGAAGAGATACCTGTCAGCCAAATGTTCAGCTATTGAATGTGTATCGTCAGCTTTATTTCAAAGCAACAGTGCAAGACCTGCTGAATACCACATAAAAGTTTTGAAAATGTTAACCAGGGGTTGTTGGGGACATTAACTGTTAGGAAGGGACGCTTATTCTAGGTACAGCCACTGATAAGTGGGGCTGCCCCTTTTAGGAAGATTATTCTGCATTTAGGCAGGAACCACCAGAACGCTAGGGCTAGAGTCCTCTGTTAATTGTATGCCTATAAGTGGATTCATTTCTAGCATGCAACCATTAAAGATATACTTGGGAATCACCAGATGTCATTGCTCTTGAAATGGGAACCAGCACAACATGCGATGAGTGACTAAAACAACTGGGCACCCAGAGCTACAAACCGTGAATGACCACAATTTTGGCAGCTGTGATTTATGAATTGTATCCTACAAGTCTCCTTTCAATGTGTACAGTAATTGTGTTAATACCTTTTGAGATATATGTTTTTTACATAGAGTGGGATTTATTTCAAAAGATATAATAATAAAAGTTATGTTTTAAGAGTACGGCCATTTTTCTGTGATATTTACAGTAACCAGCAGAATTTAAAAAAGAGATAGTGGGAATGACAACTAAACGTGCCATAATTCTGGTTCAATCTGTGCCAAATAAAAATGGCAAACTGCTTTAGACACTTTTTGACCACAAGACTAAATAGACAAGTGTCCAGAAAAAAGGGATGTGCCAAATTGCACCAACATTTCAGCACAAAAAGTGGTCTACTGTAAGCCAACCAAGAGGTGACAAATGAGTCTAACATGACTGGCAAGATGCACCAAAACTATTATTCAATGTGGACCACTGTGATAAATTTGGTGCATCTTTTATCTGTCTGGTCCACTTTTAAGCTGTCTGAACTGAAGACAGAAATAATAAATCTCCCAAAATTTTTTATAATATTTGTCACAATGATATTAGCACATCCATATTATTCTGTAGAGTAAGGGTCTCAAATAGATATATGGTCCGCACATAGAAAAAAATAACAGTTGATGGGCCACATTAATTTCAAATACGATTCAATACTGTAACAGCGGCTGCTGTACGCCACTGTTCCTACGCTTATCCCTACGGTTTTGGGCGCCACGCTCAACAGTGACCTGTGGTCGGTGCTTCCCATTTCACTGCTGCGGTCCTGGGCTCAGTTTCTTTAGGTGGTATTGCTTTTGAGGATTCCGCTCCAAAGCTTCCACTCAGCCCTGGACACAGCATGAGGTCGGCTGGTTTTGTGTTACACGGGAGCGCATTGCTCTGTCGGCTGTGTGGGTTAGGTCAGGTGATCTCGCTGACCAACCCTGGCTCTCCTGCAGGTATTTAAGTGGCTCAGCCCTCTTCCCAGATGCCTCAGTGTCAAGGTCCTTGAGTTTGTTGGTTCCAGATATTCTCATGTGCTCCTGATTTATACTTTGTTCCTGGACTCTGTTTATCTTCTGATTCCTGCCTGCTTGCCTTGTCTCTCCTGTTGCTGATCTGGATTGCCTGAGCTGTACCTGTGCCACCTGCCCTGACTTTCTGTCTGTCTGACTATGCCTCTGCTTCATCATTCGGTACTGCACTGTTGCTCCTGGTTAATACCCCGTCTGCCTGACTATGCGTGTACTTCTGGTACCTTCACAGGTATCGCCTGGACCAGCTGCCACTGACTCGGGGATTGCGCTGGAGTAGCCCCTAGCAACTACCCTGATGGCTCAAGTCTATCCTCACCATCTGAGGCTCTAGTGAAAACCAGGTAGCTGCTTAGACACGCCCCTCTAGAGTATAGCCAGTCAGTGGCACAGTGGGTTCACACCCGCTGGTTCATGACAAATACAAATATAGGAAATGGGAACGTTTACTCAACATACTTTAACAATCCCATGAATAGCATCCCTCTACTCCGCCATAATCATAGTGGCCATGGTGAGCACACTGGTAGCCCCAGAACTCAGAACAGGTACATATCATGTGGAGCGACAATAGAAATGGTTATCTTGTTTTAGCCATTGACTTCTATAATGTAAATAATAATAGTTTAAAAAGTCTATATCCTGTTCTTTACTAGGGCAGGAAAAAATTGTCTAGCTCATTTTCATATCCTGTTGCATCAGGCTTTCCTTCTAAGTCTCAATTCACATCACATTTATACTTACGGTTGACAGTATAAAGAAGGTGTCTGGACATATTCATACACTTATAAGGAACAGATGAATATCAAAAGTGTTTTTTGTGACTGGATATCTTTTTTTTTTACTTTCAAAAAGATGGACATCTTTTTATTGCTGGAAGTCAATGGCATCCCTGCTCACTGCTACAAGTTCTAGAACAAGACTGTAATGAACTAAGACATTTGTATTTCCTATATTCATGCATAATGTTTCAAATGGTTAATGGCTGAGTTGTGGTGTGTTGGCAGTGGGGACCTCCATGGTTTCTGGCCTCTCATTCCTTATGAGACTGGGCCAGGCAGTTGAGGATTATGGGAGGGTCTTTGTTTTGAAGAGAGTGAGGATGAGCCTCAAATTCATTTAGCTCCAGTTACCAAATGGATTGACTGGAGGGCAGGACACATCAGATAACATTCTGTGTTAACCATATGATTGGACAAAGGGAAAATAGGGTGTGTTTGTCAAGCCAAAGCTTAAAAAACAAACAGAAAAAAAACTACCTGGTCTTGAGGGGGACAAGTTTGTGTGTGTGGAGTAATGTGATAACATCAGGACATAGCTCCCTGCCTGAAAGGACAAATAACTATATAATAAGTTCCATTGGCAAGAATACCGGATCCACATCTTTAGGGACATGAAATTAGTTTTTCATCTAATTCCATTTTCTTTTATCTATATTTGTATTGTCCATATGTAAATGTAAATTGTATGCACTATTGTTAAATCATATCAAACTATTAAGTTTAACCCTTTCCCCCGGAGGGATTTTCATTTTTGCGTTTTCGTTTTTCACTCCCTGCCTTTTCATGGCCATAACTTTTTCATTTTTTCATTCATATAGCTGTATGTGGGCTTGTTTTTTTGCAGGACAAGTTTTACTTCCTAAGTGCACCATTTAATTTCTATATTAACCAACAGGGAAGTGAGCATATAGACTTAGCCAATGGGGGAGGGGTGAAGGTGGTGTTTGGCATAGAGTGCGGTGACAAGGACTTCTCAAACGTTTTCTATTGTTGGCTTACCAGCTAGAACACGGTGAGTCCTTGGCACCACCGATGGTTGAAGCAAGTGACAAAATATATTATTTCAATATTTGCAAAGCCCAGTGTGAAATTAAAGTACACACCAAATGAGCCATGTTATATTGCTAAACCAGAGATTGCTACAGTCACAGAAAGAAGTATGTAGCTTATGATCATATCTGTAAAAGCTACCACCCGTAGCTGGGCCTCACCAGCAACTAGAGGGTGCCTCACTGGTAAGAGACACCTTACAGCTTGAGAAGCATTGTTCTAAAAGACTTGGTGCTATAGGAAGAACAGTCTGATATTCAGAACCAGTTTTACCTCGGTATTCAGGGAGTAAAGCCTCCCATACATATTAGACAAGTTATAGCAGAATGGCCAACAATATCATATGTAAGGGGAGTGACCAATTCTTCCATGACAATAATGTAGGGGGAGGGAAGGATCAGACACACTGATTTCAGTACCAAATTATTTTGCTCTCCTAAAAGATATGCTGCTAACAGAGGTATTTGGTTGCTGCTTTCTCTCCTTTCCTCTTTGAAAACACATACCAAACATGTATGTGTATGGGGGAGGTGGGAGAGAGAGCTGCTCCCAATCCTTGAAATGTTCCTGCCATTCACCCTTTCCCAGTACTATTGCATTTAACGTTTTAGGGAGATATTAAAATGTTGTAATTCGTGAACATTCAGTAATACCTTTATATATTAGTAAAAGTTCTTGTAAAGGACCACCCAAAACTAGCCCTGATGGGAGAAAGAAGATAATAAGGAAAGGAATCTAGCACTTTCAGTTAAAATCCTCAATGCGCTTTACTTCATTTCATAGCAAATGACTAACAAAGACACAATCCTCCACCAAAACAGCAGTTGATACGTTTCAAACACAATTGTGTTCTCACGGAACCAGTTATGGCTACGAACGAACCTGTGCTCGAAATGCGTCAATTGCTGTTTGGGTGGAGGATTGCGTGTTTGTTAGTCATTTGCTACTAAATGAAATAAAGCACATGGAGTATTTTAACTGAAAGTGCTGGATTCCTTTCTTTATTGTTTACTGGATTTACCTGGTCCATTCTGTGCATTGGACTGTACTAACTAAAAGTAGCTGGATTTTTCTTATACTATGGGAGAAAAAAGATGTCAAATGTGTCCAGTAGGCATACTGTAATATATGGTGCAACTGAAAATCTGTCACAGGAAAATTGATCTAAGTAAAGGTTTAGTGTTTTGATAGAAGCAGTCTTTTAGAGAGATTCCAATGTAGTTGATTGACAAGTAGGTCAACTAGTATTTTTAGTTTCATGTTTTGATATGTTTCTGAGCAGTAGGAATGGGTACCATACTGAATGTGGCTGGCACAAATGTAAGATTTGCTAACATTAAATCTCTGTTATCTAGAGGACCAATTAAGAATGTATAAAACTTTTTTATATATGGGAGATGATCCCTCATCTCAAATTATAAAATCTCATTTTGCAGGCTTTTTGAAAAGGACTGTAAATCTTAACAAATCAGCATAACGTTATAGTCATATCACGATATTCCTCTCAATGAACTGCCCTATCTGCTCATATAAATGTCAGGATTTCCAAGCATTTACCTTTATATCTGACCTAAATCTTGATCACAACTATAAATGCATTGCCAAGGCAAGCGACAAGTATGAAAATGATGACATATTAGACATGGTAAATGTTTTGTATTTAATGTGAACTATTCCTATTGTAGTTTTGCTATTGCAACTTTTTTTCAATAAAGTACGGTAATTGTAGTTAAAATACTGTATACTTTCTAGCATTTTCATATTATACTGGTTCATTTAAATAAAAATGTAAACACTCCTTGAGTGTTTTTATTCTTAGGGTGTATTCCCATGGTAAGCCATGAATTTTACTGCCAATTATCTCCGTTTCCAAACCGGCTTTTGTTCACAGGTAATTACAAGTGTTTTGTAGAAACAAAAAACATTTCACAATAACTGTAATTTTCTGTAAAATGCACATACAATTTTGCCACACATTAATTTGTCCATGCAGCACAACCCTGGCACCAAATGGCATTGAAGAACATAACCTGGTGTCACACAAAAAACACCAGCTCCAAATGTTGCATGGAACTCTATGGAAAATATTAAATGCAGGACAAAAAGGATTTTTTTTGTACAGATTTTTTTTTTTTACCCTTGTGTTTTTGTCAGTATTTTGGTGTTTTTCCCTCATTGCCTGTCGATATTCTTCCATAGATCTCCATTTTTTAAATTAATTTTTGCAGCTTAAAAAAATACATGTACAATGTGTATACGTGATTTGATGGTGTTTTTAGAAAGTGTTTTTATACCATTTTTTCCATACAACTATACTGAGGAAGTTATATTACAGGGGCTTTCAAAAATACCTGTGTAAAAACGCCAGGTATAAAAAAAATGCTATTGGAAGACTTCAGGTATTAAAACATTCTACGTGGGCAAAAACATTTAAAAAAATGCTGAACAAGTCAGTTTTTTTTCAAGTTTTTTGGCTCCGAAAAAAAACAAAACACTGAAGATGTCCGTGAAGGATCTGTGGTTAGTCCATGTGTCCGTTTTCACTATTCGTGTGTCATCCGTAATTCACTGACATTGCCCAACTGAGAATTAATTTCCAAAGCATCAGTCTTCAGCGAAAAACGGATGCACCACGGACTCATAGGCTTCTATGGGTGTGCTTGGTCTGCATAATCGATCAAAGTAGTGCATGTCTCCGTGATTTTTTTACTCACCCATTGTCAGTAAAAAAATATATATATATGAAATTTGAACAGATACAATTAAATCAATGGGTATGTGTGCTGCTCATAGAAAAAGTGGACAGCACACGTCAGTGAAAAACGGAAATGTGGATGAGGCCTCATGCTTCCTTCACATGTGAAGTAGATTTATTAATACTGTCCACAGCGTAAAACTGAATGATAAATGTGGTGCATGGATAGAGACTGCTGTGAAACTTTAGATAAATGATTGGTTCACTTACTATATGACAGAATTTAATGCCAGAAATGTGGCACATTTTTGGTATAGCTACACAACGACATTTGTCACGTGACAATAGGGTACAATTGCACTGCAACATGTGTTGCAGCAATTGTGCAATATTTTTAAGATAGTCAATAGTGTTGCATTGTGACATGCAACATGCTGTGACTGCGATGTGACAGTCGCAGGCATGAGATTCAGCCAGTTCCCTTCAATTCTCCAGATCCGGTTGTGAAAATTACAACTGGATTGGAGAACCAAGTTACCGGCTGAGCCCCGATTCGGTGCTCTGGCGGCTGCAGAGCAGCTGGAGATGTTCGCTTCCATAGTTTAGCTCCTTAGTTGGGTGGTATGTGTGTGTAGTGTGTATATATAGTGTATTTATGTGTATTTACGTTGCATATATGTGGTGTATGTATATGTAAACATGTGTCATGATGCCGTATGTCTGTCATTGAGTGGGAAACCTGTAACAAAAAATGTTGCGCGACATTGCTGCGATAAATAGTGGTGCAATAAATATCGTCGTGTAGCCCTAGCCTTTAGGTCTTCATACTAAGTTAAACCCATGCCGATCTAAGCACAGTGGATTGTTCTAAAACTTGAAGCCCCAAATTGTGCCATAAATTTGCTAGACTTTGTCACAATTTAAGACAACCTCTAGTTGGACTCATATTAATGAATGTGGCCATAGTCTTTTTATGTCTTTTTACGCAATAAAAAATGGCATTAGCTTTTTACCTTTTTTACAGTGTTGTTTAAAAGGTTTTTAAGTGCTTTCCTTATTTTTTGTTTTAACCAGGCATTTTTTAAAATGTTTTTAATTTATTAAAGCGATATCTAAGGGAAAACCTCAATGCCAAAAATGCTAAAAACACTCAAACATAATGTAAACACCTCCATGAAAATGAACACTTTTGAGGTCATTTATTAAACTGGTGTAAAGTATAACTGGCTTAGTTGCCCATAGCAACCAATCAAATTCCAAGTTTCATTTTTGACAGCTACTTTGGAAAATGAAAGGTAGAATCTGATTGGTGGCTATTGGCAATTAAGCCAGTTATACTTTACACCAGAAAGTAAGTGAAAGTGAGAAGCCCTGGAAAGCGACATCACCTCTTAATGCCGTACAGCCAGCCAATCCACAGATAGCCATCTCCGTGCAGGGAGACTGCAGGGAAAGTGTATCACCGTGTGCATCACGTTTTAGTGCACCAACATTCAGAGTTAATCCATTATTTTAGTGATACAGTTACTGTACACTATGGCCAACAGAGTTACCAAAGGAACAGGCAGTGGCAAAAATGTTGCTCGAGCTGGCAAAAGTAGCAGCAGAAGAAGGGGGTGGGGTGGTAGCAGCCAAAGCAACAGGCCAGAGATGCTATTGTCATTCTGTGGTTGTGTTTTGACCAACAAGCCGGCTATACTGGAATGGTTGACTTCAACATCTCAAGTGACAACAGATTCACACAGCCAGGAATCTTTGGGTCCCTCTGACACCACACTTATTTTGCATGGCCTGGGAACTGCCTCTATGCCTTCATCTGTCCTGTATTTGCATGTTGCTTTTGCTACTCCTTCTGCTAGCCAAGTAATGCTAGCCCCCTGCTCTGCTGCGCTTTTCAGTGAAGATGATGTCAGGTGACAGGTTTTAGAAGGTCTGAAAGATTATCTGCACATTAGTGATCTGTAGGGATGAGCGAACCCGAACTGTATAGTTCGGGTTCGTACCGAATTTTGGGGTGTCCGTGACACGGACCCGAACCCGAACATTTTCGTAAAAGTCCAGGTTCGGGTTCGGTGTTCGACGCTTTCTTGGCGCTTTTTGAAAGGCTGCAAAGCAGCCAATCAACAAGCGTCATACTACTTGCCCCAAGAGGCCATCACAGTAATGCCTACTATTGGCATGGCTGTGATTGGCCAGTGCAGCATGTGACCCAGCCTCTATATAAGCTTGGGTCACGTAGCGCTGCACGTCACTCTGCTGTTACAAGTGTAGGGAGAGGTTGCAGCTGCGACGTTAGGGCGAGATTAGGCAGTGATTAACTCCTCCAAAACACTTAAGACAGTGATCGATCTACAGCTGTGGATCATTGAACTGCTGCTATTCAATTGCTCACTGTTTTTAGGCTACCCAGAGCGTTTTTCAGTCACTTTTTTCTGGGGTGATCGGCGGCCATTTTGTGGCTTGTGGTGCGCCAGCACAAGCTGCCACCAAGTCCATTTAACCATCAATAGTGTGGTTATTTTTGGCTATATCCTACATCAAGGGCAAGCTGCCACCAAGTCCATTTAACCATCAATAGTGTGGTTATTTTTTGGCTATATCCTACATCAGGGGCAAGCTGCCACCAAGTCCATTTAACCATCAATAGTGTGGTTATTTTTTGGCTATATCCTACATCAGGGGCAAGCTGCCACCAAGTCCATTTAACCATCAATAGTGTGGTTATTTTTTGGCTATATCCTACATCAGGGGCAAGCTGCCACCAAGTCCATTTAACCATCAATAGTGTGGTTATTTTTTGGCTATATCCTACATTAGGGGCTTGGCTGTGCTTGATATTTTATTGAGGGTTGAAATACAATTGCCAAAATAGCAGTACCCTAAATCTGGTGTTTCAGCTGTGGCCAGCCAATTGTAATACTGTCTGCTGTCTGGCAAAGGATATATTTTTGTTCTGGGTTTAAATACAATTCCCAACTTAGCAATTTCCTAAATTAGTGGTTTCTGCTGTATCAGGCCTACTTTAAATCTATAAATAAAAAGGGTATATTAGATTCAAGGTGCTGATAGGGTCATTCTCAATAACTTCACACACACGCTACTGTGCATATCCAAGTCTAAATCTGTCCGTAAACGTATACCTGTCACCCAGCGCCTAAATAATAGGCCTCAAATTTATATTCAGCTAAATCTGTGGTTATTGCTGTAGCTGGTCAAGTTATATTGCGTCCGTCAAAGCACAGTTTTTGTTCTGGGTTGAAATACAATTCCCAACCTAGCAATTTCCTAAATTAGTGGTTTCTGCTGTATCAGGCCTACTTTAAATCTATAAATAAAAAGGGTATATTAGATTCAAGGTGCTGATAGGGTCATTCTCAATAACTTCACACACACGCTACTGTGCATATCCAAGTCTAATTCTGTCCGTAAACGTATACCTGTCACCCAGCGCCTAAATAATAGGCCTCAAATTTATATTCAGCTAAATCTGTGGTTATTGCTGTAGCTGGTCAAGTTATATTGTGTCCGTCAAAGCACAATTTTTGTTCTGGGTTGAAATACAATTCCCAACCTAGCAATTTCCTAAATTAGTGGTTTCTGCTGTATCAGGCCTACTTTAAATCTATAAATAAAAAAGGTATATTAGATTCAAGGTGCTGATAGGGTCATTCTGAATAACTTCACACACACGCTACTGTGCATATCCAAGTCTAATTCTGTCCGTAAACGTATACCTGTCACCCAGCGCCTAAATAATAGGCCTCAAATTTATATTCCGCTAAATCTGTGGTTATTGCTGTAGCTGGTCAAGTTATATTGTGTCCGTCAAAGCACAGTTTTTGTTCTGGGTTGATATACAATTCCCAACCTAGCAATTTCCTAAATTAGTGGTTTCTGCTGTATCAGGCCTACTTTAAATCTATCCCTAAAAGGGTATATTAGATTCAAGGTGCTGATAGGGTCATTCTCAATAACTTCACACACACGCTACTGTGCATATCCAAGTCTAATTCTGTCCGTAAACGTATGCCTGTCAACCAGCGCCTAAATAATAGGCCTCAAATTTATATTCAGCTAAATCTGTGGTTATTGCTGTAGCTGGTCAAGTTATATTGTGTCCGTCAAAGCACAGTTTTTGTTCTGGGTTGAAATACAATTCCCAACCTAGCAATTTCCTAAATCAGTGGTTTCTGATGTATCAGGCCTACTTTAAATCTATAAATAAAAAGGGTATATTAGATTCAAGGTGCTGATAGGGTCATTCTCAATAACTTCACACACACGCTACTGTGCATATCCAAGTCTAATTCTGTCCGTAAACGTATACCTGTCACCCAGCGCCTAAATAATAGGCCTCAAATTTATATTCAGCTAAATCTGTGGTTATTGCTGTAGCTGGTCAAGTTATATTGTGTCCGTCAAAGCACAGTTTTTGTTCTGGGTTGAAATACAATTCCCAACCTAGCAATTTCCTAAATTAGTGGTTTCTGCTGTATCAGGCCTACTTTAAATCTATAAATAAAAAGGGTATATTAGATTCAAGGTGCTGATAGGGTCATTCTCAATAACTTCACACACACGCTACTGTGCATATCCAAGTCTAATTCTGTCCGTAAACGTATACCTGTCACCCAGCGCCTAAATAATAGGCCTCAAATTTATATTCCGCTAAATCTGTGGTTATTGCTGTAGCTGGTCAAGTTATATTGTGTCCGTCAAAGCACAGTTTTTGTTCTGGGTTGATATACAATTCCCAACCTAGCAATTTCCTAAATTAGTGGTTTCTGCTGTATCAGGACTACTTTAAATCTATCCCTAAAAGGGTATATTAGATTCAAGGTGCTGATAGGGTCATTCTCAATAACTTCACACACACGCTACTGTGCATATCCAAGTCTAATTCTGTCCGTAAACGTATGCCTGTCACCCAGCGCCTAAATAATAGGCCTCAAATTTATATTCAGCTAAATCTGTGGTTATTGCTGTAGCTGGTCAAGTTATATTGTGTCCGTCAAAGCACAGTTTTTGTTCTGGGTTGAAATACAATTCCCAACCTAGCAATTTCCTAAATTAGTGGTTTCTGCTGTATCAGGCCTACTTTAAATCTATAAATAAAAAAGGTATATTAGATTCAAGGTGCTGATAGGGTCATTCTGAATAACTTCACACACACGCTACTGTGCATATCCAAGTCTAATTCTGTCCGTAAACGTATACAGTCATGTGAAAAAATTAGGACACCCTTTGAAAGCATGTGGTTTTTTGTAACATTTTTAATAAAAGGTTATTTCATCTCCGTTTCAACAATACAGAGAGATTAAAGTAATCCAACTAAACAAAGAAAACTGAAGAAAAGTCTTTTCAAGATCTTCTGTAAATGTCATTCTACAAAAATGCCTATTCTAACTGAGGAAAAAGATAGGACACCCTCACATGTATTCCCTCTTAAATTGGCTCAGATCTCACACAGGTATATCACACCAGGTGCACATAATTAGTAGATCGTTACTCTGCATGTTGAATGAGGCTTGCCCTATTTAAACCTCAGACATTTAGTTTGGTGTGCTCCTGACTGTTGAAGTGAGAGTGAGCACCATGGTGAGAGCAAAAGAGCTGTCAGAGGACTTCAGAAAAAAGATTGTAGCAGCCTATGAGTCTGGGAAGGGATTTAAAAAGATCTCAAAAGATTTTGAAATCAGCCATTCCACTGTCCGGAAGATAGTCTACAAGTGGAGGGCTTTCAAAACAACTGCCAACATGCCCAGGACTGGTCGCCCCAGCAAGTTCACCCCAAGAGCAGACCGCAAGATGCTAAAAGAGGTCTCCAAAAACCCTAAAGTGTCATCTCGAGAACTACAGCAGGCTCTGGCTACTGTTGATGTAGAAGTACATGCCTCTACAATCAGAAAGAGACTGTACAAGTTTAACTTGCATGGGAGGTGTGCAAGGAGGAAACCTTTGCTTTCCAAGAGAAACATCGAGGCCAGACTGACATTTGCCAGAGATAAAGTTGACAAAGACCAGGACTTCTGGAATAATGTTCTTTGGACAGATGAGTCCAAAATTGAATTATTTGGACACAACAGCAGAGGACATGTTTGGCGTAAACCAAACACAGCATTCCAAGAAAAGAACCTCATACCAACTGTGAAGCATGGAGGTGGAAGTGTCATGGTTTGGGGCTGCTTTGCTGCAGCAGGACCTGGTCAGCTCACCATCATAGAATCCACGATGAATTCTACTGTGTATCAGAAGGTGCTTGAAGAACATGTGAGACCATCAGTTAGAAAATTAAAGCTGAAGCGGAACTGGACCATGCAACATGACAATGACCCAAAACATACTAGTAAATCAACCAAAGATTGGCTGAAAAAGAAGAAATGGAGAGTCCTGGAATGGCCAAGTCAAAGTCCAGATTTGAATCCCATTGAGATGCTGTGGGGTGACTTGAAAAGGGCTGTACGTGCAAGAAACCCCTCAAACATCTCACAGCTGAAAAAGTTCTGCATTGAGGAGTGGGGTAAAATTTCCTCAGACCGATGTCGAAGACTGGTAGATGGCTACAAGAACCGTCTCACTGCAGTTATTTCAGCCAAAGGAGGTAACACTCGCTATTAGGGGCAAGGGTGTCCTATCTTTTTCCTCAGTTAGAATAGGCATTTTTGTAGAATGACATTTACAGAAGATCTTGAAAAGACTTTTCTTCAGTTTTCTTTGTTTAGTCGGATTACTTTAATCTCTCTGTATTGTTGAAACGGAGATGAAATAACCATTTATTAAAAATGTTACAAAAAACCACATGCTTTCAAAGGGTGTCCTAATTTTTTCACATGACTGTACCTGTCACCCAGCGCCTAAATAATAGGCCTCAAATTTATATTCCGCTAAATCTGTGGTTATTGCTGTAGCTGGTCAAGTTATATTGTGTCCGTCAAAGCACAGTTTTTGTTCTGGGTTGAAATACAATTCCCAACCTAGCAATTTCCTAAATCAGTGGTTTCTGCTGTATCAGGCCTACTTTAAATCTATCCTTAAAAGGGTATATTAGATTCAAGGTGCTGATAGGGTCATTCTCAATAACTTCACACACACGCTACTGTGCATATCCAAGTCTAATTCTGTCCGTAAACGTATACCTGTCACCCAGCGCCTAAATAATAGGCCTCAAATTTAAATTTAGCTAAATCTGTCATTAATGCTGTGCCTGTATTAGTGTAATACGGTACCTAAATAGATAGCCAGATAGTGTTAGGTGTCTGTAAAAAAAGGCCTGAATTTTAATTCAATACATTGGGCCAAATAATATTTTTTCTTATTGTGGTGAACGGTAACAATGAGGAAAACATCTAGTAGCGGACGCGGACATGGTCGTGGTGGTGTTAGTGGACCCTCTGGTGCTGGGAGAGGACGTGGCCACAGCCACACGTCCTAGTGTACCAACTACCTCAGGTCCCAGTAGCCGCCAGAATTTACAGCCATATTTGGTGGGGCCCAATGCCGTTCTAAGGATGGTAAGGCCTGAGCAGGTACAGGCATTAGTCAATTGGGTGGCCGACTGAGGATCCAGTACGTTCACATTATCTCCCACCCAGTCTTCTGCAGAAAGCGCACAGATGGCGCATGAAAACCAAGCCCATCAGTCTGTCACATCACCCCCATGCATACCAGGGAAACTGTCTGAGCCTCAAGTTATGCAGCAGTCTCTTATGCTGTTTGAAGACTCTGCTGCCAGGGTTTCCCAAGGGCATCCACCTAGCCCTTCACCAGCGGTGGAAGACATAGAATGCACTAACGCACAACCACTTATGTTTCCTGATGATGAGTACATGGGAATACCACCTCAGCACGTCTCTGATGATGACGAAACACAGGTGCCAACTGCTGCGTCTTTCTGCAGTGTGCAGACTGAACAGGAGGTCAGGGGTCAAGACTGGGTGGAAGACGATGCAGGGGACGATGAGGTCCTAGACCCCACATGGAATGAAGGTCGTGCCACTGACTTTCACAGTTCGGAGGAAGAGGCAGTGGTGAGACCGAGCCAACAGCGTAGCAAAAGAGGGAGCAGAGGGCAAAAGCAGAACACCTGCCGCCAAGAGACTCCGCCTGCTACTGACCGCCGCCATCTGGGACCGAGCACCCCAAAGGCAGCTTCAAGGAGTTCCCTGGCATGGCACTTCTTCAAACAATGTGCTGACGACAAGACCCAAGTGTTTTGCACGCTGTGCCATCAGAGCCTGAAGCGAGGCATTAACGTTCTGAACCTTAGCACAACCTGCATGACTAGGCACCTGCATGCAAAGCATGAACTGCAGTGGAGTTAACACCTTAAAAACAAGGAAGTCACTCAGGCTCCCCCTGCTACCTCTTCTGCTGCTGCCGCCTCGGCCTCTTCTGCTGCTGTCGCCTCAGCCTCTTCTTCCGCCTCTGGAGGAACGTTGGCACCTGCAGCCCAGCAAACATGGGATGTACCACGAACACCACCACCTGCGTCACCAAGCATCTCAACCATGTCACACGGCAGTGTTCAGCTCTCCATCTCACAAACATTTGAGAGAAAGCGTAAATTCCCACCTAGCCACCCTCGATCCCTGGCCCTGAATGCCAGCATTTCTAAACTACTGGCCTATGAAATGCTGTCATTTAGGCTGGTGGACACAGACAGCTTCAAACAGCTCATGTCGCTTGCTGTCCCACAGTATGTTGTTCCCAGCCGGCACTACTTCTCCAAGAGAGCCGTGCCTTCCCTGCACAACCAAGTATCCGATAAAATCAAGTGTGCACTGCGCAACGCCATCTGTGGCAAGGTCCACCTAACCACAGATACGTGGACCAGTAAGCACGGCCAGGGACGCTATATCTCCCTAACTGCACACTGGGTAAATGTAGTGGCGGCTGGGCCCCAGGTGGAGAGCTTTTTGGCGCACATCCTTCCGCCGCCAAGGATCGCAGGGCAACATTCTTTGCCTCCTGTCTCCTCCTCCTCCTACTCAGCTTCCTCCTCCTCTTCTTCCACCTGCTCATCCAGTCAGCCACACACCTTCACCACCAACTTCAGCACAGCACGGGGTAAACGTCAGCAGGCCATTCTGAAACTCATATGTTTGGGGGACAGGCCCCACACCGCACAGGAGTTGTGGCGGGGTATAGAACAACAGACCGACGAGTGGTTGCTGCCGGTGAGCCTCAAGCCCGGCCTGGTGGTGTGCGATAATGGGCGAAATCTCGTTGCAGCACTGGGACTAGCCGGTTTGACGCACATCCCTTGCCTGGCGCATTTGCTGAATTTGGTGGTGCAGAAGTTCATTCGCAACTACACCGACATGTCGGAGCTGCTGCATAAAGTGTGGGCCGTCTGTTCGCGCTTCCGGCGTTCACATCCTGCCGCTGCTCGCCTGTCAGCGCTACAGCGTAACTTCGGCCTTCCCGCTCACCGCCTCATATGCGATGTGCCCACCAGGTGGAACTCCACCTTGCACATGCTGGACAGACTGTGCGAGCAGCAGCAGGCCATAGTGGAGTTTCAGCTGCAGCACGCATGGGTCAGTCGCACTGCGGAACAGCACCACTTCACCACCAAAGACTGGGCCTCCATGCAAGACCTGTGTGCCCTGTTGCGCTGTTTCGAGTACTCCACCAACATGGCCAGTGGCGATGACGCCGTTATCAGTGTTACAATACCACTTTTATGTCTCCTTGAGAAAACACTTAGGGCGATGATGGAGGAGGAGGTGGACCAGGAGGAGGAGGAGGAGGAGGAGGAGGAAGAGGGGTCATTTTTAGCACTTTCAGGCCAGTCTCTTCGAAGTGACTCAGAGGGAGGTTTTTTGCAACAGCAGAGGCCAGGTACAAATGTGGCCAGACAGGGCCCACTACTGGAGGACGAGGAGGATGAGGATGAGGAGGAGGTGGAGGAGGATGAGGATGAAGCATGTTCACAGCGGGGTGGCATCCAACGCAGCTCAGGCCCATCACTGGTGCGTGGCTGGGGGGAAATGCAGGACGATGACGATACGCCTCCCACAGAGGACTGCTTGTCCTTACCTCTGGGCATGAGGGACTACATGCTGCAGTGCCTGCGCAATGACAGCAGAGTTGCCTACATTTTAACGTGTGCGGACTACTGGGTTGCCACCCTGCTGGATCCACGGTACAAAGACAATGTGCCCACCTTACTTCCTGCACTGGAGGGTGATAGGAAGATGCGCGAGTACAAGCGCACGTTGGTAGACGCGCTACTGAGAGCATTCCCAAATGTCACAGGGGAACAAGTGGAAGCCCAAGGCGAAGGCAGAGGAGGAGCAAGAGGTCGCCAATGCAGCTGTGTCACGGCCAGCTCCTCTGAGGGCAGGGTTAGCATGGCGGAGATGTGGAAAAGTTTTGTCACCACGCCACAGCTAACTGCACCACCACCTGATACGGAACGTGTTAGCAGGAGGCAACATTTCACTAACATGGTGGAACAGTACGTGTGCACACCCCTCCACGTACTGACTGATGGTTCGGCCCCATTCAACTTCTGGGTCTCCAAATTGTCCTCGTGGCGAGAGCTAGCCTTTTATGCCTTGGAGGTGCTGGCCTGCCCGGCGGCCAGCGTTTTGTCTGAACGTGTATTCAGCACGGCAGGGAGCGTCATTACAGACAAATGCAGCCGCCTGTCTACAGCCAATGTGGACAAGCTGACGTTCATAAAAATGAATCAGGCATGGATCCCACAGGACCTGTTCATCTCTTGTGCAGATTAGACATTAACTACCTCCCCATAACCATATATTATTGTACTCCAGGGCACTTCCTCATTCAATCCTATTTTTATTTTCATTTTACCATTATATTGCGGGGCAACCCAAAGTTGAATGAACCTCTCCTCTGTCTGGGTGCCGGGGCCTAAAAATATCTGACAGTGGCCTGTTCCAGTTTTGGGTGACGTGAAGCCTGATTCTCTGCTATGACATGAAGACTGATTCTCTGCTGACATGAAGCCAGATTCTCTGCTATGGGACCTCTCTCCTCTGCCTGGGTGCCTGGGCCTAAATATCTGACAATGGACTGTTCCAGTGGTGGGTGACGTGAAGCATGATTCTCTGCTATGACATGAAGACTGATTCTCTGCTAACATGAAGCCAGATTCTATGTTATGGGACCTCTCTCCTCTGTCTGGGTGCCGGGGCCTAAATTATATGACAATGGACTGTTCCAATGTTGGGTGACGTGAAGCATGATTCTCTGCTATGACATGATGACTGATTCTCTGCTGACATGAAGCCAGATTCTCTGCTATGGGACCTCTCTCCTCTGCCTGGGTGCCTGGGCCTAAATATTTGACAATGGACTGTTCCAGTGGTGGATGACGTGAAGCATGATTCTCTACTATGACATGAAGACTGATTCTCTGCTGACATGAAGCCATATTCTCTGCTATGGGACCTCTCTCCTCTGCCTGAGTGCCTGGGCCTAAATATCTGACAATGGACTGTTCCAGTGGTGGGTGACGTGAAGCATGATTCTCTGCTATGACATGAAGACTGATTCTCTGCTGACATGAAGCCAGATTCTCTGCTATGGGACCTCTCTCCTCTGCCTGGGTGCCTGGGCCTAAATATCTGACAATGGACTGTTCCAGTGGTGGGTGACGTGAAGCATGATTTTCTGCTATGACATGAAGACTGATTCTCTGCTGACATGAAGCCAGATTCTATGTTATGGGACCTCTCTCCTCTGTCTGGGTGCCGGGGCCTAAATTATATGACAATGGACTGTTCCAATGTTGGGTGACGTGAAGCATGATTCTCTGCTATGACATGAAGACTGATTCTCTGCTGACATGAAGCCTGAATCTCTGTTATGGGACATCTCTCCTCTGCTGGGGTGCCGGGGCCTAAATATCTGACAATGGACTGTTCCAGTGGTGGGTGACGTGAAGCCTGATTCTCTGCCATGACATGAAGACTGATTCTCTGCTGACATGAAGCCAGATTCTATGTTATGGGACCTCTCTCCTCTGCCTGGGTGCTGGGGCCTAAATATCTGACAGTGGACTGTTCCAGTGGTGGGTGACGTGAAGCCTGATTCTCTGCTATGACATGAAGCCTGATTCTCTGCTATGGGACCTCTCTCCAATTGATATTGGTTAATTTTTATTTATTTTATTTTTATTTTTATTCATTTCCCTATCCACATTTGTTTGCAGGCGATTTAACTACATTTTGCTGCCTTTTGCAGCCCTCTAGCTCTTTTCTTGGCTGCTTTACAGCCTTTTTAGTGCCGAAAAGTTCGGGTCCCCATTGACTTCAATGGGTTTCGGGTTCGGGACGAAGTTCGGGTCGGGTTCGGAACATTTCCAGGAAGTTCGGCCGAACTTCTCGAACCCGAACATCCAGGTGTTCGCTCAACTCTAGTGATCTGACAGCTTCATTTGGTTTTTGGAAGAGCTGGAGTGTGATTCTAGTTGAAGTCCTGTTTATCCATCATCCATCAGCCTCAGAAGTTAAGTGTTCCACTTGTATTTTGTATTCCCTCCCACCCTTGTTGTTTACTAGGCCTCAGCAAGATGCTGGTTCCTTCACCAGGGAAGGAGCGGGTTGTCTCTGCCCTGTCATTACCATTAGGGCATCCGTGGGCTACCAGGGTTTTCTAGGTTCCTGTGTATGGGCATCTCTACCATCGAGAGGTGCCCATACGGATAGAAGTTAGGGCCAGGAGCAGGGTTTTATAGGTGGTGACCCTTTTCCTTGCCTAGCGGTGAGGCCTAGTGTCTTTTCCCTTCCTTCTTGTCGTCTTTTGGTGAACTCCCCTACCACATCCGTGACTTTATCCAGAGCCCATACCGCCATTTTCTTTTTCCTGATATGTGCAGCTATGGATGCTATGACTGCACTGGTCGAACAGCTGCAGAATCTGACTTTGCAGTAGCAGACATCCGTGCGATGGTTTTGCAGATTCAGAGTCCACAGGCTGCTGGTTCCGGTGGTGGGTTCCAGGCCTGCCCTGAACCAAAGGTAGCTCTCCTGGACAGGTTTTCTAGGGGTAGTGATAATTTCATCCGGTTCAGGGAGTCATGTAAATTATACTTTAGGCTGCGTCCATACTCTTCTGGTGATAAGTGTCAACGTGTCGGTATGATTATTTATCTGGTCGGTAGATGCATTTTTTAGAGCCTTGGATCTTATCTATGATGACCCGGATCGGATCTCTCAGGCCGAAACCAAGTTACGGGGTTTGTGGCAGGGAGAACGTTCTGCGGAGACCTATAGCTCTGAATTTAGGAGATGGGCTACGGATACAGAGTGGAACGATTCTGCTCTCCGCAGCCAATTCTGCCAGGGTCTCTCTGAGAGTCATTGGAAGCAGCTATGTTCCTTGCTGTACGTCTTGATAGATGCCTGAGAGAGAGATCTAGGGGTCCTCACCTTCAGGACGTACTGTCCAATAAGGGTACTGCTTCCTTTGACACTTATGGTGGAGGGACACGGGTGGTTGTGCCTTGTGATGAGCCTATGCAGTTAGGAGGAGCTACTCCTGAAACTACTGGCAAAAGCTTGGGTCATGAGAAAGGAGTCTGCTTTTGTTGTGGCAAAAAGGGACATTTTGTGAATATTTGTCCGTACTTGCAGCATCAAGGTGTAAACAAAAAGAAAAAAAAGTTGAATCCCCAAATTACTATTGGTAGTGTGGGTGGGAGCAAGAAAACCTACTTTTGTCTTTTACTGGTAGTACCCGTTTTCTCTTGTCTGCCGAGGTGGTGCTAGAGTCCAAAACTGTAAAAATCAAAGCATTTATCGATAGAGATGTCCCAAACTATTCGCCGGCGAACAGTTCCCGGCGAACATCGCTTGTTCGCGTTCGCCGAACAACATTTTTAGGGCTGGTACATCAGTCTGCTTTTTTTTCTTTTTTTATATATATATATATATATATTGCAGTTGCCTGCCGGTGTGTGAGAGGCCACATGCCCATAGACTGCACTGTGTGCACACCACTCATATCGGGTGGCACAGTACCTTGCAGATAAAAAAAGTCATTTAATTTTTTCTCTGTAATATAATTGCAGTTGCCTGCCAGTGTGTGTCAGGCCCACTGACTGTACTGTGCTCACTGCCAGTGGCCACCACTCATATCGGGTGGCACAGCACCTTGCAGATAAAAAAGTCATTAAATTTTTTCTCTGTAATATAATTGCAGTTGCCTGCCAGTGAGTGTCAGGCCCACAGACTGTACTGTGCCCACTGCCCACCACTCATATCGTGTGGCACAGTACCTTGCAGATAAAAAAAGTCATTTAATTTTTACCCTTTAATATAATTGCAGTTGCCTGCCAGTGTGTGTCAGGCCCACTGACTGTACTGTGCCCACTGCCAGTGCCCACCACTCATATCGGGTGGCACAGTACCTTGCAGATAAAAAAGTCATTTAATTTTTTCTCTGTAATTCAATTGCAGTTGCCTGCCAGTGAGTGTCAAGCCCACAGACTGTACTGTGCCCACTTCCCACCACTCATATCGGGTGGCACAGTACCTTGCACACATAGTACCACTAATCTAAAAAAAAAATGACAGGCAGAGGCAGGCCACCCCGCAGGGGCTTTCGTGGTCGTGGTGCTGTGATTTCCTTTGGCCCTAGAATAATGCCCAGTGTTCAGAGGCCACGTACCCTGAACTCGAAAAATTCTGAGGACATAGTTTACTGGCTTACACAGGACACCCAATCTTCTACAGCTTCCGCTCGGAACCTTGACGCACCATCCTCCTCCACCTCTGCTTCGGGCACCTCTCAAGTTACCACTCGCCCGCCTGCCGCCACCACCAACACTAGCACCACAGCCGCTTCACTTGATCTGTCAGAGGAGTTATTTACACATCAGTTGGAAGAAATGTGTGATGCACAACCATTATTGCCAGTAGATGTAGATAACAGGGATATGTCTCAGTCAGGCAGCATTACAAACATGGACGTACGGTGTGGTAATGATGATGTTGTACCCGCTGCTGCTTCCTTTGCTGAGTTGTCAGATACAAGTGAAGCGGTTGATGATGACGATGTGTCCGTGGATGTCACGTGGGTGTCAGATGGGGAGACAGAGAGGAGGAGGAGACAAGTTGGAAGCAGGGGGCGGTCGTCACAAGGAGCTAGTGGCACAGTCAGACAGCATGTATCGGCACCCGGTGTCAGCCAGACAGCACGCCAATCAAAGAATGCTGTTGCCACCACCAGAATGCCGTCATTGCAAAGCTCAGCAGTGTGGCATTTTTTTTATGTGTCTGCCTCTGATAACAGCGATGCCATTTGCAATCTGTGCCGAAAGAAACTGAGTCGTGGGAAGTCCAACACCCACCTAGGTACAACTGCTTTGCGAAGGCACATGATCTCACATCACAAACGCCTATGGGATCAACACATGATGAGTACAAGCAGCACACAAACTCAAAGCCACCATCCTCCTCCTGGTCCAGCATCTTCAGCCACGTCAACCACTGCTGTCCTTGCCCCCTCTCAACCACCCGCCACTCCGCCTCTCACCTTCAGCAGTTCTCGTCTCATCTGCCCACAGTCAGGTGTCTGTCAAGGAAATGTTTGAGCGTAAGAAGTCAATGTCACAGAGTCACCCCCTTGCCCGGCGTCTGACAGCTGGCTTGTCGGAACTCTTAGCCGGCCAGCTTTTACCATACAAGCTGGTGGAGTCTGAGGCCTTCAAACAATTTGTAGCTATTGGGACACCGCAGTGGAAGGTACCCGGCCGAATTATTTTTCACAAAAGGCAATCCCCAACCTGTACTCTATTGTGGAAAAGGAAGTCATGGCATGTCTGGCACACAGTGTTGGGGCAAGGGTCCATCTGACCACTGATACTTGGTCTGCAAAGCACGGTCAGGGAAGGTATATCACGTACACTGCGCATTGGGTAAACCTGCTGATGGCTGCCAAGCATGGAATGCGTGGCTCTGCAGAGGAGTTGGTGACACCTCCTCTACTCCTCCTACTCCATCCTCTTCGCTAACCTCCTCGGCTGATTCCTCTTCTGCTGCTGCGTCTTATTCCACATCAACTGCTCCCCCCCAGCTCCCCAGGGGCTATTCCACATCCCAGATACGACAGTGTCACGCCGTCTTGGGGTTGACTTGCCTGAAAGCAGAGAGTCACACCAGACCAGCACTCCTGTCCGCCCTGAATGCACAGGTGGATCAGTGGCTGACCCCGCACCAACTGGAGATCGGCAAAGTGGTGTGTGACAACGGAAGCAATTTGTTAGTAGCATTGAATTTTGGCAAGTTGACACATGTGCAGTGCATGGCACATGTGTTGAATCTGATCGTACAACGCTTTGTGCATAAGTACTCAGAATTACAGGACGTCCTCAAGCAGGCCAGGAAGGTGTGTGGCTATTTCAGGCGTTCCTACACGGCCATGGCGCACTTTTACGATATTCATCGGCGAAACAACATGTCAGTGAGGGGCTTGATTTTCAACAGCCCGACACGTTGGAATTCAACACTCCTAATGTTCGACCGCCTGCTCCAAAGAGAAAAAGCAGTCAACGAGTAATTGTATGACCGGGGTGCTAGGACAGCCTCTGCAGAGCTGGGATTTTTTTTGCCACGTTACTGGACACTCATGCGCAATGCCTGTAGGCTCATGCGTCCTTTTGAGGAGGTGACAAACCTAGTCAGTCGCACCGAAGGCACCATCAGCGACATCATCCCATTTGTTTTCTTCCTGGAGCGTGCCCTGCGAAGAGTGCTGGATCAGGCCGTAGATGAGCATGAAGAGGAAGAGTTGTGGTCACCATCACCACCAGAAGCAGCCTTATCGTCGTCGATTGCTGGACCAGCGGCAATGCAGAGAGAGGAGTCTGAAGAAGAGGAGTCAGAGGAGGAAGGTGGCTTTGAGGAGGTGGAAGACCAACCACAGCAGGCGTCCCAGGGGGCTTGTTGTCACCTTTCGGGGACCCTTGGTGTTGTACGTGGCTGGGTGGAGGAAGAGACCTTCAATGACGTCAGTGAGGACAAGGAACGGGACATGGCTAGCTTGGTATCCAACCTTGTGTAAATGGGGAGTTTGCGGTTGTGCAAATGGACTGTTTGCGGTGCCTTAAACGGGGAGTTTGGTCTGTCACTGTGAAGCGGGCGTAACCCTTACACTACCTGATCGATACAACATCATACCTGATCGTATACACACACTGGATGTTTTAAAGCACGTTATTCCAAACAATTAAGGAATGTTAGGTGATTTATGCCCTTTATGGATTAAAACCTGACTCTGCGTCAACTATGTAATTTTCCATGGGAGTTTTGCCATGGATCCCCCTCCGGCATGCAACAGTCCAGGTGTTAGTCCCCTTGAAACAACTTTTCCATCACTATTGTGGCCAGAAAGAGTCCCTGTAGGTTTTAAAATTCGCCTGCCTATTGAAGTCTATGGCGATTTGCCCGGTTCGCCCGTTCGTGAACATTTGCAGAAATTCGCGTTCGCCGTTCGCGAACGGAAAGTTTTATGTTCTCAACATCTCTATTTATCGACAGTGGGGCAGGATTTAACTTGATTGATGGACAGTTTGTACGCATTCACGGGTTGACTACTAATGCATTAGAGAATAGTATTTCTGTCTTTGCAATTGACTCAGCACCTCTCGCCCAAAAATGCCTGTCGCAGGTAGTGAATGACATTCATTTAAGAATGGGTGTTTTGTATCAGGAATCTATCTCCTGTTATGTGTTGGAGGGTCTGCCTGCTCCGTTGGTGTTGGGCTTACCATGGTTAAGCAAACATATCCTTAACATTGATTGGCAAGCGAGACAGATTCTCGATTGGAGTGAATTTTGCATGGACAACTTAATGCATCGTTCTCTATGGTTACCACTAAAACTGTACCCTCGTTCATTTCAGAATTTTCTGATGTGTTTTCTGAAAATGGTAATCAGGAGTTTCCTCCGCACCGGGATTAGGACTGTCCCGTCAATCTTATTCCCGGAGCTAAATTGCCCAAATCTCGGTTGTATAATCTTTCGGAACCCGAAAGAAAGGCTATGCGAGAGTATATAACCGAGAGTTTGGCAAAGGGACATATTAGACAATCCAAGTCCCCAGTGGCGGCTGGATTTTTCTTTGTAAAGAAAAAGGATGGTACCCTGAGACCATGTCTGGACTTCAATGAGCTCAATCGTATTACCTTCCGTGATCCTTACCCCCTTCTATTGATTCCGGATTTGTTTAGTCAGATTGTCGGTGCCAAGGTGTTCTCTAAATTGGATCTGAGGGGGGCATATAATCTGGTAAGGATCAAGGAGGGGGATGAGTGGAAGACCGCATTTAATACCCCTGAGGGTCATTTTGAAAACCTGGTCATGCCCTTTGAGTTAACCAATGCTCCTGCGGTTTTTCAACACTTTGTCAATGACATCTTTATTTATCTGGTGGGGAGGTTTGTCGTTGTATACCTTGATGGCATACTAATTTATTCACCTAATATGGAGACTCATCAGGATCATGTGAGACAAGTGTTACAGATCCTAAGAGAGAATAAGTTGTATGCTAAGATGGAAAAGTGTGTATTTGCTGTACAGGAAGTGCAATTTCTGGGTTACCTGCTTTCATCCTTAGGTTTTCGTATGGATCCCGAGAAGGTCCGTGCCGTGTTGGACTGGGATCGACCCGAAATTCTGAAAGCACTTAAGCGGTTTTTGGGGTTTACCAACTACTACCGTAAATTTATTTTGAACTATTCATCGGTGGTTAAACCTTTAACAGACATGACTAGGAAGGGTGCTGATATTTCTATCTGGTCTGATGCGGCATTACAGGCCTTTTCTGCTGTGAAAGAACGTTTTGCTTTGGCCCCTATTCTGGTGCAACCGGACGTGTCTCAGCCATTTATTGTTGAGGTTGACGCTTCTGAGGTAGGGGTAGGAGCAATATTGTCGCAGGGTCCTTCACCCAGTAAATGGCACCTATGTGCATTTTTATCTAAAAAAACCTCTTGACTCTGAAAAGAATTATGATGTGGGGAATAGGGAATTGCTGGCTATTAAGTTGGCGTTCGAGGAATGGCGGCATTGGTTGGAAGGAGCAATTCATCCTATTACGGTGATTACGGATCACAAGAATCTGGCCTACTTGGAGTCGGCTAAGCGACTGAACCCAAGGCAGGCCAGATGGTCATTGTTTTTCATCAGATTTAACTTCATCGTCACTTACCGCCCTGGGGTTAAGAACGTCAAGGCGGATGCTTTGTCATGTAGCTTTCCTGGGGGGGTGAGTCTATTGACCCTAGTCTGAAGGGGTGGTTATATCCGCTCTTTATCCTGATCTCGAGGCCAGGGTGTTGGAGGCACAGGAGGATGCTCCGGACTCTTGTCCTCAGGGGAAGTTGTTTGTTCCCTCCGAATTACGTCACAAGGTGTTCGAGGAACATCATTGTACTGTGCTTGCTGGGCACCCTGGGAGTAGATTGACTGTCGATCTCATCTCTCGCAGATTCTGGTGGCCGGGGATGCGTAAGTGTATTGAGGACTATGTGTCAGCCTGTGGTACCTGTGCACGTGCTAAGGTGACACATACTCGGCCATCCGGGTCTCTGCTTCCATTGCCCATCCCGTCCAGACCTTGGACCCATTTGTCCATGGATTTTATCACGGATTTACTGAATTCTTCGGGAAAGACCGCGATTCTGGTGGTTGTCGATCATTTTAGTAAAATGGCACACTTTATTGCATTACCTAGTCTACCCAATGCTAAAACTCTTGCGCAGGTGTTTGTCGACAACATCGTGAAACTACATGGCATTCCCTCTGATGCGGTGTCCGATAGAGGGACTCAGTTTGTTTTCAGATTCTTGAGAGCGTTCTGTACACGTCTGGGTGTACAATTGTCCTTCTCTTCGGCTTTTCATCCTCAGTCGAACGGACAGACGGAGCGCGAAGGAGGAATAGGTAGCCAACACAGATGAGTGTTATTTTGCATTTTTACATAGGGGTATCCCCCAAAATATTGGGACATATAAAAAAAATTAAAAAAAGGAATAAGTGCACTTGAGTACAAGGATGGATGGTTGAGGCTGTTAGAACTGTCTATTCTGCACAAGGTACAGACAAGTCTTGTGGGATCCAGGCCTGGTTCATTTTAATGAACGCGAGCTTGTCCACGTTGGCTGTAGACAGACGGCTGCGTCTGTCTGTAATGACTCCTCCTGCCATGCTGAAAACCCGTTCAGAGAGTACACTGGTTGCAGGGCAGGCCAGCACCTCCAAGGCATACAGGGCAGGCCAGCACCTCCAAGGCATACAGGGCAAGCTCTGGCCATGTGGACAATTTGGAGACCCAGAAGTTGAATGGGGCAAAACCATCAGTCAGTACGTGTAGGCGTGTGTACAGGTACTGTTCCACCATGTTGTTCAAATGCTGCCTCCTGCTAACACGCTCCATATCAGCAGTTGGGGCCGGTTGTTGCGGCAAGGTGACAAAGGTTTTCCACATGTCGGCCATGCTAACCCTGCCTTCTGAGGTGCTGGCGCTGACACAGCTGCGTTGGCAACCTCTTCCTCCTCCCCTGCCTTCGCCTTGTGCTTCCACTTGTCCCCCGGCGTCAGTCGGGAATGCTCTCAGGAACGCGTCTACCAGCGTGAGTCCGTAGTTGCGCATCTTCCGATCACGCTCCAGTGAGGGATTTAAGTACGGCACATTGTCTTTGTAACGGGGATCCAGCAGGGTGGCTACCCAGTAGTCAGCACACTTTAAAATGTGGGCAACTCTGCTGTCGTTGCGCAGGCACTGCAGCATGTGTGCCAGGCTGCCCAGAGGTAAGGACAAACTGTCCTCTGTGGGAGACGTATCGTCTGCATCCTCCGTATCCCCCCAGCCACGCACCAGTAATGGGTCCGAGCTGCGTTGGGTGCCACCCCACTGTGAACATGCTTCATCCCCATCCTCCTCATCCTCCTCATCCTCCTCCTCCTTGTCCTCCAGTAGTGGGCCCTGGCTGGCAAAATTTGTACCTGGCCTCTGCTGTTGCAAAAAACCTCCCTCTGAGCCACTGGCCATGTTGGTGGAGTACTCAAAACAGAGCAACAGGGCACACAGGTCTCGCATGGAGGCCCAGTCATTGGTGGTGAAGTGGTGCTGTTCCGCAGTGTGACTCACCCGTGCGTGCTGCAGCTGAAACTCCTTTATGGCCTGCTGCTGCTCGACACAGTCTCTCCAGCATGTGCAAGGTGGAGTTCCGCCTGGTGGGCACGTCGCATATGAGGCGGTGAGCAGAAAGGCCGAAGTTACGCTGTAGAGCAGACAGCCGTTGGTGGTGAAGTGGTGCTGTTCCGCAGTGTGACTCACCCGTGCATGCTGCAGCTGAAACTCCACTATAGCCTGCTGCTGCTCGCACAGTCTCTCCAGCATGTGCAAGGTGGAGTTCCGCCTGGTGGGCACGTCGCATATGAGGCGGTGAGCGGAAAGGCTGAAGTTACGCTGTAGAGCAGACAGCGAGCGGCGGCAGGATGAGAACGCCGGAAGCGCACACAGACGGCCCGCACTTTATGCAGCAGCTCTGACATGTCGGGGTAGTTGTGAATGAATTTCCCATGCGCCAGGCAAGGGATGTGCGTCAAACCGGATAGTCCCAGAGCTGCAACGAGATTTTGCCCATTATCGCACACCACCAGGCCGGGCTTGAGGCTGACTGGCAGCAACCACTCGTCGGTCTGTTGTTCTATACCCCGCCACAACTCCTGCGCGGTGTGGGGCCTGTCCCCCAAACACATCAGTTTCAGAATGGCCTGCTGACGTTTACCCCTGGCTGTGCTGAAGTTTGTGTTGAAGTTCTGTCGCTGACCGGATGTGCAGGTGGTAGAAGAGGAGGAGGAAGCCGAGTAGGAAGAGGAGGCAACAGGAGGCAAAGAATGATGCCCTGCGATCCTTGTTGCGAGGTGGTGTTGTTGGTGGCACATCCTCTGTTTGCTGGGCGGCAGGTGCTAACGTTCCTCCAGAGGCGGAGGAAGAGGCCGAGGCAGCAGCAGAAGAGGGAGCAGGAGGGGCCTCAGCCCTTTCTTGGTTTTGAAGGTGCTTACTCCACTGCAGCCCGTGTCTCGCATGTAGATGCCTGGTCATGCAGGTTGTGCTAAGGTTCAGAACGTTAATGCCTTGCTTCAGGCTCTGATGGCACAGCGTGCAAACCACTCGGGTCTTGTCGTCAGCACATTGTGTGAAGAAGTGCCATACCAGGGAACGCCTTGAAGCTGCCTTTGTTGTGCTCGGTCCCTGGTGACGGTGGCCAGTAGCAGGCAAACTGTTTTGGCGACGGCTGCTCTGCTTTTGCACCCTGCTCCCTCTTTTGCTAAGCTGTTGGCTCGGTCTCACCACTGCCTCTTCCTCCGAACTCTGAAAGTCAGTGGCACGACCTTTATTCCATGTGGGGTCTAGGACCTCATCGTCCCCTGCATCGTCTTCCACCCAGTCTTCCTCCCTGACCTCCTTTTCGGTTTGCACACTGCAGAAAGACGCAGCAGTTGGCACCTGTGTTTCATCATCATCAGAGACGTGCTGAGGTAGTATTCCCATGTCCTCATCAGGAAACATAAGTGGTTGTGCGTCAGTGCATTCTATGTCTTCCACTCCTGGGGAAGGGCTAGGTGGATGCCCTTGTGAAACCCTGCCAGCAGAGTCTTCAAACAGCATAAGAGACTGCTGCATGACTTGAGGTTCAGACAGGTCCCCCGATATGCACGTAGGTGATGTGACAGACTGATGGGCATGAGTTTCAGGCGCCACCTGTGCGCTTTCTGCAGAAGACTGGGTGGGGGATAATGTGAACCTGCTGGATCCACTGTCGGCCACCCAATCGACTAGCTCCTGTACTTGCTCAGGCCTTACCATCCTTAGAACGGCATTAGGCCAGACCAAATATCGCTGTAGATTCTGGCGGGCTACTGGTAACTGAGGTAGTAGGTCCAGTAGGACGTGTATCTGTGGCAGAACGGCCACGTACTCTCCCTGCACCAGAGGCTCCACCAACGCCACCACCACGACCATGATGTCTGCCTCATAGTTAGTGTTCACCAAGCAAAGTAAAAAGTGGTTAAGTCTGTTAAAAATAATTAACCGCCAATAAAAACCCTAAAGTAGGGTATTGCACTAAAAAAAAAATTGTTTTACTCTATGTGACAGTGGTATTTGTGGCCTAAATTTCACAGTAACTTATGCACGTCTAATCCCAGATGTGCAGTATATCAGAGGGTTTTTTAACCCCAGTAAGCAAAAAGCCGTATTTGTGGCCTAAATGTGACACTCACTTATGCACGTCTAATCCCAGATGTGCAGTATATCAGAGTTTTTTTTTAACCCCAGTAAGCAAAAAGCCGTATTTGTGGCCTAAATGTGACACTCACTATGCATGTCTAATTCCAGATGTGCAGTATATCAGAGGGTTTTTTAACCCCAGTAAGCAAAAAGCCGTATTTGTGGCCTAAATGTGACACTTACTTATGCATGTCTAATCCCAGATGTGCAGTATATCAGATAGTTTTTTTAACCCCAGTAAGCAAAAAGCCGTATTTGTGGCCTAAATGTGACACTCACTTATGCACCTATAATCCTAGATGTGCACTATATGAAACAGATGTTTTTTTTTCACCCCAGTATGCCCCAGTAAGCAAAAAGCTGTATTTGTGGCTTATATTTCACAGTCACTTATGCATGTCTAATCCCAGATGTGCAGTATATCAGAGGGTTTTTTAACCCCAGTAAGCAAAAAGCCGTATTTGTGGCCTAAATTTCACAGTCACTTATGCACGTCTAATCCCAGATGTGCAGTATATCAGAGGGTTTTTTAACCCCAGTAAGCAAAAAGCTGTATATCTGGCCTAAATGTGACACTCACTTATGCACCTATAATCCTAATGTGCATCTTCCTGTCATGCTGAAGGTTATGCACAGGCAAAACTGCAGAGAATGAGACCGTTGATGCAACCTCCCGTATATCCTTTCCAAGTGTGTGAAAAGCTTCTTTTACCTCTGAAACCTCATTGCAAGCCAGATCATTTGCAAGCCAGATCAGATGGACAATAACATCCACCACCCTTTCCTGCTTTGCTTGCCTAACAATATTAAGGATCCGTCGTCTATCCCTTCTAGCGGTAGCACCTGGGAGACATCTCACAACACCATTCTCCTCAAACTTCACACCTCTTATGATGGAATCGCCCACCAACAGCTGCTTACTATCAGTCCTCACCTTCTCCTTTTTGTCTTTGGCTGCAATCTTGCATACTTTAGGCATGGGAGATGAACATTTTGTCTGCACTAAATCGGGAATAGTTAACCCATGTGCCCTGTATGGCGCATGTCTTCAATCTTATTGTAACCTGGTTCCTCATGTCTTCCACTGAACTGCAAGAGCTGTTAAAAATGTCCAGGAAACTGTGCATGCACTTTAGCCACTCTTACCATGCAAAACACGCCCTCCTTGAGCTGTAAAGGCAAAATGCTCTTCTCCAACATTGCTTGATATGCAACATTTCCACCCATTGGAACTCTTCGCTCCATATGTTAGACCGCCTGTACGAGCAGAGGAAGATGGTCAATGATTTATTAATGCAGCAAATGGGCAGGTCTACTCCCTAGTGTAACTTCCACATTAGCCAGTGGCAGCTCATGCATGACATGTGACATTTGCTCAGGCCATTTGAGGAAGTCTGTTTTTTGTCAGTTGGCAGAACTATGGGGTGAATTATGTAATTTCACTCCTTGATATCCTGGAGGGGATGCTGAGAAATCTGATTGGCAAGGGGAAAGAAGACCTTGCGCCTACATCTCACGGCCACCTGAGCCCTGAGAAAGATGAAGAGTAGGAGGACTAGGGCACAAATTTTATACACAACTAGGTGTTTTATATACCCAAGTGCAAGGAGAGGAGCAGAAGGACCATGATGAGTAAGTAGACTCTCCATCAAACAATGGGTGAAATTTTTTAGACCTTTTGAGAGGGATGCAAAAAGACTACTACAGAGACTTAGTGTGTAGTCGGTTGGTTGCTGCAAACGAGTGCAAGGGTTGCCAACCATCCAGAAATTTCTGGACAGTCCATAAAAAGAGGCAACTTTTATACTGTATTGGTGAAAAAAGTAAATGTGTCCGTGATTTTTTTTAAAGCTGATGGTACTTGACTAGATTATTTTGGTGGTAATTATCATAATTTTACAGCTCACAGAAAATGGTGGTAATGATGTGGAATCAGTATGTTGAGCTATAGACATGTATTAATTATAATCTTTATCAGTGATGAGCGGCAGGGGTAATAATCGAACTCGCGATATTTCGCAAATATTTGGGTGAAAATTTGTCATATATTCGCGAATTCGAGAATTTGTGATCTCCAGTCATTATTTTCTTGATCGCAAAATTTGCAATAAAAATTTATGATACGAAAATTTGCGATCAAGACTGCTCCTAAAGTCAAAGATACTGCAGCCTTCTCATTGGCCCACAAGCAAGAAGCAGTAAGGGATCATGGGTACTGATGAAAAAAAATCTAGAATATTCGCAATTACGAAGATATAGCACTATATTCTAGATATAAAAATTAGCGATTAGAATTTATCATTATCATTCATTATTAATGTTGAGCGAACATGTTCGGCTATGCTCGGCACATGGCGGTACTCGACCGAGTACCGCATGTGCTCGAGCGCCATGCTCGAGTCTCCTCCCCGTATGTTTTGCGGCTGCTATGCATCCAATAAACTTGCAGGTAAGTTTTTTTTTTTTTTAATAGTATCTTTTTATTTATTAATTTAGCAAAAAGCATAACAAACACATCAAATACAAACAATCATCAATTGAGTCCAGTACAAATCAAATACATGGGATCAATCATAACAGTTCCTCATGACCCAAGTTTGGGACAGAAGAAAAAGATATCACTTTCAGGATGAACAGTACCCAACATATCAATCCTAAGGAAGATTAAAAGTACTGCACACACACACACATTCACACACGCCTTCATTGGTCAGAACAGTCTTTCAGTCATCTATGGTACTAGAGTCTGGGCTCCAATCCAGGGGTCCCATATCTTCATGAAGCGATCAGGGGTCCCTCTTCTCTCATACACAAACTTGTATAATTCAAGATCAGCATTAACTAGATGTACCCATTGTTGCACAGTAGGATTCTTAGGAGGTTTCCAGTTGAGAAGGATAGTTTTCCTAGCATAATATAAGAGTATTCTATACAGCTTCCTGCCAAATTTGGTTGGAACAATCTCGTTGGCTACTCCCAACAGACTAGTGAGTTCAGTACAGACGTTAGGAAAGCCTAGTTTGTCATTAAAATATTTATGGATCTCTTCCCAGAAGCCATGAATAATCGGACACTGCCAAACCATGTGTATAAGACAACCGTTTTCATGTCCACATCTTGTACAATGAGGGTTCGGCAATTTACCCATTTTAAATAGTCTCACAGGAGTATAATAAATCCTATGAAGCCATTTAACTTGAATCAACTGATCCCTAGCACTTACCACTGTAGATCTCCATGTACAGCTAGATTCTTTAACATGAACATCTTCCAAACCTTCAATGTCCCTTTTCCACCTAACAAATGCCCTGTCTAGGGGGGAGTCCTGCAACGCCATCAACGACGCATACAGGGTCGACACTGGTTTGACCAACGGAACCCTCTTAATCGCTGCCTCAACTGTACCACACTCCAGCTTTAAAGGTTCTCTACCAAACTGAGCCTGACAGGCATGCCTGAGTTGAAGATATCTATACAAACAACGCTGGGGCAAATTAAATTCCTGTTTCAAACTATTAAAGGTTCTAAATAGGCCCTTATCATATAGTTGGGTAAAGTAGCGCACCCCCCTCTGAGGCCAAAATTCAAACTCCAGTAATGAGAACAGCTCCGGAAGCACTCTGTTTCTCCACAAAGGCAAATATGGCGACCAAGTAGTATCATTCTCATCAGGGTTACATTTCTGACCCCATTTGACCCACATCTGTACTGCAGCAGCCATCGATTGGGTGTAGTGTATTGTAGACCTAGCCCCCCTCCTATACGCCAAGTTCGTAAGTGCCTCATAGGACCCCAATAAAGCTGCCTCCAACACTACTGCCGGGTTACCTGAGTCAGCCCGTACCCACCACGCCACATAGCTCAGCTGCACCGCTACATAGTACATGTACAGGTTTGGCAAGGCAAGACCCCCCCGCAGGTAAGACGCCTGGAGGGTGTATCTCGCTCTTCTGGGAGAAGACTTATTCCATAGAAAGGGAGCGATTATTCTATCCAAAGTAGCAAAATGTCTCTTGGGGAGTAACACTGGGGCAGCCCTATATAAGTATAGCAATTTTGGGAGAAGAATCATTTTTACCACATTGATACGCCCAACCAGAGTTAAAGGAAGGTTTTCCCAAGCCTCTAGCTTTTGAGTAATGGATTGCATTGTAGGAGCAACATTCAAATCATAAAATGTTGCCACTTCTTTATGAACAATAATCCCCAAATATGCAAATTGCTCCACAATCTGAAGCTTATTGTTCACCGAAATGCGAGCTGGGTCAACATCATCAACCAGACATAGACTAGACTTAGCCCAGTTCACACGGAGACCCGAGAAACCCCCAAATTGATCAACAACACCTAAAAGGGTATCCAAGGATTTCCCTGAATCTGCTAGGTAAACCAGCATGTCATCAGCATATAATGAAAGCTTTTCTGATATTCCAGCTATTTCCCAGCCTTCTATACCTGAATTAGAGGATATGAGTATCGACAAAGGTTCCATAATTAATGCAAATAACAGGGGGGAGAGAGGGCAGCCCTGTCTAGTGCCTCTACCCAAGGGGAAGGAGTCCGATGTGTACCCATTCACCCTGACTCTCGCCGAAGGGGATCTATAAAGCATTTGTTACCCAGGTCAAAAATTTCTCCGGAAAGCCCATTTGAGTCAGCACTGCCCACATAAATTCCCATTCTACTGAATAAAATGCTTTTTCATTGTCTAAGGACGCAAGAGCCCTCATACCTCTGTTATCATGTTTGACCTGAAGATTAGTGAACAATCGCCTTAAATTAATATCTGTGGTTTTCCCTGGCATAAAACCCGATTGATCTACCCCAACCAAGGAGAGAATTATCCCCCGCAATCTTAACGCCAGTACCTTCGCAAAGATTTTGACGTCAAGATTCAGAAGTAAGATAGGTCGATAAGAGCTACACTGGTCAGATGGTTTCCCCGACTTGTGAATCACTACTATCGTTGCCTCCAGAAAGGACGGTGGCAACGAACCATTTTCCAGTGCATACTTCAACAGCTTCCCAAATCTACTAACCAGGTCTTTAGAAAATTGCTTATACCATTCAGCAGGAAATCCATCGGGTCCCAGGGTTTTCTTGGTTGCTAAGGAACTAATGGCCGTTTCAATCTCCAGGTCAGATATGTCTGCCGCCAGGGCTCCCCTGTCATCTCTGTCCAAAGAAGGGATATTAATACCTGCTAAGAAATTGACAATTTCCTCCGAAGTACACGTGATCTTGGGGGCATACAATGTCTCATAATAGGAGGCAAACTGTCGGCAGACATCTCAAGGCTCCCTCAATAAGATCCCTTGGTCATTCAGAACTCCCGCCACCACCGTTTGCTGTGTCTCAGATCTAGTCAAGTACGCCAAGGCCCTGCCACACTTATCACCATCTGAAAAAATAGTTTGCCTCTGATTTAAAAGTTTCTTCTCAGTATATTCAGTTAAATGCAAAGTAAACCTACGCTGCGCCTCAAGCCACAAAGTCTGCTTCTCAGGGCACGGATCTAGTATATATAACCTCTCCTTATTAGCTAGTTCCGTCTCTAGTTTTATCCGTTTGATATTCAGTTCTTTTCTATGAGTTGCAATAGCAGCAATCAATGCCCCTCTCATTACTGATTTGAAAGCATCCCATTCTACCAGAGGATTCGTAGACCCTTCATTTTCTGCCCAGTAGTTCCCCATTGCATCTAGACTCTCGCTCACCACAGGTAATACCTCGAGCCACATAGGGTTTAACCGCCACTGCTTAGCAGTCGAAGCCAGCGGCTGTGACAGTATCAGAAGGAGGGGGGCATGGTCTGAAACTCCTCTCGGTAGATAATCACTAGACTTGATATAGGGGGATAAGTCTCTGCTGACAAAGTCCAGATCTATACGAGAGAGTGAGCCAGTAGAAGCTGAATAGCAAGAGAATTGCGCATCTGTGGAGTGGAAATAGCGCCACGTCTCTACTAAATCATAAGTATTAGCCCAATGTGATTGGACATTGTTGTGTGAGGCCTGGGGAACCCTTCTGTCCCGTATAGGATCTAAAGTGGCATTATAATCACCCATAATAATATAAGGTATTGCTGGAAATCCTGCTATTTTAGCTGTAATTAAGTCTAGGACCTCTCTGCGGAATGGCGGAGGAATATATAGTCCCACAAATAGGTACTGCAGGCCTCTGACACAAGCATGTAAAATCACATACCTACCATAAGGGTCTAGCTGCACAGATAGTATTTGAAATGGAAGACTTTTAGCAATTAAAATAGACACGCCTCTAGCGTGGTTTGAGTAAACCGCATGATATGTGGGGCCTATCCATGGGCGCCGCAAAGCTAGTACTTTCTGGCCCTGCAGGTGCGTTTCTTGCAATAACATTATGTCAGGGTTATACCTCTTCAGATAATTGAACACTAAAGACCGTTTAATCTTATCATTCAGACCCCGAACATTCCACGAAAGTAGCTTAATTACTGCCATTTATTCTTCCAAAGATAACATCTCCATAATCTCCGACCAATGAAGGCACATTCACGCACACATACAATCCACATCAAAGAACCCCTCAACAGAGAAACTCTCTTCAACCCACCCATTCCCAACCTCCCTAACCCACCCTGCCCAAACCTTCCTAACATGGTTGAGCCTGACACCCCAAACTAGCAACTCCTGGGTACGATAACCTACCCTAACTCATTAGAACATATATACCATATAGGTACGTTGGTGATAGGAAGCAAGTATATACGTCTACCCACAACAGTGCATAGTCATACAGGGTGTTGCCACCCAGCATACCAATATGGGGTTAAACATCTGATCAATAGACAAAGTCAAAGAACAGGGAATCTAACAGGAGTAATAATGGTGCATTTAAACCAGATACTCCCCCCCTCCCCCAACCATCTTGTCAGCAAAACAATTTAACATTTAATCAAGTATTATTTGCTTCAGCTGCCAACACTATAGTATAGACCATGAGCGGTGAGGCCTTGCATTTAGATTTCTCTCAATCCATTCAGTAGCCTCTTCAGGAGTACTAAAAAAACGGACTGTTTCACCATCCTGCACCCTCAAGCGAGAAGGGTAGATCATGGCATATTTCACATTTTTGTCCCTCAGCCGCGCTCAGACCTCAGTAAACTGCTTCCTTTTCTTCTGGACCTCTGCAGTAAAGTCCAGGTAAAAGGAAAAACGGACATTCTCATAGCTGACATTGTGAGATGTCTCCCTGGGGCTACTGCTAGAAGAGATAGAAGACGTATTATTACTATTGTTAAGCAAGCAAAGCAGGAAGGGGACGTGGATGTTCTTGTCCATCTAGGGACAAATGACCTGGCTTGCAATGAAGTGTCAGAGGTGAAAAAAATCTTTTATCACACTTGGTAATGACGTACAGGATTTTGCATCCACCATTTCATTTTCTGAAGTTCTGCCTGTGCATAATGTTCAGAATGATAGGCAGAGGCGCATAAAGGAGTTCAACATATGGCTTGGTAAATGGTGTCAAGAGCAAGGATTTGGCTTTGTTTCTCATGATAGCTCTACTTGGAATAGAAAGGAACTGTACAAAAAAGATGGTTTGCATCTTTCTCTCAAAGGAACAAATGTACTTAGTGAACAGCTCCAAGAATTTGCGAAAGAGTATTTAAACTAGGAAGGGGGGGCAAAAGAGTGAAAATAAAAGAGTCCAATTGCCCGCCGAAACAATGCCAGAACAGGTCAGAAGCACAGAGGTTAAGAAATGATAAGCTCAGAGTCCTGTCTACAAATGCTCGCAGTTTAGGTAAAAAAATCAATGAACTTGGGTCAATAATGGCATCTGAGAATGTAGATTTAGTGGCTGTTACGGAGACATGGTTTAATGAAAGAAATGACTGGGACATAACCATACCAGGGTACTCTTTATACAGAAGAGACAGAGAAGGCAAGAAAGGAGGAGGAGTGGCCCTGTATGTGAAAGATAGCATTAAATCTAACCTAATACAATACTTTTTATACAGAGGGTGTCTGCATTGACTTGTGACATCTGTCCAATACCTTCTGTTTGTCAGGGCCAGAGATTAGAGAAATATAAGTAAAAATTACTATATTTTTTTCCATCGTTTTTAATACTTTTTATATAGAGGGTGTATGCAGTGAGTTGTGACATCTGTCCATTAACTTCTGTGTGTCAGGGCCAGAGATTGGAGAAATATACTGTAAGTGAAAATTACTATATTTTTCCATCATTTTCAATACTTTTATATAGAGGATGCCTGCAGTGACTTCTGACATCTGTCCAATACCTTCTGTGTGTCAGGGCCAGAGATTGGAGAAATATAAGTGAAACTTACAATATTTTTTCCATTGTTTTTACTACTTTTTATATAGAGGGTGTCCGCAGTGACTTGTGACATCTGTCCATTACCTTCTGTGTGTCAGGGCCAGAGATTGGAGAAATATAAGTGAAAATTTCAATATTTTTTCCATCATTTTCAATACTTTTTATATAGAGGATGTCTGCTGTGACTTGTGATATCTGCCCAATACCTTCTGTGTGTGAGTGTCAGAGATTGGAAAAATATAAGTGAAATCTATTTTCCTTTTTCGATACTTTTACATACTTTTTCAATATACTGTGCTTGCTGTGAACTGTGACATCCGTGCCACATCTTGTGTGTCAAGCATGCATATAACATTTAATATGAAGAAAGCGAGCATTATGGGATGGGGAAGTGGCCGTGATGCTGATGGTTCAAGCAGAGGCCATGGCTCTGGGCACGTTGAAACTGTGCCTGCTGCCAGAGCACAAGAAAAACAATCATCCACGATACCTAGCTTCATGTCCCAGTTTTCAGGGCAGCGCAGGACAAAACTCTTGAAGTCAGACCAGTGCGACCAGGTGGTCGGTTGGATTGCAGCAAATAATGCTTCCAGTCGGATAACCACCACCCTGTCTTCCACCAAGTCCAGTCTCAGTAGCCAAGAGTCTGGTAAACAGAATCCTCTCCCTGATCCTCCTTCCTCTCAGCATGGAGAGTCTGGCCAAACAAGTGATCCCTCACTCGGAATTTCTGAGGCGCTCTTTTCTTCACCATTACTTGATTTGGCCCTCTCGCCAAGCACGCTTGAAGTGGGACATGAGATCTTGTGCCCTGATTCCCAACCTCTTGAAAATCCACATTTACAAGAACATGACGGTGATAAATGGCAATTAGTGTTTAATGAGGTGGATGATGATGAGACACAGTTGCCATTGAGTAAACTGCAATTACTGTCTCAAGAGGTTGATGAAGAGGATGAGACACAGTTGTCAATCACTGAGGTTCTGGTTAGGTCAACAAATCAAGAGGATGATCAGAGTGAGGAAGTGGAAGAGGAGGTGGTGGACGATGAGGTCACTGACCCAACCTGGGAAGGTGGAAAGCCAAGCGAGGACAGCAGTACAGAGGGAAAGGATCTGCAGCACCGCAACAGGCTGGAAGAGGCAGTGGGGTGGCAAAAGGGAGAAGGCGGCCACACCAAACAGGCCCGCAACTGTTCTACGGAGCACCCACTTGAGTAAATCTCCCTTGCCAAGGGGTAGGTGTTCCTCAGTATGGTGCTTTTTTGAGGAAAGTGCGGACGACAAAAGAATAGTAGTTTGCAACCTGTGCCACACCAAAATGAGCCGGGGCATGAACACTAGCAACCTCACCACCACCAGCATGATCCGCCACATGGCATCCAAGCACCATAATAAGTGGTACGAATGCCTGGGTCCGCAATCTGTGTCTGTGGGTCACACCACTGCCTCCTCTTCCCCTATGGTATGTGCTGGCCAATCGCTTGTCGAAGGTGCAGGCGATTATGCCTCCTGCCCTGCATCTGGACCTTCGCAAGCACCATCAGCGACCAAATCCACTTTCCTGTCCAAGCCGAGCATCTAAATGTCATTACCCCAGGCATTTGAACGCAAGAGAAAATACCCAGCCACCCACCCACAGGCAATAGCACTAAATGCGCACCTTTCAAAATTACTGGCAATGGAAATGTTGCCATTTAGGCTTGTGGACACTGAGGCCTTCCGCAGCCTGATGTCGGCGGCCGTCCCGCGGTACTCTGTCCCCAGCCCCCACTATTTTTCAAGGTGTGCCATGCCCGCCTTACACTAACATGTATCCCGAAACATCACACGTGCCCTGACCAATGCAGCTACTGGGAAGGTCCACTTAACCACGGACACATGGACAAGTGCATTTGTCCAGGGACACTTCATTTCCCTGACGGCACACTGGGTGAACATTGTGGAGGTCGGGAGCGAGTCGTAGCCTGGGATGGCACAGGTGCTATCGATGCCGAGGATTGCGGGCCCTAATTCCATCAGGGTTTCCGCCAGCACCTATGTTAGTGGCTTCAACCCCCTCTTCTCCTTGTCCTCCGTCTCCTCCTCCACTTCCACCTCCGAATTATCCGCGTGCAGCACCAGTCAGCCATCAGCCGGTAGCTGGAAGCAGTGTAGCACTGCAGTGGGGAAGCGTCAACAGGCTGTGCTGAAGCTGATATGTTTAGGGGACAAACAGCACACCGCCGCAGAGCTGTTGCAGGGGATAAGAGACCAGACTTTGCTGTGACTCTCGCCACTCAATCTACAACCAGGCATGGTTGTGTGTTATAATGGCAGTAACTTGGTGGCGGCTTTGGAGCTCGGCAAGCTCAGACACATCCCATGCCTAGCCCATGTCTTAAACTTTGTGGTTCAGCGGTTTCTCAAAACCTACCCCAATTTGCCTGAGCTACTGGTGAAGGTGCGCCGCGTGTGTGCACACTTTCGCAAGTCATCGACAGCTTCAGCCGGTCTGTCAACGCTGTAGCAGCGCGTTAACTTGCCAGCTCACCGGCTGTTGTGCGACGTAAGCATGCACTAGAACTCCACGTTCCACATGTTGGCCAGGCTTTGTTAGCAGCAGAGGGCAGTAGTGGAATACCAGCTGCAACATAGTTGTCGCCTTTCCAGTCAGCTTCTGCTAATCAGAAGCGAGGAGTGGGTATGGATGTCTGACCTCTGTGAATTTTTAAGAAACTTTGAGGAATCAACACAGAAGGTGAGCCGTGATGACGCTATTATCAGCGTAACCATCCCACTTCTGTGTCTACTCAAACACTTGCTGCTCACAATTAAGGACGACGCTTTGCATGTGGAAGAGGTGGAAATGGGGGAAGAAGACATTACACAGGGTGATAGCCAGACCACCCTCCGTCCGTCTTCTCAGCGCGAATTGGACGATGAAGAGGTGGAGGAGGAGGAGGAGCAGGAGACAATTGCCTCCGCTCCAGAGGGTAGTACCCATGGAAGTTTAATTCCATCTATTCAGTGTGGGTGGGCAGAAGAGGAGCAAGAGGATGAGGAGATTGAGAGTGATCCTCCTGATTACAACAGCGAAGTCTTGCCTGTTGGTACTCTGGCACACATGGCTGACTTCATGTTAGGCTGCCTTTCCCACAACCCGTGCGTTGTACACATTTTAGACCACACAGATTACTGGTTGTTCACCCTTCTCGACCCCCGCTACAAAGAGAACTTCTCATTTCTCATTCCTCTGGTGGAGAGGACAAGCAAAATTGTGCTATGCCAGAAGGTCCTTGTTAAAAAATTGCTCCAAAGTTGATAGGGCAGACATCCAAATGGATCGTCGCCCTCACGGGGATGTGCGATCGCCTAGAAGTTATATAGAGTCAACAAAGCGGCAGCAGGCCCTCACCTACAAGTCCAGTCTCAGTAGCCAAGAGTCTGTTCAACACAATCCTCACCATGATGGTCACACTGGGTGAACGTTGTGGAGGCCGGTAGAAAGTTGGCTGCTGGCACCAGACTTGCCCTCCAATAGATCCTCGTTAACTGAAAGTGTACTCATTCCAATAACAGGGCCTCTTAAGAGTGCTGCATTGTTATTTATCGTCACTACCTCCCTGAATTGGGAGTGGGCAATTGCCACGTGCCTGCTGCCTACCTTGGATGCTTGTGCTTTAATAACTTTACCCACCCTCTCTGGGTGGTTCACATTTAGGAAAATAAAGGGGCAAGGAAACAACAGCCAATCAGATTTCAGCCATTGACCTCCCTTGGATGTGGTAGCTGTTTCTCAGGCTCCTTCTCCGGCATCGAACCCTGATTCCCCGTTACCCAAGATCACCATGGTAGGCGCAGAAAAGAACATCAAAAGTTGATAAGGCAGACATCTGAATGGATCTTCGCCGGGGACGTGCAATCGCCCAGAGGTTATCTAGAGTCACCAGTGCGGCAGCAGGACCTCGCTCCTAATGTTTTAGGTGGCCAGATCAGCAGGCCCTTGCTCCAAATGTTTTTGAGGGTCACCAGCAGGCCATCAATAATAATTTTTCAAGGGTGTGTATGATGCCCTCCATTATGTGTAACAAAGGGTGTTTTGGAGTTCCGGTTCCTTGTAATTTTTGGCAGCCCTTACACTTAGTGCATAGGCTTTATGAGTGTAGGAGTCCCACTACCTGAACTATTGTACCACAATGTGAATAAGGCCCTCCATTAAGTGATATACAGGTTGTATCGGAGTACCTCTTCTTAACAATTTTTCCTCTAAAATAGATTTTTTTTCGGTTTTGTGCGTATTATTGTCAGTCTGTAAAAGGGGCGTACTATTTCGACAACATCGTTCCCAGCAGCGACCTGCGAGTACAAGATGCATCCAGACATCCTGCCCATGCTGTTCCAGAACCATTTCAGTGGTGTTTCCATCAATTTCTGACATTTTTCTACGAACCAGGCACCCTCACCTCTTCAGAGCAGGAGGTACCTGGTGTAATGCTCGTGTTCTCCCATTGACTTCCATTATACTCGGTTGCTCAGTCGAGCATCCGAACATCCCGATGTGTTTGGCCCGAGCCCCCGAGCACGACGGTGCTCGATCAACACTTTTCATTATCATTCCTTATGGTTTTATAAATTGTCCATAAAAAATGTTGACTGCCCCTGATTTTGGGATAAGTTGTCCAGAGAAATAAAAAATTTTGTTTGGTAACTCTAACGAGCGCTATCACCCCTCCTCAGGAAGGTCTGACAGTGTCATGTCAGTGATGACTGGTGTGGGGGGGGGGTATCTGCTACTACTGTGATCAGCCACCATCTTGTGCTGTATGCCACTGCTGCTGCTGCCACTGTCCCCACTTTGTCATCGGGTCACTGGTACTGCATCACCATTTTCTGACAGCCATAACTTTTTTGTATTTTATTCTACAGAGCTGCATGAGGACTTATTTTTTGTAGGACAAACTGTAGTTTGTCGTTTTTCGGATGCGGCAATACCCAATATGTTTATTTTTATTGTTTATACATTTTTATATGTAAAATTGGGAAAGGGAGGTGATTTTACATTTTAATGTTATATATTTTTTTCAATAACTTTTAGCCCCTTTAGGGGGCTAGAAACTTTTGTCCCATTCACCCTAATAGAGATCTATTAGGGTAAATGGCATTATACCACACTCTGCTGAGCAATGTTTTATGCACAGAGCAGCAGGGTGCTTACCACGGCAGGCCTTGAAAGTTTCAGGAGCGTCCAGGCTGCCATGGTAACCAATCATAGCCCTGTGATTTCCCTGCTCAGGCTCCAATCAGAAGGCAAAGGTAGCTTCATCTGTCTCCCTTACCTCACAGATGCCGCAATTGATCTGCGTTGATCGCAGCATCTGAAGGGTTAAATGACATTGTTGGCGGGATTGCCATTCCCTATCATTGCGGCCGGGTGTCTGCTGTATGATACCTCAGCGACTGTGACATTCAGGTATCCCTGATTTATAGCACTTGTTGACTAATTCATTTGGAACAAATAAAATTTCTTGGCTAACTTTGGCAAACTGAATTTTTCAAAAGGTAAACGGCCTTTGCCTGTTACGGAGCAAGTGCCCACACCAGCGACTATGTTTTGAACAAAAATAAAGAGACTGCAATATTCAAATTTTTTCCTATATTTTTTTTCAATTTTTTTTTTTTTTTTTTTTATCAGTACACATGATCCCTCACTGCTTCTAGCTTGTGGGCGGGCCAATAAGAAGGCTGCAATATACTTGACTTTAGGAGTAGTAGTGTTTGCGAATTTTGCTCTATATTCGTTTTTTTTATATTCTCTATATTGCTATATATTCTTGTTTTAGAATATTACGAATATTCGAAAAAACAAAGTTATAGCAATATAGAGAATATTCGAAAAAATCGAATAGAGCAATTTAGCTAATATAGTGATATAATCTTCTTTGTCTAATAGTTGTAAGTTGAAAAATTCGCAATAAAAAATTTGAATCCGAAAATTCGAATTCCGAAAATTCGCATATTACACAATAATTACCTTTCCGATTTTTTGAGTAAAAAAAAAATCGTGAATTTTCGAATTTGTTACAAAATATTCGCGAAATATCGCGAATTCGAATATGACCCCTGCCGCTCATCACTAATGAGGGCATGTACAATTAGTTTTGCAGACTCAAAGTTGAGGAATGCGCGGATGTTTTTGAGTTGGAGGCAGCAGGTGGTGGAAAGGGCTTGGATGTGTGGTCGTAATGAGAGGGCAGAATCCAAGGTCACTCCAAGGCAGCGGACTTGGTTGACAGGGAAGAGTGTGCAGCCATTGATTTTGATAGATAGGTCTGTAGGGAGGTTGAGCAGGATGGGGGAAAGATGATGAATTCTGTTTTATCCAAGTTCAGTTTTAGAAAGCGAGAGGAGAAGAAGGAGGATATGGAAGATAGGCATTACGGGATTGTTGATAGTAGGGTGGTGATGTCTGGGCCAGAGAGGTAGATTTGTGTGTTGTCAGCATAAAAGTGATACTGAAAGCCATGGGACTCTATGAGCTGTCCCAGGCCAAAAGTGTAGATAGAGAAGAGCAGGGGTCCTAGGACAGAGCCTTGTGGGACACCAACAGAGTGGGAATGAAACGAGGAGGTGGTATGAGAGTGGGAGACGCTAAATGCCCGTTCTGTGAGGCATGATGTGATCCAGGAGAGGACCAGGTCAGTGATGCCAAGAGATGAGAGTTTGTAACAAAAGGGAGTGGTTGACAGTGTCAAAGGCAGAGGACAGGTCAAGGAGAAGGAGGACAGAGTAATGTTTTCTGGTTTGGGCTGTTAGTATGCCATTGGTGACTTTGGTAAGGGTAGTCTCAGTTGAGTGGTGGGGTCGGAAGCCAGATTTTAGGCGGTCAAAGAGGGAGCAGGATGAGGGGTGAGAGGACAGTTCAGAATAGACATGTTGCTCAAATAGCTTTGAGGCAAATGGAAGAAGTGATATGGGGCGATAATTGGACAAAGCAGATGGGTCAAGTAAAGGCTTTTTGAGGATGGGTGTAATGGTAGCATGTTTAAAAGCAGAGGGGAAGACACCAGAGGTTAGTGATATGTTGAAGAAATGAGTTATGGCTGGGATAAACACTGTGCTGAGGTTAGGGATGATGTGGGATGGGATTGGGTCAAATGCACAGTAGAGTGGAGAGTTTTTCTTCTGTAATGGAGGAGAAGCGGGTTTTGGGAGAAGAGGACTGATCAGTTGTGTAGAGTGTCTGTGGGGACTGTGCACTGAAGCTTTCTCTAATGTTGATGATCTTTTGTTTGAAGTATGTGGAAAAGTCCTCAGCTCAGCTGATATGATATGAGATGAGAGGGTGGGGGCGCTGGTGGACTTAGAAGGGAGTTAAAAGTGTTAAAAAGTTGTTTAGGGCTGTGGGACAGGGAAGATATGAGAGATGAGAAGTAAACCTGTTTTGCATCAGCGAGTGAGGATTTGAAAATTAGGAGGGATTGCTTGTATGCGGTGAAGTGATCCTTAGAATTGGATTTCTTCCATCACCGTTCTTCAGCTCTGGAAGCTTGTCTGAGTTTTTTGGTCAGGTTGGTGTGCCAGGGTTGTCTGTTGATTTTTCGGGTTTTATTGTGTGAGGGGGGGCAACAATGTCCAGAGCTGTACTTATTGTGGTGTTATACAGGGTGGTGGCAGTATCTGGGTCTTGCAGGGAGCAAAAGGCAGAGAGTGGGAGAAGAGAGTCAGAAAGCAAGTGAAAGTCAAGATGTTTAAGGTTCCTACGGGGGTGTGTTAGTGTGTGGACCGGAAGAGATGAGTGAAGAGAAGGTGAGTAGGTTGTGGTCGGATAGGGGGAGAAGCGAATTAGAAAGGTTAGATAAGGAGCAGAAGCAGGTAAAGATAAGATCCAGAGTGTGACCATCTCTGTGGGTGGGAGTGGAAGACCACTGTGAGAGGCCAAAGGAGGAAGAGAGTGATAGGAGTTTAGAGGCGGCTGAGTGGCAGGTGTCAATAGGGATGTTGAAGTCACCCTTGATTATAGTGGGGATGTCGGCAGAAAGAAAGTGTAGGAGCCAGGTGTTAAAGTGGTCAAGAAAGATGGTGACTGAGCCTGGGGGGCGGTAAATGACAGCTACTTGGAGGTTGGAGGGAGAGTAGATGCGAACAGAGTGTACTTCAAATCAAGTGAGCGTAATGGAGGGTGGCAGTGGAGTTTGGCTGAAGGAGCAGGTGTCTGATAGGAGAAGACCAACTCCTCCACCATGTTTGCAGCCGGGGCGAGGGGTGTGAAAACTGCTATAAGAGAGTGCAGCAGGGGAGGAGGTGTCAGAGGGTGTCAGCCATGTTTCTGTGAAACCCAGAAAGGACATTTTTCGAGAGATGAAGAGGTCATAAATGTAAGGCAGTTTGTTACAGACAGAGCGTGCATTCCATAATGCTCCTGCAAGAGCAACCAAAGGAGCAGGGGTCAGAGGAATGGTTATTAGGTTTAAGGGGTTGCAGAAATTTGTAAAAAGAGAATTGTAGCAGGAGGTAGAGGTAATAGTGGGGATTTGCTGAAGGGGGCCTAAATTTAGCTAGATATCACCAGCAATAAGGAGAAGCAGAGAAAGTGTTAGTAGGTGAGAACACTGGTGTTGCTAGGTTAAAACATTCGGGGCCTGGGCCCCTGATGTTTTGTCCCAGGCCCCAAACGTTCTGCCTGCCAGAAAGATACAACTGAATACAAGTGAATCTAATGCCCTGCAAGAGCTGAAGGACCTGTGGTGACATCACAGTCCATGTAATCAGTTCTAAATGCAGGAACTGAAAAGAATCTGCGATGATGTTACCATCATGTGACCAGTGCAGAAGAGAACGGCAGTGAAGAGGAGAAGTCCTGGGAAGAAGCTGTGGTGAGGTATGCTACATGAGGAGAGGTAAATGAAGGGAGAGGCAGAACAATGCTGGTAGTTGTGGTTATTTTACTGGGACTGTATGTTAGGGCTGAAGGGAGGAAAGTTATTTACATGGGACAGTGGGGAGGGGCTGATGTTCTTTACATGGGACCGTATGTTGAAGGGGGCTGGGGAGGGAGTGATGTTATGTATTATTATACTGTATTTTGGAGGGGGATGTAGATAGAGACGGATGTTATTTACATGGGACTGTATATTGGAGGGGGCTGGAGAGATGGTGTGATGGTATTTACATGGCACTGTATGGCGGAGGGAGGGAAATAATGTTATTTACATGGACTGTATGGTGGAGGGGCTGAGGAATTATAATTTCTGAAGACACTAAAAGGAGAAATATAACAACAGGGGGCACTGCATTATACATACTGGGGGCGCTTCAGGCCGAGCATTATAACAGTAGGGGGCAATATAAATACTGGGGGATCTTCAGGACGATCATTATAACAGTAGGGGGTGATATAAATACTGGGGCACTTCAGATTGAGCATTATAACAGTAACATAGTATATAAGGCCGAAAAAATACATTTATCCATCCAGTTCGGCCTGTTATCCTGCAAGTTGATCCAGAGGAAGGCAAAAAAAAAAAACTGTGAGGTAGAAGACAATTTTCCCCACTTAAGGGGAAGAAAATTCCTTCCTGACTCCAATAAGGCAATCAGAATAACTCCCTGGATCAACAACCCATCTCTAGTAGCTATAGCCTGTAATATTATTACACTCCAGAAATACATCCAGGCCCCTCTTGGACTCTTTTAGTGAACTCCACATCACCACCTCCTCAGTCAGAGAGTTCCATAGTCTCACTGCTCTTACCGTAAAGAATCCTCTTCTATGTTTGTGTACAAACCTTCTTTCCTCCAGACGCAGAGAATGTCCCCTCGTCACAGTCACAGTCCTGGGGATAAATAGATGATTGGAGAGATCTCTGTACTGACCCCTGATATATTTTTTACATAGTTATTAGATTTCCCCTCAGTCGTCTTTTGTCTAAAGTGAATAACTCTAATGTTGATTATCTTTCAGGGTACTGAAGTACCCCCATTCCAGTTATTACTTTAGTTGCCCTCCTCTGTACCCTCTTCAGCTCTTCTGGGGGCACTGTAGGGGCATTTTAAATCCAGGGGACACTCTAGGTGTTCTTATTACTACTGGGGGCTCTATAGTAGGGACTTATAGATACACCTTATTTCTACTAAGAGCACTATGGGGGGCTTATTACTACTGAGGGGTCTGTAGATAGTTTTATTACCACTTGGGGAACAATAGAGGGGCCTTATTTGTACTCGGGGCTCTGTAAGGGCATTATTAATACTGAAGGACCCTTCTACTATTGGAGGTACTCTTGGGGAGCATTATCACTGTTGGGGGCACTGTAGGGGTCAGAATTACTAATGGGGGCATTCTTGGGGAGCATTATCACTGTTGGGGGCACTGTAGGGGGAAGTATCACTAATGAGGGCATTTTAGAAGGGAATTACTATTGGTTGGACTATGAGGAACACTGTTACTATAGGGAGCACACATTTTTCTTCAGCATAGTATTTAGGAGTATTGGGGAGCACAGCGAGCAGCAGGATAACACTGTGGGGACTCCAGGTTGGGAGATGATGATAGAAATGTGAGGAAGCTAAGATGTCTGTGTGTCACACTCTGCAGAGATGAATCGTGGCTGAAAGAAGTTGTCTGGACCGAATGGAGAAGATGATGACAGAGAAGATCTACATCGGAGCAGATGTCACTTACCTGTCACATCCAGTGCCTCTTATGTGCTGCTGTATAGCTGTATAGCAAATACAGTAAAATGTCTTTAGTGCTAGTGTTTGCGGGGGGAGGGGGGGCATCGGTCAACTTAGAGAATTGAGCTTGGGCCCCGGATCTTTTGAGACCCTAGCAACGCCCCTGGGTGAGAATAAGATAGAGTAGGTGGTATCTGTGTGTGTTTGGGAAGGAAGTGTTTTACATTACCAAGCAGGTTTGTGCAAGCGGTCAGGTGAGAAGGTAAGATGGAGGAAGAGATGAATAGTTCCTTTCTGGGTGAATGGATGTGGGGGTATTTCAGGAGGTTTTTGAAAAGTGGGAAGAGTAAGACGAAAGATAGAAACATTGTTTGCATTAACTATGTCTGTAATTACATTTGGTCCCCTTCTGGTTCCATTCTGGTATAATTCAGTATGTGCACTTAAAGAGTTGCACTTGAAAGATGTTGCATGTTGAAAAGACCAATAAATGTAGAAAATGGTGCCGAATTTCAACAAAGGCTGCATTGGTACCGTACAATAAGTGCCATTCAATCATGTTCCAAAAACATAGATCAAAAGTAGCCAGAAAGTGGCCAACTCCTTTAAGCGCTAGAATCCTGTGGTCATGTGACCAGAGTCCAAATTAAAAGTACACTGTAATTACAGTAGTCAGTTACTTGCTTCATAAGACACAGGAATTGAACCACAAAATTCCTAAATGCTGCGGATTTTACACAGCGCAACTGCATGTGGAGTATCATTTATGCTCCATGTGACTCAAAGAATTTGGGTCACATGGAGCATAAATGATTCATATAGAGTAATTCTGCCAAATTTTTGTGTCTGTATTATAGTGAAAAATCCTTGTCTAACAGCAGGTCAAACTTACAGCATCATAGATCCCAATCCTGGTATTAGTTCGGATTATTAGACCCTTGTTTGGGCTGGGACTAATGCCGGTAATATGGAGGCTAAAATCTAGCCTCATTAAGTGTGTCTTACACAAAAAAGCCAGAATGAGATAAAATAGATATAATCAGCTAATACATTACTTCTGTTATAAAATGAATCAGTCTGATGGAGCTCTACTCTAATAGATGTAGAAAATATTAACTCTGAACACACCATGCACTATGCTAAAAGAGCAACATACTGCATTGTCTGTCAAGTCAAAATGTAACTGTCATTCTTTTTTTTTTGTAATGAGTAGGGGCAGTGTTTTTGACCATTTTCATTTTATATGTTACTGAAATTGTACATTTCTATTAGAAAAATGTCTTTAAAGGGTTTCTATCACTTCGTATGCCATAATTAGCTCTCAGACACTAGCGATCCGCTAGTGTCTGCTCTGGCCAACCATCCTAATATAAGAGCTTTTTGGGCAGCCGTTTTGCTAAAAAAATAACTTTTATAAATATGCTAATGAGCCTCTAGGTGCTATGTGGGCGTCATTAGCACCTAGAGGCTCCGTCTACCTTCATAAACAGCCGCCGCCCAGCGCGTCCCTCCAGCCCGCCCATCTCCTGATGAATGCGATCCTCCGTGTGACGCAACGGACGAATTCTCGCGCATGCGCCGTGCGCGGCTGTATTCGGCGCATGCGCAGAGAATGTCTGACCGCTTCCCTGCTCAGACATCTCCACTGCGCCTGCGCCGATGACGTCATAGTGCTCCAAGGAACAGGCGCAGTGGAGATGTCTGAGCAGGGAAGCGGTCAGACATTCTCTGCGCATGCGCCGAATACAGCCGCGCACGGCGCATGCGCGAGAATTCGTCCGTTGCGTCACACGGAGGATCGCATTCATCAGGAGATGGGCGGGCTGGAGGGACGCGCTGGGCGGTGGCTGTGTATGAAGGTAGACGGAGCCTCTAGGTGCTAATGACGCCCACATAGCACCTAGAGGCTCATTAGCATATTTATAAAAGTTATTTTTTTAGCAAAACGGCTGCCCCACAAGTGATTATATTAGGATGGTTGGCCAGAGCAGACACTAGTGGATCGCTAGTGTCTGAGAGCTAATTATGGCATACGAAGTGATAGAAACCCTTTAAAGTGGCTCATTTTGTGCAGGCAGCAGCAGTCATTGGGGAGCATGGAGTATGGCCAGGGGGCATCTATGCTGGATGAGAGACCAGTGTGCCTCACTGCTGTTCACTCATTAAAGTCAATTTACGCTGAGCAGAAATGATGGCCGCCAAAAATGTTGGAGAAGTCAAGGAGAGCGCTATGCACCAGCCACTGTTGTCACCAGATGTGCCTTTGGTGGTGGTGGTGTTACAGTGTGAGCAGGTGTGTCTAGTCAATACTGAACTGCCCTACACTTTGTGAATGGTACAGTAACAAGCCCATGCTACTTGAATAACATCATTAATCCATCATTGTGCCTTTGCATGAACAACACAGGCCTAATTTCATCTTCATGGACGACAATGCGCCAGCTCATCGAGGCTGCATCATTAGGGAATGGCTGCTGGAGACTGAGGTACCTCAAATGGAGTAGCCTGCTCTTTCTCCAGACCTGAATCCCATTGAAAACCTATAGGATCAGCTAAGATGCCATGTAGACGCTTGTAAATCTGTACCACAGAACCTCAAAGACCTGACGGCTGCCCTTAATGAAGAGTGGGATGCCATTTTTCAGCATACAATAAGTCGACTTGTTAACAGCATGATACATCGTTGTCAAGCTGTAATTGATGCCCAAGGCCACATGGCAAGCTACTGAGAAACTGACATTTTTGTGGGGGTATACCCACCACTGTTGTTGGCTTTTGTTTCAATAAATTATTTGCGATGAGGAAATCACCATTGCATGCTTCTACTTAAATGCCCTACTTTCATGATATAATATCACTGTAGCGTGAACTTTTTACCTTTTCCATAAATTTCACCTAAAAGCCAAATATACCTAACTTTTTGTGAGTAGTTGTATATACTTACGTCCATAAAAGACTGTAATTGCAGAGGCATCACCCAACGTCCTGTGGGATATAACCCCTTATGTATCTCTGCCTCCTAGTGTAGCTTCAGCAGGGAGACTGATCAATGCATCTGCAAGTTCTATTTATTTTCTTTTACCATTTGTTAAAAGTGACCTTTCACATTTCTCCTATTCACAGTTAGCATTTGCATTAAGTATAATCAGGAAAAATAACCATGTTTTTGGTCCATTTCTTTATCAGTATTCTTATTCAGTACATTCTAGCATTCTTTATTTCTGTAACATATGTGACCGTATTTCTGTAAGATATATGACCATGAATGTTTTTTTTTCTATACTGTAGAAATCTGTTTGGTAGTCAGTAAAACTTTTAGTGACAGAACAGGACATATAATTAGACAGTATTTAAATATAAATCTTTATATAAAAAAAAATATGTACAGTACAGACCAAAAGTTTGGACACACCTCATTTTTTCATGACTATGAAGGCATCAAAACTATGAATTAACACATGGAATTATATACATAACAAACAAGTGTGAAACAACTGAAAATATGTCATATTCTAGGTTCTTCAAAGTAGCCACCTTTTGCTTTGATTACTGTTTTGAACACTCTTGGCATTCTCTTGATGAGCTTCAAGAGGTAGTCCCCTGAAATGGTCTTCCAACAGTCTTGAAGGAGTTCCCAGAGATGCTTAGCACTTGTTGGCCCTTTTGCCTTCACTCTGCGGTCCAGCTCACCCCAAACCATCTCGATTGGGTTCAGGTCCGGTGACTGTGGAGGCCAGGTCATCTGGCACAGCACCCCATCACTCTCCTTCATGGTCAAATAGCCCTTACTTTCAAAGTTTTCCCAATTTTTCGACTGACTGACTGACCTTCATTTTTTAAAGTAATGATGGCCACTCGTTTTTCTTTACTTAGCTGCTTTTTTCTTGCCATAATACAAATTCTAACAGTCTATTCAGTAGGACTATCAGCTGTGTATCCACCTGACTTCTCCTCAACGCCACTGATGGTCCCAACCCCATTTATAAGGCAAGAAATCCCACTTATTAAACCTGACAGGGCACACCTGTGAAGTGAAAACCATTTCAGGGGACTACCTCTTGAAGCTCATCAAGAGAATGCCAAGAGTGTGCAAAGCAGTAATCAAAGCAAAAGGTGGCTACTTTGAAGAACCTAGAATATGACATATTTTCAGTTGTTTCACACTTGTTTGTTATGTATATAATTCCACATGTGTTAATTCATAGTTTTGATGCCTTCAGTGTGAATCTACAATTTTCATAGTCATGAAAATAAAGAAAACTCTTTGAATGAGAAGGTGTGTCCAAACTTTTGGTCTGTACTGTATATGTGTAAAATTAAAGGTGTTATCCAGTTATTTACTTATTTTTTTAATCTCATCTCGCCCATAGTAAAGAGTCTTGTATTATGATAGATTTTTTCCCTTATTGGGTGAGCACTGCCCTCCCCAGTCTAATTATGTTGTGGGCACTTCTGGAATTACATGCCGTACATTGGGCACATGATTCTTGCCCAGTTTCAACCCAAAATGTTCGCGGATTGCGCCTATGTAGTCAGCCAGCCTCAGGAGCAGACAGCTCACAGTGCTCGAGAGCAACCCCATTCATGGTGAGTTGACAATGAGCTAGGATCACATGTCTTTCATATGGCATGTCATGCCGGAAGTGTCCACACTAAATTACTAAAACAGGAGGGAAGCGAGTTAGCATTGAAAAACTATAAGAAAAAAAATAGAATATGTAAAAGACAAATAAAAGCAGCCAAACTAGAGACCAAGTGATTAATTGGCAAGAAGAGTAAAACTAACCCTAAAATGTTCTTCAATTATATAAATGGTAAAAAGTATAAATCTGAAGGTGTCAGCCTTTTACAGAGTAATGAGGGGGGAGTTGCAGACAGCAATGAGGGGAAAGCAAATCTATTAAATATAATTTTTCTCCATGTATTCACTGAAGAAAATAAACTGTACCCTGTAAACTGTAAAAGTACCCTGTCTGACCCAGGAAGAAGTACAGCGGCGTCTTAAAAAGATTAAAATAGACAAATCGCCAGGACCAGATGGCATACACCCCCATATCCTAAGAGAATTAAATAATGTCATAGCTAGACCCTTATTTCTCATATTTAGGGACTCTATAATGACAGAGAGTGTTCCACAGGATTGGTGCAAAGCAAATGTGGTGCTAATATTCAAAAAGGGTCCAAAAACAAAGCCCGGAAACTATAGGCCCGTAAGTTTAACATCTGTTGTGGCTAAACTGTTTGAAGGTTTTCTAAGAGATGCTATCTTGGAGTACCTCAATGAAAATAAGCAAATAACGCCATATCAGCATGGCTTCATGAGGGATCGGTCATGTCAAACTAATTTAATCAGTTTCTATGAGGAGATAAGTTCTAGACTTGACCGCAGGGAATCAATGGATGTCGCATATCTGGACTTCTCCAAAGCATTTGACACTGTACTACATAAAAGGTTAGCTTTTTAAAATGAGAATGCTTGGACTAGGGGAAAATGTTTGTATGTCGGTAACTGGCTCAGTGATAGAAAACAGACGGTGGTTATTAACGGTACACACCCAGATTGGGACACTGTCACTAGTGAGTACCTCAGGGTCAGTATTGGGCCCTATTCTCTTTAATATATTTATTAATGATCTTGTAGAAGGCTTGCACAGTAAAATATCAATTTTTGCAGATTAAACTAAACTATGTAAAGTAATTAACATGTAAGTGGACAGTATACAGCTGCAGATGGATCTGGACAGATTGGAGGCTTGGGAAGAGAAGTGGCAGATGAGGTTTAATGGTAAAACACTGGGTAACACTGATATGGAAAAGGACCTAGGAATTTTGGTGAACCGCAAACTAAGCTGTAAAAAACTGTGTCAGGCAGCTGCTGCCAAGGCCAATAAGATATTGGGTTGCATCAAAAGGGGCATAGATAGAAGCCCATGATGAGAGCATAGTCCTGCCACTTTACAAATCACTAGTCAGACCACATATGAACTACTGTGTACAGTTCTGGGCTCCTGTGAACAAGGCAGACATAGCAGATCTGGAAAGGGTTCAGAGGAGGGCAACTAAAGTAATAACTGGAATGGGTGGACTACAGTACCCTGAAAGATTATCAAAATTAGGGTTATTCACTTTAGACAAAAAACAACTGAGGGGAGATCTGATAACTATGTATAAATATATCAGGGGTCAATACAGAGATTTATCCCATCATCTGTTTATCCCCAGGACTGTGACTGTGACCAGGGGACATCTTCTGCGTCTGGGGGAAAGAAGGTTTGTACACAAACATAAAAAAGGATTCTTTACGGTAAGAGCAGTGAGACTATGGAACTCTCTGACTGAGGAGGTGGTGATGGTGAGTTCACTAAAATAGTTCAAGAGGGGCCTGGATGTATTTCTGGAGTGTAATAATATTACAGGCTATAGCTACTAGAGATGGGTTGTTGATCCAGGGAGTTATTCTGATTGCCTGATTGGAGTAGGGAAGAAATTTTTTCCCCTAAAGTGAGGAAAATTGGCTTCTACCTCACAGGGTTTTTTTCCTTCATCTGGATCAACTTGCAGGATAACAGGCTGAACTGGATGGACAAATGTCTTTTTTCAGCCTTATAAACTATGTTACTATGTTACTAATTATTGCCCAGTAAAGTAAAAAAAAAAATCATGATGCATAGTCTTGTAAGACTTGCCAATGTAAACAAGATGAGATAAAAAAAATAAAAAATGACCGCATAACCCATTTAAAGTAAATCATGTAGCAAAAGGTTGAATATGCTTAAAAACATGAAAAATACAATGAAAGTTATTAGAGCTATTTATATGCTCATTTCAACAAAAAATATACAATAAATGTATTGTAAAATACGGAATTTAATGTTAACAAATTCCTTGGCACACTACAGAAAATTGTCATCACTCAGATCAATCAATTTCCCCAGTTGAGCCTACAATCTAATTTCCCCTTCTAAGAGGAACATGTATTTGACTAATTTCATAGAAAGCTATTTACTGTATTTGATAAATCAGGATTTTTTATTTTTTTTAAGATTGGAAAAAACCTTCACAATCACAGGATATACATAAAAACCACGGCATGCACAGGCCCCATAGCAAAACTTAGTATGAGCCCTGCACCATCTAAATTCTCAGTATGCAACACAGAAAGCAGATCGCAACTCCCCAGATTTCAAATTATTATTTTTTTATCTACAAGTAGAAATGTTTTAATAACAAATTTTAATTATAAAATTACCCTCTACCTCATCCACTTTATCCAACTTTTTATATCAGAAAAATTGGAACAGGTGCATCATAAATATAGCGCTTCTCAGACTAGTAGTAGAAGTGCACCGATAAACCTCTGTATAGACTAACCAATCAGATAGTAGAACAGTTAAAACTGCTATTTTCAGGCTCTGATTTCCACTGTTTGGGATGATGGAGAACAAACCTTAATAAATGTAATGGCTGCTTTCTCTGTGCCCCTACGATGCCCCCTTTTTGCATCATGCTGCCCCAATGATCGAGATGGCAAGAGCTCAGTGTCTGAGCCGCTGCCATCAGCAGCGAGTACCAGCTATAACATACATAACACCGATCTTAGTCGTTTAACACCTTAGATGCCACAGTGAGTAGCCACCCAGGCATTCATGGGGTTAACAGATGGACAGAGCTCCCCCTCGCCCCCATCGGGCTGCCATACTGCAATACTGTGGCAGCCAGAGGCCTTACAAAAGCCAACAGGCTTGCCAGAGGCAGGGACTGATCAGGCCTAGTGTCACTGTAAAACTGACGCAGGGACTGATCAGGCCTAGTGTCACTGTAAAACTAACGCAGGGACTGATCAGGCCTAGTGTCACTGTAAAACTGACAAGTACAGTGCATTTCAACAGATGACTATTGCAGTGCACTGTACTGCAATCAGACCCACTGGATGTTCAAGAACAAAGTGGTAAAAAAAAAGTCAGGAGAACAAAAAAAGTTAAGAAATGAATTAAAAAATAAATAGCTTTTTTCCCATATCCCCACATTTATAATTGGATAAAAAAATGAAAGAAAAAAAAATATATATAAATTATTAAATCACACATATTGCCACATCTGTAATGACCCAATCTATAAAATGATCATGTTACTTATTTTTCACCTCACCTCCCAAAAAAATGGTATAAAAAGTGATCAATAAGTATATATCTCAAAATGGTACCAAAAGAAACCACAGCCCATCCTGCAAAACACAAGCCCTCAGTTACATTGGCTGAAAAATAAAACTGTTAAAGGGAACCTGTCAATGGGATTTTGGGTATAGAGCTGAGGACATGGGTTGCTAGATGGCCGCTAGCACATCCACAATACCCAGTCCCCATAGTTCTGTGTGCTTTTATTGTGGAAAAAAAACGATTTGATACATATGCAAATTAACATAAAAGAGTCATATCTTACTTGTGTGACCAGAGAAGAGTCATATTTTCAAGCTCTGACTCATCTCGGGTTAATTTGCATATGTATCAAATTGTTTTTTTTCCACAATAAAAGCACACAGAGCTATAGGGACCGGGTATTGCGGATGTGCTAGTGGCCATCTAGCAACCCATGTCCTCAGCTCTATACCCAAAATCCCAGTGACAGGTTCCCTTTAAGGATGTTAGTGTATGGCAATGCAAAATAGAATCATAGCAATCACTGCACCCCTTGATAAATTCCATGAAGGTTTTAGTTTCCAAAATGAGGTCACTTTTTGGGAGAATCTATTGTAAGGTTATCTTAGGGTCTCTTCAAATGCAACATGGCGCAAAAGAACAAAATGTATTAAAATGGAAAATCTGCTAAAAAATAATGAAATTTTTTAATTTCTCCTCCATTTTGCTTTAATTCCTGTGGAACACCTAAAAGTTTTGAATAATTTGAGGGAGTTTCTAAAATGGGGTCATTTATGGGTGGTTTCTGTGTGTGTGCCCCACAAATTCACTGAATTCTTCAAGTTTTGAAAACTTGAAAATGTTAAAAATTGCTTCTAAAACTCTAAGATTATCTTAAAAAATTAAAATGACATTTACAAAATGATGCCAACATAAAGTAGACAGATGGCAAATTAAAGAAATAACTATTTTATGAGATATCGCTCTCTGTCTTAAAATCAGGGAAATTTCAAAAATTGGAAATTTTCTTTAAATTGTGTTTTTTTTTTATAAATAAAGGTAAAACATACTGACTTAAATTTACCACTGACATGAAATATGATATGCCATGAGAAAACAATCTCAGAATCACTTGGATAAGTAAAAGCACTCTGAAGTTACCACATAAAATTACACGTCATATTTGAAAAATAGTGCTTGTTGATTAAGGCCAAAACTGTCAGCAGAGGCAAAGGGTTAATACATAGAAATTTCTACAGTTACCATTCGTTTCAATGGACACTGTAAATAATCTCTTTGCACTGTTTTCCCCCTAATGGCAGCTGATGGAAAATGCAGTGAATCTATGTCAGGAACAGGAAAAGCAGATTAGCCAGTTTTCTCTTTCCCTGGGCCCTGTAGCAGTCATAAGATCTGCCTATATGGTAGGTATATGAAAAGCCTTGTCTGGTGTGCACATATTTAGTATCAATGATATGTTTTATGTGTAGATTTATTACTTTTGTATTTCAGAATAGAATAAATCATATACATTATAACAATGATTACCTTTCAGATATAATGTGATTTATTTTATTTTTTTTAAACAAAAGGAAATTTAGTGAGTTGGTCTAGATTGATGAGATCATCTCTACAATTTACAAAAATACGTGTTCCTAAATTAACAGAGGCAGTTTCATTTCACAGGTCAGAAACCGGCCAGGGAAGTTTCCCAAGAGAAAAGAGATACAAAAGAGAGAATAAAACCTTGACAGTGCTCCCAGTCTCTCCATCAGGAAAGGGAAATGTGAGTAAGAAATCAGCACTGGACAGCTCCTGCCGAATATTTAGTTATTCATGAAAAAGTGTTGCACGCAAAAACTGGCAGTGAGAAAACATAGTGGACGGTTTCCAAAGTCTGAATCCAGAATGAAATACTATGGCATTAAAATCAACTTTAATTTTAGTGTCTGAAGGTTGTTTGCTATCCTTTGGTAAATCGACTTAAAGCATATGTCCTCCATGCTAAAGCTTACACAGAGTTTATGTGTACAAGAAACTCTGAGTGACTGTAAATATATATATATATATATATATATATATATATATAACTTTATAGACTTGTACTGATGAGTTGCAGCTGGTATCATAACCCACAGCTGCAGTCATAATCATTTTGACTTCAGTTTCTGGATGTTGGCAATCTTCTTTTAGCCTAGGCCATCTTTTTGTAGAGCAACAATTTTTTTTTCAAATCCTCAGAGAGTATTTTGCCATGAGGTGCTACGTTGAACTTCCAGTGACCAGCATGAGAGAGTGTGAGAGTGATAACACCAAATTCAATACACCTGCTCCCCATTCACACCTGAGACCTTGTAACACTAATGAGTCACATGACACTGGGGAGGGAAAATGGCAAATTGGCCACAAATAAATAAATATATACACTGCTCAAAAAAATAAAGGGAACACTTAAACAACACAATGTAACTCCAAGTCAATCACACTTCTGTGAAATCAAACTGTCCACTTAGGAAGCAACACTGAGTGACAATCAATTTCACATGCTGTTGTGTAAATGGGATAGACAACAGGTGGAAATAATAGGCAATTAGCAAGACACCCCCAATAAAGGAGTGGTTCTGCAGGTGGTGACCACAGAGCACTTCTCAGTTCCTATGCTTCCTGGCTGATGTTTTGGTCACTTTTGAATGCTGGCGGTGCTTTCACTCTAGTGGTAGCATGAGACGGAGTCTACAACCCACACAAGTGGCTCAGTTAGTGCAGCTTATCCAGGATGGCACATCAATGCGAGCTGTGGCAAGAAGGTTTGCTGTGTCTGTCAGCGTAGTGTCCAGAGCATGGAGGCGCTACCAGGAGACAGGCCAGTACATCAGGAGACGTGGAGGAGGCCGTAGGAGGGCAACAACCCAGCAGCAGGACCGCTACCTCCGCCTTTGTGCATAGAGGAACAGGAGGAGCACTGCCAGAGCCCTGCAAAATGACCCCCAGCAGGCCACAAATGTGCATGTGTCTGCTCAAATGGTCAGAAACAGACTCCATGAGGGTGATATGAGGACCCGACGTCCACAGGTGGGGGTTGTGCTTACAGCCCAACACCATGCAGGACGTTTGGCATTTGCCAGAGAACACCAAGATTGGCAAATTCGCCACTGGTGCCCTGTGCTCTTCACAGATGAAAGCAGGTTCACACTGAGCACATGTGACAGACGTGACAGAGTCTGGAGACGCCGTTGAGGACGTTCTGCTGCCTGCAACATCCTCCAGCATGACCGGTTTGGCATTGGGTCAGTAATGATGTTGGGTGGCATTTCTTTGGAGGGCCGCACAGCCCTCCATGTGCTCGCCAGAGGTAGCCTGACTGCCATTAGGTACAGAGATGAGATCCTCAGACCCCTTGTGAGACCATATGCTGGTGCGGTTGGCCCTGGGTTCCTCCTAAAGCAAGACAAAGCTAGACCTCATGTGGCTGGAGTGTGTCAGCAGTTCCTGCAAGATGAAGGCATTGATGCTATGGACTGTCCCGCCCGTTCCCCAGACCTGAATCCAATTGAGCACATCTGGGACATCATGTCTCGCTCTATCCACCAACGTCACGTTGCACCACAGACTGTCCAGGAGTTGGCAGATGCTTTAGTCCAGGTCTGGGAGGAGATCCCTCAGGAGACCATCCGCCACCTCATCAGGAGCATGCACAGGCATTGTAGGGAGGTCATACAGGCATGTGGAGGCCACACACACTACTGAGCCTCATTTTGACTTGTTTTAAGGACATTACATCAAAGTTGGATCAGCCTGTAGTGTGTTTTTCCACTTTAATTTTGAGTGTGACTCCAAATCCAGACCTCCATGGGTTGAAAAATTTGATTTCTATTTTTTTATTTTTGTGTGATTTTGTTGTCAGCACACACATTCAACTATGTAAAGAACAAAGTATTTCAGAAGAATATTTAATTAACTCAGATCTAGGATGTGTTATTTTTGTGTTCCCTTTATTTTTTAGAGCAGTGTGTATATATATATATATATATATATATATATATATATATACAGTACAGACCAAAAGTTTGGACACACCTTCTCATTCAAAGAGTTTTCTTTATTTTCATGACTATGAAAATTGTAGATTCACACTGAAGGCATCAAAACTATGAATTAACACATGTGGGATTATATACATAACAAACAAGTGTGAAACAACTAAAAATATGTCATATTCTAGGTTCTTCAAAGTAGCCATCTTTTGCTTTGATTACTGCTTTGCACACTCTTGGCATTCTCTTGATGAGCTTCAAGAGGTAGTCCCCTGAAATGGTTTTCACTTCACAGGTGTGCCCTGTCAGGTTTAATAAGTGGGATTTCTTGCATTATAAATGGGGTTGGGACCATCAGTTGCGTTGAGGAGAAGTCAGGTGGATACACAGCTGATAGTCCTACTGAATAGACTGTTAGAATTTGTATTATGGCAAGAAAAAAGCAGCTAAGTAAAGAAAAACGAGTGGCCATCATTACTTTAAGAAATGAAGGTCAGTCAGTCAGCCGAAAAATTGGGAAAACTTTGAAAGTAAGGGCTATTTGACCATGAAGGAGAGTGATGGGGTGCTGCGCCAGATGACCTGGCCTCCACAGTCACCGGACCTGAACCCAATCGAGATGGTTTGGGGTGATTTGGACCGCAGAGTGAAGGCAAAAGGGCCAACAAGTGCTAAGCATCTCTGGGAACTCCTTCAAGACTGTTGGAAGACCATTTCAGGTGACTACCTCTTGAAGCTCATCAAGAGAATGCCAAGAGTGTGCAAAGCAGTAATCAAAGCAAAAGGGGGCTACTTTGAAGAACCTAGAATATGGCATATTTTCAGTTGTTTCACACTTGTTTGTTATGTATATAATTCCACATGTGTTAATTCATAGTTTTGATGCCTTCATAGTCATGAAAATAAAGAAAACTCTTTGAATGAGAAGGTGTGTCCAAACTTTTGGTCTGTACTGTATATATATATATATATATATATATATATATATAGATATCTTTATAAACTTGTACTGATGAGTTGCAGCTGGTTTCATAACCCACAGCTGCATTTATAATCATTTTTACTTCAGTTTTGGGGTGTTGGCAATCTTTTTATAGCCTAGGCCATCTTTTTGTAGAGCAACAATTTGTTTTTCAGATCCTCAGAGAGTTCTTTGCCATGAGGTGCCACATTGTACGTCCAGAGACCAGTATGAGAGAGTGTGAGAGCGATAACACCAAATTTAACACACCTGCTCCCCATTCACACCTGAGACCTTTCAACACTAACGAGTCACATGACACCGGGGAGGGAAAATGGCAAATTGCCCACAATTTGCCCAATTTTCACTTAGGGGTGTACTCACTTTTGTTGCCAGCAGTTTAGACATTAATGGCTGTGTGTTGAGTTATTTTGAGTGCACACCAAATGTACAGTCGTGGCCAAAAGTTTTGAGAATGACACAAATATTAGTTTTCACAAAGTTGGCTGCTAAACTGCTTTTAGATCTTTGTTTCAGTTGTTTCTGTGATGTAGTGAAATATAATTACACGCACTTCATACGTTTCAAAGGCTTTTATCGACAGTTACATGAAATTTATGCAAAGAGTCAGTATTTGCAGTGTTGGGCCTTCTTTTTCAGGACCTCTGCAATTCGACTGGGCATGCTCTCAATCAACTTCTGGGCCAATTCCTGACTGATAGCAACCCATTCTTTCATAATCACTTATTGGAGTTTGTCAGAATTAGTGGGTTTTTGTTTGTCCACCCGCCTCTTGAGGATTGACCACAAGTTCTCAATGGGATTAAGATCTGGGGAGTTTCCAGGCCATGGACCCAAAATGTCAACGTTTTGGTCCCCGAGCCACTTAGTTATCACTTTTGCCGTGCCGGTGCTCCATCGTGCTGGAAAATGCATTGTTCTTCACCAAACTGTTGTTGGATTATTGGAAGAAGTTGCTGTTGGAGGATGTTTTGGTACCATTCTTTTATTCATGGCTGTGTTTTTGGGCAAAATTGTGAGTGAGCCCACTCCCTTGGATGAGAAGCAACCCCACACATGAATGGTCTCAGGATGCTTTACGGTTGGCATGACACAGGACTGATGGTAGCACTCACCTTTTCTTCTCCGGACAAGCCTTTTTCCAGATGCCCCAAACAATTGGAAAGAGGCTTCATCGGAGAATATGACTTTGCCCCAGTCCTCAGCAGTCCATTCACCAAACTTTCTGCAGAAGATCAATCTGTCCCTGATGTTTTTTTTGGAGAGAAGTGGCTTCTTTGCTGCCCTTCTTGACACCAGGCCATCTTCCAAAAGTCTTCACCTCACTGTGCGTGCAGATGCGCTCACACCTGCCTGCTGCCATTCCTGAGCAAGCTCTGCACTGGTGGATGCACAGCAGACTTCCCCCCTTTTGTAAGGTCGGTCAGGGTTACTGCTATTTCTGCAAACTTAGGAACAAATCTCCTGTAGTATCCCACAATTCCGAGAAAGGCTTTGACCTGTTTCTTGGTAAGTGGGCGGGGCCATTTTTAGATAGCTTCCACTTTAGTTACGTGGGGTTTTATTATACCTCTTCCTACGATATATCCCAAGTATCGAGCCTCTTCCAACCCCATGGCACACTTACTTGGATTTATAGTGAACCCGGCCTTTCGTAGTGCATCTAGGATGCTCTGAACTTTACTAAGGTGACTCTCCCAATCTTGACTGAAGATCACTATATCATCCAAGTAAGCGGCCGTATATCCCCGATGTGGGCGTAAGATTTGGTCCATAGCTCTCTGGAAGGTGGCAGGGGCCCCTTGCAACCCAAACGGCATCCTAACGTACTGGAAGGATCCTTCCGGTGTAGCAAACGCTGTTTTTTCCCTAGCTTCTCTCGACAACGGAATTTGCCAGTATCCCTTTGTAAGATCCAGGGTCGTTATGTATCAAGCTGGCCCTAGTCTCTCAATGAGCTCATCTACCCGGGGCATGGGATAAGCATCTACTTTGGACGCCTCGTTTAATTTTCGGTAGTCATTACAAAATCGCCATTCTCCATTGGGCTTCGGGACTAGCACTATGGGACTAGACCACCCACTTTTGGATTCCTCAATTACCCCCAGTTTTAACATTCTCTGGACCTCTTTGGAAACTATCTCCCTTCGGGCCTCAGGTATCCTGTACGGTTTTAAATTTACTCGCGCCTGAGGTTCCGTTAGAATTTCATGTTCCACGACCTTGGTTAAGCCAGGGGTTTCTGTAAACAAGTCCCTATTCTGCTGTAACAGGAGCCGGCATTGGTATTTTTGGGAAGGGGACAGGGTTTCGGCAATTTTTAAATTGTCGATGGTGGCGTCTGGTTGGGTCAACAGACATGGGCTCTCAGGAGGGTCCCTATCCTTCCATGGTTTTAACAAGTTGATGTGGTAGATTTGATAGGGCTTTCTCCTACCTGGCTGATATACCCGGTAATTAACTTCGCCCACCCTCTCAGTTATCTCATAGGGCCCTTGCCATTTGGCCAGGAACTTGCTCTCCACTGTGGGGACTAAGACTAAAACACGGTCCCCAAGACTGAACTGTCTAAAACGGGCGGTCCTGTTGTATACGTTCGCTTGTGCCTCCTGTGCTTGGATCATATGCTCTTTCACAATAGGTGTCATTTGAGCTATTCGCTCCTGCAATGTAGTCACATGTTCAATGACACTTTTGTAAGGCGTGACCTCACTCTCCCAGGTCTCCTTAGCGATATCTAACAGGCCTCGTGGATGCCTTCCATACAACAACTCAAAAGGCGAGAAACCTGTTGACACTTGGGGTACCTCTCTGATTGAGAACAGTAGATAAGGCAACAGGTAATCCCAATCTCTGCCATCTTTCTCAACCACTTTTTTCAACATGGCCTTCAAAGTTTTATTGAAGCGTTCCACCAGGCCATCTGTCTGTGGGTGGTACACTGAGGTACGCAACTGGTTAATTTTTAATACTTTACAGAGATCCTGCATGACCCTGGACATGAACGGTGTCCCCTGGTCAGTCAGGATCTCCTTGGGCAGCCCTGTTCTGGAGAAAATCTGAAACAGTTCTCTGGCTATAACTTTAGAGGTAGCTTTCCTCAAGGGCACCGCCTCAGGGTATCGGGTAGCATAATCCATTACCACTAATATATATTGGTGCCCCCTTGCGGATTTTACCAAAGGCCCGACTAAATCCATCGCAATTCTCTCGAATGGTATCTCGATAATTGGTAATGGTATTAGAGGGCTGCCGAAGTACGCGACTGGAGAGGTTACTTGGCACGTAGGGCAGGATTGGCAGTAATCCTTAATTTCTCTGTAACACCCGGGCCAATAAAACCTCTGCAAAACCCTTTCAAGCGTTTTCTCAGCCCCTAAGTGTCCCCCTAATACATGGTTATGTGCCAGGTCCATTACCATGCGTCGGTATGCTTTAGGAACCACGAGCTGTTCAACTAATTCTTCCCGGATTTTAGTCACCCGGTACAACAAGTTTTCATTCATTGCAAAGTGAGGGTACCTTTCGTCTGCCCCTGGCTCTTGAGGTGCCCCATTTACTACCCCCACATTGTTTAAGGCCCCTTTTAGAGTCTCATCTCGGAACTGAGCAGTCCCAAAGTTTCCCCGAGACACCTCTAAGTCGGGGACCGTCTCCTCAAGGGCAGACTCTTCCTCATTCTCACCTACCATGGCCGAGAACGGAAAGTCAGAGACCATCTCAGGGTCAAGGAGCACGGGGCTGTCTGCAGCACCAGGGTGTTGCTGCAGTACTGCCTTGGCCCACAGGTCCCAGAACACAGGACAGTCTCGGCCAATGATCATCTCATGCATCAACCCCTGCACTACCCCTACCTGGTGGTATACCGTACACTCTTCTGTTTTTAAGGTCACCTGGGCTATTGGGTAGACCTTGGTATCACCATGAATGCAGGTGACTCCCAAGGTCTTCCCAGGAACCAACTTATGAGGAATACTGGCTGTTAGGAGCGTGACCAGGCTCCCCGAGTCCAGAAGTCCCTTTGTGGGGATGCCATTCACATTAATTGTACAAAAAGGGAGTCCTCCCTCAACATTAGGAACCGCACTACACGCAAACAGTGAGGTTCGTCTCCCCACAGAACAGTCCATTTGTTCTGGGCTGCTGGGACATTGGGCTGCCATATGTCCCAGGCCATGGCACCTCCAGCAGATGACCTCTCTTAAGGACGGTCGTGGCGTTGGTTCTGATAGACTCTTGGCCTCATAACGTCCACCCCGGGGGGGTTTTAGTCCCTTTTTCTGCACTTCAGTGTCAACCCGTGCCTTCCAGTAGGGGGAGTTCAAGGATCCTGAGGCAGCTATGGTTGGCTCTACGGCATAGTACCTATCTACCAAACCTATTAAGTCATCTGCAGTCTGCGGATTTCCTTGTGTAACCCAGCACTGTACCGGCTTAGAGAGAGCATGCAGGAATCGGTCCATTACAACCCGCTCCACCATTTTGGCTGGAGAACAGATATCCGGCTGTAGCCATTTTTGGACGAGGTGCAGTAGATCAAACATTTGGGACCTGGGAGGCTTGCCTCTCTGAAACCCCCACTGGTGCACCCTCTGAGCTCGGACGGTGATGGTTACCCCCAGACGTGCCAATATTTCTGCCTTCAGTCGGGAGTAGTCCCGTGCATCCTGCAATGATAAGTCATAATACGCCTTCTGGGGTTCGCCTGAGAGGAAGGGGGCCAGCACCTCGGCCCATTGCTCAGCTGGTAGTCTCTCCCGCTCAGCGACCCGCTCAAAGACGGTGAGGAAGGCTTCTACGTCATCCTCTGCGGTCATTTTTTGTAAGGCAGATTGCACGTTTTTTATTCCGCCCACATTCTGTTCAGCCACATACCCCGCTGGTTGTGCGGCCACCCTCTCTCTTAGGGTTGCAATTTGCTCCGCCAGTAGGCGGTTCGTCTCCTGCTGATGGGCATTAGCCTGCCGTTGTTGCTCCAATGCCTGTTGCTGCTGTAGATTGCTCTGCACCATCTGCTTGATAAGATCCTCCATTTTCATTGACTCTTGTTGAAGCTCCGCTGCTGCTTTAACCCAGGACATCAATTGAAAAACTTCCTTTCAACAAAAAAAATCCATTCAGTAATTTAGGCTACTGGCCCTTTAAGAGTCCAACCAGAGAAAAAAAAACTGCTTCTGACATTTAACTTGTTGCTGCTTCAAGCAATCCTGGGTGTGCCGGCATCCGACACCAATTGTAGGGATTTCCCAAATGGTAGCCTTCAGATAAATACACAGTAGCCTTTTAGTGGTGGAAATCAAAGTAATAAATGTCTTTTATTGTTGGCACACCAAAAACACACAGCTACACAGAGCTCCACCATCGGCTCCAAAAACACACAGCTACACAGAGCTCCACCATCAGCCAGGTAATCACACCACTGACCCTGCTGGCTGACTTTTTGTAAGCCCGTCAAAACCCGGCCTGGACCATGGGGAACAGCCAACCCTCCCTACACTTTGGCTGCTCCCAGTAAGAGCCGGCCCGGATTAGCTTTTCACTGCTATGCTAACTATCAAAGTGTCCATCAGCAACTGCTGCGGACATTTACACTACTGGCTCCTACTTCACTGAGGCCAGGAACCTCGGTGACACATATCTTCCATCTATGATGGTCCCTTGTGCCTTTCTACAATGTATTTCGCCATAGTGATATGCACCTACATGCGGGTTGTGCGGACTCAAACCCCGCACATTTTTTCTTTGTAGCTTATATTGGAGGCGTGGCGATCTCCTTTGAGTCCTGCACACCTGACCAGTCAATCTGTCCTGGAGGCTGGTTTTAAAGTCAGTATAAAACTGAGTCTGCTTATATAGAACCTACCAGTAGCCATTTGGCTCCAGGAGAAGTATATGGTGGGTTCAGCATGCATGTTGGTACTTGCATCCCTGGATCCGATGAAAGCTGTAATGGCACCGGACGGGGTTAAAAGCAGAGTGTGCTTGGCTTGCATGCTGACCTGCATTCCCTGGACTTTATGTGGCTGTCATGGCCCATAAACAGGTAGGAACAAGTGTTAGGGACCACTCAAATGAGACGACCTTGACGCGGTGAGTGGCTTATTACGCTTTGGCCAAAATGTACACCAATGTCTCATCCAGCATGGAGGCAGGGCAGAATGCTGGATGTAGTGTGCGATCACATTTGCATTTTCCGTTTGTATATGTATTTCGCCATAGTGATATGCACCTACATGCGGGTTGTGCGGACTCAAACCCCCCACATTTTTTCTTTGTAGCTTATATTGGAGGCGTGGCGATCTCCTTTGAGTCCTGCACACCTGACCAGTCAATCTGTCCTGGAGGCTGGTTTTAAAGTCAGTATAAAACTGAGTCTGCTTATATAGAACCTACCAGTAGCCATTTGGCTCCAGGAGAAGTATATGGTGGGCTCAGCATGCATGTTGGTACTTGCATCCCTGGATCCGATGAAAGCTGTAATGGCACCGGACGGGGTTAAAAGCAGAGTGTGCTTGGCTTGCATGCTGACCTGCATTCCCTGGACTTTATGTGGCTGTCATGGCCCATAAACAGGTAGGAACAAGTGTTAGGGACCACTCAAATGAGACGACCTTGACGCGGTGAGTGGCTTATTACGCTTTGGCCAAAATGTACACCAATGTCTCATCCAGCATGGAGGCAGGGCAGAATGCTGGATGTAGTGTGCGATCACATTTGCATTTTCCGTTTGTATATGTATTTCGCCATAGTGATATGCACCTACATGCGGGTTGTGCGGACTCAAACCACCCACATTTTTTCTTTGTAGCTTATATTGGAGGCGTGGCGATCTCCTTTGAGTCCTGCACACCATACCAGTCAATCTGTCCTGGAGGCTGGTTTTAAAGTCAGTATAAAACTGAGTCTGCTTATATAGAACCTACCATTAGCCATCTGGCTCCAGGAGAAGTATATGGTGGGCTCAGCATGCATGTTGGTACTTGCATCCCTGGATCCGATGAAAGCTGTAATGGCACCGGACGGGGTTAAAAGCAGAGTGTGCTTGGCTTGCATGCTGACCTGCATTCCCTGGACTTTATGTGGCTGTCATGGCCCATAAACAGGTAGGAACAAGTGTTAGGGACCACTCAAATGAGACGACCTTGACGCGGTGAGTGGCTTATTACGCTTTGGCCAAAATGTACACCAATGTCTCATCCAGCATGGAGGCAGGGCAGAATGCTGGATGTAGTGTGCGATCACATTTGCATTTTCCGTTTGTATATGTATTTCGCCATAGTGATATGCACCTACATGCGGGTTGTGCGGACTCAAACCCCCCACATTTTTTCTTTGTAGCTTATATTGGAGGCGTGGCGATTTCCTTTGAGTCCTGCACACCATACCAGTCAATCTGTCCTGGAGGCTGGTTTTAAAGTCAGTATAAAACTGAGTCTGCTTATATAGAACCTACCAGTAGCCATTTGGCTCCAGGAGAAGTATATGGTGGGCTCAGCATGCATGTTGGTACTTGCATCCCTGGATCCGATGAAAGCTGTAATGGCACCGGACGGGGTTAAAAGCAGAGTGTGCTTGGCTTGCATGCTGACCTGCATTCCCTGGACTTTATGTGGCTGTCATGGCCCATAAACAGGTAGGAACAAGTGTTAGGGACCACTCAAATGAGACGATCTTGACGCGGTGAGTGGCTTATTACGCTTTGGCCAAAATGTACACCAATGTCTCATCCAGCATGGAGGCAGGGCAGAATGCTGGATGTAGTGTGCGATCACATTTTCATTTTCCGTTTGTATATGTATTTCGCCATAGTGATATGCACCTACATGCGGGTTGTGCGGACTCAAACCCCCCACATTTTTTCTTTGTAGCTTATATTGGAGGCGTGGCGATCTCCTTTGAGTCCTGCACACCTGACTAGTCAATCTGTCCTGGAGGCTGTTTTTAAAGTCAGTATAAAACTGAGTCTGCTTATATAGAACCTACCAGTAGCCATTTGGCTCCAGGAGAAGTATATGGTGGGCTCAGCATGCATGTTGGTACTTGCATCCCTGGATCCGATGAAAGCTGTAATGGCACCGGACGGGGTTAAAAGCAGAGTGTGCTTGGCTTGCATGCTGACCTGCATTCCCTGGACTTTATGTGGCTGTCATGGCCCATAAACAGGTAGGAACAAGTGTTAGGGACCACTCAAATGAGACGACCTTGACGCGGTGAGTGGCTTATTACGCTTTGGCCAAAATGTACACCAATGTCTCATCCAGCATGGAGGCAGGGCAGAATGCTGGATGTAGTGTGCGATCACATTTGCATTTTGCGTTTGTATATGTATTTCACCATAGTGATATGCACCTACATGCGGGTTGTGCGGACTCAAACCCCCCACATTTTTTCTTTGTAGCTTATATTGGAGGCGTGGCGATCTCCTTTGAGTCCTGCACACCTGACCAGTCAATCTGTCCTGGAGGCTGTTTTTAAAGTCAGTATAAAACTGAGTCTGCTTATATAGAACCTACCAGTAGCCATTTGGCTCCAGGAGAAGTATATGGTGGGCTCAGCATGCATGTTGGTACTTGCATCCCTGGATCCGATGAAAGCTGTAATGGCACCGGACGGGGTTAAAAGCAGAGTGTGCTTGGCTTGCATGCTGACCTGCATTCCCTGGACTTTATGTGGCTGTCATGGCCCATAAACAGGTAGGAACAAGTGTTAGGGACCACTCAAATGAGACGACCTTGACGCGGTGAGTGGCTTATTACGCTTTGGCCAAAATGTACACCAATGTCTCATCCAGCATGGAGGCAGGGCAGAATGCTGGATGTAGTGTGCGATCACATTTGCATTTTCCGTTTGTATATGTATTTCGCCATAGTGATATGCACCTACATGCGGGTTGTGCGGACTCAAACCCCCCACATTTTTTCTTTGTAGCTTATATTGGAGGCGTGGCGATCACATTTGCATTAACCACAGTATTATGCAGAGATGATTATATACTTTTAACAGTCCCATTACATGTTACAAATGTACAGTATCTAATACAATTCAGACACATTGGGTGTCAGTATACACCGCAATTTGTGCATGACATTTAAAATACTTATTGATTATTGATTGTCTATTGAGCTATGTATCTAATGCAATCATATGTAATACTGTCCTCTCAGCTGTGTACCTAATCCTAACATGTAGGATACTGTCTGCTGAGCCAACGTACCTAATTCTATCATGTGTCAAACTGTCCTCTGAGCTGTGTATCTAATCCTACCATGTGTGATACTGTCTGCTGAGCTGTGTATCTAATCCTATCATGTGTAATGCTATCCTTTGAGCTTTGTATCTAATCCTATCATATATGATACTGTATGATGAGATGTGTATCTAATTCTGCCATGTGTGATACTGTCCTTTGAGCTTCATATCTAATCCTGTCATGTGTGATACTACATGATGAGCTGCGTATCTAATTCTGTCATGTGTGGTACTGTCTGCTGAGCTGCTAAACTGTGTATCTAATAGTGTCATGAGCTGCTATATCTAATCCTGTTACATAGTGGAAGGACCAGGGTCCTCCCAACAGCACAGAGAATTTCAGGAGAGGAGTGTGCTTATCTTGCAGAGGTATGAGGATGAGAGTTACATAGTGGAGGAGCAGTGTCCCCAGCAGCACAGAGGATTTCAGAAGAGGAGAGTGTTGATTTTGTGGAGGTCACAGGATGAGAGTTACATAGTGGAAGGACCAGGGTCCTTCTAGCAGCACAGTGTATTTCAAGAGAGGAGTGTGCTGATCTTGTGGGGGTCACAGGATGAGAGTTACATAGTGGGATGAGCAGAGTCCCCAGCAGCACAGAGGATTTCAGGAGAGGAGTGTGCTGATCTTGTGGAGGTCACAGGGTGAGAATTACATACTAAAAGGAGCGAGATCCAAGTAGCACAGAGGATTTCAAAAGAGGAGTGTGCTGATCTTGTGGGGGGGGGGGTCACAGGCTGAGTGTTATATAGTGGAAGGTTACGGCCACAGGGTGAGAGAGGCGCTCATAGGGTAAATAAGTCAAGATACAACAGCTTCCTTCAAAAGCAGGTGTATATAATAAACTCACCTGTTTTTGGTTGCACCGAAATCAGGTGCAACCGTATTGAAGGTAGGCTGTGAGTTTTGTAGGTAACAGGTTGGTGCTGCCAGATGCATCAGGAAACCCTTGGGGCGAAGGCCAGGTCGCCACTCGGGTAAAAATTGGAAAACGTATCTCAGCTTGTCACGGTGGAGTGATCCAGCTAATAGACGATCGTAAGGCGCATAACCACAACCCGATGCAGGATACAACAAAGTTTATTACGAGATAACGCGTTTCGGGGTCTCGACGACCCCTTTATCAAGTCTACAAGGAACATAAATAGTAAAAAATATAGTAGACCATAAATAGTAGAAAATATTTGTATATTTATGTATAAAAGTCGTATATAGAATTTGATATATAGAGATCTATGGCTATATACTTGCATGAATAAATAAATACATAGGTAAAATAAAACACTTAATTGAGTGGGCAAATACATCAATGAGTATAAGAAAGTATACATAAAAAGAGATCTGTAGGTTTATGCTTATGTACATAAATAGATTAATAAGTAAAAATTAAAATACTTCATTGAGTGAGTAAATACATCAATAACATAACTTATTCATTATCCACATAACTAATGTATACATAATTCAATATGACGAGACGTTTTATGTTGATAGGACTGACATACGTAAATACACATTGACAAAAAATGTTTACGTATTTAAAAGTACCTGTGTCACCCCAGTTTAAGTGCAGCTGGGTGTATACTGTCTGGTTCCTTCTAAAAATGGCGCTTGTCGGTGCCTATGCGGTCATGTAAAACAGAGAGGGAAGGTTTTTAGACAGTTGACTAAAGCAGACTAACAGGTAAATATATACCTTTCCCTTTTCCCCTTCTCTTTTTTCCTTTTTTTCTCTATATATACAGTATGTAACTGTTTTGGAGAAGTGGACCTTTGAATATATGTAACAGTCTGGGGATATATAAGTATATCAATTTAAGGATAATTACCTTGTTTCAATTGTAGATAGAGTTTGTATACCAGTTTGTTGGAGCGTTCTCGCTACAGTCTTGCACGTGACACATGTGGAAGGGACGTGCAGGCAGGGAAGTCTGCACGCGCTAACACAGGGGTTGATATCAGAAGGGCAGTGGGCGGGGTCACACAGCACTGGAATGCCGGCCGCTTCTGCGAGCGGCGCGGCAAGTGTGCTTGTTAGCAGTGTCGATGCTCTCTAAGGGAGCAAAGCGATCGAAGGGAGACACTGATCGTCCTCTCATTAGTGTCTTTCTTGATAGTCTAGAGGAGAGAAGCGCTGCAGTATAGATATCATTAGGTGTAAAAGGGTAACAGCATGACTGGGACATGGAAATTGACTATTAGGGATAGAATGAACTGGTTGGGGATGATTGGAGAATGGATGTATGGATGTGTAAATGAATACTGGAGATGGTTAGGATAGGTGGAGGGAAGGATCAGGGGGGAGTGTTAGAGAAATTAGTCAATGTGAAAGTAAAGTGGATGGGGATAGTGGGTCAAAGACTTGAGGGTGGAGACTAGGGGTGTAGAATTATAAGGGAAAGGTAGTGATAGTAAACATGGATATAAATATAAAGAAAATAAATGAATAAAATGAATAAATGAATGTAATGGTAATAATACTGCTCCGGTATAATATTGAGGAGAATATGATTAATTATAACCAAGATGTATGATAAAATAAATCTGGGATTAGGTTGTAAGTTTGGGAGCTTGTGACTAAAAGTTAAAAGCACAAATCTGTTTCTGTTGCAGCGATAAAAGGCAGAAAGAAGGGGGGAAAAATTGAAGAGATAAATAATTTGGGAATAGAAATAGACGATAAAATAAAATACTATAAAAATGGAGAATAGGGGGGGAGGGGGCCCGGACTTGGAAACATTTACTTTCCAAGGAGTCCTCTGGAGTGTCCTATATCTCTCCGAGCAGTTTGCGTCGATCTGTTCAATTGGAGTGATCATCAGCTTTGTGGGATCTTTATTGTGGACGGTGAAAAAATGTCGGGACACGCTATGTTTCAGGAAGCCCTTCATGATATTTGACCTGTGTTTGTTGAGGCGTTCTCTGAGTGTTTGTATCGTACGACCTACATATTGTAGTCCACACTCACATTCCAGATGGTAGATTATATACTGTACGATGAGGAGCAGTTAACAAAACTTTCGATGTGGAACTCTTCTTTTGTGAAGTTGCTTCTAAACGCTTTTGTTCGATGGGATATACTATTACAGCACTTACACAGGGTGTGATTGCATTTATAACTGCCCACAATATCAGAATGCACGTCGTTTTTTTTTCGTAGTCTCTTTCTGTTTCAACTTACTAGGGGCTAGTACGTTCCTCAGGGTCCTCGCTCTCCTGAATGTAATCCGTGGTTTTTGTGGAATATTGTGTCTCAGATAGGGGTGGTTTTTCAGAATGTGCCAATGTTTTGTTAGAATATTCCTTAACTTGGCGTGATTCGGATTGTAGGTGGTAATTAACGAGGGTCTGTACTTCTTTGACTCCTCTAATCCTTTTAGTTTCGTTTTAGTCTTGAGGCATTCACTTTGAGTGAGGTTCTTTGCACGTTCAAGGGCCCCATTTATGATCCCGTTTTGGTACTTCTTATTTTGGAATCTTGATATTAGTATTTCGCTTTGTGTTGTGAAGTCGGTTTCGGCATATTCGTTTAAATTGGCTAAAGGTATGTTCTTTTTCCACTTACTGTAATGTGCACTTCTGAAATCTAAATAGTTATTTCCATCCACCTTTTAAAAAAATGTTTTGGTCAGGATAGTTTCATCATTAGTGTATAGCAGGAGGTCCAAATATTCAATTGAAGTTGTTTAGCTATTAACTGTAAAACTGAGGTTCCAATCGTTGGAGTTCAAGTAAGACACAAAGGCCTCGACTTCCTCATTATTACCCTTCCGGATGATGATCAAGTCATCAATATAGCATTTATAGAACACAATCTTGTTACTCCATTCATGTTGGTTATAGATGAATTCCTCCTCAAAATGACCCATATAGAGGTTTGCGTACCCAACGCAGTTCCTTTCCGCTGTTTGTAGATGTTGTTTTGAAACGTAAACATTTTTTATTCCCAGTTTATTTATCTCTTCCATTTATTTATATTTTTATTTTATTTATTTTGTGGCAAATTTTCCATCTCCATTTGCCAATAACTCTTGTGCAACACCTAAAGGGTTAACAAAGTTTGCAAAATCAGTTTTGAATACATTGAGGGGTGTAGTTTCTTAGATGTGGTCACTTTTATGGAGTTTCTACTCTAGGGGTGCATCAGGGGGGCTTCAAATGGGACATGGTGTAAATAAACCAGTCCAGCAAAATCTGCCTTCCAAAAACCATACTGCGCACCTTTCCCTCTACGCCCTAATGTGTGCCCGTACAGTAGTTTACGGCCACATATGGGGTGTTTCTGCAAACTACAGAATCGGGGCAATAAAGATAGCATTTTGTTTGGCTGTTAACCCTTGCTTTGTTACTGGAAAAAATGGATTAAAATGGAAAATTTGGCAAAAAATTGAAATTCTCAAATTTCCTCCTCATTTGCCAATAACTCTTGTGCAACACCTAAAGGGTTAACAAAGTTTGTAAAATCAGTTTTGAATACATTGAGGGATGACGTTTCTTAGATGGGGTCACTTTTATGGAGTTTCTACTCTAGGAGTGCATCAGGGGAACATCAAATGGGACATGGTGTAAATAAACCAGTCCAGCAAAATCTGCCTTCCAAAAACCATACGGCGCACCTTTCCCTCTACGCCCTAATGTGTGCCCGTACAGTAGTTTACGGCCACATATGGGGTGTTTCTGCAAACTACAGAATCGGGGCAATAAATATAGCATTTTGTTTGGCTGTTAACACTTGCTTTGTTACTGGAAAAAATGGATTAAAATGGAAAATTTGCCCAAAAATGGAAATTCTCAAATTTCATCCCCATTTGCCAATAACTCTTGTGCAACACCTAAAGGGTTAACAAAGTTTGTAAAATCTGTTTTGAATACCTTGAGGGGGGTAGTTTCTTAAATGGGGTCACTTTTATGGATTTTCTACTCTAGGAGTGCATCAGGGGGACTTCAAATGGGACATGGTGTAAATAAACCAGTCCAGCAAAATCCTGCCTTCCAAAAACCATATGGCGCACCTTTCCCTCTACGCCCTAATGTGTGCCCGTACAGTAGTTTACGGCCACATATGGGGTGTTTCTGCAAACTACAGATTCGGGGCAATAAAGATAGCATTTTGTTTGGCTGTTAACCCTTGCTTTGTTACTGGAAAAAATGGATTAAAATGGAAAATTTGGCAAAAAATTTAAATTCTCAAATTTCCTCCCCATTTGCCAATAACTCTTGTGCAACACCTAAAGGGTTAACAAAGTTTGTAAAATCAGTTTTGAATACCTTGAGGGATGACGTTTCTTAGATGGGGTCACTTTTATGGAGTTTCTACTCTAGGAGTGCATCAGGGGAACATCAAATGGGACATGGTGTAAATAAACCAGTCCAGCAAAATCTGCCTTCCAAAAACCATACGGCGCACCTTTCCCTCTACGCCCTACTGTGTGCTCCTACAGTAGTTTACGGCCACATGTGGAGTGTTTCTGCAAACTACAGAATTCGGGCAATAAATATAGCATTTTGTTTGGCTGTTAACCCTTGCTTTGTTACTGGAAAAAATGGATTAAAATGGAAAATTTGCCACAAAATCTAAATTCTGAAATGTTATCTCCATTTGCCATTAACTCTTGTGGAACAACCAAAGAGTTAACAATGTTTGTAAAATCTGTTTTGAATACCTTGAGGGGTTAAGTTTCTAGAATGGGGGTTTTGGGTGGTTTCTGCTATGTAAGCCTCACAAAGTGACTTTAGACTTGAACTGGTCCCTAAAAATTGTGTTTTTGAAAATGTCAGAAAAATTTAAAGATTTGCTTCTAAACTTCTAACCCTTGTAACGTCCCCAAAAACTAAAATGTCATTCCCAAAATGATCCAAAAATGAAGTAGACATATGGGGAATGTAAAGTAATAACTATTTTTGGAGGTATTACTATGTACTATAGAGGTAGATAAATTGAAACTTGGAAATTTGCAATTTTTTCAAAATTTGGGGTAAATTTAGTATTTTTTTATAAATAAAAATGATTTTTTTTTACTTAATTTTACCACTGTCATGAACTACAATATGTGATGAAAAAAAAACAATCTCAGAATAGCCTGGATAAGTAAAAGCGTTTTAAAGTTTTCACCACTCAAAGTGACACTGGTCAGAATTGCAAAAAATGGCCTAGTCCTTAAGGTAAAATAAGGCTGTGTCCTTAAGGAGTTAACAATGAGATGCCTCTGATGCTTTGAAAGCTCTCTGTGGACCATGGCTTTTGCTGTGGGATGTGACTAAGACAATTTCAGGAAAGACCAACTAGAGCAGCTGAACTTTATTTGGGGTAATCAGAGCACTTTAAATGATGGCAGGTGTATGCTGACTCCAATTTAACATGATTTTAAATGTGATTGCTTAATTCTGAACACATCCCCAGTTATAAGTAATATATTTTAGTTGTTTTTTTGTTTTCTTCCCTCCATCTAAAAGATTTCAGTTTGTTTTTCAATTGAGTGGTACAGTTTATAGGTCACATTAAAGGTGGAAAATGTTCTAAAATTATTTATCTTTGTCTCATTTTTTTACAGCACAGAAACCTGACATTTTAACAGGGGTGTGTAGACTTTTTATATCCACTGTATAGAGTATTATACAGATACAGAGATAAGGAGCTCTGCTTTGTGTACATACACTCCTGAGTGGCCACTGCTCAGGCTGAGATAAGAGAGGTGGGGGAGGTGCTGCTGTATTTCAGTCCCCCCATCCCCCTTTTTCACAGAAGAGAGTTTTCTGTCCAGATGTGATGTGTGTAGTGAATAATAATAATAGTAATAATAATAATAATAATAATAATAATAATAATAATAAGAGGGTTTATGCATGAAACAAATGATATCGCAAAGTTACCAGCTAATATACAACTGAAACACTAGTAGTGAGGCCCTTGCTCGCAAGAGTTCACAATCTATGAGGAAGTAGGGGTGGCACAAAAATCGTGTGAATGCGTCACCTCCAGACTGACTCCTAACCATTCTTTTCAATGTTATATATTCATCGTTGTAGAGGTGAAGCACCGCACACCGTTATTGCTGATGCCAGCAAAGACTTGTAAGTCGCAATTAAATACAGTCCTGATCAAAAGTTTAAGACCACTTGAAAAATGGCTAAAAATCATATTTAGCATGGCTGGATCTTAACAAGGTTCCAAGTAGAGCTTCAACATGCAACAAGAAGAAATGGGAGTGAGACAAAACATTTTTTGAGCATTCAATTTAATGAAAACAATGAATAAACTGAAACAGGCAGTTTTTCAGCTGATCAAAAGTTTACGACCACACCCCCAAAAAAAAACTAAACCCCCCACCCAAACAGAAATCCAACTTCCAAACATGAACTCAGTAATGAGTAGCTCCGCCGTTATTGTTGATCACTTCAAAAATTTGTTTCGGCATGCTTGATGCAAGCATTTCCATGAGGTGAGTGGGAACATTTCTCCAAGTGGTGAAGACGGCCGCACGAAGGCCATCTACTGTCTGGAACTGTTGTCCATTTTTGTAAACTTCCCTTGCCATCCATCCCCAAAGGTTCTCAATTGGATTTAGATCAGGGAAACACGCAGGATGGGCCAAAAGAGTGATGGTATTCTCCTGGAAGAAGTCCCTTGTCTTGCGGGCATTGTGTACTGTAGCGTTGTCCTGTTGAAAAACCCAGTTGTTACCACACAGACGAGGGCCCTCAGTCATGAGGAATGCTCTCTGCAACATCTGGACATAGCCAGCGGCCGTTTGACGCCCTTGCACTTCCTGAAGCTCCATTGTTCCACTGAAGGAAAAAGCACCCCAGACCATTATGGCGCCCCCTCCACTGTGGCGCGTAGAAAACATCTCAGGTGGGATCTGCTTGTCATGCCAGTAACGTTGGAAACCATCAGGACCATCAAGGTTAAAATTTTTCTCATCAGAGAATAAAACTTTCTTCCACCTTTGAATGTCCCATGTTTGGTGCTCTCTTGCAAAGTCCAAACGAGCAGTTCTGTGGCGTTCAAGGAGACGAGGTCTTTGAAGACTTTTTTTTTTTTTGAAGCCCTTCAGTCTCAGATGCCGTCTGATGGTTATGGGGCTGCAGTCAGGTCTTAAACTTTTGATCAGGACTGTAGTAGAGAATTGTTGCACATAGTTTCTTTTTGTCTGCAATTGATTATTTATTTATATTACATCACATAAAGTTCATAATCCAGACTGCTGAGGAAGGCCTTCACTGGCTGAAACGTCCGGTCGCTATATCTTATGAATGTGATCACTGTAAATTTTCTATGACCGAACTGGATCATGAACTTTATGTGATGTAATAAAAATAAATAATCAATTGCAGACAAAAAGAGACTGTGTGCCGCAATTCTCTACTGTTATATATTCATCAGCATCACTTATCATTTCTGCATTCAGGAAACTCGCAACATCATCTATATTGTGCGTGTTTCATGCAGCTCTCTCTAGAAGTGAATGGGACTTGCAAGAAAAATGGATGGCATCTGGATACGCATACATATCTAATCCTAAAATGTGTGATACTCTCTGCTGAGCTATGTATCAATCCTATCATGTGTTATACTGTCTGCTGAGATATGTATCAATCCTATCATGTGTGATACTATCTGCTCAGCTGTGTATCTAATCCTATCAGGTGTGATACTGTCTGCTGAGCTATGTTTTTAATCCTATCATGTGCGATACTGTATGCTGAGCCATGTATTTAATCCTATTCTGTGTCATATGGTCTGCTGAGCTGTGTATATAATCCTACCTTGTGTGATACTGTCTGCTGAGCTGTGTATCTAATCATTCTCCTGTGTCATATGGTCTGCTAAGCTGTGTATCTAATCCTACCATGTGTTATACTGTTTTCTGAGCTATGTGTGACAGATCCATCTGTATAGACCTATATTGCTGGTTCGTCTGTTTGCCTTTATTTCGCTGGATTTCCTGCCCGTATGCCCCTGTTTGTGTGTTTCCCCAAATACCGATTGGAACTACTGAACGGACGGCCACCCAGGAGAAGAGTGTGCTGCTAGTTAACCCAAATGGCCTCATTGTTCACAAAGGACTTAAACTAACTTGAACTCCTGGTCTAATTCGTGCCATTGTGGGATGTTAAATGTCTGTGTATTGAAAAGGGTTGTGACATTGTATGTTTAAATGGTGATGTCTGTTCTGTTGTCCCCACATGTGTATTGTGGTTACCCTCTGTCTTGAGAGATAATGGGATTACTCCTCAGGTCTCCAGAGCAGAGAGGATGAGACCAAGATGCATTGTGGGGGATGTATTGTCTCTGTAGTGCTGCATGTCTGTCCTGTGTCAGTCTCCATTCTGGTCCCATAGGGGCGTGTCCACCAGATGGAGACCTGCATAAATACGGGCGGGTAGCCCTCAATAAAATTGATTCCTGTTTGACTTTCAAGACGGAGCTTGGTCTCATTTGTGGAGGGATTTATTATTGGGACAGCGCTTTCGTATATTGCTAGCTGTGTAAGGAGTTCGACTGAATTGCTGATCGGGAGTTGCCACTTCGTATGCTCCATTCGGGAGTTTGACGATCGGCTGGATTAAAAACTGCATTTCTGGAGAAAGGGGCTTATTCACTAAACGGCGGCTTCATCTACCTGGCGGTGAGTGTCGTAACAATTGGTGGCAAGCAACGGGATGAATCCCACCGCCCAGAAGGCCAGCTACAAATCCCAGGGTGGAAATGCAGTATGAGGAATTAAGGCGTGCTACCCTTAAAGATATATTGGAACGCAGAGGACGATCAGCAAGTAATCTCAAGAAGAGAGAGATTATTTCAATATTATTGGAGATGGATGCAGCACAGGGAACAGAGACAGCTAATGTGCCTGGCATACTGGATTTAACACCCGAGGAGGTACAATTTAACCGGGCAGTCCAGATAAGGCTGGCACACCTTGGCCCCAACCCTGCAGCAGATATTGTGATCCAGGTGCAAGCAGCAGTAGCAGCACAACAGGCGCTCCAGGGAAGAGGAGCTGCAGCAGCAGAGGTACCCCATAATAATAATGGAAGGAGAAAGGTACCTTTTGCTGCATTTAGACATTTTGTGGAAACGGAGGGAGAGATTGACGGGTTCCTGGCCGATTTTGAAAGGCAGTGTGCCTTACACCAGGTACCCACAGAGGAATGGGTCACTATCCTCTCTGGGAAATTATCCGGCCGAGCCAGTGAGGCTTTTCGGGCCATCCCAGAGAAGGAACTTACAAGTTACCGGGCAGTAAAAGATGCCCTTTTGCTAAGATACGCTGTCACCCCTGAGGCGTACCGGCGGCGATTCCGGGACACTAACAAGCAGGCTGGCGATTCTTATGTGGAGTGGGCATGCAGGGTACATCGCACCGCAGCCCACTGGATGGCAGGGTGTCAAGCGGTAACTGGAGAAGAGGTGCTGCAAGTATTTTTGTTGGAGCACTGCTTTGATCGGTTACCTGCAGGAGTCAGAGAGTGGGTTAGGGACCGCAAACCCGCTACCTTACCTGAAGCTGCTCGTCTGGCCGATGAATACACAGATGCACGAAGGCTAGACCAGACAGCAGCCAAGGTCCCTACCCGAGTGGAGTACAAACCGGCAGCACCTCCAACCACTACTGTGTATCACCCCCCAGCGCAACGCAGCCCCACAATACCACCAGCGAACAATTATGATCAGCCAGCTCGGTTCAACGCCCGGGATTACTCTCAGCCTATCCGGTGCTATGGGTGCAAACAGTTGGGGCACAAGAGACCGGAGTGCCCATTGAACAATAACAACCAAGCGCAGTCGTGGAGAAAACCAGCCGGCGGACATCAGCAGCCACCCCAGCCTTCCGCTCACTGTCTTGAGCAGGAGGAATTTTGGGGTATACTACATGAGGCGGATCCAGTACAAGCAGCCCAGCAGGATAACCGGCAGCAACACAGGCAGACCGTTAGACTAAATGGCAAAGTGGTCACTGGTCTGAGAGACACCGGAGCCACTATGACCCTGCTCCAAAAGAACCTTGTTTCGGAACACCAACACACTGGAAATACTGTGGCAGTGAGGGTAGCAGGAGGCGCCGTGTTCCGTCTACCTGTTGCCCGGGTTCATTTGGATTGGGGAGTGGGCTCTGGACATGTGAATGTGGGGGTTATGAAAGACTTGCCTGCTGATGTCTTGCTCGGGAATGACCTGGCCCCTTTGGTTTATGCCTATGCTCCAATGGGACCTGCTGATGTCAACCCAGTGACTACCCGGGCCCAGACCCGTGCTGCTGGAACCAGCCCACCTGCTGCTGAGACCCAGGTAAGACCCGATTCCCCGACTGATACCCTAGGACAGACCTTTGCTAGCTGGGATTCCCCAGAGGAGTTTGGGAGGGAAACTCAGGCAGATCCGACTCTCCAGAAGTATAGAGACAGAGCAGATACTGGAGAGGTAGGAGTAGATGGGGAGCGGTATGAATGGGTGGGGGACAGGTTATATAGGATCCCTAAACCGTCCCAGAAAAGTGTTGCCCATCCGCCGAATCGACAGCTGGTGGTGCCCGCAAAATACCGGCGGGAGATTCTGCGGATAGGGCATGATGTTCCATTAGCCGGACATCTAGGGTCCCGCCGCACAGCCTATAGGATCATGCAGAACTTCTTTTGGCCAAATTTTAATCAGGCTGTGCGGATATATTGTAGTACGTGTGACACTTGTCAACGGGTAGGAAAGCGGGGGGACCACCCAAGAGCTAGGCTTATGTCTATGCCTATCATTGGGGAGCCCTTTGCCCGCATAGCCGTTGACATTGTGGGTCCACTGGCCAGGGCTAGTCCATCCGGTAAGAAGTATATTCTCACCGTGGTGGACTATGCCACTCGCTATCCAGAGGCAGTAGCGCTGTCTAATATAGAGGCAGAGACAGTTGCTGATGCCCTGGTTAGAATTTTTACTAGGGTCGGGTTCCCTAAGGAGATTCTCTCTGACCAGGGAACCCAATTTACCGCTGTGCTCACCCAGCAACTGTGGAGGGTGTGCGGCATTAAACCGATACTTAGTTCCCCGTACCATCCACAGACTAACGGCCTCTGCGAGCGATTTAACGGCACCCTCAAACAGATGTTGAGGACCTTTTCTGACACTTGCAGAGACTGGGAGCGATTCCTGCCTCATCTGTTGTTTTCCTACAGAGAGGTGCCCCAGGAATCTACTGGGTTCTCCCCCTTTGAGTTGCTCTATGGGAGGAGGGTCCGCGGACCCCTAGATCTCATTAGAGGCCACTGGGAGGGGGAGACAGAGCAGGAAGGGACCCCCATAGTACCGTATGTCCTGGAACTCCGGGACCGCATGGAGAAACTGTCCCTGATGGTAAGAGAGAATCTCCAGGTGGCCCAGGGGAGACAGAAGAGATGGTACGATCGGGGTGCCCGGCAGCGAGTCTTCCAGGTTGGGCAGAAAGTGCTAATGCTCAAACCTGTGAAGGCGAACAAGATGCAAGCATCTTGGCAGGGCCCGTATAAGGTGGTAGCTCAGGTGTGTGATACTACCTACCTCATAGCCAGCTGTTCAGATGAGAGGATCCAGCGATCCTTTCATGTGAACATGCTAAAGGAGTATCAGGAGAGACCGGAGGATGTCGCTGCAGTATGTGCCCCTGCTGCGGACGATACAGAGAGTTTACCCTTACCCGATTTGTTAGAGAGGGACTCCCAGACTGACCTTACTAGTCTTGTACAGCTAGGGGATAGATTAAGCCCCACAGAGAAGGGACAGGCAAGACAGCTTCTGTGGGAGAAGCAGGCGACGTTCTCCCAAGAGCCTGGCTACACTACCCTAACTGTACATAAGGTAGAGACGCCTGGACAGAACCCCCTGCGACAGCCCCCTTATCGTATCCCTGAAGCAGTCCGAGAAGGAATGCGGAAGGAGATACAGGAGATGACCCAGCTTGGGGTCATCGAACACTCCGATAGTCCTTGGGCTTCGCCTGTAGTCCTGGTGCCTAAGAAAGATGGGACCACGCGGTTCTGTGTAGACTACAGGCGGCTCAACGAGCGGACCACCACTGACGCCTACCCGATGCCCCGGGTAGACGAATTATTAGATCGTATTGCCAGGGGACGCTATCTGACCACCATAGACCTGTGTAAAGGCTATTGGCAGATTCCCCTGTCCGAGGATGCTATCCCCAAGTCGGCCTTCGTCACCCCATTTGGCTTGTACCAATTTAAGGTCATGCCATTTGGGATGAAGAATGCCCCGGCTACCTTTCAGCGTATGGTGGATAGACTTCTCGATGGATTCCAGGAATTTGCGTGTGCATACCTGGATGACATTGCGATCTACAGTGGATCCTGGGGGGAACACCTAGTACATGTAGGGGTAGTTTTGGACAAAATTCGGGCTGCTGGCCTGACATTGAAGCCAGAGAAGTGCCATCTGGGCATGGCTGAAGTGCAATACCTGGGTCACAGAGTGGGGTGTGGGAGCCAGAGACCGGAGCCGGCTAAGATAGAGGCAGTAGCTAACTGGCCCACACCTGTCACTAAGACCCAGGTGTTAGCCTTCCTAGGGACAGCAGGGTATTACAGACGCTTTGTCCCAGACTACAGCACTATTGCTAAGCCCCTGACTGACCTGACTAAGAAAAATCTCCCTAAGCAGGTCCTGTGGTCTCCGGCTTGTGAAGCTGCCTTTCAAGCACTCAAACAGGCTCTTGTAAATGCCCCTGTCCTGGCTGCCCCAGTCCCTAGCAAACGTTTTCTCGTCCATACAGATGCTTCCATGTATGGACTGGGGGCTGTACTGAGCCAGGTCGGGGAAGATGGAGGAGAGCACCCTGTCGCATATCTCAGTAGGAAGCTGTTACCCCGAGAAGTGAGTTATGCGGCAGTGGAGAAGGAATGCTTGGCCCTGGTCTGGGCATTAAAAAAGTTAAGCCCTTATTTGTATGGACAGGAATTTTCCCTTGTGACGGACCACAATCCCCTTGTCTGGCTTAACCGGGTCTCAGGAGACAATGGTAGACTGCTGCGGTGGAGTTTAGCTTTACAACCGTATAACTTCACCATCAGCTACCGACCCGGTAAGCAGAATGGGAATGCAGATGGATTGTCCCGGCAAACCGACGTTCTTGCTACCTCCTAGTCCGGTCATCCCCAAGTTGACCCGCTAAAGGGTCAAGCCGGGTCTGCCGGAGTGTCCCACAAGGGGGGAGCCGTGTAACAGATCCATCTGTATAGACCTATATTGCTGGTTCGTCTGTTTGCCTTTATTTCGCTGGATTTCCTGCCCGTATGCCCCTGTTTGTGTGTTTCCCCAAATACCGATTGGAACTACTGAACGGACGGCCACCCAGGAGAAGAGTGTGCTGCTAGTTAACCCAAATGGCCTCATTGTTCACAAAGGACTTAAACTAACTTGAACTCCTGGTCTAATTCGTGCCATTGTGGGATGTTAAATGTCTGTGTATTGAAAAGGGTTGTGACATTGTATGTTTAAATGGTGATGTCTGTTCTGTTGTCCCCACATGTGTATTGTGGTTACCCTCTGTCTTGAGAGATAATGGGATTACTCCTCAGGTCTCCAGAGCAGAGAGGATGAGACCATGATGCATTGTGGGGGATGTATTGTCTCTGTAGTGCTGCATGTCTGTCCTGTGTCAGTCTCCATTCTGGTCCCATAGGGGCGTGTCCACCAGATGGAGACCTGCATAAATACGGGCGGGTAGCCCTCAATAAAATTGATTCCTGTTTGACTTTCAAGACGGAGCTTGGTCTCGTTTGTGGAGGGATTTATTATTGGGACAGCGCTTTCGTATATTGCTAGCTGTGTAAGGAGTTCGACTGAATTGCTGATCGGGAGTTGCCACTTCGTATGCTCCATTCGGGAGTTTGACGATCGGCTGGATTAAAAACTGCATTTCTGGAGAAAGGGGCTTATTCACTAAACGGCGGCTTCATCTACCTGGCGGTGAGTGTCGTAACACTATGTATCTAATCAGTGATCTGGCCATGCTTCTAAACATTCCTCTCCAAAGGGAAGGGGGGGAGTACAGACAGCAGAGGGGAAGATGTGTTTCTGGATATCTCTGAGACTGGGGGTAGTAGTCAGATGTTGGGAGGTGTGGAAAGAAGCTAAGGCATTCTCTCCGCCTGGATTTGCTTTAATATGGATTATATGGATTTCCTTCAACTGCCCGTATCTTCTTTGTCCCCATAAAATGAATGGGTCTGTATGCAATCCAGAACAAATGCAGATCCAACACTGACCAAAAATACAGTTGAGTGAATGCAACCCAACTGTTTTCCCACAATACAATGTTATAACTCAGTGATAGAATAGGTTGTAAAATATTTTAGTTGTGGGGTCATGACCAGTGATGGTCAGTTCGCAGTGTTCGCCAACAAACACATGAGGGCTGCCATCTTGACTCACCCGTCTGGCGATGCACAGGTAAGCCCTGTGCCTGTGTCGGGAGCCGGTCTGAAATCAAATGCGGTCACCGGGAGCAGGCAGTTCTGAGAACAGCCGCCGGGGGCCTTCATCGGGCTGTTCTCGGAACTGCCTGCTCCAGGTGACCTCATTTGATTTCAGATCGGCTCCCAGCACAGGTAAGGGCTTACCTGTGCCTCACCAGACGGGTGAGTCAAGATGGCATCCAGCATGTGTTCGTTAGCGAACACTGCGAACTGACTATCACAGGTCATGACCACTAAAGCTAGCCATACAACTTAGATAACCAATAGCTGTCATGTATCCATTAGTGGGATGGTGGAATCGTTGATATGGAAACATCCATGTGACTGCATTTAAAAAACTGCATCACATTTTTGTTTTATACTGTCTTGTGGATGAGGAACAGACATTCAGATGCAGGCAGCACATGGTGTTGTCCATATCTTTTTTGCCCCCATTGAAATCAATGTGTCGTAAAAGAAAATGTGGATCCGATGCAGACCAAAAATATGGTCATGTGAATGCACTAAGGCGAAATTCACATGGAGTTTTTTGGATCAGGATTTGAAGCAGACCTGCATACAGGATTTTCAGCCAAAGTCAGAAATGGATTGGAAAGGAATTAGAAATATAAAGGAAGGATTTATACTTCTCCTTTGTGCTGCATCCACTTCTGGCGTTGGCTGAAAATTGTGTTTAGCCCTGGTATGTCAGCATTCAGCATTATAGCTTTTAACAACTTTTCTATCTTCTAAGTGTCTAGGCCTCATATTTACTGCTTATGTCAATGTTCCAGTATCCATTCCCACATGTATCACCCCTATTTTCCTGTACTGCCTAAAACACCCTAAAACCCCTGCACCCAACAAGGAACTTCTTATCTCTCCCTCCATTTGACCTCCTGCTCAGATCTGTTCCTTAACATAAAACCTTTCTCTCTAAAGGGAATTTTAAGAATGATAGAGATAGGAAAAGCTGGGATTTAAAATGAGCCACTGTTTAACAAAGTTCCCACCTCCCTCAGTTCCACTCCCAACCCTTAGGATTAGATACACAGCTCAGCAAACAGTATCACACATGATAGAATTAGATACACAACTCAGCAGACAGTATCAAAAAGGATATGATTGGATACAAAGCTCAGCAGGCAGTATCACACATGATAGGATTAGATACACAACTCAGCAGACAGTATCACACAGGATAGGATTAGATACACAGCTCAGCAGGCAGTATCACACATGATGGGATTAGATATTCAGCTCAGCAGACAGTATCACACATGATATGATTAGATACGCAGATCAGCAGGCAGTATCACACAAGATAGGATTCGATACACAGCTAAGCAGGCAGTATCACACAAGATAGGATTAGAGACACAGCTAAGCAGACAGTATCACACAGAATAGGATTAGATACAAAGCTCAGCAGGCAGTATCACACAATATAGGATTAGATACACAGCTAAGCAGACAGTATCACACAGAATAGGATTAGACACAAAGCTCAGCAGACAGTATCACACAGGATAGGATTAGATACACAGCTCAGCAGGCAGTATCACACATGATAGGATTAGATACACAGCTGAAATCTCACAGAATAGGATTAGATAAAAAGCATTTGACACTGTACCACATAAAAGGTTAGTATATAAAATGAGAATGCTCGGACTGGGAGAAAACATCTGTATGTGGGTAAGTAACTGGCTCAATGATAGAAAACAGAGGGTGGTTATTAATGGTACACACTCAGATTGGGTCACTAGTGGGGTACCTCAGGGATCAGTATTGGGCCCTATTATCTTCAATATATTTATTAATGATCTTGTAGAAGGCTTGCATAGTAAAGTATAAATTTTCGCAGATGATGCTAAACTGTGTAAAGTAATTAACACTGAAGAGGACAGTATACTACTACAGAGGGATCTGGATAGATTGGAGGCTTGGGCAGATAAGTGGCAGATGAGTTTTAACACTGACAAATGTAAAGTTATGCACATGGGAAGGAATAATGCAAGTCACCCGTACATACTAAATGGTAAAACACTGGGTAACACTGACATGGAAAAGGATCTAGGAATTTTAATAAACAGCAAACTAAGCTGTAAAAACCAGTGTCAGGCAGCTCCTGCCAAGGCCAATAAGATAATGGGTTGCATCAGAAGAGGCATAGATGCCTGTGATAAGAACATAGTCCTACCACTTTACAAATCGCTAGTCAGACCACACATGGAGTACTGTGTACAGTTCTGGGCTCCTGTAAACAAGGCAGACATAGCAGAGCTGGAGAGGGTCCAGAGGAGGGCAACTAAAGTAATAACTGGAATGGGGCAACTACAGTACCCTGAAAGATTATCAAAATTAGGGTTATTCACTTTAGAAAAAAGACGACTGAGGGGAGATCTAATTAATATGTATAAATATATCAGGGGTCAGTACAGAGATGTATCCCATCATCTATTTATCCCCAGGACTGTGACTGTGACGAGGGGACATCCTCTGCGTCTGGAGGAAAGAAGGTTTGTACACAAACATAGAAAAGGATTCTTTACGGTAAGAGCAGTGAGACTATGGAACTCTCTGCCTGAGGAGGTGGTGATGGTGAGTACAATAAAGGAATTCAAGAGGGGCCTGGAGGTATTTCTGGAGTGTAATAATATTACAGGCTATAGCTAATAGAGATGGGTCGTTGATCCAGGGAGTTAGTCTGATTGCCTGATTGGAGTCGGGAAGGAATTTTTTATTCCCCTAAAGTGGGGAAAATTGGCTTCTACCTCACTTTTTTTTTTTTGCCTTCCTCTGGTTCAACTTGCAGGATAACAGGCCGAACTGGATGGACAAATTTATTTTTTCGGCCTTATGTACTATGTTACTATGTTACTAGATATGCAGCTCAGAAAACAGTATCACACATAATAGGATTAGATATGCAGCTCAGTAGGCAGTATCACACATGATAGTATTAGATACCCAGCTCAGCAGACAGCATCACACATGATATGATTAGATACACATCTTAGAAAACAGTATCACACATAATAGGATTAGATATGCAGCTCAGTAGACAGTATCACACATGATGTTTGGTTTCTGGATTTAGTGTTCCTTTATTCTCATGTGTTTGACTTTTACACCCTTAATATTCTCAATAGATCTCACCAAATTTAGCTGGGTCTGCCGATAAATATCTCATATCTGAGGCCAGCTTCTCTGTTCTCTAAAAAGAAGGAAAAGCAGCTTGAGCAATAAGCTAATTGTGGAGCACTCACCACCCAGTGGTTGTGATGTGCGTAGTCATTTAGAGTTTAGTTACAGTCTTGCAGTATTATGTTGTTTTGCTGTCAGGACAAAATTGGCACCACTTCCAGTTTGGAGATCAGTTAAGAGTGGACACATCTGTATATGCTAAAAGATGGATAGGGAGGACGCTGGTGACAGATTCCCTTAAGGTCTTCTCTACTATTCTTCTGGAAAGGTGGCCAAGAGGTGTTATAGAGGTTGTGTTAACCTGTTGAAATAAGTACATAATATGACATGGGGCGGGCAAACTTTACTTAAGACCAAATGTCAGGTATTATTGAAAAAGGAAGCAAAAAAATGTGTTTGATAATGAGTTGTTTTCTCTATTTGCCTACGTTACACAGAATCAATCCGTCTTTAAAGGCTGCAAATGGAATCGCTAATCCTCTACACCTCTGTGCACCATTTTGTCAATGAATAATGTAACTTTGAAACACAGGTTTGTAAGAGGAATATAATTTACTAGCTCACAGAATTACATTTTTACCAAGTCTCATATATTTGACAGAGTGGCATGCATGAAGCCTATTCCTTCACTCTTCCATTCCAGAAGATGAAACTTTACAATGTTTAATTCATGGAGCAGACGTTGCAATGGTAATGAAACAGATTTTGTAATATTTTATCATACAATTATGGTAATCTAAGCTCTTTTTTCTGTTATACTACACTGAGATTTGATGTTCTTATTGTAAAATGTATGTCTCTGATAAATATAGAGCAAATAAGGGAGGAAAAGTGCACAACCATTAAGGAATTGTGAAACACTGCATTTGTTACATACAGTACATGACTAGATAGTATAATTTTTTTTGTATAAATTAATATCAACTATGAAACTTAATCATATACAGTTTTTTTTTAGGGATAAATGGCATCTTCCTAATCTACAAGCAGTGTATTGGTCCTTTTATTTTCCGCAGAGATGAGAATGGGTAATGTCTCTTTAACTGGCCAAACACATTAGATGGATGTAGCCAAACCTGATGATTTTGCTGGTACCAACCAATCAGTTAACATATATGGCGGTATCCCAGCTGGCAGATCTCAGGAGATGGGTCAGGCATGTGGGATTTCAAAATGCCTGACTCTTTGTTCTCAATAGAGATAAATTGCTGTCAAAGATTTCTAGCAGCAAATCTTACCCTTCTACCTATTGAGAACACATGTGTGCTCAGCCATGTGCATTTGTATGAAGGGGTTAGGAGATGGAGTTGTTGACCAAGCAAGCATCTAAACAGAGTACGGCCAGCTTTTGGCTCAATCTGTGCATGAGAATCATGTTATAAGAGGTGAGGTGGAGCAAAAGAGATGAATAGTGTGCTGAGTGTTAGACTTAAAGAGGACCTGTCAACTCTCCTGACATGACTTCTTAGTAACTACTTGCATTTTTTGTGCAATAACAATTCTGGGGCATCGTTTCATATAATTCTACGTTGTGTCATTCCTCTGTTAGTTTTACTAGTACTGTATTAATTTATTGCCAGCAGTCTGCATAAAGGTCCATCTAGAGTTACCAGTTGGATGGCGATTTTTGCTGCACAAATTTTTTTTTTCTTGCAGCACTGATTGGATAATTGCCTACTCTTCTTGGACACACCCCCAACAGGTGACAGCCAATTGGAATTTTTTTGCAGTCTGCTGGCTGTAACAGACAGTGAATGTGGATCTACATTGCCAACCAACCAGTTTGATTTTGGGCTAGTCCTCAGGGCATTATTTTATGTTTTTCTAGTTTTCACCCTCTAACCCCTATACAGGAATCTGGACTTTGCTACATGGGAGCCACCAGACCTCTACCTCTTGGAATAGTCCTGGTGTGGTTGGATGCTGACCGATGGGAATCAGAGACACATGTGTGTGGCACTAATGGATCAGGGAACACAAGAAGCTAGGAAATAGGCAGAGGTCATCGCTGGAAGATCTTATGCAAATCCATGAAACAATCCAAAAGTCATGGAAGATGGCACAGGATCAATATGGTGAACAGACATAGGTCAGATCAAGCAGCAGAGGATCAGGAGCCAGGAAGGGACTGACTTGCTATATATGCTCAGGGGGGCCACCTAAGCCCTGGTCATCTGCCAAGTATATGAATATCTGATGCTCTCAGCATTTATTAATGTAGGAGCATCAGTCATTTATGAACCTGGCCAGAAGCCACAGGTGCCCTCCTGTATTGCCATCCTCAGGACGATGATACAGTTTTATACTGTGGCACGGATCACAGTATTTTGTACTGCACTGTGGTATTGTTGGCCCCGCCTACTTCTGTTGTCCCTGCCTACTGTCAATTTGGACCCACCTACATCATGGGGCTACTATTATTTTTTTTTTCAGGGTCACTTTAAGTTCCCAGTCTGCCTCTGGAACCAGGAAACAGGCAGCAGTCTGTACACAGGCAGACAAACAGATTACAGCACTTTTGCAGACATATGTCATATAATAGACATGGTAGAGTTAGGCTATTGGGTTCAGGTTTTGAAGTAAATAAATGGGATTTACATTCTGCAAAATCAGTGGAGATGAAAACTTTTAAAGGTTTGCTTAACATAGTATGTGTAGTATGTGTATAAGAAGTGTATAGTATGTTTTTATTTTATTAATGCCTCATGTATACCTTGGCGCTGGGACATAGAATAAATATGTGAATAGTTAGTGTGTGTTTGCCTATGATGTGCACCATATATTATTTGTAGAAAAATCCAGCACTGGGTTTTAAAATCCATGTATTCTTTATTTGAACATTCAATACAGAAAGGTGTGGAAACAGAATCTCCGTTAATCCTATTTACACATTTCAGATGTCTACACGTTCTTATTTATAACGTTATGAATAAGAACATGTAGACGTCTGAAACAAGTAAACAGGAATAACGGAGTATCTGTTTCTACACCTTTCTGTATTGAATGTTCAAATAAAGAATACATGGATTTTAACCCCTTCATGACCCTGCCATTTTTCACCTTAAGGACCAGGTCATTTTTTGCAAATCTGCCATGTGTCACTTTATGTGGTGATAACTTTGAAAATCTTTTACTTATCCAAGCCATTCTGAGAATGTTTTCTTGTCACATATTGTACTTTATGACAGTGGTAAATTTGAGTCTAAATATGAAATTTTTATTTATAAAAAAAAATTCCAAACTTACCAAACATTTGTAAAACTGTGCAATTTTTAAAATGTCATTTTTTTTTAAACACAAACAGTGATCCCTTCTAAAATAGTTATTACTTTACATTTCCCATATGTCTACTTCATGTTTAGATCATTTTGGAAATTACATTTTCTTTTTTTTGGGGACGTTAGAAGGCTTAGAAGTTTAGAAGCAAATGTTAAAATTTTTAAGAAAGTTTCCAAAACCCAATTTTCTTGTGAGGACCTTTAGGGGGGATGCTGAATGGAGGCAATTATGCGAAGATTCCCTGTAAGGTCATTCTTATGAAAGCATTTTTTATGAAAGTATTTTATCATGTTTCGTAACCTATATTCTGTAGAAAACTGTTTTGTATTTATTATCAAACAGCACCCATTATATGTCCCATCTGTAATGATATGAATATTTTTTTATCTTAATAAATTTTAAGAATCTATTTATATTTTAAGAATTCATTCTATGTTACACAACAAAGGATATATTGTATACGAATCTATACAATTCCATTTGTCACACAAATATATTGAATATTGAGAAGAAAAGAAGAAAGGGAAAGAAAAAAAGAAAGAAAGAAAAAAGCTAAAAACAAAAGCTAAAAACAAAATTTAAAATTTAGATTGCGAATATTTCATTCATGCAATCTTGAACTATCTTCTCCTTTATACAAGAGCTCTAAAATGAGAAAAGGAATTTATATTATAAAAAACGCATAAGTGCCAACAAAAAACGCACATAAAACACATACAAACCGCAACAGAGTATTTATGGTCCAGTGAAATCCAGGTATCCACAGTTTCGATTTAGACTGTGGGTATAAAAGGCGGAGATTGCTACAGATGCGATACCACTGATGAAGGGAAGCAGTCTGGGCTGGATCGCTGTAATAAAGAAGAAAATATCTCCGCAATAACTTGCATGGCCATGCGAGAAATTCAATAACCTGGAAAAGACCGACGCTTTGTTGTACCTGTTGCGCTGGATACAAGTCACGTGAACGGACTAACCCGGAAGAGAGCTTCAACTCCCGCGAGAAGTCGGTGAGTCTACGAAGCAGGGCGCAGAACTATGCCAATTGTATCCTGCGTCACCCTCGCTGGATGAGAGGAAAGTTTGGGACAGACACAAGGAAGGTAAGACTCAGTTACCTCCGTAATCTGCCCTAACACCGGCACGACCGGCACCATAAAATTGGAAATCAGCAAACGCAAAGCTAAACAAATATTTATGATATTGAATGACATTACCGGAGATGTACTAACTAATAGAGTTGAGCGAACACCTGGATGTTCGGGTTCGAGAAGTTCGGCCGAACTTCCCGGAAATGTTCGGGTTCGGGATCCGAACCCGATCCGAACTTCGTCCCGAACCCGAACCCCATTGAAGTCAATGGGGACCCGAACTTTTCGGCACTAAAAAGGCTGAAAAACAGCCCAGGAAAGAGCTAGAGGGCTGCAAAAGGCAGCAACATGTAGGTAAATCCCCTGCAAACAAATGTGGATAGGGAAATGAATTAAAATTAAATTAAAAAAATAAAAATGAACCAATATCAATTGGACAGATGTCCAATAGCAGAGAATCTGGCTTTACGTCAGCAGAGAATCAGTCTCTTCATGCCATAGCAAAGAATCTGGCTTCATGTCAGCAGAGAATCAGTCTCTTCATGCCATAGCAGAGAATCTGGCTTCATGTCAGCGCAGAATCAGTCTTCATGTCATAGCAGAGAATCAGGCTTCACGTCACCCACCACTGGAACAAGCCACTGTCACACATTTAGGCCCCGGCACCCAGACAGAGGAGAGCGGTCCCGTAACAGAGAATCTGGCCTTATGTCAGCGCAGAATCTGTCTTCATGTCATAGCAGAGAATCAGGCTTCACGTCACCCACCACTGGAACAGGCCACTGTCACACATTTAGGCCCCGGCACCCAGACAGAGGAGAGCGGTCCCGTAACAGAGAATCTGGCCTTATGTCAGCGCAGAATCTGTATTCATGTCATAGCAGAGAATCAGGCTTCACGTCACCCACCACTGGAACAGGCCACTGTCACACATTTAGGCCCAGGCACCCAATGCAGAGGAGAGAGGTCCCGTAACAGAGAATCTGGCCTTATGTCAGCGCAGAATCTGTATTCATGTCATAGCAGAGAATCAGGCTTCACGTCACCCACCACTGGAACAGGCCACTGTCACACATTTAGGCCCAGGCACCCAGGCAGAGGAGAGAGGTCCCGTAACAGAGAATCTGGCCTTATGTCAGCGCAGAATCTGTCTTCATGTCATAGCAGAGAATCAGGCTTCACGTCACCCACCACTGGAACAGGCCACTGTCACACATTTAGGCCCAGGCACCCAGGCAGAGGAGAGAGGTCCCGTAACAGAGAATCTGGCCTTATGTCAGCGCAGAATCTGTCTTCATGTCATAGCAGAGAATCAGGCTTCACGTCACCCACCACTGGAACAGGCCACTGTCACACATTTAGGCCCAGGCACCCAGGCAGAGGAGAGAGGTCCCGTAACAGAGAATCTGGCCTTATGTCAGCGCAGAATCTGTCTTCATGACATAGCAGAGAATCAGGCTTCACGTCACCCACCACTGGAACAGGCCACTGTCACGCATTTAGGCCCCGGCACCCATACAGAGGAGAGCGGTCCCGTAACAGAGAATCTGGCCTTATGTCAGCGCAGAATCTGTATTCATGTCATAGCAGAGAATCAGGCTTCATGTCACCCACCACTGGAACAGGCCACTGTCACACATTTAGGCCCAGGCACCCAGGCAGAGGAGAGAGGTCCCGTAGCAGAGAATCTGGCCTTATGTCAGCGCAGAATCTGTCTTCATGTCATAGCAGAGAATCAGGCTTCACGTCACCCACCACTGGAACAAGCCACTGTCACACATTTAGGCCCCGGCACCCAGACAGAGGAGAGCGGTCCCGTAACAGAGAATCTGGCCTTATGTCAGCGCAGAATCTGTCTTCATGTCATAGCAGAGAATCAGGCTTCACGTCACCCACCACTGGAACAGGCCACTGTCACACATTTAGGCCCCGGCACCCAGACAGAGGAGAGCGGTCCCGTAACAGAGAATCTGGCCTTATGTCAGCGCAGAATCTGTATTCATGTCATAGCAGAGAATCAGGCTTCACGTCACCCACCACTGGAACAGGCCACTGTCACACATTTAGGCCCAGGCACCCAATGCAGAGGAGAGAGGTCCCGTAACAGAGAATCTGGCCTTATGTCAGCGCAGAATCTGTATTCATGTCATAGCAGAGAATCAGGCTTCACGTCACCCACCACTGGAACAGGCCACTGTCACACATTTAGGCCCAGGCACCCAGGCAGAGGAGAGAGGTCCCGTAACAGAGAATCTGGCCTTATGTCAGCGCAGAATCTGTCTTCATGTCATAGCAGAGAATCAGGCTTCACGTCACCCACCACTGGAACAGGCCACTGTCACACATTTAGGCCCAGGCACCCAGGCAGAGGAGAGAGGTCCCGTAACAGAGAATCTGGCCTTATGTCAGCGCAGAATCTGTCTTCATGTCATAGCAGAGAATCAGGCTTCACGTCACCCACCACTGGAACAGGCCACTGTCACACATTTAGGCCCAGGCACCCAGGCAGAGGAGAGAGGTCCCGTAACAGAGAATCTGGCCTTATGTCAGCGCAGAATCTGTCTTCATGACATAGCAGAGAATCAGGCTTCACGTCACCCACCACTGGAACAGGCCACTGTCACGCATTTAGGCCCCGGCACCCATACAGAGGAGAGCGGTCCCGTAACAGAGAATCTGGCCTTATGTCAGCGCAGAATCTGTATTCATGTCATAGCAGAGAATCAGGCTTCATGTCACCCACCACTGGAACAGGCCACTGTCACACATTTAGGCCCAGGCACCCAGGCAGAGGAGAGAGGTCCCGTAGCAGAGAATCTGGCCTTATGTCAGCGCAGAATCTGTCTTCATGTCATAGCAGAGAATCAGGCTTCACGTCACCCACCACTGGAACAGGCCACTGTCACACATTTAGGCCCAGGCACCCAGGCAGAGGAGAGAGGTCCCGTAACAGAGAATCTGGCCTTATGTCAGCGCAGAATCTGTCTTCATGTCATAGCAGAGAATCAGGCTTCACGTCACACACCACTGGAACAGGCCACTGTCACACATTTAGGCCCAGGCAGAGGAGAGAGGTCCCGTAACAGAGAATCTGGCCTTATGTCAGCGCAGAATCTGTCTTCATGTCATAGCAGAGAATCAGGCTTCACGTCACCCACCACTGGAACAGGCCACTGTCACACATTTAGGCCCAGGCAGAGGAGAGAGGTCCCGTAACAGAGAATCTGGCCTTATGTCAGCGCAGAATCTGTCTTCATGTCATAGCAGAGAATCAGGCTTCACGTCACCCACCACTGGAACAGGCCACTGTCACACATTTAGGCCCAGGCACCAAGTCAGTGGTGTAGTACAGTCGATATGAACCACATGAAGTTTCACCAAATATCCAGTCTGCAGGTTTGCAATAGGGTCATACCAATATACAGGAGCTGCAGCAATGATCACTTGTTAAATATAGTTCCATATATTCATAAGCTGTTAGCAGAGAGTCAGGACATGCTAAATAAACCTCTTCAAATGTGCTATTAGATAACTGAGGAAAGTTTTAACAGACAGAGTCTTTACAGTGGACTCTTCCAGAAAGCCCCCTGTGTATTCTGCTACTTGGTTTGGTCTCCTCAGTGCAGACATTTACTGTGAAGGAGGTAGGATCTCTGTCTAAGTTCTCTAAAGCTAAAGTTCATTTATCTATTGTAAAAAGTTATAATATATACCCATAATAGTTCTGTAGAATGTAAAGAGGTGACTGTATGTTTTTTAGCAGCCTTTAGACCCTGCAGCACATGCTAGGCTGAGTAGATGATGTACAGTTAAAGAGACATGTGTTCTTCCTAAAATGGCTGCAAGACATGCTGTATTCCAGGTCACCCTGCTGCAATATCTTTGTAAATGATTTTCTCTTGTTCATTTTTCTGTATGCTTTGTTATATCCTGTAACATGTATGTGGGAATGTAATATAATGACTGCCTGTTATGATATAGGTGGACTGGTGACCTGGCTGTATACCACATAGTGGCAGTGTTTCCCTGTTGTATTACAGGCTCCAGCCAAGTGCACTACACCTCAATAAAGCTTTAAACCACAGAAGACCTGAGTGTCGTCCCTTAGAGTCCACTTAGAGTTTATGCCTGGAGGAGCTGGTGACCGAGTGAGTGTGAAAGCTGGAGGTGTCGCAGATGGTGCAAGGAAAAGAGGGTTACATTTGGTGCCGTGACTCGGATGTCATCATTCTGCTCAAAGTGACCAGTGAAGATACCTAAAGTCACCAGTGTGCGAGTTCTGAGGTGATTGTGCCACGGCGGAGCTGCTAGGCGGCAGATTGACCTTATTAGCGGTTTATATCCTCTCAGGAATAGAAGATGAGTGGACGAGCCAGAGCCTGCGGAAGAGCACGTGCCAAGGGGCAGCCCAGCCAAGGACAGCCTGGACAGGGGCAAGAGGCTCAAGAACCTAGACGCATTGAAAGACCCCAGCAGCCACCAGCCGAGCCTTTGCTTGTGGGAGGAGGGCGCCAGAGAGGCCCGCCAGTAGTGGAGAGACCTCCGACTGATGTTCTGCAGCTTTCAGCTGGATTTCAGGACATATCCCTCGGAGAACGGGGTGGCCGCAGGCGTGACTTCCATGACCTTGGAGTGAACACCCGGCAGACCATTGAATAGAAATGTGAGACCTGTTGTTTTTTTGCACTGTGTGACAGGTTAAGGTTTAATCACAGAATCAGACTTCTATCTGCACGGTAGCGTGTATCTTAGGTTTTTCTGAATGACACTATCAGTACCTTCAATGTAAGATATCCTTTTTGGGATAGATTTCAAGTAGGCCTCAAATACCACAAACTAGTAATTTTCAGAATGGCAAATTTGGGAATGCTTTTTCAACCCAGAACAAAAAGTCTGCTTTGACGGTCACTACAAATAACTTGACCAGCTAAAACTGTGCAGATTTGGTTGAATAGAGATGTGAGACCTGTTTTTTTTTTGCGCTGTGTGACAGTTATAGGTTTAATCACAGAATGACACTTCTATCAGCACGCTAGCGTGTGTCTTAGGTTTTTCTGAATGACACTATCAATAACTTCAATGTAAGATTTTCTTTTTGGGATAGATTTCAAGTAGGCCTCAAATACCACAAACTAGTTATTTTCAGAATGGCAAATTTGGGAATGCTTTTTCAACCCAGAACAAAAAGTCTGCTTTGACGGTCACTACAAATAACTTGACCAGCTAAAACTGTGCAGATTTGGTTGAATAGAAATGTCAGGTCTATTTTTTAGGCGATGGGTGACAGGCTCAACTTGCCCCTGATGTAATATATGGCCAAAAAATAACCACACTGTTGATGGTTAAATGCACTTGGGTGACACAGGCTCAGCCTGCAGCTGATGTAGTATATGGCCAAAAAATAATCAGACTGTTGATGGTTAAATGCACTTGGGTGAAACAGGCTCAGCCTGCAGCTGATGTAGTATATGGCCAAAAAATAACCAGACTGTTGATGGTTAAATGCACTTCGGTGACACAGGCTCAGCCTGCAGCTGATGTAGGATATAGCACAAAATAACCACACTATCGATGGTTAAATACACTTGGTGATAGCTCGTGCTGGCGCACCACAAGTCACAAAATGGCCGCCGATCACCCCAGAAAAAAAGTGATCTAAAAACGCTCTGGGCAGCCTCAAAAAAGTGAGCAAGTCAATAATAGCACTTCAATGATCCACAGCTGCAGATCGATCACAGAATGAAGTCTTTTGGAGGAGTTAATCTGCCTAATCTCGCCCTAACGTCGCAGCTGCAACCTCTCCCTATGCTTGAATCAGCAGAGTGACGTGCAACGCTACGTGACCCAAGCTTATATAGAGGCTGGGTCACATGCTGCACTGGCCAATCACAGCCATGCCAATAGTAGGCAAGGCTGTGATGGCCTCTTGGGGCAAGTAGTATGACGCTTGTTGATTGGCTGCTTTGCAGCCTTTCAAAAAGCGCCAAGAAAGCGCCGAACACCGAACCTGAACCCGGACTTTTACGAAAATGTTCGGGTTCGGGTCCGTGTCACGGACACCCCAAAATTCGGTACGAACCCGAACTATACAGTTCGGGTTCGCTCATCCCTACTAACTAACTATTCAGCATCAACTGTTGCAAGAGACAGTCGAATAGGATAACCTATCCAGGATATTTATTTAACAACCATATACTAATATATTATCCTACAAAGAGACTGCGTATATTGAATGGGTCAAATGCACACAAATGCACATTTATGCGAATTGTGAACATATGTGAATTGTTAATGTATGAAATTGTTTATACCTATTTATCCTTCATCTAGTATTATACCATTTTATCAATTTTAACATTATTTTAGTGTTTAATTAAACTTTTAATTTCCAAAACGCCATTTGCTGAGTGCTCACCCTTATTTATTCTATAAAACTCAATATTTATTACCCTGATTCTGTAGTTTACAGAAACACCCCATATGTGGTCATAAACTGCTGTACGTGCACATGGCAATTTGCAGAAGGAAAGGAACGCCATATGGTTTTTCGCGGGCAGATTTTACTGGGATAATTTTAAGTTGCCATGTCACATTTGAAGACCCCTTATGGACCCCTAGAGTAGAAACTTTAAAAAAGTAACCCCATTTTGGAAACTACAGGATAGGGTGGAAGTTTTGTTGGTACTATTTTAGGGTACATATGATTTTTGGTTGCTTTATATTACACTTTTTGTGACTCAAGTTGACAAAAAATAGATGTTTTGTCACAGTTTTTTTATTTTTTGTTTTTTTTACAATGTTCATCTGACAGGTTAGATCAAGTGCTATTTTTATAGAGCAGGTTGTTATGGATGCGTCAATATCAAATATGTTTGTTTCAGTTTTATATAATAAAACATTTTTGAAAAAAGAATTGTTATTAGTGTCTCTATATTCTAAAAGCCATAGTTTATTTTTATTTTTTTGCGACTGCTTTATGTAGGGGCCAATTTTTTTGAGGATGAGATGATGGTTTGATTGGTACTATTTTAGGGTGCATATGACTTTTTTTATCACTTGGTATTATACTTTTTGTGATGTAAGGTCACAAAAAATGGCTTTTTTACAATGTTTTTATTTTATTTTTTACGGTCTTCACCTGAGGGGTTAGGTCATGTGATATTTTAACAGACCTGGTTGTTACAGACACGTCAATACCTAATATGTCTACTTTTTTTTCACAATAAAAGCATTTTTGAAACAAAAAAATATTTTTGTGTCTCCATATTCTGAGAGACATACAGTACAGACCAAAAGTTTGGACACCCCTTCTCATTCAAAGAGTTTTCTTTATTTTCATGACTATGAAAATTGTAGATTCACACTGAAGGCATCAAAACTATGAATTAACACATGTGGAATTATATACATAAACAAACAAGTGTGAAACAACTGAAAATATGTCATATTCTAGGTTCTTCAAAGTAGCCACCTTTTGCTTTGATTACTGCTTTGCACACTCTTGGCATTCTCTTGATGAGCTTCAAGAGGTAGTCCCCTGAAATGGTTTTCACTTCACAGGTGTGCCCTGTCAGGTTTAATAAGTGGGATTTCTTGCCTTATAAATGGGGTTGGGACCATCAGTGGCGTTGAGGAGAAGTCAGGTGGATACACAGCTGATAGTCCTACTGAATAGACTGTTAGAATTTGTATTATGGCAAGAAAAAGCAGCTAAGTAAAGAAAAACCTGTGACCATTATTACTTTAAGAAATGAAGGTCAGTCAAGTCAGCTGAAAAATTGGGAAAACTTTGAAAGTAAGGGCTATTTGACCATGAAGGAGAGTGATGGGGTGCTGCGCCAGATGACCTGGCCTCCACAGTCACCGGACCTGAACCCAATTGAGATGGTTTGGGGTGAGCTGGACCGCAGAGTGAAGGCAAAAGGGCCAACAAGTGCTAAGCATCTCTGGGAACTCCTTCAAGACTGTTGGAAGATCATTTCAGGGGACTACCTCTTGAAGCTCATCAAGAGAATGGCAAGAGTGTGCAAAGCCGTAATCAAAGCAAAAGGTGGCTACTTTGAAGAACCTAGAATATGACATATTTTCAGTTGTTTCACACTTGTTTGTTATGTACAGGGTGGGCCATTTATATGGATACACCTTAATAAAATGGGAATGGTTGGTGATATTAACTTCCTGTTTGTGTCACATTAGTATATGTGAGGGGGGAAACTTTTCAAGATGGTTGGTGACCATGGCAGCCATTTTGAAGTCGGCCATTTTGAATCTAACTTTTGTTTTTTCAATAGGAAGAGGGTCATGAGACACATCAAACTTATTGGGAATTTCACAAGAAAAACAATGGTGTGCTTGGTTTTAACTTTATTCTTTCAGGAGTTATTTACAAGTTTCTGACCACTTATAAAATGTGTTCAATGTGCTGCCCATTGTGTTGGATTGTCAATGCAACCCTCTTCTCCCACTCTTCACACACTGATAGCAACACCGCAGGAGAAATGCTAGCACAGGCTTCCAGTATCCGTAGTTTCAGGTGCTGCACATCTCGTATCATTTGAAGGCAATCGTCTATGCTGTGAAGATACGAGATGTGCAGCACCTGAAACTATGGATACTGGAAGCCTGTGCTAGCATTTCTCCTGCGGTGTTGCTATCAGTGTGTGAAGAGTGGGAGAAGAGGGTTGCATTGACAATCCAACAAAATGGGCAGCACATTGAACACATTTTATAAGTGGTCAGAAACTTGTAAATAACTCATGAAAGAATAAAGTTACGTTAAAACCAAGCACACCATTGTTTTTCTTGTGAAATTCCCAATAAGTTTGATGTGTCACATGACCCTCTTCCTATTGAAAAAACAAAAGTTGGATTTAAAATGGCAGACTTCAAAATGGCCGCCATGGTCACCACCCATCTTGAAAAGTTTCCCCCCTCACATATACTAATGTGCCACAAACAGGAAGTTAATATCACCAACCATTCCCATTTTAGTAAGGTGTATCCATATAAATGGTCCACCTTGTATATAATTCCACATGTGTTAATTCATAGTTTTGATGCCTTCATAGTCATGAAAATAAAGAAAACTCTTAGAATGAGAAGGTATGTCCAAACTTTTGGTCTGTACTGTAGTTTTTTTTATTTTTTGCCCGATTGTTTTTTGTAGAGGCAAATTTTTTGCGGGATGAGGTGACAGTTTGATTGGTACTATTTTGGGGGGCATACATCTTTTTGATTTCTTGGTGTTGCACTTTTTATGATGTAAAGTGACAAAAAAAAAGGTTGTTTTAGCACAGTGTTTATTTTATTTTTTCTATGGTGTTCAGGTGAGGGGGTGGATCATGTGATATTTTTATAGAGCCGGTCATTGCGGACACAGACCCAATTATTATTTTTTTCTATTTTTTCTATTAGTAACCCTTAAGGGGTTAATACCCAGTGCTAGATTTTTCTACAAGTTTGAATTGGTCCCGGTCCAGACCTTCCGAGCATGGTGTGTATTCTTGTCTCAGATAAACTGGAACTTTTTTCAGTACCATATATTATTCTATGAATAAGCTTCGGGTAGTTATACGGATATGCGAGACTGTTTGAACACTTTTTTTAATTCCCTGATTTTTGTTAATTTCAATTTTTTATATGAAAATATAGTGCATTGTAATGATCTTCTCTTGAGAGAGTGATTACTTATTTTATTCAATTATATAAAGCGCCAACACATTCCACAGAATTGTACATAGATTTTCACTGTCCCCTTGGGGCTCACAGTCTTAAGGCTGGGTCTGCATAGTGATCTTGGCTGCAACACCCAAAGGTTGCTGTGTAGCCGTGCAGCCAATAAATGGGGTTGCAGCACAACATGCCACAACCCCAGAAATGCAAAATATCCAGCAGTGTTTGATTTTTGTGCAGTTTCTGGGTTATGGTCGCAGCAACTTGCGAGTCATACTACAACACCAATCATTTCAATGACTGCAATACTACACAGCGATCTTTACTAATGTGACAGGTGTAGCAGCCAAAATCACCATGTAGTCTAAATTCCAAATTAATCTATGCTTTTAGAGTGTTTGAGGAAACTGGAATAGCCAGAGGGAAACCACACAACCAATAGGAGAATGTACAAATTCCATGTCGATGTTGCCCTCCCTTGGTCAAGTTCAAACTCAGGTCCCAGCACTGCAAGGGACCAGACCAGTGCTAACCACTGAGTCACCGTACTGCCCTTGGCAGTACCTTGGTGAAACCATGTTAGTATTTTCAGCAAAGTTGCAAATGTGCATCTCTTTATAGCAACCATAAAAATAAATTACCAAGGCAACAGAATTATAACACATCATGTATTTAAATTATTTGCAGTCCTCGCCAACTACACGTTTTAATTTCATTGGTGCAAAGTTTGCCATTATTGATAGATAAGGGTCAATGTAGTATTCTCTTTTATATTATACCCCATACAACTCTGTATACTAATACAAGTACGTAAAGTCCATTTATTTAAGAGAAATCAATAATTACAGATATACTGTTAAATGTACTATGAAGATATATTCGTAATTTCTCAATCTGATCCATAAAAAGTGATATCTCTATAAAAGTATCCAAAATAACTCTAGTGAAGAATTATTAAATCTAATTATATTATTCTTAAAGTAATATGGTATTAGAGGTTAAATGACTTAAATTTTAAAGAGTTTAACAGTAAGAGTAAAGTAATATAAGTGAGCCAATCTACTTTATCTGCAGTGTAATACCAGGCGTAAGAATTACCTCCTCTAGCTATGTCCTGGCCCAAATTTCTTTAAAGAGCATCTGTCAGCATGATAAGCCCTAGTAAACCAGACATACCTCCTGGTAGGGTTAACCATGCTAAGTGCAACGACACCACTGTTGCAGCACTCACTCTTACTTTCTTAAAGAACTTCCAGAATTTCATGCACACAGTCGTATGCAAGTTTTCAGTCTCATACGTTTATTCATTGACTGTTCCTTTAAATCCTATTTTACTGTATGCCTGCTATAGTTATCATTGGCATAGAGTTCTGCTGCTCCAGTGTGGAGAGTGAATTAATATTGACTACATGCCTTGGCGTGGGCAGAGAGAGGACAAGATTAGTCTGGTATGGCTCATAACACAGAGAGTTACACACACATATATCCTACCAGGATGGTAATTGTAAAGTTTAAATGAGATTAAGAGAAGATTGTTTGCTCATTTCTGGATTCTCATTATAAACATTGTCATGACATTTAATTTATGCTGTTCTCCCTTCCCTGCTTGTCAGAAGTAGCCGAGGCTCGAAAATGTATCACCTGGTGTGTGGGGAGAAATTAGAACAGTTAACTGTAAGTCTTTGACTTTTTCATTATGGAACATGATTGACTGTTTCTCTACTGGTCTTGTTAGCCTTGTTTAGTAGAGGCAATTTCAGATTGGATTTTCTGTGTGTTTATTGGAATTGCAAATAGAATAAAGCACGTTGTAGCAAAAATCAGCACTAAAACATACAATTACGAATATTGTTTGATACATAACTATACTCAAAAGAACTATATAACCCCAAATCTACTGATTGTTTCTACAGATAAATAACTTTTTCAGATCTGTAACAAAAATGTGTGTTCTTTAAAAAAAAAGTGGGGCTTAGAGAAGGGGTGTGGCCTGTGACTGCCCAATCTATGTACTAAAATTGACTCCAGAAACTTCCCAAATAATAGTGAAATTCTATATTTGTTTGTCTGGTGTATGGACTGCCAGAAGGTTTAATTTTCAGAGACTACTAGTTGCCTCTTTTAACATATCTTGATTTGTATCTAAAACATAACTTTTATTATTGGTCACTAAAAATATCTTCTTGGACCATTATTTTGTTATTAAAACTCTCAGTTGTGTCCCCTCTATGTTACATTTTATCTGTGCAGAACTGTGGTACTGTACTGCTACTAATATATGATGGGAGGCTAGTAGCTGCGCGCCAGCTCTAAGCTCTTCCCTCTAAACATGTGTCCAACACTACTTATTTCATATCATAAGTAACATAGGGCTCACTTGTGAATCTAAAAGCAACCTCAAACACTGCCCCCCAACATGCTTCGCCAGCTGACCTGGCGTCTTCAGGGGATCAGGCAGTATAGTGTTTGGGGGCGTGGTGAGGACCTTTTATAACCTCCTCTTCTCATGTTTTTGCAATTAGCCTATCGCATTAGGCGTTATATTCTCCAGGGTAGTGGTTAAACTCATCTTCACCTCTATTGGTGTGGCTGATTATCTCCCATCCTCTGTGTCTCCTCCCATTCTCGCCTGCCCCCCGCCCTCACTTTGCTTGATTGAATCTCACGCATGTCAGTGATCTTCTTTATCCCTCGTCCTGTTCTTATCTACTGCGCACGTCATTGGAATTAGTTTCTTTTCCATCCTTTTTCATAATTGCGCAGCGCTTTATTCCTCCATCACTACATTTCACTATGTCCAATCTACACTCACCTAAAGAATTATTAGGAACACCATACTAATACGGTGTTGGACCCCCTTTTGCCTTCAGAACTGCCTTAATTCTACGTGGCATTTATTCAACAAGGTGCTGATAGCATTCTTTAGAAATGTTGGTCCATATTGATAGGATAGCATCTTGCAGTTGATGGAGATTTGAGGGATGCACATCCAGGGCACGGAGCTCCCGTTCCACCACATCCCAAAGATGCTCTATTGGGTTGAGATCTGGTGACTGTGGGGGCCATTTTAGTACAGTGAACTCATTGTCATGTTTAAGAAACTAATTTGAAATGATTCGAGCTTTGTGACATGGTGCATTAGCTTGCTGGAAGTATCCATCAGAGGATGCATACATGTTCTCATTCTGTTTACGCCAAATTCGGACTCTACCATTTGAATGTCTCAACAGAAATCGAGACTCATCAGACCAGGCAACATTTTTCCAGTCTTCAACAGTCCAGTTTTGGTGAGCTCGTGCCAATTGTAGCCTCTTTTTCCTATTTGTAGTGGAGATGAGTGGTACCCGGTGGGGTCTTCTGCTGTTGTAGCCCATCCGCCTCAAGGTTGTGCGTGTTGTGGCTTCACAAATGCTTTGCTGCATACCTCGGTTGTAATGAGTGGTTATTTCAGTCAACGTTGCTCTTCTATCAGCTTGAATCAGTCGGCCCATTCTCCTCTGACCTCTAGCATCCACAAGGCATTTTTGCCCACAGGACTGCCGCATACTGGATGTTTTTCCCTTTTCACACCATTCTTTGTAAACCCTAGAAATGGTTGTGCGTGAAAATCCCGGTAACTGAGCAGATTGTGAAATACTCAGACCGGCCCGTCTGGCACCAACAACCATGCCATGCTCAAAATTGCTTAAATCACCTTTCTTTCCCATTCTGACATTCAGTTTGGCGTTCAGGAGATTGTCTTGACCAGGACCACACCCCTAAATGCATTGAAGCAACTGCCATGTGATTGGTTGACTAGATAATTGCATTAATGAGAAATAGAACAGGTGTTCCTAATAATTCTTTAGGTGAGTGTATATATTAGCAACTATTGATACCCTCATTTATTTGTACAGGGATCCACCAACCTTTTCATAGTTAATGTTTAAAGTACATGATACATTTCCTACATCCATTTTTATGAATTTAAGCCATGATTTATGATTTATGAATTAAAATTCATGAACAATTAATAAATATCTCAAGCATTATTGATGTAGCATATAATTTCACTTTAAAATGTAATAGTTCTCAGCATGTTACTTGACATTCATCTGTTATTTTAGATATTGATACTCCTAAAATTCATAATTTTATCACTCATGGATTATATATGTTATTTATTCTTCTTCATTTATAATTTACTATCATGATTCATATACTTTGGAAAAGAAGGAGATAGAGAGGAAAGGGGGGGAGGGGAGAATGAGGAGAAAAAAAGAGAGAAGCAGCCTATAAAGATTAAATTTAAGGAGGAGACACGTATCCTGGTATTAAAGATCCTTCACCAACGACTAGATATTAGATGTGATGGATTGGTCCTCCTACACATAATTCAATATCTATTCTTAGTAGTAGATGTTGCCGCTTTTTAGGGAAACGGAGCAAAAGTAAATCCCTCATTCAATATCTGAGGGGCTAGACTTTTATGCCCCAGACTCTGAGACTAGTCACATTGCCCTTGTGTACATTTCGTACATGCCTAGATACCGGCGTATCAGCTTCAGTATTGATGTCACTTAGGTGTTTAGATATACGCCTTCTCAATTCTTGTACCGTTTTTCCGATATATAATTTCGGACATCCACACCTGATGGCTTATACCAGTGGTCTTGTAGTTGATGTACCGTTTAATCTGATATTTTTTTTTATTATCCGTTGGATTCACAAATTCTCTTTGGGATATCATTTTGCTGCAAAAATTGCAGTCTCCACATGGGTATGATCAAGTGGTGGTTAGCCACGTAGCTTTGTTCTCTTTATTATAGGTCCACTGAAAGTGACTATGCACTAGATTTTCTTATAAGTTAGTACCTCTCCTACAAGTCACTTTTGGATATATGGAAATTGTATCTTTTAGGTCATCATCAGCTCTCAAAATATGCCAGTGACGTTGCAAAATTTGTCTTACTTTCTGATGTTGTACATCAAACATTCCAATGCATTGTACAATTCCTTCATTATCAGGTTGTTTTTGATTACATAAAAGAGTACTTCTTTCTGTGGTTTTAGCTCTTTTATATGCTTTATGCAAAACCTTTTTGGGGTACCCTTGGTCTAAAAACCTTTGATATAGCAGTTGACTGTCACATTCAAAGCTTTCTTCACTAGAGCAGTTCCTCCTTGCTCTCAAATATTGGCCTACAGGGATTCAGTATAGTAGAATGTTAGTTGAAATGGGCTTCCTCTATACCTCTGTTAGTATACTTCCGTCAGGCTGCAGGGTAAGGGTTATATCTAAAAAATTCAACTTACTTTCATGTATCTTTGCTGTAAGTCTAAGACCAATATTGTTTATGTTAAGATTGGTTACAAACTGGTGAAAAGAATCTTTAATGCCCTCCCAAAAATTAAAACATCATCAATATAACGACCCCAGAACATAATGTGTTTTGTGAAATTGGCATGTTCCTCTGTGAAAACTATCTTTTCTTCCCACCACCCTAGAAATAAATTAGCGTAAATTTGGCGCACACATTGTGCCCATAGCAGTACCTGTGATCTGTAAATAATATTTGCCGTCAAACTTTAATTAATTGTGTGTAAGAAGGAATTGTGTGTAAATTCAAAACAAAGGTGTTGTGTTTATAGAATTGTATGCCTTTAGTGCTCAGATAATAATTAATGGCCTCCATTCATAATTGATGTATACGAGTATTCAATGTCAAGACTCGCTATTAACGTATTTTTACTAACACTTACTCCCTGCAGCTTGGTTATAACATCTTTGGTGTCATTTAGATATGAGATAAGGCATGGGACAAATGGGGATATGATCTCGTTTATATATTTTCTAATACCCTCGCAAAGATTCTAAATGCCTGTCACTACCGGTCTACCTGGTATTGAATGACATTTTTTATGGACTTTTGGGATTGCATAGAAAGTTGCAATTACAGGTTTATGGTTATTTAAAACTTTATACTCATCTTTAGTTATCAAATAATCCATTTTAGCTGACTGTAATATCGCTTTTAGTTCTTGCGTGTATTTTACAGTAGGGTCACTAGATAATTGTTGATATGTATTTTCATCTTTTAGGAGGTTCATAACCATCTCATTATATTCTGTTTAATTCCTCACTACTAGAGTTGAGCGGACACTTGGATGTTTGGGTTCTACGGGTTCGGCCGAACTTCACAAAAAAGTTCGAGTTCGGGACCCGAACTTGACCCCGAACCCCATTAAAGTCAATGGGGACCCAAACTTTTAAGCAATAAAATGGCTGTAAAAATGTAATGGAAAGGGCTAGAGGGCTGCAAATGGCATCAAGATGTGGTTAAGTGCATGGAAAGTTGATCACAATTATCAGAGAGTCAGGGTTCTACGCCGGAGAGGGAACGTGAGAAAGGGAGACCTCATCAAAGGGAGGTCAATGGCTGCAATGGAATGAAGCGGAAATGTGGGACAAGTTATTAAAGCAGAAGGGACGAATAAAAGGGCTGATTAAAGAAGAATTTTAGAAATTGAAGTCCCTGTCACCTATGCAGAGCAGGGTTTTTTCATCGCCAGAAATGGGTTAATGTCACCCACCAATGGTACAGATTATTTTTTAAAATTTCTGTCCCTGTCACCTATGCAGAGCAGAGGTTTATTCACAGCAAAAATTGTAAAATGTCAACCCAAGAATGTAACAGAAAAATTAGTAAAATTTATTAACCTGTCTACTAGGTAGAGCAGGGGTATATCACAGCCAAAAATAGTTCAATGTCACCCAAAAATGTAACAGAAAAATTAGTGAAATTTATTAAGCTGTCAATTAGGTAGTGCACGGGTATATCACGGCCAAAAATTTGAGAATTTCACCTGAAAATGTAACAGACAAATTATAGATTTTTTTTTACCTGTCGACTAGTTATAGTACTGGAATACAAAGCAGGACAGTATCAAAAAAGATACAATTATAATAGTGCATCAAAATGTGCAGAAAATCAACAAAGCAAATCTGGAGGATATCCAGCACGGAGCGCAGAGAGAAGGTCAGCACAGAGTATAGAAAGAGGAATTATTTTCCTCAGCCTTGTCCTTTCCATTTGCGACTACACAGATGCCAATAGGAACGCAAAATGCAGCCCCAAATTTGCCTCCGCCAACCCCAACCCCAACGTCTTTTTTAGCATCGGGAGCACAGTTCAGAAACCGGGACAAGTGTGGATATCAACAGAAGACATTGCACTCCCTAGAGAGAACTTCTGAGATGCAAATAATTAATCTATATCAAATACTTTCCTGGATTCGGAACATGAAAAACTTATACAAAAAGGACTCTCATATACACCAGCACCATATTTTGATTGCTTTACATGGGTCAAAGATATAAACCTATTTGCCAGAAAATTGGCCCTACATAAAGAATTCAAAAATAAAGAAAAGACACCCAAGAAATAATAACACGAGAACAAGCAGCAATCCAAATATTGGAAGAATTACAACAGGAACATCTAGGTCAAATCCAAGCACCCAAAGCACCATTTACTACTATGAGCCCCCAGTCAAAATTTACACCACCTTTCACCAAATACAACAATATACAAACATTTGTAGATCTGGTAACCATAGAATTACAAAAAATAAATGCAAAAAAATCTGATATCAATAGTAATCTTACAGTAAAAGAAAGGACAGCCCTACAAGAACTAATCAAGAATCAAAACTTAGAAATAAAACCGTCAGACAAAGGGGGCAACATAGTGATAATGGAGAAAAAAGAGTATAAAAGTATGGTCATGGACCTCTTACAAGATAAAAATACATATAAAAAACTACAGACCAATCCAACCACCAAATATGTTCTTGAACTAAAAAATATTCTACAACGAGCTAAGGAAAAAGATCTTATCACTAAAGAAGAGTTCAAAGTGATGTTCAAACCAAATCCAGTATTAGCAACATTTTATGCTATTCTAAAGATACACAAAAAACGACTCCCCATTCCAGGGAGACCAATTGTATCAGGAAATGAAAGTCTATGTGAGGGTATAAGTGGCTATGTCGACGAAGTGATATCCCCATTTGTCCCCAGTCTGACATCTTATTTAAAAGATACTAAAGATGTCCTATCAAAATTACAAAATATATATGTTGAAAAAGAGACGCTGGTAGCAAGTCTAGACGTTGAGGCGCTATATACTAGCATACAACATCCAAAAGGCTTAGAAGCAATAAAATATTATTTAGATACTAGAGGAACCGAATATAAGGAACATAATGAATTTGTCCTTTCACTACTACAATTTTTACTCACACACAATTATTTTATTTTCAATGGTGATTATTATTTGCAGCTCACTGGTACCGCAATGGGTACGAAATGTGCACCAAATTTTGCAAATCTTTTTTTAGGGTGGTGGGAAGACAGAATAGTCTTCACTGAAAAACACAGTCAATACACTAGGTATATGACATATTGGGGTCGTTATATTGACGACGTCATCATACTGTGAGAAGGCACTAAAAAACAATTTCACGAATTCGTAAAAATTCTCAACACCAACACCATAGGACTCACATTCACTAGAGAAATTGATGAACACAAACTTAATTTTCTAGATATCACTCTTAGCCTATCAGAAGGAATGATAAAGACAGAAATATACAGAAAGCCAACATCAAGTAATAACCTCCTCCACTGGTCAAGCTACCATCCCACTCCTCTGAAAAGAGGCATCCCAGTAGGCCAGTATTTGAGAGCAAGAAGAAATTGCTCCACTGAGGAAGCTTTTGAATGTGAGAGTCGAATTCTATACCAAAGATTTATAGAACGTGGGTATCCAAAAAAAGTGCTACATAAGGCATATCGGTAGGCGAAGGCAAAAGACAGAACTGACCTTCTACTTAACAATAAAATTCCAATTACTACTAAAAAAACAGTACGGTGCATTGGCACCTTTGATATTAAACATCAAGAAGTAAGTAAAATCCTAAATAAATATTGGAATATCCTGAAATTGGATGAAGACATCAAAAATGTTATTTCCGAACATCCCACAATAACATACAGAAGAGGACCTAATTTAAAGGAACAGCTTGTACACAGCCATTTTCAGGAAAATTACCAAAAAAAGAAGAAAAAAACACATGGTTAACCACTAAAGGGTCCTACCCATGTGGTTATTGTCAGTTCTGTAGTAAAATGCAGGCACGCAAGGAGTTTCAAAATCCAGCTGATAACAAAAAATATAAAATCACCCAATATATCAACTGCAAAACTGCAGGGGTAGTCTATGCCATCGAATGTGGCTGCCCCAAAATATATGTTGGGAAAACTATACAAGAACTCCGTAGAAGAGTCTCAAAACATCTCAGTGACATTAATCTGAAAGCAGATACCACATTATCCAGAAATATACAAGCAGAGCACAATGGTAAAACTGACAGCTTAAAAATATGGGGCATAACAAAACTCAAGCAGGGCCCAAGACAGGGAGACCTAGACAAAAAATTACAGCAGGAAGAAACACGCTGGATATACAGATTAAAAAGTCTCTCACCCCTGGGACCTAATGAAGGATTCACTTATGCATCCTTCCTATAAAAGTGGCATTATTAATATAAATCATCCCCACTAATAATAAAAAATAATAAAATAAAAAACAAAAAATTTAAATTTGACCCACTTTTTATACTACAATAGTTGAGTGACAAACCGTTAATTAATAATAAACTAAGCAATAACTAATAAATAAATAAATAAAATATAATTACCTCCCAGCAAATTCAATCCAACCTAAAAAATAAAAAAGAAAGGAAAAATTAGTAATCTATAATAAAATAAACATTAAGCAATACACAAAAAATTAAAATTAAAATTAAAATACAAAATAAACTACAAAAAATAATAAAATAATAAAATAAAATAACAAAATAATTAAACATTTAAAAATATATAAAATATAAAATATAATATATAAAAAATCAAGATACAATATCAAATATAAACATGAAAATAATACTTAATGTTCCAACACGTACAGCGCTTAAAGATGGACAATTCGAACTAAAAGTAAACCTATAGGAATATAACAACCAGTTTCAGCGCACACTAAAATGACAAGATTAGCTATAATTATATTCAAAGAATTATCGATTGATACTATTTGAAAAAATCTAAGTGCAGTGACATGCGCAAGATCTTTGATCATATTGCGAGATAAGAGACGTCACTGGAACAAGGAAGATTCACAAGGTAAACTAACGAATCGAGTGATCCGATACTGAAAACAATTCAATAAGGAAGAAAATAACAAGGTAGCGACGGATTACGTCACAAAGAGGAGGTAATATATAGATCGCGTCACGTTCAGCTCATTGTAGACTGCCCGTGCCCCTGAAGACGCCATGTACATGGCGAAACATGTCGGAGGGCAGTGTATAAGATTTTAGACTCTATAGACCTCCTTATGTGAGAAAACAGATACTAATATACAAAAACAAACAGGTAGTGACTGGAGCAAGCGCGCAGCTACCAGGCTACCAAAACAACAGTACAGCTAGCAAGCTATATAGCACTTTAGAGGTTCTAATAGATAGTTTTAATAGTAGGTTAGATAGTGTTAATTATGATTTAATAAGTGACTAATAAAAGTTATATTTTAATGCCATAAATCAGTACACACATGTCAAGAGTAGGCAACCAGTAGTCCAGTACTATATGAAAATAAAGTTATTAATGCCTTTACATGTGTAGGGTATAAATTTGGAACACATATAGTACTGGAATATCACACCCAAAAATTGGTGAATTTCACCCGAAAATGAAACAGACAAATTAGTGATTTTTTTTTTACCTGTCTACTAGGTATAGCAGTGGTATATCACACCCAGAAATTAGTGAAGTTCACCATAAAATGTAACCGAAAAATTTGTGAAATTTATTAACCTGTCTACTAGGTAGAGCAGGGGTCTATCACAGACAGAAATTGTTGAATGATGAAAAAAAGTATCACCTGAGCTGTTATCACCTGTACTTTGATAAAGACACAAACTAGTGTCGAAACGCGCGTCACACATGGGTGACGAATAAAAGGAAAACTTTTTTTCATCATTGGAATTACGGAGTGCTGGTCTTTATACTGCAAATATTCAGGTATCTACCTCTTGACCGTGCACCTGGACCGCGACTGATGCGCAGTGCCGCCCATTCATTTATCTCAGAAATTGTTGAATGTCACCCGAAAATGTAACAGAAAGATTAGTGAAATTTATTAAGCTGTCAACTAGGTAGAGCATGGGTATATCACGGCCAAAAATTGGTGAATTTCACACGAAAATGTAGCAGACAAATTATAGAATTTTTTTACCTGTCTACTAGGTATAGCAGTGGAATATCACACCTAAAAATTGGTGAATTTCACCCGAAAATGTAACAGACAAATTATTGATTTTTTTTTTACCTGTCTACTAGGTATAGCAGTGGTATATCACACCCAAAAATTGGTGAATTTCACCCAAAAATGTAACAGACAAATTATTGAATTTTTTTAACCTGTCTACTAGGTATAGCAGTGGTAAATAACAATATAACACCCAAAAATTGGTGAATTTCACCAGCAAATGTAACAGACAAATTAGTGATTTTTTTTTTTACCTATCTACTAAGTATAAAAGTGGTATATCACACCAAAACAATTGGTGAATTTCACTTGAAAATGTAACAGACAAATTAGTGATTTTTTTTTTACCTGTCTACTAGGTATAGCAGTGGTATATCACACCCAGAAATTAGTGAAGTTCACCATAAAATGTAACCAAAAAATTTGTGAAATTTATTAACCTGTCTACTAGGTAGAGCAGGGGTCTATCACAGACAAAAATTGTTGAATGTCACCCGAAAATGTAACAGAAAAATTAGTGAAATTTATTAAGCTGTCAACTAGGTGGAGCACGGGTATATCACAACCAAAAATTGGTGAATTTCACACAAAAATGCAACAGACAAATTATAGAATTTTTTTTACCTGTCTACTAGGTATAGCAGTGGTATATCACACCCAAAAATTGGTGAATTTCACCCGCAAATGTAACAGACAAATTAGTGAATTTTTTTAACCTGTCTACTAGGTATAGCAGTGGTATATAACACCCAAAAATTGGTGAATTTCACCTGAAAATGTAACAGACAAATTAGTGATTTTTTTTTTTACCTGTCTACTAGGTATAGCAGTAGTATATCACACCCAAAAATTGGTGAATTTCACCCGAAAATGTAACAGACAAATTGATTCTTTTTTACCTGTGTACTAGGTATAGGAGTGGTATATCACACCCAAAAATTGGTGAATTTCACCGGAAAATATAACAGACAAATTAGTAAATTTTTTGAAACCTGTCTACTAGGTATAGCAGTGGTATATCACACCTAAAAATTGATGAATTTCACCCGAAAATGTAACAGACAAATTACTGAATTTTTTTAACCTGTCTACTAGATATAGCAGTGGTATATCACACACAAAAATTTGTGAATTTCCCCCAAAAATGTAACAGACAAATTATTATTATTATTTTTTTTTACCTGTCTACTAGGTATAGCAGTGGTCTATCACAGCCAAAAATTTGTGAATTTCACCCGAAAATTTAACAGACAAATTAGTGGTAACAGAAAAATTCATGAAATTTATTAACCTGTCTACTAGGTATAGCAGTGGTATATCACACCCAAAAATTTGTGAATTTCACCTGAAAATTTAACAGACAAATTATTGATTTTTTTTTTACCTGTCTACTAGGTATAGCAGTGGTATATCACACCCAAAAATTGGTGAATTTCACCCAAAAATGTAACAGACAAATTATTGATTTTTTTTAACCTGTCTACTAGGTATAGCAGTGGTAAATAACAATATAACACCCAAAAATTGGTGAATTTCACCAGCAAATGTAACAGACAAATTAGTGATTATTTTTTTACCTATCTACTAAGTATAAAAGTGGTATATCACACCAAAACAATTGGTGAATTTCACTTGAAAATGTAACAGACAAATTAGTGATTTTTTTTTACCTGTCTACTAGGTATAGCAGTGGTATATCACACCCAGAAATTAGTGAAGTTCACCATAAAATGTAACCCAAAAATTTGTGAAATTTATTAACCTGTCTACTAGGTAGAGCAGGGGTCTATCACAGACAGAAATTGTTGAATGTCTCCCCCGAAAATGTAACAGAAAAATTAGTGAAATTTATTAAGCTGTCAACTAGGTAGAGCACGGGTATATCACAACCAAAAATTGGTGAATTTCACACAAAAATGCAACAGACAAATTATAGAATTTTTTTTACCTGTCTACTAGGTTTAGCAGTGGAATATCACACCCAAAAATTGGTGAATTTCACCCGAAAAATGTGTCAGACAAATTATAGAATTTTTTTTACCTGTCTACTAGGTATAGCAGTGGTATATCACACCCAAAAATTGGTGAATTTCACCAGAAAATGTAACAGACAAATTAGTGAATTTTTTTTACCTGTCTACTAGGTATAGCAGTGGTATATAACACCCAAAAATTGGTGAATTTCACCTGAAAATGTAACAGACAAATTAGTGATTTTTTTTTTACCTGTCTACTAGGTATAGCAGTAGTATATCACACCCAAAAATTGGTGAATTTCACCCGAAAATGTAACAGAGAAATTGATTCTTTTTTACCTGTGTACTAGGTATAGGAGTGGTATATCACACCCAAAAATTGGTGCATTTCAACCGAAAATGTAACAGACAAATTATTGATTTTTTTTTACCTGTCTTCTAGGTATAGCAGCGGTATATCACACCCAAAAATTGGTGAATTTCACCCGAAAATATAACAGACAAATTAGTAAATTTTTTGAAACCTGTCTACTAGGTATAGCAGTGGTATATCACACCTAAAAATTGATGAATTTCACCCAAAAATGTAACAGACAAATTACTGAATTTTTTTAACCTGTCTACTAGATATAGCAGTGGTATATCACACCCAAAAATTTGTGAATTTCACCCGAAAATGTAACGGACAAATTATTATTATTATTTTTTTTCCCTGTCTACTAGGTATAGCAGTGGTCTATCACAGCCAAAAATTTGTGAATTTCACCCGAAAATTTAACAGACAAATTAGTGGTAACAGAAAAATTCGTGAAATTTATTAACCTGTCTACTAGGTATAGGAGTGGTATATCACATCCAAAAATTGGTGAATTTCACCTGAAAATGTAACAGACAAATTAGTGATTTTTTTTACCTGTCTACTAGGTATAGCAGTGGTATATCACACCCAAAAATGTGCGAATTTAACCCAAAAATGTAACAGACAAATTATTATATTTTTTTTTACCTGTCTACTAGGTATAGCTGTGGTATATCACACCCAAAAATTGGTGATTTTCCCCGAAAATGTAATAGACAAATTATAGATTTTTTTTTACCTGTCTACGAGGTATAGCAGTGGTATATCACACCCAAAAATTGGTGAATTTCACCAGAAAATGTAACAGACAAATTAGTGAATTTTTTAACCTGTCTAGTTGGTATAGCAGTGGTATAGAACACCCAAAACTTGGTGAATTTCCCCCAAAACTGTAACAGACAAATTAGTGATTTTTTTACCTGTTTACTAGGTAAAGGAGTGGTATATCACACCCAAAAATTTGTGAATTTCACCCGAAAATGTATCAGACAAATTAGTGAATTTTTTTAACCTGTCTAGTAGGTATAGCAGTGGTATATAACACCCAAAAATTGGTGATTTTCCCCCGAAAATGTAATAGACAAATTTTTTATTTTTTTTTACCTGTCTACAAGGTATAGCAGTGGTATATCACACCCAAAAATTGGTGAATTTCACCAGAAAATGTAACAGACAAATTATTATTATTATTATTTTTTTTACCTGTCTACTAGGTATAGCAGTGGTCTATCACAGCCAAAAATTTGTGAATTTCACCCGAAAATTTAACAGACAAATTAGTGGTAACAGAAAAATTCGTGAAATTTATTAACCTGTCTACTAGGTATAGGAGTGGTATATCACATCCAAAAATTGGTGAATTTCACCTGAAAATGTAACAGACAAATTAGTGATTTTTTTTACCTGTCTACTAGGTATAGCAGTGGTATATCACACCCAAAAATGTGCGAATTTAACCCAAAAATGTAACAGACAAATTATTATATTTTTTTTTTACCTGTCTACTAGGTATAGCAGTGGTATATCACACCCAAAAATTGGTGATTTTCCCCCGAAAATGTAATAGACAAATTATAGATTTTTTTTTACCTGTCTACGAGGTATAGCAGTGGTATATTTCACACCCAAAAATTGGTGAATTTCACGAGAAAATGTAACAGACAAATTGGTGAATTTTTTAACCTGTCTAGTTGGTATAGCAGTGGTATAGAACACCCAAAAATTGGTGAATTTCACCTGAAAATGTAACAGACAAATTAGTGATTTTTTTTACCTGTCTACTAGGTATAGCAGTGGTATATCACACCCAAAAATGTGCGAATTTAACCCAAAAATGTAACAGACAAATTATTATATTTTTTTTTTACCTGTCTACTAGGTATAGCAGTGGTATATCACACCCAAAAATTGGTGATTTTCCCCCGAAAATGTAATAGACAAATTATAGATTTTTTTTTACCTGTCTACGAGGTATAGCAGTGGTATATCACACCCAAAAATTGGGGAATTTCACCAGAAAATGTAACAGACAAATTAGTGAATTTTTTAACCTGTCTAGTTGGTATAGCAGTGGTATAGAACACCCAAAACTTGGTGAATTTCCCCCAAAACTGTAACAGACAAATTAGTGATTTTTTTACCTGTTTACTAGGTAAAGGAGTGGTATATCACACCCAAAAATTTGTGAATTTCACCCGAAAATGTATCAGACAAATTAGTGAATTTTTTTAACCTGTCTAGTAGGTATAGCAGTGGTATATAACACCCAAAAATTGGTGATTTTACCCCGAAAATGTAATAGACAAATTTTTTTTTTTTTTTTACCTGTCTACAAGGTATAGCAGTGGTATATCACACCCAAAAATTGGTGAATTTCACCAGAAAATGTAACAGACAAATTAGTGAATTTTTTAACCTGTCTAGTTGGTATAGCAGTGGTATAGAACACCCAAAACTTGGTGAATTTCCCCCGAAAATGTAACAGACAAATTAGTGATTTTTTTTTTACCTGTCTACTAGGTAAAGGAGTGGTATATCACACCCAAAAATTGGTGAATTTCACCCGAAAATGTAACAGACAAATTAGTGATTTTTTTTTAACCGGTCTACTAGGTATAGCAGTGGTATATGACACCCAAAAGTTGGTGAATGTCACCTGAAAATGTAACAGACAAATTAGTGGTAACAGAAAAATTTGTGAAATTTATTAACCTGTCTACTATGTATAGGAGTGGTATATAACATCCAAAAATTGGTGAATTTCACCTGAAAATGTATCAGACAAATTAGTGAGATTTTTTTTACCTATCTACTAGGTATAGCAGTGGTATATCACACCCAAAGATTTGCGAATTTCACCCGAAAATGTAACAGACAAATTATTATTATTTATTTTTTTACCTGTCTACTAGGTATAGCAGTGGTATATCACACCCAAAAATTGGTGAATTTTACCTAAAAATTTAACAAATTAGTGCATTTTTTTAACCTGTCTACTAAGTAGATTAGTGGTCAATTACACCGAAAAATTTGTGAATTTCACTCAAAAATGTAACCGAAAAATTAGTGAAATTTATTAACCTGTCTACTAGTTAGAGCAGGAGTCTATCATAGCCAAAAATTGTTGAATGTCACCCGAAAATGTAACCGAAAAATTGGTGAAATTTATTAAGCTGTCAACTAGGTATAGCAGTGGTATATCACAGCCAAAAATTGGTGAATTTCACCTGAAAATGTATCAGACAAATTCGTGAGATTTTTTTACCTGTATACTAGGTATAGCAGTGGTATATCACACCCATAAATTGGTGAATTTCATCCGAAAATGTAACAGACAAATTAGTGAATTTTTTTTAACCTGTCAACTAGGTATAGAAGTGACGAAGAAAGAGAAGAGAAGCTCAAAGTACCAAAAAATAAATATTTTATAAAATTATATCAAAACATAATTAAAAATACATGCAAGTGATGCCATGGACAAGGTAGGTAGGAGCATGGAAAAGGAAGAACAGGCGCCACCCTGGGAGAACACACAGGTCACAAAATACATAATGCAAGTTTGTAAAGGTCATAGGGAAATGCTAGATACAATGACCAGCCCATGGACCAAATATATCAAAGAGATGTAAGATAATATAGAATGAGAGGAAGGTCAGCTGGAAAAACAACCACGGCAGTTATACATAGTATGCTGAACGGAAAAGTAAAGAATGGTGGATAACCAGCAACTAGATTACAGAGCCAGGTGTGGGGTCTCAACACCGGCAACAGTAAGCCATGGAGGTATAACTATGACCTAAGCTCACCTGAAAAGGACCATGTGTGGAAAACAACCCAGAATGGCGCTACCCCCAAAGGCCTTTTGGGGTAGCACCATCCTGGGTTGTTTTCCACACACGGTCCTTTTCAGGTGAGCTTAGGTCATAGTTATTCCTCCATGGCTTACTGTTGCCGGTGTTGAGACCCCACACCTGGCTCTGTACTCTAGTTGCTGGTTATCCACCATTCTTTACTTTTCCGTTCAGCATACTATGTATTACTGCCGTGGTTGTTTTTCCAGCTGACCTTCCTCTCATTCTATATTATCTTACATCTCTTTGATATATTTGGTCCATGGGCTGGTCATTGTATCTAGCATTTCCCTATGACCTTTACAAACTTGCATTATGTATTTTGTGACCTGTGTGTTCTCCCAGGGTGGCGCCTGTTCTTTCCTTTTCCCTGCTCCTACCTACCTTGTCCATGGCATCACTTGCATGTATTTTTAACTATGTTTTGATATTTTATAAAATATTTATTTTTTGGTACTTTGAGCTTCTCTTCTCTTTCTTCGTTATTGCACTCAGAGCTTGTACCGAGTTACCTTTTTTACGGGTGCCCCACTGTGGTCACATTGGGTAGGCACTGTCCTCCATCCCTCTTTTTTTCTAGGTATAGCAGTGGTATATAAAACCCAAAAATTGGTGAATTTCACCTGAAAATGGAACAGACTAATTATAGATTTTTTTTTACCTGTCTACTAGGTATAGCAGCGGTATATTACACCCAAAAATTGGTGAATTTCACCCGAAAATGTAACAGACAAATTACAGAATTTTTTTATCCTGTCTACTAGGTATAGCAGTGGTATATCACACCCAAAAATTGGTGAATTTTACCCGAAAATTTAACAGACAAATTAGTGGTAACAGAAAAATTTGTGAAATTTATTAACCTGTCTACTAGGTATAGGAGTGGTATATCACATCCAAAAATTGGTGATTTTCACCTGAAAAGGTAACAGACCAATTAGTGAATTGACATAACATAAATTAAAATACGTAAAAAAAAAAAAAAAAACTTTTTTTATGAGGTGGAGGTCCATATGAAGTAGGAGTTTGAGGAGGCGGTGGACGTAGTGGTGTAGGTGGAAGCGGCAGTGGAGGAGGACGAGGTAGCCAACACTGGTTTTTGGTTTAAATTATAATTTTTTTTTATTAGGGTACACCCCAAAAGAGTGGGAAATATCAAAAATACAACAATAAGCAATTGCGCTGTAGTATAACAATAGCTGGGTAAGGCCGATATACATGTCTATTCTGCATAAGGTACGGATAAGTCCTGTAAGATCCATGCCTAGTTCATTTTAATGAACGTGAGCTTGTCCACATTGGCTGTGGACTGGCAGCTGCGCTTGTCTGTGATAACGCCCCCTGCCGTGCTAAACACACGTTCAGATAATAAACTGGCTGCAGGGCATGTCAGCACCTCCAAGGTGTAAAGGACAAGCTCAGGCCATGTGCCCAATTTGGAGACCCAGAAGTTGAAGGGGGCAGACCCGTCATTCAGTACGTGTAGGCGTGTGCACACATACTGCTCCACCATGTTGCTGAAATGCTGCCTCCTGCTAAGACGTTCCATATCAGCTGGTGGTGCTGGTTGTTGTGGCGTGCTGACAAAGCTTTTCCACATTTTGACCATGCTAACCCTGCCTTCTGAGGTGCTGCGGTGCCCCAGCTGCGTTGGTGACCTCTTCCTCTGCCTTCGCCTTGTGCTTCCACTGTGCCCCTGCTGTCAGGTGGGAATGCCACCAGCAGCGCGTCTACCAGCGTGCGCTTGTACTCGCGCATCTTACGATCACTCTTCAGTGAGGGAATTAAGGACAGTAGGTTGTCCTTGTAACAGGAATCCAGCAGGGTGGCCACCCAGTAATCAGCACAAGTTAGAATGTAGGCAACTCGGCGGTCGTTGCAGAGACACTGCAGCATGTAATCGCTCATGTGTGCCAGGCTGCCCAGAGGCAATGAAAAGCTGTCCTCTGTGAGAGGTGTATAGTCTATGTCCTCTGTATCCCCCAGCCACGCACCAGTGATGGCCATGAGGTGGTCTGGGTGCCACCCTGCTGTGAACATGGTTTCTCCTCCTCCATCTCCTCCTTCTCATCCTCCACCTCGTCATCCTCCAGAACTGTGCCCTGGCTGGACATTTGTGTACCTGGCGTTTGTGGGCGCAGGAACCCACCCTCGGAGCCACTTGTGAATGACTGGCCAGAAACCCTATGAAATGATCCCTCATCCTCCTCCTCCTGTGTCACATCCTCATCCCCCTCCCTCCCTTTTCACTCTCTCCCCCCTCCCTCCTTCCCTTGTCACTCTCTCCCCCCCTCCCTCCTTTGTCACTCTCTCCCCCCCTCCCTCCTTTGTCACTCTCTCCCCCCCTCCCTCCTTTGTCACTCTCTCCCCCCCTCCCTACTTTGTCACTCTCTCCCCCCTCCCTCCTTTGTCACTCTCTCCCCCCTCCCTTGTCACTCTCATTCTACCCCCGCCCCCTTCCTTGTCACTCTCTCCCCCCTCCCTCCTTTGTCACTCTCCCCCCCTCCCTTGTCACTCTCATTCTACCCCCTCCCCCTCCCTCCCTTGTCACTCTCATTCTACCCCCTCCCCCCCTCCCTTATCACTCTCATTCTACACCCCCTCCCTTGTCACTCTCTTCCCCCCCTCCTTTGTCACTCTCTTCCCCCCCTCCCTCCTTTGTCACTCCAGACATCCCAACCTGCAAAAACTCATTTCAGGGAGGTGCACTTCTCATTTCAGGGAGGTTTTCTTTTTTTTTCTTTCACAAACTTTCTATTATATTTTCCAAACATATGCAGTATCTGCACACTGTGCTCTATGGTGTGGAGGACTGGGCTCATTACCCTGCCCAAAATTATCATATTTATGTACAGTACAGACCAAAAGTTTGGACACACCTTCTCATTCAAAGAGTTTTCTTTATTTTCATGACTATGAAGGCATCAAAACTATGAATTAACACATGTGGAATTATATACATAACAAACAAGTGTGAAACAAATGAAAATATGTCATATTCTAGGTTCTTCAAAGTAGCCACCTTTTGCTTTGATTACTGCTTTGCACACTCTTGGCATTATCTTGATGAGCTTTAAGAGGTAGTCCCCTGAAATGGTCTTCCAACAGTCTTGAAGGAGTTCCCAGAGATGCTTAGCACTTGTTGGCCCTTTTGCCTTCACTCTGCGGTCCAGCTCACCCCAAACCATTTCGATTGGGTTCAGGTCCGGTGACTGTGGAGGCCAGGTCATCTGGCGCAGCACCCCATCACTCTCCTTCATGGTCAAATAGCCCTTACTTTCAAAGTTTTCCCAATTTTTCGGCTGATTGACTGACCTTCATTTCTTAAAGTAATGATGGTCACTCGTTTTTCTTTACTTAGCTGCTTTTTTCTTGCCATAATACAAATTCTAGCAGTCTATTCAGTAGGACTATCAGCTGTGTATCCACCTGACTTCTCCTCAACGCCACTGATGGTCCCAACCCCATTTATAAGGCAAGAAATCCCACTTATTAAACCTGACAGGGCACACCTGTGAAGTGAAAACCATTTCAGGGGACTACCTCTTGAAGCTCATCAAGAGAATGCCAAGAGTGTGCAAAGCAGTAATCAAAGCAAAAGGTGGCTACTTTGAAGAATCTAGAATATGACATATTTTCAGTTTTTTCACACTTGTTTGTTATGTATATAATTCCACATGTGTTAATTCATAGTTTTGATGCCTTCAGTGTGAATCTACAATTTTCATAGTCATGAAAATAAAGAAAACTCTTTGAATGAGAAGGTGTGTCCAAACTTTTGGTCTGTACTGTATATGATTAAAGGGATTCTGTCACCACCTATAAGCCCTGTGAGCTAAACATATGCTCATGTCCAGGGCAGCATTCTGATTTCTAAGGTGGTCTTATAAAAGCTATTTGTGTCTTTATTCTGCGGAAAAACAGGTTTTACTAACCTGTCAATCATTGAATTAAGGTGCCCAAGCAGGGGGTCTGTGGATGCATGGTGCCCGGCCGCACGCATCGCCGTTTGTGCCCAGCGCCGCCTTCTACTCCTCAGTGCCGCCTCTCCCTCCCTCCCCCTCCTCCCGCTTTAAGATCCCACGCGTGCGCACAGGCTCAGCCTGATGCACCGTTGCGGACTGCTGGCATCGGCTTCTTCTTGCACTGTGCGCACGCGCCAAGAAGGGGTCACTGCTACAGGTTGCCGGAAAGGTTTACTGCGAGTAAACTAGAGATGGGAAGTTCGGATCTTTCACATGAACCGATTCATGAATCGAATCTTCGGTTCATTCGCTGAGATGACAAGAAGCAAGTGAACCGAAGCTTAGGTTGCGCAATGCGCATGCGCGGATGCTTCTATTTACTTGCTGACTCGCTGAGTCAGGAAGTTTATTCTTTAAACCCTGTGTGTAATTATCTACCCCACTGTAGGAAAAAAACAAGTATCCAGGGGGTGTGAATTTAACACTGGGGTAAATAATAGAATTAAAATGGAGGGTTAAATGTGTAAATGTATTTAAAAAAAATACATCTCTCTCAATAGTTCTATAGCTACTGAATGAGACAGAAGAAGGGATGCCTTTAACATATATATCTCCTTGAGAAGCCAATTTGACCCTAAAGGGTTAATTCAACCTGTAATCTAAACTCTGTCCTGTCACTTCTCTTATCTCTCTGCTCTGCTATCAGTAAACCTTTCCGGGATATTTTGTCTCACATGCGGGTGTCAGGGAGCCGCTATCTAATAGCGGGAGACTCCCTGAACCTCCGGGAGACTTGAGATCCCTGTCACTCTCTCCCCCGCTCCCTTGTCACTCTCTTCTCCCCCCTCCCTCCCTTGTCACTCTCTTCTCCCCCCACTCACTCCCTTGTCACTCTCTTCTCCCCCCCTTCCTCCCTTTTCACTCTCTCCCCCCCTCCCTCCTTCCCTTGTCACTCTCTCCATCCCTCCTTTGTGACTCTATCCCCCCTCCCTCCTTTGTCACTCTCTCCCCCCCTCCCTCCTTTGTCACTGTCTCCCCCCTCCCTCCTTTGTCACTCTCTCCCCCCTCCCTCCTTTGTCACTCTCTCCCCCCTCCCTTGTCACTCTCATTCTACCCCCGCCCCCTTCCTTGTCACTCCCCCTTCCCTCCTTTGTCACTCTCATTCTACCCCCTCCCCCTCCCTCCCTTGTCACTCTCATTCTACCCCCTCCCCACTCCCTTATCACTCTCATTCTACCCCCCCTTGTCACTCTCATTCTACCCCCCCCTTGTCACTCTCTCCCCCCCTCCTTTGTCACTCTCTCCCCCCTCCCTCCTTTGTCACTCTCTCCCCCCCTCCCTCCTTTGTCACTCTCTCCCGCCCCTCCCTTGTCACTCTCTACCACCCCTCCCTTGTCACTCTCATTCTACCCCCCCTCCCTTGTCACTCTCATTCTACCCCCCCTCCCTTGTCACTCTCATTCTACCCCCTCCCCTCCCTCCCTTGTCACTCTCATTCTACCCCCTCCCCCTCCCTCCCTTGTCACTCTCATTCTACCCCCTCCCCCTCCCTCCCTTGTCACTCTCATTCTACCCCCTCCCCCTCCCTCCCTTGTCACTCTCATTCTACCTACCAGAACAGAGCTCGGCCACGCTACATTAACAACAGCACAGAGCAGACACAGCATGACAGCAGGCGCAGGCAGGCTGCGCAGCACTGAGCCGGCGGCCGGAGATTCTTTGGAGCGGCAAGCGCTCAGCCGCTCAGGAGGCGCAGCATGAGGGGCGCCGCCGGCCGGCCGCCCAAACTTATATAACCAACTTTTTTCTTTTTTTTTTTACACCGCAACAGGCGCCCTCTGCTAAATGGCACCCTAGGCGACTGTCTAAGTCTCCTTACTGGTGGCGCCGGCCCTGCATGGAGGCCCAGTCACTGGTGGTGAAGTGGTGCTGTTCCGCAAAGCGATTCACCTGTGCTTGCTGCAGCTGAAACTCCACTATCGCCTGATGCTGCTCGCACAGTCTGGCCAGCATGTGCAAGGTGGAGTTCCACCATGTGGGCACGTCGCATATGTGGCGGCGAGCGGGAAGACTGAAGTTATGCTGCAGCGCTGACAGGCGAGCAGCATCAGGGTGAAAACACTGAAAGCGAGTACAGACGGCCAGCACTTTATGCAGCAGCTCTGACATATCGGGGTAATTTTTAAGGAATCTCCGCACCACCAAATTCAGCACATGCGCCAGGCAAGGGATGTGCGTCAAACCGGCTAGTTCCAGAGCTGCTACGAGATTTCGCCCATTATTGCACACCACCAGGCCGGACTTGAGGCTCAATGTCACCAACCACTCATCGGTCTGTTGTTCAAAGCCCGTCCACAGCTCTTGCACAGTGTGGGGTTTGTCCTCCAAACAGATAAGTTTTAAAACTGCCTGCTGTCATTTACCCCTGGCTGTGCTGAAGTTGGTGGGGAAGGTGTTACGCTGACCGAAAGAGGAGCCGGTAGAGGATGAGGAAGCGGAGTAGGAAGAGGAAGCAACAGGAGGCAAACTGTAGCACCCTGCAATCCTCGGTGGTGGAAGGACATGCGCCAAACTGCTGTCCACCTCAGGCCCAGCCACCACTGCATTTACCCAGTGTGCTGTTATGGAGATATAACATCCCTAACCGTGCTTACTGGTCCACGTATCCGTAGTGAGGTGCACCTTGCCACAGATGGCGTTGCGCGGTGCACACCTGACTTTGTCCCCCACTTGGTTGTGCAGGGAAGGTATGGCACGCCTTGAAAAGTAGTAGCGGCTGGGCACGATGTACTGTGGGACAGCCACCTCCATAAGGCTTTTAAAACTCTCTGTCTCCACCAGACGGAATGACAGCATTTCAAAGGCCAGTAATTTTGAAATCCTGGGATTTAGGGCCAGGGATCGCAGGTGTAGAGCTGAACGCTACCTTGGGGCATTTTGGAGATGCTTGGTGATCCAGATGGTAGTGTTGCTGGCAGATCCTCTGTTTGCGGGTTGGCAGGTGGCACTGTCACTCCAGAGGTGAATGAAGAGGCCGAGACTGCAGCAGAAGAGGAAGCAGGAGGAGCCAGAGACCTTTCTTGGTTTTTGAGGCATATACTCCACTGCAGCTCGTGCTTTGAACTTAAATGCCTGGTCATGCAGGTTGTGCTCAGGTTGAGAACATTTATGCCTCGCTTCAGGCTCTGATTGCATAGCGTGCAAACCACTCGTGTCTTGTCGTCAGCACATTGTCTGAAGAACTGCAACGCCAGGTAACTCTTTGGAGCTGGCTTTGGTGTGCTCGGTCCCTTGCTGCGTTGGGCATTAGCAGGCATACTTGTTCTGGCCTCACCATTCGTAGAGCCGCATTAGGCCCGATCAAATACCGCTGAAGGTACTGTCGCCTACTCGCACCTGAGGAAGATGTTTCACTTGTGCGTGTATCTGGCACAGATCGACCACGTCCTCTGCCTGCAACAGGAGCTCCACCAGCAGCACCACAACGGGGGCCACGTTCCTTATTTGACGCTCTCCTCATATTTCTCACATTTAGAATCTTACCCAAAATGTTTTTTTTTTCTTTCTAACAGAATAGAACAACAGTATCTAACACGTGTATCTCACAATGACAGATGCAGCAAAGGCTGCAAAATTAAGATTTTTTCCCTAAATGGGTGTTTTTTTAATAGCAGAATAGAACAACAGTATCTAAAGGGTGTATCTCACACAAACTGATGCAGACAAGGACGCAAATTAATATTTTTGCCCAAAATGGGTGTTTTTTCAATACCAGAATAGCACAGCAGTATGTAAAGGGTGTATCTCACAATGACCGAAGCAGCAAAGGCCGCAAATTAAGATTTTTGCCCAAAATGGGTGTTTTTTTATACCAGAATAGCACAGCAGTATGTAAAGGGTGTATCTCACAATGACCGATGCAGCAAAGGCCGCAAATTAAGATTTTTGCCCAAAATGGGTGTTTTTTTATACCAGAATAGCACAGCAGTATCTAAAGCGTGTATCTCACACGTACAGATGCAGACAAGGCCGCTAAGTATTTTGCCCTAAATGGGTGTTTTTTAAAACCCAGAAAATTATTGACGTATTTCAAGCTTGTTTTAACAATAACAGATGCAGCAAAGGCTGCAATATTAAGTACTTTGCCCAAAAAGGGTGTTTTTTTTAATAACAGAATATGACAGCATTATATAATGCTTGAATTTCACACGTACAGATGCAGCAAGGGCTGTAAAATTTTGTATTTTGCCCCGAAAGGGTGTTTTTTTAAAACGCAGAAAATTAAAGCTGTATTTCTAGCTTAAATTGCAAACTGACTAATGCGGCAGAGGCCCAAGATGGAGGTTATTGCCAAAAATGGGTGTTTTTTTAATAACAGAATATGACAGCAGTATATAACGCTTGAATTTCACACGTATAGATCCAGCAAGGGCTGTAAAATTGTGTATTTTGCCCAAAAAGGGTGTTTTTTAAAACCCAGAAAATTATAGCTATATTTCTAGCTTAAATTGCACACTGACTAATGCGACAGAGGCCCCAGATGGAGGGTATTACAAAAATGTGGTGTTTTTTAAAACCCAGAAAATTATTGACGTATTTCAAGCTTATTTTAACAATAACAGATGCAGCAAAGGCTGCAATATTAAGTACTTTGCCCAAAAAGGGTGATTTTTTAATAACAGAATATGACAGCATTATATAATGCTTGAATTTCACACGTACAGATGCAGCAAGGGCTGTAAAATTATGTATTTTGCCCCAAAAGGGTGTTTTTTTAAAACCCAGAAAATTAAAGCTGTATTTCTATCTTAAATTGCAAACTGACTAATGCTGCAAAGGCACCAGATGTAGAATATTGCCAAAAATTTGTGTTTTTTTAAACCCAGATTATTTTTGCAGTATTTCAAGCTTGGATTTGAATGCCACCTAACTAACAGACGGATAAAAGTTCTTTTTCTCTGTCACTGGGCTCAGGGCAGGGTACAGGGAACAAAATATATGTAGATCGCTGAGTTCAATTGCAGTTCTAATTAAAGTTTCTTCCCTATTCTCTCCCTCACAGCAGCAGCATCCTCTCCCTACACTACTAAGAGCAGAGTGACGTGCAGCGCTACGTGACTCCAGCTTATATAGAGGCTGGGTCACATGCTGCACTGGCCAATCACAGCCATGCCATTAGTAGGCATGGCTGTGATGGCTTCTAAGGGCACAGAGTCAAACGCTTGCTGATTGGCTGCTCTGCAGCCTTTCAAAAAGCGGCATTAACTCGCCGAACACCAAACCCGAACCCGAACTTTTACTGAAATGTTCGGGTCCGGGGTCCAAAAATCCTAAAGTTCAGTACGACCGTATTAATTAACCTTCTTGCAAAATTATTCACTTATTAGCCAAAAAATATAGTCTTTGTTCACAAAATAACAGTTACTCTATCCAGTTTATATACAGTAAACGTTTTTTTGACACAAATATAAATTTATCTTTATTAAATCATCAGTAAAAATACATATAAAATTTTAAAAAAGTTCACCACGGGACAGGACAAACACAATGCCGTATGCACCATTGCGCTATAACTGATAATAAATTGATGCTACAATTGCAACAATATTATATGGCCTGTATGTTGTATTACAAGTTAACCTAATTTATATATATATATATATATATATATATATATATACACTGCTCAAAAAAATAAAGGGAACACAAAAATAACAAATCCTAGATCTGAATTAATTAAATATTCTTCTGAAATACTTTGTTCTTTACATAGTTGAATGTGCTGACAACAAACTCACACAAAAATAAAAAAATGGAAATCAAATTTTTAAACCCATGGAGGTCTGGATTTGGAGTCACACTCAAAATTAAAGTGGAAAAACACACTACAGGCTGATCCAACTTTGATGTAATGTCCTTAAAACCAGTCAAAATGAGGCTCAGTAGTGTGTGTGGCCTCCACGTGCCTGTATGACCTCCCTACAACGCCTGTGCATGCTCCTGATGAGGTGGCGGACGGTCTCCTGAGGGATCTCCTCCCAGACCTGGACTAAAGCATCTGCCAACTCCTGGACAGTCTGTGGTGCAACGGGACGTTGGTGGATAGAGCGAGACATGATGTCCCAGATGTGCTCAATTGGATTCAGGTCTGGGGAACGAGCGGGCCAGTCCATAGCATCAATGCCTTCGTCTTGCAGGAACTGCTGACACACTCCAGCCACATGAGGTCTAGCATTGTCTTGCATTAGGAGGAACCCAGGGCCAACCGCACCAGCATATGGTCTCACAAGGGGTCTGAGGATCTCATCTCGGTACCTAATGGCAGTCAGGCTACCTCTGGCGAGCACATGGAGGGCTGTACGGCCCTCCAAAGAAATGTCACCCCACACCATTACTGACCCAATGCCAAACCGGTCATGCTGGAGGATGTTGCAGGCAGCAGAACGTTCTCCACGGCGTCTCCAGACTCTGTCACGTCTGTCACATCTGCTCAGTGTGAACCTGCTTTCATCTGTGAAGAGCACAGGGCGCCAGTGGCGAATTTGCCAATCTTGGTGTTCTCTGGCAAATGCCAAACGTCCTGCACGGTGTTGGGCTGTAAGCACAACCCCCACCTATGGACGTTGGGCCCTCATATCACCCTCATGGAGTCTGTTTCTGACCATTTGAGCAGACACATGCACATTTGTGGCCTGCTGGAGGTCATTTTGCAATGCTCTGGCAGTGCTCCTCCTGTTCCTCCTTGCACAAAGGCGGATGTAGCGGTCCTGCTGCTGGTTTGTTGCCCTCCTATGGCCTCCTCCACATCTCCTGATGTACTGGCCTGTCTCCTGGTAGCGTTTCCATGCTCTGGACACTACGCTGACAGACACAGCAAACCTTCTTGCAACAGCTCGCATTGATGTGCCATCCTGGATAAGCTGCACTACCTGAGCCACTTGTGTGGGTTGTAGACTCCGTTTCATGCTACCACTAGAGTGAAAGCACCGCCAGCATTCAAAAGTGACCAAAACATCAGCCAGGAAGCATAGGAACTGAGAAGTGGTCTGTGTTCACCACCTGCAGAACCACTCCTTTATTGGGGGTGTCTTGCTAATTGCCTATAATTTCCACCTGTTGTCTATCCCATTTGCACAACAGCATGTGAAATTGATTGTCACTCAGTGTTGCTTCCTAAGTGGACAGTTTGATTTCACAGAAGTGTGATTGACTTGGAGTTACATTGTGTTGTTTAAGTGTTCCCTTTATTTTTTTGAGCAGTGTATATATATATATATATATACTTAAACTGCTGGAATGTGATGGGATCCAAAGAATCCAAAAAGCCATGGCTTTAGAAGAAGAGCAAAAGCTATGAAGTTCAGATTAAACTACACACTACGTTTTTTATTGTGTTACCACTAGAGTGGGACCCTAGTAACTAAACATTTTTAGTTTTCCAGCTAATAATGTACAGTCCTGATCAAAAGTTTAAGACCACTTGAAAAATGGCAAAAAATCATATTTAGCATGGCTGGATCTTAACAAGGTTCCAAATAAAGCTTCAACATGCAACAAGAAGAAATGGGAGTGAGACAAAACATTTTTTGAGCATTCAATTTAATGAAAACAACGAATAAACTGAAACAGGCTGTTTTTCAGCTGATCAAAAGTTTAGGACCACATGCCTTTAAAAGGCCAAATCTGTGCAAAGATGTGGATTCATTGTCAATTTCTGTCCGGTAGTCAGACGTTGTGATGCCAAAGGCAAAAAAACTCTCGCTTTTTGAACGTTTATTCGTTGTTTTCATTAAATTGAATGCTCAAAAAATGTTTTGTCTCACTCCCATTACTTCTTGTTGCATGTTGAAGCTCTACTTGGAATCCAGCCATGCTAAATATGATTTTTTGCCATTTTTCAAGTGGTCTTAAACTTTTGATCAGGACTGTATATTACAGATCCACAGGTTGATGCTAAATATTAGCTCACTGGGGGCTTCACCACTGCGACTTCAACCAATTTCCACTGTTCTTCCTCATCATCACATTCTCAGGTACAAAGAAGCTACACTATATTGAGTGATGTACCTCTCTTAGAGTTGTATGGAGTGACAGTAAGTTCTGCCCACCACTCAATACAATTCATATTCACTATACTGTAGAAAGGACGGTGAGGAGTAGACAGGGGGAAATCGATTCTACATAAATTGAAATTCACTTTCTCCCTGACGAAGCCGTTGACGAAACTCATTGGGTAACCTTCATGCAGACAGTGTGTACTTGATGCACTTTTTTCATTTCATTCAGCTTGTTGGTGGCTTACAAAACTGAAGCCTATATTGATAATATCACTGTTTAAATCCTTCAATGTTTTTTTTTTTTTTTTAACTTGCATAATGCACCATAACTGTGAATAACAGGTCTTTTTTTTGGCTTCCCTAAAATCTTTTTCAGCAATATTATTCCCTGTTTCAGCTGCAAAGCTAGATGCATTTCACTCAAAAGCAGGAGGCATATCCCTTCTGTGAAATCTGCTAGCACTGTACTGCTGTGGCACCCTTTCCCTTACTTCCCACCCCACTATATTTATTTTCAGCTCTGGAGCTCACAGAACATATAAGGAGGGGAAAATCAAACTTACAGACACATAGGAGGCTCCTATAATTTTCAAAAACTGTGTAGAAGCAGTTCTTTTATTAGGCTCAGGATCTCAGCTTTGACCCTTCCCCCCCACCCACACACACACACACTTCCTCTCAGCCGTCTTCTGCGTCTCTATTACTTGGAACTGTACTTGCCTGACAATGGGCTGCAAATTAGTAGGGTTAGTGAAACCCCTAGTGGCCATGACTCACTTTTCAGCTTTTTTTCAGGTGGATGCAGGCATATATTTTAAATGTGATTTTCAAAGAGATTTACAAATTTTTAAGTTAGACCATTCTCTATTAAATGTAATAAAATTGTGTGAAAGTACAATTTGTGTGAATTGTACTAAAGTACACTGTAATCTAGTTGATTAATGACAGTCGGTACCTTACCTTGCCATATCCACAGCTGCAGATTCTATAAAATTCATACCTTTCACCAATAAGTGAATTGCTGTTAAGAGCAGATGAAAGATTCCTACTGCTAACTAGGGACTGCACAGTTCAAGCTAGTTAATGTTAAATGATGTGTGACTTGTGCCTTGGCGTTACAATTATACATGTATTTGATTGTTTAAACATACTTATACATGGACAAAGTTTAGTGATTAAAAATAAAGGAGTCTCATGAAGTCTCATTAAATCATTGGAGATTGATGCATTCTACCACTCCTCAAGTGTTAATTTCCATTTTTATTCTGATGTCTGCCACTCACCTTTTGTGTTGGAAGTGAAATTGCTGTCAGCTGCTGAGAGGTCCAGATTACTTCTTTGCCTGGTGTTATATAAAAGTGTCACTGTAAACCTTTTTTATAGCTATTGCCTTATTTCATTAGCTTTGGCACACATAATTCACTCACCTCAGGGGTCAAAGGTCTGTTTCTCAGAGACCAGAAAATGTTTTTCTTCCTTTTATCCTACTAAATCTAATGTTTAAGCTCAGAAGATACATATTTCTGAACACAGAATCCAAAATGGACAGTATGGGCACTGTCTATATGGTAGCTATTCAATATATTCCTAGACTACTATTGGTTAATGGCAACAGTATATTGTGGTATGATAAGCTGCTAATTACCCGGTTTTGCATGAGCAGGCAACTTTATTTTTATGAAAACAAGAATTCTTGTGCAAACGATGTAATAATTGACAAAAATAAAGTGTGTGTATGGGCAGGGGATCTGAATGTTACCATGTTTAGTCCTATTCCATGAGTGGATGGATGCATTGCACAGACAGGACATATCCAATACATATTTACACAGAAAAGAATCTACTGCCTGGTATAAGTAAGGTACAGTATATGAGCAGTAATTTCAATTAAAAGGTTTATCCCAAAATGTATGTAAAAAATTAGAATCAAGCAATATATGTGTCCATCATTTTCTAACAAAGCTAGAGGTAGCATGTCCTGTCTCAGGGGGAATCCTTTCTGCCACATGTGGGGTTTCGCTCTGGTAGATAGGGTAAGTGGGCGCAGTACAGAGGCAAAATACAAGTTCTTAACTCAAAACGTCAGTGTTTATTCACACTTGAGGCAATTGCACAAAACACCATGTAACTTTGCAGTCTTGGTGTTAATTCACACACAATGGAAAGTTCATATAACACAAGTCACCTTGCTGGAAGTTCTGCCTCCAGTATTCCACAGCAGGCTTTAGAGGGCCTGTTTCCCCAGCATGCGGCTCTCAGCCCACCAGCACGGCACAAAGCCTCAGATCCCCAAAACAGGGACATCTTTGCTGAGCCCAGTTGCCTATTTAAGGACAACCAGGTGCTGTCAAAACCCGGACCGGCATGCAAACATGCTCGGCTGTTCTCACAACTCCCATAAAAATGAATAGAGCACTCTGGGAGTTGCAGTTTCAGAACATCTGGAGTGTCAGAGGTTGCTGATCCCTGATATATATATATAACAAGGACATTGTGTATACTGGTGGATTTGAGGTGATCGATCGAACCAGCGTGGACTTTCTTTTTCTTTTGGGCTTCATAAGTTTCCCAAAGCTGCAACTGTCAAGTTATATACATATACGCATCCCACTGTGGATATATTGTGTTGTACGTTTTCTCCCGTTTTTTTGATATATGATATCTTTACTTATGGGGACTGAGCTGCAAATTCGTCATTATGTCTTTGTTTTTTCTGCATCTTCCTAAACAGTGGGTTGTATGTGAGTAGTGGCATCCCTGTGGAAACGGGGGTCCAGCTCACTTGGAATAACACAGACCAGTCCAATTCACTGCTAAATCTCTTTACTTTTTTGTTTTGGTTTTATATTACTATGGGGGCTACCGATGTGCAAAGCGTCCGTCTACTAAGTTGCTGTGCAGGTGTATCCCTATGACCATGAGGTCTTGTTGTGACAACAATCATAATGTACCTCATAGGTATTTATAATAATAACAATAATGGTGGACTCACTCCTCTTTCCCCCTACATATGAACTTTTTTAATGTTACTTAATTTTTTTTAAATTTCCGATATAGTCAATGGTGAGACACATGCGATACAGTATTTATGCAACTTATGTGGAGTTTTTGTGCAGCTTTGGGTGCAAAAGACATTGGTTATGTCTTTGCCCTTTACCCACACAGTCACGTTTTGTCACGTGATTTGCTTCCCCTTGCGGCGCTGAGGCCGCGATGCGGGCTGGTGACGTCGGGTGTGGGGTCGGGTACGCTGCGATCATGTGCCCATGCGTGGCCATGTGACCTCTGTCGGCCCTCCTCCCTTCAGGCCCTCTGAGCATGGGTCGCCTCTCTGAGTTGCTACGGAGATGCCGGATGTATCGTGACAGTGTCACTTCCGGTATGGGGTAGGAGCATGCGCACTTTTTACCAAGAGACGACGATGTCTTCCACGTTGGTTCGTAGATTCCCTCCTATTCATTATATGATTATGTTTTTAATTCTTTGCACCTGTCACTTTCACTATATATATCAATGATGTAATTATCAATAGAGTTGCGCGAACCCGAACTGTAAAGTTCGGGTTCGTACCGAACTTTGCGATTTTTTTTCCACCCGAACATTTACGTAAAAGTTTGGTTTCGGTTTTGGTGTTCGGTGATTTCTATGGCGCTTTTTGAAAGACTGCAAAGAAGCCAATCAACAAGCGTCATACTACTTGCCCCAAGAGGCCATCACAGCCATGCCTACTGTTGGCATGGCTGTGATTGGCCAAGTGCACCATGTGACCCAGCCTCCTTAAAAGCTGGAGTCACGTAGCGCTGCACGTCACTCTGCTCTTCACTAGTGTAGGGATAGGTTGCTGCTGCTGTGAGGGAGAGATTAGGCAGGGAGAAATACAAGGAAGTCCTGAAATTCTGCACATCTACAGCTGAGAATCATCGATCTTTTGTGGGTGCAGAGCACACAGGTTTTGTGCCTGCCCTGAGCGTTTTTTTCAGACACTTTTTTCAGTGGTCATCGGCGGCCATTTTACCGCAATTGCAGTGCACACGCACAGCATTGCATGATCTGACGCTTGTTTTCAGGCCATACCGCTCTGACCCAATCTGTGTGTAACAGAACCAATTTTGAAGTAGCTGAACTAAAGCTATTTTGCTGGGAATCTATCATTTTAACCAGTCCATATACACCGCTGTGACACTATCTGTGTGTCACCAAACCTATTTATAAGTAGCTAAACTAAAGCTATTTAGCTGAGAATCTGTCATATTAACCAGCCCATATACACCGCTTTGACACTATCTGTGTGTGACCGACCCTATTTAGAAGTAGTTGAACTAAAGCTATTTTGCTGAGAATCTGTCATATTAACCAGCCCATATACACCGCTGTGAAACTATCTGTGTGTGACCGAACCCATTTAGAAGTAGCTGAAATAAATCTATTTTGCTGGGAATCTGTCATATTAATCAGCCCATATACACAGCTATGACACTATCTGTGTGTGACCGAACCCATTTAGAAGTAGCTGAAATAAATCTATTTTGCTGGAAATCTGTCATATTAACCAGCCCATATATACCGTTCCCTTTATTTTTTATTTCTTGCTTGGAGAAAAGCTAGCCATGAAGAAAAATTCTAAAAAGGGACGCGGTCATGGTCGTGGTAGTGGTGGAGCCACTGCTGCAGGGAGAGGACGTGGCCATTCGGGCCCAGCTACACGTCCTAGTGAACCAACTACTTCGGGTCCCAGTAGGCGCCAGAATCTCCAGAGATATTTGGTCAGGCCTAATGCTTTTCTAAGAATGGTAAGGCCTGAGCAAGTACAGGCGATAGTCGATTGGGTGGCCGACAGTGGATCCAGCACGTTCACATTATCTTCCACCCAGTCTTCTGCAGAAAGCGCACAGGTGGCGCCTAAAACCCATGCCCATCAGTCTGTCACATCACCCCCGTGCATATCAGGGAACCTGTCTTGTTTACCCAAGTGTGCACTGCGCAATGCCATCTGTGGCAAGGTCCACCTAACCACAGATACGTGGACCAGTAAGCACGGCCAGGGACGCTATATCTCCCTAACTGCACACTGTTTAAATGTAGTGGCGGCTGGGCCCCAGGCGAAGAGCTGTTTGACGCACGTCATTCCGCCGCCAAGGATCGCAGGGAATTATTCTTTGCCTCCTGTTGCCTCCTCCTCCTTCTTGGCTTCCTCCTCCTCTTCTACCACCTCCTCATCCGGTCAGCGACAGACCTTCACCACCAACTTCAGCACAGCCAGGGGTAAACGTCAGCAGGCCATTCTGAAACTGATGTGTTTGGGGGACAGGCCCCACATCGCTCAGGAGTTGTGGCGGGGTAAAGAACAACAGACCGACAAGTGGTTGCTGCCTCAAGCCGGCCTGGTGGTGTGCGATAATGGGCGAAATCTCGTTGCAGCTCTGGGACTAGCCGGTTTGACGCACATCCCTTGCCTGGCGCATGTGCTGAATTTGGTGGTGCAGAAATTCATTCACAACTACCCCGAGATGTCTGAGCTGCTGCATAAAGTGCGGGCCGTCTGTGCGCGCTTCCAGCGTTCTCATCCTGCCGCCGTTCGCCTGTCTGCGCTACAGCGTAACTTCGGCCTTCCCGCTCACCGCCTCATATGCGACGTGCCCACCAGGTGGAACTCCACCTTGCACATGCTGGCAAGACTGTGCGAGCAGCAGCAGGCCATAGTGGAGTTTCAGCTGCAGCACGCACGGGTGAGTCGCACTGCGGAACAGCAGCGCTTCACCACCAATAACTGGTCCTCTATGCGAGACGACCTGTGTTCCTTGTTGCGCTGTTTCGCGTACTCCACCAACATGGCCAGTGCCGATAACGCCGTTCTCAGCGTTACAATCCCACTTCTATGCCTCCTTGAAAAAACGCTCCTGGCGATGATAGAAGAGGATGTGGCACAGGAGGAGGAGGAAGAGGGATAATTTCGTAGGGTTTCCGGCCAGTCATTGCCAAGTGGCTCCGAGGGTGGGTTCCTGCACCCACAAACCCAAGGTACACAATTGTCCAGTCAGGGCACAGTTCTGGAGGATGAGGAGGAGATGGAGGAGGAGGAACCATGTTCACAGCAGGGTGCCACCAAGACCAGCTCATGGCCATCACTGGTGCATGGCTGGGGGGATACAGAAGACACAGACGATACACCTCCCACAGAGGACAGCTTTTCATTGCCTCTGGGCAGCCTGGCACACCTGAGCGATTACATGCTGCAGTGTCTCCGCAATGACCGCCGAGTTGCCCACATTCTAACTTGTGCTGATTACTGGGTGGCCACGCTGCTGGATCCCCGCCACAAGGACAACGTACCATCCTTAATTCCCTCACTGGAGCGTGATCGTAAGATGCACGAGTACAAGCGCACGCTGGTAGACGCGCTGCTGGTGGCATTCCCACCTGACAGCGGGGGCACAGTGGAAGCACAAGGCGAAGGCAGAGGATGAGGAAGAGGTCGCCAACACAGCTGGGGCACCGCCAACACCTCAGAAGGCAGGGTTAGCATAGCCGAAATGTGGAAAAGCTTTGTCAGCACGCCACAACAACCAGCACCACCAGCTGATATGGAACGTCTTAGCAGGAGGCAGCATTTCACAAACATGGTGGAGCAGTATGTGTGCACACGCCTACACGTACTGAATGATGGGTCTGCCCCCTTCAACTTCTGGGTCTCCAAATTGAGCACATGGCCTGAGCTTGCCCTTTACGCCTTGGAGGTGCTGGCCTGCCCTGCAGCCAGTGTATTATCTGAACGTGTGTTTAGCACGGCAGGGGGCGTCATCACAGACAAGTGCAGCCGCCTGTCCACAGCCAATGTGGACAAGCTCATGTTCATTAAAATGAACCAGGGATGGATCCCTCAGGACTTGTCCGTACCTTGTGCAGAATAGACATGTACCCTAATGTTAAAAAATTAAATTAAAACCAAAAACCTGTGTTGGCTACCTCGTCCTCCTCCACCGCCGCTTTCACCTACACCCCTACATCCACCGCCTCCTCAAACTCCTATTCCATATGGAACTCCACCTCATAAATCAAATTTTTTATTTTTATTTGTACATATTTTATTTTATATCATTTCACTACTTTGTCAGTTACATTTTTGGGTGAAATTCACCAATTTTTGGGTGTATAGTACCACTGCTATACCTAGTAGACAGGCAAAAAAAAAATATAAAAATTGTCATTTACATTTTCGGGTGAAATTCACCAATTTTTGGGTGTGATGTATCACTGCTATACCTAGTAGGCTGGTTAAAAAATAAAAATAAATTGTCAGTTACATTTTCAGTTGAAATTCAACAATTTTTGGGTGTGAAGTATCACTGCTATACCTAGTAGAACGGTAAAAAAATTAAATAAAAAATTGCCAGTTACATTTTCTAGTGAAATTCTGCAATTTTTTGGTGTGATGTACCATTGCCATACCTATTAGACCGGTAAAAAAAAAAATAATAACATTTGTCAGTTACATTTTAGGGTCAAATTCACAAATTTTTGGGTGTAATATACCCCTCCTCTACCTAGTTGACAGCTTAATATATTTCAAAAAATTTTATTTTACATTTTCGGGTGACAATAAACAATTGTTTTCTGTCATAGACCTCTGCTCTACCAAGTAGACAGGTTAATAAATTTCTGTAATTTTTCCATTTCATTCTGGGGTTGACATTATACAATTTTAGAGGTGAATAAACCCCTGCTCTGCATAGGTGAGAGGGAATAAAATTTCTGAAATGATTCTTTAATTGATGCGCGCCACCTCCTTTGATTCAATGCTTAAACTTTAACAAGTTGTACCACATTTGCACTACAATAATTTGTCCCACATTTCCACTATACTCTTTTGGCCAACATTTGCGCCTCAAAAGCTTTTCCCACATTTCCGCTTGACTCTTTTGGCCCACATTTGGGCTTCTGTAATTTGTACGACATTTGCGCCTTATTAGCTTTTCCCACATTTCCGCTTGACTCATTTGGCCCACATTTGGGCTTCTGTAATTTGTCCCACATTTGCGCATCAATAGCTTTTCCCACATTTCTGCTCGATCCCAATTTTTTAAAATAAATTTATCTCCCTTAAATTTGGTCTCTTTTTCTCACGCTCCCCCTCCGGCCTTGAACCCTGATTCCCCGCCACCTGTGATCACCATGGTAAGCGCATAAAAGAACATCAAAAGTTGATAGAGCAGATATCAAATTGGATCGTGAACATCACGGGGACATGCGACATGGTAGGGCAGTAAGTATGCACACGCCTACATGAACTAACTGACAGGGGTCAGCCCCTGCAACTTCTGGGTCTCCAAATTGGGCACATTGCTTGAGCTTGTCCTTTATGCCTTGGAGGTGCTGGCCTGCCCTTCAGCCAGTGTATTGTCTGAACGTGTATTTAGCACGACTGGAGGGTTATGTTTCCCAATGTTTTGGGGTGTACCCTAATTTCAAAAAATATAAATACATTTTAAACCAAAAAGCAGTGTAGGCTACCTCCTCCTCCTCCACCGCCACTTCCACCTACACCGCCACATCCACCGCCTCCTCAACCTCCTACTCCATATGGACCTGGTCCTCCTAGATCAAGATTATTATTTTTTGTTTTTACGTATTTTATGTTATTTAAAGTCATTTCCCTATCCACATTTGTTGGCAGAGCACTTACCATTACAACATTTTGATGCCATTTGCAGCCCTCTAGCCCTTTTCAATTACATTTTTACAGCCATTTTAGTTCTCAAAAGTTTGGGTCCCCATTGACTTAAATGGGGTTTGTGTTCGGGTCAAGTTCGGGTCTCGATCTCGAACTTTTTTGTGAAGTTCGGCCGAACCCGTCGAACCCAAACATCCAGGTGTCCGCTCAACTCTACCCCTCAAAAAACAAGGGGCCATTCCCTATGCCTGGAGAAAAAAAGATTCAGTCATAAGAAGCGATACTCTAGTCACAGCAAATACAGTAGATGGTTTCAAAAAAGGTTTAGATGACTATTTTATTCAAAATAGCATTGAGCCTTATGGAACTTTATAGAAATCATGTTCTACACTAGTGATGAGCGGCAGGGGTCATATTCGAATTCGCGATATTTCGCGAATATTTTGTAGAATATTCATCGAATATTCGCAAATTTGAAAATTCACGATTTTTTTTACTCGAAAAATCGGCAAGGTAATGATTGTGTAATATGCGAATTTTCGTAATTCTAATTTTCAACTTACAACTATTAGACAAAGAAGATTATAACACTATATTAGCTAAATTGCTCTATATTCGATTTTTTTTGAATATTCGCTATATTGCTATAACTTCGTCTTTCGAATATTCGTAATATTCTAAAACAAGAATATATAGCAATATAGCGAATATTCGAAAAAAACGAATATAGAGCAATTTAGCTAATATAGTGCTATAATCTTCTTTGTCTAATAGTTATAATTTTTTTCTCATCTAAAGTTCAGATTGGAAAAAAATTACAACTATAAAAAAAAGATCATAGCACTATATTAGCTAAATTGCTCTATATTCGATTTTTTTCGAATATTCGCTATTTTGCTATAACTTCGTTTTTCAAATATTCGTAATATTCTAAAACAAGAATATATAGCAATATAGTGAATATTCGAAAAAAACGAATATAGAGCAAAAATCTCAAACACTACTACTCCTAAAGTCAAGTATATTGCAGCCTTCTTATTGGCCCACAAGCTAGAAGCAGGGAGGGATCATGTGTACTGATTAAAAAAAAAATCGAATAAAAAAAAAAAGGGAAAAAAATTCGAATATTTGAAATATTCGCGAATTTTCGAAGTACCTATATTCGCGATAAAAATTCGAAATTCGAATATTCGTGATCAACACTATTCTACACCCCTTTCCCTTTGGCCCAAACCCTTTTAAAAAGGAAAATGGACATGGAATGAGGGAATTGTTCCGTGTTTTTTTAAATAATGTTTTATGTTGCCATTTACTGAGAAACATAACTTTCTTGCTTTTCTCTTGACAGAGCTGTGTGAGGACTTTTTGATATATTTTTATTTCATTTTTTGCGAGGCAGGAAGAATAAAAAACAGCTAGTCTGTCTCAATTTTTTTTTTTTTTCTTTTTTTGGGCATTGAAATTATGTTAAATTTACTGTATTTCTTGGACTATTAGATGCACTCTATCCCTCAATTGTGTTCTGCAATCTTCTGGTGCGTCTAATAGTTCAAATGCAGACATTAGAAGCAGGGGTCTCTAAGCTTTATTACTATCTTATAAGTCCTGGCAGTGCAGTTGTGTGGACACAGCATATACTGTGCCCTGTGTACATAATCTGCTCATTGAACTGTCACCTCTTACACATATTTCTGTAAAGTGTGACTGCTCAGTGAGCAAAGTTCAAATAACACATGCATTGGTACACATAGCAGAGTAAATGTCTGCAGTCTGCCCTGACAGGACCTTTGTAGCCATACCCCCTTCCCCCAATGCTGTGCACAGGACAGATTAATTCTAGTAATTCCAGACCCTATTATTGCAGTGTCTATGGCACTGGGACTGGCATAGCAAGGGGCACTGAGACTAGAATAATCAGGGTCATTATGGCTGCTAATGTGATGAGGCACTGTGGCTGGCAATATGATATGGCACTGTGGCTAGCATTGTTGGGGCATTGTGGCTGCTAATGTGAACGGACACTGTGGCTGGCATAGTCAGGGGGCACTATGTCTGGCATAATGAGGCTTGTAAATGGCTTTTATGCTGTGTCTGTACCATATCAACTGTACATCGCCCATAGGATATATACAGTAAAAATAGTATTTTCTATTTTTGTGCGTCTACAGTAATTGTGAGTGTGTCTTATGGTCTGAAAAAATACAGAATTTTTTGGTCAGTACAGCTACAGCTTACCAATTTTCTGTTAAAGGAGTTGAGTGATGGTTTGTTTTTGCTAGATGAGTTGATGTTTTCATTGTTAACACTTTGGGGTACATGCAACATTTTGATCACATATGCCCTGTTTACTTGTCAATTTTAAACAGACAGTTCGCCTATTAGACCTTGCTTAATACAGTTCCCCATTTTGGAAACTACACCACTCAAGCAATTCATCTAGGGTGTGGTGATTGTTTTGACCCCACAGGTGTTTCATAGAATTTCTTTTGACATTGAAACACGACATAAACATTGAATTTTATTTCAATAATATGCAGTTTTAGCTGAAAATTTTTAATTTTCACAAGCGGTAATAGGAGAAAAAACACCCTAAATGAATGTGGTGAAATTGCTGTTTGGGCTTACTGCAGGGTTCAGAAAGGAAAGCGCATCATGTGAATTTGCAGTCTCGTTTCATGATTTATGCAGCATTATCTGATTTTAGAATTACCATACGTGTGGCCTTAATCTTTTGTCTCAACATGTGACAGGACTCAGCTCACTTTAGACCAAAAACTGCAGAGACTCTGACGTGAAATAAAAAATAGATCCTCCAAATAGTGACCCAATTTTGGAACCTACACCTTTCAAGGAATTTATCAAGTGGTATTGTGAGCATTTAGCATCAAAGGTGATTTGCTAAATTTATTGGTATGATTGCAGTCCAAATGTTTTTTTTTTTTTTTTTTTTACATTTTACCACTCTTGCATTGACCACGGCATCTAAGGGGTTAAATGGCTATAATTAGAGTAATCTCTGATGGGGGCAATTACAGCAGAAGCTTTTAGTCACAGTCAGGCTTCCGTGGTTCCAATTTCTGTGTCTGCTCGATCACCGTGCTGTACATGTATAGCACATAGCAGGAAGTCCTTCTCTGCAGTACCACACATGTACAACAGACGTTAGGAAGGGGGTTCACATAAGCAAAATATATTCATTTCCATGTCAAAGCATCCATACTTAGCCTTTGACTGTATGGCAATCTTGGCTGCCTGTAGAATGGGGGTCTGCAATTAAAGGTCACTGATATCCCGGCACTGAAATCTCAACATAGTTGACATATTCTTGCACATGGCTCTCTCCATTGGAGTCTATGGGAGCAATTAAAAAAATACAAGCAAGCCGCAGGCAGAGGTTTATGTAGGATTTCTGATCCGTCACTCTTCAGTTGAAAATTAACATTTTTTTTTTTTATTGTTTGAGAGATGGCAAGGGAGATTTATTATAACTTCGGCAAGCAAAATATGGAAGAGTTTCACATACTGTACAAAAGCTTTTATTTCCCAAAGGTCCTCTGAAAAATGAGAGCTAGTCACTGGCGTAGCAAAAGGGATCCAAGCGGTCGAAGTTGGTACCGGGCCCCTTGCCAGTGGTGCTGTACTTTTCCCTTTATAAGATGCAGTGCATATTATAAGGAAAATACTAGTGAGCGCTACCATTACAGAAGTGCTCACTAGTATGCAGGAGGCGGGGGAATGAAACGCTGTGAGCGCTGTACTCACCCATCTTACCTGCTTGCTCTAATGGGGGTCTGAGGTCTGATATAGGTAGTATGAGAGGTCTAATGGGAGTCTGGTCTGAGGTCTGATAAGGGGGTCTGGAGGTCTAATGGAGGTCTAATCTGAGGTCTGATATTGGGGGGTTCTGCAATGGAGGTCTATTGGGGGTTTGATCTGAGGTCTGATATTGTGGGGGTGGGGTCTGATATGGAGGTTTATTGGGGGTCTAATCGGAAGTCTAATTTTGGGTGGGTCTGACATGGAGGTCTTATTGGGGGGTTGATCTGAGGTCTGATACCTGGGGGCTCTGAGAGGTCTAATGGGGTCTGGTCTGAGGTCTGATATGGGGTTTTATGACAAGGAAGTCTGATATGGGGGTATGATCTGAGATGTGAAAATGAGGTCTGACTTAGGGGGTCTGATTTTAGGTCTGAGGTGAGGGGGTCTCATCAGAGGTTTGATATGGGGGTCTGATCTAAGGAACTGCTATGGGGGTCTGATCTGAAATGTAAGGTGATATTTGCACTGACACACATTATAAGGGAGTTTTTTTTTTGCACTGCACACATTAGGGGGTATTTTTCTATTGACACACATTATAAGGAGAAGTATTAGTACTGGGGTGAATATGGGGAACATGATTACTGCTATGGACACAATGGGGGCATTAATACTATTGGGGCACTGTTAACACTATGCACTCTGGCAGATAATTATTTTTATTGTTGGTACTTTGGGGAGCACTATTACTTTGGGGGGCACCCTGGCACAGTATCAGCTTAGGCTACTTTCTCACTTGCGTTTGGTGCCGTTTAGAGAATACAACAGCATGCATCCGTTCAAAACGGATCCGTTTGTATTATCTTTAACATAGCCAAAACGGATCCGTCTTGAACACCATTGAAAGTCAATGGGGGACGGATCAGTTTTCTATTGTGCCATATTGTGTCAGTGAAAACGGATCCTTCCCCATTGACTTACATTGTGTGTCAGGACGGACGTTTGGCTCAGTTTCGTCAGACGAACACCAAAACGTAAGAAGCGTTTTGGTGTCCGCCTCCAAAGCGGAATGGAGGCGGAACGGAGCCAAACTGATGCATTCTGAGCGGATCCTTATCCATTCAGAATGCATTAAGGGCAAAACTGGTCCGTTTTGGACCGCTTGTGGGATCCCTGAACGGATCTCACAAACGGAAACCAAAACACCAGTGTGAAAGTATCCTTAGCATAATTATTTTTTTTTGGGGGGGGGGCATTATATTGATATTATTAGTGTTGGACATTATTTGCTGGGCACAGTTATTTTTTTAGGGCACTGTGTGCCAATAATTGTTGAAGGGGGCACAATCTGTGTGGTACTAGTATTTTCAGGAGGACTTTTTCTGGAGTATAGTATTGGCAAGCACAGTGAGCACAGTATTAGAGAAGACAGGATGGGGTGTTCAGAAGGTGGGAGGATGATGGAAAAGTAGGGAACTAAGATGTCTGTTTGTTAAACTTTGCAGAGAGAAGAGATGGCTGAAAGAAATCATCAAAGCAGTCTGGTCTGAAAGGAGAAGATGAGGAAAGAGAATATCTACGTCAGAGGAGATGTCACTGGATGTAACAGGTACATACAGTATGTGGTGCTGTATCCTTTTGTATAATTTGTAGAGCTGTATATAATGTTTTCTAAGTATTTCTTTAAAGGGGTTATCTGCTTTTTACTATTGAAGAAAGACCTACGCTCAGGATAGGTCATCAATATCAGATCGGCGGGGATTTGACTTCCGCCACCCCTGCCGATCATCTGGTTGAAAAGAAAGCAACACTGCCTTCTCTGCTCTGTTCATCTGCTCACCACAGAAATTGCAGCGGTGAGCAGGTGTCCCTATTCACTTCTGTGTTACTGCTCTGTAGTATACAGTTGAACAGACAGAACCATCCTATAGAAGTGAATGGGGGCGCCATACTTGTAATTACACTTGCTTACCAATGCAGTTGCCGCGGTGAGCAGGTAAACAGAGCACAGACGGCAGCGTTCTTATAAGCGTAGCCTTCTCTTCAAACAGCTGATCTCATATTGATGACCTATTCTTTAGCTACGCCCCTGGAGCTAGTATATGACTAGCTGCTATTTTCAATGCGGTCACTTTTTCCTTGGATCTCCCCATGTCTCTGCTGCTCACCCTACAAACCTCCAGTCTTACCATTGACATTTTTCTTTATGATTTAGGTAATCATTAGTCAAGCCTCACCTACTTCACAGATAATGTATCAGGCCCAAATCTTATGACTTAAAGGGAACCTGTAAACCTCCAAAAAACCATCTGAAGCTGCCAGCAGTACCTGAGAGTAGCGAGTGTGTTTCTGATGATTTTTCTGTTCCTGAGGGCAGATGCGGCAAAAGCTCTGAAAACGTTCCTTTATCCCCTGCCGGTGTGCTTCTCTAGACATGCTTGAAGCACTGGCGGATCCGAAGGGGGGGCAATGGGTCAATTGCCCCCCCCCCCGAGAATTTAGCGAGAGAGTGGGCGCCACTCCATTGGCCTGCTGTGGCCCCGTTACCTTATCCTGGGCTGTATGGTAATTGCTACTATCGGAAAACCAGGGAAGAGTCTGCCCTGTTTCTCCCTGGGCGTTCCTTCTCCCAGGCTGTGAGTGCTGCACTGCAATTGGACAGCGCTACAGCCAGGGAGAAGGAACACCCAGGGAGAAACAGGGCAGTCTCCTCCCTGGTGTTCTGATAGTAGCAATTACCATACAGTGCGGGAGAAGGTAACGGGGCCACAGCGGGCGAACGGAGCGGCACCCAGGGATAATAGTAAGTTCAGTGAGATCCCTGGACGCCACGCTACATATACAGATAGTTATCTTAAAATGTTTGGACCCATGAAAGGTCCTCTTTTTCAGGGCTCCTTCTCATACACTGGCACCATGGGGGCAGCGGCAACATTGGTGGCCCGCCCTGTCCCTTCCACCCAAACCCCCCACGTGCATCTTACTGCCAGCCAGAATCAAGCCGGTGCAAGCTGGTGCCATTCTAATTACACCCACCCACCAAGTTCCAGGCCCAGGAACTGGAAGTCGAAAACAGAGGAGCGCCGCTCGGGAGTCGGGACAGAGACAGGACCTCACCTCACGGGTTGCGGACAACTGTGGCGGTGCCAGTGACAGTCTGACAGACTGTGCCCCTCCCAAGACCAGGCTCTGGATCTGCCACTGGCTTGAAGTCAATGGGGCAGCGGCCTCCTTGCTTCAAGTCAAGGTAACCACGCCCCCTTCCTTTGCCCCTTCGCTGTGACTAACAGCCGGCGGTTTGGCTGGCTTTGCTGAACTCTCTGCATAAGCGCTGTCAGTCACAGCGAACGGGCAGGGAAGGGGGCATGGTTACCTTGACTTGAAACAAGGAGGCCGCTGCCCCCTTGACTTCAAGCATGTCTAGAGAAGCTTGCCGGCAGGGGATAAAGGAACGTTTTCACAGCATTTGCCGCATCTGCCTTCAAGAACAAAACAATCGTCAGAAACATACTGCTGGCGGCTTCAGATGGTTTTTGGAGGCGACAGGTTCCCTTTAAACATTAGTGATTCATTGTGACCTCATAGGGAGCTTCAACCCCAGGGTCTTGGCCACTTCAATAGAGTCTTAAAATTCATAGCTCTGCAAAACGTGCTCATGATTGTTAATCCATAAATGTCTGATTGAGCTATTGCTGGCAGCCTTGTGATATTTTATCTTAATACACTACTTGCCAGTCTATGCCTACAAGCCATGATTGCGTGTAAGTTTTCTTTTTTTTTCAACTTACATCTACAAAAAGGCAATTTTGTAGCAGACAATTACTTTTTTCCTCGCCTGCTGTGTAAAATCATTTATATTTTGCATAAGTTTTTATTCGTTCATCTCAACTTCCAGTATTCAAAGTTTAGTAATAGTGAAAATACAGAAACTGGCTAATTCATAACTTTTATATTCAGGTCCAAGATAACCCAGCAGCCAATACACACATCTCTAGTGTTGAAAGAACCATACAACTCATTAATAACCAGGCATATAGATTATGTCAAAGACAATATACTGTATAATAAGATACATATGTATTGTATGTAGATAGATAGATAGATAGATAGATAGATAGATAGATAGATAGATAGATAGATAGATAGATAGATAGATAGATCAATCTTTGTCCCTGGCTTCTTGAACATATGACATACACAATAGTCACAAAAAGTTAGGGATATTTGGTTTGTGGGTGTAATTTTCGGATGCACTCTAACCTTTACAAGTGAACATAATGTGACCTTCTCTAAACTTTTGAATGAAGAACTGTTCAGTGTTTTAGTACTTTTTGCAAGACTTGCTGTTCTCTAACAAGGAGCTTAAAGGCAAAATTCAAAACAGGTTCAATTGGAATTCAATTAGAATTGGTATTTAAACAGTCCTTCTCATCATGCTGTTCCCATTTTTACATCATGAGACCAAGACGACACCTAACAAGTGATCAACAGTACCTCACCATTGCGAGGCTTCAAGCAGGATGTTTTCAGATGGAAGTGGCCACTGAGCTTAGAGTGTCACAGAGTGTCATAAGCAGGTTGCAACAGAGATACAGAGAGACTGGAAAAGTCACAGACAGGCATAGAAGTGGACGTACTTTGGCCACATCCCCCACTGATGACCGCTTCACTGTGAACAAGGCCCTGCGGAACCGGATGATGAATGCCACACAAGTCCAGGCACATTTTAGGGAGGTGAGAGGCACCCAAGTGTTACATCAGACCATTAGAATCCGTTTACATCACCATGATCTGCAGGCTAGACGACCTGCAAGGGTACCTGACCACACCACCAGGCACAGGCATGATCGTCTCGCATGGGCCAGAAAGCATCTACACTGGACGAGGGACCAGACATCCTCAGTGCTGTTCACTGAGGAAAGTCAATTCACAGTGAGCAGAAATTGCGATGTTGGAGACGTCAAGGAGAGTGCTATGCATCAGCCACTGAGCCAGACGAGCCTTTGGTGATGGTGGTGCAGTGTGGGCAGGTGTGTCTAGTCAATCCAAAACTGCACTACACTTTGTGAATGGCACAGAGATAAGCCCATACTACTTGAATAACATCATTAATTCAGTTTGGAATCCATTAATCCATTGTGGAACAACACAGAACTAATTGCATATTCATGGACGACAATGCTCCAGATCATCAAGGTCGCATCATTAGGGAACGGCTGCCGGCGACTGGGGTACCTCAAATGGAGGGTTATATTATGTTTAGGGTTGAGCAAACCCAAACTGCAAAGTTCGGGTTCGTACCGAACTTTAGGATTTTTGGACCCCGGGCCCGAACATTGCAGTAAAAGTTTGGGTTCGGTGTTCGGCGACAAGCGCTTAACTCATGTGCCCTTCAAAGCCATCACAGCCATGCCTAATAATGCATGGCTGTGATTGGCCAGTGCAGCATGTGACCCAGCCTCTATATAAGCTGGAGTCACGTAGTGCTGCACGTCACTCTGCTCTGATTAGTGTAGGGACAGGATGCTGCTGCTGTGAGGGAGAGAATAGGACAGAATCTTTAATCAGAAGTACATGTTAACTTAGCGATCTACCTAGATTTTGTTTTGTGGGTGCAGTGCACAATCTTTTTACCCTGTCCTGAGCCCAGTGACACAGAAAAATAACTTTTATCCGTCTGTTAGTTAGGTGGGTGGCGGCGGCCATTTTATGCACGTTCAGTGCACCAGCACAGCATATATGCATTTGTTACAGTCAAATAGAAGCTTGAAATACTGCAATAATATTCTGGGTTTAAAAAAATCACCCATTTTTGGCAAGACCCTACATCTGTGGCCTTTGCATCATATGTCTGTGTTCAATTTAAGCTTGAAATACTGCAATAATTTTCTGGGTTTTAAAAAACACCCATTTTTGGCAATACCCTCCATCTGGGGCCTATGCCGCATTAGTCGGTGTGCAATTTAAGCTAGAAATACAGCAATCATTTTCTGGGTTTTAAAAAACACCCTTTTTGGGCAAAATACTCAATTTTACAGCCCTTGCTGCATCTGTCAGTGTGAAATTCAAGCGTTATATACTGCTGTCATATTCTGTTATTTAAAAAAAACACCCATTTAGGGCAAAATCCTAATTTTGCAGCGTTTGGTGCATCTGTCATTGTTAAAAACAAGCTTGAAATACTTCAATAATTTCCTGGGTTTTAAAAAACACCAATTTTTGGCAATGCCCTCCATCTGGGGCCTATGCCGCATTAGTCAGTGTGCAATTTAAGCTAGAAATACAGCAATAATTTTCACTTAATACTTAATATTGTCATTGTGAGATACACGCATTAGATACTGGTGTTCTATTCTATTTCTAAAGAAAACACCTATTTTGGGCAAAAAACAAAATTTGCAGCCTTTGCTGCATCTGTCAGTGTGAGATACATGCGTTAGATACTGCTGTTCTATTCTGTTATTAAAAAACACGTATTTTCGGCAAAAAACTTAATTTGGCAGCCTTTGCTGCATCTGTCAGTGTGAGATACACACGTTAGCTACTGTTGTTCTATTCTGTTATAAAAAAAACACCCATTTTGGGCATAATTTCTGAAATATGAGGAGAGCGTCAAATAAGGGATGTGGCCCCGGTCGTGGTGCTGATGGTGGAGCTCCTGTTGCAGGGAGAGGACATGGTCGATCTGTGCCAGCTACACGCACAAGTGAAACACCTTCCTCAGGTGGAAGTAGGCGACAAAACCTTCAGCGGTATTTGGTCGGGCCTAATGTGGCTCTAGGAATGGTGAGGCCAGAACAAGTACAGGCGATAGTAGATTGGGTTGCTGACAGTGCCTTTAGTTCCTTTACATTGTCTCCCACCCAGTATCCTGCTGAAAGATCAGAATTGGCACCTCCAGCCGATGTCCATCAATCTTTCACCTCACCCCCTTGCAAATCAGTCAAGCAGTCTGAGCCCCAAGTCATGCAGCAGTCTCTTCTGCTTTTTGATGACTCTGCTAGCAGGGTTTCCCATGGCCATCCACCTAGCCCTGCCCCAGAAGTGGAAGAGATTGAGTGCACCGATGCCCAACTACTTATTTTTCAAGATGAGTACATGGGAGGACCACCGCAGCACGTCTCGGATGATGACAAAACACAGGTGCCAACTGCTGCGGCTTTTGAAAATGTGCAGACCCACAAGGAGGGCAGTGGTGAAGACTGGGTGGAAGATGATGTGGAGGACGATGAGGTCCTCGACCCCACATGAAATCAAGGTCATGCGAGTGACCTGTGTAGTTCGGAGGAAGAGGCGGTGGTCGCACAGAGCTACCAGCACAGCAGAAGAGGGAGCAGGGTGCAAAAGCATAGCGGACATCCCCTAGACAGTACGATTGCTACTGCCCACCGCAGCAAGGGACCGAGCACACCAAAGCCAGCTTCAAGGAGTTCCCTGGCATGGCAGTTCTTCAGACAATGTGCTGACAACAAGACACGAGTGGTTTGCACGCTGTGCAATCAGAGTCTGAAGCTAGGCATAAACGTTCTCAACCTGAGCACAACCTGCATGACCAGGCATCTAAGTGCAAAGCACGAGCTGCAGTGGAGTCAACACCTCAAAAACCAAGAAAGGTCTCTGGCTCCTCCTGCTTCCTCTTCTGCTGCAGTCTCAGCCTCTTCATCCACCTCTGGAGTGACAGTGCCACCTGTCACCCCGCAAACAGAGGATCTTCTAGCAACACCACCACCTGGGTCACCAAATGTCCCATGGAAGTGTTCAGCTCTCCATCCCCCAAACACTGGAGCGGAAGAGGAAGTACCCCCCCTACCCACCCGCGATCCCTGGCCCTGATTGCCAGCATTTCAAAATTACTGTCCTTTGAAATGCTGTCATTCTGTCTGGTGGAGACGGAGAGTTTTAAAAGCCTTATGGAGGTGGCTGTCCCACAGTACGCCGTGCCCAGCCACCACTACTTTTCGAGGTGTGCCATCCCTTCCTGCACAACCAAGTGGGGGACAAAATCAGGTGTGCACTGCACAACGCCATCTGTGGCAAGGTACACCTAACTACGGATACGTGGACCAGTAAGCACGGTCATGGACATTATATCTCCCTAACAGCACACTGGGTAAATGCAGTGGCGGCTTGGCCTGAGGCGGATAGTAGTTTGGCGCATGTCCTTCCACCACCGAGGATTGCAGGGCACTTCTCTTTGCCTCCTGTTGCTTCCTCCTCCTACTACGCTTCCTCATCCTCTACCGCCTCCTCATCCGGTCAGCATAACACCTTCACCACCAACTTCAGCACAGCCAGGGGTAAACGACAGCAGGCAGTTTTAAAACTTATCTGTTTGGGGGACAAACCCCACACCGCGCATGAGCTGTGGACGGGCATGGAACAACAGACCGATGATTGGTTGATGCCAGTGAGCCTCAAGCCCGGCCTGGTGGTGTGCGATAATGGGCGAAATCTCGTAGCAGCTCTGGGACTAGCCTGTTTGACGCACATCCCTTGCCTGGTGCATGTGCTGAATTTGCTGGTGCAGAGGTTCCTTAAAAATACCCCGATATGTCAGAGCTGCTGCATAAATTGCAGACCGTCTGTGAGCGCTTTTGGCGTTCTCACCCTGTTGATGCAGGCCTGTCAGCGCTGCAGCGTAACTTCGGCCTTCCCGCTTACCGCCTCATATGCGACGTGCCCACAAGGTGGAACTCCACCTTGCACATGCTGGCTAGACTGTGCGAGCAGCAGCAGGAGATAGTGGAGTTTCAGCTGCAGCGCGCCCGGGTGAGTCGCTCTGCATAACAGCAACACTTCACCACCAATGACTGGGCCTCCATGCGAGACCTGTGTTCCTTGTTGCTCTGTTTCGAGTACTCCACCAACATGGCCAGTGCCAATAACGCTGTTCTCAGCATTACTATCCCACTTCTATGCCTACTTGAAAAAACGTTTCTGGCAATGAAGAGGAAGAGGATGTGGCACAGGAGAAGGAGGAGGAGGAAGAGGGATCATTTCATAGGGTTTCCGGCCAGTCATTCATAAGTGGCTCCGAAGGTGGGTTTCTGCACCCACAAACGCCAGGTACACAATTGTCCAGCCAGGGCACAGTTCTGGAGGATGACAAGGTGGAGGATGAGGAGGAGGAGATGGAGGAGGAGGAACCATGTTCACAGCAGGGTGGCACCCAGACCAGCTCATGGCCATCACTGGTGCGTGGCTGGGGGGATACAGAGGACACAGACGATACACCTCCCACAGAGGACAGCTTTTCGTTGCCTCTGGGTAGCCTGGCACACATGAGCGATTACATGCTGCAGTGTCCCCGCAACGACCGCCGAGTTGCCCACATTCTAACTTGCGCTGATTACTGGGTGGCCACGCTGCTCCCCGTTACAAGGACAACATACCGTCCTTAATTCCATTACTGGAGCGTGATCGTAAGATGCGCGAGTACAAGCTCAAGCTGGTAGACGCGCTGCTGGTGGCATTCCCATGTGACAGCGGGGGCACAGTGGATGCACAAGGTGAAGGCAGAGGAGGAGGAAGTGGTCGCCAACGCAGCTGGAGCACCGCCTTAGAAGGCAGAGTTAGCATGGCCGAAATGTGGAAAAGCTTTGTCAGCACGCCACAACAACCAGCACCACCAGCATGGAAGGTCTTAGCAGGAGGCAGCATTTCGCCAACATGGTGGAGCAGTATGTGTGCACACGCCTACACGTACTGAATGACGGGTCTGCCCCCTTCAACGTCTGTGTCTCCAAATTGGGCACATGGCCTTAGCTTGCCCTTTATGCCTTGGAGGTGCTGGCCTGCCTGCAGCCAGTGTATTGTCTGAACGTTTGTTTAGCACGGCTGGAGGGGTTATTACAGGTTATATTTCCCAATGTTTTGGGTGTACCCTAGTTAAAAAATTAAATTAAAATAAAACCAAAAACCAGTGTAGGCTACCTCCTCCTCCTCCTTCACCGCCGCTTCCACCTACACCCCTAACATCCTCTGCTTCCTCAACCTCCTACTCATATGACCTCGTCCTCCTAGATCAAGATTATTATTTTTAATTTTTACGTATTTTATGTTATTTGAAGTCATTTCCCTATCCACATTTGTTTGCAGAGCAGTTGCCATGTTCTTAACCACATTTTGATGCTATTTTCAGTCCTCTAGCCCTTTCCATGACATTTTTAGAGCCATTTTATTGTTCGGGTCCCCATTGACTTCAATCGGGTTCAGGGTCAAGTTCGGGTCAATTACGGGTCCCGAACTCAAACTTTTTTTGAAGTTCGGCCGAACCCGTCGAACCCGAACATCCATGTGCCCGCTCAACTCTATTTATGTTATTGTGCCAGGAGTTACTTTAATGCCTACTAGACCCAGCAGAGCATTTAGAGCAATGAATGGGGAGTGTAAAAACTCTCTCTATGATCTCCCTACACTGTTCTTGCACTGTCTCTGCAGTCTCCCTTTCCAAGATTCTACAATTGAAGCTTTGTTAAACACTGTCCCTAGTACTTGGAATATCTGTCCCTATGGCTAATTCTCTGTAAAATGGCCTAGAGTGGGTGGGATTAGGATTTTTATAGGGCTGTAACATCACAGGGGTTGGCCATCTGCTGATTGGCTGGCTGCACTGCATTATGGGTGATCTCTTGTTCCCAGGATTTTTGCTTTCACTTTGTAACATGTGTAGCCACCATTTTAGAAATAAATGGATTTGCTACCACAAAGCGTCAGGAAATTCTGATTCATCTGCAAATAGATTTTTTCCTAAACATCAGATCGAATTCCACTTTGAATGCTTAGATTCGCCCAACACTAATAAATAGTGCATATATGACATCTGATTTTTTTTTATATTAATCATGGGATAATCCCTTTAAGTTAGCAATCTAGTCCATTCCAGCCACAATAAAAATAATAATCATAATCATCACCACTATCATCAAAATAGAAATAGACCACCAGATATATCCAACTGAGTGTGCAAACTACAATAAAACAGAACCCAATCCATCTCTAAATAAATATATAATTACATACATTTTTCTATCTTTTTCTTCTAACTTTATAATAACCTAAATCATTTAAACCCTTTAATAACAAATAGATCAATGGCTTGTGCTAAACTTCTGTGTTTAGTAGCAGCCATCTTCAGTACATTATGTTGAAGCTGCCTTTAGCATTGGATCAATTCTGCATATTTCAGAATTCTATTATTTAGAAACATTTTGTAGCATATAATTTTGTGTAAAAGTACTTTGCAGGAAACACAAGACCGATTGATTTATGTAGTAAACAGAAGCAGATGCCAGAATTTTATTATTTGTCTTGACTACAAACAGCAAAACTGTGCAAAAGACATAAAGGGGATCATTTATAAAACTGAAATATGCTTACAGTATATTAGGTGTATTTCAGGCGTACATTATGGCTTAACGGTTAGTTGCGCCGCAGTTTGCAACTTTTCCCTGATCACGCCAGGTCTAAAAAAGTAGACGTGGTGTGGACGGGGACGGGCCAGGAGGCCCATCTCATTAATATTTTCTATGCCTGTTTTAGGCGTAGAAAAAGGTCTAAATGTAAGACAGCTAGGAAGCTGTCTTACATTTAGAAGCGGCAGTGGATCTGCTGAAGTTATGTAGAGGCCTTAGATACAAACATGCCTGTTGTCGGGATGAAGACCGTCTATGCCTCAAATCAAATCTAGGTGCAGAATCTTTTTTTTTTAAAGTGCAGTCCAGAAGTCAAAACAATTTCTTGTGCCAAAGATGGCTTGAGCAAAAATCTTTTATTTTTTGGTACCAGGGCTTGATAAATTACCTCATCTGTGGTGATAGCTGGTGGGCAAGTAGGAATTTGAGACAGGGAAACAAGTCAATAAGCACTTACAGTAAACACACACATTAATAAAATTAACATTTTATACTGTCCTTACCCTGTCTATATCTATATAAAACATTCCGACTAGTAATGAGCAAAGCAAGCTTCGGATCCAGAGGGGCCGGACTGTGGGTGAAGTCTTAGGAGGAGGCCAGCATGACGCTGGTTTGGCAAGCAAGGAGGCACTGATAGGGTTAAGCGGCATAAGGGGTAGTTAGAGGAGGGGGTTGCTAGGGTAACGTGGGGGTGGTTTGGAGGACTATATATTGGGGGAACAGGGGTTAAGGAGGTGCCATTTTAGTTTAGGGCAGGAGAACTGAACTAGATCGCAGTTTAGACCAGGAGAGATAGTGTAGTTACCATGTTGGTAGAAGAGCTCCTCGCTCATTTCAGGAGGGAAACGGAGGCGCGCGGTCCTGGCTAGCTGAGGGATCATGTGGATAGTCTGATGCAGGGGGCCACAAGCATGGTGACTGCCCATGAAGTAAGGGGGAGATGGCCGAGGCGGGTCCACCCGCCGGCGCGCTTGAGCCTGGATGTTACCCCTAGCATCCAGGGCCGGTTAAGGAGCCCCTCAGGGGACTCTCCACAGCGGGGAGCGGTGTGGCAGACAGTAGATAGGTACTCCCGCCGTGGGAGGAATCCTGTTATACGGCGGGACCCAGAGCAGAGCGGGGAGTCCCCCCCTCCTCCCCCGCTCTCTGCAGCATTGTCATCTGGACCTTCCCCCTGGGTGGTTCAATTGGCGCGGGAATCGAGGCAGTGATTCATAAGCTGTGCTGGAGGCAGTTAGGGAGAGGCACAGGCAAAATGTAGTGCCGGGAGTGGAGGAAGATGTGCGTGCTCACCACGTGGCAGGAGCCATCTTGGAAAGAAGACCAAGTTCAGCCAGCAGTGTAAATGCAGGAAAGCATGAAGAAAGGGACGTCGCGGCAACAAGATTTAGGATCGAGGGGGAAGGTGACCAGAAACGGCAGGATACAGGATCTGCGGCTGTGGGTTTCACAGTGCCCCTGCAGCCTGGTGAGAATCCATAGGGTCCTCTCTTATCTCTCCTTAGCTGTCTAAGCTGTCCAGGGGGTGTCGGAGGAGGGGCATGGCTGGGGGAGCTGGGAAGGGGTCTTGGGCATCTTTTGGGGGGTTTGGCGGGGTGGTCGTCGGGGTTAGAAGATGGGGGTGTCGCCGCTGCCGGCTTGGGGAACAGGTCATGTGAGTGGGGTGTCCGTGGGGGGGGGCAACCTAGTGGGACAGGGGAGTCTGTGGTGCAGACTCAGGCTGGAGGGGAAGAGGATAGGTCAAGGTAGTGACGCACAAAGGGTGAGCTATATGTGTGTTTTGAAGGTCCCTTGGGGGCCCAAGGGGAATATGTGGAAATTTTTACCCTTCTTCCCCTGGAGAGATTTAATTTGGATAGGGGGAAAAAAGATGAAGGAAAAAAAGGGGAGGAGAAAAAGTGCCGGTATTGATTGATTCTGCACACTTTTTCTAAATGGCTACAGGCATTTGTGATTTTAGCAAGTAGAATTGGCGATCGATCGAGACCACATGATTCCCCAGCGACACAACAATTACATAGTGATAATCAGGATAAATTTGTGGTATTCACTTCGAATAGGTATGAAGTATTCACAGAGAATCTTTTTTTAGACCAAACCCCACCTTATCACAAAGCACGACCACGACAAAGAACACCCCAGAGACCTTCACAAACACAGACACCTTTAACACGAGTAGAGTCCCCAATACATCACTACAATTTGAGACACAGACACAACAGTCAAGAATGGAATCATAGATCATACCAACAACACAAAACACAACAATCACAGGAACTGACACGGTATGGGGAGCCTCAGTTTCAACAGAGACACCAGCACAAACCACAAGGACACGAAAGTAGAAATTATGCAGGGGCATCAAACAGAAAAAATTACGACAGACAGGTACATCACACATAGAAGATTCTGATGCTACTGTGAATTTAAGCACTATTACTCTGACACAACCACAGATTGATTTACTGAATAAAGGTCTCAAATTCGCACCTACAAGCCAATTAAACAAGTTTAATACCTATATAGGTATAGAGAAATACATAAGGAAACTTTGCCTCAAAAATATCACATTAAAAATCCAATTGAGGGGGAGACCAATCCACTAGGAAGATACATACATACAGATTTAAAAAGCAAATCGACAAAATATCCCAGACAGGAAATTAGTCAAGAAATGGTAACATTCAGACATCAGTAGAACATGATATTAGGAAAATAAAAACCAATAATATTAGGAATAACAATTTGTCTAGATTAGAGATACAAGCAATTAAACAACTGCAGAAAGAACACAAAGTAACAATACGCCCAGCAGATAAGGGTGGGGCGATTGTTATATGGGATTTGTAAAAGGCAATTAACAGACTAAACCACTTACAAAAAATTAAGCGCTGACCCAACACAGGAATACTATAGGGAATTATCCAACTTGTGTGAAAAAGGGTTAGAGCTAGGAATCTTATCCAAACAAGAATCCCACTATATACTCAATACCCAACGAAGATTGCCAGTGTTTTATTGTGTCCCAAAATTACATAAAGATCCTATAAACCCACCAGTGTGACCAATAATTTCAGGTATAGGTTCACTTACCTCAAATCTATCTCACTATATTGATAAATTACTTCAACCGACAGTTAAAAAAGTTATGTCATATGTTACGGATATTACACAACTAATAACAAACTGACTTTTCTAAAGTTAGATTAGTGGTATACAAGTGCCTATCAGATTGGAACAGTTTCAATTGAGTCCAGGAGAAATGAGACTACTTAAAAGTGGCACTATTGAAGGCAACAGATAATTGCATTAGGCTTGTCAGTAAAAGCAAAAAAAAGGAAGAGACCACTGTGGTACTCAGCAGAAGTGGGCAAAATCATTAAAAACAACAAAAAAAAAGCATTTAGTAATTATAAAAAACAAACAAAAAAAAAAAACGAGGATGACAGGCAAATTTATAAGATTAGGCAGAGAGAGGCCAAACAAGTTATAAGAGCTTCTAAAGCACAGGCAGAAGAGAAATTAGCTCAGTCAGTGAAAAAAGGCGATACGACATTCTTCAGATACATAAATGAAAAAAGGAAACTAAAACAAGGAATTAACAAATTGAAAACAAAAGAAGGAAGGTATATGGAAGAAGATAAAGAACTAGCTGACTGCCTCAATGAATACTTCTGTTCAGTTTTTACAAAGGAAAATGAAGGAAAATTACCTCAGTTAGAAAGGAAGACTAATGAATATTGTAATGCATGTGTCTTTACAGAGGAAGAGATTCTAAGTCAGCTGTCTAAAATTAATATAAATAAGTCAAAGGGGCCTGATGGGATACACCCAAAGCTATTAAAAGAACTAGCAAAACACTTAACAGATTTATTTAACCAATTACTGGTAACAGGAGTCGTCCCAGAAGATTGGAAATTAGCAAATGTGCCCATTCACAAGAAATATTGTAGGGAGGAATTGGGCAACTATAGGCCAGTAAGCCTGACATCAATAGTGGGGAAATTAATGGAAACCATACTTAAGGAGAGGATTGTGGAACATCTAAAATCCCATGGATTAAAAGATGACAAACAGCATGGGCTTACTTCAGGGAAATCATGTCAAACTAATCTTATTGATTTTTTTGATTGGGTGACTAAAATAATAAATGGTGGAGGTGCAGTAGACATCGCTTATCTAGACTTTAGTAAGGCTTTTGATACTGTCTTGGGCCTAGACTCCCATATTGTTGAATGGATTAGGCAGTGGCTGAGGGACAGACAACAGAGGGATATAGTCAATGGAGTATATTCAGACCATGGTCTTGTACCAGTGGGTACCTCAGGGATCTGTTCTGGGACCCATATTGTTTAATATCTTATCAGCGAAATTGCAGAAGGCCTCGATGGTAAGGTGTGTCTTTTTGTGGATTTGTAACAGGATTGATGTATAATATATATATAACTTTCATTTTTCAGCTACGTTCAGTCAAATAGCAGTGGAATTTCTGGATCTACAAATTAAGGTAGAAAATAATAAAATTGATATGAAACACCTATCACAAGCTAACATCTAAAAATAGCTATATACTGTATAATAGTTGCCATTTACAGGTGAAACTCGAAAAATTAGAATATTGTGCAAAGTTCCATTTATTTCCAGTAATGCGCTTAAAAGGTGAAACTAAACATATGAGATAGACTTATTACATGCAAGCGAGATATTTCAAGCCTTTATTTGTTTTAATTTGGGATGATTATGGCTTACAGTTATGAAACCCCCAAAGTCACAATTTCATGTACTCTTGCTCAGGACTATGGATTAATTATCTGCTAGAGTGTGACCACTTTGAGCCTAGAATATTGAACTTTTTACAAAATTCTAATTTTAGCTGCATTAATGTGCAATTCCTTTTTATTTGCATTACTGAAATAAATAGACTATTGAACGATATTCTAATTTTGAGTTTCACATGTACCTCAATGGCTGTTACTATACCGTCTGGACAATTCAGACGCATTAAAAGGAAATGTTCAAAATCAGAGAAATTTGAGGAGGGGGTCATTACAATTAAAGATCAATTTCTTATGGAACAATATCCACCAGAAATATTGGAGACGGCCATTGATTACAGTTCGCCAGATGGACCGTGAATCCTTTTTTGACACTAACACCAAAATACTTTAAACTGCAATGTGGACAATATGTGGTTAATATTACCTTTCAATACACAATATAAAAATGTGTAGACATATAATAAAAAAACAACTGACACTATATAGTCAAAGATAAGGTGATTTAGGGACATTTAAAACCCCTCTTTCCACAAATTACTTTTACTAAAGCACCAAATTTGGGGTTTAATGGTAGCCCCATCTATTACTAAAAAAGTAGGCAAATCACATTAATCCATCAAAATGGGTAGGCCTAACGGGTTTTCACAGATGTGGAAAATGTATGGGATGTAAATTCCACCTCATTCCCAAAGAAAACCACTTCGGTAAAATCTAGAACCAATACTTACCAACATACAATAAAATAACTCTTTACTTGCAAGATCAACTGTGTGATATACATCATACAATGCCCATAATAGGCAATACATGGGCAGGACAAAAAGAACACTCAAAGTACGTATTGCAGAACATATTTCAAACATCAGAAACGGATATGAAAAGCATACCCTATCAAACCATTTTAAAAATTCAACATAATCAGACCCGAAAGGACTTATTTTTGCAGCATTGGAAAAAGTCGAAGTAGATTGGAGGGGTGGAGATCATATAAGAAAAATGTAGAGAATAGAGTCAAAGAATATATTTGAATTCAATACCCTCTTACCAACAGGGCTTAATGCCGAAATTGAGCTTTTTGGATTCCTATAGATGAAGGGAGGGATCCCCCATCCACGGGAGTCCAGGCAGTTATATATTTTGTCTGGGTCTCTCCTTGATGGAGAACCCCCCCCCTTTTTGACATCATCTTTCATCATTATTATCAAAGAAAACCCTTACTGCCAAAAATGTACATGATTCCCCAAAAAATCTTCATGATTATAGGTATATCACATAGAGTAATAGACATAATAAGACTCCTAATATCTGAGACACATTGAAAATTAAATATAGTGCGAATATTAATCATGAGTGAAAACTTTTACATTTTCGAATTAATAATTACCATGAGTAGGGACCAATCATTTTGAGGAGAGATCTTGCTGCTGGAAGTCCCCTGGATTAGACAATGTGGAAGTCTGGATCTAAAAATAAAATAAAATAAAATAAATAAAAATAAAATAGCATGAAAAATTATTTGGGATACATATAATAGGTGCTCTAGATATGTACATTTAAGATAGGAGGTAATATATTATTAAATAATGAATTGGCGAGAAAGACGCACCAATACCGCATCTATACCGCAATGAAAAGAATAAGCAGTATGAATATAAAATTAAGTTCTATAGATCTGATGGATGTCATTTACTTTTATGTTATGTTTTTTATTCTTCCCATATTGACTTTGAGCATAAAATCACTATAACTTTATTAACCTCTTCCGGTACGTCATGTGTATTTCCGATCACCGCGGCCCGGCGGGTGGTGATCAGAAAAAGGTGCCTGCTCAAATCATTGAGCAGGCACCTTGGGTCAATGCGCGGGGGGGGGGGGTCCGTGACCCCCCCCCCTGTGTCGGCGATCGCCGCAAACCGCAGGTCAATTCAGACCTGCGGTTTGTGACTTTTACAGGTTGCGGCGGGCGGCAGGCGGCGGGCGGTGCCAATGGGTCACCGTGGGGCTGTAGGGGGGACCCGATGGCATGGAAGGCAGCGCGATGCCTTCCTGAGGCATCCGCACTGCCTTCCTGTGACGAGCCTGTGAGATCCAGCCCCCTAGATCTCACAGGCAGGAAGCTGTATGAGTAATACACACTGTATTACTCATACAGCCAATGCATTCCAATACAGAAGTATTTGAAAACATTGTAAAGGGGATTAGACCCCCAAAAATTGAAGTCCCAAAGTGGGACAAAAAATAAAGTAAAGAAAAAGTTAAAAAAATTTAATCCCCCCCCCAAAAAAATATTAAGTTTCAAGTAAAAATAAACAAAAACTTCATTTTCCCCAAATAAAGTAAAAAAAAAATTGGTAAAAAATAGGGGAGAAAAAAAAGTTGACATATTAGGTATCGCCGCATCGGTATCGACCGGCTCTATAAACATATCACATGACCTAACCCCTCAGATGAACACCGTAAAAAATTAAAAATAAAAACTGTGCTAAATAAACTATTTTTTTGTCACCTTACATCACATAAAGTACAACAGCAAGCGTTTAAAAAGGTGTATGCCCACCAAAATAGTATCAATCTAACAGTCACCTTATCCTGCAAAAAAAGAGCCCGTACCTGAAACAATCACCCGAAAAATAAAAAAAACTATGGCTCAGAATATGGAGACACTAAAACATAATTTTTTTGGTTTTAAAAAAGCTGTTATTGTGTAAAACTTGCATAAATAAAAAAATATGTATACATATTAGGTATTGCCACGTCCATATCGACCGTCTATATAAAAATATCACATGACCTAACCCCTCTGATGAACTCAGTAAAAAATAAAAAATAAAAACTGTGCTAAATAAACCATTTTCTTTTTGACCTTACATCACAAAAAGTGTAATAGCAAGCAATCAAAAAGTCATATGCACCCCAAAATAGTGCCAATAAAACCGTCATCTCATCCCGGAAAAAATGGGACCCTACCAAAGATAATCGCCCAAAAATGAGACCCTAAAACATGATTCTTTTTTCAAAAATGATATTATTGTGTAAAACATACATAAATAAAAAAAGTATACATATTAGGTATCACCACATCCGTAATAACTTGCTATATAAAAATATCACATGACCTAACCCCTCAGGTGAATACTGTAAAAAAAAAGTGCTAAAAAACAATTTTTTGTCACCTTACATAACAAAAAGTGTAATAGCATGCGATCAAAAAGTCACACGCACCCCAAAATAGTGCCAATCAACCGTCATTTCATCCCGCAAAAATCATACCCTACCCAAGATAATCGCCCAAAAACTGAAACAACTATGGCTCTCAGTCTATGGAAACACTAAAACATGTTTCTTTTTGTTTCAAAAATGAAATCATTGTGTAAAACTTACATAAATAAAAAAAAGTATATATATTAGGTATCGCCGCATCCGTAATAACTTTCTCTATAAAAATATCACATGACCTAACCCCTCAGGTGAATACCGTATAAAAATAAAAATAAAAACGTGTAAAAAAAGCAATTTTTTGTCACCTTACATCACAAAAAGTGTAATAGCAAGCGATCAAAAACTCATATGCACCCCAAAATAGTGCCAATCAAACTGTCATATTAGGTATCGCCGCATCCGTGACAACCTGGTCTATAAAAATACCACATGATCTAACCTGTCAGATGAATGTTATAAATAAAAAATAAAAACGCTGCCAAAACAGCTATTTCTTATTACCTTGCCTCACAAAAAGTGTAATATAGAGCAACCAAAAATCATATGTACCCTAAAATAGTACCAACAAAACTGCCACTCTATCCCATAGTTTCTAAAATGGTGTCACTTTTTTGGAGTTTCTACTCTAGGGGTGCATCAGAGGGGCTTCAAATGGAACATGGTGTCAAAAAACCAGTCCAGCAAAATCTGCCTTCCAAAAACCGTATGGCATTCCTTTCCTTCTGCGCCCTGCTGTGTGCCCGTACAGCAGTTTACGACCACATATGGGGTGTTTATGTAAACTACAGAATCAGAGCCATAAATATTGAGTTTTGTTTGGCTGTTAACCCTTGCTTTATAACTGGAAAAAAATTATTAAAATGGAAAATCTGCCAAAAAAGTGAAATTTTGAAATTGTATCTCTATTTTCCATTAATTCTTGTGGAACACCTAAAGGGTAAAATCAGTTTTGAATACTTTGAGGGGTGTAGTTTCTAAAATTGGGTCACTTTTTTGGAGTTTCTACTCTAGGGGTGCATCAGGGGGGCTTCAAATGGGACAAGGTGTCAAAAAACCAGTCCAACAAAATCTGCCTTCCAAAAACCGTATGGCATTCCTTTCCTTCTGCGCCCTGCCGTGTGCCCGTACAGCGGTTTACGACTACATTTGGGGTGTTTCTGTAAACTACAGAATCAGAGCCATAAATATTGAGTTTTGTTTGGCTGTTAACCCTTGCTTTGTAACTGGGAATTTTTTTTTTAATGGAAAATCTGACAAAAAAGGGAAATTTTGAAATTGTATCTCTATTTTCCATTAATTCTTGTGGAACACCTAAAGGGTTAACAAAGTTTGTAAAATCTGTTTTGAATACCTTGAGGGGTGTAGTTTCTACAGGGTGGGCGATTTATATGGATACACCTTAATAAAATGGGAATGGTTGGTGATATTAACTTTCTGTTTGTGGCACATTAGTATATGTGAGGGGGGGAACTTTTCAAGATGGGTGGTGACCATGGTGGCCATTTTGAAGTCAGCCATTTTGAATCCAACTTTTGTTTTTTCAATAGGAAGAGGGTCATTTGACACATCAAACTTATTGGGAATTTCACAAGAAAAACAATGGTGTGCTTGGTTTTAACGTAACTTTATTCTTTCATGAGTTATTTACAAGTTTCTGACCACTTACAAAATGTGTTCAATGTGCTGCCCATTGTGTTGGATTGTCAATGTAACTCTTTTCTCCCACTCTTCACACACTGATAGCAACACCGCAGGAGAAATGCTAGCACAGGCTTCCAGTATCCGTAGTTTCAGGTGCTGCACATCTCGTATCATCTGAAGGCAATCGTCTATGCTGTGAAGATACGAGATGTGCAGCACCTGAGACTACGGATACTGGAAGCCTGTGCTAGCATTTCTCCTGCGGTGTTGCTATCAGTGTGTGAAGAGTGGGAGAAGAGGGTTGCATTGACAATCCAACACAATGGGCAGCACATTGAACACATTTTATAAGTGGTCAGAAACTTGTAAATAACTCATGAAAGAATAAAGTTACGTTAAAACCAAGCACACCATTGTTTTTCTTGTGAAATTCCCATTAAGTTTGATGTGTCAAATGACCCTCTTCCTATTGAAAAAACAAAAGTTGGATTCAAAATGGCTGAATTCAAAATGGCCGCCATGGTCACCACCCATCTTGAAAAGTTTCCCCCCTCACATATACTAATGTGCCACAAACAGGAAGTTAATATCACCAACCATTCCCATTTTATTAAGGTGTATCCATATAAATGGCCCACCCTGTAGAATGGGGTCATTTTTTGGGTGGCTTTTATTATGTAAACCTCACAAAATGACTTCAGACCTGAACTGGTCCTTGAAATGTGGGTTTTTAAAAGTTTCTGAAAAATTTCAAGATTTGCTTCTAAACTTCTAAGCCTAGTAACATCCCCAAAAAATAAAATGTCATTCCTAAAATGATCCAAACATGAAGTAGACATATGGGGAATGTAAAGTAATAACTATTTTTGTAGGTATAACTATGTATTATAGAAGTAGAGAAATTGAAACTTGGAAATTTGCAAATTTTTTAATATTTTTAGCAAATTTGGTATTTTTTTATAAATAAAAAAGAATTTTTTTTACTCCATTTTACCAGTGTCATGAAGTACATGTGTATATGTGACGAAAAAACTATCTCAGAATGGCCTGGATAAGTCAAAGTGTTTTAAAGTTATCACCACATAAAGTGACACTGGTCAGATTTGCAAAAAATGGCCTGGTCCTTAAGGTGAAATATGGCTGTGTCCTTAAGGAGTTAGGATCAAAATGGAATAAAAATCCAGTTCATATATTCGATGCAGCACAGAACATTCGAATTAGAAAGTACTCCTGAAAAGTATTTAAACCGATAATATCCATGAGAATGATGACCACTGAGGAAGGAGTCATACGCATATGGTAAAGACTTCTCATGGAGACAGAAAAGTGACCTAATTAAACAGACACAAAATTTTGGAGCGCTTCAGCAAAATCTAAAGAACCAATGGGGAAAAGGATCGGTATGCCGATCTAAATCAGAAACGAGGGACTCTGACTCATATAATGTACTGTGAATCGGCATATCTGCTGTCTATTAAACTGGCATAACTGCTACCCATCAAATCGGCATACCCACTGTCTCCCCGCCGAAGGTTCCTAGATCCGAAAAAAGAAAAAATATATACTCACTAGAGAAGCCTCCAGAGACAGGATTGCCACCTCCGCAACAAGTGGGACGCCATGGTATATGAGGCGCTCTCAGTAAATAGCTGCTGAACTGTGAGTAAACAAAAAATTAAGCGATACAAGCTAAGATAATTACCGTCACATGGCTGGATGATAGCTATGACTGGGCAGTTAATGTACAAGGTTACAGTCTGTTTAAAAAAGGATCACCAAGACCGGAGAGGGGGAGGGGTTTGCCTTTATGTAAAGTCCTGTCTAAAGCCCACACTCCGTGAAGATAAAAGTGAGGGACATGAACATGTGGAGTCACTGTGGGTAGAGATACATGGAGCTAAAAACAACAATAAATTACTAATAGGAGTTTACTATAAACTACCTAATATACCAGAGTCCACAGAAAATCTACTACTAAACGAGATAGACAAGGCGGCAAATCATAATGAGGTAGTTATTATGGGGGACTTCAACTACCCAGATATAGACTGGGAAACTGAAACTTGTATATCTCATAAAGGAAACAGATTCTTGGCAATAACCAAAGACAATTATTTCTCCCAACTGGTTCAGGACCCGACTAGAGGGACGGCCATACTGGACTTAGTATTAACCAATAGGCCTGACAGAACAACAGACGTGCAGGTTGGGGGACACCTGGGAAATAGTGACCATAAAGTAATAACCTTCCAATTATCATTCAAAAGAGCGTTTCTACAGGGAGGAACAAAAAGACCAAAATTCAAAAAAGCTAAATTTAGCCAACTAAGAGAGACCATAGGCCTAATTAACTGGGACAAAGTCCTCAAAAATAAAAATACAGCCACAAAATGGGATATCTTCAAAAACATCCTAAAATCTCATTGTGAGAGGTACATATCGTATGGGAATAAAAGGTTAAGGAACAAAAAGAAACCAATGTGGATAAACAGATCTGTAAAGAAAGCAATAAATGACAAAAAGAAACCATATAAAACACTAAAACAGGAGGGTAGCACGGAAGCACTGAAAAAACTATAAGGAAAAAATAAGAACATGTAAAAAACAAATAAAAGCGGCCAAACTAGAGACCGAGAGATTAATTGCCAAAGAGAGTAAAACTAACCCTAAAATGTTCTTCAATTATATAAATGTTAAAAAGTATAAATCTGAAGGTGTCGGCCCTTTAAAGAGTAAATGAGGGGGGAGTCGCAGAGAGCTACGAGGAGAAAGCAAAGTTGTTAAATATTTTTTTCTCCAATGTATTCACTGAGGAATATAAACTGTCAGATGAAATGCTGAATGTTGAAATTAATTCGCCATTAAAAGTGTCCTGTCTGACCCAGGAAGAAGTACAACAGTGACTTAAAAAGATCAAAATAGACAAATCGCCAGGACCGGATGGCATACACCCCCGTATCCTAAGGGAATTAAGTAATGTCATAGTCAGACCCTTATTTCTGATATTTGCAGACTCTATACTGACAGGGAATGTCCCACAGGATTGGCGCATAGCAAATGTGGTGCCAATATTCAAAAAGGGTCCAAAAACAGAGCCTGGAAACTATAGGCCGGTAAGTTTAACATCTGTTGTGGGTAAACTGTTTGAAGATTTCTGAGAGATACTATCTTAGAGCATCTTAACGGAAATAAGCAAATAACGCCATATCAGCATGGCTTCGTGAGGGATAGGTCATGTCAAACTAATATAATCAGTTTCTATGAGGAGGGTAAGTTCTAGACTTGACAGCGGCGAATCAATGGATGTCGAATATCTGGACTTCTCCAAAGCATTTGACACTGTACCACATCAAAGGTTAGTATATAAAATGAGAATGCTTGGACTGGGAGAAAACGTCTGTAAGTGGGTAAGTAACTGGCTCAATGATAGAAAACAGAGGGTGGTTATTAACGGTACATACTCAGATTGGGTCACTGTCACTAGTGGAGTACCTCAGGGGTCAGTATTGGGCCCTATCTCTTCAATATATTTATTAATGATCTTGTAGAAGGCTTGCATAGTAAAATATCAATTTTCGCAGATGACACTAAACTGTGTAAGGAATTAACACTGAAGAGGACAGTATACTACTACAGAGGGATCTGGATAGATTGGAGGCTTGGGCAGATAAGTGGCAGATGAGGTTTAACACTGACAAATGTAAAGTTATGCACATGGCAAGGAATCATGCAAGTACCCGTACATACTAAATGGTAAAACACTCGGTAACACTGACATGGAAAGGATCTAGGAATTTTAATAAACAGCAAACTAAGCTGCAAAAAACAGTGTCAGGCAGCGGCTGCCAAGGCCAATAAGATAATGGGTTGCATCAAAAGGGGCATAGATGCCCGTGATGAGAACATATTCCTACTACTTTACAAATCACTTCTCAGACCGAATATGGAGTACTGTGTACAGTTTCTGGGCTCCAGTGAACAAGGCAGACATAGCAGAGCTGGAGAGGGTCCAGAGGAGGGCAACTAAAGTAATAACTGGAATGGGGGGACTACAGTACCTGAAAGATTATCAAAATTAGGGTTATTCACGTTAGAAAAAAGACGACTGAGGGGAGATCTAATTACTATGTATAAATATTCAGGGGTCAGTACAGAGATGTATCCCATCATCTATTTATCCCAGGACTGTGACTGTGACGAGGGGACTTTGCTCTGCGTTTGGAGGAAGAAGGTTTGTACACAAACATAGAAAATGATTCTTTACGGTAAGAGCAGTGAGACTATGGAACTCTCTGCCTGAGGAGGTGGTGATGGTGAGTACAATAAAGGAATTCAAGAGGGGCCTGGATGTGTTTCTGGAGCGTAATAATATTACAGGCTATAGCTACTAGAGAATGGTCGTTGATCCAGGGAGTTATTCTGATTGCCTGATTGGAGTCGGGAAGGAATTTTTTATTCCCCTAAAGTGAGGAAAATTGGCTTCTACCTCACAGGTTTTTTTGCCTTCCTCTGGATCAACTTGCAGGATAACAGGCCGAACTGGATGGACAAATGTCTTTTTTCGGCCTTATGTACTATGTTACTATGTTACTATGTTACATATATAAACAACAGTGATAATAAGATCTGCTGCACCAGTAAGAAAATATATTTTGATGTTGCGTATCTTCAGAAGCTATATAAGCACATTTGAGACCAATGCAACAATGGATTAATATTGCACGAGCAAAGGAGGGATATATATGCATATATAATCATCAATATATTTTTATATATTTTTTATCATATTCCAACTTTTCCTTGTTTTTCTATCTTCGAAGAGGAAACAAATATACAGACACAACAAGAACTGGTATCGACCTAGGACAAAGTAGTCCATTTGAGTGCAACAGACGTGATACTATACGTTATTCACTGTGGTATCAGTATTAGGCCTCATGCACACGACCAGGTATTTTTTTGCGGTCCCGCAAAACGAGTTTCCGTTTTTCCGTGATCCGTGACCGGTTTTTCGTCCGTGGGTCTTCCTTGATTTTTGGAGGATCCACGGACATGAAAAAAAAGTAATTTTGGTGTCCGCCTGGCTGTGCGGAGCAAAACGGATCGTCCTGAATTACAATGGCAAGTCAATTGGGACGGATCCGTTTGATGTTGACACAATATGGTGCAATTTCAAACGGATCCATCCCCATTGACTTTCAATGTAAAGTCAGGAGTTAATATACCATAGGATCAGAGTTTTCTCCAATCCGATGGTATATTTTAACTTGAAGCGTCCCCATCACCATGGGAACGCCTCTATGTTAGAATGATACTGTCGGATTTGAGTTACATCGTGAAACTCAAATCCGACAGTATATTCTAACACAGAGGCGTTCCCATGGTGATGGGGACGCTTCAGGTTAGAATATACTAAAAGAGCTGTGTACATGACTGCCCCCTGCTGCCTGGCAGGTGCTGCCAGGCAGCAGGGGGCAGCCCCCCCCTGTAGTTAACACATTGGTGGCCAGTGTGGCCGGCCCCCCCCTCCTCCCCTGTAGTTAACTCATTGGTGGCCAGTGCGGCCGGCCCCCCTCCCTCCCCTGTAGTTAACTCGTTGGTGGCCAGTGGGCCCCCCCCCCCCCCCCCCTCCTAATTAAAATCTCCCCCCTATCATTGGTGGCAGCGGAGTGTACCGATCGGAGTCCCAGTTTAATCGCTGGGGCTCCGATCGGTAACCATGGCAACCAGGACGCTACTGCAGTCCCGGTTGCCATGGTTACTTAGCAATTTGTAGAACCATTATACTTACCTGCGAGCTGCGATGGTCTGCGTCCGGTCGGGAGCTCCTCCTACTGGTAAGTGACAGGTCCGGCCGGGAGCTCCTCCTACTGGTAAGTGACATGACCTGTCACTTACCAGTAGGAGGAGCTCTCGGCCGGACCTGTCACTTACCAGTAGGAGGAGCTCCCGACCGGACGCAGACCATCGCAGCTCGCAGGTAAGTATAATGGTTCTACAAATTGCTAAGTAACCATGGCAATCGGGACTGCAGTAGCGTCCTGGTTGCCATGGTTACCGATCGGAGCCCCAGTGATTAAACTGGGACTCCTATCGGTACACTCCGCTGCCACCAATGATAGGGGGGAGATTTTAATTAGGAGGGGGAGGGAGGGGAGAAGGCCCACTGGCCACCAACCAACTACAGGGGAGGGAGGGGGGGGCCACACTGACCACCAATGTGTTAACTACAGGGGGGGGGGGGCAGCACCTTCCAGGCAGCAGGGGGCAGTCATGTACACAGTTCTGTTAGTATATTCTAACCTGAAGCGTCCCCATCACCATGGGAACGCCTCTGTGTTAGAATATACTGTCGGTTCTGAGTTTTCACGAAGTGAAACTCAGCTATGAAAAGCTTTTATGCAGAAGGATCTTCGGATCCGTCTGTATAAAAATAACTACGGCCACGGATCAGGACATGGATGCCAATCTTGTGTGCAACCGTGTTCTTTCACGGACCCATTGACTTGAATGGGTCCGTGAACCGTTGGCCGTGAAAAAAATAGGACAGGTCCTATTTTTTTCACGGCCAGGAAACACGGATCACGGATGCGGCTGCAAAACAGTGCATTTTCCGATTTTTCCACGGACCCATTGAAAGTCAATGGGTCCGCGAAAAAAAAACCGAAAACGGCATAACGGCCACGGGTGCACACAACGGTCGTGTGCAGGAGGCCTTATTGTGATACTATTTATGTCAATATTATTATCAAGTATTTATGATTTGCTGATAGTTTGTATGTGCATAGGTACAACTCCACACACAAACCTTGTTTATAGCACATATAATAGTTAATCGGCACCTAATGTTGATTGTGCACAGGGTAACCGCATATATACCACAAGCTCGTCGCATCATAATCTCTGCGCACAGTCTACACGTGTATAGTTCTGACACCACACAGCCATAGTACCCTCAATGCCAACACAATTGCTAATTTTATTATAAGTGAGATTTTATCTAATCACCCATAGAGGGTATATTATCTATGCAATTACGTTGTACAATGTTGTTTTGCTAATAGTTTTAAAGGGGATTTTTATTTCTTGTTATATTACGGATTTAATAAACGTTATTGATTTTATAGTCCTGCCTCCATGTGTATCTGAATGTAGGTGTGCCCCTCTATATAATAATATATACACTAGAATTGGCGAAAAAGACGCCAGAATGTTGTTCGGCGTTATTTTGTTACCTAGATGCGATAGGTGAAGCTTATCGGGTATATGGCGGGGTAGGTTGGCTCCGGTATGACAAGCAATTTAGACAGAGGAAGGCAGTGTGGCCTAATATGCGCTGGGCCCACAAGGAAATTGGGCTCTGGCTAAAAGTGACAGCACCGGTGCGGTCGGGACAGCCCTTTCGGGGGGAGCCTCGGGGGTCAGGGCAGCGTAGTTTTGCGAAGGCTTCAGCAAGAGGTTTGTGTTTCTTATTTAATGAAGGGAACTGCAAATTTGGTGAAAAGTGAAAATTTAAGCACGAGTGCACCACATGTGGGGGTTCCCATGGAGCTAATAGGTGCTTCAAAGGGGGTGGGACAACTTTGGAAAAGGAGTGGACACCGGTATGAGTGGAAAGGAAGGGGGTTTTCTAAATAGGTACCCAAACCATGAGGCGGCAGGCTTGTTGGAAAAAGGGTTTAGGTGGGGTTTTATTATATCCTCTGTTACGTTGCCGGGTGCCGTAGTTCTTAAGAATTTGAGGTCGGCGCTAAAGCACCCGGAGATAGTTTCTGAAAAATTTGCTAAGGAAGATATGTTGGGAAGAATGGCGGGTCCGTATCAGGAGCCACCGTTGGTCTATTTGAGAGTTTCTCCATTAGAGGTAGTGCCAAAGAAGGAGCCAAACAAATTTCGGCTCATTCATCATCTTTCCATCCCAAATGGAGCGTCGGTCAATGATGGCATAGATCCTGAATTATGTTCAGTGGTTTGCACGTCATTTGATGCGGCTGTGGCTTTGGTAAAGAAGTTGGACCCAGGGACGTTGTTAGCAAAAACGGACATCGAAGCAGCATTTTTCTTGTTACCAGTCCATCCAGACAGTTTGCATTTGCTGGGTTGTTTTTGGGATGGGGGTTATTTTGTGGAAAGATGTCTTCTGATGGGGTGCTCGTTATCCCGTGCATATTTTGAGACATTTAGTTAGTTCCTTGAGTGGGTAGTGGTTGACGTGTCAGGTTGTTGGTCCATTATTTATTACCTGGATGATTTTTTGTGCCTTGGGCCGGCAGGTTCAAGGGTTTGTTCATTGTTGTTGCATACAATGCAGTCAGTTATTGAACAGTTTGGGGTGCCTCTGGCAGTGGATAAGATGGTGGGGCCTGCTAGTGAGTTGAGTTTTTGGGGAATTGTGAATGACATGGTCAAGATGGAGTGTAGGTTGACAGAAGGTAAGCCATTTAATTTGCGGCAGGATTAGATTGCGAGATTTGCAGTCACTGTTGGGAAAACTTAACTTTGCTTGCAGGATCATGCCGATGGAGCACATTTATTGTAGACGTTTGGCTTCCGCTACTGCGGGGGTTACTGCATCGCATCATTTTATTCGTTTGGGGAAGGAGTTGAGGGGGGTTTAGAAGTTAGGGCAGAATTTTTAGAGGCCTATAATGGGAGGAAATTGATTGTGGTTGACGTTTGCAACAATTTCGATTTTGAATTATATTCGGACCCTGCCGAGGGGGTAGGGTTTGGGGCATACTGCCATGGTCAATGGTGTGCGGGGCGTTGGCCGGAGTATTGGATAGTCAGGGGATGGGTAAAAAATTTGGTGCTGTTGGAGCTGTTTCTAATTGTCATGGCGGTAGTGTTGTGAGAGGAGCATTTTGTGAATAGGAATGTTCGCTTTCACTGTGACAATCTGGGGGTAGTGCAGGCGATTAATAGTTTGTCGGCCTCCTCTCCCCTGGTAGTTAGGCTGTTGGAATTCTTGGTGCTTAGATGTTTATCCATTAATGCTTGGGTGGTGGCTGTTCATGTGCCAAGAGTTTCTAATGGTATTGCGGATGCCCTTTCTCGTTCACAGTGGGAGCGTTTTCGGCAGCTGGCGCCATAAGCGGAGGAAGTGGGCCTAGGCTGTCCGTTTGGCTGTGGGAAATCTTGGAGGAACGGTAAAGGGGCTTTTGCGGGCGTCTTTCAGCCCTGGCACGTGGGCGGCTTACGGTAAGGCTTGGGAGATGTAGGAGCGGTGGTGTTTGCAGTTAGGTGTGGGGGTGGAGGATTGGAAAATGGCTTCATTACTACTCTTAGAGCATGTTAGCGAGGAGGGGAGGTCAGTATCTCAGTTAAATAGGTGTGTTGTAGGTTTGGCGTTCAGTTTTTGGTTGCGTAATATTATGCAAATACTTTTTTGGTTAGGCAAGTTTTAAAAGAGTGACGATGAGGCAAAGGGATGGAGGATCAGAGAAGGCCGGTATCGCTTAAGTTATTATTGGATGTCGGTTCTAAGTTAGTCTCAGTTTGTATGTCGTCATGGAGGTTAGTTTGTTTAAGGCTGCCTTTTCACTTGCATTTTTTTGGGCTTTTAGGGTGGGAGAATTGGTGAGTAGTAGTGTTAATAGGGCTGGGGGGTTGAGGTTGGAAGATGTAGATATCTATGCGGACCAGGTAGTAGTTCGAATCAGGAAGTCTAAAACGGATCAGGCGGGTAGGGGTAGGCAGTTAAGTTTGTTTGAGGTCCCGTGTTGTTTGCTTTGTCCGGTTAAGTGCTTGCAGGGCTATGGGGGGGCATTGAGGGATGGCACTGATCCTCTTCTTAGGCACGAGGATGTATCGCTTCTGTCGTGGTTCCAATTTCTTGCTGTTTTCAGGAGATGTTTGAAGGTCCTGGGTGTTAGTGAAAAAGGTTATACGGGGCATTCATTTAGGATCGGGGCAGCGACGGAAGCAGCACGTTTTGGTCTGAGTGATGATATAATAAAAAGGAAAGGTCGTTGGGAATCAATTAGATTTCGATCATATGTGAGATTGGGCAGATTGTGAATGATGAATTGTTAAGGGTTAATGTCTGTTGCTTTCTGTTTTTAGTTTTACAGGTGGTGTTGGTGTGGATCCTAGGATATTCGTTTGTGTTCTGGGGGGGGCAATAAGGGCGGACGTGAGACGGGATGGGTGCCAACTAGGTTTAGGGTGGGATGTGGAGATGTTGTGATGGCTGGGTATCAGAGGTATGTTATGGGGTGGGGTGTTGCGGGAGGTGCATCTGTTTGTGCGATTGGAGGACCCCAGATGTTTTAGTAGTACACGTTGGGCGCAACAATTCAGGGGCCCGGCCATTCCGGGAGGTAATTCGGGATATTAAATTTGATTTGCTGAGGTTGTGGGCATTATTTCCGAAAATGATCACGGTGTGGTCAGACATTGTGCCAAGGCAGTCGTGGAGGGGTGCAAGTTCAGTCGAGCGAATAAACAAAGCTCGGATCAAGGTAAATCGGGCGGTGAGTAGATTTGTGGCAAGAAACGGGGCGGTTGCGGTGCTGCATTTGGAATTGGAAGCGGGAGTGGGCGAATTTTGGAGAGCAGATGGGGTGCATCTCAATGCAGTAGGCATAGATTTGTGGTCCTTGGGGATTCAGGAAGGGATTAAAACGGCTTTGAGAATGTGGAGGAAAGTGCAAACTTAAGTGGGTCAAGTTGCACGTTGTTGGCGGCGGGGAGGTCCTCGAAGTTGGTGAATATGGTGGTAGTTGAGAATGGGAGGGCCCCACGGGTGGGCTAGACTCTCATGGTTGAACTAGAGTGGAGGAATTAGGCGTCCATCAGTTGGTGCCTCTGAACTGGTGTTCATCGGCTGGGGGCAAGATGGAGTTGCCACTTAATTTGGGTGCAGTGATGTTTCGTGGCTTCTAGGACCTCCCTCGTCATTTACTCAGGTTTCTGCGGGTTAAGGTTAATGTTATTTATGTTGAATATTTATTGTTATTTAATAAAAACAGCTGATGTGGCCGATTTAATCCGAACCGTTGTCTGGCTGTTATTTAATGGAAGGGTTCAATAAGGTGGGGAGTTAGGAGACCAGAGTGGTCTAGCCAATACCAGGCTCATAGATCTGAAGACACTTCAGTCAAAACTTTGTTTGAATACTGTACAGAGACGGATCTCCGTACAGCATTAAAACGAAGTTTTGAGGGAATCGACTTAGGATCTTGGAGCCGAAGCTCGATTCGCTTATCCCTAGTGTTGGGCAAGCATGCTTGTCCAAACTTCATTTTGACTTGAGCATCGCTATGCTCGGCACATCGCTGTGTTCGGCCAAACACCACATGTGCTCAAGCGCGATGTTCGAGTCTCCTCCCTGCACGTTTGTTGGCTGCTACGCAGCCAATAAACATGCAGGGGAGTACTGGCACTCACTGTAATGCCGTAGCCAAGTTGGTTACTGGCATTACAGTGATTGGCTGGCCAGAACGTCTTCCGGTGGTATATAAGCTATATGTTTTATCTGGCTGCAAAATATATTATCTCAAACTGCGCTAAATTGCGTGCAATTGTTTGGCCGCTGCTGACAGTGACAAAACCTCTGCTACATCTGTTGTGTTACATTTGGGCATCCTAAATATCTGTGACATTCAGCGCAATTGTTTGGCCGCTCCTGAAAGCCACATTATCTGCGCTACATCTCCTGTATAACGTTTGTGCATCCTAAAGATCAGTGACATTCAGTTAAATTTTTTCGCCGCTGGTGACAGCGACATTACCTGAGCTACATCTCCTGTATAACATTTGCACATCCTAAATATCAGTGACATTCAGTTTAATGTTTTCGCCGCTGGCAACAGCGACATTACCTGCGCTACATCTCCTGTATAACGTTTGCGCATCCTAAATATCAGTGACATTCAGTTTAATTTTTTCGCGGCTGGTGACAGCGACATTACCTGCGCTACATCTCCTGTATAACATTTGCACATCCTAAATATCAGTAACATTCAGTTTAATATTTTCACCGCTGGTGACAGCAAGTCAGCAACATTACCTGCTCTACATCTCCTGTATAACTTATGCACATCCTAAATATCAGTGACATTCAGTTTAATATTTTCTGGTGACAGCGATATTACCTGCGCTACATCTCCTGTATAACGTTTCCGCATCCTAAATATCAATGACATTCAGTTAAATCTTTTCGACTCTGGTGACAGCAATATTACCTGCGCTACATCTCCTGCATAACGTTTGTGCATCCTAAATATCTGTGACATTCAGGTACATTTATTTGCGCATACACTTACAAAACTTGCGCTACTGTACGTGTGACATACTTGCAAGCATATATACCATTTAATATGCTCAAGGCGAGCAGTAAGGGATGGGGAAGTGGCAGTGCTGCTGATGGTGCACGCAGAGGTCGTGGCCCTGGGCGCAGTAAACTGTGTCTGCTGCCAGATCACAAGAAACACACTCATCCACGATACCTAGCTTCATGTCCCAGTTTACAGGGTGGCGCAGGACTCCACTCTCGTAGTCACACCAGTGCGAACAGGTGGTCGGTTGGATTGCAGCAGATAATGCTTCCAGTCGGTTAAGCACCACCCTGTCTTCCACAAAGTTCAGTTTCAGTAGCCAAGAGTCTGGTCAACAGAGAGTCTTGGCAAAAAAGTGATCCCACACTCGGATATTCCAAATAGCTCTTTACATCGCCAATCCTTGATTTGGGCCTCTCGCGAAGCTCGCTTGAAGAGGGACATGAGGAGATTTTGTGCACTGATTCCCAAACTCTTGAGCATCCACAGTCAGAAGAAGATGACGGTGGGGAATGGCAATTAGTGTTTCATGAAGGTGGATGATGATGATGAGACACAGTTGCCCAATAAGTAACTGCAATAGTGTCTCAAGACGTTCATGATGAGAATGAGCAACAGTTGTCACTAAGTGAGGGTTCATTGTTAGGTCAACAGGTCAGGAGGTTGACCAGAGTGAGGAAGTGGAAGAGGGCAGTTGGTAGACGATGAAATCACTGAGCCCAACCTGAGAAAGGTGGCAAGCCGAGCGAGGCCAGCATGCCTTACAGCGGGGGTAGGATCCACAGCACCAGAAACCCCAGGCTAAAAGATGCAGTGGCGGTGGCAAAAGGGAGAAGGCAGGCCACACTTAACAGGCCCACAACTGTTCCCCCGTAGCACCCCCTTGCGGCAATCTCCCTTGCCAAGGGTAGGTGTTTCCGCAGTCTGGCGCTTTTTTGGACCTTCGCAAGCACCATCATCTAGCACATCCACTTCTGTGTTCCAGCGCAGCATACAGATGCTCCATACCCCAGGCCTTTGAACGAAGAAGTGCAAATACCCTAGCCACCTACCCACAGGCCATAGCACTAAATGCGCACCTTTCCAAATTGCTGGCCCTGGAAATGTTGCCATTTAGGCTTGTGGACACAGAGGCTTTCCGCTGCCTGATGGCGGTGGCCGTCCCTTGTTAATCAATCCCCAGCCGCCACTATTTTTCCCGGTGTGCGTCCCCGCCTTACACCAACATGTGTCCCGTAACATCACCCATGCCCTGACCAACACAGTTATTGGAAGGTCCACTTAACGATTGACACAAGGACAGGTTCTTTTGGCCTGGGACGGCACACTGGGTGAACATTGTGGAGGCGGGAGGGGGTCGTACCCTGGGGTGGCACAGGTGCTACAGACGCCAAGGATTGCGGGCCCTGCTTCCATCAGGATTTCCCGCCACCACCTACATTAGTGGCTGCAACCCCCAATTCTCCTCCTCCACTTCCAGCTCTGAATTCTCATCTTGCAGCACAAGTCAGCCATCATTCAGTAGCTGGAAGCAGTGTAGCACTGCAGTGGGGAAGCGGCAACAGGCCGTGCTGAAACTAACTTGCTTAGGTGACAAAACAGCACACCCGCCGGAGAGCTGTGGCAGGGTATAAGGGACCAGACTGAGCTGTGGCTCTCGCCACTCAACCTACAAACCAGCATGGTTGTGTCTGATAATGGACGTAACTTGGTGGCCAGCTTTGGAGCTCGGCAAAGCTCACACACATGTAAGAAACAGTCTGTAATGTCTGTAAGTTTCATTATCCTGGTAAACTGTGTTAAAATTTCATGTAAAATGCCGCAGTATTCGTTATGGTCAATAGATGGCAGCATAGGACCAATTTGCATTGGAGTTTACCATAGAGAAAGTGTATTACTGTGATACTAGTTCTTTAGGCAGCAGCTAAGTGTTGAAGTGACACACCCCTTATGATGTCACCCTGCCTCAGTGTGAGCAGGAAGAAGGAGGAAGAGAGACTTGAACTACAACTGCCGCCATATTGGCAAGATAGAAAACAAGTTCTGTGTTGTGTAAGACGTGTGTGGAGATACTACAGGACTTCCCTGTGTGGCCAAGCTGTGTGAACTTCGGTCTAGAGACAGACGGAGTACAAAGAACAGTGCATTTGTGAAGCCAAGTTAAAAAGGACTGTGTGCAGCAACTAAACCTGTGGAGCCGACATTGGGCTGTGTGGATTGCCCCAAACAGTAAACAGACTCACAGTGCTGTCGAGGTACCGGACAGTAAACTGTAATAATCCTGGATTATATTCAACTGGTTTTCCGGCCTGCTGAGGAGGACTTCTTTGTTGCGGATCCTGCGCTGGTTAAAGGAAAAGGACGACATCGGGCCCCACCGTGCACTTCCACAAACTGTAAGCGGTCCACTTGGACCACTGGGATAAGGGGGGTGCACACCCGCTTGAAAGTTAGCGGTCAGTTATGAACAGTTTCTGAGACTATTATTTCTTAGTGTTCGCACTGCAATTACGAACACAACAAAGGTGAAAATTGATTGCAGTGTTTAACTTGTATTGTTTATACTGTTATGAAGATTTTGCTTGTCTTTACCTCTGTAACCTTCACTGTTAACCTGCTTTTATTAATTTATAGTAAATGCAATTTTCTTAATCTTGACCTTCTGCGTATGCACTCTTTTCTGGTGGCGGAGTCCAAATCACCTGCCTTGCTCTCGTTCACACACATACCCCACATGCCCACGTGTTCAACTTAGTGGTTCAGCGGTTTCTCAAAACCTACCCCAATTTGCCTGAGCTACTAGTGAAAGTGTGCCACGTGTGTGCCCATTTCGAAAGTCATCTACCGCTGCCACCCGGTCTGGCAACTCTGCAGCAGCGCTTGCAATTGTCAGCTCACCATTCCACATGTTGGCCAGGCTTTGTGAGCAACAGAGGGCAGAAGTGGAATACCAGCTGCAACATGGTCGTCGCCTTTCCAGTCAGCTTTGGCTCTTCACAAGCGTTCAGTGGGCATGGATGTCTGACCTCTGTGGACACAGAGGCTTTCCGCAGCCTGATGGAGGTGGCCGTCCTTGTTACTCAGTCCCCAGCCACCACTATTTTTCCCGGTGTGCCGTCCCCGCCTACACCAACATGTGTCACGTAACATCACCCATGCCACCTGACCAACACAGTGTCACTACCAGAGCTTTGGGACGTTCTCACAAGCTCTGTTTCTCCACCCCTGTGATGATGTCACTACTAGAGCTGGGAGGAGTTCTCACTGCTCTGTTTACTTTTGGTTTCCTTCCTCCCCAGCTGTTCCTCATGCGTTTGATTTCCCTCTCTTTATATCACCCCTCCTCCTATTGTAGGGCGTGGATTATAGTCTCATTTCAGTTGTAGCTCTTGCTTTAGTATCTTCACTTGTAGCTATCAGTTCACTGGACCTGTGTTCTGCTGCAGCAAGCACTCCGGATATTGCCAGCTGTCCTTGGATCCGTCTTCTCTGCGGCTGCAACACCTTCAGCTAAGTGTACAGACATTGTTGTGTTACCTGAATATTTTCTGACTGGATCTGAGGTGGGCCACGGTTCCCTCCATATACTGAGTAGGGCACCGGGGCCGTGCCCCTTCCACTATTGTAGGGGTTACAGTGGTCATCAGTCTTAGGCACGTGGGCATGCCTCGTTCCGCCATTTGGATCCGGGCATGTGCTTTAGCAGAATAGGGAGAGCTTTGAGGGTCTGACAGGGGTCACCCTTTATCCTCCCTAGTTTGGGTCCGGTCAGTAGCTCTTTTACTGTGTATACTATTGTTGCTCACATACAGCCGTGACACACAGTTATTGGGAAGGTCCACTGAACGATTGACACAAGGACAGGTTCTTTTGGCCTGGGGACGCTACATTTCCCTGACGGCACACTGGGTGAACATTGTGGAGGCCGGGAGGGGGTCGTACCCTGGGGTGGCACAGGTGCTACAGACGCCAAGGATTGCGGGCCCTGCTTCCATCAGGATTTCCGCCACCACCTACATTAGTGGCTGCAACCCCAATTCTCCCTCCTCCACTTCCAGCTCTGAATTCTCATCTTGCAGCACCAGTCAGCCATCATTCAGTAGCTGGAAGCAGTTTAGCACTGCAGTGGGAAAGCGGCAACAGGCTGTGCTGAAACTAATTTGCTTAGGTGACAAACAGCACACCGCCGGAGAGCTGTGGCAGGGTATAAGGGACCAGACTGAGATGTGGCTCTCACCACTTAACCTACAACCAGGCATGGTTGTGTCTGATAATGGACGTAACTTGGTGGTGGCTTTGGAGCTCGGCAAGCTCACACACATACCCCACATGCCCACGTGTTCAAATTAGTGGTTCAGCGGTTTCCTCAAAACCTACCCCAATTTGCATGAGCTACTAGTGAAAGTGTGCCACGTGTGTGCCCATTTCGAAAGTCATCTACAGCTACACCGGTCTGGCAACGCTGCAGCAGCACTTGCAATTGCCAGCTCACCATTCCACATGTTGTCCAGGCTTTGTGAGCAGAGGGGCAGAAGTGGAATACCAGCTGCAACGTGGTCGTCGCCTTCCAGTTAGCTTCGGCTCTTCACAAGCGATCAGTGGGCATGGATGTCTGACCTCTGTGAGGTTTTACGCACTTTGAGGAATCAACACAGATGGTGATCGGTGATGCCGCTATTATCAGGGTAACCATCCCACTTTTGTGTCTATTGAAACGCTCGCTGCTCACAATGAAGGCAGATGCTTTGCATGTGTAAGAGGTGGAAAAGAGGGAAGACAGTACACAGGGTGATAGCCATACCACCCTCAGTTGTCTTCTCAGCGCAAATTGGATGATGAGGAGGAGGAGCGGAGACGGTTGCCTGCGCTACAGAGGGTAGTACCCATAGCAGATTTATTCCATCTGTTCAGCGTGGATGGGCCAAAGAGGAGGAAGAGGATGAGGAGATTGAGAGTCATCCTCCTGATGAGGACAGTGAAGTCATGTCTGTTGGGAATCTGGAACACATGGTTGACTTTATGTATGCAGACTTTTCCGTGACCCTCGCTTATACACATTTTGGCCAACACCGATTACTGGTTGTTCACCTTCTCGACCCCCATTACAAAGAGAACTTTCTCATCTCTCATTCCTGTGCTGGAGAGGACTAGCAAAATGGTGCAATACCAGAAGGTGAAAAAATTGCTCCAAAAATTTCCAGCTGATAACGCTGGCAGCAGAGTACTTAGTTCCTTGGGCAACCAAGGGGGGGGGCGGGAGACGAGGGAACAAACAGCAGTTCCAACAGAGGCAAGGCAACACTCTTCAAGGCCTGGGACAGTTTCATGACACCCTCGCCAGCATCCTCACCCTGATGCGCGGCCCTAGTGTCACAAGGAGGGAAAAGTTTTGGAAGATAGTGAATGAGTACATAGCAGACCATGTCAGCATCCTCAGTGATCCCTCTGTGCTTTACAACTATTAGGTGTCCAAGCTGGACACGTGGCATGAACTGGCGCTCTATGCCTTGGAGGTGCTGGCCTGCCTGCCGCCAGTGTTTTGTCAGATCGGGTATGTAGTGCTGCTGGGGGCATAATAACTGATAAGCGCATCCGCCTGTCAACTGAAAATGTTGACAGGTTGACTCTTATCAAAATGAACAAGGCCTGGATTTTCCCTGACTTCTCTACTCCACCAGAGGAAATCGGCTTGAACATAAAGGCACTTTAAATGTGGCTTTTACAGTGTATTGAATACACTGTATTCCCATGCACCCCTTCACCACAAAATAGGGTATATGGTTCAATCTTCCTTTTCTCCTCCTCCCTCCTCCATCATATCAACATGCTTATTAGGCTGCCCTGGGTCCTAATGTTTTAAAGGGTCAGTTCAGCCTGCAGACCGTCACCCCTAATGTTTTAGAGAGTCACCAGCAGGCCCCTCACCCCAGCAGCAGGCACTCGCCCCTAATGTTTTAGAGGAGTCAGCTCAGGAGAAGGCCCTTGGCCCTAATGTTTTAGAAGGTCAGATCAGCAGCAGGCCCTCGCCCCTATGTTTTAGAGGGTCAGCTCACCAGCAGACCCTCACCCCTAATGTTTTTAGATGGTCAGATCAGCAGCAGGCACTCACCCCTAATTTTTTTAGAGGGTCAGTTTAGCAACAGACCCTCACCGCTAATGTTTTAGATGGTCAGATCTGCAGCAGGCCCTCGCCCCTAATATTTTAGCCCATCAACAGCAGGCCCTCGGCCATAATGTTTTAGATGGTCAGATCAGCAGCAGGGCCCTCACCCCTAATGTTTAGAGGGTTAGTTCAGCAGCAAGAACCTCACCCCTAATGTTTTAGAGGGTCAACAGCAGGCCCTCGCCCATAATGTTTTAGTTGGTCAGATCAGCAGTAAGGCCCTCGTCAATAATGTTTTAGAGGTCAGCTCAGAAGCAGGCCCACAACCCTAATGTTTTTTAGAGGGTCAGATCAGCAGCAGGCCCTCGCTCCTAATGTTTTAGAGGGTCACCAGCAGGCCCTTGCTCCTAATGTTTTAGAGGTTCACCAGCAGGCCATCAATCATATTTTTCAAGGGCATGTATTATCCCTCCTTTATGTGTAATAAAGGGTGTATTGGGGTGCCAGTTCCTTGTAATTTTGGCAGCCCTTTCACCTAGTGTATAGGCTTTATGAGTGTAGGAGTCCCACTACCTGAACAATTGTACCACAATGTGAATGAGGCCCTCCTTATGTGATACACAGTTGTATCTGAGTGCTTCTTCCTTGTAATTTTTGGCAGCACTTGCACATTATATACAAGTAAATATATAGAAAGAATGTTTCCTAACAAATTTTCCTCTAAAATCGATTTTATCTTCAGTTTGTGCGTATTATTGTCAGTCTGTAAAAGTGGCGTACTACTCGGACAACATCATTCCCAGCAGCGACCTGGGAGTCCCAAGATGCATCCAGACATCCGCCCCATGCTGTTCCCGAACCATTCGGTGGTGTTTCCCATCAATTTCTGACCTTTTACTGTGAACCAGACCACCCCCCCTCTTCAGAGCATGGTGTGCCTGGTTAATGCTCTAGTTCTTTCATTGACTTCCATTGTGCTCTGGTGCTCGGTAGAGCATCCCAAAGTGTTCTACTCGAGCACCAGAGCACTTTGGTGCTCGATCAACACTACTCATCCCTAATCCAGACACACCACAATAAGGCCCCTTTCACACAGGCGAGAGAATTCCGCGCGGGTGTAATGCGGGGAGTTGAACGCATTGCACCCGCACTGAATCCGGACCCATTCACTTCAATGGGGCTGATGCACATGAGCGGTGATTTTCACGCATTACTTGTGCGTTGCGTGAAAATTGCAACCTGTTCTACTATTCTACGTTTTTCACGCAACGCAGGCCCATAGAAATGAATGGGATGCGTGAAAATCGCAAGCATCCGCAAGCAAGTGCGGATGAGGTGTGATTTTTACACATGGTTGCTAGGAGATGAAAGGATGAAAGCAACCCCGGACCCCATTATAGTGTATTCCCTGTTTTATTTTCCCTTATAACATGGATTATAGGAAAATAATAGCATTCTTAATACAGAATGCTTAGTAAACAGTAGATTGAGGTGTTAAAAAATAAAATTGATCGCGCAGCCGAGATCCTCTTCTTGCTTCCTCTTTCAGACCTGCAAAAGGACCTTTGGTGACTTAATCTTCTATCTTCATTCAACAGGACCTGTGGTGACGTCAGCGCAGGTCCTGTTGAATGAAGATAGAAGATTACGTCACCACAGGTCCTATTGAGGTCCTGAGAGAAGAAGCAAGAAGAGGATCTCAGCTGCGCGATCAATTGGAACAGGTAAGTTATTTTATTTTTTTATTTTTTAACACCTCAATCTACTGTTTACTAAGCATTCTGTATTAAGAATGCTAATATTTTCCCTTATAACCATGTTATATTAAAATCTACAGAATACCTAACCCAAACCCGAACTTCAGTGAAGAAGTTCGGGTTCAGGTCTGGGTACCACAGTCAGTTTTTTTAGCATGCGTTTGTAAAACGCATTGTACCCGTGCGATAAAAACTGAACATCGGAATGCAATCGCAGTCAAAACTGACAGCAATTGCGTACCGACTCGCACGATTTTCCCTGTTCGCAGACGCAGCGCATCCGGACCTAATCCGGACACGCTCTTCTGCAAGGGGCCTAATAGTGATAACGGAGTAAAAAAATTATTTAGTGCTGCAAAACTGATCAAACCATTGCTAAGAAATAACACCCTTTATTGTACCATGCCCACAAAAGAAACCCCTTCCTTTTTACCAGTGTAAAATTGGTCTGTATTCTTTTGTGGGAATTGTAGCAACTAGATATAAGCAAATCAATTCTAAAACTAATGGATTCAACCCAAATTTAGTAAAAATGTTAGTTGTAGGTGGACAGAAGGCAAAGTATAGATACAATGGGGAGGAGGGTGTTCTACAATATTTGAAAGAGCACAGAACTTGGTGGAACTGAGTTACAAAGACCATCAGGGATCTATGGGTGGTCTATCTATCTATTTATCATCTGTCCTATTTACGGCTGGAAAGTGTACAACATACTTTTATTATTACAAATCTTGTTTTATAGTTTTTGAATAATACAAAACTTCAGTATTCAATGCTACACATTTGTTTTATTCTCAGTAGCACTGCATTAAAGAGACCCTAAAGTATTTGAGAGCACAGCTTCTATAACAGCATGTTCAGGTCAGGTCCAAGCTGAAATTACGCTCACTCACCAAAGTTGGATCTCAGGATGAAAGTAGATATACAGAGGGAGGCTCTGAATAATGCAGCATCAGAAAACAGCGAATGTAACCTTTCTGGCAAAGGCCAGCTTAAAGACTGCAGAAGTACTTCATTATTTACAGGGTGAGAGGATCAAAGCTGTGATAAATGCTCAGTGCCTACCACAAGAACTGGAAAGTAAGTAAGGACCAGAATGAGTACTTCAGGAAATCATAAATCATGTATTGGTAAATGGATTGTATAAAGTATATCTGTGTATATCACAGTAAACATTGTACAAATTGTCCCCGAATAAAGAAATGCTGATTAAGAATAAAATAAGTTATTTTCAAATCCGGCTGAGTTACGTACATCATCATTTTTTCCCCCGTTATTCTGATCCATAAAAATAAACACAGATTTGTTATTTTGAGCATCAGTTATGCTCAATTGGCATCAGCTTGCACTAAAAATAACGGATCCATATTTTTGTGTCACTTTTGTCAGAGATCAGTTATTTTTGATGGAGAAAAAGTACTTGCATGCATGACTTTTTCTACTCTGAAAACTATCTAATCTCTGGTGGAAGTTACACAAACTAATGCAAACTGATCATTAGAGATGAGTAAAGTTTAGAAAAATTTGATTTGGATGATTCGCCGAAGTTCTTTAAGAATTGGGATTCTGTTCCGCAAAAAAAGATAGAACATATGCTATTCTTGTCCGCAATTGCACACAAGAATGGGCATTTCCTATGATAGTGTTGGCCATGTGCGTTCCGCAAATTGCGGAACACACATGGGCTGGTATCCGTGTTTTACGGACCCGCAATTTGCAGATTCGCAAAAGACAAAGGTCGTCTGAATAAGCCCTTACTGGCAGTTCTGATTTATCGCCATCTACGTTACTGAGCAGGGCACCAAAATTGATAGCTAATCCCTTCTGTAGCTGTAGAATTACTGTGCGGCAGTATTACAGGTCAATAATAGCTCCATGTCTAATTTATCACCGTGGACTTAACCGTGCAAGCACAAGATTCAAGTAGTGGCCCAATGACAGAATGGGGACGGTGGCAGCAGCAGTAGCAGTGGCAGTAACCATGACAAAAGTGGCCCCATAAGTGAGGAGGGGGGCAGCAGCAGTGGCAGTATGTAGGGTTGAGAGAACCCGAACTTTAGTATTTTGGACCCCCGGACCCGAACCCCTACTTTTCAGTAAAAGTTTGTGTTCGAGTTCGGTGCTTGCCGATTTAATGGCGCTTTTTGAAAAGCTGCAGGACAGCCAATCAACAAGCGTTTAACTTGTGTGCCCTTAGAAGCCATCACAGCCATGCCTACTAATGGCATGGCTGTGATTGGCCAGTGCAGCATGTGACCCTGCCTCTATATAAGCTGGAGTCACGTAGCGCCGCAAGTCACTCTTCTCTTACTAGTGTAGGAATAGGATGATGCTGCTGTGAGGGAGATAATAGGAAAGAATCTATCAGAACTTGTTGTTAACTGTGCGATCTACAGCGATTTTTTTTGTGTGGGTGCAATGCAACATTTTTGTATCCTGCCCTGAGCCCAGTGACAAAGAAAAATAAGTTTTATCCGTCTTTTAGTTAGGTGAGCGTCAGCGGCCATTTTGTGCAAGTTGAGTGCACCAGCACTGCATATGTGCCAGGGATAATAATTTAATCCTGTCCTTTTAGTTCAGTGGGCAACATATACTGATTTTTTAAGTGCACGTGCACTGCATATGTGTCAGGGGAACGGAAAATAATATAGGGAATCTGTCTGTGAGTTCAGGGACCCAGGGGGTGACACATTCACATTTTTTTCTGTAAAGTAAATTCCAAGTAACTCCATCTGTTAGATTCTGTGGGGACAAATACATTTTTTTTTTTTGCTAAAAAGTACATTTGCGCCCTGCACTGCATTTATGATAGTGAAAGAAAATCTGTTAAATCCATCTGTTTAATTGTGGGTGAAAAAAAATCTTTTTTTTTTTTCCATAAAGTACCCTTGCGGCCTGCACTGCAAATCTGATAGTGAAATAAAATCAGTAAATCCATCTGTTTAACTGTGGGTGAAAAAATCATATTATTTTTTCCATAAAGTACCTTTGCGGCCTTTGCTTCATTTGTGACAGTCTAATACAAGCGTTAAATACTGCTGTTATATTCTGGTTTTGAAAAAACACCTATTCTGTGCAAGATACTACATTTGCGAAATACAAGCGTTAAATACTGCTGTTATATTCTGGTTTAAAAAAAAACACCAATTTTGTGCAAGATACTACATTTGCGGCCTTTGCTGAATTTGTGACAGTCCAATACAAGCGTTAAATACTGCTGTTACATTGTTGGTTGACAAATTAAAAAAATTTGTGACCATGAAGTAATTGTATAAAATTCGCCTGTCATACTGTTGTGTGACCTCAAGAAATTTTTCCTCTTTATGACACCGACACTGCCTTAATGCCAGTGAACTTAATTGTTGACTATTGGCGGTTACACTGTCGCCTGACATAAGCCATCTGTTAGTTTGGTTAGTAAACGCAAAGAATGAGGAAAGCGTCAAATAAGGGACGTGGCCCCGGTCGTGGTGCTGCTGGTGTTGGTGGAGCTCCTCTTGCAGGGAGAGGACGTGCTCGATCTGTGCCAGCTACATGCACAAGTGAAACATCTTCCGCAGGTGCGAGTAGGCGACAGAACCTTCAGCGCTATTTGGTAGGGCTGAATGCGGCTCTACGAATGGTGAGGCCAGAACAAGTACAGGTTATAGTAGATTGGGTGGCTGACAGTGCCTCCAGTTCCTTCACATTGTCTCCCACCCAGTCCTCTGCTGAAAGATCAGAGCTGGCACCTGCAGCCCATGGCCATCAGTCTTTCACCTCACCCCCTTGCAAATCAGCCAAGCAGTCTGAGCCCCAAGTCATGCAGCAGTCTCTTCTGCTTTTTGATGACTCTGTTAGCAGGGTTTCCCAGGGCCATTCACATAGCCCTGCCCCAGAAGTGGAAGAGATTGAGTGCAACGATGCCCAACCACTTATGTTTCAAGATGAGTGCATGGAAGGACCACAGCAGCACGTCTCGGATGATGATGAAACAGAGGTGCCAACTGCTGTGGCTTTCTGCAGTGTGCAGACCGACAAGGAGGGCAGGGGTGTAGACTGGGTGGAAGATGATGTAGAGGACAATGAGGACCTCGACCCTACATGGAATCAAGGTCATGCGAGTGACCTGTCTAGTTCAGAGGAAGAGGTGGTGGTTGAACAGAGCCACCAGCACAGCAAAAGAGGGAGCAGGGTGCAAAAGTGGAGCGGCCTTCCACTAGACAGTACGCCTACTACTACCCACCGCACCAAGAAACCGAGCACACCAAAGCCAGCTCCAAGGAGTTCCCTGGCATGGCAGTTCTTCAGACAATGTGCTGATGACAAGACACGAGTGGTTTGCACGCTGTGCAATCAGAGCCTGAAGAGAGGCATAAACGTTCTAAACATGAGCACAACATACATGACCAGGCATCTAAATGGAAAGCACGAGCTGCAGTGGAGTAGACACCTCAAAAACAAAGAAAGGTCTCTGGCTCCTCCTGCTTCCTCTTCTGCTCTAGTCTCGGCCTCTTCATCCCCCTCTGGAGTGACAGCGGCACCTGCCACACCGCAAACAGAGAATGTGCCAGCAACACCACCACCTGGGTCACCAAGCATCTCCACAATGTCCCATGAAAGTGTTCAGCTGTCTATCTACCAAACACTGGACCGAAAGAGGAAGTACCCCCCCTACCGATCTCTGGCCCTGAATGCCAACATTTCAAAATTACCGACGGAGAGTTTTAAAAGCCTTATGGCGGTGGCTGTCCCACAGTACGTCGTTCCCAGCCGCCACTACTTTTCCAAGTAAGCCATCCCTTCCCTGCAGAACCAAGTGGGGGACAAAATCAGGTGTGCACTGCGCAACGTTATCTGTGGCAAGGTCCACCTAACTACGGATACGTGGACCAGTAATCACAGTCAGGGACATTATATCTCCCTAACAGCACACTAGGTAAATGCAGTGGCGGCTGGGCCTGAGGTGGATAGCAGTTTGGCGCATGTACTTCCACCACCGAGGATTGCTGGGCATTTCTCTTTGCCTCCTGTTGCTTCCTCCTCCTACTCCGCTTCCTCATCCTCTACCACCTCCTCATCCGGTCAGCGTAACACCTTCACCACCAACTTCTGCACAGCCAGGGATAAACGACAGCAGCCAGTTTTAAAACGTATCTGTTTGGGGGACAAACCCCACACCGCGCAGGAGCTGTGGACGGGCATGGAACAACAGATCGATGAGTGGTTGGTGCCAGTGGGCTTCAAGCCCGGCCTGGTGGTGTGCGATAATGGGCAAAATCTCAGAAGCTCTGGGCCTAGCTGTTTTGACGCACATCCCTTGCCTGGCGCATGTGCTGAATTTGGTGGTGCAGAGGTTCCTGAAAAATTACTCCAATAAGTCGTAGCTGCTGTAGAAACAGCTTTCGGCGTTCTCATCCTGCTGCTGCTCACCTGTCAGTGCTGCAGTGTAACTTCGGCCTTCCCGCTCACCGCCTCATATGCAACGTTCCCACAAGGTGAAACTCTACCTTGCACATGCTGGCCAGACTGTGCGAGCAGCAGCAGGTGATAGTGGAGTTTCAGCTGCAGCACGCACGGGTGAGTCGCTCTGCGGAACAGCACCACTTCACCACCAATAAGTGGGCCTCCATGCGAGACCTGTGTGCCTTGTTGCACTGTTTCGAGTACTCCACCAACACGGCCAGTGCCGATGACGCCGTTCTCAGCGTTACTATCCCACTTCTATGCCTCCTTGAAAAAAACTCTTCGGGCGATGATGGAAGAGGATGTGGCACAGGATGAGGAGGAAGAGGGATCATTTACAAGGGTTTCAGGCCAGTCATTCACAAGTGGCTCCGAGGGTGGGTTTCTGCGCCAACATACGCCAAGTACACAATTGTCCAGCCAGGGCACAGTTCTGGAGGATGTGGAGGTGGAGGATGAGGAGGAGGAGATGGAGGATAAGGAACCGTGTTCACAGCAGGGTGGCACCCAAACCAGCTCATGGTGATCACTGGTGCGTGGCTGGGGGGATACAGAGGACACAGACGATACACCTCCCACAGAGGACAGCTTGTCGTTACCTCTGGGCAGCCTGGCACAAATGAGCAATTACATGCTGCAGTGTCTCCGCAACGACCGCCGAGTTGCCTACATTCTAACTTGTGCTGATTACTGGGTGGCCACGCTGCTGGATTCCCATTATAAAGACAACGTACCATCCTTAATTCCGTCACTGGAGCATGATCGTAAGATGCGTGAGTACAAGCGCACTCCCACCTGACAGCAGGGACACAGTAGAAAGCACAAGGCGAAGGCAGAGGAGGAGGTCGCCAATGCAGCTGGTTCAAAGCCAGCACCTCAGAAGGCAGGGTTAGCATGGCTGAAATGTGGAAAAGCTTTGTCAGCACGCCACAACAACCAGTACCACCAGCTTATATGGAACGTCTTAGCAGGAGGCAGCATTTCAGCAACATGGTGGAGCAGTATGTGTGCACACGCCTACACGTACTGACTGATGGTTCTGCCCCTTTCAACTTCTGGGTCTCCAAATTGGGCACATGGCCTGAGCTTGCCCTTTACGCCTTGGAGGTGCTGGCGTGTATTGTCTGAACGTGTGTTTAGCACGGCAGGGGGCGTTATCACAGTAAAGCGCAGCCGCCTGTCCACAGCCAATGTGGACAAGATCACGTTCATTAAAATGAACCAGGCATGGATCCCACAAGACTTGTCAGTACTTTTTGCAGAATAGACATGTATACTGGCCTTACTCCAGCGCACTGTTATACTCCAGCACACTTTCTCATTGTTTTATTTTTTATATTTCCCAATGTTTTGGGGTGTACCCTAATAGGGATGAGCAAACCCGAACTATATATTTTCGTAAAAGTCCGGGTTCGGGTTCGGTGTTCGGCGCTTTCTTGGCGCTTTTTGAAAGGCTGCAAAGCAGCCAATCAACAAGCATCATACTACTTGCCCCAAGAGGCCATTACAGCCATGCCTACTATTGGCATGGCTGTGATTGGTCAGTTCAGCATGTGACCCAGCCTCTATTTAAGCTGGAGTCACGTAGCGCCACACGTCACTCTGCTCTGATCAGTGTAGGGAGAGGTTGCAGCTGCTGTTAGGGCCAGATTAGACAGTGATTAACTCTGCAAAAACACTTAATTCAGTGATCGATCTACAGCTGTGGATCATTGAACTGCTGCTATTTCATTGCTCACTGTTTTTAGGCTGCCCAGAGCGTTTTTATGTCACTTTTTTCTTGGGTGATCGGCATCCATTTTGCGTCTTGTGGTGCGCCAGCACAAGCTGCCACCAAGTCCATTTAACCATCAATAATGTGGTTATTTTTTTGCTATATCCTACATCAGGGGCTTGGCTGTGCTTGCTATTTTATTGAGGGGTAAAATACAATTGCCAAAATAGCAGTACCCTAAATCTGGTGTTTCAGCTGTGGCTAGCCAATTGTAATACTGTCTGCTGTCTGCCGAAGCACATTTTTTGTTCTGGGTTGAATACAATTCCCAACTTACCAATTCCCTAAATAATTTTTTTCTGCTGTATCAGGCCAAGTTTAAATTGATCCATAAAAGGGTATATTAGATTTAAGGTGCGGATAGTGTCATCCTCAATATCTTCACACGCTACCGTGCATTTCCAAGTTTAATTCTGTCCGTAAACGTATACCTGTCACCCAGCGCCTAAATAATAGGCCTAAAATTTATATTCAGCTAAATCTGTGTTTATTGCTGAGGCTGGTCAATTCATTTAGTGTCCGCCAAAGCACAGTTTTTGTTCTGGGTTGAATACAATTCCCAACTTAGCAATTCCCTAAATCAGTGGTTTCTGCTGTATCAGGCCAACTTTAAATCTATCCATAAAAGGGTATATTAGATTGATGGTGCGGATAGGGTCATCCTCAATAACTTCACACACTACCGTGCATTTCCAAGTCTAATTCTGTCCGTAAAAGGGATACCTGTCATCCAGCGCCTAAATACTAGGCCTACAATTTATATTCAGCTAAATATGTCGTTACTGCTGTGCCTGTATTAGTGTAATACGGTACCTAAATAGATAGCCAGATAGTGTTAGGTGCCTGTAAAAAAAAAGGCCTGAATTTGAATTCAATACATTGGGCCAAATAATTTTTTTCTTATCGTGGTGAACGGTAACAATGAGGAAAACATCTAGTAGCGGACGCGGACATGGTCGTGGTGGTGTTAGTGGACCCTCTGGTGCTGGGAGAGGACGTGGCCGTTCTGCCACAGCCACACGTCCTAGTGAACCAACTACCTCAGGTCCCAGTAGCAGCCAGAATTTACAGCGATATTTGGTGGGGCCCAATGCCGTTCTAAGGATCGTAAGGCCTGAGCAGGTACAGGCATTAGTCAATTGGGTGGCCGACAGTGCATCCAGCACGTTCACATTATCTCCCACCGAGTCTTCTGCAGAAAGCGCACAGATGGCGCCTAAAAACGAAGCCCATCAGTCTGTCACATCACCCCCATGCATATCAGGGAAACTGTCTGAGCCTCAAGTTATGCAGCAGTCTCTTATGCTGTTAGAAGACTCTGCTGGCAGGGTTTCCCAAGGGCATCCACCTAGCCCTTCACCAGGGGTGGAAGAGATAGAATGCACTAACGCACAACCACTTATGTTTCCTAATGATGAGGACATGGGAATACCACCTCAGCACGTCTCTGATGATGACGAAACACAGGTGCCAACTACTGCGTCTTTCTGCAGTGTGCAGACTGAACAGGAGGTCAGGGAGGAAGACTGGGTGAAAGACAATGCAAGGGACGATGAGGTCCTAGACCCCACATGGAATGAAGGTCGTGCCACTGACTTTCAGAATTCGGAGGAAGAGGCAGTGGTGAGACCGAGCCAACAGCGTAGCAAAAGAGGGAGCAGTGGGCAAAAGCAGAACACCCGCCACCAAGAGAGTCCGTCTGCTATTGGCCACCGCCATCTGGGACCCAGCACCCCAAAGGCAGCTTCAAGGAGTTCCCTGGCGTGGCAGTTCTTCAAACAATGTGCTGACGACAAGACCCGAGTGGTTTGCACGCTGTGCCATCAGAGCCTGAAGCGAGGCATTAACGTTCTGAACCTTAGCACAACCTGCATGACCAGGCACCTGCATGCAAAGCATGAACTCCAGTGGAGTAAACACCTTAAAAACAAGGAACTCACTCAGGCTCCCCCTGCTACCTCTTCTGCTGCTGCCGCCTCGGCCTCTTCCTCCGCCTCTGGAGGAACGTTGGCACCTGCCACCCAGCAAACAGAGGATGTACCACCAACACCACCACCACCTCCGTCACCAAGCATCTCAACCATGTCACACAGCAGCGTTCAGCTATCCATCTCACAAACATTTGAGAGAAAGCGTAAATTCCCACCTAGCCACCCTCGATCCCTGGCCCTGAATGCCAGCATTTCTAAACTACTGGCCTATGAAATGCTGTCATTCAGGCTGGTGGACACAGACAGCTTCAAACAGCTCATGTCGCTTGCTGTCCCACAGTATGTTGTTCCCAGCCGCCACTACTTCTCCAAGAGAGCCGTGCCTTTCCTGCACAACCAAGTATCCGATAAAATCAAGTGTGCACTGCGCAACGGCATCTGTGGCAAGGTCCACCTAACCACAGATACGTGGACCAGTAAGCACGGCCAGGGACGCTATATCTCCCTAACTGCACACTGGGTAAATGTAGTGGCGGCTGGGCCCCAGGCGAAGAGCTGTTTGGCGCACGTCCTTCCGCCGCCAAGGATCGCAGGGCAACATTCTTTGCCTCCTGTTGCCTCCTCCTCCTACTCTGCTTCCTCCTCCTCTTCTTCCACCTGCTCATCCAGTCAGCCACACACCTTCACCACCAACTTCAGCACAGCCCGGGGTAAACGTCAGCAGGTCATTCTGAAACTCATATGTTTGGGAGACAGGCCCCACACCGCACAGGAGTTGTGGCGGGGTATAGAACAACAGACCGAGTGGTTGCTGCCGGTGAGCCTCAAGCCTGGCCTGGTGGTGTGCGATAATGGGCGAAATCTCGTTGCAGCTCTGGGACTAGCCGGTTTGATGCACTTCCCTTGCCTGGCGCATGTGCTGAATTTGGTGGTGCAGAAGTTCATTCACAACTACCCCGACATGTCAGAGCTGCTGCATAAAGTGCGGGCCGTCTGTGCGCGCTTCCGGCGTTCACATCCTGCCGCTGCTCGCCTGTCTGCGCTACAGCGTAACTTCGGCCTTCCCGCTCACCGCCTCATATGCGACGTGCCCACCAGGTGGAACTCCACCTTGCACATGCTGGACAGACTGTGCGAGCAGCAGCAGGTCATAGTGGAGTTTCAGCTGCAGCACGCACGGGTCAGTCGCACTGCGGAACAGCACCACTTCACCACCAATGACTGGGCCTCCATGCGAGACCTGTGTGCCCTATTACGCTGTTTTGAGTACTCCACCAACATGGCCAGTGGCGATGACGCCGTTATCAGCGTTACAATACCACTTCTATGTCTCCTTGAGAAAACACTTAGGGCGATGATGGAAGAGGAGGTGGCCCAGGAGGAGGAGGAGGAGGAAGAGGGGTCATTTTTAGCACTTTCAGGCCAGTCTCTTCGAAGTGACTCAGAAGGAGGTTTTTTGCAACAGCAGAGGCCAGGTACAAATGTGGCCAGACAGGGCCCACTACTGGAGGACGAGGAGTACGAGGATGAGGAGGAGGTGGAGGAGGATGAGGATGAAGCATGTTCACAGCGGGGTGGCACCCAACGCAGCTCGGGCCCATCACTGGTGCGTGGCTGGGGGGAAACGCAGGACGATGACGATACGCCTCCCACAGAGGACAGCTTGTCCTTACCTCTGGGCAGCCTGGTACACATGAGCGACTACATGCTGCAGTGCCTACGCAACGACAGCAGAGTTGCCCACATTTTAACGTGTCCGGACTACTGGGTTGCCACCCTGCTGGATCCCCAGTACAAAGACAATGTGCCCACCTTACTTCATGCACTGGAGCGTGATAGGAAGATGCGCGAGTACAAGCGCACATTGGTAGACTCGCTACTGAAAGCATTCCCAAATGTCACAGGGGAACAAGTGGAAGCCCAAGGCGAAGGCAGAGGAGGAGCAAGAGGTCGCCAACACAGCTGTGTCACGGCCAGCTCCTCTGAGGGCAGGGTTAGCATGGCAGAGATGTGGAAAAGTTTTGTCAACACGCCACAGCTAACTGCACCACCACCTGATACGGAACGTGTTAGCAGGAGGCAACATTTCACTAACATGGTGGAACAGTACGTGTGCACACCCCTCCACGTACTGACTGATGGTTCGGCCCCATTCAACTTCTGGGTCTCCAAATTGTCCATGTGGCCAAATTGTCCACGTGGCTCATCGTCACGTTGAGGTAAGCAAGATTTTATTAATGTTGACCACATTTTTAATGTGCAGGACTTTGGTGCTCAGTGAATTTTTTACCTAAATGTATGTTGTAAGATATGTGGCTTTGTTATTGGAATATACCTTTTTTTGGCTTTAATATTAGTACCATTCTAAATTCAGTTGGTTATTTGGTATCCAGGGCATATAACATGTAAAGTTTATAGCTATTTTTCTGTCTTGGTGACCGCACAGGAGGTGTATCATTTCTTATTTGAGTCATGGCTACACCGCCATTGGTGGCAGTGTTTATAATATCCATGCTAATGTAATTTTTGTGCAGATATTCGTTCACAATAGCCATAGACAGTTTGAACATGTGACATGTCAAGCATTAGAGGCGTGTTAGGGAACCCCCGGCTCTCTGGTTGTTTTTACACTGAAACTACCAGCATGCATACTTTATGATGCTGTTACCCCCAAAAAAAAAAATGTCGGCAATTATACTTTCACAGCACCTTGAGAGCCTGAGGTTCCCTACCCCTGTATTATAGGAACCATGTTTATGCTGACCACTTTCTTGTGCTACTTTAATGATATTTTTTTATTTTTTTCCCCACAGATTCCTTGCTGCAGGGAACTCGTTTGCATCACTGCATTTTGAGTTTCTTTTGGGAACCTCGACGATTTCTCAGATTGTGCATCACACTTGCCAGGTCATCTGGCAACAACTCCGAGAGAAGGTGATGACGATTGGTTTCGGATCGCTGAGGGCTTCAATGTTTCAGCGCAGTTTCCCAACTGCCTGGGGGCAATTAATGGCAAGCACATTCGTGTGAAGAAGCCTCCTTACTCTGGGTCCCGATTCTTCAATTATAAGCATTATTAGCAATAATAGTGATGATTTGAGCAAGGAGAGGACGTGATGACATGAATGTAGCATTTCCTTCCTCCCTCCTCCCTCAATGGCTTACCTCCAGGGTGTGTGGCGGACTTCATGATGGACGGCGGCTCTGACTTATGCTGACTCCCTTGATCTGCTCTCCCTTGCTGTGTTCCCCCTGGCTGCTATCCTCGGCGTGTGACCGCAATAGGACAGACGGATCCCCTACTTGTCCCTGTGTTCTGAAGGTGAAGTGCGGCTGGTCTGGCTGCGGCGCTCCTACTTCCTCCTCGTTTCTCAAGCTGCTGCTTGGTCTGTTTGCTTCTCTGCCCTGCTGCCTCCTAGTGAAGATTTTGAAGTTCTTCGGACTCCTCGTGCTATCCCTCCGTATTGACGCAGCGGTACAGGTTTTACCTGTCCGTCTGGCTCCTGGCTTCTTTTTTTTTTCCTCTCTGCGGAACCGGATGTCTGCGATCTCCCCCTCTGATTTGTTGATCCCTTTGCCTTCCCTGTGTGGTTAGCTTGCAGGACTTTCCTGGACTAGTGCTGGGAGTTAAATCGGAGTGGAAGACCCTGAAGATCCTGAAGACCTTGATAAAACTTCGGATTGGTGAGATTCATCCCGGCTGTTCCCCCTGGTCTGGACTCCTTGCTCTCCCTCTCTCCTTTGTGCTGTGTGTTTATTTTTTGGTCTCACCTAACTTTATTTGACTTCAACTAACCCCTTGTGTCAACTTAATCCTCTAACCCTTATTTCCCTGAATCCCCAGTATTATTAAGGATTTACTAACCCCCCCTCATTGAAGTCTTGTGGGAAAAAAATAAAAAATAAATAAAACGATATATAAAAGCTATACTGGGATAGGGGAAAAAATAAAATAAAAGGGAAAAGGGAGAGGGAAAAAAAAAAGAAAGAAAAGGGGGCGCTGAGGAGAGAGAGATTGAAGAGAGAATAACAAGGAAAATTCAAGAAGTGGGGAAAGGGGAAAAAAAATAAAAAATATATATATATATATTGTATATATATATATATAACAACAGAAAGGAAAGAAAAAAAGGGAAAGGAGAAGGAGAAAAGAAAAAAAAGAGGAGGGATAGAGGGAGCGGTGTCAGAGGGGGTGAAGAAGATAAGGAAAGAAGATAAGGAAATAAAGGAGAAGAAAAAAAATAAAATAAATCCAATGTATAAAAGGGGGCCGAGAAAGGCGAGACGGGAAAAAAAAAAAAGGCCCCTAAACAGAATAGACGTTCAACAGACCTGACCGTGGTTAAGGCAACACAGAAACAAATAGAGTCCTCTAGAATTGATCAGTTTTTGAGATCTCCCAACTTAAGTACCAGGTCGGGACTAAAAGTAAAGCCGGATACTAATAAGACAAAGATCCGGGACAGAATTAAAGAATTTGAAAATACAGTGATTAACTTGGAGCAAGAATTGAAAGCATTAAAAGAGGAGAATATCACAGTAAAAATAGACTATAACTATCTGAAAAAAATGGTTGCTTTAGAAGATCAAGAAGATCTAATGTACGAATCACTGGTCTAATAGAAGACGCTGATGATAAAAACTTAGTAGGGACAATACAATCTATTATTTTTGATAATTTTGGGAAGGAACACTTTTCATCCTTATTTTTAATTGAAAGGGCCCATCGAATTCCTGGGGGTAAACATCTTTAGGGGCGGCCGCCAAGGATGGTAATAATTAAGATGCTGGCCGCATCGGATAGAGATATGATTCTGAGGCGAGCACGAGATTCCCCCTCAATTTTGTGTAATGGATGTAAACTTTCCTTCTTTCCTGATTTTTAAAAAGAAGTTCAAGATAAGAAGCGTACCTTTCTGGATGTTAAAAAACGTCTTCAGACCAAGGATATTAAGTACTCTTTTTTATATCCGGCTAAATTAAGGATTGTTTTAACGATACTGTGCTCTTTTTTGATACTCCAGATGCGGCCACTGATTGGTTAGATCGGAACAATGTTTGAAATCTGTATTTTCTACTTCTGATTTTTTTTGGAGGTTCGTCTGAGGGAGTGGGGGAGGGATGGTCCTAGTTAAGAGGTCTGTCACTTTTAGTGATGGAGCAAGAGGGTCACAGGGTTTTGGGGTGGGGGGGAGGGTTTAGAGGGGAGGTTGGGCTATGATGTGTCTATACTCGAGGTGGGGTGTGGACCGAAGCTAGGGGAATCTATTAATTGGATACCTTAAGAATAAGACATGGTAACAAGAATACGTACGTGGAATGTTTGGGGTCTGGGGGAGAAGATAAAAAGGCAGGCGGTTCTAGATCTGATAAGGAGGCATTTACCAGCTATAGTTTGCCTGATAGAAACCTATTTCACACAGGATACAATTGTTCGACTTGGGGGGAGATGGGCCACACAGGTTTACAACTCTACATATACTAGCTATTCCAGAGGAGTAACAGTCCTAATTCATAATCGGATTAATTTTGTATGTCTGGCATCTTCTGTTGATAGACAGGGGAGATTTGTGTTTCTCTATGGTAGGCTGGATGGGAACTTATGTATTTTGGCCTTTATTTATATTCCTCCTCCTTTCTCTATACAAATATTGATCTGTTTGATGGCATTTGTTGATCAATGGCCTGACTGTCTGGTTATAGTCAATGGGGATTTCAATTGTGTGATTAATCCAGGGGGTTGGCCTCGTGGATGTCTGGGATTATTTATTCAAAGGAAAAAGAGCTTATTCTTGTGTAAGCAAGTCTGGAAGATCTATGTCTAGAATTGATCTGGCCCTGATAAATGAAGGATATATAAACTGTATCAAACATATGAAATATGAGACCATATCAGTTTCAGATCATGTATTCCTCCTAATAGAGCTGTGCATGGTCAAGAATAGTCTTAGGCAGAAACCCCCATTCAGATTGAACCCCCATTGGCTATTAATAATTGATAATCATAAACAGATAGAAAATGAGATCACTTCCTTTTGGGATAAAAATACCTCTTCAGCTAAACCTCAATTTGTTTGGGATACATTCAAAGCAGTTATGAGAGGGATTTTTATCAGCACAATTGCTAATTTGAGTAAACGTTATGCCTTGAAGCAGAAAGAACTACAGGAAGCAGCTGCGGCTGGGATGGATGGATATACTAAGTTAAAATCAAAGGAAGCTAGAGAAATTATGCAGAGGACAGGCCGGGCTTTCTCCAACTTTCTTCTGGATAAAGCGCAACAGAGATAATTTTTTAGGGGACAAAAATATTTCTCAGAGGCCGGCAGGCCTGGTAAGATGCTGGCTAGGGTAATAGCTAGCCAGGACCCAAAAAAAGAGATACGTAGTATCCGTGCTTAGGATGGGACCATTGTTGAGGATCAGGAGGGAATAATGGAAATATTCATTAATTATTTTTGTCATCTATATGAATCAGAGAGTGTTATCTCGGAGGAGGCGATTGACTCATATTTGGAATCTATTTCCCTTCTAGTTCTCACAGCTATTCAAAAAGAACGCTTGGAGAGGGACCTATTTCTCCAAGAGGTAGATGAAACAATTAAAATTTGCTCAGTCAATTCCTCTCCTGGAATGGATGGATTTCCATATGAGTTTTATCATAAATATAAGGAGTTTATTCTTCCTCATCTATGGGAAACTCTCTCTGATTCAATAAAGAAGGGATCTCTTCCAGAAACAATGACAGAGGCCGTTATTACATTGGTATTAAAGAAGGGTAAAGACCCTAATGACTTAGGGTCATATAGACCAATTTCTCTTCTCAATACAGATGTTAAACTTTACTCTAAGATCCTGGCGATGAGGCTAACTAGTGTTATGACATCAATTATACATCCAGACCAAACCGGTTTTATGCCTAGTAAAGGGACCCATTATAATTTACACCATCTTTTTTCTAATTTACAGACGTCTGGAGGGGATTCACGATCTATCTTGTCTATAGATGCTTCTAAGGCCTTCGATAGAGTTGAATGGAGGTTCCTGTGGAGAGTGCTTCATAAGATGGGATTTGGCCCTACGTTTATCGGTATGATAAAACTTCTGTATAGCTCCCCTATCGCAAGATTGAATATAAATGGGTATCTTACAAGAAGTTTCTCTATGACTAGAGGTACTCGCCAGGGATGTCCACTTTCTCCGCTTTTATTTGATATCTATATTGAGCCCCTGGCTGTTAGAGTGAGACAGGACCCTAAGATTCTGGGGTTTGGGGTACTAGGAATCGAAGACCGAATCTCCCTTTACGCAGACGATATTTTATTTTATGTTCAACAGACACAATCTACTCTGCTGAACATTATTCAAACGATACATCAATTTGGAGAGGTCTCAGGTCTGGGAAAAAACTACCCTTATGCCTTTGGATAATAGGATCATGTCATTAGATAACCTTTCAACCCCTAATGAGGCCCCTATGAACACTCTGAACATTTCTAATTCTTTTGAGTATTTAGGTATTGTAATCTCTCCTAGGGTGGAAGACTTTATTTCACTTAATCTGATTCCACTGATAAAAAAGCTGAGGTCCAAAATAACAACATGGATCCGTTTATCTCTGTCGAAGGCTGATAAGGTATCTATGGTTAAGATGGTGATCCTCCCCCAGTTATTATGTCTTCAAGAATTCTCCAGTTTGGATTGGGGATCGATTTTTTAGATTGATAGAAAGAATTATTAGAGACTTATTATGGGGGTGGAAACGCGTAAGACTCAAATTAGACTATTGGTATAAGCCCTTGGAGCGAGAAGGAGTTAATCTCCCTTTCTTCAGGGGTTATTTCTTGGCTGCTCAGTTTTGTTTTCTGCAAGCATTTAGTGAATAGATCTCCTTATAATAATTTTTTTACTCTGCTGGAGTCGGATCAATTGACCGGCCCCGACAGAGAATTTAAATCCGCCAGGAATTTGTTTATGAAATCATGGTATTTGATTAGACTTTGGTATTGAGTGAAAGTGTCAATTGGATGTACGCGCTGTGGCACAATAAGCACTTACAAACTTTAGTTGAATTAAGTAGAGATTTATATTGGCAAAAAGGTAATATTTTATATCTGACACAGGTAGTAGGAAGTGGGGATATTGTTTCATTCACGGTATTATCACAAAGACAAAAATCACAGGAATTATCATGGTTTCGGTATTTACAGTTAAGATCGGCACTGTTAAGTATAAAAGAAAAAAAACAGGTTGCAAATCTACACTTGTACACAATTTAACGAATTGATAGAGAATTTGGGGCAAAAGATGAAGATTTCTCAACTTTATAAAAGTTTAATTATAGCACGATATGGTGACATTTGGTCCCCGGGACAGAGGGCTTGGCAAAAATAATGCTTAATGACACACTTGGAGGATCAGGAGAAGTTAGCCCAGGATCTAAGGCCTCTTTCACACTTGCGTTGTCCGGATCCGGCGTGTACTCCACTTGCCGGAATTACACTCCGGATCCGGAAAAACGCAAGTGTACTGAAAGCATTTGAAGACGGAACCGTCTTCCAAATGCGTTCAGTGTTACTATGGCACCCAGGACGCTATTAAAGTCCTGGTTGCCATAGTAGGAGAGGGGAGCAGGGGAGCGGTATACTTACAGTCCGTGCGGCTCCCCGGGCGCTCCAGAATGACATCAGAGCGCCCCATGCGCATGGATGACGTGATCCATGCGACACGTCATCCATGCACGTGGGGCGCCCTGACGTCACTCTGGAGCGCCCGGGGAGCCGCACGGACGGTAAGTATACTGCTACCCCGCTCCCCACTACACTTTACCATGGCTGCCAGGACTTTAGCGTCCCGGCAGCCATGGTAACCACTCTGAAAAAGCTAAATGTCGGGTCCGGCAATGCGCCGAAACGACGTTTAGCTTAAGGCCGGATCCGGATCAATGCCTTTCAATGGGCATTAATTCCGGATCCGGCCTTGCGTCAAGTGTTCCGGATTTTTGGCCGGAGCAAAAAGCGCAGCATGCTGCGGTATTTTCTCCGGTCAAAAAACGTTCCGTTCCGGAACTGAAGACATCCTGATGCATCCTGATGCATCCTGAACGGATTTCTCTCCATTCAGAATGCATTAGGATAATCCTTATCAGGATTCTTCCGGCATAGAGCCCCGACGACGGAACTCTATGCCGGAAGACAAGAACGCAAGTGTGAAAGAGCCCTTAAACTGGTATCACATAATGTCAATCACGTTCTGGTGCAGTTTAATATTTTACATAGACTTTATGTCACTCCTTCCTGGCTTAATAAATGTGGTATTTGGGATCATTCAAATTGTCCTAGATGTGATGTTTCTGATGCGGATTATTTGCATATGTTCTGGTCTTGCCCAGAGCTGAAACAATATTGGGAGACTATTCACAACTATATAGAGAGAAAACTGAATGTGCGGATTCCTTTTATTGCTGAATGCTGGGTATTGGGGGATCTTGCCAAGGTGGGTTGTCACCAATGTCTCACAGAATGAACGTAACCCCGTTCGAGGGAATATAGTAGAATATGGTCAGTTACAGAAGACTTCACAGAAATACCATTAATTCTAAAACATAACTTTTAGTAATTCACAAATTAAAGCCAATAGACCCTTATGATACAAAAAATAATTGTAAATAAAGAAATAAATCAAAAACCGAAATGTGGAAAAGATTTTTCCACTAGCCTACGTTTGCAGGATAGCAGGCAAATTTATTAATAGGTTGTTGGGGCAATGTCCCTGATTCTAGCCCTATTATTATTATTGCCCTGCCTGCAAACGGAATAGCTGCCCCGATAAGGGCGATCCCGTGTCTCGTACCTCCTATTGAACCCTAGTTAGCCCTAGTGCGGGTAATGGATACAGCAATATAGAATGCTGGCCCTAGTTTGAGACCTAGGCTAATATAAATATCGAGAAAATAACAAACAACATGCATCAATAACCCCCCAGTGAGGTGGCAAGGACCCACCCAGTGACATACAGTGCAGAAAAAATGATGGTACGTGATGTAAAATATACAGGTCATGTGTCACGATGACACTCCTGACCGTCCCTACGCGTTTCGCCTAGTTGGTTTCAGGCTCCTCAGGGGACAAAAACATATATATAACATAACAGGGTGTCCCACACCAAAAAATTAGTTAACACCAGAGTATAGAGAGGCCAAAATATTGCTTCTCTCATCAAGTTAGTGGTTACAGATATGAAGAGCCACTATTTAATACATAGGTATGTAGTTTCATATAACAGGTTCAAGGACTAGTCATGTAAAACGGCCAAATCACTATTAACAAGGACCATTGTAGTAGCACAATCCAGGTAGCACTACGGTGCATCAGGATTCAGGTTGTAGTAAGATGAGGAGCACTTGTCATAGCCCCTTATCATTTATGTGCTTGGTATGTTACAGTGTCCAGTCATCCAATATGATTTTAGATCCCCATTAAACAAAGGTATAGAAATATGCATATAGTTATAAACAAGGGCTCACAGCTGAAAATGGGTATGCGGTAGTGCTGTGACACTCATAATTAAGAATAGTATAGAAATATGCATATACATGTAATCAAGGGCTGACAGCTGTAAATGGATATGCGATAGTGCTGTGACACTGATAATTAAGAATAGAAGTCTCAATGATATAGAGACAGGCTGGTCAAGCCAGCAATACTTGCGTAGCTCTAGGGTAAGCACGGCGGCATCTCATGTGGCTCAGTCCATTATGCGTCCACCGATAAGGGAGATGTATCGGTCTGCAGGTGCAGATACATGCTGGCCTGGCATCTCCACGGTCGGGCTATGATAGAGGTAGCAAGTGGGTTGACACCAATAAAAAAAAATCTTCTGTTTAAAATAATATTTTTGGCAAGACTCCTAATAGCACGCTCTTGGTTTGCACGAGAGGCTCCTAGTATTAACACATGGTTAAATTTAATAAAGACCAATAAGAGATATGAACATATTTTGTATAAGCAAAGAGATATAGAGAAAAAATGGAGTAGAATTTGGGGAGAATGGAACCCATAGAGTTCCCTCCGCTCTCCATCTCTCTCTCCACCATTCCTCGGTCATGTTATGGAGGGCTGGTGGAGAAGTAGGACACATCATGGGATGGGAGGGGGAGGGAATTGGGGTGGGGGGGCTTCAGTTTGAAAAATGATGTTAATGTTATAAATTGTTTGTTAATATTGAAATAATAATAAAGAAAGTTAATAAAAAATAAATAAAATAAGCATTATTTTTCTATAGTGCTGATGGCTGTTGCTGACAGTAACTCTAAGTTTATAATGGTTGATATCGGGGCCTATGGAAGCACAGCGGATGCTCGCATCTTTAGTGCTTCTAGAATGGGTGAGCGGCTTCGTGCCACCCAGCTTGCCCTTCCCGAGTCCAGAAGACTGCCCGGATATGATTGTCCGTTGGCTCCATTTGTCTTTGTGGCGGATGAAGGGTTTGCATTGACTCACCATGTTATGCGTCCCTTCCCAAAGCGTGGTTTGGATGTCAGGAGACGTATTTTCAACTACCGATTGACTCGTGCCCATCGGTATGTGGAGTGCGCTTTCGGAATACTCTCTAGCAAGTGGAGGGTGTTTTTGACAACCATACAAATGGATCCAGAGAATGCTACCCTGGTGATTCAAGCTTGTGTAGTTCTACACAACTTCATCCGGATTCACGAGGCTTCCTCCTCTTCTTCTGTTGACATGGACGAATTTCCTATGTCAACAGTTTTTTGCTTGGATCGGACCCTGTTTTTGGCTTGCATCGGACCCTGCATAGACGACCTGGTACTGCAGGTATTGCAGTTCAGGAACTCTTTGCAGACTACTTTTTGAGCCCAGATGGGTCCTTGCCATGGCAGATGGACGCTGTTCGTGGCAGTGTTTGATATCTTCTGTTCTCGTTAGTTTATTTTTTGTTTCGAGGTAGATTATCTAAGTTTATTGGTTTTAGTTGAGTTTAGGGACTCGCAAGAGAATGAGGACCCTTGACGTGGGCTTGCGGGCTGAGGTTTTTGGGACAAAATATCTTTCTAAGTAAATCCAAAGAGCATAAAGATTTATTCACCAACATTGTGTGGTGACTACAATCTCTTTTTTGTGAAGGATATGGTCCCCAAAATCTTCTAATACCTCATGTTCACCAGACTCTAAACACAGAATAATTTCTAAAATAAATTTTTGTCATGTAAGTCATGTGTGTGTCTCTGTTTCTATATGGTGAATGTGATTTAAATGTAAATGTGTGTCATGGATGATAAGAACAAGAATAGCAGTCAATGGACACTTTAAGACTAAATTTTTGTCAACAAAATCAAACAGAAAATGAACAACTCCACTGAGTTTAAACACAAATATCATAAAATAATTAAAAAATAAAGTGGATATACAAAAACAAAATTACAGGTCATAAAGCTCACGGGTAAAAGAGCCAGGGCCATATGAACTTGAATGTGGCACATGGCCTGAATCACGTGCCCCGCTTGCAAAAGTGGTCCCATGACTTTGCTGGCCTGGGAAGGGGGGAGTTTTGCTCATGGGACCCCTGATACAGTGGTGGTTGGTGGAAAGAGGGGCGATGAGTTGGGTGGAGGAGCCGGCTGGCAGGGTTGAACATGTGTTGCCGGTGGTGGCCTCATGACCCACCTGCGCATATCATTAATTTCAGACAGTATGTCTCCCTGATAAGAGGAGACAAACACGTCTAAAACTATTGATATAGCGGCCATACACTGATTGTATTTCTACAGGGGAACCCGCCTTAGTAGAAGAGCAAAACCCCTCAGCATGGCCTCTTCTTGCCCTTCACTCCTCCTCTGGGCAAGAAACTCAATAACTCGGGAATCTATAATTTCCCGACTTTGTTGCCCAGAGGAAGAGGGTTGGGCCTGACGCCTCCACCTGGGCTGAGCTTGGGTCCCCAGTTCTGGCCTGCGCTGGGATGTGATGTCTGCTTTGGGTGGAGCTGGTTGAGACTCCTCTGCAGGGGTTGTTGCTGGGCTGGTGGCTGGGGAAAAGACAGCCGGTGTCTCGCTGCCCCCGACATCAGAGTCCTCCGGATCATCCAAACTATCCACGGTACTGTATGGAAAAGGAAAAAAACAATACATTACATTCTGGGACTATTCTCCAGGTTGTTATACTTTTAAAAAATACATCAAATCCAGCGCTATGTCTATTACATAAGCCACAGGCCCCACATAATGAATTATGCGGTTCTAATGAAAGTTTGGCCTGAATTAACGCCACAAAAATGCCAGGAAAATACGTTAGGAATTAGTGCCAAATGTCAAATTGACAAACACTTTATAGGAACATTACTTAGTGTTTAGAGCTGTCCAGCACAAAAGTAGCTCTACAATGCTCTACAAATGCTGATGTTAGATCCGTCTTTTCCCAGGGCAGTTTCACAACCAACCAAACATCACACTCCACAAATTCATTGAGAACAAGAACAGTGTAATTTTTGGTCACACAACAAAACCAGGTAGGAGCCAGCACATGCACATGCCAGGAGAAGTAGTTATTATACAGGAACGGGGTGGAGGCAGGAAATTTGACATTAAGACAAGGAGAAGAAGTAGATTAGAGCACAAAATTAAAAGTATGAACATGTACAGTATGCCAAAAAGAAAAAGCTAACCGCTACAAAGAAAAGAACAAACCATTGGAGAAAACAAGATGCCGGCGCAAAAAAAAAAGGCCTGGTGCCCACCAACAACAAATGGGGACCCCTTTAGAAGATTGTTCACCTATTAGCGGGATAGGTGACCAAAATGGGATTGTAAGGGGAACACCACCGTGCACCCAAGAACATCAACTGTATGAAGAGATGAGACATGCAGGTCACACGTGTCAGGCGCCCGCTCTCTTCCGGCTCTGCTTGTAGATAGCACAGGTCTGTGGCATACAAGGGAGGGCCTCACATGAAGAGAGAATGTAGCCGGCATATGCGCAAAGCATGCCGCATCGCATCAGACAGCTAATCATATAGCAGGGCCAAACAGACAAAAAGGTTAAGTTTAGAGACGGAAATGGACTACATGACATATAACTTGAAATGTGTACGTCAACAAAGGGTGGGGTGGAAAGAGTACTTACGGCCTCAGATCCATGACAGGCCTAAGAAATTGCAGTTGGGCGGTATATAGATAGGGCCTCTTCTTGGAATTGCCTTGCCCACTTTGCCCCCGCTCGTTGAGCTCTCGACGAAACTGATTTCGGCAGCTATTCCATCGTGTTTTGGTTTGTTTGACTGTGGGGAAAAAAAACACAGAATTTATAAAATACACACCAGAAAAGACCCCAAAAAAAACCCACAAAGATAAAAAATAACCATTAAACCAAAATCTTACAGCCAAACCAACTCTCCACGTTGAGAAAAAAGCTAATTTTCATACAAAAAAACACTGCATTTTGCATGGTACAGTAGGATAAAGAGTGGCGAGAGGAATGTACAAGCATGGCAGGAAGAAGGTAAATATTTGAGGAGGCCTGTTTAGAAAACACACATTTTTGCATGCACTATTATTACAGACGCGCACAGATGTCACCTAATCAGACAGCCAATATGCTAGGGGAGACATATATCATATATGCTATATACTCAAAAGGCTGGAACATCCATATTTCAATGTAAATGAGGGTGTATGTTATAAATTTTGCCAAAAACACAAAATATATATATATATGCCTGAAGAAAACTACAAGGCGAACAACAAATGAGACAGTAGCATGGACTACTTGAAGTTGGAGATAAAGAAAAGTGACAACACAAGGGCAGGACAGAAAAAATACATAGCTGGCACTTACCTAATTCTGCACGAGATCAGCTGTCGCCTTTCTCCCATTCACCATGCCGCATGCGACGTGCCACCTGCTCCCAGGCTACCTCCTTGCGAACACGGTCCTGGTAGCCACTACTCCTGCTGTCCCATAGTTCTGGGCGCTCCTGGACCAAGGTAATCAACTTATCCACATTCCACCTTGGCATCCTGACAAAATTTTATCACCACACAGACAGACAACTTGCCACACGGTGGAGAGGGATCTGCAATCTATTTGCAAAGCCTGGTGGCTCTACACTTCCTGAACTTTTTTTAAGATATTGCAAAAAGACAGGCTGACAAGTTGCCAACTGGCAGCCAAGGGATCTGCAAAAAATGCGGACGCGGATGACAAACGGATGGGCACCTGTATTTTTTGCGGACCCATTGACTTGAATGGGGCCGCAAACCGTTTTCCGCCCAAAAAATAGGACAGGTTATATTTTTTTGACGGACTGGAACCACGGATCACGGACGCAGATGGCAAACGGTGCATTAGCCGAGTTTTCAACGGACCTATTGAAAATCAATGGGTCCACAGAAAATCACGAAAAACGGCGCAACGGACATGGAATAAAACAACGGTCGTGTGCATGAGGCTTAAAGCAGATGAATTTTCTGGTAGGGGGTTATATACGGATTTGGGTTTTAGTCCTGTGTGTATAAATAGGTTAGCTTTTTCATTAGCATCCGATTGTTCCTTCTTTGTATTTTTGTCTGTTGTTTTTTTGTCTTCTTTTATATAATATCTTTTCATTGCTGGTCACTCGCATGAATTTCCTAATGGCTATGAATGCTTTGAATTTATTAAAGAACGTAGTCGGCGCAAATTTCAAACCCCTTTTTTAGGATGCTTGTTTCCCTTTTTGTAAGTGTGTATCTGCTCAAATTATAAATTTTTTGCGCTGAATCCTCGTTTTTATTACTGTTTTTTAGTTTTTGCTTTTTCTTTTGGGTGAGTTTCCCTCCTCTACAAAAAAACGACAGACAAATACAAAGAAGAAACAATCGGATGCTAATGAAAAAGCAAACCTATTTATACACACATGATTAAAACCCAAATCCGTATATAACCCCCACAAGAATATTCATCTGCTTTAAACACATTTATGAACCAAACAACCAGGGAAATAAGGAAAATTAAACCAGCAAAAAACCGGCAATACATGAGTAACATGTCCCGAGAAGAACAACAAGCCATTTTATCTATGCAAAATAATAACAATATCATTGTCCGTCCAGCTGACAAGGGAGGGGGTATCGTGATAATGGATAAAGAAAAATACCATAACGAAACTATGACAATACTGCAGGATTGGAATACATATCAACCACTAAAATATGATCCCACAGAAATCTATAAGAAAGAGCTCAAGGAACTTAGGTATTCTAAATAAACAGGAAGCTAATCTTATTTATATATACAACATCCCAAAATTGCAGCACTGTATCATAATCCAAAAATCCATAAAGACCCCCAAAATGCACCTGGCAGGCCCATTGAATCCAGAAATTGACTGCCTGACCAGTGGATTATCTTGATATATAGATCAATTCTTGCAGCCCTATGCACAAGCCCTCCCTGCATACATCAAGGATACAAAACATATTTTAAAAATACTAAATGATTTTGAATGGAGGGACACATATATACTGGGCACCTTAGATGTGTAGTCCCTATATACTGTTATTGAGAATCAAAAGGGGTGTGAAGCTGCGCAATTGTTTTTAAACAGTAAAGGAGAAATGATGAAAGAACAGATTGAGTACTTGGAAGAGTGCATAATGTTTATTTTAGAAAAAAATTATTTTATGTACAATAAAAAATGTTATCTCCAGAAGTGGGGGACCGCTATGGGGACGAGGTTTGCACCGGGGTTTGCTAACCTGTACGTGGGACAATGGGAATGTCAGTTCATCCACTGCGGGGGCGGACTCCGGTCGAACCTCGCCCTATGACACCGTTTTATTGATTACATAATTTTTATTTGGAAAGGGGGGGAAAATGAACTAAAGAGTTTTTTTTAATGATTTGAATAAAAATAAATTTTATTTTGAATTTACCCCCACCTATAGTAAAAGAGAAATAAACTTTCTATACCTTACAGTATTCATTAAATACACAAAAATTTGCACAAAAACATACAACAAACCAATTTCGGTGGACAGTTGCCACTTGCCCCGATGGCTTGAAAATGTGCCAAGAAGCCAATTCATGCGGATAAGAAGGAACTGCACAAAAATAGAACATTATAAAGAAGAAGCTGGATGCATGCAAAAAAGATTTGAATTGAAGGGATACAACCCAGACAAACTAACAAAATGCAGAATAAAGATAGGACAACTAGAGAGACAGGGATTGATAGAAAATAAAGCAAAAAAAACAGGTAGAAGAAGAAAGTTGGACTATCCCACCCATCATAATGCCCTACAACAGCCAGATCCCGAAACTAAAAAAGATAGTGAATAAACATTAGGAAATCCTCAGGGAAGACAAAATTATAGGAGAATTAATCCCCAATGTTCCAAGATTCATTTATCGTAGAGCAAGAAATATCGACAATACTGTAGCACCAACCAGCAAATGTATAAATATGAAAAATAAAGGCACTAGAAATCACACAAAAGGTGGTGAACTGAAAGCCTTTTTTCCATGCAAAAATTACTTAGGGTGCAAAAAAACACAAAAAATTATCTTGTCACTATAAAGAAAAACACCAAGGAAATTTTACAGGATAAACATTTTGTTGGGTGGCGTTGATAAAGAAAAATGAGAAGGGAGAAGGGGGGTGACTGCATTAGAGAAATGTCAAGATCAGAAACAAAATGGATATTTAACATGGATACACTGGCCCCATCTGGTTTAAATAGTGAAATTGAACTCTATGCATTTGATTAAACGCACAGCAAGCCATCTATTGATACAAGCAAACATACACTAAACAGCAGCAATGAAACAGTTAAATCAGCGTGCAGGCACACAGACATAAATGGGCAGTGCCTTGTAACAGGGAAGAACCATTCCTGATGAAGGATAGCGACTCTATCCGAAACGTGTCAAGGCTTAGTGGTATCTGTGACTACCCATAGTCACAGTAGTGACGTGGCTCCTGTTCTGTACGAGGGTGAACCACGAGATTGAACTAAATTAGCCGTGCTGCCTGCCGGGGCGCGCCTCCAGGTTCAAGACACTCTGACCTGACCTGTGCCTGCAAAAAAACTCCAGACACATCCCAAAAGGACCTAGGACTTGGGAGAAAACATCTAGAGTAAAGGTAACTCAGATTTGTGACATCCCACAGCTTAGTCCGGAGGATGTGAGGGGGGCTTATTCACATTGCAGCCAAAAGTGACAGAGCGTGGTATCAAGATTCATTTACTTATTGTTTATTTTATGTGGCAGGCATCTTGCGGTCCTGCTACGATACTGCAGCTTCACAGTGAGGAGGGTGAAGAGCGCTAATAGAATAAACACAATCAGTAATTATACCCTAATCAACCAGGTAAAGCTATACATTAACCAACCCCAGAATCGGCAGCAAGACATTTGCATAACAACTGCCCAACTAAAGTTATCAACCAGATCAGAGGTCATCAGTAGAGTTGAGCGGACACCTGGATGTTCGGGTTCGACGGGTTCAGCCGAACTTCACAAAAAAGTTAGATTTCGGGACCCGAACTTGACCCGAAATTGACCCCGAACCCCATTGAAGTCAATGGGAACCCGAACTTTAGAGCACTAAAATGGCTCTAAAAAAGTCATGGAATGGGCTAGAGGGCAGCAAAATGTGGTTAAGAGCATGGCAAGTGCTCTGCAAACAAATGTGGATATGGAAATGACTTACAATAACATAAAATACGTAAAAATAAAAAATAATAATCTTAATCTTGGAGGACGAGGTCCATATGGAGTAGGAGGTTGAGGAGGCGGTGGATGTGGCAGTGGAGGTGGAAGCGGCGGTGGAGGAGGAGGAGGAGGAGGTAGCCTACACTGCTTTTTGGTTTTATTTATTTTATTTTTTTGTTTAAATTAGGGTACACCCCAAAACATTGGGAAATATGACCTGTGATAACCCCCTCCAGCCGTGCTAAACAAACGTTCAGACAATACACTGCTGCAGGACAGGCCAGCACCTCCAAGGCGTAAAGGGCAAGCTCAGGCCATGTGCCCAATTTGAAGACCCAGAAGTTGAAGGGGGCAGACCCATCAGCCAGTAGGCGTAGGCGTGTTCACACACACTGCTCCACCATGTCGCACGTCCCCGTGATGTCCATGATCCAATTGGATATCTGCTCTAGCAACTTTCGATGTTATTTTCTGCGCCTACCATGTTGATCACGGTTAGCGCGAATCAAGATTCCACGCCGGAGAGGAAGCGTGAGAAAGGGATACCACATCCAAGGGAGGTCAATGTAAGAAATTAAATGTGATCTAGCGGAAATGTGGGACAAATTATTGAAGCCGAAGCTTCCAAGTAAAGGACGGGGCGTGCGGCAATTACCCACTCCCGACTCAGGGAGGTAGTGACGATAAATAACAATACAGGACTCTTAAGATGCCCTGTTATTGGAATGATTAATAAAAAATTATAGGGAATGTCACTGGGGTATTTTGGATTTGGAAACGTTAGACAGGAGAGGCCCTGCTGCGGCTCTCTTGACTCTAGATAGCTTCTGCCTGATCGCACGTCCCTGTGACGTCCATGATCCATTTGGATATCTTCTCTATCAACTTTCAATGTTCTTTTCTGTGCCTAAGATGTTGATCACGGTTAACGGCGAATCAGGGTTCCACACCGGAGAGGGAGTGTGAGAAAGAGATACCACATCCAAGGGAGGTCAATGGCTTCAATGTGATCGAGCGGAAATGTGGGACAAGTTGTTAAAGTTGAAGTATCGAATGAAAGGAGGGGGCGCGCGTCAATTAAAGACAAATTTTTTAAATTTAATTCCCTGTCACCTATGCGGAGCATGGGTTTTTCATCGTCAAAAAAAGGGTTAATGTCACCCACCAATGGAACAGACGATTTTTAAAAATTTCGGTCCCTGTCAACTATGCAGTGCAGGGGTTTATTTACGGCAAAACTGGGATCATGTCACCCACCAATTGAACAGACAATTTTTACAAATATTAGATCCCTGTCACCTATGCAGAGCAGGGGTTTGTATATGGCAAAATTGGCAAAATTTCACCTGACAATGTAACTGACGATTTTTTAAAATTTATGTCCCTGTCACCTATGCAGAGCAGGGGTTTATTCACGGCAAAAATAGTAAAATGTCACCCAAGAATGTGACAGACGAATTAGTGAAATGTATTTCCTTGTCCACTAGGTAGAGTAGGGGTATATCACAGCCAAAAATTGGTGAATTTCACCCGACAATGTAACAGACAAATTAGTGAAATTTTTTAACCTGTCCACTAGGTAGAGCAGGGGTATATAGCAGCCAGAAATTGGTGAATGTCACCGAACTATGTAACAGAAAAATTTGTGAAATTTATTAACTTGTCCACTAGGTAGAGCAGGGGTATATCACAGACAAAAATTGGTGAATTTAACCTGACAATGTAACAGACAAATTAGTGAAATTTATTAACCTGTCCACTAGGTAGACCAGGGGTATATCAAAGGCAAAAATTTGGGATATATAACCCAACAATGTATCAGACAAATGAGTGGAGTAACTTAAAATAAAATAAAATACGTAAAAATTTACAAAAAATAATCTTGATGTATGAGGTGTAGATCCATATGGAGTAGGAGGTTGAGGAGGCGGTGGAGGTAGCGGTGTAGGTGAAAGCGGTGGTGGAGGAGGACGAGGTAGCCAGCCAACACTGGTTTTTGGTTTTAATTATTATTTTTTTAATTAGGGTACACCCCAAAACAGTGGGAAATATAAAAAAAAAAAATTAGCAATTGCGCTGTAGTATAACAATGGCTGGGTAAGGCCGTAATACATGTCTATTCTGCACAAGGTTCGGACAAGTCCTGTGGGATCCTTGCCTGGTTCATTTTAATGAACTTAAAGGGAACCTGTCATGTGGATATTTGATTATAATCTAACCTATTATATACAATCATTAACTACTAAAAAGTGCCTTAGATGTATTCACTTACTGGTGTGACAGATGGTTACCTCATAATATACACACAAAGATGCTGCATGCTAATGAGCTGATTGGAGTCCGGCGTGATGTCATTGAGTCCAGCGTATATTTAATTCAGAGCTATAGCCACTCCCCTGCCCACCTGCTGCTGATTCCTATAGAAACAAACTGTCATTCAGCAGCAGGTAGGCGGGGAGAGTCAGGAGCTCATGAATATTCAGGACTCATCATTATCAGCTGGAGCTTTTCAATACAAGATGTTGGCAGATTGACTGGGTCAATTAAAGAAAGTGAGCCAGCATTTTGCTAAGAGAATCAATCACTTATTTATGTTGCCCTTAGTTAGGACACCATAAAACTGGTGACAGGTTCCCTTTAAGCTTGTCCACATTGGCTGTGGACAGACGGCTGCGCTTGTCTGTGATGATGCCCCCTGCCGTGCTAAACACACGTTCAGACAATACACTGGCTGCAGGGCAGGGCAGCACCTCCAAGGTGTAAAGGGCAAGCTCAGGCCATGTGCCAAATTTGGAGACCCAGAAGTTGAAGGGGGCAGACTTATCATTCAGTACGTGTAAGCGTGTGCACACATACTGCTCCAACATGTTGCTGAAATGCTGCCTCCTGCTAAGACGTTCCATATAAGCTGGTGGTGCTGGTTGTTGTGGCGTGCTGACAAAGCTTTTCCACATTTCGGCCATGCTAACCCTGCCTTCTGAGGTGCTGGCTTTGAACCAGCTGCATTGGCGACCTCCTCCTCTGTCTTCGCCTTGTGCTTCCACTGTGTCCCCGCTGTCAGGTGGGAATGCCACCAGCAGTGCGTCTACCATCGTATCTTACGATCACGTTCCAGTGACGGAATTAAGGATGGTACGTTGTCCTTATAACGTGAATCCAGCAGCGTGGCCACCCAGTAATCAGCACAAGTTAGAATGTGGGCAACTCGGCGGTCGTTGCGGAGACACTGCAGCATGCAATTGCTCATTTGTGCCAGGCTGCCCAGAAGCAACGACAAGCTGTCCTCTGTGTCCTCTGTATCCCCCAGCCACGCACCAGTGATCGCCATGAGCTGGTTTGGGTGCCACCCTGCTGTGAACAGGGTTCCTCATCCTCCATCTCTCCTCCTCATCCTCCACCTCCTCATCCTCCAGAACTGTGCCCTGGCTGGACAATTGTGTACTTGACGTATGTTGGCGCAGGAACCCACCCTCGGAGCCACTTGTGAATGACTGGCCTGAAACCCTTGTAAATGATCCCTCTTCATCCTCATCCTGTGCCACATCCTCTTCCATCATCGCCCGAAGCGTTTTTTTAAGGAGGCATAGAAGTGGGATAGTAACGCTGAGAACGGCGTCATCGGCACTGGCCGTGTTGGTGGAGTACTCGAAACAGTGCAACAAGGCACACAGGTCTCACATGGAGGGCCACTCATTGGTTGTGAAGTGGTGCTGTTCTGCAGAGCAACTCACCCGTGCGTGCTGCAGCTGAAACTCCACTATTGCCTGTTGCTGCTCGCACAGTCTGGCCAGCATGTGCAAGGTGGAGTTCCACCTTGTGGGCACGTCGCATATGAGGCGGTGAGCGGGGAGGCCGAAGTTACGCTGCAGCGCTGACAGGCGAGCAGCAGTAGGGTGAGAACGCCAAAAGTGCGCACCGACTGCCCGCACTTTCTGCAGCAGCTCTGACATAATTTTTAAGGAACCTCCGCACCACCAAATCCAGCACATGAGCCAGGGAAGGGATGTGCGTCAAACCGCCTAGTCCCAGAGTTGCTACGAGATTTTGCCCATTATCGCACACCACCAGGCCGGGCTTGAGGCTCACTGGCACCAACCACTCCGTTCCATGCCCGTCCACAGCTCCTGCGCGGTGTGAGGTTTGTCCACCTAACAGATATGTTTTTAAACTGCCGGCTGTCGTTTATCCCTGGCTGTGCAGAAGTTGGTGGTGAAGGTGTTACGCTGACCGGATGAGCAGGCGGTAGAGGATGAGTATGCAGAGTATGAGGAGGACGCAACAGGAGGCAAACTGAAGCGCCCTGCAATCCTCGGTGGTGGAAGGACATGCGCCAAACTGCTATCCAACTCAGGCCCAGACGCCACTGCATTTACCTAGTGTGCTGTTAGGGAGATATAACGTCCCTGACCGTACTTACTGGTCCACGTATCCGTAGTTAGGTGGACCTTGCCACAGATGGCGTTGCGTAGTGCACACCTGATTTTGTCCCCCACTTGCTTGTGCAGGGAATGGATGGCACGCCTGGAAAAGTAGAGGCAGCTGGGCACGACGTACTGTGGGACAGCCACCGCCATAATGCTTTTAAAACTCTCCGTCTCCACCAGATGGAATGACATCAATTCAAAGGCCAGTAATTTTGAAATGCTGGCATTCAGGGCCAGGGATCGCGGGTGGGTAGGGGGGTACTTCCTCTTCTGCTCCAGTGTTTGGGAGATAGAGAGCTGAATGCTTCCCTGTGGAGATGCTTGGTGACCCAGGTGGTAGTGTTGCTGGCAGATCCTCTGTTTGCAAGGTGGCAGGTGCCACTGTCACTCCAGAGGTGGATGAAGAGGCCGAGACTGCAGCAGAAGAGGAAGCAGGAGGAGCCAGAGACCTTTCTTGGTTTTTGAGGTGTCTACTCCACTGCAGCTCGTGCTTTTCACTTAGATGCCTGGTCATGCAGGTTGTGCTCAGGTTGAGAACGTTTATGCCTCACTTCAGGCTCTGATTGCACAGTGTGCAAACAACTCGTGTCTTGTCGTCAGCACATTGTCTGAAGAACTGACACGCCAGGGAACTCCTTGGATCTGGCTTTGGTGTGCTCGGTCCCTTGCTGCGGTGGGCAGTAGCAGGCGTACTGTCTAGGGGACGGCCCTCCGCTTTTGCACCCTGCTCACTTTTTTACTGTGCTGGTGGCTCTGTGCGACCACCGCCTCTTCCTCCGAACTACACAGGTCACTCGTATGACCTTGATTCCATGTGGGGTCGAGGACCTCATCATCCTCCACATCATCTTCCACCTAGTATTCACCCCTGCCCTCCTTGTCGGTCTGCACACTGCAGAAACGTACAGCAGTTGGCACCTGTGTTTCATCATCATCCGAGACGTGCTGCGGTGGTCCTTGCATGTACTCATCTTGAATCATAAGTGGTTGGGCATCGGTGCACTCAATCTCTTCCACTTCTGGGGCAGGGCTATGTGGATGGCCCTGGGAAACCCTGCTAGCAGAGTTATCACAAAGTAGAAGAGACTGCTCCATGACTTGGGGCTCAGACTGCTTGGCTGATTTGCTAGGGGGTGAGTTAAAAGACTGATGGACATCGGCTGCAGGTGCCAACTCTGATCTTTCAGAGGAGACTGGGTGGGAGACAATGTGAAGGAACTGGAGGCACTGTCAGCAACCTAATCTACTATCGCCTGTACTTGTTCTAGCCTCACCATTCGTAGAGCCGCATTAGGCCCGACCAAATACCGCTGCAGGTTCTGTCGCCTACTCGCTCCTGAGGAAGGTGTTTCACTTGTACGTGTAGCTTGCACAGATCAACCACGTCCTCTCCCTGCAACAGAAGCTCCACCAGCAGCACCATGACCGTGGCCACGTCCCTTATTTGACGCTCTCCTCATTCTCCGCAAATTTAGGATCTTGCCCAAAATGGGTGTTTTTTTTTATAACAGAGTATAACAGCAGTATCTAACGCTTGTATTTCTTGCTGACAGATGCAGCAAAGGCCGTAAATTTAGTATTTTGCCCAAAATGGGTGTTTTTTAATAACAGAATATAACAGCAGTATCTAACGCTTGTATTTCACACAGACAGATGCAGCAAAGACAGGAAATTTTGTATTTTGCCCAAAATGGGTGTTTTTTGAACCCAGAATATTATTGCAGTATTTCAAGCTTGTATTTCACACTGACAAATGCAGCAAAGGCCCCAGATGTAGGGTATTGCCCAAAATGAGTGTTTTTTTTAACCCAGAATACAGAATATTATTGCAGTATTTCAAGAAAGTATTTCACACTGACAGATGCAGCAAAGGCCCCAGATGGAGGGTATTGTCAAAAATAGGTGTTTTTTTAAACCCAGAATATTATTGCAGTATTTAAAGCTTGTATTTCACACTGACAGATGCAGCAAAGGCCGCAAATTTAGTATTTTGCCCAAAATGGGTGTTTTTTAATAACAGAATATAACAGCAGTATCTAACGCTTGTATTTCACACAGATAGATGTAGCAAAGGCCGCAAATTTAGCATTTTGCCCAAAATGGGTGTTTTTTTAAACCCAGAATATTATTGCAGTATTTCAAGCTTGTATCTCACACTGACAATTGCAGCAAAGACCCCAGATGTAGGGTATTGCCAAAAATGGGTGTTTCTTTAAACCAGAATATTATGGCAGTATGTCAAGCTTGTATTTCACATTGACAAATTCAGCAAAGGCCCCAGATGTAGGGTATTGCCAAAAATGGGTGTTTTTTTTAACCCAGAATATTATGGCAGTATTTCAAGCTTGTATTTCACACTAAAAAATGCAGCAAAGGCCCCAGATGTAGGGTATTGCCAAAAATTGGTGATTTTTTTAAACCCAGTATATAATTGCAGTATTTCAAGCTTGTATTTGACTGTCACAAAAGCACATATGCCCCTGTTGGTGCACTGAACTTTCATAAAATGGCTACCGATGCCCACCTAACTAACAGACAGATAAAAGTTCTTTTTCAGTGTCACTCAGCTCAGGGCAGGGTTAAAATATTGTGCAGTGCACCCACAAAACAACTGTAGATCGCTGAGTTAAACAAGCACTTTTGATAAAAGATTCTTTCCTATTCTCTCCCTCACAGCAGCAGCATCCTATCCCTACACTAACCAGAGCAGAGTGACGTGCAGCGCTACGTGACTCCAGCTTATATAGAGGCTGGGTCACATGCTGCACTGGCCAATCACAGCCATGCCATTAGTAGGCATGGCTGTGATGGCTTCTAAGGGCACACGAGTTAAACGCTTGTTGATTGGCTGCTCTGCAGCCTTTCAAAAAGCGCCATTAACTAGCCGAACACCAAACCAGGGTCCAAAAATCCTAAAGTTTGGTCCGAACTCGAACTTTGCAGTTCGGGTTTGCTCAACCCTAGTCATCAGCCTCTGGCACTCCAGCCATTGTGAAACTACAACTCTAAACATGCATACTTGCTCTACTCTTCTCAGAACTGATATAGGAATGAATGGAGCATGCTGAGAATTGTAGTTTTACAATAGCTGGAGTGCCGAAGGTTGCTGACCCCTGAACTAGATGAACATGAAGCAACAGACAGACACCTGCTTCTCAAAAGACTGATCCCTTTAGACACACATAAAATACTTGATTTGTAACCCACCTTGGCCAGTGGTTGGACTTCTTGCACACAGGCAAAACCTTTAACCCTTTGGAAACTTCCACCATACATATATAGCAGATTTGTGCATGGAAAAAATGGTACAGGCTCATGAGCTAAGCCTGCTCCATCTACAGTAGCTGTTAGCTGTGTAATGCAGCTGTCACCTATCCACAATGACTAGAGGGAGAGTAACTGATCCCTTCATTTAACCCCTCAGATCTAGTGATAAACAGGGACAGCACCATCTGACTGCTGGTTGCCTACTCCTCCCCACAACACAATCCAGGGGTGTCAGAGGCAGGGTGTAACAGGAGATTGGGTAAATCACTAGATACTGGAATACATTATTCAGGTTTACTGACAGCAATCCAGGTTTACTGATCTGTCTACTACAGAATCATGACTCCACACCAACCTCATTTGAGTGTGTCCTCCTCTAAAACCTACCTGATTACCAGCCATTTTCTAATTAAAGTGGTTGTTTTTACTATTGATGGTCATTAATGTCAGATCGGCGGGGGTCCGACACCTGCCACCCCTGCCGATCACTGCATGAGATGTTGGCACACTCAGTGCGCATGTGCCGTCTCCTTCCTCTCCTTCTGTTCTCTGCTGCTTTGCCATAGACATAGCAGCAGTGAGCAGGAAGAGAGACAGGAGGCGGCACATGCGCACTGCGCGCTGTCTCCTCAAACAGCTGATTGGCAGTGGTGCTGGGTGTCGGACCCCCGTCGATCTGATATTGATGACCTATCCTGAGGATAGGTCATCAATAGTAAAAATCTGGACAACCCCTTTAAATATGTTGTGGGATTTGTTAATATTTATGGTGATACCAACCAACACAATGTGAATTACTCTGCCAAATTGAATCTACAAAGTCCAGACACAACTATATCCATCAGTTTTATCATATAGAAAGGAAGAAAAGCATTGTCCAATTTTGGGAAAGCAGGGCAGATAAAAAGGAAATTTGAAGACTGGCTATATAATCAGCAATTCAGGCTAGCTACTTAGGTCTCTCTGTTTTCTACTTTTCCTGATTATCACATTAATATCTACGTAGCTTGCCTAATACATAAATACCTTCATTCAGGACAGTTAATAGGTCAACCTAAACCACAGCCCATTCAGGCTACAATCCACACCACTGAAATTAAAATAGCAACTAACTATTTAAATGAAGGAGAATATATAATGATAACTAAAATATATTTATAAATCCATATTAAAAGGATTATATCGAGATTTATAAGTATTCAGAGATGCAAATAATTAGGATTGAATCAAATTGCAGCCAATTTAACTATGAACTACAAACGAGAAATTTGATTAGAGAGAGAACGCTTCTTAGGACAAGAAATATACAAATCAGTCTTCCTTTCAAAGATAGGAAAACAGAGTGTTTCCACATAATACTCCTCTAGTAGAGAGACATGCAAACCAGTCACCCTTCGAAAAGGTAAAGAAAACCAGGTGTCTCATACCAGCAAGAAGCTCTGTCTGGGTGATTTCCCTTCATCAGAGCAGAAATAATTAGCTTAGCTACTTGAGAGGCCATGGTTAAGATCCAGGGGGGTGGGTTTGGGTTTACTATTTTTCCTTATGTCAGGAGCCACATTTTTTTATTCCTCAGTTTAAAGACCCTCGATAATTACACATCATTTCATACAAAATGAATCACAAAATCAAGGCCTTAAAAAACATAATCTGGAAATTCCCCAAACCAATAAAATGGGGGGAAAAAACGAAATTGTTAGTTAAGATACCTCAAAGAAGTCTTTTCCATTGTGTAAACTTCCAGTTATCCTCTGCCTTATCTTCTCCTATTCTTCTCTCGTCAACCGGATAAACTGTATACAATCTTGATAACAAAAATCCTGCTGCAATCCTCAGGACTGATACCAGCAGAGATGTACTAATTTGCATATACACTGCTCAAAAAAATAAAGGGAACACTTAAACAACACAATGTAACTCCAAGTCAATCACACTTCTGTGAAATCAAACTGTCCACTTAGGAAGCAACACTGTTGTGCAAATGGGATAGACAACAGGTGGAAATTATAGGCAATTAGCAAGACACCCCCAATAAAGGAGTGGTTCTGCAGGTGGTAACCACAGACCACTTCTCAGTTCCTATGCTTCCTGGCTGATGTTTTGGTCACTTTTGAATGCTGGCGGTGCTTTCACTCTAGTGGTAGCATGAGACGGAGTCTACAACCCACACAAGTGGCTCAGGTAGTGCAGCTTATCCAGGATGGCACATTAATGCGAGCTGTGGCAAGAAGGTTTGCTGTGTCTGTCAGCCTAGTGTCCAGAGCATGGAGGCGCTACCAGGAGACAGGCCAGTACATCAGGAGACGTGGAGGAGGCCGTAGGAGGGCAACAACCCAGCAGCAGGACCGCAACCTCCGCCTTTGTGCAAGGAGGAACAGGAGGAGCACTGCCAGAGCCCTGCAAAATGACCTCCAGCAGGCCACAAATGTGCATGTGTCTGCTCAAACGGTCAGAAACAGACTCCATGAGGGTGATATGAGGGCCCGACGTCCACAGGTGGGGGTTGGGCTTACAGCCCAACACCGTGCAGGACGTTTGGCATTTGCCAGAGAACACCAAGATTGGAAAATTCGCCACTGGCGCCCTGTGCTCTTCACAGATGAAAGCAGGTTCACACTGAGCACATGTGACAGACGTGACAGAGTCTGGAGACGCCGTGGAGAACGTTCTGCTGCCTGCATCATCCTCCAGCATGACCGGTTTGGCATTAGGTCAGTAATGGTGTGGGGTGGCATTTCTTTGGCGGGCCGCACAGCCCTCCATGTGCTCGCCAGATGTAGCCTGACTGCCATTAGGTACCGAGATGAGATCCTCAGACCCCTTGTGAGACCATATGCTGGTGCGGTTGGCCTTGGGTTCCTCCTAATGCAAGACAATGCTAGACCTCATGTGGCTGGAGTGTGTCAGCAGTTCCTGCAAGACAAAGGCATTGATGCTATGGACTGGCCCGCCCGTTCCCCAGACCTGAATCCAATTGAGCACATCTGGGACATCATGGCTCGCTCTATCCACCAATGTCACGTTGCACCACAGACTGTCCAGGAGTTGGCAGATGCTTTAGTCCAGGTCTGGGAGGAGATCCCTCAGGAGACCGTCCGCCACCTCATCAGGAGCATGCACAGGCGTTGTAGGGAGGTCATACAGGCACGTGGAGGCCACACACACTACTGAGCCTCATTTTGACTTGTTTTAAGGACATTACATCAAAGTTGGATCAGCCTGTAGTGTGTTTTTCCACTTTAATTTTGAGTGCGACTCCAAATCCAGACCTCCATGGGTTGAAAAATTTGATTTCCATTTTTTTATTTTTGTGTGATTTTGTTGTCAGCACATTCAACTATGTAAAGAACAAAGTATTTCAGAAGAATATTTAATTAACTCAGATCTAGGATGTGTTATTTTTGAGTTCCCTTTATTTTTTTGAGCAGTGTATTTTCACAGAAACGCAGAAGAATGTTGCCTGGCCTACAATACTCCTCATGTGTACTAAGCACATGTCATAAGGAGAAATAGTATCTTCCGCAACCAAGGCCTTTCAGGTAGCCAGAATAATTCTCTCTGCAGATCTGATAAAGATCTAACAACCAAAAAGAGCTGTTTGCTGCTATAAGACACTTTTGGAAGAAAGGCTAGTTTGCATGTCTCTTTTGCATACCTGTTTCTGTCTGTTAGAATCAGAATTTTTTATTTTTAAATTGGGAAAAGTTTCAAATCGGTAGAATCAACTAGCTTATTTCTAGTCTAAGGGCTCATGCACATGACCGTATGTATTTTGCGGTCCGCAAAAAACGATCCTCAAAAAACACGGATGACATCCATGTGCATTCCGTATTTTGCGGAACGGAACAGCTGGCCTTTCATAGAACAGTACTATCCTTGTCCGTAATGCGAACAATAATAGGACATGTTATATTTTTTTGTGGAACAGAAATACGGAAATACAGAAACACAAACGGATTTTCTTTCTGTGTCTGTTCCGTTTATTTTGCGGACCGTATGCGGAACTATTCACGTCAATGGGTCCGCAAAAAAAACAGAAGTTACTCCGTGTGCATTCCGTTTCTGTATTTCAATATTTCTGTTCTGCAAAAAAATAGAACATGTCCTATTATTGTCCACATTACGAACAAGGATAGTACTGTTCTATGAAGGGCCAGCTGTTCCGTTCCGCAAAATACGGAATGCACACGGATGTCATCCGTATTTTTTGCGGACCGCAAAATACATACGGTCGTGTGCAAGAGTCTTTAATGAGATGTGAACTACATTTGTCCATGATGAGGACCAAACACCCCCATTGAAGTCTATTGATCAGTGAAAAACAATGACAAAACATGGATGACATTCATGTTTTGTGAGTGGTTTTCACTGACCATTGGTAACAATGACACATGGTTGACAGAAAATGGACATATAGACCCTTCACGGACTTCTTTAAAGATAAAAGAAAACTTTTTGTGGAAGTGTGAATAAAGTCTTAAAATTTTAAGTCTTTGCTGCCCTTGATGAACTAAATACCGGAGGATTTGGCCACACATTCAGGTTACCTGATTGAATTCTTATTTTATAATTCACTCCTAGTTTTGGCCTCCAAAACTGCATCAGGAAACCAGAATGTGTGGCTGTACCCTTGACCTCAGGACTTTATCATCACATTTGTGTGGTACTTTGTAGAGAACAGGGTGTACCATAATTGTAGCTAGATTGTGATTACCGTATTTTTCGCCCTTTAAGACGCACCGGCCCATAAGACGCACCTAGGTTTTTGGGGAGAAAAATAAGAAAACATTTTTTTTTAACCAAAAGGTGTGCTTTTGGTGGGTTTGGAACTAATGGTGGTCTGTGGATGACGGACACTGTTATGGGGGGGGAATCTGTGGATGACGGACACTGTTATGGGGGGATCTGTGGATGACGGACACTTATGGGGGGATCTGTGGATGACGGACACTGTTATGGGGGGATCTGTGGATGACGGACACTTATGGGGGGATCTGTGGATGACGGACACTGTTATGGGGGGATCTGTGGATGACGGACACTGTTATGGGGGATCTGTGGACGACGGACACTGTTATGGGGGGATCTGTGGATGACGGACACTGTTATGGGGGGATCTGTGGATGACGGACACTGTTATGGGGGATCTGTGGATGACGGACACTGTTATGGGGGGATCTGTGGATGACGGACACTTATGGGGGGATCTGTGGATGACGGACACTTATGGGGGGATCTGTGGATGACGGACACTTATGGGGGGATATGTGGATGACTGACACTTATGGGGGGATCTGTGGATGACGGACACTTATGGGGGGATCTGTGGATGACTGACACTGTTACAGGGGGGATCTGTGGCTGGCACTGTTACAGGGGGGGGGATCTGTGGCTGGCACTGTTATATATGTGCCATCCACAGACCCCCCCAGCCCATAACAGTGCCATCCACAGACCCCCCCAGTGCATAATAGTGCCATCCACAGACCCCCACCCCTTAACTGTGCTATCCACAGATTCCGTGTGCCCCCCCCGGCCGCCGCCGGCGCCCCCCCCAGTATACAAATATAAAATGTATTATTGAATTAAAAGTTATTAAACATGCCCCCCTCACTCCTAATAGTACCGTATATCCTAATTGCTTCTGTATAATGCCGGCAGGCGGGCCAGGCGGCCGGCGCGTCACTCACTGACGTCACTTGCCTGCGCCGCCTGCTTCATTCATAAAGGAGGCGGCGCAGGCACGTGACATCAGTGAGTTACGCTGCCGCCCGCCCAGCCTGCCTGCCGGCATTATACAGAAGCAATTAGGATATACGGTACTATTAGGAGTGAGGGGGGCATGTTTAATAACTTTTAATTCAATAATACATTTTATATTAGAATACCGGAGCGGTGGGGCGGTGCTATAGTACAGTGACCGCACCGCCCCACCGCTATTGCCGGCCCCCAGCTCCTCCTCCCATTCCCTCCCCCGGCCCCCGCTCCGTACATCGCATCCAGCGATGTTAAACTGTCAGCATTCGCCCCAAAAAAACGCAGGGGCATTTTCCTCCCATTTTTGGGGAGGAAAAATTGCGTCTTATGGGGCAAAAAATACAGACACTCATTAAGGCCTCATGCACACGACCATTGTTCGGGTCCGTATCCGAGCCACAGTTTTTGCGGCTCGGGTGCGGACCCATTCACTTTAATGGGGCCGCAAAAGATGCGGACAGCACTCTGTGTGCTGTCCGCATCCTTTGCTCCGTTCCGTGGCCACGCCAAAAAAATATAGCATGTCCTATTCTTGTCCGTTTTGCGGACAAGAATAGGCATTTCTACAATGGGCCGCCCGTTCCGTTCCGCAAATTGCGAAAGGCACACAGGCGGACCGCAAAATGCATACGGTCGTGTGCATGAGGCCTGATTCACAGACAACTCAAACTCAACAATGAAATCCAACAAGGCAAATGGTGCTTTGAAACAATTAAAATAATGAAGAAGCCCAGCCATGTAAAAAGGTGGTAAAGGTGGTAAAATAGAAAATGTAAATCCTAATCATCCGAAAACCATTGCATTCAACACTCTATGGTTTAATGTGAATATCCCCTCTTGTTCACCATCAAAATATATCTCATTATTGATCAGAGTTTCTTTTTTTCTTGTTTAGAGAAATACTCTGTATAGACATTGATAAAATTCTGTCTACCTGCCACCACCAATATAGCGAGCTTAGGAGCTTACATTGAACTCAATAATAAAAGTGAGCAGTAAGCATCCCATAGTGGTGGCTGGACATAGACAGCATTTTATCATGTAAATGAATGTGAATGCAGGAGATTTAAATTAAAAATGGCACAGGGTTAAAAGGTAGACATTCACATAAAAGTGAAACTAAGTTTTCTTACTTGGGCCTCGTGCACACGGCCTTTGCCTGGCCATGCTCTTATTACGGCCCGCAAACCACGGGTCAGCAATATATAGGCCCTGGCCGTGTGCACACCGTATTACGGATGTGGACCCATTCAACTTGAATGGGTCCGCAATCCGGAAGGTGCGTGTGCAGAACGGAGGCACGGAACCCCACGAAAGCACTACATGGATCATGGACCCATTCAAGTTGAAAGTGTCTGGATCCGTCTGGGGAAGCTGCGCGGTTGGTGCACATGCGTTGGGGGCTGCAAATTGTGGTCCCAATGCGTGGAACGTCCGTGTGCATGAAGCCTTATAGGAGTTTTCCAGTACTTATGGCCTAGGTGGTCATCAATATCAGATCAGTGGGGGATCAAAAACCCTTCATCCCCCTACTTTTTTAAGCACCTGTCAGAGCCAGAAACTACACAGTGGATGGTAGGTTCTGTAAACTTTCTATATTCTAGTGCCAGTATAGTGCAGTTAAGCCCCCAATTACTTGAATTCATGGAATGGCCATGGCATGGCCACTACTCAGTGGACAGAACCTTGTGGACACAGTGGATAGAACATTGCGCTTCCATCTGCAGCGGGCAGGTCCCACGCCAGGTGTCTCATCTACAGGTGTTATGAGAGTTTTTAGAGTTTTTGTCGTGACACCAGTTGAATTTCAGCAACGAGGGACTAGGTCCCCTTATGTAGAAGGTGATGGTGGAACCCAGGTGTAGGAATGCCAGAGTAGTGTAAGGGTTCCCTATAGTGTCCCTTTAGGTGCAGCTTTGCACTCGTCACTGTGCTCCTTCCTGGATATCTGAAAACCCCAAGCGTGGTCGTCCGCAGCAATGATAATAGGATTAACAGTTGAGGGATTTGTAGAAATGATCGGAGTCCAGACTTTTATTAACGTTGAAACAGCTTTACTTGGCATAAACTTTCACCAGGGAACAATCTTCCAACTTTGTCTTGGTCATCAGCAGATTTTGGCGTAATGTCTGGCAGGCAAGCACAATTAGCCCTACTACATCTGTACTCATTCAGCCCTGTTATGCTGGCTGGATTAAATAGGAACTTTTCCCTTTCTGCTGTAGGCTGCAACTTAGCTTTCTGTAGTCTGACTCTGTCTTTATATTGAACTGTATATTTGTCTGTATCATTATTCAGGGAATGTTTCTTCCTGACTTTGGAGGCACTCAGCTTAGGCCTCTGGGCCCAACAGAGCAGACAGGCTCTGCTGGCTTGCACACAGCCTTGCAGGGGATGCTCTGAGACTAACTTCTGCAGGCTCGTCCAGCAGGGACGAGGGCCTGCTGTTTCCCCATACAGGGGTTACTCTGAACTGACCCTCACTAACAAAAAACTCCTCCCTCTCTAGAGAGGGCTAGAATAGATAGGAGGCTCCACTCTAGGAAAACTAGCTCTGCCATTGTTGCCGCCATCTGTTGGTAGACCAGGAATATTATATGTGAACATAACGTTTGTATAGAATTGCAAACCACATTATGCAGGACATGGTAATAAATGCATATGATGACACAGGACCAACCATAAAAGATAGTGGCTATGCAAAAAGGTGGTAATGCCCCCTAGCGGGACGCTACACATCCACAGAACATTATGCTTCCATTCTCCATCCACTGTGTAATTTCCACTTTTCAGTAGCGGCAGATGCCTAAAACAGATGATCAGTGTGGGTGCTGGGTGGCAAACACCCATGATCCGATATTGATGACCTATTCTGAAGTGTAGTGTTGAGCGCGAATATTAGAATTACGAATATGTATCGCGAATATCGCAACTTTGAGAATTCGCGAATATTTAGAATACTGTGCTATATTTTCCTTTTTGACCCACGCCTGAATTGATCACATAATATTTGCATATTACGCGATCATAACATTGCCGATTTTTTGAGTAAAAAAAATGTAGAATATAACGAAACTTCAAAATTGCGAATATTTGCCAAATATTCTACAAAATATTCGCAAAATATCGCGAATTCGAATATGCCCCCTGCCGCTCATCACTACTGAAGAGTTGCTTTTTAGTACTTTTCCATGTCACTATCTATGAGTATCTTTAAAGAAGAATCCTAAAATCCTGTAGTATTTGCACTGGCCATTAAGTCTAACACCATGCTTACATTTTATGTTCTGTACAGATCACTTTTCTGGACTGCCGAGAAAACTGAACCTACCCCCCAACCCATCTTATTGCAGCTAACATAAAAAACACACAACACCTTCTTTGTTGGGTGAGAGTCGGTCACAGCTTTTATTTAACTATTTATTTTTTACAACGCTAACTTTTTTTATTCAAACTTATACCAAACTCGGAGTCATAAGAAGCAGTATGCCCCACGGAATCCCTCCGTGGGCAAGTCTGCTTTCTTCTCCATCTCCATTTATTTCACCGACCTCAGCTGTGACTTCTGTTATGAATGATCTGCAAAGATACAACATAGAAAGAACAAAAAACAACAACAGGGGGGGGGAAGCTGCACAGGTGCCAGGAGAAAGAGGCAGGGCGGACTCCTGCCGCACATTACATAACCTCAGGCAGAACCACCACCACAGCTAATCAGATAACGAGGGGTGGATAATAGGGTGAATACAGCTCATATAACCTTTTATTTAAACCTAGATGCCATACACCCCTTGCGGGCTATACCATTCTCTTTAGCTGCTCCTTACATTAACCACCTGCTCCCCTTGCTTCTCTGCAGTCCAAGACGCCTCCATTTATCCTCGGCGTTGGCTAGACTGCCGAGAAAACCGAACCTACCCCCCAACCCATCTTATCGCAGCTAACATAAAAACCACACAACACCTTCTTTGTTGGGTGAGAGTCGGTCACAGCTTTTATTTAACTATTGATTTTTTCCAACGCCAACTTTTTTAATTCAAACTTTTACCAAACTCTGAGTCATAAGAAGCAGTATGCCCCACGGAATCCCTCCGTGGGCAAGTCCACCTTCTTCTCCATCTCCATTTATTTCACCGACCTCCACTGAGGAGCCCGTGTACCCCTACACGGTGCTCCGACCCCCACCTAACAAAAATAACGCTTGCTCCATGCTATCTTGTAAACCAGATAGAAAGATATCTAATCCAATATCATTCAAGTGAACACCATCCGGCCTCATAAGTCTCATATTGTCCCCTTCCAGCTGGCAATGTCTAACTACTACCCCGGCCCTGGAACTTATAAATCTGGAAATTCTGGTGATAACTGTTCTCCTAACATGCTCTATGGCTTGCGAATCCCTAGCTCCTTGCCACGTAACTCTAGGAATAATTTCGGACTACACAATAATTACTTCATGAAAGAAGGAAGGGATGCGTTCCAAATCAGCCTTAATAAGGGTAATGAGCTCTGCGATTTTTAATAGGCAGAGATCATTGCCCCCTGCGTGGATAACCAATATTACAGAGGAGCGAACCGTTCTACTGAGCTCCACTGCCTCTGGGAGGACCTGTGACCAGCGCAGACCCGGGACGCCTCTCCAGGCGACTGAAACATTCCTGAAACCGAGGCTATGGCTACCCGGTCTGTGTTCAGCACGTTGTCCTGCCCAGAATATATAGGAGTGTCCAACAAAGCAGATGGTGGGCTCTCCGGAATCTAAAAACAAATTAAATCAATAAATGCGGGCGAATATATGAAGCATAACACGTAGATCTCCATTTGCCGATACGTTGGACCTTAGCTTCAGGTAAACCTGCCCTAGCCGCTTCGGTAGCCGCTCCTATGCGGAAAGAATGAGTGCCAAATTCCTCAACTGGGAGGTCTAAAACCAATAGGCAGCGGCGCAAAATTGCTTTGAATTGGAAAAGTGTCAATAGGCTGCCGTCGGCATGAAGCAGGTAGGCCGGACCCTGTGCGTGGGTACGATTCCACTCGAAAAACCATAGCATGGGGGCAAATAGGGCCATCTACCTTATGCAATGGAAGCCAGGACCCTTGTGCCAATAAATGAGTTTTGGATCGGCGTATAAGTATCCTAAGAAATGATTCAGTAAGGAAAACATCTCCAGAGGCCAAGCCTCCTAAACAAGAGAGGATCGCGCAAACTAATTCGCTAATACGTAGCACAGCAAAGAATGCTAACGTGAAAGCAGCCTTAAACAGCAAAGTTTCGTAAGCAGAAGCGCAAATATCCGATAGAACATTGCAAATTCGGATTAAAAGGGGGTAAGATATCGGGCGCCTACACTCGCAACGGGTATGTTCCTTTCTCCAGCCTTTAATGGCCTGGCGAATTAAGAAATGCTTGGTAACATCAGATGAACCCCATAACTTAAGGTAAAAACTGACACCGGCTAGTCGCCGTTGCGCAACTACAGCGGAAACTTTGAGTGTTCTTAGCCATAACAAATATAAGATCGTCACCTGAAAGGTATCCTCGGGTAATGCATCATTGGGTGTAATTCTCGCTTGCGTGCACCATTCAGCCTATGCCTTACCATGTCCTGACCACATCAATGGCGTCACCGATGCTCTCACCAATGAAATCAGGCGTTCATCAGCAAATCCCATTGGTGCCGTGGGCAGGGGAGGACTTCCTTGGTGGCTCCCGGCAGGATAATCCGGAACTCCTGCCATTGGAATCGAGAGAGAGCATCAGCAGCAGAATTAAGTATGCCTGGTACATGGCGAGCGCAAAACCAGATGTTGAGCTCTAAACAGCGAAATACTAAATGCCAGAGCAGCGCCAGTACAGGAGGGGAAGAAGAAGTTAGCTTATTTATACTGAAAACCACTGCCATGTTGTCAGTCCAAAAACATACTCGCTGGTCAGTGAATTTGTGACCCCATAAATTAACAGCTACAATGATAGGAAATAGTTCTAAGAGGGTAATATTAGAGCAAAGGCCAGAGGTACGCCAGTCCTCGGGCCATGGGGAAGAACACAACTCACTGCCAAGTATTGCCCCAAAACCTGTGGAACCAGCTGCGTCAGTGAATAAGGACAAGTTAGGTGATGATATTTCCGGCCCTTGATAACAAGTGTGGCCGTTGTAGGTTTCCAAAAATTGATGCCAAACCAGTAAATCCATTTTTATCTGTCTAGTTAATCGGACATGTTGATGTGGATTAACAATGGCGCGGGTAGTGAGGGATAAATGGCGGGAGAAAACTCGTCCCATGGGCATAATTCTACAAGGAACCCAACATGCTATGAAACCTTGGATTAAGCCGACTAAGTTCTGTAATTTATCCTGGGGGAGGCGGAAAACCTTTGAGATGGTATAAATTTCAATACCTAGGTATGTAATAGTCGTATTGGGACCGCAGGTTTTTTATTCCGATAGGGGGACGCCAAACTTACACATGAAATAACGGAACGTGTTAAGGAGGTGTTCACATTGATTAGTATTGCTCAGGGAGACAAACAGAAAATCATCCAAGTAGTGTGTTAAAGACCGACTCATATCTAATCACCCATTCCAGGAAAGTGCTAAACATCTCGAAATAATGACACGAGATGGAGCAACCCATTGGCAGGCAGGTGTCGTAATTGTACAAATCATCTACCATACAACCCAGTAGGTGATAACAATCTGAGTGGAGGTGGAGTAAACGGAAAGCCGCCTCAATGTCCACCTTAGCTAATAGCGCACCTTGGCCCGCACGTCTGACTAGGGCCACTGCTCGGTCAAAAGGGACATAGGTGACTGATTAATCAACTTTTGAAATGGCGTCGTTAACCGATGCGCCTTTAGGGAAGGACAAATGGTGGATCAACTTGAATTTTCCTGGTTCTTTTTTTGGAATAAGGCCTAATGGAGAAACACGAATGTTATAAAAAGGGGGGGGGGGGAGGAAAATGGCCCTACTATTCTGCCTAATGAAACTTCTTTTGCAATTTTTTGGCGTAGCTGTCCTGGGTGTTCTAAGGTTGATTTTAAGTTTTGGGAAAACATGGGTAACCACGAATAGTTGAAAGGGATGAAGAAACCAAAAGTGAAACCAAAACGTAATTGTGACGCCACATCTTTACTGGGGTAATTATTTAGCCAATGTGACATCGCGTGAATACTCACCGGGGTCTTTCCCACCAGCGGCAGGAGAAGGCTTGTGGCCGTGGGGGTTGGGTGGGCTCCACCACGCACTGAGCACTCATGTTTATACTTGCACAAAGAAAATAATTTAGAGTGCCCTTCGTTATAGATCCAACAGGCTCCTGGTCTGCGGACGGCCACTGGCCCCTGTATAGTTGCTGGGGAGCCAGCATCCACGGAAGGAAAGGGGTTGGATTTTTTAGCTAACATGAGCCGAAGCCACAAGTCCATAGTTTTCACACCCCAACCAATCTCTGGGTACAATGCCAGCCGTCGATAGAACTCCTCATCATATCGCCACCATGCTGAACCACCATGTGACTTGAATGCATTATAAATGGAGTCCATGTAGATGAAGAGTTCTGCCGACCGCTCAGGGTGACGAGTGGCCATCGTATAGCCTAATACAGAAAAGGCTTGTAGTCAATTACCTATAGTGCAAGCTACTTTTGGTTTACGGTCTAGGAAACGTTCCGCATTCGGCCTCCTTTCTTTGTCTACTGTATGCTTATCTATGGAAACTAAATACCATATATCAACATACTGGTTTGACATATATTATTTTTGATTTCCTCATCCAAATGGGTACCTAATGGACTAAGACCGCAAAATAAAGACTCTTTATGGATGCTAGCACGTGCCTTATTAGGTAACCGAACAGGAAGAGGATCAAGCGCAGGGGTGGCCTCTAGCTGTGCTGGCAATAAGCCCGTACCCACCTTGTCAACGCCCGATGCCCCTGTGTTATTAAGCTGACCTTGTGTAGATGGTGCCACCACCGCGGCTTGAGCGATCTGTGAGATGCTTGCTGGATCGGTCCTGCGAGACGAACGGCTGGCCGCTCGCCTGTCATCACGTCTCCTTCCGGTCCTTGACCCGCTGGAACTCCAATCTGAAGAGGACAGCGACCGCCACCTGCGACTCCGACGAGAAGCCCTGGAGCTGAAGCGTGAGTGAAGCCATGAATGGTATGCCGACCTGCGCCGATGTCAGCGGTGGGGTACTGCAGCCGGGGATCTGGATCTAGCCGTCGATTGGCGTGTAGGGGTTAATCGCGGCGGTGCAGCGGTTAATGGAGGAGGGGTAGATGATGGCCTCACTGTAGATGGTTCCTGAGGCTCCAGGTTAGAAATTATTGATGGAGGTGCGGGGGTTAACTGGGAGGGGGCTGGAGGGGTAGGCACCGCCTGTGAAATACTATGGAGCAGGGCTATGGAGGATGGGGGAATGGTGGGGGTGTTCTCCTCAGCAGAGGAGACATTACTTGGCCGATTGCCCATTATAAGCGACATGTGTGCTGGCAGTGGCGCGCTGTGTAGGATATCACTGCGCTCCTGAACAGCCATGCCAACTGCCGGGTCGGGGGCGTGGCCAAGAGTCGCTCGGCCGGAAGACACACTTCCTGTCCTGCCGGCGCTCTTGCCGTGGCTCTCCCCCGACCAGTTCTGCGCTGCGATCGAACAGGTAAGTGAGGGGAGGGGGAGCGCAAACGGGCTGGCGGGCGGATGGTTCTTTTAGTGCGCCCAGCAGCCGCTCTTACCGGAGATGGTGTGGGATCAGGGGGAGCTAGGGAGGACAGCGCAGGGGCTTGTAATCCCGCCAGCAGGCGAGATATAAAAGCCGGCCCCTCGGTGTGTAAGCGCAGCCATAAGGTCTTGTTCCGTGGCCATACCTGGAAGCTGCACAGGTGCCAGGATAAAGAGGCAGGGCGGACTCCTGCCGCACATTACATAACCTCAGGCAGAAACACCACCACGGCCAATCAGATAACGGGGGGCGGATAATAGGGTGAATACAGCTCAAATAACCTTTTATTTAAACCTAGATGCCATACACCCCTTGCGGGCTATACCATTCTCTTTAGCTGCTCCTTACATTAACCACCTGCTCCCCTTGCTTCTCTGCAGACACCGTCGTTTATCCTCTGCGTTGGCTAAACATGTCATAGAGCATGTCTACAAGTAAATGAACATGTTGAGGTTAAGGCCTCATGCACACGACCGTTTTTGTGGTCCGCATCCGAGCCGCATTTAATGAGGCTCGTGTGCGGACCCATTCACTTCAATGGGGCCGCAAAAGATGCAAACAGCACTCCGTGTGCTGTCCGCATCCGTTGCACCGTTCCGTGGCCCCGCAAAAAAAATATAGCATGTCCTATTCTTGTCCGTTTTGCAGACAAGAATAGGCATTTCTACAATAGGCCGCCCGTTCCGTTCCGCAAATTGCGGAAGGCACACGGGCAGATTCCGTTTTTTGCGGATCCGCGGGTTGCGGACAGCAAAAAATGCACGGTCGTGTGCATGAGGCCTAAGGTGGAAATTTATGAACCCTTGCACACCAGTTTTCTGGCATAAAACATTTCTAATTTTGGTGCATGTCATGTTTGTGAAGAGATTTGTGACTATTTGTGATTATACTCTGCTTTCACCACCTCCGAATAGTTAGTGGGAAAGTGGGTTTAGCTAACAGGTTTTAGCCAGATTTAAGAATTGTAAAAAAAAAGTGTCTCAGTTTCACTCCAGTAATTTTGTGGCATTAAAACAGAAGGAACGTCTGCAACATGCAAAATTAACCGCTTAGGCTACTTTCACACTGGCGTTTCTGGGTCCGCTTGTGAGATCCGTTTCAGGGCTCTCCGTTGCGTTTTTTAGACAATCACTAAAACGCAGCTTGCAGTGTTTTGGTGACCGTCTGACTATTCGGAGCCAAACGGATCCATCCTGACTTACAATGTAAGTCAATGGGGATGGATCCGTTTTTCACTGACACAATATGGTGCAATTGAAAACAGATCCGTCCCCCATTGACTTTCAATGTAAGTCAAGACGGATCCGTTTTGACTTAGACTTTTTTTTTTATGAATAATGCAAACGGATCCGTTATCAACGGATACAAGTGTTTGCATTATTGGTGCGGATCTGTCTGTGCAGATATAAGACGAATCCGCACCAAACGCAAGTGTGAAAGTAGCCTTAGTAACAACGAATATGCCTTTCTATGGTGGTGACTAAGGGGCCTTAGGCTAGGCCACCACCTTTTATGGAGGCCTAGTCTAAGCACTGCATGGTTCTCCTGCTCTAATGGCCTGGATCAGCAGAAATGTCGGATGTAGCAGTTTAACCCCTTAGCTACTGCTGTCAATAGTGATCGTGGCATCTAACTCATTTCAGAGGGAGGGAGCTTCCTCTGGCAGGCGTTGGCACTGCTGCAAGATACCAATGTCTTCACATGGCAGCCAGGGGCCTAAAGAAGGCCCCCCGGTCTTCTTTCAGTGTATGTCTATCATGGTGTGCCAGAGGCGCAGGCTGATATTCCCTGTCAGTATCTTACTACAGCACAATACACTGTACTACATAAGTAATACAGTGTATTATAAAAACTTTCACATGATTGCATCAAAATTCCCTTGTGGGACTAAAAAATGGGTAAAAATAAAAGTGAATTCAAGTTTTAGTTAAAATAAACCCTCCAAGTTAAAAATACACCTTTTTCCATTGTAAAGATGCTATTAAATGAAGAAAGTCACAAAAACAAAATTCCCTCCACGTATTTGTTTTTTTCACTTTTGTAATGACCCCCACTATAAAAGTAGAATAAACGGAGAGTCCAGCTTCCAAAAAGGGACGTTCTTTATTCCAAAAAGCAAATATGAATAAAAAATCCAACATACATAGCAACATAAACCCACTTGGTTAAGACATAAGGGTACTTTTAAATGCGGTCATCGCATCTGCACCTGCTATAACTTCATGCAAATAGTTTCTCTATATATTCCACAGCTACACAAAATACCTTTGATTTAAAACAATATGTGAATTGTAACACTAGTCATGTGGTTTATTGTATTACCTGCTCGAGCTGCCGTCTTCAATATGTTGGCTGTACCACCAATAGTCTGAAAATCTGAATCTGCAGACATTTGTTGGATATTCCGCACATCAAAACTAGAAATGTCTCAGCCGTCAGTCTTCACTTTGCGGTTGTGTATCAGAGCAAGTCCAAGCTCTAGAAAGGGTTAATCCTCCCATAAGGGGTGGAGACTACAAGAGCAAACTTTTGAATAGGGACTCCTACTTGATTTTCCGCATGGGCTTCTGTGTCCCAAAGGGATTAAATCGTAAGCATGATTTGATCCTGTATTATTGCTTCTTTTTTATAAATTTTTGTATTTTTGAAGATTTTAGAATTATTTGTATTCTTATGGTATGTCCAACTTTTTATTACTATGTGAGCAGGGGGTGTGGTCTGTGTTTTTGCCGATCGCAATCACCTGTGATCTGCAAGGCTTCAGCTATTTAAATCCCAGCTAGTCATTATGAAACCTGTCATGAGTAAGGATCAGTATTAGGAGATCCGAAACGCATAGACCTGGTTGCTATGTTGGATTTTTAATTCATATTTGCTTTTTGGAATAAAGAACGTCCCTTTTTGGAAGCTGGACTCTCCGTTTATTCTACTTTTATAGTGGGGGTCATTACAAAAGTGAAAAAAAAAATACGTGGAGGGAATTTTGTTTTTGTGACTTTCTTCATTTAATAGCATCTTTACAATGGAAAAAGGTGTATTTTTAACTTGGAGGGTTTATTTTAACTAAAACTTGAATTCACTTTTATTTTTACCCATTTTTTTGTCCCACAAGGGAATTTTCAAGTTTCACTATTGTGCGCCTGGTTTACAGCGCAGTCCGTGCCTCCATTACCAGTGATGCCGAGTGAGCGCAGCCTTGGACTTTCTTTGCTGTGTTTTTTCACTATTAAATTACCATGTAATTTATCCCGAACAGTAAACCCTGTAATAAGGGACCCAAAAAAAGTCAATGCCTAAATTGCTATTTTTGCTTATTTGTCACCAAAAAGAAATAAAAAGTGATCAAAAAGTATTATGTACCCAAAATGTTACCATTGAAAACTACAAAAAGTCCAGCATACCATAAATCAAGAAAGCCCTCACACAACTTTGTAAAAAGAAAAAGGAAAAAGAGTCTTGGAACGCGGCAATGCAAAAACATTTTCTTTTCCAAATAAGGGACAAAAAAAAACTATAAGTATCTGGTATCAGTGTAATTGCACTAAGCTAGATAATACAGTTTTACTTAAGCCAAAAACTGAACTTCACAAGATTTACAAACTCAAAGACAGAAAGAATTAATAAAAGTTAATTAATGATTTATATGTACCCCAAAATGGTGCCATTAAAAATTGAAAGTTGTTTCTCAAAAACAAGCCTTCTTTATTCGACAGAGGAATAAAAACGTTATAGCTCTTGGAATACAAAAATGAAAAAAATTATGCTTGGTCACTAAGACCCAAAACAGAATTTGGTGCAACAACAAAATATTGATCTAGCACCAGGATAAAAGCAACAGTTTTTATTGTAATATCACATTAAAACTTCTCTACTGCACTGCCATTTTCTCCACGTTTCAATCATACAGTTTATCTTACTCATGGTTTGCCATGGTATACCGTAAGATCAACAGTGTGTTCGAAACGCATTGGTCTGGGTCTGGATCAATATTTTGTTGCTTGGAGTCCATCACGTCGTTGGATCAGAGTCTGTGCAGCAGATTTTCCACCCGGATCCGGCCAGCTGGTCTTAAGCTAAACTGACTTCAAACTGACTTAGGGTACTTTCACACTTGCGGCAGGACGGATCTGACAGGCTGTTCACCCTGTCGGATCCGTCCTTCCACTATTTTGCCGTGTCGCCGGACCGCCGCTCCATCCCCATTGACTATAATGAGGACAGGGGCGGAGCTCCGCCGCAGTACGGCAGTTCGCGGTGAGAGGCCGCCGGACTAAAAAGTCGGACATGCAGGACTTTTAGTCCGGCGGCCTTTCGCCGTGCACTACCGTGCTGCACCGGAGCTCCGCCCCGTCCCCATTATAGTCAATGGGGACGGAGCGGCGGTCTGGCGGCACGGCGAAATAGCGGAAGGACGGATCCGACAGGGTGAACAGCCTGTCGGATCCGTCCTGCCGCAAGTGTGAAAGTACCCTTAAAGGGAACCTGTCACCAGTTTTATGGTGTCCTAACTAAGGGCAACATAAATAAGTGATTGATTCTCTTAGCAAAATGCTGGGTCACTTTCTTTTAATTGACCCAGTCAATCTGCCAACATCTTGTATTGAAAAGCTCCAGCTGATAATGATGAGTCATGAATATTCATGAGCTCCAGACTCTCCCCGCCTACCTGCTGCTGAATGACAGTTATTTTCCATATGAATCAGCAGCAGGTGGGCAGGGGAGTGGCTATAGCTGTTAATTAAATAAACGCTGGACTCAATGACATCACGCTGGACTCGAATCAGCTCATTCGCATGCAGCATGTGGCATCTTTGTGTCTATATAATGAGGTAACCATCTGTCACACCAGTAAGTGAATACATCTAAGGCACTTTTTAGTAGTTAATGATTGTATATAATTAGTTAGATTATAATCAAATATCCACATGACAGGTTCCCTTTAAGAAACTTCTTTGTCTAATGTGAGTGCGTGTGTGTCAGTTAGACTCACGTGTGGCAAGTCTGCCAGATCTTCTCAGGCCTCTCACAGGGCAGGACATGACACTGACCCTGTAAAACATTGTGGGTGAGGGCCTGCTGGTGAGATGACCCTGTAAAACATTATATGCGAGGGCCTGCTGGTGATATGACCCTGTAAAACATTGTAGGTGAAGGCCTGCTGGTGAGCTGACCCTCTAAAAAATTATACGCAAGGGCCTGCAGCTGAGCTGACCCTGTAAAACATTATATGCAAAGGGCATATATGCGAGGGCATTATATGCGACAAATAAGCATGTTGATATGATGGAAGAGGAGAAGGAGGATGAGAAAAGGAAGATTCAACAATATACCCTTGTTTGTGGTGGAAGGAGTGCATGGGAATACAGTGTATTCAGTACATTATAAACAACACATTTAAAGTGCCTTTATTTTCATCAGCTTTCCTCTAATGGAGTCGAGAAGTCATGGTCAATCCAAACCTTGTTCAATTTTATAAGAGTCAACCTGTCAGCATTTTCAGTTGACAGGTGGATACACTGGCGGAAGGGCAGGCCACCACCTCCAAGGCGTAGAGCGCCAGTTCGTGCTGTCAAGCTTGGATACCCAGTAGTTGTAAGTCACTGAGGGATCATTGAGGAGGCCCACACGGTCTGCTATGTACTCCTTCACCATCTTCCAAAATCGTTCCCTCCTTGTGACACTATGCCGCGCATCAGGGTGAGGGTGCTGGCGGGCTGTCATGAAACTGTCCCAGGCTTTGGAGAGTGTTGCCCTGCCTCTGTTGGAACTGCTGTGTGTTCCCCTTGTCTCCCCTCCTCGGTTGGCCAAGGAACTACGGACTCTGCCACCAGCATTGACAGATGGAGATATTTGAAGTAATTTTTCAACAAGGATCTTCTGGTATTGCACTGTTTTGCTCGTCCTCTCCACCAGAGGAATGAGAGATGAGAAGTTCTCTTTGTAGGGGGGGTCGAGAAGGGAGAACAACCAGTAATCGGTGTTGTCTAAAATGCATATAACGCGCAGGTCGTGGGAAAGGCAGCCTAACATGAAGTCAGCTATGTGTGCCAGAGTACCAACAGGCAAGAATTCGCTGTCCTCATCAGGAGGATCACTCTTAATCTCCTCATTCTTTTCCTCCTCTTCTGTCCATTCACGCTGAACAGATGGAATAAAACTGCCATGAGTAACACCCTCTGTAGTTGAGGCAACTGTCTCCTCCTCCTCCTCTTCATGGTCAAATTTGCGCTGAAAAGACGAACTGAGGATGGTCTGGCTATCACCCTGTGTAATGTCTTTCCCCATTTCCACCTCTTTCACATGCAAAGCGTCGTCCTTAATTGTGAGCAGCGAGCGTTTGAGTAGACACAGAAGTGGGATGGTTACGCTGATCATAGCATTATCGCCGCTCACCATCTGTGTTGATTCCTCAAACTTGTGTAAAATCTCACAGAGGTCAGACATCAATGTCCACTCGTCGCTTGTGAAGAGCGGAAGCTGACTGGAAACGCAACAACCATGTTGCAGCGGGTATTCCACTACTGCCCTCTGTTACTCACAAAGCCTGGCCAACATGTGGAACATCGATTTCCAGTGCATTCTCAAGTCGTACAATAGCCGGTCAGCTGGAAATTTGCAACGCTGCTGCAGCATTGACATACCGGCTGAGGCTGTCGATGACTTTTGGAAATGTACACACACAAGGCGCAACCTTCACCAGTAGCTCAGGCAAATTGGGGTAGGTTTTGAGAAACTGTTGAACCACTACGTTTAAGACGTGGGCTAGGCATGGGATGTGTGCGAGCTTGGTGAGCTCCAAAGCTGCCACCAAGTTACGGCCATTATCAGACACAACCATGCGTGGTTCTAGGTTGAGTGGCGAGAGCCACAGCCCAGTCTGGTCTCTTATCCCCTGCCACAGCTCTGCGGCGGCGTGCTGTTTGTCCCCTAAGCATATCAGCTTCAGCACGGCCTGTTGCCGCTTCCACACTGCAGTGTTACACTGCTTCCAGCTACTGACTGATGACTGACTGGTGCTTCACGCAGATAATTCGGAGGTGGAAGTGGAGGAGGAAGAGGAGGAGGAGAAGTGGGGGTTGGAGCCACTAACATAGGTGCTGGCGGAAACCCTGATCGACGTAGAGCCCGCAATCCTTGGTGTCGGTAGCACCTATGCCATCCCAGGGTACGACTCGCTCCTGGCCTCCACAACATTCACCCAGTGTGCCGTCAGGGAAATGTAGTGTCCCTGGCTGAATGCACTTGTCCATGTGTCCGTGGTTAATTGGACCTTCCCAGTAACTGCGTTGGTCAGGGCACATAATACGGGATAAATGTTGGTGTGAGGCGGGCACGGCACACCTTGAAAAATTGTGGCGGCTGGGGACTGCGTAACGCGGGATGTCCTCCGACATGAGGCTGCGGAAGGCCTCAGTGTCCACAAGCCTAAATAGCAACATTTCCGGGGCTAGCAATTTGGAAAGCTGCGCATTTAGTGCTATGGCCTGTGGATGGGTGGCTGGGTATTTGCGCTTGCGTTCAAATGCCTGGGGTAAGGACATTTGCACACTGTGCTGGGACACAGAAGTGGATGTGGTCGCTTATGGTGCTTTTGTAGGTCCAGGTGCAGTGCGGGAGGCATCCGGGCCTGCGCCTTTGACAGGGGATTGGCCAGCATGTAACACAGTGGAAGAGGAGGCAGTGGTGTGACCCGCAGACACAGATTGTGGACCCAGGCGTTCGGCCCACCTATTATGGTTCTTTGATGCCATGTGGCGGATCATGCTGGTAGTGATGAGGTTGCTAGTGTTCACGCCCCAGCTCATTTTGTTATGGCACAGGTTGAAAATTACAATTCTTTTGTCGTCCGCACTTTCCTCAAAAAATCACCAGAATGCGGAACACCTATCCCTTGGCAAGGGAGATTTCTGCAAGGGGGTGCTCTGGGGAACAGTTGCGGGCCTATTTGGTGTGGCCCACCTTCTCCCTTTTGCCACCCCACTGCCTCTTCCAGCCTCTTGCGGTGCAGCAGATCCCTCCCGCTCTGTACTGCTTTCCTTGCTCGGCTTTCCACATTCCCAGGTTGGGTCAGTGACTTCATCGTCCACCACCTCCTCTTCCACTTCCTCACTCTGCTCATCCTACTGACTTGTTGACCTAACCACAACCTCAGTGATTGACAACTGTGTCTCATCCTCTTCATCAACCTCTTGAGACAGTAATTGCCGTTGAGTTATTGGCAACTGTGTCTCATCATCATCCACCTCATTAAATAGTAATTGCCGTTCCCCACCGTCATCTACTTGTGATTGTGGATGCTCAAGACTTTGGGAATCAGGGTACAAGATCTGTCTCTCTTCAAGCGGGCTTGGTGAGAGGGCCAAATCAAAGAATGGCGCTGAAAAGAGCTCCTCAGAATATACGAGTGAGGGATCACTTGTTTGCCCAGACTCTCCATGGTGGGAGGAAGGAGGATCAGGGTGAGGATTGTGTTGAGCAGAATATTGGCTACTAAGACTGGGCTTGGTGGAAGACAGGGTGGTGCTTATCTGACTGAAAGCATTATCTGCTGCAATCCAACCGACCACTAGGTCGCGCTGGTCTGACTTCAAGGGTGGTGTCCTGCGCCACCCTGAAAACTGGGACATGAAGCCTAAGTATCGTGGGTAATTGTTTTTCTTGTGCTCTGGCAGCAGGCACAGTTTTACCGAGCCCATGGCCACGGCCTCTGCATGCACCATCAACATCACGGACACTGACCTGTCCCTTACTGCTCGCCTTATTCATATTAAATGTTATATATGATTAAAAGTCTGCCACAGGTACAGTAGTGTAGGATTTGGAAGTGGATGCGCAAACAAATTTAAAAATGTATTTGGAATGTGGAAATGTCACACGGGAGATATCCCACAGATAATATCAATGCTGTCACCAGCGGCTAATGAAAAATTACAGGAAAGTTACAGGTATTTGGGATTTGGGATGAGGAAATGTTATACGGGAGAGGTACTACTGGTAATGTCACTATACGCAGCGTCTACGCAAAAAAGTACACTGTATGTCACAGATAAATTTTTGAAGCGCACACGTTACACTGCAGATGTGGCGCAGCTAATGTCACTGTCCACAGCGGACACCGTTTACAGAAAAAGTACACTGTATGTCACAGATAAATTTTAGAAGCACACACGTTACACTGCAGATGTGGCGCTTGTAATGTCACTGTAAGCAGCAGACACAGTCTACGTAAAAAGTACAATGTATGTCACAGCTAAATTTTAGAAGCGCACACGTTATACTGCAGATGTGGCGCTGTTAATGTCACTGTCCGCAGCGGACACCGTCTATTGAAAAAGTACACTGTATGTCACAGATATTTTTTGGATGCGCACACTTTACACTGTAGAAGTGGCGCAGCTAATGTCACTGTCTGCAGCGGACACCATCTATTGAAAAAGTACACTGTATGTCACAGATATTTTTTGGATGCGCACACTTTACACTGGAGATGTGGCGTAGCTAATGTCACTTTCCACAGCAGACACCGTCTACGGAAAAAATACACTGGATGTCAGATATTTTTTGGATGCGCACACTTTACACTGTAGATGTGGCGCAGCTAATGTCACTGTCCGCAGTGGTCACCGTCTATTGACAAAGTACACTGTATGTCACAGATATTTTTTGGATGCGCAACTTTACACAGGACATGTGGGGCAGCTAATGTCACTTTCAGCAGCAGACACCGTCTAAAGAAAAAGTACACTGGATGTCAGATATTTTTTGGATGCGCACACTTTACACTGGAGATGTGGCGCAGCTAATGTCACTGTCTGCAGCGGCCTAACTATTGTACACTATTTAGCGCAGGATGCGCTAAAAATAGATATTGCTGCCACACACAATAGTCCTTAGAAGGACTTTTGGGTCTGTAAAATATTAGCTATTTAGTGCAGGTTGCGCTAAAAATATAGATTGCTGCTACCACAAACAATAGTCCTTAAAAGCACTTTTGGGTCTCTAAAAAGTTTTGGTGGTAATAATATTCTTAAATTACTCCATACACTATCTGTCCCTTCCTTAGCACAGCTCTCCCTGACTAAGAATGAGCCGAACACGCGTTCCGGCCAGCCAATCACTGTAATGCCATCAGCCAACATGGCTACGGCATTACAGTGAGGGCAGCACTTACCTGCACGTTTATTGGCTGCGCAGCAGCCACGAAACATGCGGGACGGAGACTCGAGCTTTGCGCTTGAGCTCATGCGGTATTCGGCCCAATACCGCCATCTGCCGAGCATCGAGATGCTTAAGCCGAACAGGTGTTCGGCCAAGCATGCTTGATTATCACTAATGGTGAGATATGGAGCCTGAAAGTCAAAGGTTCAAAACATTGATATCCTTTTGCTTGTCAGTGTAGTTATTGTGATATTTATTTCAATATCATTATCATCAGAAATTTTCTGATATTGCCCAACTTATCCATGACTACTGAGCAGCATTTGATTTTTCTGAATATTTTTATCAATGGCCTATCCTCACCCCTTCTAATCAGCTGTTTATTAGTAGATCTGGTGCCGTGTTGGTGAATGGAAACGGTTATTGTGCTGTTCCTATTGAAGTCAATGGGAGCGCTTCAGTAACCAGCTCCATTCATTGCTCAATACTCAATACTAGTGGCTGGTGCTGTGAAGTTCTAGCAACTTGGAAACAAAGATCCATTGTTGATCAGATATTGATGGTCTATCCAGAAAAATAAAAACAACTAATGTACAGATTTAAACTGTAAAATTCTGTAAAAAGTGCTGTTTTTCTTCAAAACAACATCAGTAGAAAAAGACCGACAATCCATCTTTCAGTAACCAAGTCATACCTGCAGCTTATCAATATTCTGAACATTTACTTACAATTTATTATTATTACAAATCAAATGTTCCATTTTGCAAGGGCAATCTTTGTACTGCCTATAATTACAAGGCAAGCCTTGACAGCAGGTTTACGGAACAAGCGCTATTAGTTAAATTATCCATATCGCATTACCAGCAGTGATAGACAAATCACAACAAGGTTAATAGCTGCCTGAATATGAATAACTAAATAAATATACATATGTACAGTATATGTGATTTTGTATAGAACAATTAGCAGATGAACCAATAAATTATGCACCACCCAAGGGTGCAATGTGATAGGAAACAAAGAAATCTGGATATTTCCTGCTGGGCACAAAATAGATATGCCGCCATATGGGAAACATCACATCAGACAGAAAACACACAGAAACTACCAATCAACAGCTTTCTTTTGAACAAATTGCATCTGGATGTCACAATAAATCTTCATCTCGCCTCAGTAGCTAGGAAAATCATGATGTTTGTATTAAAGATCTGTTTAGTGTAGTTGCAGTGCGGATTATCAGTATGCAGTTAACAAGCATGGAGAAGTAAATGTCATTAGCTCAGCTGCCACTGAACGATCTGGAGGCAATGACTCTGTATTCGTGATTATAATCAGTAAAGAATGAACATTTAGTACAATGCTGGCCATATACATAAGATTAAACCATTTTGGCCATGAAATAACTCACACTAAGCGCAGGCCCTGGGTGGCCAGAATTATGGACATAACCCCAGTAGTAGTGAATGGTGTTGATCGCGAATATTCTAATTGTGAATTTTTATCGCAAATATCAGCAAGTCGAGAAGATGTAGAATATAGTGATATATATTCGTAATCACAAATATTCTAGATTATTATTTTTTTCATCGGTAACCTCCCTTCTTGCTTGTGGGCCAATGAGAAGTCTGCAATGTCTTTGTCTGAGCTTAGTAACATCCCTAGCAACCAATAGGAAAGTTGCCTACCCCTTTATTATATAAGAAACTCCCCAGCAGCCATTTTCTGCTGTTTTTTGCAGTTCTGAGAGAGAGAGAGAGCAGTGTCATTGCTGTGCTCTGTGCTTTCATCTGGATCCTATTCCTTATTCAATTACATTAGACAGTTAGTTAGCTCATATATATAATACAGATAGTTAGTGGGAGATAGTCAGTGAAGGTTAGATAGAGATATAGTGTAGCTGATAGGTTCCAGTGCAGGGTGTTAGGTAGTGTGATAGGAATTACTGTTTCTCTGCTGTCCATACATACATGCTACAGACATAGTGCTGTGATGTCACAACAATACTTAATGCACCAATCAGTAATATCTACTCAGACCTGATAAAATGTGAAGTTGCATGTATTGCGCCAAAAATATGCACATCATTAGTGCTGATTTGCCCAATCAGGAAAATAATGACTGGTGATCGCGAATTCTATAATTCGCAAATTTATTGCAAAAATGATGCCCAAAAATTTGAGAAATATTGCGAAAACAAATATTGCCTATGCCGCTCATCACTAGTAGTGAATGGGAGCTACACAAACAGCATAGCACACCAAGCTACTCTGTTTCCGTAACTCAGGATTGCTGTGCCATTCACTGCTAAGGGAATTAAGGAAACAGCAGAGTATCGCCATATCCATAACTCCACCTATAGCTCCACCACCTGTGCTGGTCAGGGCCGGATTAAGAGCATCATGGGCCTGGTGCTGAGGATTTTGCTGGGCCTTTTTATGGAACTGCACTCAGTGTCTTAATTACATATATATTTTATCGATACCATTAAAGTATTTTGTTCTTGCAACTACCCCTTCATTTGGCGTCTATCTTGGCAACATGGAGGGGGACCACGGGAGGGGGACCCTGAGGGTAGGGGCACCCTCAGGGCACTATAGTGTCAGGAAAACCGCTTTGTTTTCTTGACACTATAGTGATCATTTAACATGACTATGAAGATTACTGTTTTCTAGCTGCTGTGGACTGTGGACAACAGCAGCTAGAAACAGTAATTTCCATAGAGCTGTGTTATGATTTATGGACACAGCACTCAGCATGCTTAGCCAGTCAGATAGAAGGCTGGCTAAGCATGCTGAGAGCTGTGTCTAAATAACATAACACATTAAAGGGATTCTGTCACCAGGTTTCACCCCTGTCAGCTAAAAATATGCTGATGTTCAGGGCGTCTTCACGATTCCTAATGTGGGCTTATAAATGTCATCTGTGGGCTTATTTAGCTAAAAAACAGCTTTTACTAACCTGTCAGTCAAACAAATAAGGTGCCCAAGGGGATGTTAATGGATGCAAGGTGTCGGCCGCACCCGCCGCCGTTCGTGCCCAGCGCCGCCTTTCCGGACTTCTGCGGCGCCTCCTAATCCTCTGTGCTGCCTCTCGCTCTCCCTCCCTCCCCCTCCTCCTGCTGTAAGATCTCGCGCATACAGGGGTTGAGCGAAGTGCCGGCGCATGCGCACTTCGCTGTAAGAAGCCAAATGGAGAGGTCTGCACGGGCGCATCAGGCAGAGCCCTGTGCGCAAGCGCGAGATCTTACAGCAGAAGGAGGGGGAGGAAGGGAGGGAGAGCGAAAGGCGGCACAGAGGATTAGGAGGCGGTGCAGAAGTCCGGAAAGGCGGCGCTGGGCACGAACGGCGGTGGGTGTGGCGGGCATCTTGCACCCATTAACATCCCCTTAGGCACCTTATTTGTTTGACTGACAGGTTAGTAAAAGCTGTTTTTTTAGCTAAATAAGCCCACAGATGACATTTATAAGCCTACATTAGGAATCGTGAAGACGCCCTGAACATCAGCATATTTTTAGCTGACAGGGGTCAAACCTGGTGACAGAATCCCTTTAAAGAAATTACTGTTTCTAGCTGCTGTGGACTAGCTGTGGACTCGCAGCTAGAAACAGTAATTTCTTTAATGTGTTATGTTATAGAGACTGAGCTCTCAGCATGCTTAGCCAGTCAGTAATTTTCATAGTGCTGTTATGATTTATGGACACAGCTCTCAGCATGCTTAGCCAGCCTTCTATCTGGCTGTGCTTCTTGAGAGTCACAGTCCACAGGCTCAGAAACAGCCAGATAGAAGGCTGGCTAAGCATGCTGAGAGCTGTGTCCATAAATCATAACAGCACTATGATTGCCCTCCCTTCCAACTGGATGAGTTTATTTGATACCTGCCCTGCTCCAGAAGCTCCTGCTGTCTCACGGGCTGGTGTGGCTGAGCGCTGTGGGCCGTGTGCTGGTCGAAACTGCTGAGTAGGTTGTACACAGCACAGCGTGCAGGAGGGATAACCGCGGGCGCACTGAGGTCATATCCGGCGGGCCGGCATTACAGGAACTGCACCAGCTGCTCTGACGTCCTGCCGCCGGATATCCTGTGACGTATATCCGGCGGCAGGACGTCAGAGCAGCTGGTGCTGTTCCTGTAATGCCGCGGCCAGCCGGATATGACCTCAGTAGTGATGGGAAGTTCGGATCTTTCAGATGAATCGGTTCATGAATCGGATCTTCGGTTCACTTGCTGAGTCACTGACTGCTGAGCTGACTCGCAAGTGAACCGAAAACTCTAGGTGCCGGTGCGCATGCGCAGATGCTATCCATCCGATTCACTTGCTGCTGCTGACTCAGTCGGCTCTTCAGCTCGCTAATGAGTGAGTCAGGATCAGGAAGAGTGATTGATTATAGTAATAGTGAAGGGAAGCTGAGGCTGACGCCGGACACGAGGACTCAGGAGCCTTCACTGTGGTGTGCATTGTTGTCTGTTGTGCATTGTTACCCACAGTGACAACAGTCTGACACTGACAGTAGTACAACGAACCAAGTGAAGTGAAATGTGAATGCACGCACAGGGAAAACTATGTGCTGAATTGATAACAGTATTACAGTAACACAGTCACTGGCTGATAATAAAATAGTCCCCACAGTCCCCACTTAACGGAATCCATAAAGGAGATGTGAACCCACCCTTAGTTATATAGCTACTGAATGAGATGCCTTTAACATATATATCTCCTGAGAAGCCAATTTGATCCTAAAGGGTTAATTCAACCTGTAATCTAAACTCTGTGTCATCTGTCACTTCTCTTATCTCTCTGGGCCCCATAGCAAGAATCTAAATTGGGCCCCCATTCCCCTTTTATAGCCCCTCCCACTACCCATTCCAGGCCTCTCTCTTTGTTCCATGAACTATGTTCGCTGCTGTTTTATAATTTATGCCATCAGGGCCGGATTGGGATTACAAAACAGGCCTGGCACACAAAAGAGGCATAATAGATACAGTGTGTACAGATGTATAGTGTATACAGTAGTGTACTGATATGTGAGGAACGTGGTATAATATATGCAGTGTGTACAGGTATATAGTATATACAGCAGTGTACTGATATATGAGGTATAATAGATGCAGTGTGTACAGGTATATAGTATATACAGCAGTGTACTGATATATGAGGTATAATAGATGCAGTGTGTTCAGGTATATAGTATATACAGCAGTGTACTGATATATGAGGTATAAATTACAGCTCGTACCTCACATATCAATCCAATACTGTATATACAATATACCTGTACACACTTCATCTATTATACCTCGTACCTAACATATCAGTACACTGCTGTATATACAATATATCTATACACACTGCATATATTATACCTTGTACCTCACATATCAGTACACTGCAATATATATTATATATCTGTACATATTGCATCTATAATACTGTTTAATATATGCAGTGTGTGTGTGTGTATATATATATATATATATATATATATATATATAGATGTGAGGCATACAAGGTATAATACTGTAGATGCAGTGTTTATAGAAATATGTGGTCAGTTATGCATTATAGTCACTGTGTGTGTGAAGTACATGAGGTAGTGGTCACTGTACCTGTCTGAAGTATGATACATGAGTGAGCAATGAGTAAAAACAGGGCATGGAGGGGGGGTAAATGATGAGAAGTGGAGGACCTCCTCTTACCACTCCATTCCAGTCTGTATGGATCAATGCAGAGCTGATTGTGAACTTCTAATACTTGCTGTTAGGGGTTGAAGGACCTGTGATGATGTCATCACAGGTCCTGGCAGATGTACCTTTCAAACCTAGGAACTACTAGTGATGAGCGGGAGGTGCCATATTCGATTTCGCGATATTTCGCGAATATTCGAATAAATATTCTTATTATTTTCGTCGAAATCGAATATTCGTAATTATTAAATTTTTCGCGAATAATATGCGATTAAAATAATCGTACGATTATTTTAATCTTATGATTTTTTTTTTCTTTCCTATGGCTAGGCTAATATGTGTACTTTACGAAATTTCTTAATATTGCTCTAACTTCGTCTTTTAGAATATTCGGAATATTGCTCTAACTCCGTCTTTTAGAATATTACGAATATTCTAAAAGACGAAGTTAGAGCAATATTAAGAAATTTCGTAAAATACACATATTAGCCTAGCCATTGTCATAGGAAAAAAAAAAAATCATAAGATTAAAATAATCGTACGATTATTTTAATCTTATGATTTTTTTTTTTTTTCTATGGCTAGGCTAATATGTGTATTTTACGAAATTTCTTAATATTGCTCTAACTCCGTCTTTTAGAATGTTACGAATATTCTAAAAGACGAAGTTAGAGCTATATTAAGAAATTTCGTAAAATACACATATTAGCCTAGCCATAGTCATAGGAAAAAAAAAAAATCATAAGATTAAAATAATCGTACGATTATTTTAATCTTATGATTTTTTTTTTTTTTTTCTATGGCTAGGCTAATATGTGTATTTTACGAAATTTCTTAATATTGCTCTAACTTCGTCTTTTAGAATATTCGGAATATTGCTCTAACTCCGTCTTTTAGAATGTTACGAATATTCTAAAAGACGAAGTTAGAGCAATATTAAGAAATTTCGTAAAATACACATATTAGCCTAGCCATAGTCATAGGAAAAAAAAAAATCATAAGATTAAAATAATCGTACGATTATTTTAATCTTATGATTTTTTATTTTTTTTCTATGGCTAGGCTAATATGTGTATTTTACGAAATTTCTTAATATTGCTCTAACTTCGTCTTTTAGAATATTCGGAATATTGCTCTAACTCCGTCTTTTAGAATATTACGAATATTCTAAAAGACGAAGTTAGAGCAATATTAAGAAATTTCGTAAAATACACATATTAGCCTAGCCATAGTCATAGGAAAAAAAAAAAAAATCATAAGATTAAAATAATCGTACGATTATTTTAATCTTATGATTTTTTATTTTTTTTCTATGGCTAGGCTAATATGTGTATTTTACGAAATTTCTTAATATTGCTCTAACTTCGTCTTTTAGAATATTCGGAATATTGCTCTAACTCCGTCTTTTAGAATATTACGAATATTCTAAAAGACGAAGTTAGAGCAATATTAAGAAATTTCGTAAAATACACATATTAGCCTAGCCATAGTCATAGGAAAAAAAAATAAATCATAAGATTAAAATAATCGTACGATTATTTTAATCTTATGATTTTTTATTTTTTTTCTATGGCTAGGCTAATATGTGTATTTTACGAAATTTCTTAATATTGCTCTAACTTCGTCTTTTAGAATATTCGGAATATTGCTCTAACTCCGTCTTTTAGAATATTACGAATATTCTAAAAGACGAAGTTAGAGCAATATTAAGAAATTTCGTAAAATACACATATTAGCCTAGCCATAGTCATAGGAAAAAAAAAAAAATCATAAGATTAAAATAATCGTACAAATTTTTTTCGAATAAAAATACAAATATTCGATTTCGCGAATATTTGGAACTATATTCTAAATATTCGCGAAATCTCGAAATTGCGATATTCGAGAAAAAAATTCGAAATTCGAATATTCGCGCTCAACACTAGGAACTACACCATTTTTGGTGCAGTTCCTTTGCTAGATTCTGCAGGACCTGTGATGCTGAAGATGATGTCATCACAGGTCCTGGCAGATGCACTGTTCTAACCTGGGAACTACACTTTACACTGTGCAGTTCCCTTACAGGACCTGAGACGACTCAGAGCTGCTAGTGCCTGCCTTGCCTCAGCTCTGATTGGTTGGTGGGCGGGGAGGGGCGGGGCTGGCAGAAGCAGCTTCCACTCTAGGATCATATTACGCTCCTCCCGAGTCCCGCCCTCAGGCTCCCTGCTGCCAGCGTGAGGTGAGCGTCTCTGCATTGTCTGTGTGCTGTGTGACGCTGCGCTGTGTACAACAGAGGACTTTTAACCCTCCCGATGGCCTTTTGGCTGGCAGATGGGCCTATTTTATGGTAGGGGCCTGGAGCTGCAGCTCCATCAGCCCCTACGTTAATCCGGCCCTGGTGCTGGTGCTTACTGTGATTATTTCCATCTCAGCCACGAAAGCCTGAGATACTCTAGGACAACTCCTTCTGCCATGATTGATATAAAAAATGATAATCACACATCATATATGGCATGACAATACCGTTATAACAAAGCTAAAACCAGCCCTGTAACTAACATGGGTCCAGAGATCTCCCCATTCACTGCTCTGCTAGATTATCTTCAGTCTGGCAGCTCAGGGTGTGTCTCCTTTCTGCTGTAGCTATCTCCCTGTAACTGCCTCAGCTTCTAACAGAACATATGGATGGCAGCAGTTGAAAATGTAAACTGAACACGTTTAATCGACTCATTGAGATGGACAAAAAAAATAAGGAAAATAACAGGGTTAGGTTCTGTTAGGTTCTAAAAACATGTACCAAGTTCTGAACATCTCACAAAGCACTATTCAATCCATAAGTATGCCACAACTGCAAACCTACCAAGATATGGCCATCCACCTAAACTGACAGCCCAGACAAGGAGAGCACTAGTAAGGCCTCTTTCACACGGGCGTTGCGGGAAAATGTGCGGGTGCGTTACGGGAACACCCGTGATTTTTCCGTGCGAGTGCAAAACATTGTAATGCGTTTTGCACTCGCGTGAGAAAAATCGCGCATGTTTGGTACCCAAACCCGAACTTCTTCACAGAAGTTCGGGCTTGGGATCGGTGTTCTGTAGATTTCATTATTTTCCCTTATAACATGGTTATAAGGGAAAATAATAGCATTCTGAATACAGAATGCATAGTAAAATATGCTGGAGGGGTTAAAAAAAATAAAATAAAATTTTAACTCACCTTAATCCACTTGCTGGCGCTGCCGGCATCTCGTCTGTCTCCTTCTGTGCTGAACAGGACCTGTTGTGAGCATTCATTCCAGGACCTTTAATGACGTCACTCCGGTCATCACATAATCCATCATCATGGTAAAAGATCATGTGACGTACCATGTGATGACCGGAGTGACGTCATCAAAGGTCCTGTAACTGTACTTAATGCTCACCACAGGTCCTATTCAACAAAGGAGACAGACGGAGATGCCGGCTACGTGATCAAGTGGACTAAGGTGAGTTAAATTATTTTTAATTTTTCTTAACCCCTCCAGCGCTGTTTTACTGTATTCAGAATGCTATTATTTTCCCTTATAACCATGTTATAAGGGAAAATAATAATGATCGGTCTCCTAGCAACCGTGCGTGAAAATCGCACCGCATCCGCACTTGCTTGCGGATGCTTGTGATTTTCACGCAACCCCATTCACTTCTATGGGGCCTGTGTTGCGTGAAAAACGCACAAAGAGGAGCATGCTGCGATTTTCACGCAATGCACAAGTGATGCGTGAAAATCACCGCTCATGTGAACAGCCCCATAGAAATGAATGGGTCAGTATTCAGTGCGGGTGCAATGCGTTCACCTCCCGCATCGCATCCGCGCGGAATACTCGCTCGTGTGAAAGGGGCCTAAGAGAAGCAGCCAAGAGGCCCATTGTCACTCTGGAGGAGCTGCAGAGACCCACAGCTCAGGTGGGGGAATCTGTCCACAGAACAACTATTAGCCGGGCTGCGCGAACAAGTGGATTAAGGTGAGGTAAATTATTTTTATTTATTTTTTAACCCCTCCAGCCCTATTGTACTATGCATTCTGTATTCAGAATGCTATTATTTTCCCTTATAACCATGTTATAAGGGGAAATAATACAATCTACACAACCTTGAACCAAAACCTGAACTTCAATGAAGAAATTCGGGTCTTGGTACCACATTCAGTTATTTATCACGCGCGTGCAAAACGCATTGCACCCGTGCGATAAAAATTGAACAACGGAACGCTATCGCAGTCAAAACTGACAGCAATTGGGTACCTACTCACGCGGGTTTGCCCCAACGCACCCGCAATGCATCCGGACCCTATCCGGACACGCTCGTCTGCAAGGGGCCTTAACAACAATTTGTAAATGCCTGTGATGTGAGGAGACCAATTGATGGAGTTTTGGGAGAGGAATGTTGTCCCATTCTTGTCTGACGTAGGATTCTAGTTGCTCAACAGTCCTGGGTCTTCTTTGCCAGATGTTTTGTTTCACAAATTTAAATGTTTTCTATTGGTGAAAGGTCTGGACTGCAGGCAGAAAAATTTATCATCTGGACTCTTCTTCTGCGAAGGCATGCTGTTGTGATAGATGCAGTATATGGTTTAGCAATGCCTTGCTGAAATATGCAGAGCATTCACTGGAAGAGATGTTTAGATGGGAGGACATCATGTTCTTAAACGCCTATATTACACATATGTAAACTGTCCAAACCATAGGCACTTATGCAACCCCATAACATCAGAGATGCAGGCTTTTGAACTGTGCACTGATAACAATCTGGATGGTCCCTCTACTCTTGACTGAGTCCTCTGGACACGGCATCCGTGGTACTGGTTTCCAAAAATTTTCACATTTTGATTCATCAGACCACAGAACAGTTTTCCATTTTGCCTCAGTTGATTTTAAATCAGCTTTGGCCCAGAGAAGAAGTCAACGTTTCTGGATTGTGTTGACATTTGGCATCTTCCAGTGATTTCCAGTGCACAATCATGCCTGTTTTAGTACAGAAAGAAATGCGGCTGAACTTATTTCTGGTTTATGGATAAATGTGGGTGCTCTAACCCACTGATGGCTCGATATCAGGAAAATTAGGAATAACATTATGGAATTATTGGTTAGCTCTCTCAATTGGCAGCTTACATAAATTAATATTACCATAAATTAATTCATATTAATTTATTATTGAATAAATCCTGCTAATGTTCTCCCACATACATTTAGTTAAATAAACTCAGGATAAAACATTGCAAATAAACATTAATTACAGTATAATTAAAATTGGACTGGCAATCCCTCAATATTAATAAAACTTAATTGTTCATGTGTGCACACATAACATATTAAAAATTATTAAGAAAATACATGATAAAAAAATGGTGAGAAAAATTAATGAAAAAATTAATGAAAAATTATTGAGGCTGTTAAAAATTATAATAATATTCAACATATGGTTTTGCAATAAATGTAATTTTACTACTGGAGCATATTTGAGTTTGGAAATTATATTCCTATATATTAAACAAAATATTTATGTATATACAATCGAAATTAGTCCATTCCCTGCAGTTATCTATCCAGAAACTCCAGTTTTTTTTTTTTTAACAAGTTGGTTTAATTACATCACATAGTAACATAGTAACATAGTTTATAAGGCTGAAAAAAGACATCTGTCCATCTATTTCGGCCTGTTATCCTGCAAGTTGATCCAGAGGAAGGCAAAAAAAAAACGTGTGAGGCAAAAGCCAATTTTCCTTCCCGACTCCAATCAGGCAATCAGAATAACTCCCTGGATCAACGACCCATCTCTAGTAGCTATAGCCTGTAATATTATTACACCCCTTTAGTGTGTGTATATAGGCATTATTAAAGAGATTATATAGGAAATTATAATGATGGCCTATCGTCAGGATAGGTCGTCATTATCACATCGACGGGAGTCTGTGTCATAGCGCCACCACAATCAGCTGTTTCAGGAAGCCACAGCACTCATGGAGCTCGGGTGAGTGCTGTGGGCTCCCGGCAGCTTTCCAAGGACAACACCGCACATATAGTGGCAGTGCTTGGTACTGCAGCTCAGCCCCATTGACTTGAATGGGGCTAAGCTACAACTAGGTCATGTGACCAAAGTACAGTGATATTACATGGCCTCAAGGAGTGCCAGGCTTCTTCTAACAGCTGATCAAATCCCTGCTGATCTGATTTGGATGACCTATCTTGAGTATAGGTCATTAATATTAATTACCAGATAACCCCTTTAGGATATGGATACCAGACTTGGTGGTCTAGGTATATTAGTATTGTTAAAAAATCATCACTGTCAGGTATAGATATGTTCAGATGGCTGTTTCAATGTTCCTGTTTCATACGAGCTGTGCTGTGTTCAGATATTGCAGATTAGGTATTGACATTTCATAAGTACTCTGTTGGTAACTTACTATAGATCAGGGATGCCCAGTTTGTGGCCTTCCAGCTGTTGAGAACTACAACTTTCAGAATGCCTTGGTAGCTATGGGCTGTCCAGGTATGTCGGGAGTTGTAGTTTTGCAACAGCTGGAGGGCCGCAGGTTGGTCATCTCTGCTGTAGAAAAATAAATAAATAGGATAAAAAGGGTCTCTGCTAAGATTGTGCAAGATGCTACTTACCACCTCCTCGCTTCTAATGCTTCACGGTGGTCTTGGTATGCGTGTGCTGTTATCCTGCTCCTCAGCTTCCTGTTTTTAATGCAGGTCTGCCTGAGGGCCCGGCCCAAAGGTCATGAACATCTAATACTGACTATTGGCCTTGTTCCTTGTGCACATGGATTTATACAGATTCTATGGAGCTTTTGATTAGATTATGTACTGTAGATGGTTGGATATTCTTAGTCTTATCAATTTTATATTAACATTTTTCTTACATTGTTCCAATGTTCTATTTAACATGTTTTTTTTTAATACCCAGTCATGTGACTCAGATGCAAATTGCTCTTCCAGCTGTTTCTAATTAGCACCACTTACTTTGCAGACCTTTTGTTGCCCCTGTCTCGACTTTTTTCATTTGTGTTGCTTCCTTGAAGTTCTAAACAAGTAATTTTTTTCATTAAATGGTAAAATGTCTCCCTTTCAACATCCATCTGTGTTCTGTCCTCTATTGTGAATAAAATATGGTTCTATAACAGGGGTGCACAACCTAAGGTTTGTGGCCCCCGTCTTGCAGGACAGAAATACAGCTGTGCGATCAGCTGTATTTCTGCCCGGAGTGCTGCACAGCGCAGGATTACAGCTCCTGCTTCCACACTGTAACAGGAGAAAGTCGATGACAGCTGGGGACCTGAGGAGAAGACAGAAGCTTCTGCCTTCTACTCAGGGGAGCGCTATGCAGTTTAAACCACATGATCGCTGGGTGTCTCGGGGGTAGAGGAGTACAGAGCTGTGGGGTTAGTAGACCCTGATCCGATTTGTCTGTATTCAAAGGCCCCACAGGAGGCTGGTATCCCCTGTAACTGGGGCTCCTTTGGTGCAAAATAAAAAAATAAAATAAATAAAAGTATCATTGTCTCCAAAAGATCTTTCAGTGACCTCTTGGGGACAAATTATGCGGTCAAAATATATTAAAAAAAATTAAAAAAATCTCTATATTAAATTTTTTTGAAATGCTATAAAATAAAAAATAAAACACAAATACAAAAAAAGGAAAAAGTGCAGAAAAAAAGTCACTCTCCCCAAACGGTATTTTTATGACCTCTTGGGGGACATGTTATATCATTTTAATGGCAAATCCCTTTACTGGGAACAAGTGTTCATAGGACCTCTAATTAACTGGCCTGTATAAACATGCCGCTGATCAGCTGATAAACAAGCAATCACTCTGTCAGCTGTTTTGTATATTTTATCAGGATGAAAGATGCACAGTAACCCTGTGTAATCACGGATGTGGTACCACTCACTTTGCATCGGCCTGTGTAATAGACTGATGAAAACAAGCGCTGATCGGCTTTTTTTATGCAGCCTCTTGCCCCTAGACTTAAAAAGGTTGTGCACCCATAGTCTATAAGATTTTCAGATGATTGCATTCTGTTTTTGTAAACATTTATTTACATTTTACACAGCATCCCAACTTTTATGGAATTTGTACATGTGAGGTTGTACATTGTCAGGACTGCCATGCGTGCACATATGAGTCCTCTCCATTATGTAAGCACAGCACAGCAGTCCTGACAATGCATTTCAGTACAACTCTGAGCACTCATAGTGGGGAAATGGGCGGGCAATGGAAAAGTAAAGAAATAGAGATCTAGAGTCCTTATTTGTGGTAGTACCCATGTAGTACTGCACATAATAGTCCAAGATCATGATATCCGATTTCCTTTAAGGTGCTTTTAAGGAGGAAGGTAACGGAGAACCACAGATGAAAGCCCATGCTCTACATAAAATCCCTAAATATGTATTTAGTAATTATTACTAAGCAGTCAAATTATTGTCTTGACCACTGATTCACAAATAATACTTTGTTTATAATGTCAATGTCCCTGTCTTTTGTCTATTTCTGGTATGTTGGACAACAAGAATACTGCTGTCAGCAGTGCGGATTGAAACCTCAAGAACCCCTGATTATAAGTGAGTGAGACTGTTAGAATTCATTGGTATCCAGATATAATCATCTGGAATTGAATACTGAGAAATGTTGCTTCCATAGTGGCTCACTGTGGAAAGATAATACTTGAACAAAGAAAGTCAGAAGGCTTCAGTCTAGACAGTTAACGCTCAGGTGTTCTAATATCAGGAACATATTACAGCTATTGTTAAAGTGGTTAATTGAGTCAAAAACTGAAATAATTATACACTACGGTCTGAGCACTTCTATCAATAGCTATCAGCATAAGAGGAATAAATGTATGTTTTTCTATCAGGATAATAAATGTTGAAACATAAGAAGTTCTGTATAAGGCTCGAGCTCATTGTTATCAAAGATTTCCTTCACTTCTTACAGAAGTATAAAATGTTATCAAGTTCCCTGTACATTTAAAAAAGGATTGAAAGAAAGAAATGGGAACCATGCACAAGAAGTAATAGATAATCCTAATGGCTCATGTTTTTACATGCTTTACAATGCTAATATACAGACCTATAAATCTTCTGGATGTGAAGTGTCAACTTATGATATTTAGTAATATGAGTTCTCCCAACCTAATTCAGATATAGCTGCAGTTAGCCCCAGTGTCTCCATCCTTCATGTTCCCTTTTCACACCCACAGTGGTCCAGGATGCTGAAGAAAGGCTTTACTGATTTTAAAGGACAGGCTTATATCCTGTCTTTGGCTCTAACTATACAGTTCCTGTACACACACACAAGTGGACAAAATTGTTGGTACCCTTCAATTTAAGAATGCTAAACCCACAATGGTAAGGGAAATAACTCGAAACTGACCAAAATAATAATATATAAAAAATGCTGAAAATCATCTAATGAAAATCCAACAGTGCTTTTGAATTATGGTTCAACAGAATAATCTCTAAAACAAACTACTTTTGTGAGTTTCAAGTTATTTCAGTGACCACTGAAGGATACCAACAATTTTGTCTACATGTGCATGAGGCCATGGTTATAGAGGTGAGCAGTTATTTTCTTGGTGACCACAAGAAAATCTCTTTGGAGTTAAAGGGGTGGTGCAGTGATTTATATTGATGACTTATCCTCTTAGAATCACTTCACACTTCCCTTATTTGGGCAGTTATGGGCCCAAAACTGACCAAATGACTAAGTGTGAACTCAACCTTACAGGTCAGGCCAGGTATAAAGAACCATGCAGAGGCCCAAAATCCTACTTTAGCGTGAAAGAGCACACTCCATTTACACCAATTCACTGATTCCACATAGATTTCTACAGAACCTGTTCTATTAAACTCTGAAACCCTGACAGAGTGGAGAGGGTGTCAGCAGTAAGTTTGTGTTGATGTCACTGATTATTTTGCAATTCCTCACATCTGTCAGAACAATAACCCCCAAAGACGGATCCTGTCTGTTGAGCTTCCACCTTCACATGGTCAGTATTTTGTCAGTAATCCATCAGTATTGCTAAGGGCTCTTTCACACTTGCATTCTTTTCTTCCGGCATAGAGTTCCGTCGTCGGGGCTCTATGCCGGAAGAATCCTGATCAGTTTTATCCTAATGCATTCTGAATGGAGAGAAATCCGTTCAGGATGCATCAGGATGTCTTCAGTTCCAGACCGGAACGTTTTTTGGCCGGAGAAAATACCGCAGCATGCTGCGCTTTTTGCTCCAGCCAAAAATCCTGAACACTTGCCTCAAGGCCGGATCTGGAATTAATGCCCATTGAAAGGCATTAATCCGGATCCGGCCTTAAGCTAAACGTCGTTTCAGCGCATTGCCGGATCCGACGTTTAGCTTTTTCTGAATGGTTACCATGGCTGCCAAGACGCTAAAGTCCTGGCAGCCATGGTAAAGTGTAGTGGGGAGCGGGGGAGCAGTATACTTACAGTCCGTGCGGCTCCCCGGGCGATCCAGAGTGACGTCAGGGCGCCCCACGCTCATGGATGACGTGTCGCATGGATCACGTCATCCATGCGCATGGGGCGCCCTGACGTCATTCTGGAGCGCCCCGGGAGCCGCACGGACTGTAAGCATACTGCTCCCCCGCTCCCCACTACTACTATGGCAGCCAGAACTTTGATAGCGTCCTGGCTGCCATAGTAACACTGCACGCATTTTGAAGACGGATCCGTCTTCAAATGCTTTCAGTTCACTTGCGTTTTTCCGGATCCGGCGTGTAATTCCGGCAAATGGAGTACACGCCGGATCCGGACAACGCAAGTGTGAAACCAGCCTAAGATCCAAAACAGAGATGACACGTGAATAAAATATTTGCATGTCTTCTGTGTTTTGTACCCACTCCTGCTTCTAGCTACCAAATCATAAGACAATTGTGATGCAAAATAGGCACCATGTCATACAGGCCTTACAACTGCTACATAAACAGGATCCGTTGTTTGTCTCACTTTTCCTTCCTTCTGACAGATCAGAAGAAGGATCAAATAAATGGTGATGTCATTCAGGCCAAAAAGGCAAAATAGTGGCCCAGTCATGGAGTAGGAATGGTGGGAACAGCATGAGAAGTCCACAGTGTGGCCCAGTGGCAGAGTGGTGAGGTAGCAGCAGCATGAGGAGACCACAGGGTGGTGACGTAGCAGCAGCATCATAAAACCACATAGTGGTGAGGTGGCAGCATCATGAGGAGACCACAGAGTGGCCCAGTGACAGAGTGGTAAGGTGGGGGGCAATAACAGTACTAGCTGAAGATGGTGGGTGGCAGCAGGAGCACCTGGCAGCAGGTTTGTGGCATCATGTGGGTGGCAGTCTCAGAATAGTAGTTGAAGCAGGTAGCCAGATGAAACAAGTCTTTTTTTACAAAGTTTAGGTGTGGTACCACCTAGTCTGATGCATCAGGCACTGATGTGTGGAAATCCTGGTTGATCCATGCCTCCATAATCCATGCATCATCTTCACAAAGGTCAGTTTCTCCACATTTTGGGTGGACAGATGAGTTTTCCTTGGGGTAACTATGGCCCCCCGCACTAAACACCCGCTCAGATGCCACACTGCTGGCCAGGCAGGAAAGCTTGTCCAGGGCAAACTCGACCAGTTGCGGCCACAAATTGAGTTTGGCTGCCCAGTAGTCCAGGGTATCTTTGATGTGGGGTTTTAGGGTACACTACAAGTATGCCACAACCTGCTGGTTCAGGTTCTGCTCTATGTCTACCTGCTGCTGCTGGTGAGTAGTTTCTTCAGTAGGCAGGTAAAGAAAAATGCTCATCAGCGACTCTAGATTTAAGTTGCCGCTGATGGAGTCCCCCCAACCCCCTCCCAGCAGCTGGCAGTGGAACGTGAGTGAAAAGGGCCCCCCCAGTCAGACCTGCAAGAGTATAGACGATGGCGCACATAGGCTGCGGCCAACTGACTACATAGGATGTTTTGATAGTAGTTTCCGGGTGGAAAAACGGTCCCCATTTTGGACCGGTAGCGAGGGTCTAACATGGTGGAGAGCCAGTAGTCATCCCACTGCCGAATAGTGACAATTTGGTTGTCACTACGCAAGCAACTGAACATGCATCAGGTCATTTGCGCAAATGACTTTGAGGGACTCCCTGCCTCCATCTCCACTGCATACTGCCACGGTGTGTCTGGGTCACCTGCCTCATCTTCCTCATCGCCCTGTAGCTCCTCCGGCTGCTCCTGCTCCTACTGCTCCTCCTCTCCTGTCACCTGTGTAGAAAAACCAGCCATTTCTATACGCATTGCTTGTGCTCAAATATCCTCCTCCTCTATTTCAGCCCCGACAGGGCTCATGTGGCCATGAGATGTAGTCGCCACATCTCCTGTCCCCTGGCCAGCCAGATATAGAAGCATCTGTTCAAACACATGAATCAGTGGAATGACGTTGTTCATCCCGTAGTCCTGGCAACTGACACATAAAGTGGCCTCCTCAAAGGGCCTGAGCAAACGGCAGGTGTCACGCATGAGCTGCCACTGGCTAACATCGAAGGTACACAGGCGAGTACCTCTGTCTTCCTGTATCATCAAGGATTTCGTTTATGGCCTTCCTCATATAATCGGTCCAACAAATGGAGGGTGGAATTCCAATGGGTGTAAACGTCGCATATCAGCCTATGTTGGGGATACCGTTCTGCCGCTGCAGCTCAAGGAGGGTGTGCTTTGTGGTGTACTCGTGGCTGAATTGCATGCAAAGTTTCCTGCCCATTTTCAGGACGTCTTACAGATGGCAGATTACAGATTGAACATGTGAGCCATGCAGGATGCATGGCTCAGCCCTCCTTGACTCAGCACCCAATCCATGTTCTTCCTGTTGTCGGTCACCATGGTTCCAATTTAGAGTTGTCAAGGAGAAAGCCAGGATTCGATTTCTTGATGAAGGACGCAGAGAAGTTTCTCCGTTGTGTGACTCAGTTCGCCAAAGCAAACTAGGTGCAGAACAGCATGACATCGCTGTGCCCTGCACATGTGGTATGCTGGAGGAGCACTATGAATTGTCCCTGCCGTGGAGGCTGAGGACAAGGTGTAGGATGAGAAGGCAGCGGCGGACATTGTCGCAGGACCAACAGCGTGAGAAAGTGGAGGCGTAAACGGCGTCACCTGTTGCTTTTGTGGCTGGGCAGGAACCACATTTACCCAGTGGGCCGTAAAGAACATATATTGTCCCTGACCATAGTTACAGCTCCACACGTCGGCGCTTCTGTGCACTTTGGCAGACACCAACAGGCTCAAGGACTGGCCCACCTTCTGTTCTACATATGTGTGCAGGGCTGGTACTGCCTTTTTGGCAACAAAATGATGGCTTGGGACACTCCACCTTGGCTCGGCACAAGCTATCAGTTCTCTGAAAGGTGCAGAGTCCACCACTTGGAAAGGGAGGGACTGCAGAACCAGCAACTTGGCCAGGAGCACGATCAGCCTCTGCGCCGTTGGATGAGTGCACGCATACTGTTGTCTCTTGGCAATCGCTTCCGTGATTGATTACTGACAAAATAAGTGATGAGGCGTAGGAGGACAAGGAGCAGGAGCATCAGAACCAGTAGATGTTGGGAAGGACAGACAGCTCCCTTCGGCATAGGTGGTGGAGCCTAGACTGCAAGGTGCATGCCACTGGGTGATGCGGCTGTTCCTGCGGCAGGCTGGACCACCACATCGGAGCCATGGTTCTCCCAGGCCACTTTATGGTGATGCTACATGTGTTGACACAGGGCCGTGGTGCCAACATTGGCACCCTGGCCATGCTTTACCTTCTGCCCATAAATTCGGCAAATGGCCATGTCCACCTCCTCCGATGGCTTAACAAAAAATTGATACACCGCCGGGCATGCCATTTTCCCCCTCAACACTCCGCGCTGACTGACTGCTACCGTGAACCCCTGCACCGCTATTTTCCGGGCAGGTAGGCTCCTGCAAAGTGGGTGGTCTACCCCGGGCACATTTGGCTCCTGACCTCCCACTGCAGAATATCTGCTGACTCACGGCCACGCTACCACCTTGCTGGCTCAGCTGCTGCCTCAAGCACAAGCTGCCAGACTCTTCTCCAGATAATGATGATGAAGCCCCTTCTTCACCCGACTCCCAAGTGTGATCGGCTACATCATCATCATCTTCTACTGTCTACACGTCACTGATGCCCCCCTCAATAGTCTTAGGGCCAGGAGCCTGACCGCTCGCAACAACAGTTACCATGAGACTCTCATTATCACTACTTGCCCGCTTACCGGAAGAAGCGGCGGATGTCTCCTGCAGATCTTGGCTGGGCAGAAGCTGCTGACTGTGCTCTGGTAGCTCGTCCTCTCTGAAAAGTGGAGCCGAGCCTACGGCATATAATACTTCTCAAGCTGAGGGAACAGAAAATGACAGAGGCAGGTTGAGGACAGTTGGGGGCACAGGGCCTGCTCCCGGGACATGCCAACTAAGCTTTGTGTCAGAGGAACCTACCGACTCTTGGCTGGGGGTGTCCAATGTCACCTACGACAAAGTCGAAGACCGAGTCAACCATTCAAGCACCGCTGGGTTGCTGGTCAAGACAAGACCGCTAGATGACACTGGGAGCCCAGGCCTCTCGCTGCGACTCCTGCTGCCACCCCCACCACCTTCTGCTGCTACATCTGCCTGCGCCAGAAACATTTTGGCCACTGCCAATTCCCTGTCACTTGTCTGTCTGACATACTGTAAAATAAAATAATGAAATTAAAAGTAAATTACTACACCCCAAAAAAGGCTGCAGACAGTACAATGTAACTTCACCGCAGAACGGCTAATAGGACGTATGTATATTTCCTATTAATACACCCCGTAAATGGTTGTAGTACAATGTAACTTCATCGCAGAATGGCAAATAAGACATATTTTTTGTTCTATTAATTATTACTGTAGAATAATGTAAATTCACTGCATAACAGCTAATAGGATGTACCTATATTTCCTAATAATACACCCCGTAAATGGCTGTAATACAATGTAACTTCACTGCAGAACGGCAAATAAGAAGTTTTTTTTTCCTATTTCTACACCCCAAAAAACCGTAGAACAATGTAAATTCACAGCAGAATGGCTAATAGGACGTACATATATTTCCTATTAATACACCCCATAAATGGCTGTATAGCAATGTAAATTCACAGCAGAACGGCTAATAAGACATACGTATATTTCCTATTAATACACCCCGTAAATGGATGTATCACACAGAACTTGCACCCCAATAACAAGCAAGGTTTGCTGGAATTACTGATGTATCATATAGTGAAAACCTAAAAGCAGTAGTATAACTGAAATTTGGATCCCCAGTTAGTGTAGCAAGGTGTAATAGAATCGCTCCTATTACCCAGGACTTTACTGTTCTTCTTTTTATAGTGTAGATAATTGTCACGGCAAGTGGGGATAAGAGGAACACCAAGTAAACAAATAGCAACAGGTAAACAGACTAGGCCCCAAAGCTAGGGAGGAGGGAATAGTAACCTCCTAACAATCCCTGAGCCTCTCCCTGACTGCTGACAGTATGAGCAAGTCCTGATGGTGAACGAACTCATACACTGGAGCCTAAGCCCTGCTGACACTGTAGCAAACCCTAACTTAGGGAGAAAGGAATGAGACAGCTGGTACCTTCCACCGTGAAGGGACCAGCGTCTCCCTGAAACCTAGCAGAAACACACGCACAAAGGAGAAAACAGGAGGACTTATCTTGAGACGAGTGGGAAGTAGAGGATCCACAAACAACCAGTATAGAACTTCAGAAGAAAAATATCAACCGCAAAGTCAGCAGTAAGAGGCGGACTTAAATATAGCCTCTTAAACAGCTAACAAGCAGAATCTGTCGAGAGGTGGGATCCAGCCCACAACAACAAACAGAAAGGAAACACAGAAAGACCTGTCAGATAGACTCACGTGCTGCAAGTCTATCCTATCTTCTCAGATCTCTCACAGGGCAGGCAGTGACAATAATGCCTCCCTATCCTTTCCCTACACTATGAATAATCTTGCCCTGAACTTGTAAATAATTTTTTCAGCACAATAAAGTCTTTCCTAGCACTGTCCCTAGCTCCTGTCACATCTCTCCTTTCACTAAGTACAGTGGAAAATTGCTGAATCCAAGATGGCTGAGACTATTTATATGGCTGTGACATCACAGTGGCTGGCTGGCTGCTGATTGGCTACATGCATGGCATTATGGGTGATCCCTCATTCCCAGAGTTCTTTGCTCCATATCCTAACATGTGCAGCAGCCATTTTAGGAAAAAAGATGATTCGTTACCACGAAGCGTGAGGAAAATCGACTTCGGTGCAAATCCAATTTTTCACAAAATTTGAATCTAATTCCACTTCGTCAACTTCAATTCGCTCATCTCTAGTCATCAGTATAAAAATCCCAGAAAACCTCTTGAATCAGGTGAATCACAAGTATGTGTCTATGCAAATAGGGAGGTCACCGGTGACAGATTCACTTTAAAAGCTACTGACAAAAATTGGATGAATTGCTTCTCAAAGATGATATGTTAAACATGTCTGTTTTGGTAAATACTTGTATTCTCCATGGAATAACAGTTTTGGAGTAGTGTTTAGCGCGAATATTCGAATAACGATTTTTTTTGGTGAATATCGCAACTTCTAATATTTCTAATATAGTGCTATATATTTGCTATATCGAATATTCGTGAATTTTAAACATCTGAAAACATGATCTCTCACTGCTTCCTGCTTGTGGGCGAAAGAGTCATTGGCCCACAAGCAAATTAAGCTGTAAGGAATCATTTTTTCATATTGAAAAAAAATTGACGAATATTCTAAATAACGAATATATTCGCTATATTGCTATATATTCGTTTTTTTGAATATTCGTCATATTCTAAAACAAGAATATATAGCAATTTAGCGAATATTCGTAAAATACAAACATAGAGCAATTTAGCTAATATAGTGCTATAATCTTTTTTTTAAGTCTTAATTTTTTTAAATCTGAAGTTCAAACCAAAATATAATTAACGTAAATATCTATATTTATTGTATTTAGATGTAAATAGGCAGTGTTTAAACACATACTACACACAAAGCAATAATTGTCTTGTAAGTAACCCTAATTGAAATTAATTTTTTGATTTTGTTTTTTTTTCCATTAGTGAACAAGTGCATAAAGCACTTAGAGGACAGCAAAAAAGAATTTATTAATAAGGTTGTGGAACTAAAAAAACTGCAGCATCGTGTCAATATGAAGGTTCGGGAAATGGAGGAAAAACATCTTCTCCAATTGCAAAAAATGGACCAAATATTATTGGGGCTAAAGAAGTTGACCTAGAGGCTTGTTTTCTTATTTTTGTTAGAAATAAATGTTTTCAGTTTGATAACATGTGCTTTCATTTTTTTTTTTATGTAATGTTACGGTAAATTTTATAAGGGTCAGGATAGACAGCAGAGCAGACAGCATTAGGTACATGGTAACACTGTAGTATACGGCCCACACATAACTCAGCAGTGTCAGGACCTACAACAGCAATTATCGGCAACGGTGGAGTATATGGCCTACATAACTCAGCAGTGTCAGGACCTACAACAGCAAGTATTGGTAACGGTGGATAATAAGGCCCACACATAAGTCATCAGGGTCAGGACAGACTTCATCATCAGCAGCAGGTAGATGTTAAGGGTCCAGTATAAGGGCTACACATAGCTCGGCCTAACTTAGCACGACAGCCAGCAGCATGTTCGAAGTGTGCAGCAGGAATTTGTTCCCAGGAATGGGCCCATACCAGACCAGGACAACACCAAAAATAAACCAAGACACCTCTAACAGCATCATGTTGTAAGTGTGCAACAGGAATGGGCTAACATGAAAAAAATTACACTATTTGACTTTCTAAAATTTTTGTTTTAATAAATAATTTTTTTAAACAACAAGAAAAAGAAGTACAAAATTAGCTACACACGACAGAACGCGTTCCTCTGACTGATTTTAACAATAACTGTCCTTTCTGGCTTATTTTTTTTATTTTTTCATGGAAAGCAACTATATATTTCATTATTTGATGGTTCCTCTTATCCATCCTCCAAACCTTCTTTTTAAAAAAAAAAATTTTAATCACGATTTCGGTTATTGCACCCATATTCTAAAAAAAATGAATATAAAGAAATATAGTGAATATATTAGTTATTTAGAATTTTTTTATTTTTTTTTATTTTTTCAAAGTGTACTGTTAATGTTAACCAACTTCGGCATACTCCTCCCCGACAAGCGTCCCCGTCACCATGGGAACGCCTGTGGGTTAGAAAATACCATCGGATCTGAATTTTCCCTGAGATCGTGAAAACTCATAATTGATGGTATATTGTAACCCACAGGCGTAACCATGGTGACGGGGACGCTTCTCGGGGAGGAGTATACCAAAGTGGAATAACAGTACACATTGAAAAAAAAAAGACGAATATTCTAAATAACGAGAATATTCTATATATATATTGCTATAACTTTGTTTTTTAGAATATTCATCATATTCTAAGTAAGACAAGAATATACAGCAATATAGCGAATATTTGTAAAATACACATATTGACTGCAATTTAGCTAATATAGTGCTATAGTATTTTTTTTCAATAGGGTAAATTTTTTCAAAATCTGAAGTTCAGAAAGAGACAAAAAAATTTGTCTATAAAAAAAGATTATAGCACTACATTAGTGAAATTGCAGTCTATATGTATATTTTACGAATATTCGCTATATAGCTATAACTTCGTTTTTTAGAATATTCGTCATATTCTAAAACAAGAATATATATGTCAAGGGTAGATTCACGGGAATCAAGATAGAGCGGAGGTGCACCCCCTGAGCTGCCACCCGGTCCCCTGTCCCTGCCTACTTGCACCACCCTCCCTAGGTGATGGAGCGCAATTGGGCGACAGTCCTTAACCTACTAAGTGCAAGCAGAGAGAAAGAGACAGCAGGGAAGAGGACAGCCACTGAGAAGTTACAATAAGCGGACAAGAGGTAGAACAAAACCAGAAGGCGAGGCGGGTCAACTAGCCGAGGTCAGTCCAGGAGGTCACATCGGAACAAGGGAAGAGGCAAAGACAAATCCGTAAACAAGCCGAGGTCAAAATCCGAGAGGTAGCGTCAAGGTACAAGGAGCAGGCTGAAGAGGTGTCAAGAGGCAGATCGAGGTTCAATTCCAGAGGTAGCTTAATAACAATAAAGTACACAGCCTATAGGACGAAAATCACAGGCCGCCTGTATTTAAAGTGGGGAGTGAGGGTCATGTGACGTGGCCAGCGTCACATGACCGACAGACAAACAAGTCGAGCACCGAGTGATCAGCTCGGCGCTCAAGGCAGACCTAGGAGCAGGAAGCCTACCAGCTAGCAAGGCCGCCCTGGGAACGAGGCCAAACACAGATCCTCGCTCCCGAAGCTGAGCAGCAGGTCTGCGGCTGATGGGAGACCGAGTGCACCTTCGGCGCCCTGTTACTGTATCCCCCCCTTTTACGAGGGGCCACCGGACCCAAGCATTGTGGATGATGTTTCTCAGGGTGTTCCCGGTGAAATTTAGTAATTAACCTGGAAGCATGCATCCTAGACATAGGTATCCAGGACCTCTCCTCAGGTCCAAAACCTTTCCAGTGGACCAGGTATTGAAAGGAATTTCTAATCTTTCTGACAGCTATTATTTTAGAAATAATGAATTCCTCCTGACCCTCAACCTCCACAGGTGGAGGAGGTTTTTTAACCGGAACCACTGGTGACACATATTTCTTAAGTAACGACTTATGGAACACATCATGTATACAGAGGGAGTCAGGTAGCTTAAGTCTAAAAGATACTGGGTTAATAAGCTCAATAATATTGTATGGTCCAATGAAACGCGGTGAGAATTTCTTAGAACATTGTTTCAAAGCAAGATTTTTAGTCGACAACCACACCTTATCGCCGAGTACAAAATTTACCCCCTTGGAACGTCTCTTATTGGCGTGTTTACACTGGGTTTCCTGGGCCTTTTCCAGGACTGTGCACAGTCTAGAGGTAAAAGAATCTGCCTGCGGGTTGAGTGAGGATACAGAGGGATAAGATCTAAAGCGAGGATGTAAACCACTGTTACAAAAAAAAGGAGAATGGTAACCTCCTAACAATCCCTGAGCCTCTCCCTGACTGCTGACAGTATGAGCAAGTCCTGATGGTGAACGAACTCATACGCTGGAGCCTAAGCCCTGCTGACACTGTAGCAAATCCTAACTTAGGGAGAAAGGAATGAGACAGCTGGTACCTTCCACCGTGAAGGGACCAGCGTCTCCCTGAAACCTAGCAGCAACACACGCACACAGTAGAAAACAGGAGGACTTAGCTTGAGACGAGTCGGAAGTAGAGGATCCACAAACAAGAACTTCAGAAGAAAAATATCAACCGCAAAGTCAGCAGTAAGAGGCGGATTTAAATATAGTCTCTTAAACAGCTAACAAGCAGAAACTGTCGAGAGGTGGGATCCAGCCCACAACAACAAACAGAAAGGAAACACAGAAAGACCTGTCAGATAGACTCACGTGCTGCAAGTCTATCCTATCTTCTCAGATCTCTCCCAGGGCAGGCAGTGACAATAATGCCTCCCTATCCTTTCCCTACACTATGAATAATCTTGCCCTGAACTTGTAAATAATTTTTTCAGCACAATAAAGTCTTTCCTAGCACTGTCCCTAGCTCCTGTCACATCTCTCCTTTTACTAAGTACAGTGGAAAATTGCTGAATCTAAGATGGCTGAGACTATTTATATGGCTGTGACATCACAGTGGCTGGCTGCTGATTGGCTACATGCATGGCATTATGGGTGATCCCTCATTCCCAGAGTTCTTTGCTCCATATCCTAACATGTGCAGCAGCCATTTTAGGAAAAAAGATGATTCGTTACCACGAAGCGTGAGGAAAATCGACTTCGGTGCAAATCCAATTTTTCACAAAATTTAAATCTAATTCCACTTCGTCAACTTCAATTTGCTCATCTCTAGTCATCAGTATAAAAATCCCAGAAAACCTCTTGAATCAGGTGAATCACAAGTATGTGTCTATGCAAATAGGGAGGTCACCGGTGACAGATTCACTTTAAAAGCTACTGACAAAAATTGGATGAATTGCTTCTCAAAGATGATATGTTAACGATTTTTTTTTTTGCGAATATCGCAACTTCTAAAATTTCTAATATAGTGCTATATATTTGCTATATTGAATATTCGTGAATTTTAAACATCTGAAAACATGATCCCTCACTGCTTCTTGCTTGTGGGCCAATGAGTCATTGGCCCACAAGCAAATTAAACTGAAAGGAATCATTTTTTCATATTGAAAAAAAATTGCCGAATATTCTAAATAACGAATATATTCGCTATATTTCTATATATTGGTTTTTTAGAATATTCGTCATATTCTAAAACAAGAATTTATAGCAATTTAGCGAATATTCGTAAACTACAAACAGAGCAATTTAGCTAATATAGTGCTATAATCTTTTTTTTAAGAGTCTTAATTTTTTTTAAATCTGAAGTTCAGAAGAGAAAAAAAGTTACAACTATTAGACAAAGAAGATTATACCACTATATTAGCTAAAATGATTGATTCTACATTAGTTTTTTTGAATATTCACTATATTGCAAGAAGCAGGGTGGAATCAATCTTGTTATTCGAATTCCCGATTTTTAGCCGAAAAAGTCACAACAATAGACAATCACAGTCTGCTTAAACTAATAACACACAAATAATTAAATGTTACCATGTTTTTATTGAACACACCATGTAAACATTCACAGTGCAGGTGGAAAAAGTATGTGAACCCCTAGACTAATGACATCTCCAAGAGCTAATTGGAGTGAGGTGTCAGCCAACTGTAGTCCAATCAATGAGATGAGATTGGAGGTGTTGGTTACAGCTGCCCTGCCCTATAAAAAACACACACTAGTTCTGGGTTTGCTTTTCACAAGAGGCATTGCCTGATGTGAATGATGCCTCGCACAAAAGAGCTCTCAGAAGACCTACAATTAAGAATTGTTGACTTGCATAAAGCTGAAAAGGGTTATTAAAGTATCTCCAAAAGCCTTGCTGTTCATCAGTCCACGGTAAGACAAATTGTCTATAAATGGAGAAAGTTCAGCACTGCTGATACTCTTTCTATGAGTGGCCGTCCTGTAAAGATGACTACAAGAGCACAGTGCAGACTGCTCAATGAGGTGAAGAAGAATCCTAGAGTGACAGCCAAAGACTTACAAAAGTCTCTGGCATATGCTAACATCCCTGTTAGCGAATTTACGATACGTAAAACACGAAACAAGAATGGATTTCATGGGAGGATACCACAGAGGAACCCACTGCTGTCCAAAAAAAACATTGCTGCACGTTTACAGTTTGCACAAGAGCACCTGGATGTTCCACAGCAGTACTGGCAAAATATTCTGTGGACAGATGAAACCAAAGTTGAGTTGTTTGGAAGAAACACACAATGCTATGTATGGAGAAAAAGAGGCACAGCACACCAACATCAAAACTTCATCCCAACTGTGAAGTATGGTGGTGGGGGCATCATGGCTTGGGGCTGCTTTGCTGCATCAGGGCCCAGATGGATTGCTATCATCGAAGGATAAATGAATTCCCAAGTTTATCAAAACATTTTGCAGGAGAACTTAAGGCCATCTGTCCACCAGCTGAAGCTCAACAGAAGATGGGTGTTGCAATAGGACAACGACCCAAAGCATAGAAGTAAATCAACAACAGAATGGGTTAAACAGAGAAAAAATGTCCTGACCTCAACCCGATTGAGATGCTGTGGCATGACCTCAAGAAAATGATTCACACCAGACATGCCAAGAATATTGCTGAACTGAAACAGTTCTGTAAAGAGGAATGGTCAAGAATTACTCCTGACTAGAGTTGAGCGAACACCTGGATGTTCGGGTTCGAGAAGTTCGGTCGAACTTCCCGGAAATGTTCGGGTTCGGGATCCGAACTCGACCCGAACTTCGCCCCGAACCCGAACCCCATTGAAGTCAATGGGGACCCGAATTTTTCAGCACTAAAAAGGCTGTAAAATAGCCCAGGAAAGGGCTAGAGGGCTGCAAAAGGCAGCAAAATGTAGGTAAATCCCCTGCAAACAAATTTGGATAGGGAAATGAATAAAAATATAAATAATCAGCCTTCATGTCATAGCAGAGAATCAGGCTTCACGTCACCCACCACTGGAACAGGCCATTGTCAGATATTTAGGCCCCGACACCCAGACAGAGGAGAGAGGTCCCATAGCAGAGAATCAGGCTTCATGTCACCCACCACTGGAACAGGCCACTGTCAGATATTTAGGCTTCGGCACCCAGACAGAGGAGAGAGGTCCCATAGCAGAGAATCAGGCTTCATGTCATAGCAGAGAATAAGGCTTCACGTCACCCACCACTGGAACAGGCCATTGTCAAATATTTAGGCCCCGGCACCCAGACAGAGGAGAGAGGTCCCATTGCAGAGAATCAGGCTTCATGTCACCCACCACTGGAACAAGCCACTGTCAGATATTTAGGCCCCGGCACCCAGACAGAGGAGAGAGGTCCCATAGCAGAGAATCAGGCTTCATGTCATCCACCACTGAAACAGGCCACTGTCAGATATTTAGGCCCCGGCACCCAGACAGAGGAGAGAGGTCCCATAGCAGAGAATCAGGCTTCATGTTATAGCAGAGAATCAGAATTCACATCACCCACCACTGGAACAGGCCATTGTCAGATATTTAGGCCCCGGCACCCAGATAGAGGAGAGAGGTCCCATTGCAGAGAATCAGGCTTCATGTCACCCACCACTGGAACAGGCCACTGTCAGATATTTAGTCCCTGGCACCCAGACAGAGGAGAGAGGTCCCATAGCAGAGAATCAGGCTTCATGTCATAGCAGAGAATCAGGCTTCACGTAACCCACCACTGGAACAGGCCATTGTCAGATATTTAGGCCCCGGCACCCAGACAGAGGAGAGAGGTCCCATTGCAGAGAATCAGGCTTCATGTCACCCACCACTGGAACAGGCCACTGTCAGATATTTAGGCCCCGGCACCCAGACAGAAGAGAGAGGTCCCATTGCAGAGAATCAGGCTTCATGTCACCCACCACTGGAACAGGCCACTGTCAGATATTTAGGCCCCGGCACCCAGACAGAGGAGAGAGGTCCCATTGCAGAGAATCAGGCTGCATGTCACCCACCACTGGACCAGGCCACTGGCAGATATTTAGGCCCCGGCACCCAGACAGAGGAGAGGTTCATTCAACTTTGGGTTGCCCCGCAATATAATGGTAAAATTAAAAAAAGAGGATTGAATGAAGTGCCCTGGAGTACAAGAATATATTGTTAAGGGGAGGTAGTTATAAATGTCTAATCTGCACAAGGGATGGACAGGTCCTGTGGGATCCATGCCTGGTTCATTTTTATGAACGTCAGCTTGTCCACATTGGCTGTGGATAGGCGGCTGCGTTTGTCTGTAATGACGCCCCCTGCCGTGCTGAATACACGTTCAGACAAAACGCTGGCCGCCGGGCAGGCCAGCACCTCCAAGGCATAAAAGGCTAGCTCTGGCCACGTGGACAATTTGGAGACCCAGAAGTTGAATAGGGCCGAACCATCAGTCAGTACGTGGAGGGGTGTGCACACGTACTGTTCCACCATGTTAGTGAAATGCTGCCTCCTGCTGACACGTTCCGTATCAGGTGGTGGTGCAGTTAGCTGTGGCCTGGTGACAAAACTTTTCCACATCTCTGCCATGCTAACCCTGCCCTCAGAGGAGCTGGCCGTGACACAGCTGCGTTGACGACCTCTTGCTCCTCCTCTGCCTTCGCCTTGGGCTTCCACTTGTTCCCCTGTGACATCTGGAACTGCTCTCAGTAGCACGTCTAACAACATGCGCTTGTACTTGCGCATCTTCCTATCACGCTCCAGTGCAGGAAGTAAGGTGGGCACATTGTCTTTGCACCGGGGACCCAGCAGGGTGGCAACCCAGTAGTCCGCACACGTTAAAATGTGGGCAACTCACGCTCTACTGCAGCATGTAGTCGCTCATGTGTACCAGGCTGCCCAGAGGTAAGGACAAGCTGTCCTCTGTGGGAGGCGTATCGTCATCGTCCTGCTTTTCCCCCCAGCCACGCACTAGTGATGGGCCCGAGCTGCATTGGGTGCCACCCCGCTGTGAACCTGCTTCATCCTCATCCTCCTCCACCTCCTCCTCATCCTCGTCCTCCTTGTCCTCCAGTAGTGGGCCCTGTCTGGCCACATTTGTACCTGGCCTCTGCTGTTGCAAAAAACCTCCCTCTGAGTCACTTCTAAGAGACTGGCCTGAAAGTGCTAAAAATGACCCCTCTATCTCCTCCTCCTGGGCCACCTCCTCTTCCATCATCGCCCTAAGTGTTTTCTCAAGGAGACATAGAAGTGGTATTGTAACGCTGATAACGGCGTCATCGCCACTGGCCATGTTGGTGGAGTACTCGAAACAGCGCAACAGGGCACACAGGTCTTGCATGGAGGCCCAGTCATTGGTGGTGAAGTGGTGCTGTTCCGCAGTGCGACTGACCCATGCGTTCTGCAGATGAAACTCCACTATGGCCTGCTGCTGCTCGCACAGTCTGTCCAGCATGTGCAAGGTGGAGTTCCACCTGGTGGGCACGTCGCATATGAGGTGGTGAGCGGGAAGGCCGAAGTTACGCTGTAGCGCAGACAGGCGAGCAGCGGCAGGATGTAAACGCCGGAAGCGCGCACAGACGGACCGCACTTTATGCAGCAGCTCTGACATGTCGGGGTAGTTGTGAATGAACTTCTGCACCACCAAATTCAGCACATGCGCCAGGCAAGGGATGTGCGTCAAACCAGCTAGTCCCAGAGCTGCGACAAGATTTCGCCCATTATCGCACACCACCTTGAGGCTCACCGGCAGCAACCACTCGTCGGTCTGTTGTTCAATACCCCGCCACAACTCCTGCACGGTGTGGGGCCTGTCCCCCAAACATATGAGTTTCAGAATGGCCTGCTGACGTTTACCCCGGGCTGTGCTGAAGTTGGTGGTGAAGGTGTGTGGCTGACTGGATGAGCAGGTGGAAGAAGAGGAGGAGGAAGCCGAGTAGGAGGACCTACAACAGCAAGTATTGGTAACGGTGGAGTATAAGGCCCACACATAAGTCATCAGGGTCAGGACAGACTTTAACATCAGCAGCAGGTAGATGTTAAGGGTCCAGTATAAGGGCTACACATAGCTTAGCCTAACTCAGCACGACAGCCAACAGCATATTCGAAGTGTGCAGCAGGAATTTGTTCCCAGGAATGGGCCCATACCAGACCAGGATAACACCAGAAATAAACCAAGACACCTCTAACAGCATCATGTTGTAGGCGTGCAGCAGGAATGGGCTAACATAAAAAAAAAATTACACTATTTGACTTTTTTAAAATTTTTGTTTCAATAAATAATAAAAATAAAAATAAAAAGTACAAAATTAGCTACACGCGACAGAACGCGTTCCTCTGACTGCTAGAACTTTCAAGATCGGGCACATCAAGTCTGTGGCAGATAAATATTTTTAATAACATTTTAACAATAACAATTTACAACATTTTAACAATAACTGTCCTTTCTGGCTTTTTTTTTTATTTTTTAATGGAAAGCAACTATATATTTAATTATTTGATGATTCCTCTTATCCATCCTCCGAACCCTCTTTAGAAAAAAATTAAAAATAAAAATCGAATTCACGATTTCGATTATTGCACCCATATTCGAAAAAACAAATATAAAGAAATATAGCGAATATATTAGTTATTTAGAATTATTTTTAATTTTTTTTATTTTTTCAAAGTGTACTGTTAATGTTAACCAACTTCGGCATACTCCTCCCCGACAAGCGTCCCCGTCACCATGGGAACGCCTGTGGGTTAGAAAATACCATCTGAGTTTTTCCTGAGATCGTGAAAACTCAGAATCGATGGTATATTCTAACCCACAGGCGTAACCATGGTGACGGGGACACTTCTCGGGGAGGAGTATACCAAAGTGGAATAACAGTACACATTGAAAAAAAAAGACGAATATTCTAAATAACGAGAATATTCTATATATATTGCTATAAGTTTGTTTTTTAGAATATTCGTCATATTCATAAGTAAGACAAGAAAATATAGCAATATAGCGAATATTTGTAAAATACACATATAGACTGCAATTTAGCTAATATAGTGCTATAGTATTTTTTTTAATAGGGGGAATTTTTTCAAAACCTGGAGTTCAGAAAGAAACACAAAAAATTAGACTATAAAAAAAGATTATAGCACTATATTAGTGAAATTGCAGTCTATATGTGTATTTTACGAATATTCGCTATATTGCTATAACTTCATTTTTTTGAATATTCGTCATATTCTAAAACAAGAATATATATGTCATGGGTAGAGTCACGGGAATCAAGATAGAGCGGAGGTGCACCCCCTGAGCTGCCACCCGGTCCCCTGTCCCTGCCTATTTGCACCACCCTCCCTAGGTGACGGAGCACAACTGGGCGACAGTCAATAACCTACTAAGTGCAAGCAGAGAGAAAGAGACAGCAGGGAAGAGGACAGCCACTGAGAAGTTACAATAAGCGGACAAGAGGAAGAACAAAAACAGAAGGTGAGGCGGGTCAACTAGCCGAGGTCAGTCCAGGAGGTCACATCAGAACAAGGGAAGAGGCAAAGACAAATCCGTAAACAAGCCGAGGTCAAAATCCGAGAGGTAGCGTCAAGGTACAAGGAGCAGGCTGAAGAGGTGTCAAGAGGCGGATCGAGGTTCAATTCCAGAGGTAGCTTAATAACAATAAAGTACACAGCCTATAGGATGAAAATCACAGGCAACCTGTAGCCAGCAGGCCGCCTGTATTTAAAGTGGGGAGTGAGGGTCATGTGACGTGGCCAGCGTCACATGACCGACAGACAAACAAGTCGAGCACCGAGTGATCAGCTCGGCGCTCAAGGCAGACCTAGGAGCAGGGAGCCTCCCAGCTAGCAAGGCCGCCCTGGGAACGAGGCCAAACACAGATCCTTGCTCCTGAAGCTAAGCAGCAGGTCTGCGGCTGATGGGAGACCGAGTGCACCTTCGGCGCCCTGTTACAGTATCCCCCCTTTTACGAGGGGCCACCGGACCCAAGCATTGTGGACAAGGTTTCTCAGGGTGTTCCCGGTGAAATTTAGTAATTAACCTGGAAGCATGCATCCTAGACATAGGTATCCAGGTCCTCTCCTCAGGTCCAAAACCTTTCTAGTGGACCAGGTATTGAAAGGAATTTCTAATCTTTTTGACAGCTATTATTTTAGAAATAATGAATTCCTCCTGACCCTCAACCTCCACAGGTGGAGGAGGTTTTTTAACCGGAACCACTGGTGACACATATTTCTTAAGTAACGACTTATGGAACACATCATGTATATGGAGGGAGTCAGGTAGCTTAAGTCTAAAAGATACTGGGTTAATAAGCTCAATAATATTGTATGGTCCAATGAAACGTGGCGAGAATGTCTTAGAACATTGTTTCAAAGCAAGATTTTTAGTCGACAACCACACCTTATCGCTGAGTACAAAATTTACCCCCTTGGAACGTCTCTTATTGGCGTGTTTACCCTGGGTTTCCTGGGCCTTTTCCAGGACTGTGCACAGTCTAGAGGTAAAAGAATCTGCCTGCAGGTTGATTGAGGATACAGAGGGATTAGAACTAAAGCGAGGATGTAAACCACTGTTACAAAATAAAGGAGACACCCCCGTGGAAGAATTAACCCGATTGTTGATGGCGAATTCTGCCAACGGGAGGTATCTCACCCATAGGAGTTGATTATGCGATACATAGCACCTTATAAAAAGTTCCACTGCCTGATTTAACCGTTCGGTCTGCCCATTGGTCTGTGGATGGAAAGCAGACGAAAAGGACAAAGAGATGTCGCATCTTCTACAAAAAGCCCTCCAAAAGCTAGAAACAAACTGAACGCCTCTATCAGAGACGATATTCTCAGGGACACCATGCAGACGTACCACATGTTCAATGAACAAGGATGCTAAGGTCTTTGCATCAGGGAGCTTACTTAAAGGAACAAAGTGCACCATCTTGCTAAAACGGTCAACCACTACCCACACCACTGACTTCCCCTCAGAGAGGGGCAGATTAGAAATAAAATCCATGGAGATGTGAGACCATGGCTTACAGGGAATGGGTAGTGGTTGTAGTTCACCAGCGGGATGTGTTATTGGGATCTTAGACCGGGCACAAACATCGCAAGCTAAAATATTAGACCATACATCTTTAGACAAAGTGGGCCACCAGAAAGACCTCAGCAGCAATTCCCTAGTGGCAGCAATACCTGGATGACCACAGAGCACGGAGTCATGAGATTCACCCAATAATTGAACACGAAAGCATTCAGGAACAAACAACTTATCTGCCGGTGTTTGTGGAGGAGCAAGTTGCTGAGCCTGTTGAATCTCAGACGAAAGATCCGCAGAAACTGCTGCCACAAAGATGTTGGTTGGCAAGATGGGTTCCGGGGGGGTATCAGGAGGTTAGACGGCATTAAAACTCTGGGATAACAGGTTTCCTGGTCTGAAAGTAACAGAAAAGGTAAAACGAGTAAAAAACAGGGCCCATCTGGCTTGTCTAGGATTAAGGCGTTTGGCCGCCTCAAGAAACACTAAGTTTTTATGATCAGTGAGAACAGTAATACGGTGTCTAGCCCCTTCTAAAAAATGCCTCCACTCCTCAAATGCCCATTTAATGGCCAGTAACTCGCAGTTTCCAATATCGTAATTTCTCTCCGAAGGAGAGAACTTGCGAGAGAAGAAAGTGCATGGACTTAAATTAGTGAGGTTAGAGGACCCCTGTGAAAGGACGGCCCCCCCCACCATCCTCTGAGACATCCACCTCCACCACAAAAGGTTCCTCAGTATCGGGCTGAACCAAGACTGGAGCCATTTGGAAACAATTTTTTCAGGGTATCAAAGGCTCGACAGGCCTCCAACGACTAGTTAACCAGATCCGAACCTTTTTTAGTTAGATCAGTGAGGAGTTTGGTAATAACAGAAAAATTCTTTAGGAATTTACAGTAAAAATTGGGGAATCCTAAAAAACGTTGGAGTGCCTTTAAGGAGGATGGTCTTACCCAGTCTTGGATAGCCTGAACCTTACTGGGATCCATTTTAAATGAATGAGGAGTAAGAATATAGCCAAGATAGGGGATCTCTTGAACTCCAAATACAGATTTCTCTAATTTAACAGACAAATGGTTCTCCCTGAGGATTTTAAGAATCAGTCTGATGTGAGATACATTAGAGTCCCAGTCAGGTGAAAAAGACAAGAATATCATCGAGATAAACAATCATAACTTTGCCAATAAGTTCTCTAAAAATATCATTCATGAAATTCTGAAACACAGCTGGGGCATTGCAAAGGCCGAATGGCATAACCAGATACTCAAAGTGTCCCTCTCGAGTATTAAAGCGAACCTTTCACCAGGATTTCACCTAATAAACTATTACCAGTACCTTATAGATTATGCTCATTCTGTTTAAATGCATTCTTGTCCCGCTTTCCTGGGATGTATATTGATGAAAAAAACGACTTATAAAGTCCTTGTCTCCAGCTCCTGCAGTCACGGTGGAAGTCAAGGGGGTAGCCCTTCCCTCACTCCGGGCTGTAACTCCCCTGCCCTAACCCCTCCTCTAACTAGTAAAACTGACACCCGGCTCAGTCGCCGGGACCGCGCTTGTACTGGCGGCGCATGCGCCGTTGGTCTCAGTAGCAGCGCGATCCCGTCTAGGCGCGGACTGAAGCGCGATCCTGTGAGTGAATTGCGCATGCGCCGTCCGTCCCCGATGCCTCCCTGTCTTCTATTCAGGCGCGCGCCTGAAGAACAGAAGACAGGGAGGCATCGGGGACGGACGGCGCATGCGCAATTCACTCACAGGATCGCGCTTCAGTCCGCGCCTAGACGGGATCGCGCTGCTACTGAGACCAACGGCGCATGCGCCGCCAGTACAAGCGCGGTCCCGGCGACTGAGCCGGGTGTCAGTTTCACTAGTTAGAGAAGGGGTTAGGGCAGGGGAGGTACAGCCCGGAGTGAGGGAAGGGCTACCCCCTTGACTTTCACCGTGACTGCAGGAGCTGGAGACAAGGACTTTATAAGTCGTTTTTTTCATCAATATACATCCCAGGAAAGCGGGACAAGAATGCATTTAAACAGAATGAGCATAATCTATAAGGTACTGGTAATAGTTTATTAGGTGAAATCCTGGTGAAAGGTTCGCTTTAAAGGCAGTTTTCCACTCATCTCCCTCCTTAATACGAACTAGGTTATAAGCTCCTCTCAAATCAAATTTAGAAAACCAAGAAGCACCCAAAATCTGGTTAAACAAATCAGGAATCAACGGGATGGAATACTGATTCCTAATAGTAATTTTATTCAAATTTCTATAGTCAATGCAGGGCCTGAGACCACCATCTTTCTTTTTAACGAAAACGAATCCTGCTCCCAGGGGAGAGGTGGAGGGCCTAATATGTCCTTTCTTGAGACTCTCCTGGATATAGTCTTTCATGGACTTGCGCTCAGGACCGGACAGATTATAAATCCGTCCTTTTGGAAATTTGGACTCAGGTATCAAGTCAATAACACAGTCATAAAACCTATTGGGAGAGAGAGTATGTGTCTCAGAGGTGGAAAAAACATCTGAATAATCAGCAATAAAATGAGGAATATCTGATGAGACCCCAGCTTGAACTACAGTTAAGCAAGAATTACAGTTAGGCCCCCATCTCTCTAACTCGCCCGAACTCCAGTTAATGACCGGATTGTGTTGCTGAAGCCAGGGAATACCAAGGACTACCTGAACTGGAAGATTCTCTAAAACAAAGAAGGAACATTTCTCAGAGTGGCATATCGCTACAGATAGGGTAACCTCCAGAGTACGGAGTTTTACTGTGCCCCCTAGCAGGGGGGTAGAATCGATGGCGACAACCTGGATCGGGGTGGGTAATTCTAGTATAGGAATTCCCATCTGATCAACGAATTTGTAATCAATAAAACTAAAAGCTGACCCTGAATCCACAAAGGCATTTCCTGACCCCTTTAAGACCCCAAAGGCAATAGAAACCGGCAGCAATAGTTTACTTCTTACCACCTCTGGGAGTACCTTGTCCTTGAATACCTCAGACTTTGATGATTCTCCAGAAGGCAGAGCTTTAGGACACTGACGGATCCAGTGTTCGGGATCCCCACAATAAAAACAAGAGCCGCGACGATGACATAGTTCTCTTCGCGTCATCCCGAGTTGCATGGGCTTGTCCTAGTGGGCTTCCATCCTGTGTTCAAGGGGGAGAGTCTCAGGGAGAAGAAGGGTATGAGGAGAAAACAAATGCTCCCGCTGTCTCTCTCTGATCCGTCTATCTAGTCCGATGGCTAGCGTCATGGTCTCCTCTAAAGAGTCTGGACAGGGATAACAAACCAACATATCCTTTAACTTTTCAGTCAAGCCTGCCCTAAATTGACATTTGAGCGCTGGTTCGTTCCAGCCCGAAGGAACGCACCACTTGCGAAACTGCGTACAATAATCCTCCACGGGACGATTTCCCTGAGTGAGGGCCTTAAGATTGGATTCTGCCACAGAGGCTTGGTCAGGTTCATCATAAAGAACCCCTAACGCCTGGAAAAAGAGGTCCACAGAGCTAAGACAAGGGGAATATGGTGGTAAAGCAAAGGCCCATTCCTGGGGGTCCCCTTGAAGCAAGGAAATTATAATACCAACCCTCTGTGGGTCAGGGCCGGAGGAGTGGGGTCGTAGTCGAAAATAAAGTTTACAGCTTTCCTTGAAAGCTAAAAAACTTCGGCGGTCACCCGAAAACCGATCGGGCAATTTAATGTGAGGTTCCACCTGAACGGTGGCGGGAGCAAGAATAGGGGGAGTTCGGACGGTCTCCTGAACTTGTAGTCTCTCCCCAAGTTCCTGTACTATTTGAGAAAGACCCTGCACATGTTCGGTGAGGCTCTGTATAGGGTCCATGCTGAATTTGTGCCTCTGATTCTGTCACGGGTAGAGTCACGGGAATCAAGATAGAGCAGAGGAGCACACCCTGAGCTGCCACCCAGTCCCCTGTCCCTGCCTAATTGCACCACCTGCCCTAGGTGACGGAGCGTAACTGGGCGACAGTCCCTAACCTATTAAGTGCAAGCAGAGAGAAAGAGACAGCAGGGAAGAGGACAGCCACTGAGAAGTTACAATAAGCGGACAAGAGGTAGAAAAAAAACAGAAGGCGATAAACGTAACGTTTATTAAATATTAGGCTAAAACAATGATAATGTAAAGTGCTGAGTGTGTGCACACCAACAAACGTGCAACAAACATTACCCACAAAAAACAGATTACATTGCCATGGGTGACCAGACCATCATAGTCATGGTCACACGGGCAAAGGACACAATTTCCCAGTCAGGTAAGTATACCAATTTACAACAAGGAACAATCTTACCAGTAGCTGGGAGTCACATGGATAACGTCTTGTATTTCCAGTGATGGATCATACAGCATGGACAGGGTCTTTGTCGAACTCTCTATCCCTAGAACGCCGTGTCAGGTCTAGAAGTCCCTGTGGCCCAACCAAGGGCGGCCCGTCTGGAACCTCACCCTAAAGTATTAGAGGCCCCGGACGTCCCTGCCTAAGGATAAAGGTGTACTCACGACCCCTAGTGCAGGTAAAAAATTCCTACGCGTTTCGTCACAAATCACTTACGCCCCAGACTCATCAGGGGATTGGGGGCTAAAGGGGGGTAGCCACTTAAGATGGATGTATACTAAAGGTGCCCCCCACTGTTATTAAGATAAATTAGGGATTTTGCCTGATAAAGAAATCAAACAAGGCTCGATAGACATAAAGTATAGAGGCCCAGAGAGGTGAATTAAAGCATATGGCTATATACATAAAAAAAAACTAATGGTCACTCAAATGATCTATCAGCAGCAAAGAAGACGGCGTATGGCCCATATTCAACACATGGTTGTGAGCCGGCGCGTCTCACAGGTCGGCCCATAAGAGCGCACAAAAGGAACGAACCCCTCATCCACGCCGGGAATCCCAGTGACATCATCAGAGCCTCACTTGCAGCTAGGGAGGACACCTGGGGGGGGCACGGCTTAGACAATGCGCTGAGAGCGCTGTGTAACAAGCAGCTCAGTCAGCGCATCACTGCGGGAATAGACAGTTACTCCTAATGGAATGTGATTGTCTATACATAGGGGCAAAGTAAGGACTTTATGGACTGGTTTAACCTAACTTACATGTTCAGGCTATGTGTATGATATCTGGTACGACTGGTCAACTTAGAGCAAAGACATTGGTCAGTATTCACACAGTAGATGAAGAAAACCAAACATCTACTATACAAGGGCTCGATGGGCCAAATCAGAACCTGAAATGTCCATGCATTAAGTTGTTAATCAGTGATGATAATGTAATAAGTCATCACCTGATATCCTAGGACAGACCTGAATGCCATCAGAGTCGGGTGAGCGTGCTAAAATTTTAAGGAATCGAACTAGTCACCAGGTCACCCAGAGGAGATGATTAGGACAGAGGGAGATTTGGTGGATCCTTAAATTAAATACCCTATATCCAAATGGACTTAATGAACAACTTAACTTTGGCTGTTTTATTTGAATGCCAGAACCATCGGCTTCTTGGTCTGACCTTGTTTGGCGATTTTCTGTATAGGACAGCATCCACTTTATTTCTGGGTTTTTATTCCGGTTTTTAATTCCGGTTATTCATAATAGGATATCAGGTGATGACTTATTACATCGTCATCACTAATTAACAACTTAATGCATGGACATTTCAGGTTCTGATTTGGCCCATTGAGCCCTAAGTTGTTAATCAGTGATGACGATGTAATAAGTTATCACCTGATATCCTATTATGAAGAACCGGAATTAAAAACCGCTCTGATGACATCACTGGGATTCCCGGCGTGGAGAAGGGGTTTGCGCCTTTTGTGCGCTCTTTCTTATGTGCCGAGCGGTGAGACGCGCCAGCTCACAACCCACATGTTTAAGACTAGCCATACGCTGTCTTCTTTGCTGCTGATAGATCATTTGAGTGACCATTAGCATTTTTTTTTTATATAGCCATACACTTTAATTCGCCTCTCTTGACTCTATACTTTAGGTCTATCGAGGCTTGTTTGATTTCTTTATCAGGCAACATCCCTGATTTATCTTAATAACAGTGGGGGGCACCTTTAGTATACATCAATTTAGGTGGCTAACCCCCTTTAGCCCCCAATCCCCTGATGAGTCTGGAGCGTAGGAATTTTAACTGCTCTAGGGGTCATGAGTACACCTTTATTCTTAGGCAGGGACTTCCGGGGCCTCTAATACTTTAGGGTGAGGTTCCAGACGGGCCGCCCTTGGTTGGGCCATAGGGACTTCTAGGCCTGACAGGGCGTTCTAGGGACAGAGAGTTCGACAAAGACCCTGTCCATGCTGTATGATCCATCACTGGAACTACAAGACGTTATCCATGTGACTCCCAGCTACTGGTAAGATTGTTCCTTGTTGTAAATTAGTATACTTACCTGACTGGGAAATTATGTCCTTTTTTTTTTAAATTAATTATCTTTATTAATATACCAAAACCAGTTACAATAAACAAAAGAATTGAATAAACACTCCACATATTCAGTATATTTTCCCCTTATGCCTATTCCCCCAAACCAACCCCCCTCCCCCCCACCCCAGACCTGTGATGCGTCCACCCTCCCCTCTCCCTCTGCCCCCCCCAAGGAAAAAAGGAAAGGGGGCAGAGACAGGGGGGGAGGGGAGAGGAAAGAGGAAAAAAAAAAAGAACTTCTTAAGAAAGTTTAATAAATTATTACAACCAATCAAGTCTTCCAACCGCCCCATATCCTATTCCACTTCTCAACCCCATCTCTTTGCCTGTACAGAATTTGCTCGTAGTTTTTTATCTTGTTAACTAAATTTATCCATGTATTCAATTCTGGAGTGTGCCGAGCAAACCAGTTCCGACTAACCAAAATTCTAGCTAGCAGCAATATCCTGCCTAGGAGAATCTTTTGATACTTATACATGCTTATTGTGGAAAACTCGTTAAGCAAGAACACTTGTGGTTCAAAAGGTATTCGTATTTTTAGTTTATAGATAAAAAAGTTGTTAATACTATTCCAATATTTTGTAAGTTCTGGGCAGGTCCAGATCTTATGGAGGTAGTCCGCACCTGCGGTGTCACATCTAGGGCACTTAGATGTGTCTCTTAGTCCTCATTTATTTAGCCATGTAGGGGTAACATATAATCTATGACAAATATTAAAATGTACTAAAACATGGTTGAAGTTCTGGGATAATGATCCTAAATTCGCAAAAATATTCCCCCATCCTTCTAATTGTACTGTATATTCGGACAGTCCACCTCCCAGGCTCTTTGTCCTGGTGACTGTGTATCACCAAACCGTGCCTTAACTAATAGTTTATATATATTTGAAATCTTCATTCTTGAAGGTGTCCTCCCTATCCAGTCATTCAAAAAAGATGAACTATCTATGTCCAGCACCAGTTTATCTTTCAGACTAAATAATGCTGAACGCAGCTGCAAGTACCTAAACCATGAAAGGTTTTCAACATTATGTGATAACTCTGTGAATGGCTTAATCTCTCTATCCTTGACTACTTGTGAAATATAAAAAATCCTATTCTTTTGCCAAAATGTGTCTACTGCGATACCATCTAACATCTGAAAGTGTACATTATGCCAAAGAGGCATGAATGTGAGTGAACCCTTTACCTTCAACCATGTTCTAGTAGTAGCCCACACTCTCGAGAGTAGTTTTATAATCTCTCTATAACCCCGCTCTTGGCTACTCAGTAACCCAGATTCTAAAAGGGTAAATATATTATTATGTACATAACTCCCTACTAAGCTCCCTAGAAGTGCACTATTTTTTGATTCATAACACATCAGTAACTGAGCAGCAATAAAGTACCCTTTAAAATAGGGGAGATTTAGACCCCCGCACTCCAATGGTTTATATAGATGTTCCAACTTTATCCAAACTCGTTTTCTTCCGCACACTAAATCATTAATTATTCTTTCCATAAGTTTAAAGTATTTATCTTCTATCCAGGTAGGTGTATTCCTAAGCACGTAAAGAAATTGTGGTAGTATCACCATTTTAACCAGTGAAACTCGATCAGCTCTGGATAGGGGAAGTCTCAACCAGGTCCCCATTTTTGCTCTAGTTTTCGTTATTAAGGGGATCAAATTAAGTTGGACAAAATTTTCAACCCTGGGTGATATAGTCAAGCACAATATTGGAAAGTATTAACGATGTCTAACTGAATCACAAGAGCCTCCTTCTGAGGTAACGGGTCTATAGGCATCAAACTGGTCTTGGACCAGTTTATAAGAAGACCAGACACCTCACCAAATGCCTTAATCATTTGTATAGTTCTAGGGAGAGTTGTTTCCTGTGTGGTCTATAAAAAAAAGAACATTGTCCGCATATAACGAAATACGGTCTTGCCCTCCTAGTGTTCCAAATCCTTTAACCTGATCATCCTGCCTAATGGCCAGAGCTAGGGTCTCAATTTAGATATCAAATAACAATGGGGACAATGGGCAACCCTGCCGCGTGCCTCTATTTAAGTCAAAACTAGTGGTCAAGATCCCATTAAGGCTCAATTTTGCCGTAGGAGATTTATACAATAATTTGAGGATATTTATGAATCTTTCCCCAAAGCCCATCCTCGTCAGAACCCTCCAGAGGAAGCGCCACTCCACCCTGTCAAAGGCCTTAGAGGTAGTCCCCCCAGGGGCCTGTATATTGGCAAAGAGCCAATGCAGGTTATGATGTGTACCCTTATTTTGAATAAAGCCGTTCTGATCTGGATGGAAAATGGAGGAGATAACCCTGGAGAGCCTTGTGGCCAAAATCCTTGCAAGAAGCTTTACATCTGCATTTAGCAGTGAAATCGGTCTATATGATTCCAGATCTGCGGGGTCCTTACCTTTTTTTGGAACTAATGTTATTATGGCTTCCATCATTGAGTCTGGCAAATTCCCATCCTCCACCGATTCAGTAAAGACCCCCAACAGTCTAGGGAGAATAAACTCCTTGTATTTACTATAGAATTCGTATGGGAGTCCATCTGAGCCAGGAGTAGAATTGGCCGAAGTTAATTTAATTGCCCCCTCAAGTTCCTGAATCGAAAACTCTACCTCAAGTGCTTTCTTTTGGGCCACAGTAATAGTTGGAAAAACAATGCCATCAAGATAAGAATCCATAATTTCATCTGTAATCTTGGAGTCAGCTTTATAAAGATCTAAAAAATAGTCCACAAAAGCTTTCTCTACAGGTCCCTGTCCACTAACTGTCCTACCATTGGCCAGTCGGATATTGTCTATATATTTTTTGGATTCTTGACTCAAGATCACCCTGGATAAAAATTTGCCAGGTCGCCCTGACTCTGTAAAATATTTTTGCCCTTTAAAAAATAAGCTTTGTTGGGCCTTGTCCAGCAGAAAATTAGAGTATGATTGTGTGGTCTTTTGCATATTTTCCCTATTCTCCTCCGTCTTATTTGCATAGAAGGATTGTGTAGTTAAGGATGCTAACTCCTCTAGGTTTTTCTGTTTTCTCCCATACTTCTTTCTGAGGTTCGCAATAGTACTGACCATCATTCCCCTCATATATGCCTTAAAAGTGTCCCATACCACCCGAATCTTTGCTGAGCCATAGTTATTATCCCAAAATCGATTAATTTCATCTTGAATTAGTTCAAGGAGTAACGGCAGATGGTCCGAGAATGACCTTGTTTCATACTTCATTCGCTTTGCCAGTCTCACATATTTTCTATTCATCAGGGCAAGGTCTATTTTGGACATAGATTTGCCTGCTTTACTAATGCATGAAAAGGCCCTTTTCCCCTGTCCTAGATATCCCCAGACATCCTCAAACCCAGCCTCAAAACAAAACCATGCCAGGGGGGACCCCTGAACAGGCCCTGACACTCGTGGAGACCCTATCCAGTACAGGATTGATAACACAATTAAAATCACCAATAAACAGTGTTGGACACTCTGGCTATTTATCCATGAATGATAGCAAAGAATTGAGGACTAGTGATGAGCGGCAGGGGTCATATTCGAATTCGCGATATTTCGCGAATATTTTGTAGAATATTCGTTGAAAATTCGCAAATTCGAAAATTCACGATTTTTTTTTTACTCGAAAAATCGGAAAGGTAATGATTGTGTAATATGCGAATTTTCGGAATTCGAATTTTCGGATTAGAATTTTTTATTGCGAATTTTTCAATTTACAACTATTAGACAAAGAAGATTATATCACTATATTAGCTAAATTGCTCTATTCGATTTTTTTCGAATATTCTCTATATTGCTATAACTTTGTTTTTTCGAATATTCGTAATATTCTAAAACAAGAATATATAGCAATATAGCAAATTATTAAAAAAAAACGAATATAGAGCAAAATTCACAAACACTACTACTCCTAAAGTCAAGTATATTGCAGCCTTCTTATTGGCCCACAAGCTAGAAGCAGTGAGGGATCATGTGTACTGATAAAAAAAATAATTATAATAATAAAAAAAATATATATAAAAAAAAATTTGAATATTCGAAATTACGAATATATAGAACTATATTCGAAATTTTCGCGAATTTTCGAAGTACCTATATTCGCGATAAAAGTTCGAAATTCGAATATTCGTGATCAACACTATTGAGGACTGAGAAAGAGAATGGCAGCGGGATATAAACAAAGGCCAGGATACATGTCTTCCACATCAACCTGCAGTATAGGAAGATGAATCTCCCCTGCTGATCGACCGAGGATGCCTCGCACACAAAATCAATCATTCTGTGTATAAAAACAGTAACCCCCCTGGAGTAGTTGGAAAAAGTAGAATGATACGTGTGCGCAGCCCATCCCCTGTCGACCACCCTGGAGGTCTCCCTAGTAAGATGCGTTTCCAATAAGCATACTATTGCTGGAAGATGGATCCGTATCAAATCAAAAAACGCTTGTCTCTTTCTTCTATCCCCGAGACCTCCTACGTTCCAAGCAAAAATTCTAATAGACATTAGAAGAAGCAGTTAGGTGGGTGTAGAAGAAAGAGAGAGAGAAAAAAAAAGAGGACGCATCACAGCCCAAACCCCACCCCCCATACTAGTAATCCACCACATATTGTAGCAGATCTCTCTCCTATGACCATCCCTCCCCCGCTCCCCCCTACTCGGCACCTCCTCGCTAAGTAACGGAAAAAGAAGTAGTGCGGGTATAACCACCCTCTAGTAATTGTTGTTCCCCGCATATTCTAAAAAAAAAAAAAAAACTGTTAGGTCACATATCATTTCGTTCAAGCCAGTCCGCGGCTTTATCCGGTGTATCAAAAAATAGGATTGTGTCCTTAAAAATAATCCGACGTTTTGCTGGAAACATAAGGGAATATTTAATATCCCTTTCTCTTAGTTTCTTTTTTACCATCATAAATGAACGTTTCTTTTCTTGGATGTCTTTTGAAAAATCAGGAAAAAAGGCCAATGTATTTCCATTATATACCACCGGTGAGCATTCCCTCGCCCTTCTCAATAGCGTATCTCTGTCCTTTGTGGCCAGGAACTTACCTAACAAGAAATGTCCGAGGTTGTCTCCCAGGGATCGGTTTACCTCCTGGGACCCGATGAGCTCTTTCTATCATAAATAGTGAAGAAAACGTATTCCTCCCAAAATTCTCAAGGATTAACATCTGTATAAATTGAGTTGGATTTTTATCTTCTACTCCCTCTGGAACCCCCAGGATTCTCACATTGTATCTTCGTGATCTACACTGCGTGCAGAATTATTAGGCAAATGAGTATTTTGACCACATCATCCTCTTTATGCATGTTGTCTTACTCCAAGCTGTATAGGCTCGAAAGCCTACTACCAATTAAGCATATTAGGTGATGTGCATCTCTGTAATGAGAAGGGGTGTGGTCTAATGACATCAACACCCTATATTAGGTGTGCATAATTATTAGGCAACTTCCTTTCCTTTGGCAAAATGGGTCAAAAGAAGGACTTGACAGGCTCAGAAAAGTCAAAAATAGTGAGATATCTTGCAGAGGTATGCAGCACTCTTAAAATTGCAAAGCTTCTGAAGCGTGATCATCGAACAATCAAGCGTTTCATTCAAAATAGTCAACAGGGTCGCAAGAAGCGTGTGGAAAAACCAAGGCGCAAAATAACTGCCCATGAACTGAGAAAAGTCAAGCGTGCAGCTGCCAAGATGCCACTTGCCACCAGTTTGGCCATATTTAAGAGCTGCAACATCACTGGAGTGCCCAAAAGCACAAGGTGTGCAATACTCAGAGACATGGCCAAGGTAAGAAAGGCTGAAAGACGACCACCACTGAACAAGACACACAAGCTGAAACGTCAAGACTGGGCCAAGAAATATCTCAAGACTGATTTTTCTAAGGTTTTATGGACTGATGAAATGAGAGTGAGTCTTGATGGGCCAGATGGATGGGCCCGTGGCTGGATTGGTAAAGGGCAGAGAGCTCCAGTCCGACTCAGACGCCAGCAAGGTGGAGGTGGAGTACTGGTTTGGGCTGGTATCATCAAAGATGAGCTTGTGGGGCCTTTTCGGGTTGAGGATGGAGTCAAGCTCAACTCCCAGTCCTACTGCCAGTTTCTGGAAGACACCTTCTTCAAGCAGTGGTACAGGAAGAAGTCTGCATCCTTCAAGAAAAACATGATTTTCATGCAGGACAATGCTCCATCACACGCGTCCAAGTACTCCACAGCGTGGCTGGCAAGAAAGGGTATAAAAGAAGAAAATCTAGTGGCATGGCCTCCTTGTTCACCTGATCTGAACCCCATTGAGAACCTGTGGTCCATCATCAAATGTGAGATTTACAAGGAGGGAAAACAGTACACCTCTCTGAACAGTGTCTGGGAGGCTGTGGTTGCTGCTGCACGCAATGTTGATGGTGAACAGATCAAAACACTGACAGAATCCATGGATGGCAGGCTTTTGAGTGTCCTTGCAAAGAAAGGTGGCTATATTGGTCACTGATTTGTTTTTGTTTTGTTTTTGAATGTCAGAAATGTATATTTGTGAATGTTGAGATGTTATATTGGTTTCACTGGTAAAAATAAATAATTGAAATGGGTATATATTTGTTTTTTGTTAAGTTGCCTAATAATTATGCACAGTAATAGTCACCTGCACACACAGATATCCCCCTAAAATAGTTAAAACTAAAAACAAACTAAAAACTACTTCCAAAAATATTCAGCTTTGATATTAATGAGTTTTTTGGGTTCATTGAGAACATGGTTGTTGTTCAATAATAAAATTAATCCTCAAAAATACAACTTGCCTAATAATTCTGCACTCCCTGTATTTTCAAGATCCGCCACCTTTCTCTTCAGAAGATTAAATTCTATCTTCAGTGTGGAGATTTCAGAGTTAGTTTTTTGGGATTCATTCTGTATAAGAGCCATCGAGCACTCCACATTGTTAACTCTATCTCAAATTTTTGTCAAATCGTCTCTAATCAATCCCACATCGACTTGGATAGACCCGAGTTGGGTTGTTATGGCCTGTATAAAATCCCCATTCTGTTTAACCGCCAGCAGTATTTCTTCTAGCGGAGAGGGATTGCCACTGGGCATATCTTCTCCCTCTGTACCCTCTTCCTCTTGAGAGTGTCCAGAGACTTTTTGTGGTTCTATTCCTGTCACCCCAGAATTATCGTTTTTTTGGAGCCAATATCCTTTTGTCCGCCCCTCGTATTAACCCTTGGAGACCTCAAGAACTGATCTATTTTTGTCGCTTAAAAAGTTTTAGTGCTCGGTTTCTGACCGGCAAGGTCTGTCGAGCGCCTACTGGCTTTTGGAGCCATTTTTCTTTCTTTTTTTTCTTTTTTTCCTTTCTTTCTCTCCCTCCTCCTCTTCCTCTTTTTTCTCCTTCCTTTCTTTTTTCTCCTTCTCCTTCCCCCTTTATATTTCTTTTTTCTCTCCTTTCCCTTTTTCCTCTTTTCTCTTCCCTCCCCCTTCCTTCTTTTTTTTTTTCTTTTCCTTTTTTTCTGTATTTTGTTCCTTTTATATTTGTATTTTTATTTATATTATCTTTTATATTTGTATTCACCTCCTTGTTGTCTCTTGTCAATAAACCATATAAAAGATAGATTAAGTATGGTCTAGTACATTTTCAATCTTTTTTTCAGTTGATTTTGTTAGTAGTTAGTATAGGAGGGAAAATTACATAAGGAAACCAGAGGGAACAAACAGGAACACGGAGGGAGGAACAGACAGGAACAGTCTCACCAGCTTTTTCCACTCCTTGATCGTCCGAGTGTCCTAGAAGACCCCACCTGGACATCCAGCGGAGGACCCCTCAATCCCAGGACTCACTGGAGGAAGGGCAGAGCACAAAGATGTAGAGGCCGCCAGAGAAGGAGGACACCATCACCGGCAGGGACCGGAGAGTCAGAAAACGCCGGCAATCCAAAAATCCAGGATCCCAGGCGCAGCAGGAGCCAGCCGACTATGCTTCACCTCGCCAACCAGGAAGCAATGGGGCCGGAGCGGCAGAAGCGAACAAGGGGGATCCCGAAGTCCTTCAATCCGGATGGTCCCAACAAGGTGAGTCCCAGAGATGGGGTGAAGGAGACAGGAGAATCAGGCGAGCCGGAAATAAAAACACCGCTGTAACGCCACTAAGGAGCAAGCGGAGTCAGGGGCTAGGAGAATGAAACACTGCCCAGGTCCATTGAAGCAGAGACGGCCACTGAGACGCCAACAGCAGCGGAATAGCGGGGCAGCGAGGCAGCCGAGCCGCGGGGAGAGAGGAGAGCGTGACGTACTGCGTCTATGTCATCACGTCATCTGCCGCCCGGAAATTGTGCCATTTGCCCGTGTGACCATGACTATGATGGTCTGGTCACCCATGGCAATGTAATCAGTTTTTTGTGGGTAATGTTTGTTGCATGTTTGTTGGTGTGCACACACTCAGCACTTTACGTTATCATTGTTTTATCCTAATATTTAATAAACGTTACGTTTTAATATTTACTACCTACGGTCCTTGTTAGCTTTATCTATTGTGGTAGTTGGGGAGATTCTCTCAATATATTTCTCCCTTTTGGGCATTTTCAGTTTTTTCACTATTGACTGCAGTAGCTGAGAGGTTAAATAACTGGCATCTGAGTCATCTCCAAACCCGGTCACTGCCGGCAAGTGCCTGCTATATTATACAGCTGGCACCCATCACATATGTAGTAAGCTGAGCTTGTGAGCCCACTTCATATGTGTATACATTTGATTTAATGGATGCTTAAATAAAGTATTGGTTTTACATTTTCATGGTGCTGGAGAACTATCATTTTTCATTGTGTGTGCCTGGATACTCATGTAGGAATCAGCTTGGCACTGCATCTCCATACACCAGGATTCCTATTCTGACATATCAAGAGGATGTTCATCTGATGTTTACTGGTTTTAATATTAACATCCAGAAAGAGGAAAAGAACACATATTGTTAAACTTGTTTCCAAAAACTCTGTATGGGTACACAACCACCAGAACGGTAGAAGGTACCTTTAGAGTTTTTGTATCCCCAGAGGGTATCACGATAGACTAAGGCCTCATGAATACAACCATATGTATTTTGCGGTCCACAAACCACAGATCTGCAAAATACAGCTACTTTCAAAATACAATATGGGCAATTGGAGTGGCTGTCTCAGATCTGGGTCTACTAGGGGGTCCATGGCTACCCAAACCACCCACTGCCCATCTCTACTGCCTCAGTCCGTCAGGTTCCAGGCACAGGCAGTGAATGATGATCTGTGACCCGGACTTGTCTGTGTATATACATGTCTGTGTGCATACTGTGTATACATGTTTGTGTATATACTGTATATAACATACATGTCTGTTTATATAAATGGGAATAAACAGTCCCAGGCCTATTATGCACTTAATTCCTCCAGCCACGTGACGTGCCCATACATGACTTTGGCTAAAGGCTTCTATTAGGCGGGCTGCTACAGTTAGACGCTCCACTCAACTGTATAATACAGTAGGCACCCGGTTGCAATGCCGGGAATAGAGATCACGCCGAGCACTGTCATTTAATCTTTCAGATGCCGCAATCAACAGCAATCACAGCATCTGTGAGGTAAGGTAGAGGGATGCAGCTCCTTCTGCCTTCCGATCAGAGCCCCGCAGTGAAATTGCGGGGCTCAAATCAGTTACCATGGAAGCCTGGGTGCTGCTGAAGCTTCCCAGGCCTGCCATGGCAAGATTCCTGGTAAGCTGTGCACAAGGCACAGCTCAGCAGAGAGTACATCAAATTGCCATTCACCCTAATAGATATCTATTAGGGTGAATGGGACAAGGGTTTTGAAAGATCGGAGGTTATAGCACCCTAGGGGGGCTAAAAGTTACAGTTAAAAAAGTTTTTAAAAAGTATAAACAAAAAAATACAATAATATTAAAAGTTTAAATCACCCTTCTTTCCCAGGTTTACATATAAAAATATATAAACAATAAAAAAAATTAACATATCAGGAATCACTGCGTCCAAAAATATCTGAGCTATTAAAGTATAACAAAAAATTTCCTGGCCGGTGAACGCCGTAAGGAAAAAAAATCTAAAACATTTTCACTTTGGCCCCCAAAAATTTAATACCAGTGATCAAAAGTCATACATGCCACAAAATGATACCAATAAAAACTACTGTTCATCCCACAAAAAAACAAGCCCTCATACAGCTCTGTGGACGGAAATATAAAAAAAGTTATGGCTGTCAGAAAATGCCAATGCAAAGAAAATGTAGATATTTTCCTAAGGATATAATTTTTTTAAAAGCAGTACAACAAAAAACTATACATTACCATATTAATATTGAGGCATAGAATAAGGACATCATGTCATTTTTAGTGCACAGTAAACATTGTAATATCAAAATCCCAAAAACCTTTGCGGAATTGTATTTTGTATTTTTTTATTTATTTAACCCCACAAAGAATTTTTTCCTATTTTCCAATACAAGACATTGGAAATTAAATGGTGCCATAGGACATACAAATGTGGAGAGCAAATTACAGAACAGTATCCGTATGTTGCAGATCTGAGGCCTTAAGCATCTCTACTGTCATTTATCAATTTATAAAAAAAAAATTACATTACATTTATATTTGTTTTGCATTAGAACGACTTGTGTTTAGTATAGGTTTATTCTACATCACAATTATTTTACATTGGATTTCACATTTAACCTTTATATGTATAACAACAAATTCTAAGTGTAAGATGTTTTGTTTTTCATAATGTGAATGCTAGCTGGTTTATTCCTGCTCCTGATGTAAAGGTCACTGACCTGAAAATGCGATAAATACTTTTAATATGTGTCTTTTACCATTATTTACACCATTGGACATCATGTCCTGCTGAGGCCCCAGCGAGATGTAAAGACCAGCCACAAACATTAATATCCTGGAGAACCTTTCTAGCACATACAAACCACAGTAGGGCTTTCTAATTGCATTTTTATATATTTGATCCTTCTCATTTTAACATTAGGCTATCTTAGAAGACAAAATGATCTAATTCAAAAATATGCTGCAATCCTCTGTTTAATCCCTTGGCATTGCAAGTATTTTTCATTTTCTAGTTTATGTTTTAACCTTCCAAGAGCCGCCCATAACTATATTCTTTTTCTGTCAATATAGCCTTATAAGCACTTTTTTTGCAAGAGGGGTTGTATTTTTTAATGCCATAATTTATGGGGAAAACTTATCATCCCCTATATTCCAAGAAATAAAAAATATTAAAAAGTTCTAAACCTTGGTATAGTGTGACTTTTTAAATGCAAATGCAAGCATGGTGGAGGCAGAGTGTGGGCAGGGCCACCATTTATGAGCAGGTTTAGATTTCAGTTTAGGCCTCTGCCTCTTCATAACTACACAATTAAGCAGATCCTCAGGTGACACATGGGATATCATTAGTGGTGAGCAAATCAAAGTATTTGAAGTGGATGTCAATCTGAATTTCAGGCAAAATTCGATTTGCTGTGAAGCCAAATTTCCTTATGCTTATGGTAACAAATACATTTTCCCTGAAATGGGGTAAAAAAAATGGATGAGATAAGTATGATTTTTTTTAATTTTTATTATAGACCTTAATATTAATGTCAGATGCCACGATCAGTGATGAACATGACATCTGAGGGGTACAATAACAGGGAGCAGTGCAATCACCATTCCCTGTCATTTCACCCATTACTTACAAAGATATGCGCTTTTCTGACAAAGTAATTAGTCACAAAGCAAATTTTCTTTGTAAATCGGCAAAGTCGCAAATCGAATTTTCGAGAACTTAGTTCTCCTCTTGATATCATAGACCGGTGTAAAATGCACTTCTTTAATAAATTCCTCTCCTAGTGTTCCAAAATGTAAAGATAAAATTGATAAAAAATTATTGTAGTGTGCAAATTAAAAAATGCTCTTTCGTCACTGTTTTCAGGGTTTCGCTTTTATGATGTTCAACGACTGGTAAAAATGACTTGTTAACTTTATTCTGCAGTTCAGCACAATGATGGGGATACCAAAGGTGTTTAGTCTTGTTATATTTTACTTTAAAATAATTGAAATCTTTTTTTTATGTACGACATACATGTACGGCAGAAGTCATCTCTTTAAATATTGCACCTGCTCCGAAGCAAAGCGGGCACCCTAGACTGATGTATAGTATAGGATGCTGTTCTCATAAAACAAATATATTTGTGAATACATTATTTAAATCATTTGTTTATAATAAAATTTGAGCATACTATGAAAACATATACTGTTAACACATTTAAATTTGAACTGTACAATTTGTAATTTATTATCTGAAATAATACAAAACCCGACAAAAGCTTAAATGAGGTTTATTTTTCTGGAATGTATGCCTGGGAAGACTCATCAGAATTACGAAGGGATGAAGCAGTGTACCACTATGACCACTGTGCTGCAGTGAAAGAGAAGCTTGACAAATATTTCAAATAAAACATAGACCACAAAGAAGAATGTGATTAACTTACCTTAGAAATATTCTCGCTTACATAATATTCCTATGATAAAACCTAAATATTCCAATGAAAGCATCCCATGGCTTCTGACATGAAAGCATCGGTACCACCTACAGAAACTAGACTTGTAACATTAATGAATTGTACACTTCTCTCAATACTGAACTGATATCTCTGGAGCTTATGTGTCACCGCCAGTTCTGTGAGAAGGTCTGTTAGACGTTCTTCTCTACCTCTTGCATGAGGTTCTTTGTTTTGGTTTCACTTTGTCATCTCCTTTCCTTCTCCCAGCTGTCACCTAATTACACTAATTGTCTCCCTTTATATTCCCTTCCATACTGCCTCACTTTGAGGTTTATACTTCTTCCTGGATGAGTTCTTCACTGCTGGAGGCTGCTACTGCTGATTCCTCAGATAAGTCCTTTTCCTTTATTTGTATTTCCTTGCTGGCTTGATTCTAGGTGACCCTGACTCCGTCCGTATTAAGTGCAGGGAGCCGGTGGTCGTGTCCCCTCACTATTATAGGGTTTTCAGGTGTCACACAGTATAAGGTACGTGGACATGCAATCGTCTACCATAAAGACCTTTGCATTGGCATAGCAGTCAGGGAGAACTCTAGGGGTTTTATAGGGCTCACCATTATGCTCCTTAGTTTGTGATCAAGCCAGTCGGATGCTTATTTATAAGTTCCAGCTTTCTGCAACACAATCCGTGACTTTATGAGAACCTCAACGTACAACATATAGTAATCATTATATTGTTAAATACCCTGTATACAAATATTAACCCCTTCAGGGCCATACTAATTTTGCTGCAAAGTAAGAATGCTTTTAACCCCTTAAGGACTCAGCCCTATTTCACCTTAAGGACTTGGCGATTTTTTGCAAATCTGACCAGTGTCACTTTAAGTGCTGATAACTTTAAAACGCTTTGACTTATTCAGGCCATTCTGAGATTGTTTTTTCGTCACATATTGTACTTCATGACAATGGTAAAATGAAGTAAAAAAAATCATTTTTATTTATAAAAAAATAGCAAATTTACCAAAAATTTGTAAAAAAATTTACATTTCCAAGTTTCAATTTCTTTACTTCTATAATACATAGTAATACCTCCAAAAATAATTATTACTTTACATTCCCCATATGTCTACTTCATGTTTGGATCAATTTGGGAATGATATTTTATTTTTGGGGGATGTTACAAGGCTTAGAAGTTTAGAAGAAAATCTTGAAATTTTTCAGAAATTTTCAAAAACCCACTTTTTAGGGACCAGTTCAGGTCTGAAGTCACTTTGTGAGGCTTACATAATAGAAACCACCCAAAAATGACCCCATTCTAGAAACTACACCCCTCAAGGTATTCAAAACTGATTTTACAAACTTTGTTAACCCTTTAGGTGTTGCACAAGAGTTATTGGCAAATGGAGATGAAATTTGAGAATTTAAATTTTTCTGGCAAATTTAGCATTTTAATCCATTTTTTCCAGTAACAAAGCAAGGGTTAACAGCCAAACAAAATGCTATATTTATTGCCCCGATTCTGTAGTTTGCAGAAACACCCCATATGTGGCCGTAAACTACTGTACGGGCACACAGTAGGGCGTAGAGGGAAAGGTGCGCCGTATGGTTTTTGGAAGGCAGATTTTTCTGGACTGTATTTTTTTAAACCATGTCACATTTGAAGCCCCCCTGATGCACCCCCAGAGTAGAAACTCCATAAAAGTGACCCCATCTAAGAAACTACACCCCTTAAGGTATTCAAAAATGATTTTACAAACTTTGTTAACCCTTTAGGTGCTGCACAAGATTTAATGGAAAATAGAGATACAATTTCAAGATTTTACTTTTTTGGCAGATTTTCCATTTTTATATTTTTTTTCCAGTTACAAAGCAAGGGTTAACCGCCAAACAAAACTCATTATTTATGGCCCTGATTCTGTCGTTTACAGAAACATCCCATATGTGGTCGTAAACTGCTGTACGGGCACACGGCAGGGCGCAGAAGGAAAGGAATGCCATACGGTTTTTGGAAGGCAGATTTTGCTAGACAGTTTTTTTGGACACCATGTCCCATTTGAAGCCCCCCTGATGCACCCCCAGAGTAGAAACTCCAAAAAAGTGACCCCATTTTAGAAACTACAGGATAGGGTGGAAGTTTTGTTGGTACTAGTTTAGGGTACATATGATTTTTGGTTGCTCTATATTACACTTTTTGTGAGCAAGGTAACAAGAAATAGCTTTTTTGGCACCATTTTTTTTGTTAATTACAACATTCATCTGACAGGATAGATCATGTGGTATTTTTATAGAGCAGGTTGTCATGGACGCAGCGATACCTAATATGTATACAATTTTTTTATTTATGTAAGTTTTACACAATGATTTCATTTTTGAAACAAATGATTTATATGATCTATATTGATAACTTGTTTTATCTATCTTGCGACAATGTATGTTGTTATGCTCAGATTGTTTATGTAATCTGTTTTGTACTTATGAAAAAAAAAGTATAAAATCCAAATAAAACAATAATTTACACTAAAAAAATCATGTTTTAGTGTCTCCATAGTCTGAGAGCCATAGTTTTTTCAGTTTTTGGGCGATTATCTTAGGTAGGGTCTCATTTTTTGTGGGATGAGATGACGGTTTGATTGGTACTATTTTGGGGTGCATATGACTTTTTGATCTCTTGCTATTACACTTTATGTGACGTAAGATGACAAAAAATTGCTTTTTTTACACAGTTTTAATTTTAATTTTTTTTTCGGTGTTCATCTGAGGGGTTAGGTCATGTGATATTTTTATAGAGCCGGTCGATACGGATGCGGCGATACCTAATATGTATACTTTTTTTTATTTATGTAAGTTTTACACAATGATTTCATTTTTGAAACAAATAAAATCATGTTTTAGTGTTTCCATAGTCTAAGAGCCATAGTTTTTTCAGTTTTTGGGCGATTATCTTGGGTAGGGTATGATTTTTGCCGGATGAGATGACGGTTTGATTCCTACTATTTTGGCGTACGTGTGACTTTTTTGATCACTTTTATTACCTTTTTTGGGAAGTAAGGTGGGAAAAATTTCAATTTCCTCATAGTTTATATTTTTTTTATTTTTATGGCGTTCACCGTACGGGGAAAGTAACATGACCGTTTCATAGATCAGGTCGTTACGGACGCGGCGATACCTAATATGTGTAGTGTATTTAATTTTTTTAATTTTTATTCAGTGATAAATGTGTTTTTTATTTTATCTTTACTTTTTTCACTTTTTTTTTACTTTTTTTTGACCCAGACCCACTTGGTTCTTGAAGATCCAGTGGGTCTGATGTCTGTATAATACAGTACAGTACACTATATAGTGTATTGTACTGTATTTTACTTACACTTTGTCTGAACAGATCTATGCCTTTAGCACAGATCTGTTCAGCACCATGGACAGCAGGATGCCCGAGAAGGCGTCCTGTTGCCATGGGAACCTTCCCCGTCTACCACAATTGAGCAGACGGGGAAGGAGAAGGAGGGGGGCTGATAAATATCAAGAAATACATCCAAGAGTGTCCATGATGTGACAAAATGTTCAAGTGATTCCAAATGAAAAAATGCTGTTTCAAAAAAATATATATAGACAGCTCCCTTCCCTTACACAACGCAACACTCAACGCAACACTGAACCCTAGTATACAATACTCTACAATGAGATACATCATTCTATAATGGGATATATTACTACTAAGGGAAGTTTCCAATATACAGCAGGAGATGGGGAGATATAGGATCAAAGAGGATGAAATCTCTGCGCCCTCAATCATAAAAACTAAAAATAAAAACAAAATTAAAACAAAAACTTTTTTGATAGAAATATTGGGTATATATTTTATGATGCTCATATTAAAATCCATCAAGGAGCGTATTGAGAGGGTGCCCCCAAAGCGAAACTCCTTGGGAATGATTTCTGAGTGATTTCCGAAAAAACGCAGCCAAAACGCACAAGAAACGCAGGTGCGTTTTTTTGGGGAATCAATGCGTTTTTTTTCTGAGAGATCCTCGCACATTTGGAAAATGAGACATAAGGGATATTTTTATGATGAAGAAATTGTCATTATAAAGAGGGCAATGAAAAGTAATAAAAATGGATAGATATATAGAACACTGATTATGACTAAATATGTGTTTTGTTAGAGAGAGACCATCCCACTCTTCCTATTTGAGAAATATCCATTGGGAAACAACTAAAAGGTGGAGAGGAGATATAATGAAATCAAATGAAACAATGGGATGAGTGCTTTGGATTAGTTTTTTAAAAAGATTTGATTGTATAGTTCTGATTGTTATATATAAATTGGAGAATTTTGGACTTTTAGAAAAGCATCAAAATGAATATATATGTAGCATAAATCCATGCCAGGGTTTAGGTGGGTGGTTGGGAACCACACAGTATATAAGTAGGAGGTAGTTGGATCCCACATTATAGCCACTGAGGAAGAGGATTAACCCTCGAAACGCGTCTGGCCTGTTTTGGAGAGGACCAACTACCCATCTAAACCTAAAGATAACCTAAAGAAAGTGTATTTGAGAAAATCGCTCCTTGCACGGACCGATATATACACTTATCCACAATCAGGAGCGGTGCTTGAATATATCGCGAGCTAATACGAGAGTTGCCGGGAGAATGACACGCAAACCAGACGAGGTTTGATGACGTCAGAGGAAGGCCACGAGACTAACTAAGAACGCCGAAGATCCCGAGAACAACTATCGGACTTTAACTATATCCAGCGGTGACATATAGCGAGTCGCACCGAAGCAGACCACCTAAAGCAACGAACACCATGCAGGGGAAGGTAAGAGGGTGAGCATCAGGGGGACGCCCCAGACGCAACCCCTATATACTAATACCTAACCCCATATACTAATATCTAACCTCCAAGCTACATTGATTGCCAATATTGGAGGAATATTGACGGATACTGGGAGACCTATACGTCTATCCTAAGCTCTTAATTCGTCTGTCCTGATATTTAAACACTGCACGAGGATTTTATCACATTGAATATTTTTACCTTGACACTTTGTCTGTCTATATATATTTTTTTGAAACAGCATTTTTTCATTTGGAATCACTTGAACATTTTGTCACATCATGGACACTCTTGGATGTATTTCTTGATATTTATTTGATACTTTGTTATTACACAGGGTGTAAATGTACTAGTTGTAGGTACACCAAAGGCAGGACATTTATTCCAGATATTAAGAGTCAAGATATATTCATCAGATATATTCACCAGATATATTCACCAATATATAGGAATCTATACAATTATGTTTTAGGATATATTAATTTTATATGTGTTGTAACCAATTTTAAATATTTAAAGAGATAAAGTATAGACAATATACCAGGTGGTGAGTTCTTATTTTATTCATTGATCCAATTTAAACCTTTTTGTTACTGGGTGGATAGGTGAACCACCCATAAAATATAGCACCATTATCGTACATCAGATACGGGTGAGCCACGATATACATTTTCTCCTATCAAGTATTCAATTCACCTAGATATCGGTGAGCCCCCCAGTATCTGATAGTATGGACATCTGGAAATTTATAGAGAATCAAAACACGAGATTGGAAACATTTTCTTTTGATGATTCAAATATGTATGACATAAATGGACCTATGGAGAGATCTATTGCTGAGTCCTTTAGAGAGTTGGAAACCCTACTCATAAGACAATTAAAACAAAAATGGGAAATTAAATCCCTAAATAGGTATTTGGAACTTGGTATAATACCAAAGGGACTACAGCTCTCAAAGAACCCAGCTCAAGACCTAATAAATGACTCCTTTAAAGAGGAATGGGATAACCTCCTAATAAAACAATCTATATTGTTAATACAATTGATTGTCAAGAGAAGGAACCAAATACTAGAGGATACCACGGAGAAAATAACAAAAATTAAGGAAATCATACAGAAATCTCCCACAAATGAGGAAACTACAAATTGGCAGCAAAGAATTTGTAGGATCAATAGAACAGGAGATAATTAACAAAAAGAGCAAAAAGATTAAAAAGACTTTTAGAATAGATAGCGGTGAACATGTTTCAAGAGATAATAGTCAACACCATAAAGACCAATATGTATCCACTGTAGAGTCAAACATAGAACATATAAGAGAAGATAATATCCAGATGGACTATGATATTCCAGTGAGAAACCGCTATAAAAACAATTAGTAATAATCATTTTTTAGATGGGACCGCTCCTCACCACAAAATAAAAACAAAAACCCGACAGTTGAGAGAGAGAACGCCCGAACGGAGGAAATCTCCTTCAGATTCAGACCATTATCCCCCCAGGGGTCATCAATACAATCTAAGACACAGGGAGCATTACCAAGAAAACTATTACAATCCAAGGGAAAGAGGTCCCCAGGGAAGGAGGGAGAACAACATCTCAAATCGATATCAATACCATTACGAACAAGATCAAAGAGAACTAGAAGGGGAAAGAGGAAGAAGGAAGGGTCGCAGAGATTGACGATACACACAGAGACAGACTCAATTATTAACTTGAGCCATACAGTACTCACTCCAACACAAATCAACTTGCTGAATAAGGGATTGAAATTTGCCCCAACAACACAGCCGAATAAATTTGATATCTATATCGGTATAGAAAAATTTATTAGAAAATTATGCCTCAAGAAACATTTCATGAGGAATCCCATAATTGAAAACTCTATTGAGAAGAATACATACATTCGCACTAGTTTAAAACCAAGGAGTAAGATGTACCCGCGACAGCAAATCGGCCAAGAGATTGCAGCCTTTAAAAAATCTGTAGAAATATTCACCAGATATATTCACCAATATATAGGAATCTATACAATTATGTTTTAGTATATTTTAATTTTATATGTGTTGTAACCAATTTTAAATATTTAAAGAGATAAAGTATTGACAATATACCAGGTGGTGAGTGCTTATTTTATTCATTGATCCAATTTAAACCTTTTTGTTACTGGGTGGATAGGTGAACCACCCATAAAATATAGCACCATTATCGTACATCAGATACGGGTGAGCCACGATATACATTTTCTCCTAACAGGTGGAAATTATAGGCAATTCGCAAGACACCCCCAATAAAGAAGTGGTTCTGCAGGTGGTGATCACAGACCATTTCTCAGTTCCCATGCTTCCTGGCTGATATTTTGGTCACTTTTGAATGCTGGCGGTGCTTTCACTCTATTGGTAGCATGAGACGGAGTCTACAACCCACACAAGTGGCTCAGGTAGTGCAGCTTATCCAGGATGGCACATCAATGCGAGCTGTGGCAAGAAGGTTTGCTGTGTCTGTCAGCGTAGTGTCCAGAGCATGGAGGCTCTACCAGGAGACAGGCCAGTACATCAGGAGACGTGGAGGAGGCCGTAGGAGGGCAACAACCCAGCAGCAGGACCGCTACCTCCGCCTTTATGCAAGGAGGAACAGGAGGAGCACTGCCAGAGCCCTGCAAAATGACCTCCAGCAGGCCACAAATGTGCATGTGTCTGCTCAAACGGTCAGAAACAGACTCCATGAGGGTGATATGAGGGCCCGACCTCCACAGGTGCGGGTTGTGCTTACAGCCCAACACCGTGCAGGACGTTTGGCATTTGCCAGAGAACACCAAGATTGTGCTCTTCACAGATGAAAGCAGGTTCACACTGACAGACGTGAAAGAGTCTAGAGACGCCGTGGAGAACGTTCTGCTGCCTGCAACAACCTCCAGCATGACCGGTTTGGCATTGGGTCAGTAATGGTGTGGGGTGGCATTTCTTTGGAGGGCCGCACAGCCCTCCATGTGCTCGCCAGAGGTAGCCTGACTGCCATTAGGTACCGAGATGAGATCCTTAGACCCCTTGTGAGACCATATGCTGGTGCGGTTGGCCCTGGGTTCCTCCTAATGCAAGACAATGCTAGACCTCATGTGGCTGAAGTGTGTCAGCAGTTCCTGCAAGACGAAGGCATTGATGCTGTGGACTGGCCCGCCCGTTCCCCAGACCTGAATCCAATTGAGCACATCTGGGACATCATGTCTCGCTCTATCCACCAACGTCACGTTGCACCACAGACTGTCCAGGAGTTGGCAGATGCTTTAGTCCAGGTCTGGGGGGAGATCCCTCAGGAGACCGTCCGCCACCTCATCAGGAGCATGCAAAGGCGTTGTAGGGAGGTCATACAGGCAAGTGGAGGCCACACACACTACTGAGCCTCATTTTGACTTGTTTTAAGGACATTACATCAAAGTTGGATCAGCCTGTAGTGTGTTTTTCCACTTTAATTTTGAGTGTGACTCCAAATCCAGACCTCCATGGGTTGAAAAATTTGATTTCATTTATAATTTTTGTGTGATTTTGTTGTCAGCACATTCAACTATATAAAGAACAAAGTATTTCAGAAGAATATTTAATTAATTCAGATCTAGGATGTGTTATTTTTGTGTTCCCTTTATTTTTTTGAGCAGTGTATATTGGGCATTCATTTGTTGTTTGTTAGACAACATTTTAGGTTTATATGGTTGTTTTCTTGTTTGCCCTAGATCATGATATTATACATGAGGCCTTTTTCTTGTTTGGTTTTATAAAGAACAAAGAGTCCTGGAAGTGATGATATGGCTCTAACAGAGCCCTGATCTTAAGATCATCCACTCCACCTGGGATTACATAAAGAGAGAGAAGGATTTGAGCAAGCCTACAGCCACAGAAGATCTGTGGTTACTTCTCCAACATGTTTATAACAACCTACCTGCTGAGTTCCTTCAAAAACTGTGTGCAAGTGTTCCTAGAATTGATGCTGTTTTGAAGGCAAAATGCAGTCACACCAAATATTGATTTGATTTAGATTTCTCTTTTCTTCATCCACTTTGCAGTTTATTAATAGATAAAAAGAAACTATTAATACTTAAAGGGGTTGTCTCACTTCAGCAAATATAATTTATTATTTAGAGATAATATAAGTCACTTACAAATGTATTGTAATTGTCCATATTGCCTCCTTTGCTGGCTGGATTAACTTTTTTTTATTCCCCTAAGGGGACTTGAACATGAGATTGCTCAATCACATGTACATACACTCTCAAGGCCCAACTGCCATGGCAACTACCTGGATCAAGTGGCACATGGCAATTGGAAGACAGAAGGAGCCCCCTCAGTCTGTCGAGCCGATCTAATACATCTGAGGGGTTAAACTGAAATAGTTGTCAATTGTGCAACACCTGAGCCCATTTCATGCACTCCTTGTAATGTATATCAAGTTGCACCAAGGGGTTAAATGGATACTACAGCACCTATTATAACTATAAAGGCACCCATACATAATGTAACATGGCCATGGGATCTGCAAGTAGATTACTGCAAAAAAGCAAGGACAACTGCAGTTCGGCACGTACATGTGCGCATCGACAATTGAAAGTAATCTGAAAGCAGATCTTGTGGCTAGCCAGACCATCCTAGATCCGAAGTCGCTTCACTCAAAACTTCTGTTTAATGCTGTACAGATATCCGTATCACTACAGCATTAAAATGTATGACCTCCGAAGAGGCGAAGTGAGTTATTCCCAAAGTCTCACGAGACTTCAGTGAATAACCTCATTATTTGATTTTTAAACTGAAAAACCATTTTAAAACGTGGATCCGAACTCAGCTTCGGTTCCGACTAGAAGCTTGCTTCGCTCATCCCTAATGGGCACCCTAATCCAATTCTGACCCTAGCCAGATTCTTTTGGTTTACTAGTTAGATCAGATTAATAATATATTTGTAAAAACCATAAGAAAAATATAAACACTGGTGCTCCTACTTAATTAATTGATAGTGATGCGGTAACACAGCAGTGCCGCAACTACTGTTCTTTCCTTTCAATCACAATTGCAAAACAATATGTTACCAAGGTACTATCTGACATTAGAGTAAACCACCCCTACTGCCACCCTCGCTGCCAGAAGCTTAGATATTAATTATACATACAGTACAGACCAAAAGTTTGGACACACCTTCTCATTCAAAGAGTTTTCTTTATTTTCATGACTATGAAGGCATCAAAACTATGAATTAACACATGTGGAATTATATACATAACAAACAAGTGTGAAACAACTGAAAATATGTAATATTCTAGGTTCTTCAAAGTAGCCACCTTTTGCTTTGATTACTGCTTTGCACACTCTTGGCATTCTCTTGATGAGCTTCAAGAGGTAGTCCCCTGAAATGGTCTTCCAACAGTCTTGAAGGAGTTCCCAGAGATGCTTAGCACTTGTTGGCCCTTTTGCCTTCACTCTGTGGTCCAGCTCACCCCAAACCATCTCAATTGGGTTCAGGTCCGGTGACTGTGGAGGCCAGGTCATTTGGCGCAGCACCCCATCACTCTCCTTCATGGTCAAATAGCCCTTACTTTCAAAGTTTTCCCAATTTTTCGGCTGACTGACTGACCTTAATTTCTTAAAGTAATGATGGCCAATAGTTTTTCTTTACTTATCTGCTTTTTTCTTGCCATAATACAAATTCTAACAGTCTATTCAGTAGGACTATCAGCTGTGTATCCACCTGACTTCTCCTCAACGCAACTGATGGTCCCAACCCCATTTATAAGGCAAGAAATCCCACTTATTAAACCTGACAGGGCACACCTGTGAAGTGAAAACCATTTCAGGGGTTTACCTCTTGAAGCTCATCAAGAGAATGCCAAGAGTGTGCAAAGCAGTAATCAAAGCAAAAGGTGGCTACTTTGAAGAACCTAGAATATGACATATTTTCAGTTGTTTCACACTTGTTTGTTATGTATATAATTCCACATGTGTTAATTCATAGTTTTGATGCCTTCATAGTCATGAAAATAAAGAAAACTCTTTGAATGAGAAGGTCTGTCCAAACTTTTGGTCTGTACTGTATATAGCCCCTTGTTTGACATTTGATGCATTGTACTATATTTTTCTGAAACTTTCCATCACTACTTTTGTTTAAAAAAAAATAAAAAATTCTTAGGTTTCTGCAACATACATATTTTTTACAGGGAAAAAACCTACTGGGTAGGCAGAATTTTAAATTTTTTATTTTCAGAGTCTTCTTATATACTGTATGAATGTTGGTTTAGGGCTCTTTCACACTTGCGTTCTTTTCTTCTGGCATAGAGTTCCGTCGTCGGGGCTCTATGCCGGAAGAATCCTGATCAGTTTTATCCTAATGCATTCTGAATGGAGAGAAATCCGTTCAGGATGCATCAGGATGTCTTCAGTTCCGGAACGGAACGTTTTTTGGCCGGAGAAAATACCGCAGCATGCTGCGCTTTTTGCTCTGGCCAAAAATCCTGAAGACTTGCCGCAAGGCCGGATCCGGAATTAATGCCCATTGAAAGGCATTGATCCGGATCCGGCCTTAAGCTAAACGTCGTTTCGGCGCATTGCCGGACCCGACATTTAGCTTTTTCTGAATGGTTACCATGGCTGCCGGGACGCTAAAGTCCTGGCAGCCATGGTAAAGTGTAGCGGGGAGCGGGGGAGCAGCATCCATGCGCATGGGGCGCTCTGACGTCATTCCGGAGCGCCCCGGGAGCCGCATGGACGGTAAGTATACCGCTCCCCGCTACCACTATGGCAACCAGGACTTTAACACTGAACGCAATTTGAAGACGGCTCCATCTTCAAATGCTTTCAGTACACTTGCGTTTTTCCGGATCCGGCGTGTAATTCCGGCAAGTGGAGTACACGCCGGATCCGGACAACGCAAGTGTGAAAGAGGCCTTATCTGAGATATAATTACCTATTATTGTATCCTACTTTAAAATTTCTCAGCATTTAACTATCAATTTGATTATACCTACCTGCTTATATGGTGTTTCAAGGTAAGTTCAAAAGGGTAACGAGAAACAAGCAATGCAACACCAAATGCATTGAAAACAAAAGTGACTTTTTTCAGGATAATATTCAAATTAAGCAAAACAGTAAATAACGTGCTCAAGTGATGATTAAATATTGATTATAGTAATAAAGCAAGCATACAGAAGTCAGAAAGTCACTTATCTTTGATCCTTAAATGATTCCAATCTTGGGAGCTTTTTCCTGGCACGGCACGTCCAAGAGTTAATATCTGAAGTTCCTTGACGATAGCGAACTCAGCAGACATCCAAATGCTACTTGATGATGCACCTCAGAAACCTTTATACCCGCCTTGTCTCCTTATACTTGTATACTATATTGGCAGAACTCATCCTTGCAAAACCTGGGACTCCTAAGGGTCCTGTTAAACAGGTGCAGAAGAACTGCACATACTCTAAATTTCAGCAGATTGGTATGCTGCCTAGTGCCATCTGTACAAGGCACACCTGATAAAAAGTTTCAGTATCCAGTATCTGTTAGTCATAAAGGGAAAGAAACACTATTAAAGCCAAAGCCATGAAATTTACACTTCTGATTACATATAGTAAAATAATCATGTTTATCACCTTTTGTGTCTCCTTCTTAACATCTAATTTACAATTCTGGTCATTCTTTGACCTACTATGCAGATCTTCATCTGTTTATTAATGACTCTGGATTTCTGCATTATTGACTAATATTTGAAATATATTCTGAGTTTGCACATTGCTAATTACTTCAATAATACCTTGCATTTCTTTTGCATTATTTTCCTTGTTGTTAGGGCTCTTTCACATGAGCGGATGCCGTGCGTGGAATCCTCTGCGTGAAAGACAGCCAAACCCCGTTCCGGACAGCAGAGACACGGAGCATTAACATGACTGATAATGCAACGTGCCTCTCTGTGACCTTTTTGCTACAAAATCACAGTGACAACTATATCTCACTGTGATTTTGTAGTAAAAAGATCACAGAGAGGCACGGAGAATTATCAGTCATGTTAATGCTCCATGTCTCTGCTGTCCGGAGTGGGGCTTGGCTGTCTTTCACACAGCGTATTACCCTCACGGCATCTGCTCCTGTGAAAGAGCCCTTAGTGGTACTGATGGAGGTATATTTAATTAATCATCTGATTCTAAATATATAGATACTCCCAATATATCAACTTCTTTTGTGCACTCATCTATTGTTTCAAATAATCCCTCCACTGAAACTCCATGTTCTTCCCAACTCCTGGGTAGGACGTCATCTCTTAAATGTTCTCATTTCCTTCTCTCTATCTTCTTGTTCCTTACTTTCTAAACGTGCTTTAAAAATATTAATGTAAGGTTTTATTGCCAAGTGGTCTTTCCATGTTCTTAGTTGTTCAAGTACTGTAGCTGTATGATGTCTTTATTCAATTGCAGCAATCTTCATCTTCTCTTATTTATGATAAAACCTATTGCTCTTCTTGAAAAGTCTTGGAAAATGCAATCAATCACTTTTTTGCACATCTAGATCCCTCATATCACTGAAGAGATTTTTTTGGCCTTTTAACCCTTTGGAGATAACGTCCTATTCAAGATATTTTTCTAGGGATGCAATCTCACATAAGTCCCACATCTCATGTGACACATCAAACTTATTGGGAATTTCACAAGAAAAACAATGGTGAGCTTGGTTTTAACGTAACTTTATTATTTCATGAGTTATTTACAAGTTTCTGACCACTTATAAAATGTGTTCAATGTGCTGCCCATTGTGTTGGATTGTCAATGCAACCCTCTTCTCCCACTCTTCACACACTGATAGCAACACCGCAGGAGAAATGCTAGCACAGGCTTCCAGTATCGGTAGTTTCAGGTGCTGCACATCTCGTATCTTCACAGCATAGACAATTGCCTTCAGATGACCCCAAAGGTAAAAGTCTAAGGGGGTCAGATCGGGAGACCTTGGGGGCCATTCAACTGGCCCACTGGATATGCGAAATTGCTACATGATGATGTGTTTCCCTCTTTATGCACTGAAGCTGGCACGTTCCCTGAGTTTTTCCAGCAAGATGGTGCACCACCACATTATGGGTGTGAGGTCCGAGCATTCCTAGATGAACAGTTTCCTGGAAAGTGGATTGGTCGTCGTGGGCCAGTTGAATGGCCCCCAAGGTCTCCCGATCTGACCCCCTTAGACTTTTATCTTTGGGGTCATCTGAAGGCAATTGTCTATGCTGTGAAGATACGAGATGTGCAGCACCTGAAACTACAGATACTGGAAGCCTGTGCTAGCATTTCTCCTGCGGTGTTGCTATCAGTGTGTGAAGAGTGGGAGAAGAGGGTTGCATTGACAATCCAACACAATGGGCAGCACATTGAACACATTTTATAAGTGGTCAGAAACTTGTAAATAACTCATGAAAGAATAAAGTTACGTTAAAACCAAGCACACCATTGTTTTTCTTGTGAAATTCCCAATAAGTTTGATGTGTCACATAACCCTCTTCTTATTGAAAAAACAAAAGTTGGATTCAAAATGGCCGACTTCAAAATGGCTGCCATGGTCACCACCCATCTTGAAAAGTTTCCCCCCTCACATATACTAATGTGCCACAAACAGGAAGTTAATATCACCAACCATTCCCATTTTATTAAGGTGTATCCATATAAATGGCCCACCCTGTACATAATTGACATATACAGTACTCCATCCGAAAAGGGTTTCTTTAGGTATAATTTAACAAATATGGGCCTAATCTAGTGTCCATAGTGTGTTGTTTTCTGTGACATATACAGTACACCATCCGAAAAGGGTATATTTAGTTCAAATTTTAGTAATCTGGGCATAATCTAGTGTCCATAGTGTGTTGTTTTCTGTGACATATACAGTACGCCATCCAAAAAGGGTTTATTTATTTCAAATTTTCGTAATCTGGGCATAATCTAGTGTCCATAGTGTGTTGTTTTCTGTGACATATACAGTAAGCCATCTGAAACGGGTTTCTTTAGGTCAAATTTTACAAACCTGGGCTTAATGTTATAATTCATAGTGTTTGTCTTTCTGTGACCAATACTGTACTACATCAGAAAACAGTGCCTGCAGCGCTAATTTAAATAATTTGTGCCACATCTACTGTGTGTGCGTTTGATCCATATCAATGACATATACTCTACTTTATCCATACACGGTATATGGTAGTCTGATATTATCAGGGCTACATATCCAGTGTAATGTCCCAAATAGCAATTTTTCTTTATTTGCACATACACTTACAAATCCTATGCTACTGTACGTGTGACATACTTTGAAGCTTATATAACATTTGATATCATGAAGGCGGCATGTACGGGCCATGTAAGTGGCCGTGTTGCAGATGGTGCACGCAGAGGCCCAGGTCCTGTGCGCAATGAAACTGAGTAAAATAATGTAGCAGAGGGCCTACAGGTGCTCTAACACTCCAAAACATTATTTGAAATAGCCTTCCGGTGAGCTAACCTTGAACAATATTCTTTTCTAGTGCCTTCCGGTCAGTTAACCCTCTAAAACATTATATGTGAGGGCCTTACGGTTGAGCTTACCCTCTAAAACATTAGATGTGAGGGCCTGCAGGTGAGCTGACCTTCTAAAACATTATATGTGAAGGCCTGCAGGTGAGCTGACCCTACCAATCCTATGTGAGGACCTGCAGGTGAGCTGACCCTACCAATCATATGTGAGGGACTGCAGGTGAGCTGACCCTACCAATCATATGTGAGGGCCTGCAGGTGAGCTGACCCTACAAATCATTATGAGCGAGGGCTGCCTAAAATGCATGTTGATATGATGGATAATGAGAAGAAGTACGAGGAAAGGAAGATTGAACCATATAACCTTTTTTGTGGTGGCAGAGGTGCATGTGAATACAGTGTATTCAGTAAATTAAAAACAACACATTTAAATTGCCTTTATGTTCAGCCACTTTCATTTGGTGGAGTAGAGAAGTCAGGGGAAATCCAGGTCTTCATTTTTATAAGAGTCGACCTGTCAGCATTTTAAGTTGCGCTTATCAGTTATTATGCCCCCAGCAGCAACAAATACCCACTCTGACAAAACGCTGGCGGCAGGGCAAGCCAGCACCTCTGAGGCGTAGAGTGCCAGTTTGTGTCATGTGTCTAGCTTGGACACCCAATAGTTGTAAGGCACAGAGGGATCACTGGGGACACTGGCACGGTCTGCTATAAACTCCATCATCTTCAAAAAAAAATTCCACACTTGTGACACTAGGCCACGCATCAGGTTGAGGGTGCTGGCGGGGTGTCATAAAACTGTCTAAGGCCTTGCAGAGTGTTGTCCTGCCTCTGTTGGAACTGCTGTGTTTTTCTACCCTGCTTGGTTGGCCAAGGAACTACATACTCTGCCGCCAGCGTTGTCAGGTTCAAATTTTTGTGCAACTACATTTTGTTCTATTATTATTATTGTTTTTGTTTGTATTATTGTTTTTATTTATTGTATTGTTTTAATGGTTTATGGTTGAAAAAAATATAGTTTTTATGGTTTAGGGTTTAAAAATATGTTATGGTTATTTTGAAGTTAATTAACAGACCATCCCATTGGTTTACCATCACTCTTGTGTGTTATATTTTTATTTATCTTAATGTATAAGTTTGGAATGTTTGTTGTGCGTGGGACATATAAGCTGTATGATTGCCATGTGTGTGAGCTTGCCGAGCTGAAAAGCTGCCAAGAAGTTACGGCCATTATCAGACACAACAAACAACCATGCCTGGTTGTAGGTTGAGTGGTGAGAGCCACAGCTCAGTCATAGCTCTGCGGCGTTGTGCTGTTTTTCACCTAAGCAAAATAATTTCAGAACAGTCCTGTTGCTGCCTCCCCACTGCCGTGCTACACTGCTTACAGCTACTGACTGATGGCTGACTGGGGCTGAAAGATGATAATTCTGAGGTGGAAATGAAGTAGGAGTAGAAGAAGGGGGGTTTGCAACTAATGTAGGTGGTGGTGGTGGTGAAAATCCTGATGGGAAGTGGGCCCACAATCCTTGGCTATGGTAGCACCTGTGCCATCCCAGGGTACGACTTGCTCCCGGCCTCCACAAGGTTCACCCAGTGTGCCGCCACGGACATGTAGCATCCCTGGCCAAAAGCACTTGTCCATGTGTCCGTTGTTAAGTGGACCTTTATAATAACTGCGTTGGTCAGGGCACGGGTGATGTTACGGGAGACAATTGATGGTGTAATGCGGGGCTGGCATACCAAGATAAATAGTGTCGGCTGGGGACTGAGTAACGATGGAAGGCCGCCACCATGAGGCCGAGGAAAGCCTCAGTGTCCACAGGCCTAAATGGCAACATTTCCTGAGCCTCCTATTTTTAAAGATGTGCATTAAGTGCTATGGCCTGTGGGTGAGTGGCTGGGTATTTGCGCATTGGTTCAAAGGCCTGGGTTAAGGACAACTGTACGTGGGTCTATTTGGTGTGGCCCACCTTCTCCATTTTGCCATCCCAAAGCCTCTTCCAGCCTGTTGCAGTGTTGTGGATCCCTCCCCCTCTGTACTGCTGTCCTAGCTTGGCTTGCCACCTACCCAGGTTGGGTCAGTGATGTCATCATCCAGCAAACCCTCTTCCACTTCCTCACTCGGGTCATCCTCCTGACTTGTGTTGTTGACCAAACAATACCCTCACTTATTGACAACTGTGTCGCACCCTCATCATCCACCTCATTAAACACTAATTGCTATTCCCCACCCTCATCTTCTTCTGACTGTGGATGCTGAGGAGTTTGGGAATTAGTACACAAGATCTCCTCATGTCCCTCTAAAGGGAGGGTCAGCTCACCTGCAGGCCGAAACCTAAAATCTTTCACTGGGTCAGCTCACCTGCAGGCCCGCAACTTAATGTGAATGAGGCCCTCCTTTATGTGATATACAGGTTGTATAGGAGTGCCTTTCCCTTGTAATTTTTTGCTGCAATTACACTTCCTATACAAGTAAATCTACAGGAAATAATGTATTTTTTTCAATTTTTCATCTAAAATTTATTTTTGATTTCAAATGTGGGTGTAAAAAATTACTTACATTGTGGGTCTGGTGATCAGTCTAAGGCCTTTTAGGCAGCATCAGCAGCAGCATGGTGATGAAAATAAGTGGCAAGGTGACATACTGTGGAGATAGCAGGATGAGGAGGACACATAGTGGCACAATGACTGAGTCTGGATGAAAGACTAAGGCTACAGATTGATTATAAAGATGCAGATGGCAAAGGCATCTTTAGAGCTGTATGACGGGCACATGCAGAATAATGCAGCCATCAAAATGAAGTTGAGTTTGTCAGTTCCACCGCAGCTCACCAGCAGGACCGCAAATCTAGTCTTTAAAAGGGTCAGCTCACCTGCAGGCCCAAACCAAAAATCTTTTACAAGACTAAGGCCACAGATAGATTATAAAGATACAGATGGCAAAGGCATCGTTAGAGCTGCATGATGCACACCTGCAGAATAATGCAGCCATTAAAATTAAGTTGGGTTTGTCGGTTCCACGGCAGCTCACCAGCAGGACCGAAAATCAAATCTTAAAAAGGGTCAGCTCACCTGCAGGGCCAAATCTAAAATCTTTTACAGGGTCAGCTCACCTGCAGGCCCAAACCCAAAATCTTTTACAGGGTCAGCTCACCTGCAGGCCTAAACCTAAAATCTTTTACAAGGTCATCTCACATACATTATAAAATATTGCATGCGTTTGTATTGCATTTTTGATGTGTTTTTTTTCAGTATGATGTGTTTTTTTTGCTATTATTTGCTAAATAGTCTGAAAAGTATTCTAGATGGAAAAGAATTTGTTATTGAAACCCTCATCCTTGTTTAATCCCATTTTTATTTTTTTCTTATAATCTTTCAAGGTAAAAAGCATTGCTATGTTGATGGATAAACAACCTTGTTCTAATTTGTATTAGTAGTTCTCTTGAGGCTCTAATACAATCTGTTTTGATGGATATTACTGCAATTTTCATATATGCTTTACATATGTAATATTTGTATGTAGTAAGGGGGTGTAGGTCTTACTCCAAGGGGAAATCGTCGTGCCAAGAAATCGGCCAGACGCACGATGTCCCATCAGTGAAAGACCCACACCCCATGTTTACAGGAAACTGAAGATCTCAAAATCTGAGTTGAATCCTCCAGGCATTAAAGTTTCAAAGTCATAGATACGTCTAGACTCCTGTCTTGACATTTTTGAAATATGATTTCCGCCTCTCCACTGTATTTCCACTTTCCCAAAAGCTGTGAATATCATTCCACTTGGGACTTTATTGTGGTGTTGTTTGAAATGAAGGGATAATGCGTGTTTTTCAAATCCTTTTCTAATATTAGTAATGTGCTCTGATACTCTTTTTCTCAAGGTCCTTTTAGTTCTTCCCACATATTGTTTCTTGCATGGACATTCTATTATGTATATTACATTTGTGGAATTGCAAGATAGGCATTCTCTTATTTCCCATGAGTAGGAGTTATTAGTGGAGCATATTTTCCCAGGTTTTTTTTGAGAATTGTGTAATTTTACAATTTTAGCATCTGCCGCATTTATAGAATCCTTTTAAATTGAATCATCCATGTGGGATTAGATCTTTTGATTTTTTTTAATTGGTTTTATTGTGGGTGCTATTTTACAGGATAAATGTTATTGCTTTTATATATGTTATGCAAGGAACATCTGTAATTAGGGGACCTATTATCTTGTCTCTCAACCACCTTGATGCATTATAGATAATATTAGTTAGTGCTAGTTTTAGGTATTTTATCTGTTTTAAATATTCGTATCAAGTCTAATAAAGTATTCCTGTATATTTTCAATTGGTTCCAGATGGTGAATGCCTCTCTTTTTCTCTATCATTTATAATCATTATTTTTGTGACGGGGTGAGTCACACAATACAGAGCACCCTCACCAAGTTTGAAAAAGAGGGAGAGACACTACAAATTGTATTTACATTTAGTATTGACCATTTTTCACCCCATTGTGGTTAAGCTCCCCTCTATATTTCAAAATGGACATCTGGAACTATATAGAGAATCAGAAACAACGATTGGAAAAATTTTAATTTGAAGAAGACAACCAAACAGACACTGAAAGGAAGAAGGAAAAATCCATGATGGAAAAATTTAGAGAACTGGAGACCCTTTTGATTAAGCAATTAAAACAAAGATGGGAGATCAAATCCCTTAACCGATATCTAGACAATTGTATTATTCCCAGGGGTCTCTAGTTGTCTAAAACTCTGGCACAAGATTTATGCAATGATTTGTTTAAGGATAAATGGACCAACTTTCTGAAAACACAATAAGTTACATTGGTCCAACTTATCATAAAAAGAAGATCGCAGATCTAAGAGGAAATTACTGACAAAATTAATAAATTAAGAGAGATAATAGAGAAACTACCTCAAAATGAAGAAAATAAAAATTGGCAAGAGAAAATTAGTAAAAATTTAGGCAACATTGAACAACAAATAATTACAAAAAAAGTCAAAATAATTAGGAATTTCACTAAAACAGACAGAAATTTACAAAAATAATCAACAATATGGACAACATGATATAGTAGACACTCAGAAACAAGATGTTAATAACAGAAATAAAGACAATTCAAACAAAAACGATTTCCCCTTGGAGTAAGACCTACAACCCTTTACTACATACGAATATTACATACGTAAAGCATATATGAAAATTTTAGTAATATCCATCAAAACAGATTGTATTAGAGCCTCAAGAAAACTACTAATACAAATTAGATCAAGGTTGTTTATCCATCAACATAGCAATGCTTTTTACCTTGAAAGATTATAAGAAAAAAATAAAAATGGGATTAAACAAGGATGAGGGTTTCAATAACAAATTATTTTCCATCTAGAATACTTTTCAGACTATTTAGCAAACAATAGCAAAAAACCGCATCATACTAAAAACAACCGCATCAAAAACGCAATACAAACGCATGCAATATTTTATATTTTATAATGTCTTTTATATATATATTTTTTAAATGCTTCTTACTTCTTCAATATATGGAAAAGAAAGATTTTTAATGGGAATACAAGATACCAATTATTACTCTGTATAGCAATTATTTTATAATTAATCCATCCCACATTTTATAACCAATCCATCCCACATTTTATGGCAAATCCAGAGCATGGCATATAAAAGCAGGAAAGACCCGGGTCCTTTTCATGGCCACTGAGGAAGAGGTGGTACATCTCAAAACACGTCTGGCGGTATTGGATGGGACCCTTTTGATAATACTACGTGCCCATTTCACCTATCCTTAAAGTCGGAAACTGTAATTTACGAACAATCCGAATAATACTCCGTTGCAAGTGCAACAGAAAATCGGCATCTCGCAAATAAGGAGTAACACGTGAGTTATCGTGTCATCACGTGAGCGACTCCAAATCACGTGAGACGCCGCTTGTGTAGCGAGGCCAGCTACACAAAACTACCAGACAGAAGGACACTGTACCGGCGCAGACACACGAGGACGGGTGAGTGGCTGTGTAGCAGGTGGGATGCCCCCGACTCCAGCCGAAAAACACAAGAGTCTCTTGTGACTAGAGATGGCCTTGTGGTTCGCCCGGCGGTCGTTTTGCGGCGAACTTTGCGTGTTCGCGATTCGCCGAACATGCGAACATATGGAGATATTCGCACCCGCCATATTCTTTTACATTGTGAAGAACTTTGACCCATGACACATTCATCAGGTGGTACAGGACAGCCAGAGACGTTTCACATGGACATACCCCCTACCTTATAAATAAACCTGATCTGGCCGCCATTTTACATTCAGTGTTTTGCCAGTGTAGGGAGAGGTTGCTGTGTGGAGCAGGGACAGGCTGTTAGGGACACCAAACACTAGCTAATAGGGCCACAAAAGTCTTTTTAAGGACTGGTATAGGTGTGCTATTGATAGGTGTGATACACAGAGCGGTGCGATATACTTATAATATACTTTTATAATAAGTCAAAAACACATATATCTATATAGTGATCACCTGGAAGTCAGGGGCCTAGGGGCTAGGGGCTTACTAGGGCCATTTTTATATAGGGTAAGGTTCCGGACAGGGTCGCTCTTATCAGGGCGGGTGGTCTGTGGTTAGGCTATCAGGGCCAGAATAGCACCCCCCTGTAGGGCAATATCAGGGACAGTACTTTGCCCACCCTGTCCTTCAATACCACATCATAATCAAGCCCAGGGATAGATGTTTTTTGCTTTCCCTCCGGGATTCATGGATGTGCACTGGAACCCCCCGGATTGTGGTAGGACATATGGTTTCTGATTTAGTGCCGCCGAGCACTTGTTATTGCCTACCACATCTATGCTTTTTGCTTAACTTTAATAATTTAATTTATTTTCATTTTGAGGGATATCTTTTCCACTCACACGTCCGCAAAATGGGTCCGCATCCGTTCCGCAAATTTATTTTGCATTGAAAAAAATTATGAATTGAGATCGCAAATTCGAATAATACATCTGTTATGTCACTGTCCATGTTGTGGGACTATTTGTGCATGTCTAGTAATTATTTCTTGGCTGCAAATATGATCTGAAGGTTTTTCAGGTTCGCCTGCCATTAAAAATAATGGGACCAGCCGTTAACTTGCGGTTCGCGAACATTTGATCATGTTCGCGCGATCGCGTTCGCGAACCGTCCCGGCAGATGTTCGTCCATCACTACTTGTGATTAGAGAAGTTCGATACCAATACATTCAGGATAACAACTATTGCTATTCTACCCATCAACTGTAAATCCTATCAGGTGGATACAAGTAATAATTGACATATGCTCAAGATTTATATACACCAACTCTAACCTTTTTTCACTAACTCTGAATGAAAACACGTGATAATATATCTGCAATTGACTTTTGCTCAATATTTATATTAACTTTAACCCTGTCCACTAACCCTGAGTGACCACACGGGGCAACACATTTGCACAAGATTCTTATATTTGTGATATTTGTTTATAATTTATTCTTATTATATAAATCCTGGAATTGTCGGTGGAATCAAGAGACACTCCTTTGTACACAACTTTCTTTTCATTTTAAACCATTTTTATCTTTTTTTATTTCTATTAATTTGTATTTCAGTATATGTATTAATCACACCAATTTATGTATGCACCATTTGTGAGGTAATGAGGTATACACTCAAATCTGATAGTACCACCTTGATGCATTATAGATAATTTTAGTCAGTGCTAGTTTTAGGTATTTTATCTGTTTTAAATACTCGTATCAAGTCTAATAAAGAATTCCTGTATATTTTCAACTGGGAAGGAACCAGTAGTCTCATTCACTGTCACTACCTCTAGGGAATTCCAGGGCTCCTATGGTTAAGGTTCTGGCATATGTATTTTCCCACCTTCAGTGTCTATACATACTGACAAGAGTCTAGGCCAGGTTTAGGGGTTTCCCCTCTTCCTAGCCTTGAGGCCTAGTTCTTTGTCTTTCCACTTCTGTAGTTATTCTGGTGTCCCTCCCCTCCCCAATATTCGTGACAGTTAACCTCCACCCTTGCTAATAACTTTTCACTTTGAGAAATACTTTCATTCTGTCACAAGACAGACCAGCTCTGCTGAGGTATCATATTACACATGTCAATACAAGTCTATGGAGATGGCAAGGAGAGGAGTGAGCAGGAACAGAATAAGATAGGACTCAAAGAGAAACACTAAAGAAACTGCACAGGAATTTTCTATCTTAGCACAAGTGCCAAATTCACAAACATACAGATCAGTACACCTCTGTATTGTCCTCCATCATCTTGTCCTCCATCATTTTGTGTGTTGAGTAGATGGCAGCTAGTCTCCACCCACTTGTCTGAGAGAACTGCAAACTACAAATTCACTATGCACAGAGAAAAACTGCTAAAAAATGCAATTAGTGATGCTTTAAAGATGGCTTAAGTCACTAAGTATAAATATACTTAGTGTTGAACTGGTGAGTCTTGGGCCCACCAGCATTTTTTGACTGCCCACTGAAAAGCTACATGCAAATATTATTTTCTCACATGGTGGCAGGGAGCAAAACCCTAAAGATGATTGACCATGAGGACTTCAGGAAAGCAGGTGCCCAGATGAAAGATGATACTGGCTGGCCTGCTACTTTACCTACAAGTCACCTCAACCACTGGATACGTCTATAATAACAAACCGGGTAGTTTGTTAAATAATCTACCATTTTTTATATGAAAATTGGCTAGTTTAGATGCTATGTGCTGAATAGTTATATGTAGCACAGTATCTCTAGTGTGAGATGTGTCCACATGTGCAGGAGGTGGGGGAATAGGGGCCCACTTTTCTCAGTGGGCACAAGTGGGATTCATATGTTCCCCTGTGGGCCAGTCTGAACCTGAAAATACTAATGGACAGAAAAGAGCTGTCTAATGATCTGTTTATACCCAGGCTTGCAACTACAACAAGGGGGTATCATCTACTAGAGAAAAGAAGGTTCCATTATTACCAACATAAAAAAGGATTCCTTTCTGTAAGAGCACTTAAAAATGTTTACAAGGGGCTTGATGTCTTTCTCGAAAGTAAGAATATTAAAAGTTATGGTTAGTAGATTGTTAGTAGAAGTGTAAATGACCAAGTGAATTATACCCATTGCCATATGTGGAGTCCAGAAGGATTTTTTTTCCTAAAATGAAAAAAAATTGTCTTGTGTCATGCAGTTTTTTTTGCCTTTGTCATTTCTTAGCCCCATTACTGTAAGTTAGTTACTATGTTGTAGGTAATAATCTATATATACAATCAATATACAGCAGTACAGAATAACAAAATAAAGAATGGGAGCTATTTTAACACTAAAATTAATTTCAATATACTGTAGAATTGAAGGCTTATCTATGTATTTCAGTGGTTTTCTTTTTAGATAAGACATTATTATCGATCGTGAAATTCTGCTAGTAAAGCACTACAATGTAGTGCTGTGAGAATGGCTTAGGTAACATAACACAAGACTAGAGAATTGTCAATACCAATCCAAGCATTAAGTAGTATTGACAAGTGAGTTAAATCACCAGGCTATAAAAAGCAATAAATCTATACAACACACATTGCAGATTGATGCCACACTTAAGTAAGTTATGAATACCATCATTTTCTAACATGCAAGAGCAAATGATGAGTATACAATTTACTGACCCACTTCTTAGCATTGATTGCACCCAAATGCTGGTGCTCCCCTTATTTTAGACACATTTATTATTCATATGCTCAAAAAAAAATTGCTTTTTCCAACATCCTTGACATTTCCTGGTTTTGAAACTGGAACGTGGACATCTCCAGCTTTTGTCTACCTTCCAGATACCTTTATAAAACTAAAATTCACAATCTTGGTGTGTAAAAGTGGCACAGATTAGACCAATTTACAGTTGGTCTAAAGATTTTGGTGGACAGAATTTTGATGCATTGGGGCAGATATTTGTCATGCAGAAAGATATTTGGTGTGGAGACATATTTTCAGGGGCATGTCCACACATTTTTGGCATAAACTAAGCCAGCTAATAAGGGGTATGCACCAGGTTTATCATTCAGCATTAGTCAGCATTTCCAGACTGTCTACATTCACTCTATAGATTAGACAAGATTAGTAAATATAGGCCACTGTGTGCAAATTTATATATCTTATAAAATATTAATATAGTGTCTCATCCCTCTAATGCTACAGATTCTCATAGGGTGCACTGTCGATTCGCACTGAAAATCCATGTTCGGGTTTGTTGTGTTTGGATTTTAAATAAAGCTTGTTGAAAGGCTGTAGCGCAGCCAATCAACAAGCTTTGACGCTGTGGGCACTTTTAAGCCATCACAGTCAAGCCTAGTATTGGCATGGTTGTGATTGGCCGGCGCAGCATGTGACTCTGCATGCATAAATGCAGGATCACATGTTGCACCGCCATTCTCCTCTAACTAGTGTAGGGACAGGATGCTGCTGCAGTGAGGGACAGTGTTAGGCTTTAATGTGGCTGTGAAGTCTGTGGGTGACCTACAAGCATTTTTGGTGGGTGCAATACACATCTGCACCAATGATGAACGGCAAGGGAAATATTTGAATTTGCGATATTTCATGAATATTTGGGAAAATATTCGTCATATATTCGCGAATTCGAGAATTCGTGATCTCCACTCATTATTCTTTTGATTGCAAAAATCAGCAATCGGAAAATTCACGATAAAATTTGCGATGCGAAAATTCACGATCAACACTACTCCTATCGGCAACTTTCCTATTGGTTGCTAGGGATGTTGCTAAGTGCCGAAATTTGTGATAAATTCACAATAAATTTGCGATTAGAATATTTGTGAATACAAATATATAGCACTATATTCTAAATATTCTCAAATTCTCGAAGTGGCGATATTCGTGATTAAAATTCGCGATTTGAATATTCACGCTCAACACTACTCTGCACCAGTGACACAGAAATACAATACTTAATCTGCCTGTTAATTCTGTTGTTGACCTATAGCCATTTTTCTGGGTGCAAACCACCTCCTTTGCATCCATGACACAAAAAACAACACTTAACCTGGTTGTTAATTCTGTTGGCGACCTATGACATTTTTGGGATGCAAAACACCTAATTTGCATCGGCCACACTGTGATACAATAGTTAATTAGTCTGTTAATTTTGTGGGTGACATAAACCCATCTTTTGGGGTGCAAAACACTTCATTTGCATCTGCCAAACTGTAATACAATAGTTAATCAGTTTAATAATTTTGTGGGGACCTAAACCAATTTTTTTAGGTGTAAAACACTTCCTTTGCATCCGTCACACTGTAATAGTATAGTTAATCAGTCTGTTAATTTTGTGGGTGACATAAACCCATTTTTGGGGCACAAATCACCTCCTTTGCATCCATCACACTGTAAAAGTATAGTTAAATCGGTCAATTGTGTTGCTGCCCTCAAAGAATGAGGAGAGCATCAAATAAGGAACGGATGGTGGTGGAGCTCCTGCTGCAGGGAGAGGACGTTGTTGATCTGTGCCAACTTCATGCCCACATGAAACACCTTCCTCAGATGCACACAGGCGACAGAACGTTCTGCCCTAAGAATGGTGAGGCCAGAACAAGTAGAGGTGGTAGTAGATTGGATGGCTGACAGTGGCTCCAGTTCCTGCACATTGTCTTTCACCCGCTCCCCTGCTGAAAGCGCAGAGTTGGCACCGACGGCCTAGGGGTATTTGTCTTCCACCTCAAATCCTTGCATAATAGCCAAGCAGTCTGAGCTTGTCAAGTCATGCAGCAGTCACTTATGCTTTTTGATGACTCTGCTGGCGAGGGTTCAATGGGCCATCCACCTAGCCCTGCCCCAGAAGTGGAAGCGATTGAGTGCACAGATGCCCAACTACTTATGTTTGAGGATGAGGATGTGGTACAACCGCAAAACATGATGATGAAAAAAACAAAAAAACAGGTGTCAACTGCTGCAGCTTTCTGCAGTGTGCAGACAGGTCAGGAGTGCAGAACTGAGGAGTGGGTGAAAAATGATGTGATGATGAGGTCTTAGACTGCACATGCTAGCAAGTCAGAGCCTGAAGCAAGGCATATATTTTCTAAACCTGAGCACCACCTGCATGACCAGGCATCTAACTGCAAAGTACAAGCTGTAGTGAAGTGGACACCTGAAAAACCACGAAAGATCTGAGGCTCCTCCTGCTCCCTCTTCTGCTATGGTCTTGGCCTCTTCCTCCCCCTATGGAGTGACAGGGTCACCTGACACCCCACAAAGAGAGGATGTGACAGCAACACCTCCACCACCATCCCCACCAGTGTTAATGAGCATATCGACACTGTCCCATGGAAGCATTTAGCTGTCCATCCCACAAACACTGGAGAAAAAGAGGAAGTACCCCCTACCCAACCACAAGCCCTGGCCCTGAATGCCAGCATTTCAAAATTCCTGGCTTTTGATATGCTGCCATTCTGTCTGGTGGAGACGGACACTTTAAAAAACTTGATGACGGTGGCTGTCCCACAGTACGAGGTTCCCAGCTACATTTCCGGTTGGACCTTAGCTCCCTTGCATGAACAAGTGGTGGAAAAAATAAGGTGCGTGCTGCACAACGCCATCATTGACAAGGTCCACATAACCACCAATACGTGGACCAGAAAGCACTGACAGGGACGTTATATCTCCCCAACTGCCCACTGGGTAAATGTAGTGGCGTCTGGGCCTGAGGCGGAAAGCAGTTTGGCGCATGTCCTACCGCCACCGAGGATTGCTGGACATTACTCAGTGCCTACTTTTGCCTCCTCCTCCGCTTCCTCTTCCTTTTCTAACGCCTCGTCGTCTGGTCAGTGTAACACCTGCACCACCAACTTCAGCACAGCCAGGGGGAAACGACAGCACACTGTTCTGAAACTCATCTGCTTGAAAAAACAAACAAAAAAACACTGCGCAGGAACTGTAGACGGGAATCGAAGAACAGACCGATGAGTGGCAGGTACCACTGAGCCTCAAGCCTGGCCTGGTGGTGTGTGATAATCGGCGAAATCTCTTGTAGCTCTGGGCCTAGCCAGTTTGACACACATCCCTTGCCTGGTGCATGTGATGAATTTGGTGGTTGAGGTTCCTGAAAAATTACCCCAATATGTCAGAGGTGCTGCAGAAAGTGCGGGCCGTCTGTGCTCATTTTCGGCATTCTCACCCTGCTGCTGCTCGCTTGACTGCGCTGCAACGTAACTTCTGCCTTCCCACTCACCACCTCATATGCGATGTACCCACAAGGTGGAACTCTACCTTGCACATGCTGGAGAGACTATGCGAGCAGTAGCAGGCGATAGTGGCGTTTCAGCTGCAGCACGCATTGTGAATCACTCTGCTGAACAACACCACTTCACTACCAAGGAGTGGGCCTCCATGTGTGACATGTGTCCCATATTGTGCTGTTTCGAGTACTCCACCAACATGGCCAGCACATCATCAGCGTTACTATACCACTTCTATGCCTCCTTGAACAAACGATTCAGGTGATGATAAATAAGGATGTGGAACAGGAGGAAGAGGAGGCGGAACAGGGATCATTCTCATAGTAATCAGGCCAGTTGTCCACACGTGGCTCGGAGGGTGGGTTCCTACACAAACTGTCCAGCCAGGGCACAGTTTTGGAGGATGAGGAAAATGATGAGAAGAAGGAGGTGGAACCTTGTTCAAAGCAGGGTGGCACCCAAATCAGCTCACGGGCATCACTGGAGCATGGCTGGGGGATACAGAGGATACAAACAATACACCTCCCACCGAGTACTGCTTGTCGTTGCCTCTGGGCAGCCTGGCACACATGAGCAAGTACATGCTGCAGTGCCTGCGCAATGACTGGCAAGTTGCCCTCATTGTTATCAGTGCTGATTAGTGGGTGGCCACCCTGCTGGATACTAGCTACAGGGAAAATGTGCCATCCTTACTCCTGTCACTGGAGCATGATCGGAAGATGCGTGAATATAAGTGCCCACTGGTAGACCTGCTACTGACCGCTGACAGACGTGGTAGATGTGCTATTTGGACACTGACACAAATTTAGTTTTTTTTACCTGTTTACTAAAACATATTTAAGTTTATGAAAAGTATGTGGATAGCTCACCACCCTCCTCAATAAGGTAGGGGTGCTCTAACCGAAAGACTGTTCACTCAAGCAGTCCAGGGAAGATATGTAAAAATAGAAAAAAACGGCTAGCACTCACTATGTGGTTTCACATCAAACAACAATTTATTAACCGCTAATTCAACAATGGAATAATAGCAGCATATATTGTATGCATTGCTGCTATTATTCCATTGTTGAATTAGCGGTTAATAAATTGTTGTTTGATGTGAAACCACATAGTGAGTGCCAGCCGTTTTTTTTTTCTATTAAAACATATTTAAGTTATAGTTATATAATGGACATGAACATAAAGTCCAGACTTTTAGCTTTCATTAGCCTTCATGGAGGGTATCCATATTAAAATTGGATGAAGGGTTTAGGAGCTTCAACTCCTTTACATGTGGTACCCTGTTTTTAACAAAAGTAATTGGATAATTGACTCAAAGGCTGTTGCATGGGCAGGTGTGGGCAATTCCTTCATTATTTCATTCTCAATTAAGCACATAAAAGGCCTGGAGTTGATTTGAGGGGTGTTTCTTGCATTTTGAAGATTTTGCTAAGAAGTAAATATATGGTCAAAGGAGCTCTCCATGCAGGTGAAACAAGCCATCCTTTTTCTGCGAAAACAGAAAAAAAACATCCGAGAAATTGCTACACTATTAGTAGTGGCAAAATCTACAGTTTGGTACATCCTGAGAAAGAAAGAAAGCACTGGTGATCTCTACAATGCAAAAAGACCTGGAAGCCCACAGAATACAACAGTGGTGGATGATAGCAGAATAGTTACCATGGTGAAGAGAAACCCCTTCACAACAGCCAACCAAGTGAACAACACTCTCCAGGATATAGGCGTATCAATATCCAAATCTACCATAAAGAGAAGACTGCATGAAAGTAAATACAGAGGGTTCACTGCACGATGCAAGCCACTTATAAGCCTCAAGAATAAGAAGGCTAGTTTGGACTTTGCTAAAAAACATCTAGATCCCCGAAATTTTCCTGCATGGTCTTGTATGTAATGGCGAGATAATGGGTGTCTATTATACTTTTTATCTATGTTCCAGATATGTTCCCTAATCCTTATTTTGCAACTCCCGTTTAGTTCTTCCCACAAATATTATAATAAAATAAAATAAAGATTAGGGATCATAACCGGAACATACATAAAAAGTATAATGGAGACCCGTTATCTTGCCATTACATACAACACCATGCAGGAAAATTTCGGGGATCTATATTTGGGGGCATAGAAAAGGTGGCAATGAATATAAGAGGGGGAAATTACATAAAACAAATGTCCCATAGCGAAAGCAAATAGATATTCAGGTTAAATAGTCTAGCCCCTAATGGTCTTAATCAGGAAATTGAACTATTTGCATTTCAGTGAGGAACATAAGCTATGACACTTGTATGAATGCACAAAAGGAATAGCAAGTATGGATTACAGTACAAAGCAGGAAGTGGAAAATCCTAGTATGACGCATGAAGCAGACGTTGCCATAGGAACCTGATGCTTACTTAAACTCCATGTTAGACACTACTTACTATCCCTGACTAAGGAGCCCAGTAGGGTCTGAAACGCATTGGAGGTTTTTTGTCTATTCGAGGCACCAGTAGCAAGTGCAGTAGCGTCACATGCCGAAGGTCCCTGGCATCGGATCTGCAAGTTCCCTCGCACGAGCGTCTGCTGCCAGCCGGAGCGATGCCATGCTGGAAGGTTGAGCAGGAACTTTCAAAAGCCACTTAGCTGGATACTGAAGGCACGAAGACACTAACACCACTCCCCCCATTGGCGGACAGGTAAAAGAGACTCTATTTGAAGGTAAAGCATATTACATGCTCTATTGAGGGTTACATTTCTCAGTTAGTTCTCTCACCAGCGCGGGCATCTCACTCCGGTCTTTCTGATCAGAAATGTCTTCCTTGTTGTGTATAAAGCTAAAGCAACCCAGGAGTTTATTAAAGCAAAGAAGTGGAATATTTTTGAATGGCCAAGTAAGTCACCTGATCTGAACCCAATAGAGCATGCATTTCACTTGTTAAAGACTAAACTTCAGACAGAAAGGCCCACAAACAAACAGCAACTGAAAACCGCTGCAGTAAAGGCCTGGCAGAGCATTAAAAAGGAGGAAACACAGCGTCTGGTGATGTCCATTAGTTCAAGACTTCAGGCAGTCATTGCCATAAAAGGGTTTTCAACCAAGTATTAGAAATAAACATTTTATTTACAATTATTTAATTTGTCCAATTACTTTTGAGCTCCTGAAATGAAAAGATTGAGTTTAAAAAATGCTTTAGTTCCTCACATTTTTATGCAATCATTTTGTTCAACCCACTGAATTAAAGCAGAAAGTCTGAACTTCAACTGCATCTCAATTGTTTTGTTAAAAATCCATTATGGTAATGTACAGAGCAAAAATTTGAAAAATGTTGTCTGTTTCCAAATTTATATGGACCTAACCGTAGCTGGGGCACCAGCACCACCTCAGAAGGGAGGCTTAGCATGGCCGAAATGTGGAAAGCACACCACAACATCCAGCACCACCATCTGATACGGAGCATCTTAGCAGGAGGCAGCGTTTCAGCAACATGGGGGAAGAATATGTGTGAACACATCTGCACGTACTGACTGATAGGTCTGCCCCATTTAACTTCTGGGTCTCCAAATTGGATACATGGCCTGAGCTTGCCCTTTACGCCTTGGAGGTGCTGGTCTGCCCTTTGGCTGAGTAGACAAATATTCCAGCCGTACCCAGCCATTGTTATACTCCAGCGCAGTTTGTTTGTTCTGTTTGCCATTTCCCAATATTTTGGGACCTACCCAAATAAAATAATAATAATAATAATAATAAATAGAAAATAGTGTTGCTACCTCCTCCGCCTCTTCCACCTACACTGCCATGTCCACCGTCTCCTCCACTCGGACCTCCACCACCTGGTTCAAGATTATTATTTATTATATTATAATGCATATAGTAGATTAGTAAGGCTTTTTGTATTTTTAAAATGCTTTGTCTTTTACAGAAGCGGAATAAGTCTCTGCAGCCTATGCCAGCCGGGAAGAAATGCGGATGAATGACCAACTCTTGAAAGATCTTGATGAACCATTAATTCAACCAATAATAGTCTATAAGGACAGCCAAGCATGCATTAAAATTGCAAGCAGTGAGAAAATGATTGCAAGAACCTAGAACATTGTTGTAAAATAGCATCAACTGCGTGATTCGGAGGAATGAGGCATAATCAATTTTGCTTACTGTAAAACTGAAAAAATAGTAGCTGATGCTATGATGAAACCAAGCACAAGTTTGAAAAACTCAAGCCAGCTATGTGACTAACAGGATAAGTAGTTGAATGGGGGTGTTGGAATAATGCTCATGAAGGAAGGGGTGGTGACTTGCCTTGACCTACAGAGAGAGAGCTGAGAGAGAAGAAAGCCAGAAGCAGATGTGCTGTGCTGTTATTTCTGAGTAAAGCCATGTTGTTCATCATGCTACCCCTGATGGAGACCTGATTAACCCGCTGCTTACAGCTCTTCCGTATCCTATTTAAAGGGATTGCCCCACAATCAGTACAGATGTAGCCAGCCTTGTTCCTAGCATGTCTAAAAGTGCCATCAATCACCTAATGAATAGTGTTGATCACGAATTTCAAATTTTTATCGCGAATATAGGTATTTTGAAAATTCGCGAATATTTCGAATATAGTTATGTATATTCGTAATTTCGAATATTCGATTTTTTTTCCGATTTTATTTTTATTTTTATTTTTTTCAGTACACATGATCCCTCACTGCTTCTAGCTTGTGGGCCAATAAGAAGGCTGCAAAATACTTGACTTTAGGAGTAGTAGTGTTTGCGAATTTAGCTCTATATTCATTTTTTTTCGAATATTCGCTATATTGCTATATATTCTTGTTTTAGAATATTACGAATATTCGAAAAAACGAAGTTATAGCAATATAGCGAATATTCGAAAAAAACGAATATAGAGCAATTTAGCTAATATAGTTCTATAATCTTCTTTGTCTAATAGTTGTAATTTTTTTCTCATCTGAAGTTCAGATTGGAAAAAAATTACAACTATAAAAAAAAAAAGATTATGGCACTATTAGCTAAATTGCTCTATATTCGTTTTTTCGAATATTCGCTATATTGCTATATATTCTTGTTTTAGAATATTACGAATATTCAAAAAAACTAAGTTATAGCAATATAGAAAATATTCTAAAAAAATCGAATATAGAGCAATTTAGCTAATATAGAGCTATAATCTTCTTTGTCTAATAGTTGTAAGTTGAAAAATTTGCAATAAAAATTCGAATCCGAAAATTCAAATTACGAAATTCGCATATTACACACTCATTACCTTTTAGATTTTTCGAGAGAAAAAAAATCGCGAATATTCTACAAAATATTTGCGAAATATCGCGAATTCGAATATGACCCCTGCCGCTCATCACTACTAATGAATGAGCAAAACCAAGCTCATTAGGTGAAAGCATCCTTGATGTGGGCACCAGAGTTGTATTTCTGACCCACAGATCATCCTGTATAAACAACAATATGCTGCCCAGAAACAATGAATCTGTATGGGGACAAACAATTGCAGTAGTGATCGCTTGCCCCCATAAAGAGGAGATGATTGCCGCATACAAATGCAACTTTCACCTCCTCCGACAAGCGGGCAATTATCGAGAACAAACAAAGTTGGCCCGTGTAAAAGGGCCTTTACTGTAAGAGATCATGTACTATATCAATTGAGATGTAAACATAATTATTTTAATTATTATCAGAAATCAGAAGACACTCAAAGAACCCATTAAAGCCATTTGTTTTATGTATTACGTGACAATTTCAGCAGTCTCTCATCTTCTGCTGTGGTTTTCTATTTTCTTTATTTTTATGATTGCTGCATGAAAATCAATTAGTTTGTCCAACTATATTTTATGGTTTCAGATAATTCAGCTACAAAACGTATTGGAGAGGAAACTCGGCACACAACCTGGCAGCACTATTAATCTCCAGATTCAAAGTGACTTATGTTGCTCTAGGGATGCATTAGAAGACAACTGAATGAGAACAAGTCATCAAAAATACCTTTTCAGACGATTCTTATGTGTAATATAATGTGTTTCTGATGTGCCGTGAGAGAAGTTTTATGTCAGCATACTGCATGATTAGGTGACCTTTAACAGAATGTATGGGGTTACAGATGGTTGATTTCAGTGTCTGTCTCTAAAACCTTAGAAATAGCGTTTTATCTTGATGACCAGTTATGGTTCATAAACTCATCTTTGTAAAGGAGTGTAGCCTAATCTGCTTACCTTTCAGATACCTTAACAGGTCAGTACAGCCATGCTTGAATATGTATTCACTATAGCATATATACTAGTCACAAAAAGTTAGGGATATTTGGCTTTCGGTTGAAAGTTCACGCTACAGTGATATTATATCATGAAAGTAGGGCATTTAAGTAGAAGCATGTAATGGTGATTTCCTCATTTCAAACAATTTATTGAAGCAAAAGCCAACAACAGTGGTGGGTATACCCCCACAAAAAATGTCAATGTCTCAATAACTTGTCATGTGGCCTTGAGTATCAAGCAGCTTTACAACAATGTCTCATGCTGATCATAAGTCGACTTATTGTCTGCTGAGGCATGGCATCCCACTCTTCTTGAAGGGCAGCCCTCAGGTCATTAAGGTTCTGGGGTACATTGTTACAAGCCTCTACACGGCGAATCAGCTGATCCCATACATTTTATAATGGAATTCAGCTCTGGAGAAAGTGCAGGCCACTCCATTTGAGATACTCCAGTCTCCATCAGCCATTCCCTTATGATGCAACTTCAATGAGCTGGTGCACTGTTGTCCATGAAGATGAAATTAGGCTTGTGTTGTTCATATAGAGGCACAATGACTGGAATAATGTTATTCAAGTAGTATGGACTTGTTACTGTACCCTTCACAAAGTGTAGGGAAGTTCTGTATTGACTAGACACACCTGCCCACACTGTAACACCACCGCCACCAAAGGCTCATCTGGTGACAACAGTGACTGATGCATAGGGCCCTCCTTGATGTCTCCAACATCGTTGGCAGCCATTTTTGATCAGTGTGAATCTAGTTTCATCAACAAACAGCACACTGGTCCCTTGTCCAGCGTATATGCTCCCTGGCCCATGCAAGACAATGACGTCTGTGCCTGGTGGTGGGGTCAGTTACCCTTGCAGGTCGTATAGCACACAGACCATGCTGATGTAAACAGTTTTGAATGGTTTGATAGGACACTTGGGTGCCACTCACCTCCCTTAAATGTTCATGGAGTTGTGTGGCGTTCATCATCTGGTTCCGCAGGGCAATGTTCACAATGAAGCGGTTATCAGTGTAGGATGTGGCCAAAGGATGTCTACTTCTATGGCTTTCTGTGACTCTTCTATTCTATCAGTATCACTGTTGCAACCTGCTGATGACACTCTGTGACATTCGAAGCTCAGTGGCCACATCTGTCTGAGAACATTCTGCTTGAAGCCTTGCAATAGCGAGGTACTATTGATCACTTGTTAGGTGTCGTTTTAGTTCCATGATGTCAAAATGTGAACAGCATGATGAGAAATACCAATTCTAATTGAATGAGGAAATTTATTGGGCAATTCATGGATCAAACACCTGTTGTGCAAAAAGTACTGAAACATTGAATAGTTGGACATATTTATTAAAAAGTTTACAGAAGGTCACATTATGTCATTATGTTCACTTGTAAAGGTTAGAGTGCATTTTAGGTTCACCCTGAAATCTCACCCACAAGCCAAATATAACTAACTTTTTGTGAGCAGTGTACTTAATGCTTATTCTTAGGCATGTGCAGAATGCAGTCATAGCTAGGTTTTCCAAGAAAACATTCAGTACCAAGACCTAATCCTGCATATATGCCCTGGAACCAGGGGCGTAACTACCATAGCGGCAGACCATGCAACTGCTATGGGGCCCAGGGCAAGAGGGGGCCCAGTTGGAATGATCCCCTCTTCTACTGGAGGTGAAAACATAATCAGAACTCTATCCTCTAAAAGAACTTTTAGCAAATGAGGCAGTGGGAAAATGGCACAAGGGTCATTGAAAAGGGTTTAGGCAGAAACCCTTCTGTCCTGTAGGGGGGCCTGGTTTGATCCTTGCTACGGGGCCCTTACTTCTCTATGTACGCCACTGCATGGAACCTTTCAGGTGTCTTATGCTGCCTTCTGTCAATATGAAGTAGTGCTTTGGAACTAACATGATAAACAGTGTGGCAAGCAGTCAGTCTTACAGCAAGGAGTCCAAAATATTCATGAGACTTTTCCCCATCCTTTAGCTGCTGATTGACAGGTTTCTCCATATTACAGTGCATATAGAGAAACCTGTCAATGAATGATTGGGGTTAGTAGGCCAGAAATACAGCGTTTTGCTTACTGGGGTGAAAAAACCCTCTGATATAATGCACATCTGGGATTAGACATGCATAAGTGACTGTGAAATTTAGGCCACAAATACGGCTTTCTTATACTGGTGAAAAAAAAAACATCTGTTTCATATAGTGCACATCTAGGATTAGACGTGCATAAGTGAGTGTCACATTTAGGCCAGAAATACAGCTTTTTGCTTACTGGGGTGAAAAAAACCCTCTGATATACTGCACATCTGGGATTAGATGTGCATAAGTGAGTGTCACATTTAGGCCAGAAATATGGCTTTTTGGTTACTGGGGTGAAAAAACCCTCTAATATATTGCACATCTGGGATTACACGTGCATAAGTGAGTGTCACATTTAGGCCAGAAATACGGCTTTTTGGTTATTGGGGTTATAAAAACCCTCTGATATACTGCACATCTGAGATTAGACCTGCATAAGTGAGTGTCACATTTAGGCCAGAAATACGGCTTTTTGGTTACTGGGGTTATAAAAACCCTCTGATATACTGCACATCTGGGATTAGACGTGCATAAGTGAGTGTCACATTTATGCCAGAAATACGGCTTTTTGCTTACTGGGGTTAAAAAAACCTCTGATATACTGCACATCTGGGATTAGACATGCATAAATTACAGTGAAATTTAGGCCACAAATACTGCTGTCATATGGAGTTTAAAAAAAAAAAATTGGAGTGCAATACCCTACATCATGGTTTTTATTGGCGGTTAATTATTTTTAACAGACTTAACCACTTTTCACTTTGCTTGGTGAACGCTAACTATGAGGCAAACATCTAATAAGGACGCGGTCATGTTCGTGGTGGTGGTGTTGGTGGAGCCTCTGGTGCAGGGAGAGGATGTGGCCGTTCTGCCACAGCTACACGTCCTACTGAACCTACTACCTCAGGTCCCAGTAGCCACCAGAATCGACAGCGATATTTGGTCAGGCCTAATGCCGTTCTAAGTATGGTAAGGCATGAGCAAGTACAGGCGCAAGTCAATTGGGTGGCTGACAGTGGATCCAGCACGTTCACATTATCTCCCACCCAGTCTTCTGCAGAAAGCGCACAGGTGGCACCTGAAACCCATGCCCATCAGTCTGTCAAATCACCCCCATGCATATCGGGGAACCTGTCTGAGCCTCAAGTCATGCAGCAGTCTCTTATGCTGTTTGAAGACTCTGCTGGCAGGGTTTCCCAAGGGCATCCACCTAGCCCTTCCCCAGGGGTGGAAGACATAGAATGCACTGACGCACACCCACTTATGTTTCCTGATGAGGACATGGGAATAGAACCTCAGCACGTCTCTGATGATGACGAAACACAGGTGCCAACTTCTGCGTCTTTCTGCAGTGTGCAGACCGAAAAGGAGGTCAGGGTGGAAGACTGGGTGGAAGACGATGCAGGGGACGATGAGGTCCTAGACCCCACATGGAATGAAGGTCGTGCCACTGACTTTCAGAGTTCGGAGGAAGAGGCAGTGGTGAGACCAAGCCAACAGCGTAGCAAAAGAGGGAGCAGGGTGCAAAAGCAGAGCAGCCGTCGCCAAAACAGTTTGCCTGCTACTGGCCACCGTCACCAGGGACCGAGCACACCAAAGGCAGCTTCAAGGAGTTCCCTGGCATGGCACTTCTTCACACAATGTGCTGACGACAAGACCCGAGTGGTTTGCACGCTGTGCCATCAGAGCCTCTTCTGCTGCTGCCTCGGCCTCTTCCTCCGCCTCTGGAGGAACGTTGGCCCCTGTCGCCCAGCAAACAGAGGATGTTCCACCAACAACACCACCTCCATCACAAAGGATCTCCACCATGTCACACGGAAGAATTCAGCTCTTCATCTCACAAACCTTTGAGAGAAAGCGTAAATTCCCACCTAGCCACCCTCGATCCCTGGCCCTGAATGCCAGCAATTCTAAACTACTGGCCTTTGAAATGCTGTCAGTCATTCAGGCTGGTGGAGACGGACAGCTTCAAACAGCACATGTCGCTTGCTGTCCCACAGTACGTCGTTCCCAGCCGCCACTACTTCTCCAGGAGAGCCGTGCCCTCCCTGCACAACCAAGTATCGGATAAAATCCAGTGTGCACTGCGCAACGCCATCTGTGGCAAGGTCCACCTAACCACAGATACGTGGACCAGTAAGCACGGCCAGGGACGCTATATCTCCCTAACTGCACATTGGGTAAATGTAGTGGCGGCTGGGCCCCAGGCGGAGAGCTGTTTGATGCATGTCCTTCCGCCGCCAAGGATCGCAGGGCAATATTCTTTGCCTCCTGTTGCCTCCTCTTCCTACTCGGCTTCCTCCTCCTCTTCTACCACTTCCTCATCCAGTCAGCGACAGACCTTCACCACCAACTTCAGCATAGCCAGGGGTAAACGTCAGCAGGCCGTTCTGAAACTGACGTATTTGGGGGACAGGCCCCAGGAGTTGTGGCGGGGTATAGAACAACAGACCGACAAGTGGTTGCTGCCAGTGAGCCTCAAGCCCGGCCTGGTGGTGTGCGATAATGGGCAAAATCTCGTTGCAGCTCTGGGACTAGCACATCCCTTGCCTGGCGCATGTGCTGAATTTGGTGGTGCAGAAATTCATTCACAACTGCCCCGACATGTCAGAGCTGCTGCATAAAGTGTGGGCCGTCTGTGCGTGCTTCCTGCGTTCTCATCCTGCCGCCGCTCGGCTGTCTGCTCTACAGTGTAACTTCGGCCTTCCCGTTCACCGCCTCATATGCGACGTGCCCACCAGGTGGAACTCCACCTTGCACATGCTGGAGAGACTGTGCGAGCAGCAGCAGACCATAGTGGAGTTTCAGCTGCAGCACGCACGGGTGAGTCGCACTGTGGAACAGCACCACTTCACCACCAATGACTGGGCCTCCATGCGAGACCTGTGTGCCCTGTTGCGCTGTTTCGATTACTCCACCAACATGGCCAGTGGCGATGACGCCGTTATCTGCGTTACAATACCACTTCTATGTCTCCTTGAGAAAACACTTAGGGCGATGATGGAAGAGGATGTGGCCCAGGACGAGGAGGAGGAAGAGGGGTCATCTCTAACACTTTCAGGCCAGTCTTTTAGAAGTGGCTCAAAAAGAGGATTTTTGCAACAGCAGAGGCAAGGTACAAATTTGGCCAGCCAGGGCATACTACTGGAGGAGGAGGAGAAGGAGGAGGAGGAAAATGAGGAGGAGGATGGGGATGAAGCATGTTCACAGCGGGGTGGCATCTAACGCAGCTCGGGTCCATCACTGGTGCGTGGCTTGGGGGATACGGAGGACGCAGATGATACGCCTCCCACAGATTACAGCTTGTCCTTACCTCTGGGCAGCCTGGCACACATGAGTGACTACATGCTGCAGTTCCTGCACAACGACAGCAGAGTTGCCAACATTTTAACGTGTGCTGACTACTGGGTGGCCATCCTGCTGGATCCCCGTTACAAAGACAATGTGCCATCCTTAATTCCCTCACTGGGGCGTGATCGGAAGATGCGCGACTACAGGCGAACTCCTGAGAGCATTCCCGACTGACGCCGGGGGAAAGGTGGAAGCACAAGGCGAAGGCAGGGGATGAGGAAAAGGTCGCCAACACAGCTGTGTCAGCGCCAGCACCTCAGAAGGCAGGGTTAGCATGGCCGACATGTGTAAAAGCTTTGTCACTTCGCCGCAACAACCGGCCCCAACTGCTGATATGGAGCGTGTTAGCAGGAGGCAGCATTTGAACAACATGGTGGAACAGTACCTGTGCAAACGCATACACGTACTGAGTGATGGTTCTGCCCCATTCAACTTCTGGGTCTCCAAATTGTCCACATGGCCAGAGCTTGCCCTGTATGCCTTGGAGGTGCTGTCCTGCCCTGCAGCCAGTGTACTTTCTGAACGTGTATTTAGCACGGCAGGAGGCGTCATTACAGACAGACGCAGCCGCCTGTCCACAGCCAACATGGACAAGCTCACGTTCATTAAAATGAACCAGGCCTGGATCCCACAAGACTTGTCTGTACCTTGTGCAGAATAGACAGTTCTAACAGCCTCAACCATCCATCCTTGTACTCAAGTGCACTTATTCCTTTTTTTTTTTATATGTCCCAATATTTTGAAATGAAATGAAAAATAACACACATCTGTGTTGGTTACCTATTCCTCCTTTGACGTCGCTTCCACCTAGACCGCCATGTGAACCTAAACTGCCACATCCACCCATTTACCGCCTCCTCAACCTCTTCCTCCTACATCATTCCTAATTTTTATTTTTTTAAGGTCTTTTATGTTTTTTTTATTCATTTCCCTCATCCACATTTGTTTGCAGAGCATTTGCCATGCTCTTAAGCACATTTTGCTGCCTTTTGCAGCCCTCTAGCTGTTTCCAGGGCTATTTTAGAGCCATTTTAGTGGCCAAAAGTTTGGGTCCCCATTGACTTCAATGGGGTTCAAGTTTGGGTCAAGTTCGGGTCCCGAACCCGAACTTTTTTTTTCAAGTTCGGCCGAACCTTCCGAACCCGAACATCCAGGTGTCAGCTCAACTCTAGTCACAGCCCTATGAATAGCCTCAGCCATCTTGGATTCAGCCATTTTCTAGTGTACTTAGTGCAGGGAGAGATGTCAGCAGGCACTAGGGACAGTGGTAGAAAATACTTTAAAACTTTTATTTTGCTGTATTGAAGTTCAGGGGCAAGATAGGGAGATATCATTCCACAGTATTGAAGCAGAACAGGGTTCAGTAGGGGAGTTTACAGCCTGGGTAATAGGAACAATCCTATTACACCTTGCTGCACTGACTGCGGATCCAAATTGCCATTATACAGCTCTGTAATTCCAGCAAACCGTTCTTATTATTGGGGTGCAAGTGATGTTTGATACAGCCATTAACAGGGTTTATTACAAGGAAATATTTCTACATCTTATTTGCCCTTGTGCGGTACGTGTATTAGTGACAAAATAATATATATTTGCCATTCAGCAGTGCAGTTATATGTTCTAAAGCCCTTTTTAACGTGTACTAGTGGCAAAAAAATATATATTTGCCATTCAGCGGTGCAGTTATATGTTCTAAAGCCCTTTTTGGAATGTATTAGTGGCAAAAAAATATATATTATTTGCCATTCAGCAGTGCAGTTATATGTTCTAAAGCCTTCTTTGGCATGTATTAGTGGGGAAAAAAGGGCTTATTAGCTGTTGTGTGATGTAGTGAGAAAATTACAGACTTTTTTGGGGTGTTTTAATTTCCTTTTTATTTATTTATTTGATCTAACAGTATGTCAGACAGAGAAGTGCCAGGCCCTGCACAGGGGAGTGGCAGAGGCCTTAATGTTTCTGGTGCAGGCACAGGTCGCAGCAGAGTAAAGGAACATGGCAGAAGGAGTCGCAGCGAGAGGCCTGAGCTCCCGGTGTCATCCAGCGGTCATGTATTGACCAGCAACCCAGCGCTTCTTCCACTTCGTCCCAAGTGACATCAGACACCCCGGCCAAGAGTCAGTGGGTTCATCAAACACAACCCTTGGCATGACCCGGGAGCAGGTTCTGTACCCTCACCCTACCTCTTTCCTTTTCTGTTCCCTCAGCCAGAGAAGTATTATATGCTGTGGGCTCAGCTCCACTATACAGCGAGGACGAGCTTCTAGAGGACAGTCAGCAGCTACTGGCCAGCCAAGATGTGGAGGAGACATCCGCCGCTTCCTCCAGTAGGCGAGCAAGTAGTGATAAGGAGAGTGGAGTGGGAGCTGGTGTTGCAAGCAGTCTAGCTCCTGACCCAGAGACCGTTGAGGAGGACATCAGTGATGTGCAGATAGTACTCAATGATGATGAAGCCGATCGCATTTGGGAGCTGGGTACAGAAGGGTCTTCATCATCATCAGGAGAAGAGGGTGGCAGCTTGCCCATGAGGCAGCGGCGAAGCCAGCAATTTGTTAGAGTTGCTGCGAGTCAGCAGGGTGGCAGCAGTGGGAGGTCAGGAGCCAAACGTGCCCGGGGTAGACCACTTGCTTCTCAGCAGCCTACCTGGCCGGAAAGTAGTAGTGCAGGCAGGGCCGGTTTTAGGCAAAATGTGGCCCTGGACAAACTCAAAAGTGGGGCCCCAAATCTAGTAAGAATGTACTAACAATACAGCTACATTCTGTTGATTCCGGTGCTCCCTCACAGATTAGCACCCTGTAAAGCTTCCCACACAGTTCTTCACCCTTATGGCCCCAGAATATGCCACATGCCCCCACCCCTCCTGGCAATGAGTTCCCCTTACTTACGGCATCTGGGAGTGTTAAAAACTGGAAGCACGGGATTCCTCTTCAGGCGCGCTTTCCCCCAGTGGAGATCAGGGAAAGCACCCTGTTCTAAAAATGAGTCGCAGCCTGTACTAAGCTTCCAGGCTCATTGTTAGTATATCCCAGTTCAGGTCACTGCGAAAGCGCCCCATACTATTAAAATATTTTTTAAAAGTTAGTCCATATGGTGAATGGCGTAACAGATTTTTTTTTTAAGAAGGCAGTCTCGAGTTTTTTTCAGCACTTTATCGCCCAAGAAAATTGAATAAATAGTGATCAAGTCATACACAACCCGTTTTGTCAAAAATGACAGATCGTCCTGCAAAAAATGAGCCCCCACACATCTCAGTGGACATAACTATAAAAAAGTTAAAGAACAATAATATCCATGGCATTCTCTTAAATTTTGCTCAATAATGTATATATTTTATTTGTGTTTCTACATTTCACCGTTACCATCAGTGAATCCACCATTCATTTTTTGGATACTTCAATTATAAAAGATTTTGATGGCAAACTTACAGTGGATCTTTACACAAAACCTACTGACAGAAACACTCTTCTTTTTTCCAGTAATCATCCTCGTAATACTAAAAGCTCCTTAGTCCTTACCAAAATCACAGTTTACCAGAGTCAATAGAATCGTGAGTGATCCCAACATCAGGAAGATTCGCTTACAGGAAATGTCTCAAAGATTCAAAAAGCGGGGCTATCCTCAGTCACTTCTTAATACGGAACTGAAGAAGATAGTAGAGACCACTACAGTATTGACTAAGTCTCCTTCCCCCCCTCGCGTACCATTTATCACTACTTATCATCCATTCATCCCTAGAATACATCAAATCATCCGGAAACACTGGCCTCTATTGAACAAATTCTATCCAGATATTTCTGAATTTTCACGTCCAATGAGAATGTGCTATAAACGTCCGCGAAATTTGAGGGATTCCCTAGTACATGCCGATATAGGTTCGTATAAACCTAGATTCATCCAGACCAAATTAGCTCCTCAATAAAATGGCACATTTCCATGTTTAAATTGTGCCCAATGCACTCATGTCAAAAAAGGCAATATGTTTACACAACCTCATTCAGGGAAAACCTATAGTATTAGGGGCTATTATACATGTACATCATCATATGTAGTCTATATGATTAAATGTCCCTGCGGCCTGGCCTACATAGGTGAAACCTCACAATGTATTTGCGACAGGATTTCGAAGCATAAATCTGACATTAGATGCAAGAAAGCAGAACTTCCAATACCATATCATTTCCTTCAAATGCAACATAGTATTAGCCAGTTGCAATTTCAAGTCATAGATCATAACCCTATGCCCAGGAGGGGTGGCAATCGTATGCTTTTATTACAAAAAAAGGAGTCCTTCTGGATCTATGAGCTCAAAACATTATTCCCACACGGGCTCAATCGTGAATTCAAACTATTATTGTGATTGGAACTGTCATTATAATCAGATTATATTAATTGGTCATCTTAGTATAACTAATTTTCATCTGTTCATATATATGGCCTGTGAAATCAGATAGTTTCATCAGGTAACTTGCACTTTAGATTGTTATATTTCAGCCTTACCTTGTTCTGATTCTTTATTTTTATTTTTATCTTCTACCTAGACACGCTGATTTACAGGTATAGGTATGATTTAATCATTCCTTTATTACTAATTTGATTATTTTCAATTTTGTAATTATTATACTAATATGATTAGTGTTAGTTACTATCTGTACAATATGATACATATAATAACTCTATGGATTATACAGCGATGCCTTTTGGCCATTTGTTAGTATACTCCATATGAATACATTGGAGCCAGACCCTTTCACCATATACCTTATTGTGATACATTTCTCTACTCTACTGGGATGGTGATTACTAAAGTTCAGTGAGGGCATAGAGACAAGCGCTGCGTATATTCTAAGTATCTAGAGGCAATGACGGCACAAATTCGGTGCGCATGCGCAGCTCTCTTATGGAACGGCTTGCGTTCCACAATCAACCAGACGCATACCAATGACGTCAGACGCCGGAAGACACGAGGCAGACGCGATATAACTGGCGTCTTTTAGCCAGTTTTCTCTATGCCACCAACGAGCGCACACCATCTCCTTAGGATAAGGTATGTCCATGTATTGCTATTATAATTTTGTCTATAAGATATCGGACGGTCGGTTGTGACGGTGGTCATTTCTTTAAGGCCCCATATTAGATCTCTGAAATGTTTTATATTTAAACGTCTTGCTACTCATACGGAGATCTCCATTAGGTTACTTTGTATTAACATATTGTTTGAAGCGCTCTGAGAATCTAACAGATATTTTCTTTCATTTATAACCTATGCAATTTGGCATTAACTTCCTATTTTTGACTAAACTGGGCATGCATTGATTCATTACTTTAATCTAGTACTTATTTGACGTACCCTATGAAATATAAAATATGATTGGTACGATATATACTGATTTCTATGCGACATATCATTATATTGTTTCAAATAACCATTGGGTTATCTATTATTATTCTTTATTGTGAACCAATATTTTACTTATATCATATATTTATCTGTATTATTATAGGCCGTGATCAAGGTCCCGGGCGGACGGAAACGTTGGCCCTGATTTTTTCATGTGATGATTGAAGTTGGTATTGGCAAACACAAATAAAATATATACATTATTGAGCAAAATTTAAGAGAGTGCCGTGGATATTATTGTTCTTTAATTATTGGCTTGACAGCCCCTTCATTGAGCACCTCCTTTTGGGATTCAAATTTCCCTAGTTTTGGTGGTGTGCCATTCAAATTTTTGATTATAAAAAAGTTATGACGGTCAGAATATTGCGATAAAAGGAAAAAAAAAATTTTTACAAAGTGAGTTCTGATGAAGCTAAGCTTGCTGCAGTGAGCGAGCCGATAGAGGTCCTGAGAGGGGGGACTGTTAGGGTTGCCACCTTTCACCAACAAAAAATACTGGTTATACAAGTTAAAATGGTTGGTGTGGGTTAATATGGGTGTTATTTGATCATATTTTACGTTTTGCTCCATTTTTCTTTCTCAAAAAAAAATCAAACTTTTCACTGTTGGGGATACCTTGTGTATTTAAGTATTATTTAGCCTTTAGTTTTAAAAATTTTCTGTGGAGATTCAAACTTAGAACCTTCTACATTAACCCCTTAAGGACCGGGCTCATTTTCACCTTAAGGACCAGGCTCATTTTCACCTTAAGGACCAGGCCATTTTTTGCAAATCTGACCAGTGTCACTTTAAGTGCTCATAACTTTAAAACGCTTTGACTTATCCAGGCCGTTCTGAGATTGTTTTTTCGTCACATATTGTACTTCATGACACTGCTAAAATTGGGTCAAAAAAGTTAATTTTTTTGCATAAAAAAATACAATTTTTACCGTAAATTTTGAAAAATTAGCAAATTTCAAATTTTCAGTTTCTCTACCTCTGTAATACATAGTAATACCCCCAAAAATTGTGATGACTTTACATTCCCCATATGTCTACTTCATGCTTGAATTGTTTTGGGAATGATATTTTATTTTTTGGGGATGTTATAAGGCTTAGAAGTTTAGAAGCAAATCTTGAAATTTTTCAGAAATTTACAAAAACTCAATTTTTAGCGACCAGTTCAGGTCTGAAGTCACTTTGCGAGGCTTACATAATAGAAACCACCCAAAAATGACCCCATCTAAGAAACTACACCCCTCAAGGTATTCAAAACTGATTTTGCATACATTGTTAACCCTTTAGGTGTTGCACAAGAGTTATTGGCAAATGGGGAGGAAATTTGAGAATTTCATATTTTTGTCAAATTTTTCATTTTAACCCATTTTTTCCACTAACAAACCAAGGGTTAACAGCCAAACAAGACTGTATCTTTATTGCCCTGACTCTGCCGTTTACAGAAACACCCAATATGTGGCCGTAAACTACTGTACGGCCACACAGCGGGGCGTAGAGTGAAAGGTGCACCATATGGTTTTTGGAAGGCTGATTTTTATGGACTGGTTTTTTGACACCATGTCCCATTTGAAGCCCCCTGATGCACCCCTAGAGGAGAAACTCCCTAAAAGTGACCCCATCTAAGAAACTACACCCCTCAAGGTATTCAAAACTGATTTTACATACGTCGTTAACCCTTTAGGTGTTGCACAAGAGTTATTGGCAAATGGGGATGAAATTTGAGAATTTCATTTTTTTGCCTAATTTTCAATTTTAACCCATTTTTTCCACTAACAAAGCAAGGGTTAACAGCCAAACAAGATTGTATCTTTATTGCCCTGACTCTGCCGTTTACAGAAACACCCCATATGTGGCCGTAAACTACTGTACGGCCACACAGCGGGGCGTAGAGTGAAAGGTGCACCATATGGTTTTTGGAAGGCTGATTTTTATGGACTGGTTTTTTGACACCATGTCCCATTTGAAGCCCCCTGATGCACCCCAAGAGGAGAAACTCCCTAAAAGTGACCCCATCTAAGAAACTACACCCCTCAAGGTATTCAAAACTGATTTTACATACGTCGTTAACCCTTTAGGTGTTGCACAAGAGTTATTGGCAAATGGGGATGAAATTTGAGAATTTCATTTTTTTGCCTAATTTTCAATTTTAACCCATTTTTTCCACTAACAAAGCAAGGGTTAACAGCCAAACAAGATTGTATCTTTATTGCCCTGACTCTGCCGTTTACAGAAACACCCCATATGTGGCCGTAAACTACTGTACGGGCACACAGTAGGGCGTAGAGTGAAAGGTGCGCGGTTTGGTTTTTGGAAGCCAGATTTTGCTGGACTGGTTTTTTGACACCATGTCCCATTTGAAGCCCCCCTGATGCACCCCTAGAGTAAAAACTCCATAAAAGTGACCCCATCTAAGAAACTACACCCCTCAAGCTATTCAAAACTGATTTTACAAACTTTGTTAACCCTTTAGGTGTTGCACAAGATTTAATGGAAAATAGAGACACAATTTCAAAATTTCACATTTTTGGCAGATTTTCCATTTTAATATTTTTTTTCCAGTTACAAAGCAAGGGTTAACAGACAAACAAAACTCAATATTTATGGCCCTAATTCTGTAGTTTACAGAAACACCCCATATGTGGTCGTAAACCGCTGTACGGGCACACGGCAGGGCGCAGAAGGAAAGGAATTCCATACGGTTTTTGGAAGGCAGGTTTTGCTGGACTGTTTTTTTTGACACCATGTCCCATTTGAAGCCCCCCTGATGCACCCCTAGAGTAGAAACTCCAAAAAAGTGACCCCATTTTAGAAACTACGGGATAGGGTGGCAGTTTTGTTGGTACTAGTTTAGGGTACATATGATTTTTGGTTGCTCTATATTACACTTTTTGTGCAGCAAGGTAACAAGAAATAGCTTTTTTGGCACGTTTTTTTTTTTTGTTATTTACAACATTCATCTGACAGGTTAGATTATGTGGTATTTTTATAGAGCAGGTTGTCGCGGACGCGGCGATACCTAATATGTATACATTTTTTTTTATTTATGTAAGTTTTATACAATAACTTCATTTTTAAAACCAAAAAAATGTTTTAGTGTCTCCATAGTCTAAGAGCCATAGTTTTTTCAGTTTTTGGGCGATTATCTTGTCTCATTTTTTGCGGGATGAGATGACGGTTTGATTGGCACTATTTTGGGGTGCATATGATTTTTTGATCGCTTGCTATTACACTTTTTGTGACGTAAGATGGCAAAAAATGGCTTTTTTTACACTGTTTTTATTTTTATTTTTTTACGGTGGTCATCTGAGGGGTTAGATCATGTGATATTTTTATAGAGCCGGTCGATACGGACGCGGCAATACCTAATATGTATACTTTTTATTTATTTATGTAAGTTTTACAGAATGAGTTCATTTTAAAAAAAAAAAAAATCATGTTTTAGTGTCTCCATAGTCTAAGAGCCATAGTTTTTTCAGCTTTTGGGCGATTATCTTAAGTAGGGTCTCATTTTTTGCGGGATGAGATGACGGTTTGATTGGTACTATTTTGGCGTACATGCGACTTTTTTGATCACTTTTATTACTTTTTTTGGGAAGTAAGGTGGGCAAAATTTCAATTTTCTCATAGTTTTTATTTTTTTATTTTTATGGCGTTCACCGTGCGGGGAAAGTAACATGACCATTTTATAGATCAGGTCGTTACGGACGCGGCGATACCTAATATGTGTAGTTTATTTTATTTTTTTAATTTTTATTCAGTGATAAATGTTTTTTTTTTTATCTTAACTTTTTTCACTTTTTTTTACATTTTTGTGACCCAGACCCACTTGGTTCTGGAAGATCCAGTGGGTCTGGTGTCTGTATAATACAGTACAGAACAATATATATTGTTCTGTACTGTATTTTACTTACACTGAACAGATCTGTGCTTTTAGCACAGATCTGTTCAGCACCATGGACAGCAGGACGCCTGAGCAGGCGTCCTGTTGCCATGGGAACCCTCCCCGTCTGCTCAGAACTTCGCAGACGGGGAAGGGTAAGGACGGGGCTGAGGGGGGCTCTCTGGGGGCTCTCTCCCTCTCCATCGGGGGGCTGCAAAGCCACAGCAGCCCCCCGATGGAGAGGGAGGGAGCTCCCTGACCGATGACAGTTAACTTTTTCCATACAGCGGTCCGTACGGACCGCGGTATGGAAAGGGTTAAACGGCTGACATCTTCACAGATGTCAGCCGTTTATACCAGGGTGCCAGCAATGTGCTGGCACCCTGGTATACCCACTAGAAGCCAACGATCGTTCATGGGGAGGCGGGCGGGGGATCGCGATCCCGCCTGCCGCACCGCCCGCCTCCCGCAACGCCCCCACCGCCTGCGACACCCCCCCCCCGCACCACCCTCCGGCATAAAATCGTGCAGGGGTGCAGGGGGGGGGTGAAAAATAATGATTTTAGCCACTCTAAAGTTTCTGATCCCCGCGGTCAGGGACCGCGGCGATCAGAAACTGCAAAAAGCGCAGCAAACCGCAGGTCTGAATTGACCTGCGGTTTTCTGCGATCGCCGATACGGGGGGGTCAAATGACCCCCCCCTGCATTGTTACGGGATGTCGGCTGAATGATTTCAGCCGAAATCCCGTTCCGATTAACCCCTGCGGCGCCGGAGTTCCGATTTTAAGTCAGGACGTACCGGTACGTCCTCGGTCCTTAAGGACTCGGGAAATAGGGCGTACCGGTACGTCCTAGGTCCTTAAGGACTCGGGAAATAGGGCGTACCGGTACGTCCTAGGTCCTTAAGGGGTTAAGGACAAAATCCTTAACCACTGGGCTGTAGATGTTAATGCTTTGTGTCTGTTGGAAAACCTCATAGAAGTTTCTCTTGTATTATATAAGAGAAACGTCTATGAGGTTTTTCAGCAGTGACAGCATCGAGCTCTATAGCCCAGTGGTTAAGGTTTTTACCTATAATGTAGAAGGTTGTGAGTTCAAATCCCATAGAAACATTTTAAAAATACTGGTTACACAAGTTAAAATAGTTGGTGTAGGTTAATGCGGGTGTTATTTGATGATATTTTACATTTTGCTCCATTTTTTTTCTCAATAAAACCAAGTTTTTCACTGTTGGAAGCACCCTGTGTATTTAAGTTTTATTTAGCTGAAAAACATCATAGAAATTTCTCTTCTGTTAAAAACAGCATAGCAGTTTCTCTTGTATTATACAAGAGAAACCTCTATGAGGTTTTTCAGCCCTGACATAACATTGAGCTCTATAGCCTAGTGGTTAAGATTCTTGCCCTTAATGTAAAATGTTGTTAGTTCAAATCCCCACAGAGAAATTTCAAAAATAGAGTTTAAATTAGATTTATATACACAGGGTGTTCCTAAACATAATTGCAATGCTTAGGAATACTCCCTTCATGTTCATACCACTTACTCCATATATGGAGTTAGGGCTGGGAAATTCCCTACTCTGGAGTCCTGACTGTTCAACATCTGCGGGTGGTACTGAAGCAGGGGGCCCCTTCAGAGCAGCGTTCCTCAAGGCCCACCTACTGGGCACGATTTGAGAATATCCCTCAGAATGAATACCTGCTACCTAACTATATCACCTGCTCAATACTAAGGAAATCCTGAAAACATGACCGGCAGTGGCCTGAGAACTGGAGTTGAGGAACCCTGCCTTAGAGGATTGGGACCCTGGGCAATTGCCCAGTTTGCTGGTGCAGGGGTTCGCAGTCAGTCAGTGCAGAGTGCTGTGGGTAAAATCACCTACTCTGCGGTGTGGAAGCAGAGTAGGTGATCTGTAGGCAGAAGGTGAAGTGTGGCCAGGGTGCCAATGTTAGCACCACGGCTCCGCGTCAACATATGCAGCATCACCATAAATTGGCATGCAGGCAGTCAAGGGAGCTGTCTGTCCTTCCCATTATCTGCTGGTCCTGATGCTCCTGCTCCTCCTCCTCGTAAGTCATTCTGTCAGCAATTGATCACCGAAGCGATTGCCAAGAGGCAACAGTATGTGTGCACTAATGGCCGTCATTTCTTTGCCAAAAAGGCAGTACCAGCCCTGCACATATGTGTAGAACAGAAGGTGGGCCAGTCCTTGAGACTGTCGGTGTCTACCAAAGTGAACAGCAGCGCCGACGTGTGTAGCGGTAACTACGGTCAGGGACAATACATGTCCTTTACGGGCCACAGGGTAAATGTTGTTCCTGCACCGCCACACCAGCAACTTGGGCAGGTGATGCTGCTTCTGCCTCCACGTTCTCACGCCATTGGTCCTGCGACAATGTCCGCCTCCACCGTGTCCTCAGCCTCCACTGCAGGGACAATTCACAGTGCCCCTCCAGCATACCACCTGTGCAGGGCATGGCGTGTCCTGCTGTTCTGCACCTCGTTTGGCTGGGAGAACGGGGTCACACAGGGGAGGAACTGCTCTGTGTCTTTCATCAAGAAATCAAATCCTGGCTTTCTCCGCGACAACTCAAAATTGGAACCACGGTGACCGACAATGGTAAGAACATGGTGTAGGCGCTGCGTCAAGGAGGGCTGAGCCATGCGCCCTGCATGGCACACCTGTTCAATCTGGTTGTCAATTGGTTCCTGAAGTCTTCAACCCATCTGCAAGACATCCTAAAAATGGCCAGGAAACTTTGCATGTACTTTAGCCACGAATACACCGCAAAGCGCACCCTCCTTGAGCTGCAGAGGCAGAATGGCATCCCCCAACATAGACTGCTATGCAACGTTTCCACCCGTTTGAATTCCACCCTCCATATGTTGGACCGACTATATGAAGAGAGAAAGGCCATAAAGGATTTCTTGATGATACAGGTGAACAGAGGTACTCCCCTGTGTAACTTCGATGTCAGACAGTGGCAGCTCATGCGTGACATGTGCCATTTGCTCAGGCCCTTTAAGGAGGCCATGTTATTTGTCAGTTGCCAGGACTACAGGATGAACAACGTCATTCCACTGCTTCATGTCCTGGAACAGATGCTGGTAAATCTGGCTGGTCAGAGGACTGAAGACTAGAGATGGCCTTGCGGTTCACCCGGTGGTTGATTTGCAGCGAACTTTGCTCATTCGCGATTCGCCGAGCATGCGAACATATGGCGATGTCCGCAGGCGCCAAATTATTTTGTATTGCGCCAAAATTTGACCCATGACACAACCGTCAGGTGGGACAGGAGAGCCAATTGAGACATTTCAGCACATGGACACACCCAATCCTATAACAGTACCCGATCTGGCAGCTATTTTACATTCTGTGTTTTGCCAGAGTAGGGAGAGCTTGCTTTGTGGAGCAGGGACAGGCTGTTAGGGACACCAAACGCTATCTAATAGGGCCACAATAGTGGGATTGATATACCTGCTTCCACCAAATATAGATTGAGGACTGTGAGATACCTGCTTCCACAAAATACTGATAAAGGGGTTTTATATACTTGCTTCCACAAAATACTGATAAAGGGTTCGATATCCCTGTTTCCACCAAATATTGATTGAGGCCTTCGATATACCTGCTTCCACAAATTACTGATAAAGGGGTTTTATATACCTGCTTCCACAAAATACTGATTGAGGGCTGCGATATACCTGCTTCCACAAAATACTGATTAAGGGGTTCGATATACCTGTTTCCACCAAATATTGATTGAGGCCTGCGATATACCTGCTTCCACAAATAATGCTCTTCTCCAGTGACTTAGGTACAGGGTCATTTTAAAAATGACAGGCAGAGGAAGAGGCAGGCCGTTCAGCAGGGGTGGTAGGGGTCTGGCAGGTGAAGTGGGAAGTTGGAGAAGGTGCATGTGATCACTTTAAAGGACGGACCAGAGTTGGTTGAGTGGCCCATTCAGCCTTTCGCTTCTGAACCCTCCTCACTCTCTGCTGATTGCACGCCCAAAGACACCACCACCATAGCCCCTCCACTCGATTTAGAGGAATTATTTTCCCATCCATTCCCAGACCTTACTAATACACAGCCATTCTTGACATCGGATGAGGAGGTAGCAACAACCGCCACTCAGCGGTCTGACGACGTACACAGATCAGCCCAAGGAGGGAGGTCCCCGCTGTTGCTGCCTACTCCGAGATCTCAAATGTCAGTGGTGGTGAAGGTGACTATGATGACGTGTCAATGGACATCACGTGGTTTCCCACAAGAGAGGAAGAGGAGGGGAGTTTAGAGGGAAAGATGGAGCAGCAGATAGGGAGGATAAGGAGGAGAAGCAGGCAGAGCTCCCAGAACACAGGAGGCAAAAAGCAGACTGCAAATGTATCTGGAGCAAGCCATCCACTATGCACGGTCACTTCTAGCGCTCCCAGGACACCGGCACATGGCTCCACAGTGTAGGCTTTTTTTAACATGTCAGCTGCTAACAATAGTGTTGCCATCTGCAGCCTGTGCTGTCAACGCATAAGTTGCGGTAAGCCCAAAACTCACCTTGGAATGACTGCCTTAAGAAGGCACCTGGCCTCCCATCACTGAGCCCAGTGGGAGCAATGCTTTCAGAACCCACAAAGCCACACTCCTGGCGCTCCATGTCCTACCTCTTCTCCTCTCTCCTCCCATTTGTCCTCCACTCCACCTTCCACCGTGCCATCGTCACGTTCATCTGGCAGAAGGCAGGCTTCCGTGGCCCAAATGTTTGAGCGTTAAAAGTTGATGACGCCGGATAACCCTCTTGCCCCACGGCTGACCTCTAGCTTGTCAGAACTGCTAGCCCGCCAACTACTGCCATATAAACTGGTCTCGGAGGCCTTTAGAAAATGTGTGGCCATTGGCATACCGTAATGGAAGGTCCCTGGAAGGAAATATTTCACCCAGATGGGCATCCCAGAGCTATATGGCCACGTTCAGCGGCAAGTAAATATATCTCTGGCACACAGTGTCGGTGCCAAGATACATCTGACCACAGACACGTGGTCTAGCAAACACGGGCAGGGAAGGTACATAACTTTTACTGCCCACTGGGTGAACTTTCTGACGGCTGTCAAGCATGTAACCCTCGGCTCCCATGTGGATTTGGTGTTACCGCCACGGATTGCATGCAGGCCTGCCTCTTCTTCTCTTTCTCCTACTCCATTCTCCGTCTCTTCCTTGGCTGATTCCTCCTTTTTCACTGCTACTGCCTCTTCGGCTGCGCCCCCCAAGCTCCCCAGGATCTATTCGACGTGCCAGGTGAGACGTTGCCATGTTGTGCTGTGGCTGTTGTGCCTGGAAGCCAAGAGCCACACAGGTCCTGCACTGCTTTAAGCTCTGCGGTCACAGACCGATCAGTGGCTAACCCCACTCAATTTGACAGTTGGTAAAGTGGTGCGCGACAATAGTGCCAATCTGCTGAGCGTGCTTAAATAAAGTAAAATGACACACGTGCCATGCATGGCACACGTCCTGAACTTAGTCGTGCAGTGATTCATTGCCAAATACCCCGGTGTCCAGGATGTCTTGCGGCAGGCCAGGAAAATCTCTGGCCGTTTTAGTAGCTCTTCCACAGCCATGGCTCTCCTTGCTGACGTTCTGCGGTGAATCCATCTGCCCCTCAGACGTCTGATTTGTGACAGCCCAGCGTAGTGGAACTCAACCTTGTATATACTTGATAGGCTGCTCCAGCAGCAACGTGCCGTTAACGACTACGTGTACAAACTCTGCAGCAGGACAGGTTACGGGGAGCTTGGTTTCTTTTCACCGCGCCAGTGGCTCCTCATGCGTGAAGCATGCAGACTTCTGCGGCCATTTGATGGGATCACCAAACTGGTCAGGGTGCCATCAGTGACATCGTACCGTACGCCTTCTTTTTGGAGCGTGCATTGCGTCGAGTCATTGATCAAGCCGCCGAGGAGCAGGAGCTGGAAGATGAGGAAGTTGCAATGCTGAATGAATTCCCAGGGGGGGCTACTCCATCTGAGACAAGTCAGCAGGAGTCTAAAAAAGGAGTCTGAGGAGGATGGTGGCATGGGACAGAAGGAGGAGGATGAGCAGGAAGAGCAGGCTTTGAGGGGGACTTTAAACTTTTCGGGGATCCCTGGTGTTGTCCGTGGTTGGGGGGAGGAAACTGAGGATGGCATTCTCCTGGGCGATGAGCAGGAGCAAGGGTGCTCCACCGCTTCCAATTTAGTGCAAAATGGGGGCCTTCATGCTCCACTGTTTGAATAGAGACCCCCGTATAAAAAGCATAAAGGGCAAGGACCTACTGGTGGGTGGCAACGTACTTAGACCCCTGGTACAAACACAAAATGGCGGACATGTTACCAGCATCACAGAGGGTTGGCAGAATGAAGCATTTCCAGGCCTTGCTGCGAGAGATGCTGCATTCTGCTGTTGCGAGCGCTGGCAGAGAAATTTCCACCCACAGCGAAACAGGTGTGGTTATCAATCCTACCGCACCTGTAAGAAGAGGGCGGTTTGAAGATGTATTGGTCACTTCGGATATAAGATCATTCTTGAGGCCAACCCATCGACAGCCGCCCTCCGTATCCAGCCTCAGGGAACGCCTAGACCGACAGGTGTTAACGGCCGATGTGGACGCTCTGAGACGCGAGGAACCCCTGGACTACTGGGTGTGCAGGTTTGACCTGTGGCCAGAACTGGCACAATTTGCCATGGAACTCTTGGCTTGCCCCTCGTCGAGTGTCCTGTCCGAAAGGACGTTCAGCGCAGCAGGGGAAATAGTGACCGATAAGCGCTCTCGCCTAGCTCACAACATTGTGGACTACCTCACATTTCTAAAAATGAATGAGGCATGGATATCTGAGGAAATCACCAACTGTGACGACCACGTGTAATTGAATTTCCTCATGCCAGCCCACACATATCTGCCACAATACAGAACAAAGAACGGTCCTTGTCTTATGTATATACAGCGGCATAAAAGGCCTTTTCTGTCAAATGAATGTCTAATTTTTGGGGCCTGTACTCCAGTGGCCTACAGTAAAATTTTTATCACGTAACCGCCTAATGTACCTCCAGCCACATAATCACAAGTTCTTTTCTGTCAGGTGAATGCCCAATTTTTGGGGCCTGTACTGGCTGACAGTAATATTTTTAGCCAGTGACCGCCTAATGTACCTCCAGCCACACAATCACAAGTTCTTTTCTGTCAGGTGAATGCCTAATTTTTGGGGCCTGTACTCCCCTGGTCTAAAATAAAAAATTTCTAGGCTCCAGCAGAGCACATTTTTGAGAGTTTCCCTTTAAGACGCATAAAAATGGTCCCTAATTAAAATGCATATTTTTGTTAGAATTTTTGCCAATTATTCCCCTCTGGTATGTCACTGTCCATGTTGTGGGACTATTTGTGCTCTTCTAGTAAGTATTTGGTGGCTGCAAATATGACCTAAAGGTTTTTCAGGTTCGCTTGCCAATAAAGTCAATGGGGCCCGCCGCAAACGAGCGGTTCGCAAATATTTGATCACGAACACGCGTTTGCGAACCGTCCCGGCCTATGTTCGTCTATCACTACTGAAGATGTGGTGCCTAAATCTCATGGCCACATGAACCTTGTGGGGGCTGAACTGGAAGGGGAGGAGGAGGATGAGGAGGACATTGGAGCACAAGCAATATGTAGCAAAATGGGTGGTTTTCCTACACAGGTGACAGGAGAGGAGGAGCAAGAGCATCCAAAAGAGCAACAGGGTGATGAGGAAGATGAGGCAGAGGACCCAGACACACCGTGGCAGTATGCAATCGAGATAGAGGCAGGGAGTTCCTCTGAGTCACTTGCACATATGGCCCGATGCATGCTTACTTGCTTGCCTAGTGACAGCCAAATTGTCACCATTCGGCAGAGCGATGACTTTTTTTTACCCCCGCTGAGAGGGAGGACAAACTGAACTACTATAGAGACATCCCATGTAGTCAGTTAGCCACTGCCTATATGTGCCATGGTCCATCCTCTCGCAGGTCTGACTGGGGGTGCCCTCTGCGCTCACATTCCTCTGGCATGGCTGCTGTGGCGGGGGGGGGGGGGAGCAGTTCCAGCTCCATCAGCAGCAACTTGAGTGTACAGTCGTGGGCAAAAGTTTTGAGAATTATATAAATATTGGAAATTGGAAAAGTTGCTGCTTAAGTTTTTAGAATAGCAATTTGCATATACTCCAGAATGTTATGAAGAGTGATCAGATGAATTGCATAGTCCTTCTTTGCCATGAAAATTAACTTAATCCCAAAAAAAACTTTCCACTGCATTTCATTGCTGTCATTAAAAGACCTGCTGAGATCATTTCAGTAATCGTCTTGTTAACTCAGGTGAGAATGTTGACGAGCACAAGGCTGGAGATCATTATGTCAGGCTGATTGGGTTAAAATGGCAGACTTGACATGTTAAAAGGAGGGTGGTGCTTGAAATCATTGTTCTTCTATTGTTAACCATGGTGACCTGCAAAGAAACGTGTGCAGCCATCATTGCGTTGCATAAAAATGGCTTCACAGGCAAGGATATTGTGGCTACTAAGATTGCACCTCAATCAACAATTTATAGGATCATCAAGAACTTCAAGGAAAGAGGTTCAATTCTTGTTAAGAAGGCTTCAGGGCGTCCAAGAAAGTCCAGAAAGCGCCAGGATCGTCTCCTAAAGAGGATTCAGCTGCGGGATCGGAGTGCCACCAGTGCAGAGCTTGCTCAGGAATGGCAGCAGGCAGGTGTGAGCGCATCTGCACGCACATTGAGGCGAAGACTTTTGGAAGATGGCCTGGTGTCAAGAAGGCCAGCAAAGAAGCCACTTCTCTCCAAAAAAAACTTCAGGGACAGATTGATCTTCTGCAGAAAGTATGGTGAATGAACTGCTGAGGACTGGGGCAAAGTCATATTCTCCGATGAAGCCTCTTTCCGAGTTTGGGGCATCTGGAAAAAGGCTTGTCCGGAGAAGAAAAGGTGAGCGCTACCATCAGTCCTGTGTCATGCCAACAGTAAAGCATCCTGAGACCATTCATGTGTGTGGTTGCTTCTCATCCAAGGGAGTGGGCACTCACACTTTTGCCTAAAAACACAGCCATGAATAAAGAATGGTACCAAAACACCCTCCAACAGCAACTTCTTCCAACAATCCAACAACAGTTTGGTGAAGAACAATGCATTTTCCAGCACGATGGAGCACCGTGCCATAAGGCAAAAGTGATAACTAAGTGGCTCGGGGACCAAAACGTTGACATTTTGGGTCCATGGCCTGGAAACTCCCCAGATCTTAATCCCATTGAGAACTTGGTCAATCCTCAAGAGGCGGGTGGACAAACAAAACCCACTAATTCTGACAAACTCCAAGAAGTGATTATAAAAGAATGGGTTGCTATCAGTCAGGAATTGGCCCAGAAGTTGATTGAGAGCATGCCCAGTCAAATTGCAGAGGTCCTGAAAAAGAAGGGCCAACACTGCAAATACTGACTCTTTGCATAAATGTCATGTAATTGTCGATAAAAGCCTTTGAAACGCATGAAGTGCGTGTAATTATATTTCACTACATCACAGAAACAACTGAAGCAAAGATCTAAAAGCAGTTTAGCAGCAAACTTTGTGAAAACTAATATTTGTGTCATTCTCAAAACTTTTGGCCACGACTGTAGAGTCGCTGATGAGCTGCTTTCTTTACCCGCCTAGTGAAGAAACTACTCATTAGCAGCAGCTAGACCTGGAGCAGGACCTGAACCAGCAGGTGGTGGCATACTTGGACATCACCGTGCCACCCCACATTGAAGATCTGCTGGACTACTGGGCAGCCAAACTGGATTTGTGGCCGCAATTGGCAGAGTTTGCCCTGGAAAAGCTGTCCTGACCGGCCAGTAGTGTGGCATCAGAGAGGGTGTTTAGTGTGGCGGGGGCCATAGATACCCCAAGAAGAACTTGCCTGTCCACCCAAAATGTGGAGATACTTACCTTTGTCAAGTTGAATCAGGCGTGGATCAGCCAGGTTTTCCACCCACCAATGCCTGATGCATCAGACTAGATCATCCATGGTGCCGCACTAATACTTTGACAAAAGAGAACGTTTTTTTTTTCTGGCTACCTGCCTCAGCTACTACTCTGATGATGCCACCCGCCTGATGCCATACATCGGATGCCAAGTGCTCCTTCTTACAACCACCATTTTCAGCTGTTACTGGTATTGCCACCCAACTCCCCACTCTCCTCCTGATGCTGCTGCCATCTCCCCACTATGTCACGTTGTCATTCTGTGGTCTCCTGATGCTGCTGCTACCTCAACACTATGTCACCTTGCCACTCTGTGGCCTCCTGATGCTGCTGCTGCCACCACCACACTGTCATTGTGCCATTCTGTGGCCTACTAATGATGCTGCTGCCACCATCTCTACACTCTGTCATTGTGCCATTCTGTGGCCTCCTTATGATGCTGCTGCCACCTCCACACTGTCATTGTGCAACCCTGTGGCTTCCTCCTGATGCTGCTGCCGCCACCTTCACGCTCTGTCATTGTGCTACTCTGTAGCCTCCTGATGCTGCTGCCACCTCCACACTGTCATTGTGCCACTCTGTGGCCCCCTCCTGATGCTGCTGCCACCTCCAGACTCTGTCATTGGGCCACTTTGTGGTCTCCTAATGCTGTTTCCACCTCCCCACTCTGTAATAGGGCCACTCTTTGGACTTATGCTGTTCCCACCCTCCCCACTTCATGACTGGGCCACTATTCTGCCTTTCAGCCTGGTTGACATCATCATTTATTTAACCCTTCTTCTGATCTGTCAGAAGGAAAGAAAAATGAGACACACAACGGATCTTGTCTATGAAACAGCTGTAAGGCCTGCATGACATGGTCCCCATTTTGCATCAAAATTGGCTTATGATTTGGTAGCCAAAAGCCGGAGTGGGTACAAAACACAGAAGACATGCAAATATTCCATTCACCTGTCATCTCTGTTTTGGATCCACTCCTGTTTTTTTTTTTTGCTTTACTAATACTGATGGATTACTGACCAAATGCTAACCGAGTGAATTCGGATGCTCCACAGACAGGATCTGTTTTTTGGGGTTATTGTTCTGATGGATCAGAGGAAGTGCAAAATAATCAGTGATGTCAACACAAACTTACTGCTGACACCCTCTCCACTCTGTCGGGGGGGCTCTACTTGTATAAGCGTTTAATAGAACAGGTTCTGTAGACATTTATGTGGAATCAGCTGCCGACAGTGTAAAAGGATTGTGCTTCTTCTTGAAGTTAACATTGATCTGTAAGGCTGAGTTCACACTAGTTATTTGGTCAGTTTTCGCCCCGTAACTGCCCAAATAAGTTTAGTGTGCAGTGATTTTAAGGGCTCATGCACACGACCATATGTATTTTGCGGTCCTCAAAAAACGGATTCGCTAAAAATACTGATGACTTCTGTGTGCATTTATTATTTTGCGGAATGGAACAGCAAGACCCTAAAAGAACAGTACTATCCTTTTTCGTAATGCAGACAATAATAGGACATGCTCTATTTTTTGTCGGAACAGAAATATGGACATACTTAAACGGAATGAACACAGAGTAACTTCAGTTTTTTTGCGGACCCATTGAAATGAATGGTTCCGCATACGGTCCGCAAAAAAAAAAAAAAGAACGGACACAGAAAAAAAATACGTTTGTGTGCATAAGCCCTTAAAGCGACGCCTGTCATCTGCATGTCATACTGACTAAGGCCTCTTGCACACGGCCGTTGTGTGCGTGTGGCCGTATTGCGGCCTGCCTATGGCGGGTACGCAATACACGGGCACCGGCCCGTGGGCACTCCGCATCACAGATGCGGACCTATTCACTTGAATGGGTCTGCAATCATGGAGATGCGGAACAGAAGCACGGATCGGTACCCCACGAAAGCACTACGGAGTGCTTCCGTGGGGTTTCTGTCCGTGCCTCTGCACCGCGGTGTGGACAAATCATGGACCCATTCAAGTTGAATGGGTCTCGATTAGAGTTGAGCGGACACCTGGATGTTCGGGTTCGACGGGTTCGGCTGAACTTCACAAAAAAGGGCTGCAAATGGCATCAAAATGTGGTTAAGAGCATGGCAAGTGCTCTGCAAACAAATGTGGATAGGGAAATGACTTTAAATAACATGAAATACGTAAAAATAAAAAATAATAATCTTTATCTAGGAGGACGAGGTCCATATGGAGTAGGAGGTTCAGGAGGCGATGGATGTGGCGGTAGTAGGTGGAAGTGGCGGTGGAGGAGGTAGCCTACACAGTTTTTTTTATTTTAAATTTATTTGTATTTTTTTAAATTAGGGTACACCCCAAAACATTGGGAAATATAACCTGTGATAACCCCCTCCATTTGTGCTAAACACATGTTCAGACAATACACTGGCTGCAGGGCAGGCCAGCACCTCCAAGGGGTAAAGGACAAGCTCAGGCCATGTGCCCAATTTGGAGACCCAGGAGTTGCAGGGGCTGACCCCTGTCAGTCAGTTCATGTAGACGTGTGCACACTTACTGCCCCACCATGTCGCACGTCCCCGTGATGTTCACGATCCAATTTGATATCTGCTCTATCAACTTTCGATGTTCTTTTATACGCCTACCATGGTGATCACAGGTGGCGGGGAATCAGGGTTCCAGGCCGGAGAGGGAGCCTGAGAAAAGGATACCTCATGCAAGGGAGGTGAATAGATGAAATTAAATGTAATCGAGCGGAAATGTGGGACAAAGTATTGAAGCATAAGCTTCCAAGTAAAGGAGGGGGCGCGCGGCAATTACCCACTCCCAACTCGGGGAGGTATTGATGATAAATAACAATACAGGACTCTTAAGATGCCCTGTTATTAGAATGATTAATAAAAAAATTATAGGGAATGTCACTAGGGTATTTTGGATTTGTAAACGTTAGCCAGGAGAGGCCCTGCTGCTGCTTTGTTGACTCTAGCTAACTTCTGCCTGATTGCACGTCCCTGTGACGTCCACCATCCATTTGGATATCTTCTCTATCAACCTTCGATGTTCTTTTCTGAGCCTACCATGCTGATCACGGTTATCAGCGAATCAGGGTTCCACGCCGGAGAGGGATCGTGAGAAACAGAGACCACATCCAAGGGAGGATTAATTTTTTCAAATTTAAAATTATAGAGCGGAAATATGGGACAAATTATTAAAGCGTAAAAGTGGGACCACTTTTTAAAGTTTAAGCATTGAATGAAAAGGATGTTGTGAGCATCAATTAATGAATAATTTCTTAAATTTTATTCCCTGTCAACTATGCAGAGCAGGGGTTTCTATCTGGCAAAAGTTGAAAAATGTCACCTGACAATGTAATTGACGATTTTTTTAAATTTATGTTCCTGTCACCTATGTAGAGGTGCCCCAGTGACATCCACCATCCATTTGGATATCTTCTCTATCAAGTTTCGATGTTCTTTTCTGAGCCTACCATGCTGATCATGGTTATCGGCGAATCAGGGTTCCAACGCCAGAGAGGGAGCAGGGGAAGAGAGACCACATTTAAGGGAGTTACATTTATTTTAAAAATTTGGATCGAGCGGAAATATGGGAAAAGTTATTGAGGCGCAAATGTGGGACAAATTACAGAAGCACAAATGTTGTACATATTAGTAAAGCGGAAATGTGGGACAAATTATTGAAGCGCAAATGTGGGACAAATGAGTAAAGCCCAAATGTGGGACAAATTATTGAAGCGCAAATGTGGTACAACTTGTTAAAGTTTAAGCATTGAATGAAAGGAGGTGGCGCACATCAATTAACCACCTCAGCTCCCCTAGCTTAAACCCCCTTAATGACCAGACCACTTTTTACAATTCTGCACTACACTACTTTCACGGTTTATTGCTCGGTCATACAACTTACCACCCAAATGAATTTTACCTCCTTTTCTTCTGACTAATACAGCTTTCATTTGGTGGTATTTCATTGCTGCTGACATTTTAACTTTTTTTGTTATTAATCGAAATTGACCAAAATGTTTGCAAAAGAATGACATTTTTCACTTTCAGTTGTAAAATTTTTCAAATAAAACTACATTTCTATATAAATTTTTCTTTAAATTTATAGTTCTACATGTCTTTGATAAAAAAAAAAATGCAATAAGTGTATATTTATTGGTTTGCACAGAAGTTATAGCGTTTACAAACTATGGTACAAAAATGTGAATTTCCGCATTTTGAAGCAGCTCTGACTTTCTGAGCACCTGTCATGTTTCCTGAAGTTCTACAATGCCCAGACAGTAGAAACACCCCACAAATGACCCCATTTCGGAAAGTAGACACCCTAAGGTATTCGCTGATGGGCATAGTGAGTTTATAGAAGTTTTAATTTTTTGTCACAAGTTAGCGGAAAATGATGATTTTTTCTTTTTTTTTTCTTTCTTACAAAGTCTCATATTCCACTAACTTGTGAAAAAATTAAAAACTTCCATGAACTCACTATGCCTATCACGAAATACCTTGGGGTGTCTTCTTTCCAAAATAGGGTCACTTGTGGGGTATTTATACTGCCCTGGAATTTTTGGGGACCTAAAGCGTGAGAAGAAGTCCGGAATCCAAATGCCTAAAAAATGCCCTGTGAAATCCTAAAGGTGCTCTTTAGAATTTGGGCCCATTTGGGCACCTAGGCTGCAAAAAAGTCTCACACATGTGGTATCGCCATACTCAGGAGAAGTTGGGCAATGTGTTTTGGGGTGTATTTTTACATATACCCATGCTGGGTGAGAGAAATATCTCTCTAAAAGTCAACTTTTCCCATTTTTTTATACAAAGTTGTCATTTTAGAGAGATATTTCTCTCACCCAGCATGGGTATATGTAAAAAGACACCCCAAAACATATTGCCCAACTTCTCCTGAGTACAGCGATACCACATGTGTGACACTTTTTTGCAGCCTAGGTGCGCAAAGGGGCCCAAATTCCAATGAGTACCTTTTAGGAGGGCATTTTTAGGCATTTGGATTCCAGACTTCTTCTCACGCTTTAGGGCCCCTAAAATGCCAGGGCAGTATAAATACCCCACAAGTGACCCCATTTTGGAAAGAAGACACCCCAAGGTATTCCGTGAGGGGAATGGAGAGTTCATAGAAGTTTTTTTTTTTTTGGCACAAGTTAGCGGAAATTGATTTTTTTTTAGTTTTTTCTCACAAAGTCTCCCTTTCCGCTAACTTGTGACAAAAAGTTCAATCTTCCATGGACTCAATATGCCCCTCAGCGAATACCTTGGGGTGTCTACTTTCCGAAATGGGGTCATTTGTGGGGTGTGTTTACTGTTCTGGCATTTTGGGCGGGGCTAAATTATGAGCAACCCTGTAAAGCCTAAAGGTACTCGTCGGACTTTCGGCCCCTTTACGCACCTAGGCTGCAAAAAAAGTGTCACACATGTGGTATCGCCGTACTCAGGAGAAGTAGGGCAATGTGTTTTGGGGTGCATTTTTACATATACCCATGCTGGGTGAGAGGAATATCTCTGTAAATTGACAACTTTGTATAATTCTTTTTTAAAAGTTGTCATTTACAGAGATATTTCTCACACACAGTATGGGTATGTGTAAAAATACACCCCAAAACACATTGCCCAACTTTTCCTGAGTACGGCGATACCATGTGTGACACTTTTTTGCAGCCTAGGTGGGCAAAGGGGCCCAAATTCCAATGAGAATCTTTACGATTTCACAGGGCATTTTTTACGCATTTGGATTCCAAACTACTTCTCACGCTTTAGGTCCCCTAAAGTGACAGGGCAGTATAAATACCCCACAAGTGACCCCATTTTGGAAAGAAGACACCCCAAGGTATTCCGTGAGGGGCATGGCGAGTTCCTAGAATATTTTTTTTGGCACAAGTTAGCGGAAAATGATATATATATTTTTTTCTCTTACAAAGTCTCATATTCCACTAACTTGTGACAAAAAATAAAATTTTACATGAACTCGCCATGCCCCTCACGAAATACCTTGGGGTGTCTTCTTTCCAAAATGGCATCACATGTGGGGTATTTATACTGCCCTGGCATTTTAGGGGCCCTTAAAGTGTGAGAAGAAGTCTGGAATATAAATGTCTAAAATATTTTACACATTTGGATTCCGTGAGGGGTATGATGAGTTCATGTGAGATTTTATTTTTTGTCACAAGTTAGTGGAATATGAGACTTTGTAAGAAAAAACAAAAACAAAAAAAAAGCAATTTCTGCTAACTTGTGACAAAAAATAAATAAATCTATTTTCGCTAACTTGTGACAAAAAAAAAAAATCTTCTATGAACTCGCCATGCCCCTCAAAAGTGATCTTTATAGCGCCGCAGCGATTTTACGGTGTTTTTGCAGTGATCAGAAGAAAAAAAAATTCGGTCACTGAGAAAATTCTGGGGCGGACTGAACGCAAGTGTGCGCACAAGATCAGGCCTGATCAGGCGAACACTGCGTTTTTTGTAGAGCCTATAGAACATGTCCTATTCTTGTCCGCAATTGCGGACAAGAAAAGGCATTTTCTATATAGTTCTGGCAATGTGCGGATCCGCAAAATGCGGAAAGCACATTTCCGGTGTCCGTGTTTTGCGGATCCGCAAAACACATACGGACGTCTGAATGGAGCCTTACAGGGGGGTGATCAATGACAGGGGGGTGATCAGGGAGTCTATATGGGGTGATCACCCCCCTGTCATTGATCACCCCCCTGTAAGGCTCCATTCAGACGTCCGTATGTGTTTTGTGGATCCGAAAAACACATACGGATGTCTGAATGGAGCCTTACAGGGGGGTGATCAATGACAGGGGGATGATCAGGGAGTCTATATGGGGTGATCACCCCCCTGTCATTGATCACCCCCCTGTAAGGCTCCATTCAGACCACCGTATGTGTTTTGTGGATCCGATCCGTGGATCCGAAAAACACATACGGATGTCTGAATGGAGCCTTACAGGGGGGTGATCAATGACAGGGGGGTGATCAGGGAGTCTAATATGGGGTAATCAGGGGTTAATAAGGGGTTAATAAGTGACGGGGGGTGTAGTGTAGTGGTGTTTGGTGCTACTTTACAGAGCTGCCTTTGTCCTCTGGTGGTCGATCCAAGCAAAAGGGACCACCAGAGGACCAGGTAGCAGGTGTATTAGACGCTGTTAACAAAACAGCATCTAATATACCTTTCAGGGGTTAAAAAAAAATCGCATCTACAGCCTGCCAGCGAACGATCGCCGCTGGCAGGCTGTAGATCAGCTTGTTTACCTGCCGTTCCTGTGAACGCGCGCTCCTGTGTGCGCGCGTTCACAGGAAATCTCGCGAGATGACGTGCCGGCGTGTCAAGGAGGAATGAATCGACCGCCTCCGGAACGCAATCCTGCGTTAGGCGGTCCGGAGGCGGTTAAAGAAGAATTTCTGAAATTTTATTCCCTGTCACCTATGCAGAGCAGGGGTTTATTCACGTGTAGAGCAGGGGTCTATGACAGAAAAAAATTGTTTATTGTCACCCGAAAATGTAAAAGAAAAATTATTGAAATTTATTAAGCTGTCAACTAGGTAGAGGAGGGGTCCCTAAACTCCCTAAAATTTGTGAATTTCACCTGAAAATGTAACAGACATTTTGGTTTTATTTTTTACCGGTCTAATAGGTATAGCAATGGTACATCACACCCAAAAATTGGTGAATTTCAACCAAAAATGTAATTGACAAAGTAGTGAAATGACAGAAAATAAAATACGTACAAATAAAAAAATAAAAATTTGATTTATGAGGTGGAGTTCCATATGGAGTAGGAGATTGAGGAGGCGGTGGACGCAGTGGTGTAGGTGAAAGCGGCGGTGGAGGAGGACGAGGTAGCCAACAATGGTTTTTGGTTTAAAATATATTTTTTTTAATTAGGGTACACTCCAAAAGAGTGTGAAATATCCAAAATACAAGAATGAGCAATTGCGCTGCAGTATAACAATGGCTGGTTAAGACAGGTATACATGTCTATTCTGCACAAGGTACGGACAAGTCCTGAGGGATCCATGCTTGGTTCATTTTAATGAACGTGAGTTTGTCCACATTGTCTGTGGACAGGCAGCTGCGCTTGTCTGTGATGACACCCCCTGCCGTGCTAAACACACGTTCAGATAATACACTGGCTGCAGGGCAGGCCAGCAACTCCAAGGCGTAAAGGGCAAGCTCAGGCCATGTGCCCAATTTGGAGACCCAGAAGTTGAAGGGGGCAGACCCATCATTCAGTACGTGTAGGTGTGTGCACACATACTGCTCCACCATGTTGGTGAAATTCTGCCTCCTGCTAAAACGTTCCATATCAGCTGGTGGTGCCGGTTGTTGTGGCGTGCTGACAAAGCTTTTCCACATTTCGGCCATGCTAACCCTGCCTTCTGAGGTGCTGGCGGTGCCCCAGCTGCGTTGGAGTCCTCTTCCTCTTCCTCTGCCTTCGCCTTGTGCTTCCACTGTGTCCCCGCTGTCAGGTGGGAATGCCACCAGCAGCGAGTCTACCAGCGTGCGCTTGTACTCCCGCATCTTACGATCACGCTCCAGTGAGGGAATTAAGGAAGGTACATTGTCCTTGTAACGGGGATCCAGCAGCTTGGCCACCCAGTAATCAGCACAAGTTAGAATGTGGGCAACTCGGCAGTCGTTGCGGAGACACTGCAGCATATAATCGCTCATGTGTGCAAGGCTGCCCAGAGGCAACAAAAAGCTGTCCTCTGTGGGAGGTGTATCGTCTGTGTCCTCTGTATCCCCCCAGCCACGCACCAGTGATGGCCATGAGCTGGTCTGGGTGCCACCCTGCTGTGAACATGGTTCCTCCTCCTCCATCTCCTCCTCCTCATCCTCCACCTAGTCATCCTCCAGAACTGTGGCCTGGCTGGACAATTGTGCACCTTGGGTTTGTTGAACCCACCCTCTGAGCCACTTGTGAATGACTGGCCGGAAACCCTACAAAATGATCCCTCTTTCTACTCCTCCTCCTGTGCCACATCCTCTTCCATCATCGCCAGCAGCGTTTTTTCAAGGAGGCATACAAGTGGGATAGTTACGCTGAGAACGGCGTTATCGGCACTGCCCATGTTGGTGGAGTACTTGAAAAAGCGCAACAAGGAACACAGGTCTCACATGGAGGCCCAGTCATTGGTGGTGAAGTAGTGCTGTTCCGCAGAGCGACTCACCCGTGCGTGCTGCAGCTGAAACTCCACTAGTGGCTGCTGCTGCTCGCACAGTGTGGCCAGCATGTGGGCACGTTGCATATGAGGCGGTGAGTGGGAAGGCCGAAGTTACGCTGCAGCGCTGACAGGCGAGCAGCAGCAGGGTGAGAATGCCAAAAGCGCGCACAGACGGCCCGCACTTTATGCAGCAGTTCTGACATATTGGGGTAATTTTTAAGGAATCTCTGCACCACCAAATTCAGCACATGCACCAGGATAAGGGATGTCCGTCAAACCAGCTAGTCCCAGAGCTGCTACGAGATTTAGCCCATTATCGCACAACACCAGGCCGGGCTTGAGGCTCACTGGCATAAACCACTCATCGGTCTGTTGTTCAAGGCCCATCCACAGCTCCTGCGCGGTGTGGGGTTTGTCCCCCAAACAGATGCATTTTAAAACTGCCGGCTGTCGTTTACCCCTGGCTGTGCTGAAGTTGGTGGTGAAGGTGTTACGCTGACCGGATGAGGAGCCGGTAGAGAATGAGGAAGCAGAGTAGGAGGAGGAAGCAACAGGAGGCAAACTGAAGTGCCCTGCAATCCTCGGTGGTGGAAGGACATGCGCCAAACTGCTATCCCCCTCTGGCCCAGCCGCCACTGTATTTACCCAGTGTGCTGTTAGGGAGATATAACGTCCCTGACCGTGCTTACTGGTCCACGTATCTGTAGGGAGGTGCACCTTGCCACAGATGGCGTTGCGCAGTGCACATCTGATTTTGTCCCCTACTTGGTTGTGCAGGGAAGGGATGGCTCGCCTGGAAAAGTAGTGGCGGCTGGGCACAACGTACTGTGGGACAGCCACCGCCATAAGGCTTTTAAAACTCTCCGTCTCCACCAGACAAAATGACAGCATTTCAAAGGCCAGTAATTTAGAAATGCTGGCATTCAGGGCTAGGGATCGCGGGTGGGTAGGGGGGTACTTCCTCTTCCTCTCCAGTGTTTGGGAGATGGAGAGCTGAATGCTTCCGTGGGACATTGTGGAGATGCTTGTGACCTAGGTGGTGGTGTTGCTGGAAGATCCTCTGTTTGCGGGGTAGCAGGTGGCACTGTCACTCCAGAGGTGGATGAAGAGGCCGAGACTGCAGCAGAAAAGGAAGCAGGAGATGCCAGAGACCTTTCTTGGTTTTTGAGGTGTCTACTCCACTGCAGCTCGTGCTTAGCACTTAAATGCCTGGTCATTCAGGTTGTGCTCAGGTTGAGAACGTTTATGCCTCGCTTTAGGCTCTGATTGCACAGCATGCAAACCACTCGTGTCTTGTCGTCAGCACATTGTTTGAAAAACTACCACGCCAGGGAACTCCTTGGAGCTGGCTTTGGTGTGCTCGGTCCCTTGCTGCGGTGGACAGTAGCAGCCGTACTGTCTAGAGGACAGCCGCTCCGCTTTTGCACCCTGCTCCCTCTTCTGCTGTGCTGATGGCTCTGTGCGACCACCGCCTTATCCTCTGAACTAGATAGGTCACTCACATGACCTTGATTTCATGTGGGGTCGAGGACCTCATCGTCCTCTACATCATCTTCCACCCAGTCTTCACCCCTGCCCTCCTTGTCGGTCTGCACACTTTCAAAAGCCCCAGCAGTTGGCACTTGTGTTTCGTCATCATCCCAGACGTGCTGCGATGGTCCTCCCATGTACTCATCTTGAAAGATAAGTGGTTGGGCAACGGAGCACTCAATCTCTTCCACTTCTGGGGCAGGGCTAGGTGGATGGCCCTGGGAAACCCTGCTAACAGAGTCATCAAAAAGCAGAAGAGACTGCTGCATGACTTGGGGCTCAGACTGCTTGGCTGATTTGCAAGGGGGTGAGGTGAAAGACTGATGGACATGGGCTGCAGGTGCCAACTCTGATCTGTCAGCAGGAGACTGGGTAGGAGACAATGTGAATGAACTGGAGGCACTGTCTGCAACCCAATCTACTATCGCCTGTACTTGTTCAGGCCTCACCATTCGTAGAGCCGCATTAGGTCAGACCAAATACTGCTGCAGGTTCTGTCGCCTACTCGCACCTCAATTAAATTTGTTTGCTCAAAATGGCTGTATTTCAAATACCTGAATATAACCCTTGTATATAAAGGGTGTATCTCACACGCCCTGACCCACACTAGGCCGCAATTAAAGATTTGTGCCCAAAATGGATGTATTTCCAATAACTGAATATAACCCCTGTATTTGAGGGGGTGTATCTCACACGCCATGACCCACACTAGGCTGCAATTAAAGCTTTATACCCAAAATGGCTGTATTTCAAATAACTGAATATAACCCCTGTATATAAAGGGTGTATCTCACAATGACATCTGCAGCATAGGCTGCCAAATATAAAAAATTTGATCAAACGGGTGTTTGTTTAATAACTGAATATGACAGCAGTATATAACCCTGGAATTTCAAACGTCTTGATGCTGCAAGAGCGGAAACATTTTGTATTTTGCCCAAAAAAGGGTGTTTTATTAATAGAAGAATATAACCCCTGTGTATAAAGGGTGTATCTCACATGCCCTGACCCACATTAGGTCGCAATTAAAGATTTGTGCCCAAAATGGCTGTATTTCAAATAACTGAATATAACCCCTGTATTTAAAGGGTGTATCTCACACGCCCCGACCCACACTAGGCTGCAATAAATGACAAAAAGAAAGCATATAAAACACTAAAACAGGAGGGTTGCACGGAAGCACTGAAAAACTATAAGGAAAAAAATAGAACATGTAAAAAACAAATAAAAGCGGCCAAACTAGAGACCGAGAGATTAATTGCCAAAGAGAGTAAAACCAACCCTAAAATGTTCTTCAATTATATAAATGTTAAAAAGTATAAAGATGAAGGTGTTGGTCCTTTAAAGAGTAATGAGGGGGGAGTCGCAGAGAGCGACGAGGAGAAAGCAAAGCTGTTAAATATTTTTTTCTCCAATGTATTCACTGAGGAAAATAAATTGTCAGATGACATGCAGAATGCAAAAATAAATTCCCCATTAAAAGTGTCCAGTCTGACCCAGGAAGAAGTACATCAGCGGCTTAAAAAGATTAAAATAGACAAATCGCCAGGACCGGATGGCATACACCCCCGTATCCTAAAGGAATTAAGTAATGTCATAGCCAGACCCTTATTTCTGATATTTGCAGACTCTATACTGACAGGGAATGTCCCACAGGATTGGCGCGTGGCATATGTGGTGCCAATATTCAAAAAGGGGCCAAAAACAGAGCCTGGAAACTATAGGCCGGTAAGTTTAACATCTGTTGTGGGTAAACTGTTTGAAGGTTTTCTGAGAGATGCTATATTAGAGCATCTCAACGGAAATAAGCCAATAACGCCATATCAGCATGGCTTCGTGAGGGATCGGTCATGTCAAACTAATTTAATCAGTTTCTATGAGGAGGTAAGTTCTAGACTTGACAGCGGCGAATCAATGGATGTCGTATATCTGGACTTCTCCAAAGCATTTGACACTGTACCGCATAAAAGGTTAGTATATAAAATGAGAATGCTCGGACTGGGAGAAAACATCTGTATGTGGTTAAGTAACTGGCTGAGTGATAGAAAACAGAGGGTGGTTATTAACGGTACACATTCAGATTGGGTCACTGTCACTAGTGGGGTACCTCAGGGGTCAGTATTGGGCCCTATTCTCTTCAATATATTTATTAATGATCTTGTAGAAGGCTTGCATAGTAAAGTATCAATTTTCGCAGATGACACTAAACTGTGTAAAGTAATTTACACTGAAGAGGACAGTATACTACTACAGAGGGATCTGGATAGATTGGAGGCTTGGGCAGATAAGTGGCAGATGAGGTTTAACACTGATAAATGTAAGGTTATGCACATGGGAAGGAAAAATGCAAGTCACCCGTACATACTAAATGGTAAAACACTCGGTAACACTGACATGGAAAAGGATCTAGGAATTTTAATAAACAGCAAACTAAACAGCAAAAACCAGTGTCAGGCAGCTGCTGCCAAGGCCAACAAGATAATGGGTTGCATCAAAAGGGGCATAGATTCCCGAGATATGAACATAGTCCTACCACTTTACAAATCGCTAGTCAGACCACACATGGAGTACTGTGTACAGTTCTGGGCTCCTGTAAACGAGGCAGACATAGCAGAGCTGGAGAGGGTTCAGAGGAGGGCAACTAAAGTAATAACTGGAATGGGGCAACTACAGTACCCTGAAAGATTATCAAAATTAGGGTTATTCACTTTAGAAAAAAGACGACTGAGGGGAGATCTAATTAATATGTATAAATATATCAGGGGTCAGTACAGAGATCTATCCCATCAGCTATTTATCCCCAGGACTGTGACTGTGACGAGGGGACATCCTCTGCGTCTGGAGGAAAGAAGGTTTGTACACAAACATAGAAGAGGATTCTTTACGGTAAGAGCAGTGAGACTATGGAACTCTCTGCCTGAGGAGGTGGTGATGGTGAGTACAATAAAGGAATTCAAGAGGGGCCTGGATGTGTTTCTAGAGCGTAATAATATTACAGGCTATAGCTACTAGAGAGGGGTCGTTGATCCAGGGAGTTATTCTGATTGGAGTCGGGAAGAAATTTTTTATTCCCCTAAAGTGGAGAAAATTGGCTTCTACCTCACAGGGTTTTTTGCCTTCCTCTGGATCAACTTGCAGGATAACAGGCCGAACTGGATGGACAAATGTCTTTTTTCGGCCTTATGTACTATGTTACTATGTTACTATGTAAAATGGCTGTATTTCAAATAACTGAATATAACTTCTGTATAAAAAGGGTGTTTCTCACACGCCCTGACCCACACTAGGCCGCAATTAAAGATTTGTTCCCAAAATGGCTGTATTTCAATTAACTGAATATAACCCCTGTATATAAAGGGTGTATCTCACAATGACATCTGCAGCAAAGGCTGCCAATTATATATATATTTTTTGCCTAAACGGGTGTTTGTTTATTAACTGAATATGACAGCAGTATGTAACCCTGGAATTTCAAACGTCTTGATGCTGCAAGGGCAGAAAAATTGTGTATTTTGGCAAAAAAAGTGTGTTTCTAAAAACCCAGAAAATTATGGCTGTATTTCTAGCTTAAATTGCACACTGACTAATCCAGATGTTGTATATTGCCAAAAAAGTGTGTGTTTTTACTAACAGAATATGAAAGCTGTATATAACGTTTGAATTTCACACGTCCAGATGCAGCTAGGGGTGTAAAATAGTGTATTTTGCACAAAAAGGATGTTTTAAAAAACCCAGAAAATTATGGCTGTATTTCTAGCTTAAATTGCACGCTGACTAATCCTGCAAATGCACCAGATGTTGTATATTGCCAAAAAAGGGTGATTTTTTTACAACCAGATTATTAGTGCAGTTTTCCAAGATTGGATTTCAATGTCACAAAAGCTCAGATGCAGTGCTGGTGCACTGAGCTTGCATAAAATGGCTGCCGCCGCCGTCCACCTAACTAACAAACGGATAAAAGTGGGTTTTTTTCGGTCACTGGGCTCAGGGCAGGGTGAAAAGATTGTGCCCTGCACCCACACAACTAAATGTATGTCTATCGCTGAGTTAGATTCACGTTCTGAACCAAAGATTCTCTCCTATTCTCTCCCTGAAATCACCAGCCGCATCCTCTCCCTACACTAGTAACAGCAGAGTGACGTGCAGCGCTACGTGACTCCAGCTTATATAGAGGCTGGGTCACATGCTGCACTGGCCAATCACAGCCATGCCATTAGTAGGCATGGCTGTGATGGCTTCTAAGGTCACACAGTTAAACGCTTGTTGATTGGCTGCTCTGCAGCCTTTCAAAAAGCGCCGAACACCTAACCCGAACCAGAACTTTTACTAAAATATATAAGAACCTCCCCAGCAGCCCTTGTATGCAGTATTTTGCAGATCTGAGAGAGACAGCAGTGTTATTGCTGTGCTCTCTGCTTTCCTGTGTCATTACATTAGATAGTTAGTTAGCTAGTTAGTTAGCTTTATATATATATATATATATATATATATATATAATACAGATAGTTAGTGGGAGGTTAGATAGTGATATAGTGTAGCTGATGGGTTTTGCTGTCCATACATACATGCTACAGACATAGTGATGTATGTATGTATTACAAGAAAATTTAGACTGGCACATTCTTATTCATAGTCATAGGTGCATATCCATAAAGCAAACATAATAAAAATATAATGGCTGCACACACCTATAAGCAGTAAAGCTGGGGATCATTCTAAATTTAAGTGGTATTATACGTACCATAAATGGATCAATGGAAGCTCTTAGCGCACATTTTGATCAAACTTGTGTCGGGCCCATCTACCAAGCGTCAAGGTGGCTTCCACAGACGGGTTCCTATCACTGATATACAGCCTCTCTTGGACTTATCCAAGTCCACATTATCAGGGCAGTGAAGGAACTAGCTACATTTGTACTTTGCTCAGAAGCCCCAGGCAGATGGGTGTGTGCTCAGTCTAAAACAGGCGCTACCCTCAAATAAATATTACAAGAAAATTTAGACTGGCACATTCTTATTCATAGTCAAATATGCTACATACATACACACATAGTGCTGTGATGTCACAAGTTCATCTCAGGTTTATTTGCATATGTATAAAAAAAAAAATTTACACAATAAAAGCACACAGAGCTATGGGGACTGGATATTGCAGATGTGCTAGCGGCCATCTAGCAACCCATGTCCTCAGCTCTATACACAAAATCCCGGTGACAGGTTCCCTTTAAGACCGTCTTTATTTCCATTGACGCCAATATAACGTGTTGGAAAAACTCTGTGCTGGGTAATAGTTTTTTCTCACTTCATTCACTTGGCTGCTAAACAGTGAACATGCTCCAACCAATTAGTACAGCATTAGCATCATTGCAGCAATGAAAGTGCCTTTTAAATGAATGCATTTGTTCCAGATCATGCCAGACAGAAATATGTATTTATTTAATAAATTCTCACAGAGTGCAGGGCATCATAATTATCATGTCCAAATGCTTCCATGGAAAAATAAGGTCAAACATTTGTGTTATAATTTCATCCTACAAACTAAGTTCAATTAACAGGAAAATGAATGGGTTGAAAGAGCTGGTTAATGTAGGGCTGCATTCTGTCAGGGCCGTCTTTAACGCGGGGCAAAAGGGGCAGCTGCCATAGGCCCAGTTTCTCCTGGGGAGCCCAAGGCAGCTGCCTGGCACATGATTGGGGGGCATCTATGGGGGCACTTGTTACTGGCACATGATTGGGGGGCATCTATGAGGGCACTTGTTACTGGCACATGATTGGGGGGCATCTATGGGGGCACTTGTTACTGGCACATTATAGGGGGGCATCTATGGAGACACATCTTACTGGCACATTATTGGTGGCACTTTTTACTGGCACATTATTGGGTGGCACTATGGGGGCACTTCTTACTGGCACATTACTGGTGGCACTATGGGGGCATCTACTGAGGCCACTAAGAAGGGGTATTTTATATGCGGGAAGGGGGGAGAAGAACTCTATGGGGCTTCTACTGAGGCCACAAAAAAAGGGGTATTTTATATGGGGGGCTCTGTATAGGGGTATTTTATACTGGGGCACATTATGGTGGGTACTATGGGGAAGGGGGGAGAGGAGTACTATGGGCTCATCTATGGGGGGCACTAAGAAGGGGTATTTTAAACTTGCAAATTATGGGGGACACTGAGAGCATCTACTGGGGCACTATATATGGGGCATTTTATACTGGTACATTATGGGGGGCACTAGGAAGAAGGGGGAGAGGAGCACTATGGGGCATTTACTGGGGCATTATATAGTGGTATTTTATACTAGCACATTATGGGGGCACTATGGGGACATTAGCTCAATCTTTTTGACTTTTCGGTCGCCACAGACCTTGGTCACAAAAAGTCAGAGAATGAAGTGTAGGATCTGTGGAGGACCCCCGTGGAACAGCGGAGACGCGCTGCGGGGGAAGACACTGTAGGCCAGTGTTATGGGCCTATAACTTTTTTATTTTTCCTGTTCACATAGCCATATGAGGGCTTGTTTTTTGCAGGATAAGTTTTACTTTCTAATGACACCATTTAATATTGCATATGATGTAGAGGGGAGCTGGAAACAAATTCCAAATGGGGTGGAATTGGAAAAACGCAATTCCACTACAGTTTTATGTGTTTTGTTTCCAATGCGGAAAAACTGAACTGTTACTTTCATTCTCCTGGTCAGTATGATTATGGATATATCACATTTGTATACATTGTCTTGCATTTTATTCCTAAAAAAATAAAAAATAAAACTTGAAAATAAATGTTTGTTTTCTTTTCATTGCCATATTCTGACCCCTATAACATTTTTGTACTTGTGTACAAAGCTATGTGAGGGAATATTTTTGAGGAGCGATCTGCACTTTTTGTTGATACCATTTTGGCTTTTGTATGACCGTTTCATCATTTGCTATTTTGACTTTTTTTTCCATTTCATTGTTTGACCTATTTTATAAATATTTTTATATTTTAATAGTATGGGTGTTTTCACATCCACAATAGTATGGGTGATGCCCATGATGTTTATTCTTTATTGTTTATCTATTTTTATTTTTATTTGGGGGAAAAGGAGGTGATTAGAATTTTTATATATTCTCTTTTTTATATTTTTAAAAGCATCTTTGTTTACCCTTTTTCATAGTTTCCCTAGGGAAATCATCAGATTGCTTGTCTCATAGACTTAGGCCTCATGCACACGGCTGTTGCCCGCTGTGGCCGTATTGCGTAGTGCTTCCTTGGTGTTTCTCTCCGTGCCTCTGCACCGCAAAAAATATAATGTGTTCTAGTTTTTTATGGTGCAGATGGATCACCTGGGTGTTGGTTGAGAAATATCTGGGGTACTCGCCCTAGGTCTCACCCTATACTTAATGCCCTGCCTACAAACGTAATGGCCGCCCCGATAGTGGCAATCCTGTATCAGGAACCTCCGGGTATACCCTAGGATGGCCATGATGAGGGGATGCAAAACCAACTAATATAAGTTGGTGTAAAAAAGGATAAATACCCCAAAAAAATTGAAATCCTATACCGCAAGGAAAAAAAATTGTATATAATGAGAGAAAAATGAAAAAGGTGTATTTGAAAATATTAATTATCAACTCCTTATATAGAAAGCAAGGTTAATCATGAATGTGTTTGTATAACAAATTGGTGAGAAATAGAGTATCTCATAAAGATAGTATCCCTGATTTTTGCCCATTCAACAATACGAGGGCTCATCAGGGGACCTAATCACCTTTACAAGAAGTCTTAAACAAAAATGCACAACAGGATAAATTAAGTAATTCAACTAAAGTTATTTGTATGAACAATCAGCGGGCATATAAATATACATATATTTCCGGTTTAAAGATAATATATTTAAAGAGGCAAAGAAATACTTTTAAATCATAAACAAAGATAACAGTCATGCACCAAATGATTCCCCCATCCCCCTCCTAGTGTAGATCCAATGTAAGACTGCTATGCAAGCTTATGTAATAGCGGTATATATATATATATATATATATATATATATATACACACTCACCTAAAGAATTATTAGGAACACCATACTAATACGGTGTTGGACCCCCTTTTGCCTTCAGAACTGCCTTAATTCTACGTGGCATTGATTCAACAAGGTGCTGATAGCATTCTTTAGAAATGTTGGCCCATATTGATAGGATAGCATCTTGCAGTTGATGGAGATTTGAGGGATGCACATCCAGGGCACAAAGCTCCCGTTCCACCACATCCCAAAGATGCTCTATTGGGTTGAGATCTGGTAACTGTGGGGGCCATTTTAGTACAGTGAACTCATTGTCATGTTCAAGAAACCAATTTGAAATGATTAGAGCTTTGTGACATGGTGCATTATCCTGCTGGAAGTAGCCATCAGAGGATGGATACATGTTCTCATTCTGTTTACGCCAAATTCGGACTCTACCATTTGAATGTCTCAACAGAAATCGAGACTCATCAGACCAGGCAACATTTTTCCAGTCTTCAACAGTCCAATTTTGGTGAGCTCGTGCAAATTGTAGCCTCTTTTTCCTATTTGTAGTGGAGATGAATGGTACCCGGTGGGGTCTTCTGCTGTTGTAGCCCATCCGCCTCAAGGTTGTGCGTGTTGTGGCTTCACAAATGCTTTGCTGCATACCTCGGTTGTAACGAGTGGTTATTTCAGTCAACGTTGCTCTTCTATCAGCTTGAATCAGTCGGCCCATTCTCCTCTGACCTCTAGCATCCACAAGGCATTTTTGCCCACAGGACTGCCGCATACTGGATGTTTTTCCCTTTTCACACCATTCATTGTAAACCCTAGAAATGTTTGTGCGTGAAAATCCCAGTAACTGAGCAGATTGTGAAATACTCAGACCGGCCCGTCTGGCACCAACAACCATGCCAAGCTCAAATTGCTTAAATCACCTTTATTTCCCATTCTGACATTCAGTTTGGAGTTCAGGAGATTGTCTGGACTAGGACCACACCCCTAAATGCATTGAAGCAACTGCCATGTGATTGGTTGACTAGATAATTGCATTAATGAGAAATAGAACAGGTGTTCCTAATAATTCTTTAGGTGAGTGTATATATATATATATGTATATGTATATATATATACTTGTGTGCCCATTATTTAAATAGCTCTAGGAGGGGTTTTAATGCCCCGAGCATAATTAGGAGCAACCGATTAGTCAGGAGGGGTTCCAGATAGATGTTACGTCCGTGATGGTGTCGCACATTTAAGCATAGAGAAGCGCCCTATTTATACCTGCCGCCGTAGATAGGGCGTGTCATGTGTAGAAGGCAGTCATGTGACCATATACCGATCACGTGAGTTCAGTGCCTACATAATAGTTCGGGTAAGTATGTTCAGCCCGGAGTACAAGGACCTGTAGGTAAGTCGATCATGTGAGGCGAAGAAGCGATCACATGATGTGTGTCTCGAGGAAAATACACTTCTTCCAATAATATGAATAAGGGGCAAACAGGGGGAGGGCATAATCAATACCCAAGCATTTATAAAGAATGATAATACAAAATAATGTAAAATAAGGTGAATATAGAAATATTAGTAAAAAAATATGAAAATATAAATAACCTATCAATGGGAAGTATCGAGTTCAATATATTGAGGGCTGCCTTAAACAAGGGGAGGTGGCTAAAGGCTCCTAAATTGTGTGAAAAATAGATAAATAAATGTAAATAAAAAAAATTAAAGGAAGCCCCAACAATAGATAACGGACTGGTTTAATATAAAAAGCAAGAAAATTCAATGCATTCATTAAGTCCAAATGGTGTTATAGTGTTAAGAGTGTAGATCCATCTTGACTCCTTCTGTTTCAGGATTCTGTCAAGGTCATCACCACCTCTAATAAAGAGTTTGATTTTTTTAATCATGGAAAAGTATACCGATTTGATATCACCAGCATGACAGGACCATATGTTTCTCACGAGTGGTTTATGTCGTTTATTACAGATATCGCCAATATGTTCCAAAATCCTTTTCTTAAATGTTCTACAGGTCTTGCCCACATATTTAAGTCTGCATTCAAATTGAGCCAAGTAACTCCACTCCGATGGTATTGCAATTAGCAAAATTGCAAGCTCTATAAATCCTTTTTTCAGAGCTGTTCCCCATAGCAATAAAGGAACATGCTTTACATTTTCTACACTTGAAGGTACCCGGCTTTCTATTGGATAGCCAGGTATTCTTGTCGGGGTGTCAAGGTAACTGTGTACAAGTGTATCTCCTATACTTCGTCCTCGTCTAAATGTGATGGCTGGATATTCTGGGAGAAGTTTTCCCAGATCTGTATCTGTTTTAATCAATGACCAATAACGTCCTAGAATTTCATAAACCTGTTGATATTCAGTATCATAAGTTCCAATTATTTTAATCACTTCTTGTGAGTTATTTTTCTTTTTAGGTTGAAGTAGGGAGGATCGATGAACAGAATTTGCATCACTCCATGCCTCATAGAGGCATGAGTTTGGATATCCCCTCTGCTTGAAGCGATTAAACATTTTGGATGCTTCCTGTGTAGGGTTGAGCGAACCCGAACTGTAAAGTTCGGGTTCGAACCGAACTTTAGGATTTTTGGACCCTAGACCTGAACTTTTCAGTAAAAGTTCGGGTTAGAGTTCGGTGTTCGGTGATTTAATGGCACTTTTTGAAAGGCTGCAGAGCAGCCAATCAACAAGCGTTTTACTCTTGTGCCCTTAGAAGCCGTCATAGCAATGCTTACTAATGGCATGGCTGTGATTGGCCAGTGCAGCATGTGACCCAGCCTCTATATAAGCTGGAGTCACGTAGCGCTGCACATCACTCTGCTCTGATTAGTGTAGGGATATGATGCTGCTGCTGTGAGGGAGAGAATAGGAAAGAATCTTTAAAGGGATTCTGTCAGCAAGTTTTGGGCTATAGAGATGCGGACATGCACGGATAGATCGCCGCTAGCATGTCCGCAATATAGCTGTCCTATAGGGCTGTGTGCTTTAAATTTCTTTAAAAAAGGATTTTATAGATATGTAAATAAGTCTTGTATGTGTCCAAGGGGCTGTACTAACCTTCCTTTCATCAACTATAGATTGCCGTAATCTCGCGATGCGCGAGCTCGCGCATGCGTAGTGCCGGTATAGTGTTCTTTCCCTGTGCTGGCATCAGCCTCTATAGTTGATGAAAGGAGGAGATTCGGAGGACATAGGCGGTGCTGGGCTCCTTCACAGGCGGGCGTGGCTGGGCACGGCTGGGCTCCAGGAAGGTTAGTACAGCCTCTTGGACACATACAAGACTCATTTACATATCTATAAAATCCTTTTTTAAAGAAATTAAAAGCACACAGCCCTATAGGACAGACATATTGCGGACATGCTAGCGGCGATCTAGCCATGCATGTCCGCAGCTCTATAGCCCAAAACTTGGGGACAGAATCCCTTTAATCTGAAGTGCTTGTTAACTCAGCGATCTATATAGAATTAGTTTTGTGGGTGCAGTGCACAATCTTTTTACCCTGCCCTGAGCCCAGTGACACACAAAAATAAGTTTTATCCGTATGTTAGTTAGGTGGGCGGCCGCAGCCATTTTATGCAAGTTCAGTGCACCAGCACAGCATATGTGCATTTGTGACATTCAAATACAAGCTTAAAATACTGCACTAATAATCTTTGGCAATATCCTACATCTGGTGCCTTTGCAGCATTTGTCAGTGTGAAATACAAGCTTGCAACACTTCAATGATTTTCTAGGTTTAAAAAAAATCACCCATTTTTTGCAAGACCCTACATCTGGTGCCTTTGCAGCATTTGTGAGTGTGAAAGACAAGCTTGAAATACTTCAATAATTTTCTGGGTTTAAAAAAACACCAATTTTTGGCAATACCCTCCATCTGGGGCCTTTGCAGCATTTGTCAGTGTGAAATACAAGCTTGCAATACTTTAATAATTTTCTGGGTTTAAGAAAACACCCATTTTTGGCTATACCCTACATCTGGGGCCTATGCTGCATTTGTTAGTGTGACATACAAGCTATAAATACTGCAATATTAATCTGGGTTTAAAAAACACCCATTTTGGGCAAAATACTAAATTTGCACGCGTTAGATACTGGTCTTATATTTTGTTATAAAAAAAAACACGGATTTTGGGCAAAATACTAAATTTGCAGCCTTTGCTGCATCTGTCAGTGTGAAATGCATGCGTTAGATACTGGTGTTCTATTCTGTTATAAAAAAAACACCCATTTTGGGCCAAATACTAAATTTGCGGCCTTGGCTGCATCTGTCAGTGTGAAATACACGCGTTAGATACTGGTGTTCTATTCTGTTATTAAAAAAACACCCATTTTGGTGCTCTGGAGTAGCTCTGTCTACCTAGATTAAATCTAGCACCATCCTTCCTGAAACTCATCTCTTGAATCCCCAAATTCTCTCTACCTGGATTCCATGTAATGCCCGCTACAGATAGAACCCACCTGGACCTCTGTAGGAGTTCATTCGCGGGAGCACAACTTGCTGGATCTTTCCTCCGATAGCCTGAGGGGGGCGCAGTGATCCGGAGGATTCCTGGGCTGTGTACCGGTGTGAAGGGGGAGCTGAGGAGCCTAGTGAGCGGGGTCCATTTTGGCCGCTTCCTCTGAAGTGTGCGCGATTCCACCGAGGCGGGGGGCGCCATCTTGGAACTCATCCTTCACATCAGAGGTGCCAGAAGCCAGCAGTGGAGAACTTCATCCAGCCGTCGGGACCTGACCTGTTGTTTGAGGGGATCAACAACTGTGGGACCTTCTCTCCCAATTGAGGTACTGTCACCCTACACCCCCTCATAGAAAGCCTGTGCCACTACAGTGTGTCCCAGCCCACATGTAAATCAAAGGCAAGAAGTAATATTGTGGGCCACATTTGGAACCTCTCCCGCTTATGTTCTATCTGGAGGACTATGTCCTAATGTTTTAAATGATCCTCCTTTTCCAAAAGGGGGTCTTTCATCTGAACATTTTCATCACTTTTTAGAGTCACAGGCTCAATGTTTCTGGATCTTTGAATAAGATCACAGCCTGATTGGGCACCTTGCTAACCTTTTTTGAGGATATTTAACTCAGACGTATCTTACAGCATTAAACAGTGTCCTGATCTTCAATCAAAGGACATAATTCACCTGTTCTGAGATGGTCAAATACGGACAACCTATAGCGAAGGATCCTGCTGTACCTCAAAAAAAAACTCAAGTTAGAGGTAATATGGAAAGATTTGTAACCAAAACATCTGCATGTGCAGATCCTTCCACCATGTGACTGTGCCTTTAACCCTGGATGATACAATGCAAGTTGAGGTGCAAGCTGCAGCGTCAGCTGACCTGGCTTTATCAAGGGACTTTTTTCAACAAACCCTCACTAAAGCACTGTCACCCTTAGCACAGAATTTACAGGATATTAAACAGGATCTACATCATATTGGACACCGTGTGGATGGTTTACAGGATACCACAGCAGAGCTATGTAATCATTCCAGAGAGGTTGTCACCCACTTCCAAACCTGTCAAGATCGTCTAAACCAACTTTATACCTATATAGAAGACCAGGACAATCGTAATAGACAGAACAACTTAAGAATTCGAGGTCTACCTGAAACGTATGCTTCAGAATAACTACTCTCTACAGTAAAACAGATCGCTGTTGTATTACTAGGCGATCGCTACCCCCTTTCTATTGAAATAGAGAGAGCACATAGGGCTCTGAGAATGAGACCTGGCCATACTGATCCCCTCAGAGATATCATTTGCAAATTCCTAGATTTCAGAGTTAAAGAAGATATGCTGGGGAAAGTCAGAGAAAATCCCAATTGGACCTTTGATGATCATCAACTTATATTATTCCAGGACCTCGCTCCCATGAGTCTATATAGAAGGAAGCAATTGAAACCTCTCACGGATCTGCTACGGGGGAGAAAAATAATGTACCGCTGGATGCTTCCATTAGGACTTGCCACTACAGTTGCGGGGAAAAAGTTCATTATCCGGCGGCATGAGGACCTTACAGAACTTTTATCAGCGCTAGGAGACCCCATGATTTCCATTGAAGATTGGTGCAATGTCCAGAATCTCTAGGCCTTCCCAGTACTACCAACTCTGATTCCGTGGTCCACTGCCCAAACTGGTATAAAAGCTATGGGAGAGCAGAGATAACATGAATGTTATGTCTATATACAATCTGTCTTATGTATTAGGGCATTTCATATATATCTATTAAGAAAGCTTTGATTTCTTGCTCTTTACCTGTTTCCTTGCTACACTCTTCTCTAGACTATTTAACATCTTTGCTCTTATGTCTCTGGAGGGAGGAGGGGAGGGTAGTACCCTCACATGTGTGCAAACTATGCGCGCTATCTCTCTGTATCCTCAAATATTCTTTTGCCTTTCAAATTGTAAAGGTGACCCTTTTTGGGTCCTATCTTCTAATTCTCATGCCTTTGCGCTCCTGAGAATCATGGGCGCTAATCAATGGTTATTGTTCCATTATGGGCTTGTTTGCCTAGCTTTACTTTGTGGTTTTGATAGTTCTCTTAACTGTTGTATTTTCCAGCTTCACTGTGATCCCGATTTTGTCGTGTCGGCTGCAACTCACCGCTCTCCCCTGGGTAACATTATGTATCCGATTATTCCCAAAAATTCACAATGGTATTACATCTAATGTCTATAAATGTGAGGGGATTAAATTCCCCCTATAAGCGCTCTGCATTATGGAATGATGCCAATAAGGAAAAATGTGATATATTACTTGCTCAAGAAACTCATTTGTTAGCCAAAGATAGTGGCAGATGTACTGATAAGCAATATCCACACCTTTTTTTTGCATCCTCAGAGGTTAAGAAAGTGGGTGTTCTTATAGGGATTAGACGTTCAGTCCAATTTAAATTACATCAAAGCATTATCGATCAAGCGGGATGTTTTATTATTCTCCTTTGCTCCATAAATCACTTTGATTATACCATAGCTAATGTATATGTACCTAATTCTCATCAACTCTCTTTTCTTAAATGTTTTTTCAAGAAACTACTTGATTCTGCCAGGGGTTCCATCATATTAAGCAGAGATTTCAATCTGCCCATTGATGCCTCTCTGGACTGTTCCAAGAAAACGGTGGGTTATCAACCTGAATTAGGTAAGCTGCTCAAAAATACTCCCCTGCACGATGTGTGGAGATATCAACATGCGACGGTTAGGGATTTCACCTTTGCGTCTCAGGTTCACGTCTCCTTGACTAGGATAGACTATTTTCTCATTTCCAAAGATTTATTGCATAAAACCACATACTCCACAATAGGCAATATCACGTGGTCCGATCACGCTCCAATTTTCCTACATCTTTTAGATAACTGCCCCAATCCTAACCCGCCGCTTTGGCGTATTAACTCTTATTTGTAGAGACATGAGGAACGGTATAGTCTATTCCCTAAAGCATTAGATGAGTATTTTGAACTCAATGACACCTCAGATATTAACATTTCCACACTATGGTGTAAAAGCTATATGAGAGGGTTATTCATTCAGACCGCTCCTAATGTTAAGAAACAAAAAGAAAAGCAAATGCAAGATATTTTAGCTCAGATAGCGGCTGTGGAATCACAACACAAGGCAGTTCCTACTGATGCATTATCTGCCCAACTTACAGACTTTCAACTTCGTTCTTTCCAACTCTGCAGATATGAAAAGGCCCTGACCCGTTCAAAAGCAAAACTATATCATTTGGGAGATAGAGCTGGAGCTATGCTGGCACGTAGATTGAAAAAAAGGGAAGCTTCTTCCCGTATTGAATCAATGAAGCAGAGCAATGAAGTGATGACTACACACCCAATCGATATTGCGGACGCTTTTGCGGATTATTATAGCTCCCTCTACAACCTACAAAATGATTATGCGACTACACAACCTACCTTACAAATCATATCGAATTTTCTAGACTCTGTGTCTCTCCCAAGTATTACCCCTCAAGACCTGAGGTTGCTTAATAACCCCTTTTCGGAATTGGAAGTAGATACTGTCATAAAGACCCTGAAACTGCATAAAGCCCCAGGTGCAGATTATAAAACCTTCAAAGCAAACTTGCTACCGTATCTTACCAAGCTTTTTAATGCATTTCTCCTTCCCGGTAGCATACCTAAAGAAATGTTAGGTGCCATTATTACGACAATCCCTAAACCAGGGAAGTCTCAAGATAGCCCATCGAACTTCCGTCCCATCTCTTTAATAAATAATGACTTAAAATAATTTTCTAAACTGTTGGCCTTTAAGGATACAACCTCTCCTACCTAAATTAATATCCCAGACCAAGTTGGTTTCATTCCAGGTCGTCAATGCAGAGATGGAACTCGTAGAATGATTGACTTGCTTTAGCTGTCGGAGGCCTCAGGTGCACCAACGATTTTTGTTTCTCTAGATGTGGAAAAAGCTTTTGATAGGGTGCACCGGGGGTTTCTAGCAGAGGTATTGAGTCGTTTCGGGTTTCATGGCCCTATTCTGTTCGCTATCCTAAACCTCTACTCCTTTCTATCTGCCCAGGTACTTGCATCTGGTTTTTATTCCAAGAGTTTTAATATAACAGATGGAACCAGACAAGGTGGCCCTTTATCACCATTAGTGTTTGCATTGGTAATGGAACCCCTGGAAGAAAGAATCCGTGCAGACCCAGGTATTGCTGGAATACAAATAGGGGACATATCACATAAAATTGGCCTATATGCACACGATGTTATGTTATCTCTCACATGCCTGGAAATTTATCTTCCAAAAATCATAGCAGTTTGGCAGGAGTATGCACAAGCCTCCCTATATAAACTGAATATCACTAAATCGCATGTACTCCCATTTGCGATTCGGGATTCTCTTAAAAAGAAACTCTTGGAGAAAGCTCAGTTTCAATGGGCAGTAGATGGCATAACCTACTTGGGTATCACATTAACGTCTCGACTGCAAAACTTAGTGATACGTAATCTTACTACCTTGAGAACGGAATTGTTAGCGGACTACACTGAGTACTATCGGCACTTTATGTCCTGTATAGCCAGAATTAACGTGGTTAAAATTATGATATTACCTAAAATTCTTTATAAATTTATATTTATACCGCCTATTATTCCCTATAAAACACTAGGCTTATTACAGACAGACCTCCTAAAATTTATATGGGGCAATAAATCTCCTAGAGTGGACCAGCAAGCCTTGTACCCAAATTTAAAAGACGGGTGAATGGGTGTCCCAGATCTATTACGGTATTATAATGCGAACCTCATTGAGCAAACTAAAGAGTGGTGGTCACCTTCCTCACGTCACAGGTTTCCTTGCTGCCCTTTCCTTGGTAGCGCCAAAGGTTACACCCTTCCTCTTAACTATGCGAGCCGCAGCATGGACCTAAGTCCATTGTATAGAAGAAGGGAAGCTCTTCTCTCCTACGAGATCCGAAATCCCGTTAGTTGCACTTACTTATGAAATCCCGGACCTCTCGCTGGACAAATGGGAGAAAGCTGGTATACTATGTTTGGAGCAAATATACAAGGACTAGTATAAAAACATTTGAAACTTTGCACCAGGCATATGGTATCCCTAACTCCTGTTTTTATCAATACCTTAAAATTAGACATATGTTGAGCAAGATGAGGTCGTCTTTTGGTCAGCTGTCTAGGAGCACCCCTTTTAGTAGTTATTTCAATAACCGAAAGTGTCAAGGGAAAGGACTTTCTATTTCATACCAAGTTTTGGGCCCTGCTTTAGAAACCAAATTGAGCTTTATGGAGAAGTGGGAGGAAGAATGGGGGTGTTCCTGGACAGTTGAGAAAGCTTATTGCTACCTCATGGAAATTTCCAATTACTCCAAAGTTAACGGATTTGATCCCATTAGTGAACCAATATATGCAACATGAATATATATATGCAGGTTCTAATATGGAGCGCTCAGAAACACTTAAAAGATGGGAAATATGGAATTCTTCCTCGTTTGCATCTAACATTTCATCGATGGCTTTGTAGTGATCGGTAATATATTAAAAGCAGTGGGGAGAAGCGGTGAATGACACGACTTATATACAGTACAGACCAAAAGTTTGGACACACCTTCTCATTCAAAGAGTTTTCTTTATTTTCATGACTATGAAGGCATCAAAACTATGAATTAACACATGTGGAATTATATACATAACAAACAAGTGTGAAACAACTGAAAATATGTCATATTCTAGGTTCTTCAAAGTAGCCACCTTTTGCTTTGATTACTGCTTTGCACACTCTTGGCATTCTCTTGATGAGCTTCAAGAGATAGTCCCCTGAAATGGTCTTCCAACTGTCTTGAAGGAGTTCCCAGAGATGCTTAACACTTGTTGGCCCTTTTGCCTTCACTCTGCGGTCCAGCTCACCCCAAACCATCTCGATTGGGGTAAGGTCCGGTGACTGTGGAGGCCAGGTCATCTGGCACAGCCCCCCATCACTCTCCTTCATGGTCAAATAGCCCTTACTTTCAAAGTTTTTCCAATTTTTCGGCTGACTGACTGACCTTCATTTCTTAAAGTAATGATGGCCACTCGTTTTTCTTTACTTAGCTGCTTTTTTCTTGCCATAATACAAATTCTAACAGTCTATTCAGTAGGACTATCAGCTGTGTATCCACCTGACTTCTCCTCAACGCAACTGATGGTCCCAACCCCATTTATAAGGCAATAAATCCCACTTATTAAACCTGACAGGGCACACCTGTGAAGTGAAAACCATTTCAGGGGACTACCTCTTGAAGCTCATCAAGAGAATGCCAAGAGTGTGCAAAGCAGTAATCAAAGCAAAAGGTGGCTACTTTGAAGAACCTAGAATATGACATAGTTTCAGTTGTTTCACACTTGTTTGTTATGTATATAATTCCACATGTGTTAATTCATAGTTTTGATGCCTTCAGTGTGAATCTACAATTTTCATAGTCATGAAAATAAAGAAAACTCTTTGAATGAGAAGGTGTGTCCAAACTTTTGGTCTGTACTGTATATATATATTTATATATATATTTGGGCTATATTGCTACTCATACTTTGGTTTTGAGTGGCCAAGATATATTACGCCTCATAGATGGATTACAAGATCTGGATCTGTTAAAATTACTGTTTTATCTTATTGACTATGTAAGAATGTGATGTATGTCATAGATGTCAGATGCATGTACTATTATTGTCATTAACTTATATAAGTGACGTCTTTAATGATTACTGTTTTTCCTTTACTTAATTTGGAAAAATCAATAAAACTTGAAAGTTTTTTAAAAAACACCCATTTTGGGCAAAATACTAAATTTGCAGCCTCTGCTGCATCTGTCAGAGTGAAATTCAAGCACTAGATACTGGTGTTCTATTCTGTTTTTAAAAAAAACACCCATTTTGGGCCAAATACTAAATTTGCGGCCTCTGCTGCATCTGTCAGAGTGAAATTCAAGCACTAGATACTGGTGTTCTATTCTGTTTTTTAAAAAAACACCCATTTTGGGCCAAATACTAAATTTGCGGCCTTGGCTGCATCTGCCAGTGTGAGATACAAGCTTGAAATACTGGAATAATATTTTGGGTTTAAAAAAACACCCATTTTTGGCAATATCCTACATATGGGGCCTATGCTGCATTTGTTAATGTGACATACAAGCTAGAAATACTGCAATAATATTCTGGGTTTAAAAAAACTGCCATTTTGGGCCAAATACTAAATTTGCAGCCTTGGCTGCATCTGTCAGTGTGAAATACACACGTTAGATACTGATGTCCTATTCTGTTATTAAAAAAACATAAATTTTGGGCAAGATCCAAAATTTGCGGAGAATGAGGAGAGCGTCGAATAAGGGACTTGGCTCCGGTCATGGTGCTGCTGGTCGAGCTCCTGTTGCAGGGAGAGGACGTGGTCGATCTGTGTCAGCTACACGCACAAGTGAAACACCTTCCTCAGGTGCGAGTAGGCGACAGAACCTGCAGCGGTATTTGGTCGGGTCTAATGCGGCTCTACGAATGGTGAGGCCTGAACAAGTACAGGCGATAGTAGATTTGATTTCTGACAGTGGCTCCAGTTACTTTACATTCTCTCCCTCCCATCCTGCTGAAAGATCAGAGTTAGCACCTGCAGCTGATGTCCATCAGTCTTTCACCTCACCCCCTTGCAAATCAGCCAAGCAGTCTGAGCTCTAAGTCATGCAGCAGTCTCTTCTGCTTTTTGATGACTCTGCTAGCAGGGTTTCCCAGGGCCATCCACCTAGCCCTGCCCCAGAAGTGGAAGAGATTGAGTGCACCGATGCCAAACCACTTATGTTTCAAGATGAGTACATGGGAGGACCACCGCAGCATGTCTCGGATGATGAAAAAACACAGATGCCAACTGCTGTGGCTTTCGAAAGTGTGCAGACCGACAAGGTGGGCAGGGGTGAAGACTGGGTGGAAGATGATGTGGAGGACGATGAGGTCCTCGGCCACACATAAAATCAAGGTCATGCGAGTGACCTGTGTAATTCAGAGGAAGAGGCGGTGGTCGCACAGGGCCACCAACACAGCAGAAGAGGGAGCAGGGTGCAAAAGCTTAGCGGCCGTCCCCTAGACAGTACGCCTCCTACTGCCCAACGCAGCAAGGGACCGAGCACACCAAAGCCAGCTCCAAGGAGTTCCCTGGCGTGGCAGTTCTTCAGACAATGTGCTGACGACAAGACACGAGTGGTTTGCACACTGTGCAATCAGAGCCTGAAACGAGGCATAAACATTCTCAACCTGAGCACAACCTGCATGACCAGTCATCTAAGTGCAAAGCACGAGCTGCAGTGGAGTAGACACCTCAAAAACAAAGAAAGGTCTCTGACATCTCCTGCTTCCTCTTCTGCTGCAGTCTCGGCCTCTTCATCCACCTCTGAAGTGACAGTGGCACCTGCCACCCTGCAAACAGAGGATCTGCTAGCAACACCACCACCTGGGTCACCAAGCATCTCCACAATGTCCCACCGAAGTGTTCAGCTCTCCATCTCCCAAATACAGCCAGGGGTAAACGACAGCAGGCAATTTTAAAACTTATCTGTTTGGGGGACAAACCTCACACCGCACAGGAGCTGTGGACGGGCCTTGAACAACAGACTGATGAGTGGTTGGTACTAGTGAGCCTCAAGCCCGGCCTGGTGGTGTGCGATAATGGGCAAAATCTCGTAGCAGCTCTGGGACTAGCCGGTTTAACGCACATCCCTTGCCTGGCGCATGTGCTGAATTTGGTGGTGCAGAGGTTCCTTAAAAATGACCCCGATATGTCAGAGCTGCTGCAAAAAGTGCGGGCCGTCTGTGTGCGCTTTCGACGTTCTCACCCTGCTGCTGCTCACCTGTCAGCGCTGCAGCGTAACTTCGGCCTTCCCGCTCACCGCCTCATATGCGACGTGCCCACAAGGTGGAACTCCACCTTGCACATGCTGGCCACACTGTGCGAGCAGCAGCAGGCGATAGTGGAGTTTCAGCTGCAGCATGTACGGGTGAGTACCTCTGCGGAACAGCACCACTTCACCACCAATGACAGGGCCTCCATGCGCGACTTGTGTACCTTGTTGCACTGTTTCGAGTACTCCACCAACATGGCCAGTGCAGATAACGCCGTTGTCAGCGTTACTATCCCACTTCTATGCCTCCTTGAAAAACACTTCTGGCGATGATGGAAGAGGATGTGGCACAGGAGGAGGAGGAGTAAGAGGGATCATTTCATAGGGTTTCCGGCCAGTCATTCACAATTGGCTCCGAGGGTGGGTTCCTGCACTCACAAACACCAGGTACACAATTGTCCAGCCAGGCCACAGTTCTGGAGGATGATGAGGTGGAGGATGAAGAGGAGGAGATGGAGGAGGAGGAACCGTGTTCACTGCATGGTGGCACCCAAACCAGCTCATGGCCATTACTGGTGTGTGGCTGGGGGGATACAGAGGACACAGATTATACACCTCCCACAGAGGACAGCTTGTCGTTGCTTCTGAGCAGCCTTGCACACATGAGCGATTATATGCTGCAGTGTCTCCGCAATGACAGCAAAGTTGCCCACATTCTAACTTGTGCTGATTACTGGGTGGCCACGCTGCTGGATCCCCGTTACAAGGACAACGTACCGTCCTTAATTCCGTCACTGGAGTGTAATCGTAAGATGCGCGAGTACAAGTGCACGCTGGTAGACGCGCTGCTGGTGGTATTCCCATCAGACAGTGGGGCCACAGTGGAAGCACAAGGCGAAGGCAGAGGACGAGGAAGAGGTCGCTAATGAAGCTGGGGCACCATCAGCACCTCAGAAGGCAGGGTTGGCATAGCCGAAATGTGGAAAAGCTTTGTCAGCACACCACAACAACCAGCACCACCAGCTGATATGGAACGTCTTAGCAGGAGACAGCATTTCATTAACATGTTGGAGCAGTATGTGTGCACACGCCTACACGTACTGAATGACGGGTCTGCCCCCTTCAACTTCTGGGTCTCCAAATTGGGCACATGGCCTGAGCTTGCCCTTTACGCCTTGGAGGTGCTGGCCTGCCCTGCAGCCAGTGTATTGTCTGAACGTTTATTTAGCACGACTGGAGGGGGTTATCACAGGTTATATTCCCCAATGTTTTGGGGTGTACCCTAATTTAAACAAAAATTAAGTATAATTAAAAGCAAAAAACTGTGTAGGCTACCTCCTCCTCCACCGCCGCTTCCACCTACACCGCCACATCCACTGCCTCCTCAACCTCCTACTCCTTATGGACCTCGTCCTCCTAGATCAAGATTATTTTATTTTTTTACGTATTTTATGTTATTTAAAGTCATTTCCCTATCCACATTTGTTTGAAGAGCACTTGCCATGCTCTTCACATTTTGCTGCCATTTGCATCCCTCTAGCCCTTTCCATTACATTTTTAGAGCCATTTTAGTGCTCCAAAGTTCGGGTCCCCATTGACTTCAATGGAGTTCGGGGTCAAGTTTGGGTCCCGAACTCAAACTTTTTTGTGAAGTTCAGCCGAACCCGTTGAACCTGAACATCCAGGTGTCCGCTCAACTCTATTTATTAATGTTCATTTTCCATGCTTCATAGTGTGGAGTACTCTTTTGTTACAGGATATAGCAATCCCGTATATATGCCCTATTTATATTAAACATTTTAAATCTTATTAGTGGGCGACAAAACTGATATCACATTGTCCAGGACAAGATACTCTAGGTCATTTCAGTGGCGGTTGAATTTGCTACAGGAACATTGGTGCATGCAAGTGCATGTATCTGAGTGTTGTAGAATTTAATGAAACTAGTATTTTAAGAGCTAATATTTTAAAAGCTTCTACATCATTTTCAGGTTAATCATTCCTATCTTAACCACCGTACCCTTTAAGCATGACAAACTGATTTAAACTAAATGATAACCCTTCTTAAAGGACACACATAATGTCATAATATTTGATTGATACAATCATGTGTAGAAAGAGACATTATTGTTTCTGTTATAGGTCAAAAGTGTTAGTAACTGTCTTTTTTTAATGCTTACCCTTTACAACATACTTTTACATCGTTTGGAATCTTTAAATGTCTGTACAATGCCCATTGTGGTCCAGTAAAGAACTTTTTTTCTGTGACATATATTGTGCTGGTGTCCCTTGCCCGCTGCTGACCTGTTCCTCCTTGCAGTCACAGTCAATGTCTGTTGCCTTGGTCCTGCTCCTCTTTTTTCATTATGCGCTCTCCTGAAGGCCTCCAGACCTTTCCTTAAGGAGTGCACACGTTCACTTTTGTCTTCTTAAAAGGCCAGTGTGCGCATCCAAATTCTTTCTTGGCCTATTGCTGGCCACCCAAGGGTATTTAAGGCACCTTCCCAAGTGGGAGGGGTGCCTGAGCTTTAGGTTTCTAAGACTCTAGTAACCATCAAATATGTATTCTCTGTCTCCCTACCCATGTACTGTAGTGTATGTACATTTGGAATAGCACACCAATTAGCAGCTGCAGTGCAACTAGAAGGGTTCTTCAACTCAATACTCAAAGAAAGTTCAGTGCACATGCAAAGAAATGAGTTTTCAGGTTTAATGCTTTGTCCAGTGTTTACACATAAATCTCCATTTATACCAGCAGTGTGGGATTGTATAGTTACAACGTCTCTGTCGAAGTGATCTTAAACATAGAAACATAGAATATGTCGGCAGATAAGAACCATTTGGCCCATCTAGTCTGCCCAATATACTGAATGCTATGAATAGCCCCTGGCCCTATCTTATATGAAGGATGGCCTTATGCCTATCCAATGCATGCTTAAACTCCTTCACTGTATTTGCATCTACCACTTCTGCAGGAAGGCTATTCCATGCATCCACTACTCTCTCAGTAAAGTAATACTTCCTGATATTACTTTTAATCCTTTGCCCCTCTAATTTAAAACTATGTCCTCTTGTAGCAGTTTTTCTTCTTTTAAATATTCTCTCCTCTATAGAAACATGTTCTTTGTCAAGTCTCCTCACATATACCCGTCCCTAGGAAGATGGTAGTCATTTAATCGTTGGGCTACTGTCTTCTTCCAAACTGGATCAGTTGGTCCCTAAACACAGTGCTCTACTATTCCTGGTGTTGTTTGACCACCTGGGTTGCTCCCAAGTCAGTTCTACTGTGCAATAAGGTGATCCATCTAATGCGACAAATTGACTAGTTTTTCTGAGGAGACTTGTAGCTTCATTCTTTATTGGGCATTGTTCTTCAATACAATTATTTTAGGTTACAGGATGATTTTTATGTACAGTCCCTGACAAAAGTCTTGTCGCTTCTCTATTTTGTAGAAACTCCTGCTATTAACCTGACTTTTAATTAATCAATTGGTATTAGAAATAGCTCATATGAAAAGCTAAAGCCCTCCCAAATGATGTTTAATGCACTGAAATAAATAAGTTTCACTGAAAAAAGATTTATCATTTAATCAAGACAGAAAGGTCAAATTTTGGCAAGACAAAAGTTTTGTCGCCTATACAGAAATTGAACAACTTTACTGCAAATCCAAAAATATGTCAGCAAATTAAGTAGTGGTGCTGTGAGATCCAAATTTAATATCTTGTATGACTTCCATGAGCTTGAAGGACAGTATCCATGCCGTTTGGCAAGGATTCATACAATTTATTGATGAAGTCATCAGGAATAGCAAAGAAAACAGTCTTGCATGCCTCCCAGAGTTCATCAATATTCTTTGGTTTCATCTTCCATGCTTTCTCTTTCATCCTACACCACATATGCTCAATGATGTTCATGTCTGGTGACTGGGCTGGCCAATCCTGGAGAATCTTGATCTTTTTCGCCTTCAGGAATTTTGATGTGGAGATGGAAGTATGCGATGGAGCACCATCCTGCTGCAGAATTTGGCCTTTTTTTATCGTTGGGAATATAAGAGGTAGCTAAGATTTCTTGGTATTTTAGACTATTGATGTTGCCTTCCACCCTGCAGATCCCTCGCACACACCCATACTGGATGTAACCCCAGAGCATGATTTTGCCTCCACCAAACTTCACTGTTTACTGGGTAAATCTTGGCTCCATGTGGGTTCCAGTAGGTCTCCTGCAATATTTGCGGCAACTGTGGTGTAATTTAACAGAAGATTCATCTGAAAAATCCACCTTCTGCCGCTTTTCCAGCGTCCATCCTTTTAGCAGGCTGTGGCCCTTGGCAAATGCCACACGGTTTTTCAATTGTCTTTTGTTTAGTGCTGGCTTATGGGCACTGATTCGACCATGGAGGCCATTTCGAGACAGAATCCGGCAAACTGTTCTGGTTGACACAGGGACTTCAGGTGACCAGGTCTCGTGGAGCTCTGCTGCAGTGGAAAATGGGCTGTCCTTGGATTTTCGAGCCAACAAACGGTCCTCTCGAGCAGTTGTCTTGCGGGGTCGGCCTGACCTGGCCTTGTCCAAAACGTCTCCAGTCTCTTCAAATCTTTTTTTTTATCCTCTGAACTTGACGCTGAGACACATTGAAGGTGTCTGCCACATCAGCAGTGGATCTGGTCTTCAGCCTCTTGATAATCAACACTTTAGTCTCCGGGTGAATCTTAGGCATGTTTGCAGAGGTCTAATTGCAGTTGATGTGAAGGTCTAGTGTACTGGGGTTCTTTTTATACACACCTGAGACCTAATTGATCCATTATTAGTCACAGGTGAAGCTCATATGACAAGGCAACAACACTTATGTCTTGGCAAAAATTTACTCAATGGGCTTTACCAAGCTGTAAAATTTTAATTCTTTTTGTCAGTTTCGTTTTGCACTGAAACATTTTTACAAAAGCTGTTGGGATTAAAATGACCCATTTCTTGTAACAAAATCTTGATTAGAAATATATTTTAGCGCCACTTCAGGTCAAATTTGTACACAAGCGACAAGACTTTTGTCAGGGACTGTAAGCTAAAGGGCATGGCGATGGGGGTCACATGTGGCCCCTACGTACGCAAATATCTACGTGAGACACCTTGAGGAATTTATCATTTTTGTCTCCCACCAGATTGATGACATTTTCCTCATCTGGACAGGTTCAGTTAAAAGTTTACAGAGCTTTCATGATTTCATTAATCTGATTGATCCAGAGGTCAAATTTACACTGGTGTACTCGACTGTGGAGGTACAGTTTTTGGACATATTGGTACGAGTATGTAGTGGTACTTTGTAAAATTCGTTATTTGTGAAACCCACAGGTCAAAACTCTCTTTTGAGATTCAACAGTTACCATCCAAGGAACTTGGCGAGGCATCTCCCGTTTAGCCAGTTTTTGCGTGTTAAGCATATGGTGTCTGATGAATCCACTTTGGAAAAGAACACTTTACAATATCACAATAAAATTCCGACAAAGGGGGTACCCTAAACATTTTATACCACAAGATAGGATTAAAGTTAAGGAGGCTGATAGGAAACTCACACTAAAAGCATGGGTTAGAGAAGGTGTCACACAAAGGATTCCCTTTGTATCTATGTACAATGATTAAAAAGTGTGTATTATTGCTATTATACACAGACATTGTCCTACTGTATGTTTAAAAAGTTGTTAGGTAGCATTTCCAAGATTGCATCATAACCTTTATTCTCTTATCGCAGATCCAGAAATCCTAGGGACCAATTGGTCTCTGCCGATGTGAAGATTAATAGTAGTGTTGATTTAGCACCGAAGTGCTCGGGTGCTCGGGTGCTCTGGCCGAACACATCGGGATGCTCGGGTGCTCGGTAGATAATGGAAGTTAATAGGAGAACCCGAGCATTAAACCAGGCACCCCCTGCTCTGAAGAGAAAAGGGTGTCTGGTTCACAGGAAAGGGTCAGAAATTGATGGAAACACCACTGAAATGGACTCCCAGGTCGCTGCTGGGAACGATGTTGTCCGAGTTGTACGCCACTTTTACAGACTGACAATAATACGCACAAACCTGAAGATAAAATCGGTTTTAGAGAAAAGAAATTATTAGGAAACTTTCTTTCCTGTATATTTACTTGTATATAAAGTGCTAGCGCTGCCAAAAATTACAAGGAAGAGGCACTCCGATACAACCTGTATATCACATAAAGGAGGGCCTCATTCACATTGTGGTACAATTGTTCATGTAGTGGGACTCCTACACTCATAAAGCCTATGTACTAAGTGAAAGGGCTGCCAAAAATTACAAGGAACCGGCACTCCCAAACACCCTTTGTTACACGTAAAGGAGGGCATCATACACAGCTTTGAAAAATTATGATTGATGGCCTGCTGGTGACCCTCAAAAACATTTGAAGCAAGGGCCTGCAGATCTGACCATCTAAAACATTATGGGCGAAGGCCTGCTACCGCTTTGGTGGCTCTAGATAACCTGGGACCGATCGCACGTCCCCGTGACGGCAACAATCCATTCAGATGTCTGCCCTATCAACTGTCGATGTTATTTTCAGCGCAAACCATGGTGACCACAGGTAACGGTGAATCAGTGTTCAATTCCGGAGAGGGACCCTGAGAAACGGCTACATCTACCACATCCAAGCAAGGCAGCATGCACACAAATTACCTATTAGGTATAATTAGGTGAGGGCCTGCAGGTGAGCTTGCAGTACGCAGCCCTGCAGGGTATTGCGATGGTGAGGTCACGGTTAATAGGCAAACGAGGGTTGCTCTTGGTTACTCACAGTTTATCGGAAGACCCTGGGCAGACGTACAGCAGTGATGGAGAGGCTGGCACTTGGATCCTCTGGGGCACTCTCTTTATATAGGGACCAGGCCGGTGGTAGGTGAGGTGCCCTGGGTGTTGCAGGTTTAATGTGCCGGTGGCAAGATCCCTTTAAGTTCGTGACGCCAGTGCCGGTAACGGTGGCACACCGATTTATAATAGGAATAATTGAGGAACACAATGTTGTGGTGAACCAAAACTTCCTTTTACTGGAAACAATTAACTATTTACAGTCTTTTGTTCAGTTCCATATGCCAGCAGCAGTCACAAGCAGGCTTATATAAATGGCAGGCACACTGTTCTTGCAGGATACTCAGAGGGTTAAACACTTACAAATCAGGCTGCAATTTTCCTCAGAAATCCTGTCTGTCTTTATCCCAAGGCCCGTATGCCCTATTGTTGGCTTTATCCTTGGTAAGGGAAACTTCCTCAGGTATATGTCCTTGCTTTCAATATAAATTCTTCTGCCCTTCAGCTCTCTTGTCTGGCTGGAATATTGGCTCTGCTCTGCTCTGTTATGGTAACTTGTTTCTCAGGAGGTAAACCCTTCTCCTGGTGGAGCAACTTCTGAGCTTGTTTTACTCAGGAACCTCAGGCAGGCTAGACTGCACTCACTAGCCTCCTGGACTACACTGCCCTGCCTTTTCCTGTCTGGACCTGGCTATTTATATTAGGGGTTCCCTAGCTCTCTTTATTGTCTTGGAGGTGGAACTACACCCTAACAGGCCTGATACAAAGATAACAGGGAAAATACACATAAAACATCATATAAAATACAATGACCATATTGACCCCTGTGTAGTGCCCACAATTACCTAGTGGGACACTACATACACCGTTGTTTTGACGTTGCCCATCCTCGGCGCAACACAAGGTCCCGCCCAGCTGGAAACTGCAACCTGAAAGACAAAATGGAGAACAGGCATATACTACGAACACAATTTTTGCAGTATAAATATATCAGGCAGCTCCGCTGGCAAAAGGACAAGTGCGGTGAAAAAGTGGCGTCGTTCTCTTCATATAGGATAGAATAGGGAACAGGGGCACTGACCTGGTGCAGCGTATCTGGGATAACCAGGATAGTCCATAATGATAGTCCATAATGATAATGATAGAAAATGCAAATATAACATAAGTTCCTCGAGGCTCAAAAGAACAAAATGAGTCCGTACCCGGGTCTTGTAAATAGTTAAACAGGGGTTTCCCGGGAGGGGCTACTTTGGCCCACAATGTAGTCTCCGAATCTCACAGGGGGGTGCCCCTTAGTAGACCACGCGGAACTTCTTACTGGCAGAGGTTCTTCCTGCCTTGGTTCAGGAGGGTCAGAGGAGTCCACAGGCTCTGGAGCTCTTTCAGGTACACTCTGGGACAGGTCATCCTGAGGTTGAGGACTAGCAGGAACTGGAGCTGGTACCACCAAGTTCAACCAGGGTGTGAGGAACCAATGAAGTGTTTTTTTTGTCACGTATCAGGTTCTCAACAGCCTGCATAGGATCAGCAAATTGGGCTGGCAACTCGGGCTCAGGAGACTCCGGCTCAATGTCCTCTGCTGCAATTTCTCCTTCTATGCAGGGTTTTAAACGATTCCTGTGTACAATTTGGGAGCCTTTATCTTCTCTGGAAATTTTATAAATGTGGGCCTCAGCATTAGGGATAGCAGAAATGACGTAGGGAGTCGTGGTGTTCTTTCACCAAACTCAGGACTCCCTCTATTTGCTCCTTTGGGGTGGATTTGTTCCCCACATGAAGTTCCTCCCACCAGGTTACTGAAGAGGCGCTGGCAGGTGCGCTGCTGCTCTGTGTGGTCTGGAATGTCTCCGTGGCAGGCAGATGGATGACATTCTGGAAGGATACCTGGAAAAGCTGAGCAACGGGGCAGTGCTTAGAGAGAGTAACAGGGTGATCACCAAAATTAATCAAACGGACAGGCACTTTACCTTGGGATACGGTCACCAGGCTCTTGGCTGCTCACACGAAGGGATGATTCTCAATTTGGATAGGCTCCACTAGGGCTTGATAATCCAGGCCCTGGATCCCTAGCACAGTGTGGCACCATAAGATGATCTGGGAATTCGATGGCAGGATTACAGGTCGGTTTTCCCGGATCCGGGCAGTACAGATTTCTCCTTTTCCATTTGCAAATCTTTGCTGAGCACACAGCACACTGATAGTCTTTTGAATGACTCTTTTGGAAGCAGGTGAAGCTGAAGGTATGGATTGGTTCAATGCCTCCAGCACCTCGGAGTAACAATTTTTAAAGACATTAGTCCCTAAGATCACGGGGTGTCCCGCTTTATCGCCGGCTTGCACCACAATCACACCTTGCTGTGGTAAGGTGGCTTCTCCCACCTGAAGGGTAGGTTCCCAGTACCCATGAACTTTCACCGGCTTGCCGGTGCTGGCAATGATATCCAGCCAGGATTCTGGTAGCTGGGTGAGAAGACTTGAATCCCAGAATTTATCAAAGGCGGGTCGTTGGATGGTGGTGACCTGATATCCAGTATCCAGCAGAACTTCAAAAGGTATCCTGTTGATGCTTATTTTAATCTTTGGACGAGATCCTACGTATCTAGGCATCCAACTTGGATTCTTTGGACCTACTGTTCTACCTCCCGAGGGGCGGTCCTCGGTCTCGGGGGTGGCCCGTTTAACTGCCAACACGTTGATTCAGTATGTCCATATTTTTTACAATAGTGGCAGACAGGCTGCTTGCGGTTCCTAGACCGGTAATTCGGTCGTCCATCCGGTTGTTTGGAGTATACCTCTTTATATGCAGGTGGGAGGAGTCTTTGAGGTAAGGGGCTCTCGTCTTCCAATAACAATGGTCTTTCCCACTCCTCTATTTTCCTGCACACCTTTTCCAGGCTCTTAGTGGGATGGTTAACTTGCTCCATTAATGCCGCCACCACATCTGTTACTGGAGCCTGGGTGGCTTGACTGATTCCGGACGGCCTCACATTAATAGTCTTTGACTGACAGGCCTGAGGTTCGAGGGAGTGGCGGGTTTTGGCCTAGGTTTTGGCCTAGGATACTGATGGCCAGCTCTTTAAAGTCCAAAAACGCACAATTGGGGTGTTGGGCCGACAGCATCCTCAGCTGGCCCTTTAAGTGCTCAGTGTTTACACCCGCAATGAACTGCTCTCTCAGAGTCCAGTCCTGGTCCTCAGCCTCCTTGGGGTCCACCTGGACCACAGCCCTCAGGGTCTCTTGCAGGGACAAAGAAAAATCATGGAGTGACTCACCAGGCTTTTGCTTCCTGGGAAAAATCGCATGTTAACTTCGGACACCGTTCTGGCCTCAAACGTGGTGCCGAGGCGATCAAAGATCTGTTCCAGGCTACTCTTTTCAGAACGGGGCGATGACATGACTTCCCTGCAGGCGGCCCCTTCTAACTGGGCTAAGAGGATCTCCATTTGTTGCTCAGCAGAGAGCCGGAATAAGGCCAGGATCTGGGCTCTAAAGTCCTTCAATTTATGGGCTTCCCCGGAATATCGCGGGAACCAGGGAGCCCCAAAATAATATGGCATGGTCAGTGGCATCAGGCTTGATGCTGCCGCAGCGGCAGGCGCCCTATTATCAGCTGCGTGCACTTCAGAAGACATATCGGGGGCCACCTGCCCCGCTTCTTCAGGTGCGGACATAGCGTTGCTAAGGGGGCTATGGAGTGAGTATGGCCCTTTAACCACCTCCGGACCGCCTAGCGCAGGATCGCGTTCCGGAGGTGGCAGCGCTGCGCACAGTCACGCATATACGCGTCATCTCGCGATGGCCGAGATTTCCTGTGAACGCGCGCACACAGGCGCGCGCGCTCACAGGAACGGAAGGTAAGAGAGTTGATCTCCAGCCTGCCAGCGGCGATCGTTCGCTGGCAGGCTGGAGATGTGTTTTTTTTAACCCCTAACAGGTATATTAGACGCTGTTTTGATAACAGCGTCTAATATACCTGCTACCTGGTCCTCTGGTGGTCCCCTTTGTTTGGATCGACCACCAGAGGACACAGGTAGCTCAGTAAAGTAGCACCAAGCACCACTACACTACACTACACCCCCCCCCCCCGTCACTTATTAATCCCTTATTAGCCCCTGATGACCCCTGATCACCCCATATAGACTCCCTGATCACCCCCCTGTCATTGATTACCCCCCTGTCATTGATCACCCCCCTGTAAAGCTCCATTCAGATGTCCGCATGATTTTTACGGATCCACTGATAGATGGATCGGATCCGCAAAACGCATCCGGACGTCTGAATGAAGCCTTACAGGGGCGTGATCAATGACTGTGGTGATCACCCCATATAGACTCCCTGATCACCCCCCTGTCATTGATTACCCCCCTGTCATTGATTACCCCCCTGTAAAGCTCCATTCAGACGTCCGCATGATTTTTACGGATCCACTGATAGATGGATCGGATCCGCAAAACGCATCCGGACGTCTGAATGAAGCCTTACAGGGGCATGATCAATGACTGTGGTGATCACCCCATATAGACTCCCTGATCACCCCCCTGTAAAGCTCCATTCAGATGTCCGCATGATTTTTACGGATGCACTGATAGATGGATCCGATCCGCAAAACGCATCCGGACGTCTGAATGAAGCCTTACAGGGGCATGATCAATGACTGTGGTGATCACCCCATATAGACTCCCTGATCACCCCCCTGTAAAGCTCCATTCAGATGTCCGCATGATTTTTACGGATGCACTGATAGATGGATCCGATCCGCAAAACGCATCCGGACGTCTGAATGAAGCCTTACAGGGGCATGATCAATGACTGTGGTGATCACCCCCTGTCATTGATTACCCCCCTTTAAAGCTCCATTCAGATGTCCGCATGATTTTTACGGATGCACTGATAGATGGATCGGATCCGCAAAACGCATCCGGACGTCTGAATGAAGCCTTACAGGGGCATGATCAATGACTGTGGTGATCACCCCATATAGACTCCCTGATCACCCCCCTGTAAAGCGCCATTCAGATGTCCGCATGATTTTTACGGATGCACTGATAGATGGATCCGATCCGCAAAACGCATCCGGACGTCTGAATGAAGCCTTACAGGGGCATGATCAATGACTGTGGTGATCACCCCCCTGTCATTGATCAACCCCCTGTAAAGCTCCATTCAGATGTCCGCATGATTTTTACAGATGCACTGATAGATGGATCGGATCCGCAAAACGCATCAGGACGTCTGAATGAAGCCTTACAGGGGCGTGATCAATGACTGTGGTGATCACCCCATATAGACTCTCTGATCACCCCCCTGTCATTGATTACCCCCCTGTAAAGCTCCATTCAGACGTCCGCATGATTTTTACGGATCCACTGATAGATGGATCGGATCCGCAAAACGCATACGGACGTCTGAATGAAGCCTTACAGGGGCGTGATCAATGACTGTGGTGATCACCCCATATAGACTCCCTGATCACCCCCCTGTCATTGATTACCCCCCTGTCATTGATTACCCCCCTGTAAAGCTCCATTCAGACGTCCGCATGATTTTTACGGATCCACTGATAGATGGATCGGATCCGCAAAACGCATACGGACGTCTGAATGAAGCCTTACAGGGGCGTGATCAATGACTGTGGTGATCACCCCATATAGACTCCCTGATCACCCCCCTGTCATTGATTACCCCCCTGTCATTGATTACCCCCCTGTAAAGCTCCATTCAGACGTCCGCATGATTTTTACGGATCCACTGATAGATGGATCGGATCCGCAAAACGCATACGGACGTCTGAATGAAGCCTTACACGGGCGTGATCAATGACTGTGGTTATCACCCCATATAGACTCCCTGATCACCCCCCTGTCATTGATCACCCCCCTGTCATTGATCACCCCTCTGTAAGGCTCCATTCAGACATTTTTTTGGCCCAAGTTAGCGGAATTTTTTTATTTTTTTCTTACAAAGTCTCATATTCCACTAACTTGTGTCAAAAAATAAAATCTCACATGAACTCACCATACCCCTCACGGAAACCAAATGCTTAAAATTTTTTAGACATTTATATTCCAGACTTCTTCTCACGCTTTAGGGCCCCTAGAATGCCAGGGCAGTATAAATACCCCACATGTGACCCCATTTCGGAAAGAAGACACCCCCAGGTATTCCGTGAGGGGCATATTGAGTCCATGAAAGATTGAAATTTTTGTCCCAAGTTAGCGGAACGGGAGACTTTGTGAGAAAAAAATTAAAAATATCAATTTCCGCTAACTTGTGCCAAAAAAAAAAAATTTCTATGAACTCGCCATGCCCCTCATTGAATACCTTGGGGTGTCTTCTTTCCAAAATGGGGTCACATGTGGGGTATTTATACTGCCCTGGCATTCTAGGGGCCCCAAAGCGTGAGAAGAAGTCTGGTATCCAAATGTCTAAAAATGCCCTCCTAAAAGGAATTTGGGCCCCTTTGCGCATCTAGGCTGCAAAAAAGTGTCACACATCTGGTATTGCCGTACTCAGGAGAAGGTGGGGAATGTGTTTTGGGGTGTCATTTTACATATACCCATGCTGGGTGAGAGAAATATCTTGGCAAAAGACAACTTTTCCCATTTTTTTATACAAAGTTGGCATTTGACCAAGATATTTATCTCACCCAGCATGGGTATATGTAAAAAGACACCCCAAAACACATTCCCCACCTTCTCCTGAGTACGGAGATACCAGATGTGTGACACTTTTTTGTAGCCTAGGTGGGCAAAGGGGCCCATATTCCAAAGAGCACCTTTCGGATTTCACAGGTCATTTTTTACAGAATTTGATTTCAAACTCCTTACCACACATTTGGGCCCCTAAAATGCCAGGGCAGTATAACTACCCCACAAGTGACCCCATTTTGGAAAGAAGAGACCCCAAGGTATTTCGTGATGGGCATAGTGAGTTCATAGAAGTTTTTATTTTTTGTCACAAGTTAGTGGAATATGAGACTTTGTAAGAAAAAAATAAATAAATAAATAAATCATCATTTTCCGCTAACTTGTGACAAAAAATAAAAAGTTCTATGAACTCACTATGCCCATCAGCGAATACCTTAGGGTGTGTACTTTCCGAAATGGGGTCATTTGTGGGGTGTTTGTACTGTCTGGCCATTGTAGAACCTCAGGAAACATGACAGGTGCTCAGAAAGTCAGAGCTGCTTCAAAAAGCGGAAATTCACATTTTTGTACCATAGTTTGTAAACGCTATAACTTTTACCCAAACCATTTTTTTTTTACCCAAACATTTTTTTTTTATCAAAGACATGTAGAACTATAAATTTAGAACAAAATTTCTATATGGATCTCGTTTTTTTTTGCAAAATTTTACAACTGAAAGTGAAAAATGTCATTTTTTTGCAAAAATATCGTTAAATTTCGATTAATAACAAAAAAAGTAAAAATGTCAGCAGCAATGAAATACCACCAAATGAAAGCTCTATTAGTGAGAAGAAAAGGAGGTAAAATTCATTTGGGTGGTAAGTTGCATGACCGAGCAATAAACGGTGAAAGTAGTGTAGGTCAGAAGTGTAAAAAGTGGCCTGGTCTTTCAGGGTGTTTAAGCACTGGGGGCTGAGGTGGTTAAGGAGCAGGGCCGGCGTCATAACCCGGCATCCCCGGGCAAGTGCCGGGGCCCAATGCTCCTGGGGGGGCCCACTGAGCTGCTATGAGCACTTCCATCAATACAGATGGGAGCTCTCACTGCTGTCCTTTCACATACGCAGTACCCCTCTGGTGGGCCCCCTGAGCTGCAGAGACTCAGGACACGCCCCCTCTACACAGGACACGCCCCCTCTACACAGGACACACGCTGCCTGAGGAGACTGGAGAGAGACCGCACGGCTGGAGCTGGAGCAGAGAAGTGTGGAGACAGTCTGTGAGTCTGCACTGTGACTGTCTCTTCTCTGTGGGACAGAAGGAAAGGGGGGGACACTGCTGCTTCATTCTATTTAGTTGTGTTACTGTTTTATTAAGCTGATTGTCTCCATGACACCTGCCCCCCCCCCCCCATATACTGTCCTATATCACCCTTATGGAGCCCCTGCTGTCTCCTTTCCTCCCTCATGTATCCAGGGCTCCTGTCCCACCCTCCTATCTCCTATTGCTGCCCTGCACAGACCTCCTGCCACTACTTGTATGAATCCCCCTCAGAGCCCCTTCAACCTACTTGCTGTGTCCACCCCTCCTGTCCATCCAGGGCCCCGGGCCCCTGTCTCACTCCTCTGCCTCTCATTATGGTGGCATCTGAACCGCATTCACCATAAGGACCTTCTAACATCACAGGGTCATGTGACTGTGCCCCCCACCCCGTACTGTGCCCCTTTATACCCTGCATTGTGCCCTCTTACCACACTCTGTGCAGTGCCCATAGTCATTCCCTGTACTATGCCCTCTTATACCCTTTTATCCGGTCACTGTATGGTGGTTTTATCCTTGTATGGCGGTGTTATCACTATATGGCGGTGTTATCACTATATGGCGGTGGTATCCAATAACTGGATGGCCATAACTGTATCCCTTTCTGCCCACACCACTTTTTTTAGACCTGGCATGAGCGGGAAAAGATACAGATTGCGGTGTTAAGGACCTTTGCGCCACATCTGTGTCAGAAATACGCCTAATATAGACGTATTTCTATATAATAAATGACCCCCTAATCGTATGATTATTCGGGGGGTGGGGCTAATATCTTTATATTATATAGACTCTAGTGCATTATACTGTGCCCTGTATTTTCCAGTAGAAAATGATCCTTGGGAAGCACAGTCCTCACCCCTGACCACCAGGACCAGGTAGCGATCTGTCAGTACATGGCGGCCTCCCTTCTCCTCCATGCTGCTCCGCTGTGTACTGGAGCTTATTCTGACACTAGGGCTGGGTTCACATCACATTTTTGCCATCCATTTAATGCATACTGAAAATGTATGCATTGACAGATGCCTCAGACTGATGCCGTACAGTGGCGTCCGTTCACCATACAGTTCCATGGTAAAAAAACATATACGTTAACGTATGCATTTTTTACTTGACTCTGCAGGATACAAAAACGTGGAGTGCTGCACATGTGTATACATCAAACCGATAGGAAAAACGTAATGTGAACACACATTGGGGGGGAGGGGGGCGTACTAAATTTTGCTGTGGGGCCCAGTCAGTTCTAGCTCCATCACTGCACATCTCCTTCTCTCCTCCAGGCCTGGCTCACTGCTGCAGCGGGCCGGAGGAGAGAAGGAGCGCAAGGAGCTGCGGTTAGTGAATGACAGGACCACCAGCTCCCCTGCAATGATAGGTATGTGAGGGGGCCACTGGGGGGTCATTCATCACACTGTGAGGGTCCCTTACACAGTATAATGACTCCCAGTGCCCCCCATTTAGTATAATGATCCCCATTGACCCTCCATTTAGCATAATGACCACCAGATCCCCCATTAAATATAATAACCCCTCGTGCCCCCTCCATACAGTATAACCCCCAGTGTGGGGGCGACTGGGGGTCATTATTCTGAATGGAGGGTCACTGTGGGGTCATTATACTGTGAGGGCCCTTTACATAGTATAATGACCCCCAGTGTCCCCCATTTAGTATAATGATCACCAATGACCCTCCATTCAGTATAATGACCCCCAGAGCCCCCTCCATACAGTATTCCCCCCGTGTGGGGGCTACTGGGGGTCATTCAGGGCCGGCTCCAGGTTCATGTGGGGAGCTGGGAGCTGCGGTTAGTGAATGACAGGACCACCAGCTCCCCTGCAATGATAGGTATGTGAGGGAGCCACTGGGGGGTCATTCATCACACTGTGAGGGTCCCTTACACAGTATAATGACTCCCAGTGCCCCCCATTTAGTATAATGATCCCCATTGACCCTCCATTTAGCATAATGACCACCAGATCCCCCATTAAATATAATAACCCCTCGTGCCCCCTCTATACAGTATAACCCCCAGTGTGGGGGCGACTGGGGGTCATTATTCTGAATGGAGGGTCACTGTGGGGTCATTATACTGTGAGGGCCCTTTACATAGTATAATGACCCCCAGTGTCCCCCATTTAGTATAATGATCACCAATGACCCTCCATTCAGTATAATGACCCCCAGAGCCCCCTCCATACAGTATTCCCCCCGTGTGGGGGCTACTGGTGGTCATTCAGGGCCGGCTCCAGGTTCATGTGGGGAGCTGGGAGCTGCGGTTAGTGAATGACAGGACCACCAGCTCCCCTGCAATGATAGGTATGTGAGGGGGCCACTGGGGGGTCATTCATCACACTGTGAGGGTCCCTTACACAGTATAATGACTCCCAGTGCCCCCCATTTAGTATAATGATCCCCATTGACCCTCCATTTAGCATAATGACCACCAGAGCCCCCATTAAATATAATAACCCCTCGTGCCCCCTCTATACAGTATAACCCCCAGTGTGGGGGCGACTGGGGGTCATTATTCTGAATGGAGGGCCACTGTGGGGTCATTATACTGTGAGGGCCCTTTACATAGTATAATGACCCCCAGTGTCCCCCATTTAGTAATGATCACCAATGACCCTCCATTCAGTATAAATACCCCCAGAGCCCCCTCCATACAGTATTCCCCCAGTGTGGGGGCTACTGGGGGTCATTATTCTAAATGGGGGCGACTGGGGGTTATTATTCTGAATGCAGGGCCACAGGTGGTCATTATACAGTGGGGGGGAAAAGGGGGTTCATTATACTGTGTGAAGGGCCACTAGTAGTCATTATACTGTATAGGGGCCACTGGGGGTCATTATACCGTGTAGGAGCCACAGGGGGACATGTCAATGTAAAAAAATGCCTCATGGGGGCCCACTGGGATTTATCGCCCAAGGGCCCACATGAACCTGGAGCCGGCCCTGTTAAGGAGCAGCGGATCAGGCCAAGATCCGAATCGGATGTGTTCTCCCCTGGATCAATTCTCTTATTGCTAAGGATGGACCTCCCCTCAGCTTCCCAGCAAGATCGGTATTCACCCGGTGCTCAAATATCAAGAAATCGGTGCGTACCGAAAGTTTACTTACTCAGGTGATGCGCAGTCCAGGTCTCGCGAGGCACGGGATTACGTTGTGCGGAGGTCCCACGCGCAGTGTCAGAAGATAGGCGCGGCCTCTTGGAGCTCCGGGTTTCAAGGTAGGCGGTATCTTCTCTACAGACAGGGTTGTACTTTTTTTTCACAGGCTGGGCGGTACCTTCTCTTCTCTTTTTCGCGCAAAACAGACACAACGAGGCGCACTGATAGTCCAGTCAACTTAAGCGGCCATCATTGACTACAAGCGGTGACTTAGAAATGGCGAAACAGTCCACAGCAATACAATTTTCACACCGCGATTTTTACAGTTCTTGGCCCAGCAATATTTCAAATAAACAGATAGGGCTTTATCACTTTATGGCAATAACGGCACACAGTTTATATTCCATAATGGCGTAAGAATAATCCATAAATCCTGTTCGTGATGCCAAAATATGCAGTACGCAGCCCTGCAGGGTATTGCGATGGTGAGGTCACGGTTAATAGGCAAACGAGGGTTGCTCTTGGTTACTCACAGTTTATAGGAAGACCCTGGGCAGACGTACAGCAGTGATGGAGAGGCTGGCACTTGGATCCTCTGGGGCACTCTCTGTATATAGGGACCAGGCCGGTGGTAGGTGAGGTGCCCTGGGTGTTGCAGGTTTAATGTGCCGGTGGCAAGATCCCTTTAAGTTCGTGACGCCAGTGCCGGTAATGGTGGCACACCGATTTACAATAGGAATAATTGAGGAACATGGTGTTGTGGTGAACCAAAACTTCCTTTTACTGGAAACAATTAACTATTTACAGTCTTTTGTTCAGTTCCATATGTCAGCAGCAGTCACAAGCAGGCTTATATAAATGGCAGGCACACTGTTCTTGCAAGATACTCAGAAGGTTAAACACAGATCAGGCTGCAATTTTCCTCAGAAATCCTGTCTGTCTTTATCCCAAGGGCCGTATGCCCTATTGTTTGCTTTATCCTTGGTAAGGGAAACTTCCTCAGGTATATGTCCTTGCTTTCAATATAAATTCTTCTGCCCTTCAGCTCTCTTGTCTGACTGGAATATTGGCTCTGCTCTGCTCTGTTATGGGAACTTGTTTCTCAGGAGGTAAACCCTTCTCCTGGTGGAGCAACTTCTGAGCTTGTTTTACTCAGAAACCTCAGGCAGGCTAGACTGCACTCACTAGCCTCCTGGACTACACTGCCCTGCCTTTTCCTGTCTGGACCTGGCTATTTATATTAGGGGTTCCCTAGCTCCCTCTATTGTCTTGGAGGTGGAACTACATTCTAACAGGCCTGATACACAGATAACAGGGAAAATACACATAAAACATCATATAAAATACAATGACCATATTGACCCCTGTGTAGTGCCCACAACTACCTAGTGGGACACTACAAGCTGACCCTGTAAAAGATTTTAGGTGTGGGCCTGCAGGGGAGCTGACCCTGTAAAATATTTTAGGTGTGGGCTTGCAGGTGAGTGGACCCTGTAAAAGATTTTAGGTGCGGGCCTGCATGTGAGCTGACCCTATAAAAGATTTTAGGTGAGGTCCTGCTGATGAGCTGACCCTGTAAAAGATTTTAGGTGCGGGCCTGCAGATGAGCTGACCCTGTAAAAGATTGTAGGCGAGGGCCTGCAGGTGAGCTGACCCTCCAAAAGGTTGTAGGTGAGGGCCTGCAGGTGAGCTCACCCTCTAAAACATTATATGTGAGGACCTGCAGATGAGCTGACCCTGTAAAAGATTGTAGGTGAAGGCCTGCTGGTGAGCTGACCCTGTAAAAAATTATATGCGTGGGCCTGCTGGTGAGCTGACCCTGTAAAACATTATATGCGAGGGCCTGCTGGTGAGCTGACCCTGTAAAAGATTTTAGGTGTGGGCCTGCTAGTGAGCTGACCTTGTAAAAGATTGTAGGTGAGGGCCTGCTGGTGAGCTGACCCTGTAAAAAATTATATGCGTGGGCATGCTGGTGAGCTGACCCTCTAAAAGGTTGTAGGTTAGGGCCTTCAGGTGAGCTGACCCTGTAAAAGATTGAAGGTGAAGACCTGCTGGTGAGCTGACCCTGTAAAAAATGATATGCGTGGGCCTGCTGGTGAGCTGACCCTCTAAAAGGTTGTAGGTTAGGGCCTTCAGGTGAGCTGGCCCTGTAAAAGATTGTAGGTGAAGCCCTGCTGGTGAGCTGACCCTGTAAAACATTATATGCGAGGGCCTGCTGGTGAGCTAATCCTGTAAAACATTGTAGGTGAGTGCCTGCTGGTGAGCTGACCCTCTAAAAAATTATATACGAGGGCCTGCAGTTGAACTGACCCTGTAAAACATTATATGCGAAGGGCATACAGTACAGACCAAAAGTTTGGACACACCTTCTCATTCAAAGAGTTTTCTTTATTTTCATGACTATGAAGGCATCAAAACTATGAATTAACACATGTGGAATTATTATATACATAACAAACAAGTGTGAAACAACTGAAAATATGTCATATTCTAGGTTCTTCAAAGTAGCCACCTTTTGCTTTGATTACTGCTTTGCACACTCTTGGCATTCTCTTGATGAGCTTCAAGAGGTAGTCCCCTGAAATGGTCTTCCAACAGTCTTGAAGGAGTTCCCAGAGATGCTTAGCACTTGTTGGCCCTTTTGCCTTCACTCTGCGGTCCAGCTCACCCCAAACCATCTCGATTGGGTTCAGGTCCGGTGACTGTGGAGGCCAGGTCATCTGGTGCAGCACCCCATCACTCTCCTTCATGGTCAAATAGCACTTACTTTCAAAGTTTTCCCAATTTTTCGGCTGACTGACTGACCTTAATTTCTTAAAGTAATGATGGCCAATAGTTTTTCTTTACTTATCTGCTTTTTTCTTGCCATAATACAAATTCTAACAGTCTATTCAGTAGGACTATCAGCTGTGTATCCACCTGACTTCTCCTCAACGCAACTGATGGTCCCAACCCCATTTATAAGGCAAGAAATCCCACTTATTAAACCTGACAGGGCACACCTGTGAAGTGAAAACCATTTCAGGGGACGACATCTTGAAGCTCATCAAGAGAATGCCAAGAGTGTGCAAAGCAGTAATCAAAGCAAAAGGTGGCTACTTTGAAAAAGCTAGAATATGACATATTTTCAGTTGTTTCACACTTGTTTGTTATGTATATAATTCCACATGTGTAATTCATAGTTTTGATGCCTTCAGTGTGAATCTACAATTTTCATAGTCATGAAAATAAAGAAAACTCTTTGAATGAGAAGGTGTGTCCAAACTTTTGGTCTGTACTGTATATGCGAGGGCATTATATGCGACGAATAAGCATGTTGATATGATGGAAGAGGAGAAGGAGGATGAGAAAAGGAAGATTCAACCATATACCATTGTTTGTGGTAGAAGGGGTGCATGGGAATACAGTGTATTGAGTACATTAAACAACACATTTAAAGTGCCTTTATGTTCAGCCTCATTCCTCTGGTGGAGTCGAGAAGTCATGGTCAATCCAGGCCTTGTTCATTTTTATAAGAGTCAATCTGTCAGCATTTTCAGTTGACAGACGGATACGCTTATCTGTTATAATGCCACCAGCAGCACTAAATACCCTCTGAGACAAAATGCTGGCAGCAGGGCAGGCCAGCACCTGCAAGGCATATAGTGCCAGTTTGTGCCACGTGTCCAGCTTGGACACCCAGTAGTTGTAAGGCACTGAGGGATCATTGAGGACGCCTACATTGTCTGCTATGTACTCCTTCACCATCTTCCAAAAATTTTCCCTCCTTGTGACACTACGTCGCGCATCAGGGTAAGGGTGCTGGCGGGGTGTCATGAAACTGTCCCAGGATTTGGAGAGTGTTGCCCTGCCTCTGTTGGAACTGCTGTGTGTTCCCCTTGTCTCCCCTCCTCGGTTGGCCAAGGAACTAAGGTCTCAGCTTTGTCAGATGGAGATTTTTGGAGCAATTTTTCAACAAGGATCTTCTGGCATTGCACCGTTTTGCTCATTCTTTCCACCAGAGGGATGAGAGATGAGAAGATCTCTTTGTAGCGAGGGTCGAGAAGGGTGAACAACCAGTAAAACGTGTTGTCTAAAATGCGTATAATGCGCAGGTCGCGGGAAAGGCAGCCTAAAATGAAGTCAGCCAAATGTGCCAGAGTACCAACAGGCAAGACTTCTGTCATCATCAGGAGGCTCACTCTCAATCTCCTCATCCTCTTCCTCCTCTTCTGCCCACCCACACAAAACAGGTGGAATTAAACTTCCATGACTACTACCCTCTGTAGCGGAGGCAACCGTCTCCTGCTCCTCCTCCTCCTCTTCATCGTCCAATTCGCGCTGAGAAGACAAACTGAGGGTGGTCTGGCTATCAACCTGTGTAAGTTCTTCCCCCATTTCCACCCCTTCCACATGCAAAGCGTCGCCGTTAATTGTGAGCAGCGAGCGTTTGAGTAGACACAGAATTGGGAAGGTTACGCTGATAATACCATTATCATCGTTCACCATCTTTGTTGATTCCTCAAAGTTTGTTAAAACCTCACAGAGGTCAGACATCCATGCCCACTCCTTGCATATGAATAGCGGTAGCTGACTGGAAAGGCGACAACCATGTTGCAGCTAGTATTCCACTACTGCCCTCTGCTGCTCACAAAGCCTGGCCAACATTTGGAACGTAGAGTTCCAGTGTGTGTTCATGTCGCACAACAGCCGGTGAGGTGGTAATATCAAGCGCTGCTGCAGTGTTGACAGAGTGGCTGAAGCTATCGATGACATTCGGAAATGTGCACACGCGAGATGCACCTTCACCAGTAGCTCAGGCAAATCGGGATAGGTTTTGAGAAACCGCTGAACCACTAAGTTTAAGATGTAGGCTAGGCATATGATGTGTGTGAGCTTGCTGAGTTCCAAAGCCGCCACCAAGTTACTGCCACTGTCAGACACAACCATGCCTGGTTGTAGGTTGAGTGGCAAGAGCCACAGCTCAGTCTGGTCTCTTATCCGATGCCACAGCTCTGTGGTGGTGTGCTGTTTGTCCCCTAAGCATATCAGCTTCAGCACGGCCTGTTGCCGCTTACCCACTGCAGTGCTACGCTGCTTCCAGCTACCGACTGATGACTAACTGGTGCTGCAAGCGGATAATTTGGAGCTGGAAGTGGAGGAGGAGGCAGAGGAGAAAAAGTGGGGCTTGGAGCCACTAACGTAGGTGGTGGCGGAAACCCTGATGGAATTAGGGCCCGGAATCCTTGGTGTCAGTAGCACCTGAGTCATCCCAGGGTACGACTCACACCTGGCCTCCACAACATTCACCCAGTGTGTGGTCAGGGAAATGTAGCATCCCTGGCCACCAGCACTTGTCCATGTGTCCATGGTAAAGTGGACCTTCCCAGTAACTGCATTGGTCAGGGCACGTGTGATGTTATGGGACACATGTTGGTGTAAGGCGGGCATGGCACACCTTGAAAAATAGTGGCGGCTGGGGACTGCATAATGTGGGACCGCAGCCGACATCAGGCTGCGGAATGGCCTCAGTGTCCAAAAGCCTAAATGGCAACATTTCCAGTAATTTGGAAAGCTGCGCATTTAGTGCTATGACATGTAGGTGGGTGGCTGGGTATTTGTGCATGCGTTCAAATTCCTGGGGTAAAGACATTTGGACGCTGCGCTGAGACACGGTAGTGGATGTGGTCGCTGATGGTGCTTACGAAGGTCCAGGTGCAGGGCGGGAGGCATCCGGGCCTTCACCTTCAACAGGGGATTGGCCAGCTTGTAACACTGGGGAAGGGAATGCAGTGGTGTGACCCTCAGACACAGATTGTGTACCCAAGCGTTTGTCCCACTTATTACGGTGCTTGGATGCCATGTGGCGGATCATACTGGTGGTGGTGAGGTTGCTGGTGCCCCTGCTCATTTTGGTACGGCACAGGTTTCAAACTACTATTCTTTTGTAATACGCACTTTCCTCAAGGGAGATTTGGCAAGGGAGATTTCCGCAAGAGGGTGCTCCGTGGAACAGTTGCGGGTCTATTTGGTGTGGCCCGCCTTCTCCCTTTTGCCACCCCACTGCCTCTTCCAACCTGTTGCGGTGCAGCAGATCCCTCCCCCTCTGTACTGCTGTTCTAGCTCGGCTTTCCACATTCCCAGGTTGGGTCAGTGACTTCATCGTCCACCACCTCCTCTTCCACTTCCTCACTCTGCTCATCCTCCTGACTTGCTGACCTAACCTCAGTGACTGACAACTGTGTCTCATCCTCTTCATCTACCTCTTGAGACAGTAATTGCCGTTGAGTTATTGGCAACTGTGTGTCATCATCATCCACCTCATTAAACAGTAATTGCCATTCCCCACCGTCATCTTCTTCTGATTGTGGATGCTCAAGAGTTTGGGAATCAGGGCACAAGATCTGTCCCTCTTCAAGCGTGCTTGGCGAGAGGGCCAAATCAAGTAATGGCGATGAAAAGAGCTCCTCGGAATATCCGAGTGTGGGATCACTTGTTTGCCCAGACTCTACATGGTGGGAGGAAGGAGGATCAGGGTGAGGATTGGGTTGAGTAGACTCTTGGCTACTGAGACTGGACTTGGTGGAAGACAGGGTGGTGCTTAACCGACTGAAAGCATTATCTGCTGCAATCCACTCGACCACCTGGTCGCACTGGTCTGACTTCAAAAATGGTGTCCTGCGCCACACTGCAAACTGGGACATGAAGCTAGGTATCGTGGATGATTGTTTTTCTTGTGCTCTGGCTGCAGGCACAGTTTCACCGCACCCAGGGCCACGGCCTCTGCGTGCACCATCAGCATTACAGCCACTGCCACGTCCCTTACTGCTCGCCTTCTTCATATTAAATGTTATATATTATTGAAAGTCTGTCACATGTACAGTAGCGTATGATTTGGAAGTGTATGCACAAACAAATTTAAAAAGGTATTTGGGATGTGGAAATGTCACACAGGAGACATCTTCAGGTAATGTCAATGCTGTCACCAGCGGCTAATGAAAAATTACAGGGAATGCCCCAGGTATTTGGGATGAGGAAACGCTATACAGGAGAGGTACCACTGGTAATGTCACTGTCCGCAGCGTCTGCGCAAAAAAGTACACTGTATGTCACAGATACTTTTTTGAAGCGCGCACGTTACACTGCAGACTTCGACCTGGAAATGTCACTGTCCACAGCTAACACCGTCTACGGAAAAAGTACACTGGATGTCAGATATTTTTTGGATGCGCACACTTTACACTGGACATGTGGCCCAGCTAATGTTACTGCACGCAGCAAACGCCGTCTATGGAAAAAGTAAACTGGATGTCATAGATTTTTTTGGGATGCACACACTTAACACTGGAGATGTGGCGCAGCTAATGTCACTGTTCGCAGCGGACACCATCTACGGAAAAAGGACACTATATGTCACAGATACATTTTTTAGCGCAGGCTGCGCAAAACATATAGATTGCTGCTGCCACACACAATAGTCCTTGAAAGGACTTTTGGGTCTATGAAAAGTTTTGGTGGTAAAAATATTCTTAAATCACTACCTACACTGTCTGTCCCTTCCTCAGCACAGCTCTCCCTGACTAAGAATGAGCCGAACATGCGTCATATAGCACCTGATGATGCCTTTTGGCCAGCCAATCACTGTAATGTAACATGGCTACAGCATTACCGTGAGGGCAGTACTTACCTGCACGTTTATTGGCTGCATAGCAACCAAGAAATGTGCAGGGCGGAGACTCGAGCATTGCACTCAAGCACATGCGGTATTCGGCCGAATACCGCCATGTGCCGAGCATCGAGATGCTGGTGCCGAGCATGCTCGATCATCACTAATTAATAGGAGGCTGCACCAAATGTTCTTATCTAGATCTAGAATATGCTGTTTCCCTACGCCTGAATTGTGTAAACTGCTGCCTCATGGTTAAGGGTATTCAAGCATCCGAGCAATGGAGAGCAATTCCACATTAAACATTTTCTGACTTGTAATTCTGATTTTGTTATTATCTTGTCCATGTTGACTGTTATATGTGGGGAAGATGGATTGTTAATCATCACTTTACTATACATAAAAAAAACTTTAGATTTGCCAGAGCACTTTACTGAAATGAAACACACATACAGGTGAAACTCGAAAAATTTGAATATCATGCAAAAGTTCATTTATTTCAGTAATGCAAATTAAAAAGAATTGAATTAATACAGCTTACAATTAGTCTATCTCATATATTAGTTTCACCTTTTAAGTTGCCTTACTAAAATAAATGAACTTTGCACAATATTCAAATTTTTCGAGTTTCACCTGTAGAATAGCCTATGTTTTTGGGTAATAGACCGTGTCTTCATGCCCAGGAGGGGTGGTAATAGAATACTGTTGCTACAGAAAAAGGAGTTGCAATGGATACATAAGTTGAATACCATTAAACCAAATGGTCTGAATGTGGATTTTCAATTGAATTCACTACTTTGAGGGGTTCCTTTGCTTTATATGGGGGACTAAGGTGTTGTCGGTTTGCCCCATGTCCTGATAGGCTTGGATCCACCTAACTTCCTGTGTGCTCCAGGACCTATAATAATTATTTATATTTATTTATACTATTGTATGTCATTATATGTATTCACAATATTTTTTCTTTTCTTTTAGAGTATCCTTGAAGGAGATCTGCACACAGACTTGCCCTTGAGCCACTAATCTAATTGTATTGTTATAATTTGCTGCTGCATACTGTATGTTGGGGAGCCAAGATGGAGCATTGATCTGCTACTTTCTTGTGATGTTTTCTCTTTTAATAATACTGTTTTTATGACACTGTCTCTTTAAATTGTCTTGACCCCAATGTGGGATTTGAATGGGTCCAATATATTAGGTCCCACATGGTTATGGGGGGCCTGATACGGACCGTGGCCTTGGTGGCGATACTTGCGACTCTATGGGTGTGCAGGTTTCCTGTCACCATCCCAATATGGCCATACTTGTACTAATTGCTCTTAACAGGAAGTGGAAAAAGCAGAGATATAAATGTATAAATTGCAGGTTTTACTGAATCTTTTCCCACCATACTAAATATTAATCTGTTCAGCTTCTCCTTGGCTATAACATGCCGATTTCAGATTGTACTTCATTTTATGGTGACTGGTCTTCAGGTGACTATGATTGGAGTCATTGGTGGTGGGTGTATACTGTATTACTCAGCCAGCACCAACAGCTTATGGAGCAAGATTAGCTCATGAGCCTACTCCATACATCCCTTACTTGCAAATGACATACAAATAAATCATTTTCGTGACTTAAGGGGTTAACGATTTTTTTTTTTAGGTATAGGTGCAACAAAAAACCTACATAAACAAGTAGATGAGCAGCAACATAACTCATAGTACTGTATAGGAGAAACAAGGTGAATATAACAATCACAGATTGCACCTCAATATACAATGTGGAGAACTTTCAATTATATTGGGCCACTAATCTGAATACATTCTAGGTTCCCAAATAGAATAAAAGAAATGCTGCAAAAACTGAAGCTATTACTGTCTGTGTGTGTATATATATATATATATATATATATATAAAAAATTTTCAAAATCTTGAAGTTTCCAGGTGAAGACAATATGTGGTCTAAGAGCGCCCAACACATCAACTGTTTAAAATATATTGAGAATGACATGAATTCTTTATCATTTCAAAGAGGTGAGGCTAGCTTTTTGTAATGACCCTATTCCCAGCTCCCTTTGCTTTTATTACAGTGAGATTCAGCTGAAGGCTCTTATTCATTTCCATGAATATGAAATAGTTTCACTCCTGCAAGCTGCTATCCCAGAACATGCAAAATGCTTTACTAAAATGCACAGAGCTCTGCGATTCCTTGCTGTCCCGGATAATGAAATGTTCCAGTAAGCTTCACTTCACAGATACCACAAATGCATGTTGTCAGAAGTCTGGAAGATGCATATGACTTTGTAGCTGTCAAGGTACAGATCACATAGTGGACACAAGCTGAAGATTTCGACCTGGCTCGGCTAATACTACACTAGATTTTAGAATACAACTGATAAGCAGTCTACTTACACAGAAAAAAAGATTGCGTGGTGAACAGGGTCGAGTGAACCCATGGAAGTTCGGGTTCGCCAGGTTCGGCTGAACTTCAGATCAAAGTTTCTAGTTCGGGACCCGAACTTCACCCCGAACCCGGACCCCATTCAAGTCAATAGGGACCAAAACTTCACTTTATTATTTTCCGTTATAACATGGTTATAACGGAAAATAATAGCATTCTTAAAACAGAATGCTAAATAAAATGTCTTTTGAGGGGTTAAAGGATTACTGTCACATTTAGACCCTAATTTCAATTTTTATATATGCAGTTACTAATGACATGATATTCCAGAATCACTAACTATTAGACTTACTTACCCCATATTTTATAAGATTCAGCCCTTAGCAACCAGTCTGCATAAATCTGCAATTTCACTATTCAGTTAAGATAGCCCTGAGGCTAATCCCGCCTGCCCTCACTACCCACAATGCATTGAGCTCCTTACATGAACTAGCCAGTAACAATAGCCCCCCAAATAGCCCTACACTGAGCAGATGGCAGATCTCCCTTCCCTGGTCTGCGCTGCTTCCACTCTGCACTGCTCCAGCTCTGCTGAGTGAGGGAGCGTCTGCCAAGCACAGGGACAGGGAGAAGTGCACACAGCCCAGGCACTGTTATCAGCTGCAGAGGAGGACCTGGCTTTAATAGTTTACTTACAGTCCCTGGCTGTCAGTAATGTGAGCCTGCACGCTGCATGCTCCGTCTATCAACAAACCATGCCTAGCAACCCTATTTTAAGCACAGGTAAAAGTAGGCAGTACAGGGAACAAAAATGTGGAATTAAGGGGTAATTGAATACACAGTGAAAAGTTGAAATAGGGCCACCAAGGTGATATTAATCACCACAATCCAATACTCCCAAAAAAAAAAATACGACAGTTATCTTTTAAAAAAATAAATCATCTCATCTACTTGATCGCGCAGCCGGTATCGTCTTTTCTTCAGGACATGCAAAAGGACCTGCGGTGACGTCACAATGCTCACCACGTGCTGATCTTGTTGAAGATTGTGGACTAAGAGTTACAAGGTGGAAAGAGAAGGGTCCCCAGCAGCACAGAGTATTTCAGGAGTGTGTCGGTTGTGTTGGAAAGGACAGACAGGATTATTGGTTCTCAAAAAGCTTAGAATCAACGTTGAAAAATATATGGCATCAGAGGTGTGTGAAGACGCCATCACGATAGGACGGGTACGCCATCCAGGGCAGATTGTATAAGTGGGCAACATACAGAATATAACCAGGAAACAGATTGAAGAATGGGGACAATTCGATTTCATAATTGGCAGCAGTCTTTGTAATGACTTATCTGTGGTTAACCCGCACCAGAAAGGCCTTTATGGGGGCAGTGGACAACAGTTTTTTGACTTTCCACGATTACTCAATAAAGTGTTGCCTAAGACAGGAGAGAATCGGCCAGTCTTCTGGTTATTCGAGAACGTGGTTGAGATGGAGAAAGTATTCCAAAAAACAATTTCTCTCCACCTGGAGACGAATCTTGTCAAGATTGATGCAAGTGCAGTATCGGCTGCTCATCGACCCAGATACTTCTGGGGGAACCTTCCTGGCATGAACAGGCCTCTAGTAGCTACAGACAATGAGAAGACAAAGATTCAAGATTGCTTGGAGTACGGAAGAGTCACGAAGTTCATCAAGATTCAAACCATGTTATAAATTGGAATATATACAAAGAAAAAGACACAAATGCAATGGCACTCGGCAACCAGCAGTCTGCCCTGCCTCTATGCTGGATGAGGCATTGGTGTACATTTTGGCCAAAGCGTAATAAGCCACTCACCACGTCAAGGTCGCCTCTATGGAGTGGTCCCTAACACTAGTTCCTACCTGTTTGTGGGCCATGACAGCCAAACAAAGTCCAGGGAATGCAGGTGCAGCATGCACGCCAAGCACACTCTGCTTTTAACCCCGTCCGGTGCCATTACAGCTTTCATCTGATCCAGGGATGCAAGTACCAACATGCATACTGAGCCCACTATATACTTCTCCTGGAGCCAAATGGCTACTGGTAGGTGCTATATATGCAGACTCAGTTTTATACTGACTTTAAAACCAGCCTCCAGGACAGATTGACTGGTCAGGTGTGCATGACTGCATGGAGATCGCCACGCCTCCAATATATACTACAAAGCCCTATATGTAGGTGCACATTGCTATGGCGAAATACATATACATAGAAAAAGACACAAATGCAATTAAAAAAATAAATTGGAATATATACTGTATATTAGGGTGGCAAAACTGACCCAGAGGAAATGGTAGGTGCTCAGATCGATATGACACCTCCAATCATGTGAAAATAAATGCAGTAAAAATAGACAATCGGCGCTCACTATCTTTCTTTCACGCTGAATGCACTTTTAATAATCGATAAAACTATAGTGGTAAGATTCGATATAAAATTCAATATAAAATTCACACACTTGTCAAATTCAATCTAAAAATCACACACTTATAAATAAATACACTTATAAATAAAATCCGGATTTTATTTTTACTGCAAGAATCAAACCATAACTTCCAGCCCCTGGTCTCTTTGTCGGGAAAAACATCATGAGTTCCCGGTCATCATGGATGGAAAGGAGGACATCCTGTGGTGCACGGAGATGGATTCCCCTCGCACTATACGGATGTCTTAGAAATGAACCGCTGCTCCTGACAGAAGCTCCTGGGAAGGTCATGGAGCATCCCGGTCATCTGGCATCTATTCTCCCCGCTGAAGGATTATTTTGAAAGTGTGTAGAAGCAACACGGGGCCCCCACGCTGCAGATTTATCATGGAGACACCAGATTTTAGAATATAAAATTATTATATAAAGAAAAAAAAAATGAAGCCCCTTTGTCACCCGGCTCCCAAGTGCGATCAACTACATCATCATCATCTAGTACTGTCTGCACGTCACTGATGTCCTTCTCAACCAACTCTGGGTCAAGAGCCTGACCGCTCGCAACACCAGCTCCCACGCCACTCTCCTCATCACTACTTGCCCGCCTAGTAGAGGAGGCGGCAGATGTCTGCTCCACATCTTGGCTTGTCAGTAGCTGCTGACTGTCTTCTAGTAGCTCGGCCTCATTGTATATAGAGCATACAATATTTCTCTGGCTGAGGGAACAGAAAAGGACAGAGGCAGCATGAGGACAGGTGAGGGCACAGGGCCTGCTCCCGGGCCATGCCAACTAAGGGTTGTGTCTGGCCTGGCACTTCCCTGACTGACATACTGTTAGATCAAATAAATAAATGGAAATTAAAACACCCCAAAAATGTCTGTAATTTTCTCACTTCACCACACAACGGCAAATACTTTTTTTTGTGCCACTAATACACGCAAAAAAGTGCTTTAGAACATATAACTGCACCTCTGAAAGGCAAATAATATACAGTACAGACCAAAAGTTTGGACACACCTTCTCATTCAAAGAGTTTTCTTTATTTTCATGACTATGAAAATTGTAGATTCACACTGAAGGCATCAAAACTATGAATTAACACATGTGGAATTATATACATAACAAACAAGTGTGAAACAACTGAAAATATGTCATATTCTAGGTTCTTCAAAGTAGCCACCTTTTGCTTTGATTACTGCTTTCCACACTCTTGGCATTCTCTTGATGAGCTTCAAGAGGTAGTCCCCTGAAATGGTTTTCACTTCACAGGTGTGCCCTGTCAGGTTTAATAAGTGGGATTTCTTGCCTTATAAATGGGGTTGGGACCATCAGTGGCGTTGAGGAGAAGTCAGGTGGATACAGAGCTGATAGTCCTACTGAATAGACTGTTAGAATTTGTATTATGGCAAGAAAAAAGCAGCTAAGTAAAGAAAAACGAGTGGCCATCATTACTTTAAGAAATGAAGGTCAGTAAGTCAGCCGAAAAATTGAAAGTAAGGGCTATTTGACCATGAAGGAGAGTGATGGGGTGCTGCGCCAGATGACCTGGCCTCCACAGTCACCGGACCTGAACCCAATCGAGATGGTTTGGGGTGAGCTGGACCGCAGAGTGAAGGCAAAAGGGCCAACAAGTGCTAAGCATCTCTGGGAACTCCTTCAAGACTGTTGGAAGACCATTTAAGGGGACTACCTCTTGAAGCTCATCAAGAGAATGCCAAGAGTGTGCAAAGCAGTAATCAAAGCATAAGGTGGCTACTTTGAAGAACCTAGAATATGACATATTTTCAGTTGTTTCACACTTGTTAGTTATGTATATAATTCCACATGTGTTAATTCATAGTTTTGATGCCTTCATAGTCATGAAAATAAAGAAAACGCTTTGAATGAGAAGGTGTGTCCAAACTTTTGGTCTGTACTGTATATATTTTTTTGCCACTAATAAACACCAAAACGGGATTTAGAACATATAACTGCACCGCTGAACGGCAAATAATATATATTTTTTTGCCACTAATACACAACAAAAAGGGCTTTTGAACATATAACTGCACCGCTCAACGGCAAATATATATTTTTCTTTTTCCATTAATACACGCCACAAAAGGCTTTGGAACACATAACTGCACCGCTGAACGGCATATTTATATATATATATATATATATATATATATATATATACAGGGAGTGCAGAATTATTAGGCAAGTTGTATTTTTGAGGATTAATTTTAATATTGAACAACAACCATGTTCTCAATGAACCCAAAAAACTCATTAATATCAAAGCTGAATATTTTTGGAAGTAGTTTTTAGTTTGTTTTTAGTTTTAGCTATTTTAGGGGGATATCTGTGTGTGCAGGTGACTATTACTGTGCATAATTATTAGGCAACTTAACAAAAAACTAATATATACCCATTTCAATTATTTATTTTTACCAGTGAAACCAATATAACATCTCAACATTCACAAATATACATTTCTGACATTTAAAAACAAAACAAAAACAAATCAGTGACCAATATAGCCACCTTTCTTTGCAAGGACACTCAAAAGCCTGCCATCCATGGATTCTGTCAGTGTTTTGATCTGTTCACCATCAACATTGCGTGCAGCAGCAACCACAGCCTCCCAGACACTGTTCAGAGAGGTGTACTGTTTTCCCTCCTTGTAAATCTCACATTTGATGATGGACCACAGGTTCTCAATGGGGTTCAGATTAGGTGAACAAGGAGGCCATGTCATTAGATTTTCTTCTTTTATACCCTTTCTTGCCAGCCACGCTGTGGAGTACTTGGACGCGTGTGATGGAGCATTGTCCTGCATGAAAATCATGTTTTTCTTGAAGGATGCAGACTTCTTCCTGTACCACTGCTTGAAGAAGGTGTCTTCCAGAAACTGGCAGTAGGACTGGGAGTTGAGCTTGACTCCATCCTCAACCCGAAAAGGCCCCACAAGCTCATCTTTGATGATACCGGCCCAAACCAGTACTCCACCTCCACCTTCCTCGCGTCTGAGTCGGACTGGAGCTCTCTGCCCTTTACCAATCCAGCCACGGGCCCATCCATCTGGCCCATCAAGACTCACTCTCATTTCATCAGTCCATAAAACCTTAGAAAAATCAGTCTTGAGATATTTCTTGGCCCAGTCTTGACGTTTCAGCTTGTGTGTCTTGTTCAGTGGTGGTCGTCTTTCAGCCTTTCTTACCTTGGCCATGTCTCTGAGTATTGCACACCTTGTGCTTTTGGGCACTCCAGTGAGGTTGCAGCTCTGAAATATGGCCAAACTGGTGGCAAGTGGCATCTTGGCAGCTGCACGCTTGACTTTTCTCAGTTCATGGGCAGTTATTTTGCGCCTTGGTTTTTCCACACGCTTCTTGCGACCCTTTTGACTATTTTGAATGAAACGCTTGATTGTTCGATGATCACGCTTCAGAAGCTTTGCAATTTTAAGAGTGCTGCATCCCTCTGCAAGATATCTCACTATTTTTGACTTTTCTGAGCCTGTCAAGTCCTTCTTTTGACCCATTTTGCCAAAGGAAAGGAAGTTGCCTAATAATTATGCACACCTAATATAGGGTGTTGATGTCATTAGACCACACCCCTTCTCATTACAGAGATGCACATCACCTAATATGCTTAATTGGTAGTAGGCTTTCGAGCCTATACAGCTTGGAGTAAGACAACATGCATAAAGAGGATGATGTGGTCAAAATACTAATTTGCCTAATAATTCTGCACGCAGTGTATATATATACACAAACCGGATTCCAAAAAAGTTGGGACACTATACAAATCGTGAATAAAAACTGAATGCAATGATGTGGAGGTGCCAACTTCTAATATTTTATTCAGAATAGAACATAAATCACGGAACAAAAGTTTAAACTGAGAAAATGTACCATTTTAAGGGAAAATTATGTTGAATCAGAATTTCATGGTGTCAACAAATCCCCAAAAAGTTGGGACAAGGCCATTTTCACCACTGTGTGGCTTCTCCCCTTCTTCTTACAACACTCAACAGACGTCTGGGGACCGAGGAGACCAGTTTCTCAAGTTTAGAAATAGGAATGCTCTCCCATTCTTGTCTAATACAGGCCTCTAACTGTTCAATCGTCTTGGGCCTTCTTTGTTGCACCTTCCTCTTTATGATGCGCCAAATGTTCTCTAAAGTGGGGAGGGTGGGAACAGAATGAGAAGTCCACAGAGTGGCCCTATGACATAGTGGTGAGGTGAAAGCAGCATGAGGAGACCACAGAGTAGCCCAATGACAAGGTCTGGAGGTGGAAGCAGTATAAAGAGGCCACCGAGTGGCACAATCACAGATTCTAGAGGTGGTAGCAATATGCGGAGGCCACCGAGTATCACAATGACAGAGTCTGGAGGCGGCAGAAGTATGAGGAGGCCACCGAGTGTCACAATGATGGAGTCTGGATGTGGCGGCAGCAGCAGCATCAGGAGAAGGCCACCGAGTGGCACAATGCCAGAGTCTGTAGTTGGCAACATCAGGAGAATGCCACCGAGTGGCACAATGCCAGAGTCTGGAGTTGGCAACAGTATGAGGAGGCCACCAAGTGGCACAATGACAGAGTCTGGAGTTAGCAGCAGTATAAGGAGGCCACCGATTGGCACAATTACAGATTTTGGAGGTGGCAGCAGTATGAGGAGGCCACTGAGTGGCACAATGGCAGAGTCTGGAGGTTGTGGCAGCAGCAGAAGGCCACGAGTGGCACAATGACAGAGTCTGGAGGTGTCAGCAGTATGAGGAGGCCACCGAGTGGCACAATGACAGAGTCTGGAGGTGGCGGCAGCAGCAGCATCAGGAGCAGTGGCGTAGGGATTGCCATAGCAGCCATAGCAATGGCTATGGCACCCTATGCCACTGGGGGCCCGCCACCGACTGAGGTTTAAAAAAAATAATAAAAAATTATTTTGTGGAGTGGGCCGGGCGTGGCACTGTGATAGGGGGCAGTCGGAGCCGGAGGCAGAGAGGCAGTCTGGGCGGCGGTTCATATAATTAGTCCTGGGCGAAAGTGGAGGAGGCGGAGTCGCGGACTCAGAGCGGGACGTACAACAAAGGCAAAGCTGCGAGGCGAGCTGCTGGAGTCGGTCGGTTCAAGTGGCTGAGGTGAGGGCTCAGGGCTGGCTCTGGTCTGGCTGGGGAGTGGGACTGAGCCTGTCACTGTAGTCTGTAGTGGTGTGTGTCCAACAGAAGCGGCAGCGCCAGTCAGTGGAGTACTGGAGACTAGTGTAGTGGACAATTGGAGACTGGAGTAAAAGTTATTTCATCTGTGTGTGTGAGGTACAGCCGAATCTCAGCATCTAATCCCTATTCACACATATACCTGATAAAGCCTGGCAGGCACAGCTGCATTATTTAATAGTGTGGTGTGGTAATGGTTAATGGCATTTTGGCGAAGACGCAGCCACCTAATCATATCTGAGGGGTCTGTAATACAGAAAGTACATATCGTGGGGTGTGTATGTGTATTAGACAGAATGTAGGGATATGTATCTTGTGTAGTTTGGGTATTAGGGAGAGTAAGGGGTATATATCTTGTGCTGATACAGAGCCGCTCTTCACCTACACGTGTAACAGCCCTAGATATATACCCCTTACTCTCCCTAATACCCAAACTACACAAGATATATATCCCTACCTTCTGTCTAATACACATACACACCCCACGATATGTACTTTCACCTTCTTGTGTTACAGACCCCTGTACAATTTGACAATCTTCTTTAATACACAGACAATTAGATTCATACATTTTCTACATTGGCACAAATGCTTTGCCAGTGACTAACTGTCTGTGCTCAGTCCTACGCGTAACCGTCGCAAGTACATGAGGAACTGCGTATGTGGTGGCGATGTCCGAGAGGTATGTGAGGGTGGGAGATCCGGGAGGGGGGCCCATAATATTTTTTTGCTATGGGGCCCAGTCATATGGCAAGGTGACATAGCGTGGATATTGCAGCAGCGGCAGCATCACAGAGTTGCAAGGTGACATAGTGTGGAGGTGGCAGCAGCAGCTGCATAAGGAGACCACAAAGTGACCAGGTGACAGAGTGGGGCGGTAAGTGGCAATACCAGTACCAGCTTCAAGGTGAGTGAAAGAAGAAGCACTTGGCATCAGATGTGTGGCATCAGGCGGGTGGCAGCATCAGAGTAGTAGCTGAGGCAGGTAGCCAGAAGAAACCGGTCTCTTTTTTCAAGGTTTAGGTGAGGCGGCATGGATGATGTAATCAGATGCATCAGGCATTGGTGGGTGGAAATCCTGGCAGATTCACGCCTGATTCATCTTGACAAAGGTCAGTCACATTTTGGGTGGACAGGCGAGTTCTTCTTGGGGTAAGTATGGCCCCCGCCACACTAAACACCCACTGTGATGCCACACTACTGGCACAGCTTTTCGAGGGCAAATTCTGCTAGTTGAGGTCACAAACTGCCCAGTAGTCCAGCGGATCTTTAATGTGGGTTGGCAGGGTGCTGTCCAAGTATGCCACGACCTGCTGGTTCAGGTCCAGCTCCAGGTCTACCTGCTGCTGCTGAGTAGTTTCTTCACTATGCGGGTTAAGAAAGCTACTCATCAGTGACTGTAGACTCAGGCTGCTGCTGATGGAGCTGGTACTTCTCCTGCCACCCCTTCCCCTCCCCAGCAGCCATGGCAGTGGAATGTGAGTGCAGAGGGCCTCCCGATCAGACCTGCAAGAGGATGGCGCAGATAGGCAGTGGCCCACTGACTACATAGGATGTCTCTGTAGTAGTTCAGTTTGTTCTCCCTCTCAGTGGGTGTAAAATATGCCCCTATTCTGGATCGGTAGCGAGGGTTCAACAAGGTGGAGAGCCAGAAGTCATTCCTCTGTCGAATGGTGACAATTCGGCTGTCACTACGCAAGCAAGTGAGCATGCATCGTGCCATTTGTGCAAGTGACTCAGAGGGATTCCCTGCCTCCATCTCCACTGCATACTGCCATGGTGTGTCCGGGTCCTCTGTCTCATCTTCCTCATCGCCCTGTAGCTCCTCTAGCTGCTCCTGCTCCCCCTGTCCTGTCAGCTGAGTAGAAAAATTACCCGTTTGGCTACACATTGCCAATGTCCTCCTCCACATCCTCCTCCTCTTCCAGTTCAGCCCCCACAGGTCTCATGTGTCAGTGAGATTGAGGCGCTCCGTCTCCTGTGCCCTGACAAGCCATTGTTATCAGCATCTGTTCCAGGACATGAAGCAGTGGAATGACGTTGTTCATCCTGTAGTTCTGGCAACTGACAAATAACGTGGCGTCCTCAAAGGGCCTGAGCAAACAGCAGGTGTAACGCATGAGCTGCCACTGGCTGACATCGAAGTTACACAGTGGAGTACTCCTGTCCGCTTGCATCATCAAGAAATCGTTGATCGCCTTTCTCTGTTCGTATAGTCAGTCCAACATATGGAGGGTGGAATTCCAATGGGTGGAAACATCGCATATCAGCCTATGTTGGGAAATGCCGTTCTGCCGCTGCAGCTCAAGGAGGGTGTGCTTTGTTGTGTACAAGTGGCTGAAGTGCATGCAAAGTTTCCTGATATTTTTAGGATGTCTTGCAGATGGGTGGAAGATTCAGGTACTGCTTAACAACCAGATTGAACACGTGTGCCATGCAGGTCACATGGCTCAGCCCTTCTTGACTCAGCGCCGACACAATGTTCTTCTCGTTGTCGGTCACCATGGTTCTGATTTTGAGTTGCTGGGGAGAAAGCCAGAATTCGATTTCCTGACGAAGGACATGGAGCAGTTACTCCCCTGTGTGACTCAGTTCGCCCAGGGAAACGAGGAGCAGAAGAGCGTGACACAGTCATGCCATGCACAGGTGGTATGCTGGATGGGCACTGTGACCTGTCCCTGCAGTGGAGGCTGAGAACATGGTGGAGGATGTGGAGGCATAGGCGTGACAATGTAGAGGCGGAAGCGGTGTGACCTAGCCAAGTTGCTGGTGTGGCTGTGCAGGAACCACATTCACCCAGTGGGCCATAAAGGACATGTATTGTCCCTGACCGTAGTTACAGCTCCACACGTCGGCACTGCCGTGCACTTTGGCAGACACCGACAGGCTTTTTTTTTTTTTCATTTAATTATCTTTATTATATAATATATCAAACAAGTTACAATACAGGAGAAAATACAAAAAATAAATTTTTTCCCTTCCCTTTTTCCCACCCCCCTCCCCCTACCTGTGGTGCGACAAAAAAAAAACAAAAAAAAATAAAAAAAACACAGCAACCACAATTTTCACAACTAATCAAATCCTCCAACCACCCCATATCTTAGTCCACTTATCATCAGCTCCCCTCTGTTTAAAGATGATTTTCTCATAGTTTTTTACATTGTCAATAAGGTTTACCCATATATTTATATCTGGAGTATAACGAGCAAACCAGGTCCGACTAACCAGAACTCGGGCCAGCATCAGTATCCTACCCAGAAAGATCTTTTGATACTTAGGATTATCTATTTTGGAAAGATCATTAAGCAAGAATAGATGAGGTTCAAAAGGGATTCGTATTTTTAGTTTGTACCTGATAAAATTATTGATGCTGTTCCAATAGTTTATGAGTTCTGGGCAGGTCCAGATCATATGAAGATAATCCGCTCCTAAAGTGTCACATTTTGGGCAATTAGACGTATCCCTTAGTCCACATTTATTCATCCATAAAGGAGTAATATATAATCTGTGGCAAATATAAAAATGTACTACAACATGGTTGAAGTTCAGGGATAGTGAACCTAAATTCCCAAAAATATTCTCCCACCCTTCTCGTTGTATATTCGGACAATCCACCTCCCATGCTCTTTGTCCTGGTGACTGTGTATCACTAAAACGTGCCTTAAGTAATCGCTTATATATATTTGAAATCTTTATTCTAGACAGTGTATCCCCTACCCAATCATTCAAAAAAGATGAACTATCTATTTCCAACACCAATTTATCGTCCAGACTAGATAGTACTGAACGCAATTGAAAATACCTAAACCATGAGAAGTTTTCTATATTATGTGTCATCTCTATAAATGGCTTAGTGTCTCCATCCCTAACTACCTGTGAGATATACAAAATGTTGTTCCTTTGCCAAAATGTGTCAGCTGCAATATCATCTAACCTTTGTAGGTAGACATTATGCCAAAGAGGCGTGAATGTAAGTGAACCTTTTACCTTCAACCATGTCTTAGTAGTAACCCACACTTTCAGGAGCAGCTTTATAATCTCTCTATAGCCCCGCTCATAGGTCTTCAATAGCCCGGATTCCAAACACCGACAGGCTTAAGGACTGGCCCACCTGCTGTTATACGTGTGTGTGCAGGGCTGTTACTGCATTTTTTGGCACAGAAATGGCGGCTTGGGACTCTCCACCTCGGCTTGAAACAAGCCATCAGTTCTCTGAAAGGACCAGAGTCCACCACTTGGAAAGGGAGGGACTGCAGCACCAGCAACTTGGCCAGAAGCACATTCAGCTTCTGCACCGTTGGATGAGTGCACTCATACTGCTGTCTCTTGGCAATCGCTTCGGTGAACGATTGCTGACGGAATGACTGACAAGGAGTAGGAGGAGCAGGAGCATCGGGACCAGCAGAAGATGGGAATGACAGACAGCTCCCTTCAGTTGAGGTGGTGGAGCATTGACTGCCTGAAAGCCACTGGGTGATGTCGCAGTTGCTGCAGCAGGCTGGACCACCACATCGGAGCCACAGTTCTCCCAGACCACTGTATGGCGATGCTGCATATGTTGACGCAGGGCAGAGTTGCCAACATTGACACCCTGGCCACGCTTCACCTTCTGCCCACAGATTCTACATATGGCCACGTTGATCTCCTCTGGCAGCTTAGCAAAAAACTGACACACCACCGAGTAGGTGATTTTCCTCTGCACCCCTGCACCACTACTTCCCGGGCAGGTAGGCTGCTATGAAGCAGGTGGTTTACCCCGGGCACATTTAGCTCCTAACCTCCCACCGCTGCCATCCTGCTGTCTCCCAGCCTTGCTACCACCTTGCTGGCTCTGCCGCTTCCTCACGGGAAAGCTGACACCCTTGTCTCCTGATGATGATGAAGCCCCTTCTGTACCCAGCTCCCAAGTGCGATCGGCTTCATCATCATTGAGTAGTGTCTGCATGTCACTGATGTCCTCCTCAACGGTCTCTGGGTCAGGAGCCTGACCGCTCACAACACCACCTCCCACGCCACTCTCCTCATCACTACTTGCCCGCCTAGTGGAAGAAGTGGCAGATGTCTCCTCCAGATCTTAGCTGGGCAGTAGCTGCTGACTGTCTAGTAGCTAGTAGCTAGTCCTCGCTGTATAGTGGAGCTGAGCCCACAGCATACAATACTTCTGTGCCTGAGGGAAAATCAAAGGACAGAGGCAGGTTGAGGAGAGGTGAGGGCACAGGGCCTGCTCCCAGGCCATGCCAACTAAGGGTTGTGTCTGACAAACCAAATGACTGTTGGCTGGGGGTGTCTGATGTCACTTGGGATGAAGTGAATGACCGAATTAACCAATCAAGAACCGCTGGGTTGCTGGTCAAGACTCGACCGCTAGATGCACCGGGAGCTTAGGCCTCTCGCTGCATCTCCTGCTGCCACGCCCTCTTACTCTGCTGCGACCTGTGCCTGCACCAGAAACATTTAGGCCTCTGCCACTCCTCTGTGCATGGCCTCGCACTTCTTTGTCTGACATACTTTTAGCTGTACTAAATAAATTAAAAGCAAATTAAAACACCCCTAAAAGCGACGAATATATTTTTCTTTTTGTACTGAAATAGGCCACTAAATGCTTTCACCACAAATAACTGCAACAGTGACGTGCGTAAATATACTGAAATAGGCCACTAAACGCTTTCAAAACATATAACTGCAGAAGTGAACTGAGAATATATTTTTCTTTCTGTACTGAAATAGGCCACTAAACGCTTTTAACACATGTAACTGCAGAAGTGAACTGAGAATATATTTTTTTATTTTTGTACTGAAATAGGCCACTAAACGCTTTCACCACATATAACTGCAATAGTGAAGTGCGTTGTAAAATAGGCCACTAAAATATTTTTAACATAGCACTTGCACCCCAATAACAAGAACAAATTGCTGGAATGACAGCACTGTATAATGGCTATTTGGATCCCCAAATAATCTTTCCCTGCACTAATCACTTTTCTAGCACTGTCCCTAGCGCCTTCTAACGTCTCTCCCTCCACTAAGATGCTGTAAAATGATTCCTCCCTATCATTTCCCTGCACTTTTTCATTTTTTATTTTCACAATGATGTTTTTCCAATTGCGGTCCCTCGTACCTTCTTACGTCTGTCCCTGCACTCAGAACGCTGGAAAATGTCTTAATCTAAGATGGCCGCCGTATTTATAGGTCTTTGACATCACAGGGCTGGCTGCTGATTGGCTGCATGCATGTCAGTCTGGGTGATCCCCCCCCTCCCAGACTTCCTTTCTCCTTGTCCTCACACGTGCAGCAGCCATTTTAGGAAAAATGCAATTAGTTACCACGAAGCGCAAGGAAATTTGCATTTGTTGCAAATCAAATTTTTCCTGAAATTCGGATCGAACTCCACTTCGTCAGCTTCAATTCGCTCATCTCTAGTTATAAATAACAGTATCATATAACCCACACAGGAATCATATGTACACCAACATTTTCTAAGAGACTTTTTCTACATCTTACACAGCCATTCTTTATATTTGTGCAATGCATACTTACATTCTGCAACCTTCAGAGAACCTTGCATTTGGAATCTTTTATTGTTGTGCATTCTAGAAAACTCTGAAACCTTCATAATTTCTGAGAAGATAAAAGCATTATTTGCCTTAAAAGCATCCATAATAGAATGCCAAGCATCCATATTTTCAGGCTTGATGTGTTACTTAAGTAATTGGCTTAAAAAAATGAATGAATAGATCAAGGTCGACCATTTGTGAAGAGCCTTTCTTTACCATGGTTTCATGTCATAGAATTGTTAAATTGGTCATACTACTGTTTTAATTTTCTATTAGGCAGCAATTATGGAAATTATGCTGCATGTAAAGGTTCAGAGTTTGGAAAGGTAAAGTAGTATTTAACATTTTAATACACTTTACAGAGAAAAGCACATCACTTCGGAAAAGTAGCAGAATTGTGAATTAGCAGGAAGTCAAGGGCACATATATTTGCAGCATCCAAGTTAAAAAGTCTGACCCCGACTGAGTCTGAGGACATATTGTGTATAATGAAAAGGTTTATATTAGTAACACTTAAATGTGTATTCCCATGCTATAAAATATTGGATAGGTGAATAGCGGTTTCTACCTCTGAGACCCGCAGGAATTGAAAGAGCAGGGGTTTCTTGACCAAGCCAACACTTTACCAGTTGGCCATATCCAGATGCAGAATGGATGGAGATTTGCCATGCAACTGCATAGATCTCTCCATTCAAGTCTATTTGAGTTATATAGAGAGATTTTGCTTGCTCAACTATCAGTCACTCCCATAGACATGAATGAAGAGAGACATTAAAATGGTTTTTGATATTTTACTATGATGACCTATCCTCAGGACTCTCGTCAATTAGCTGTTTAAGAAGGCATTGATGCTCCTGTGAGTGCCTCTGCCTTCTCACAGCTTTTCCTAGGCCAATGAGGACACGTTTCTCTGTCACATGGCTGTGAGATGCGGAAACAGCACTCCTTGTCTGAACACTGTTTGTATAGATAAAATTAAATGTTCTGGACTGACATTCTGCCGTTTGGCCACAAGATGCCGCTGTTTTCTAAACACAGCTACAGACTGCACATATATCTCCATATTAATGAGAGAGGTGGGGTTTACACAGAGTCTGGCAAGAAGAGAAGGAGAGATAGCAGCCATCTTAGAGGGAGGTGAAACTAAGGAACTGTGTGAGCAGAGAATATGATGGCATCCAGGTGTGAGAGCATCCCTTAGTGACCAGAGCTTCAGCTAAGTGAAGCTGGTCATGTCCAAGACCCTGATTCTGTCCAGAGGAAGGAGGATTGCTGTCAGGAACGCTGATGGGAGCAGAGGAACAAAGCAACCTACACTGCAGTACAGCATGTTTGTTGGAGAGACATTTGTTCTTTTCAGAGTCACCAGCAGATGCAAAGCAGACTCGGGTCGGTAAGATCGTGCATGCACCTCATCACAGTGTTGGCACCTAGAGACTGAGACCAGGCCTGTAGTTAATTAGTTAGGGTTTCTGTTTGTGTTACAAGTGTAACTATTGTTCATTTCAAGGACTCCATAACTTAAAGTGACATTTCACATTGGAGAGCTTATAAAATTCTCATAAACTCAAGCCAGGCTGGCATTTTTGCTCAGGAAGAATACTCAGGCTTGTGCTACAGGACCATTTATGGGAGGGGGAATACTGTAGAACTTGGTAAGATTGTAAGCTGTTGTGATGCACCGCAGGATAGCCCGTAACACACACCCATACAGTTGTTCTTGTTTTTTTGGGTAATAACAGGTAAGGTGTGGCAGTTTAGTTGTGCCCACCAGTAGGTAAATTACTGCACTTTCCTCCTTCATCCATCGGAGAGTGCCGTGCGGTGCAGCACAAGGAATTGAGCCTTCGGGCTGGGTGTATGTAAATTTATTGTATGTTCCCAACATTTGTGGTTGTGTTTATTGCCACATTTAAGTAAAATTCTGTTTTGGAAAAAGCTGGTGTTGGGGTTGCTTTCCTTGTTCGTGACTTCACTGTATCCTGGGAAGCCCACCCCGGTACACGGCTTACATGGCCTAGGAGCAGCTCCGCCCCATAGCAGTGAATGTGGCTGAGCCGTGATACCAAGCACAGACGCTATACAATGCACGCTACTGTGCTTGGTGAGCACAGAGAAGGCTGAGGCACTCACAGGAGCAGTGGTGCATTCTCAAACAGCTGATTAGCTGGGGCCCAAGGTGTAATACCCCCACCGCTTAGATACTGATGACCTATCCGGCGGATAGTAAGTCCAATAGGTCAGCACTGCAGGGAGATAATTTGTGGTGCTCGCGTCCTAGGATTGGCATCCCACGAAACAAGAACAAGAAAGGACCAGCACTCACTGTAAGTTGTCTGCAAAAGGTTCTTGTTTATTGTCACATAATCCTGTGACGCGTTTCGACACTGGCAGGTGTCTTTATCAAACAGCAATCTGGAGTATAGGTCATCAGTAGTAAAATCTTGGAAAACCCTATTAAAGGCACCGCCCCAGTGGTTGCTGCTAGCCACGGTGTTAGTGGAATGGAGGCTAGGGGACCACATTTCTTCAAAATAATGAAAATCCTGGTGCCATTTCCCCATCAGACATTTGTCACAGATCCATAGATATACAGTTAGGTTCATATATATTTGGTCACTGACACAAATTTTGGTTTTTTTACCTATATTCAAGTTATAGTTATATAATGTACATGACAAAGTCCAGACTTTTAGCTTTCATTTGAGGGTAACATTAAAATTAGATGAAGGGTTTAAGAGTTTCAGCTCCTTTACATGTGGAACCCTGTTTTTAAAGGGACCAAAAAAAAATTGGACAATTGACTGAAAGGCTGTTTCATGGGCAGGTGTGGGCAATTCCATTATTTAATTCTCAATAAAGCACATGAAAGGCCTGGAGTTGATTTGAGGTGTGGTGCTTGCATTTTGAAGATTTTGCTGAGAAGTAAACATGTGGTCAAATGAGAAAGAAAGAAAGCACTGGTGACCTCAACAATGCAAAAAGACCTGTGGTCTTTGATCGCAGAATAATTACCATGGTGAAGACAAACTCCTTCACAACAGCCAACCAAATGAACAACACTCTCCAGGATATAGGCGTATCAATATCCAAATCTACCATAAAGAGAAGACTGCATGAAAGTAAATACAGAGGGTTCACTGCACGATGCAAGATACTCATAAGCCTCAAGAATAAGATGGCTAGATTGGAATTTGCTAAAAAAAAAAAAACTCTTAAAAGACCAGCACACTTCTGGAAGAACATTCTTTGGACAGATGAAACCAAGATCAACCTCTACCAGCTCATGATCCAAAGCATACCACATCATCTATAAAACACGGCAGAGGCAGTGTGATGGCTTGGGCATGCATGGCTGCCAGTGGCACTGGGTCCCTAGTGTTTATTGATGATATGACATAGGACAGAAGCAGCCGGGTGAATTCTGGGGTTTTCAGAGACATACTGTGTGCTCAAATCAAGCCAAATGCAGCCAAACTGATTGGTCGGCGTTTCATAATACAGATGACAATGACCAAAAACATTAAGCCAAAGCAACCCAGGAGTTTATTAAAGTAAAGAAGTGGAAAATTTTTGAATGGCCAAGTTATTCACCTGATCTGAACCCAATAGAGCATGCATTTCACTTGTTAAAGACTAAACTTCAGACAGAAAGGCCCACAAACAAACAGCAACTGAAAACCGCTGCAGTAAAGGCCTGGCAGACCATTAAAAAAGAGTAAACACAGCGTCTGGTGATGTCCATTAGTTCAAGACTTCAGGCAGTCATTGCCAACAAAGGGTTTTCAACCAAGTATTAGAAATTAACATTTTATTTACAATTATTTAATTTGTCCGATTACTTTTCAGCCCCGGAAATGAAGGGATTGCGTTTAAAAAATGCTTTAGTTCCTCATATTTTTATGCAATCATTTTGTTCAACCCACTGAATTAAAGCTGAAAGTCTGAACTTCAACTTCATCTGAATTGTTTTGTTTGAAATTCATTGTGGTAATGTACAGTCGTGGCCAAAAGTTTTGAGAATGACACAAATATTAGTTTTCACAAAGTTTGCTGCTAAACTGCTTTTAGATCTTTGTTTCAGTTGTTTCTGTGATGTAGTGAAATATAATTACACGCACTTCATACGTTTCAAAGGCTTTTATCGACAATTACATGACATTTATGCAAAGAGTCAGTATTTGCAGTGTTGGCCCTTCTTTTTCAGGACCTCTGCAATTCGACTGGGCATGCTCTCAATCAACTTCTGGGCCAATTCCTGACTGAAAGCAACCCATTCTTTCATAATCACTTCTTCGAGTTTGTCAGAATTAGTGGGTTTTTGTTTGTCCACCCGCCTCTTGAGGATTGACCACAAGTTCTCAATGGGATTAAGATCTGGGGAGTTTCCAGGCCATGGACCCAAAATGTCAACGTTTTGTTCCCCGAGCCACTTAGTTATCACTTTTGCCTTATGACACGGTGCTCCATCGTGCTGGAAAATGCATTGTTCTTCACCAAACTGTTGTTGGATTGTTGGAAGAAATTGCTGTTGGAGGGTGTTTTGGTACCATTCTTTATTCATGGCTGTGTTTTTGGGCAAAATTGTGAGTGAGCCCACTCCCTTGGAGGAGAAGCAACCCCACACATGAATGGTCTCAGGATGCTTTACTGTTGGCATGACACAGGACTGATGGTAGCGCTCACCTTTTCTTCTCCGGACAAGCCTTTTTCCAGATGCCCCAAACAATCGGAAAGAGGCTTCTTCGGAGAATATGACTTTTCCCCAGTCCTCAGCAGTCCATTCACCATACTTTCTGCAGAAGATCAATCTGTCCCTGATGTTTTCTTTTGGAGAGAAGTGGCTTCTTTGCTGCCCTTCTTGACACCAGGCCATCTTCCAAAAGTCTTCACCTCACTGTGCATGCAGATGCGCTCACACCTGCCTGCTGCCATTCCTGAGCAAGCTCTGCACTGGTGGCACTCCGATCCCGCAGCTAAATCCTCTTTAGGAGACGATCCTGGCACTTGCTGGACTTTCTTGGACGCCCTGAAGCCTTCTTAACAAGAATTTAACCTCTTTCCTTGAAGTTCTTGATGATCCTATAAATTGTTGATTGAGGTGCAATCTTAGTAGCCACAATATCCTTGCCTGTGAAGCCATTTTTATGCAACGCAATGATGGCTGCACGCGTTTCTTTGCAGGTCACCATGGTTAACAATGGAAGAACAATGATTTCAAGCATCACCCTCCTTTTAACATGTCAAGTCTGCCATTTTAACCCAATCAGCCTGACATAATGATCTCCAGCCTTGTGCTCGTCAACATTCTCACCTGAGTTAACAAGACGATTACTGAAATGATCTCAGCAGGTCCTTTAATCACAGCAATGAAATGCAGTGGAAAGGTTTTTATGGGATTAAGTTAATTTTCATGGCAAAGAAGGACTATGCAATTCATCTGATCACTCTTCATAACATTGTGGAGTATATGCAAATTGCTATTATAAAAACTTAAGCAGCAACTTTTCCAATTTCCAATATTTGTGTAATTCTCAAAACTTTTGGCCACGACTGTACAGAACAAAAATTAGAAAAATGTTGTCTCTGTCCAAATATATATGTACCTAACTGTATATGATAAATATATAGAAAATATGCTAGATGGGGCAATCCCTTTCATTTATACTAAACATCAATTATTCACAAACATTAACTGCTTCAGGACCATGTTAATTGCAGTCTTCAGGACCAGACACAGACTAGCTATTTTTCACATGCATTTGTTTAAAAATCATGGGGGTCATTTATTAAGACTGGCGTTTTAGTGGCGGAGGCCTCTACATAACTTCGGCATATCCAGCGCCAGTCTAAATGTAAGCCAGGTTCCTTGCTGTTACATTTAGACCATTTTCTAACCGTACTAACCATTGCGCCGCAATCTGCGCCAGAAATACGCCTAATATATGAGTATTTCTGGATAAAAAATGACCCCCTATAACGGATATCAAAATTATATTTTTGTTGGGCTAGCTACATTATTTTTGCAGCATTTTTGTGAACAATGATTTTTTTATTTTATTTTATACACATTATTTTTTTTTAAACAAATTTCAAGCTTTTAGCTTGAAAATATAGCAAAAATATGTTTCCTTACATTTTAGCTATTTTTTCTGAAACTAATACAGGATTACCATATAACATATTTTTTTATTTATTTGCGTTTATCATTGTCTAACATAAGTTTTAATATACACTAAATACTCACATTCGGGGCACTGGGTCTTCGGTAGTGTCATGAGAACTAGCAATTAGCACAGGGAACATTATTTTGGAGGGTGGGTTATTTTTTGTGTATGTTTTATCTACTTATTTTTTAAGGCTATTGTGCGTTTTTATTTTTACACTCTTTACTTTAACCGCTTTACGTCCGCCCATAGGATATAAACGTCCTATGGGTGGACGTCTATTTCTGAAAGCACGTTTTAGAACATCCTTTCAGAAATAGCAGCTGCACACTAATCGTGCAGCTGCTGATCGGGTTGCCGGCTGTCAGTGACAGCAGGGCAACCCTAAGACAAGGCAGGGACAGTGCCCAGGTGTCCCTGCCTTCTAGATCACTGCAGACACAGCGCTCACCGAGCGCTGTGTATGCAGAGAAGGAAGCGCTGTGCGCTTCCTGTTCCGGACCGGCGGTCATGTGACCGCCGTGACCGGAGTGTGCAGGAGCTGTGTGAGGTCTCTCAGAGACCTCGATCAGCCCTGCTCTAAGGCTGTACAGCGCAGGATTGCTGCTGTACAGCCTCTATAGGGGTGTATTTGTCCTGTAACTGGGGCTACTATGTCAGCCCCAGTTACAGGAGAAATCAACTGTGAAGAAAAAAAAAAAAAAAAGTGAAGTAAATGTCCCCCAGAGGTCTTGTATGACCTTATGGGGGACGAAAAGTGTAAAATAAAAAAAATAAAAATAAAAGGTTGAAAATAAAAAAATTTAAAAAAGTTTCACATGTAAAAAAAAAAAAAGTCCCCAAGTAAGGAATGAAAAAAAAAAATTAAAAATAGAAAAAATAAAAAAAAGTATACATATTAGGTATTGCCGCGTCCGTAAAAACCAGCTCTATAAAAATATCACATGACCTAACCCCTCGGATGAACACCGTAAAAAAAAAAAAAAAAACTGTGTCAAAACAAGCAATTTTTTGTCACCTTGCATCACAAAAGGTGCAACACCAAGTGATTAAAAACGCGTATGTCCCACAAAATAGTACCAATAAAACAGTCACCTCATCCCTCAAAAAATGAGCCCCTACATAAGAAAATCTCTCAAAAAATAAAAAACTATAGCTCTCAGAACATGGACACATTAAAACATAATTTTTTTGTTTCAAAAATGCTATTATTGTGTAAAACTTTAATAAATGAGAAAAAGTATACATATTAGGTATCGCCACGTCCGTAACGATCTGCTCTATAAAAATGTCACTTGACTGAACCCCTCAGGTGAACGCTGCAAAAATAAATAAATAGAAACTGTGCTAAAACAACCAATTTTTTGGTCACCTTGCCCATAAAGTGTTATAATGAATGATCAAAAAATCATATGTACCCAAAAATAGTACTAATAAAACTGGCACCTTATCCCCTAGTTTCCAAAATGGGGTCACTTCTTGGGAGTTTCTACTGTAAGGGTGCATCAGGGGGCTTCAAATGGAACATGGCATCTAAAAACCATGTGGAGTTCCTTTTCTTCTGCGCCCTGCCGTGTGCCCATACAGCAGTTTATGACCACATGTGGGGTGTTTCTGTAAACCGCAGAATCTGGGTAATAAATATTGAGTTTTGTTTGGCTGTTAACCATCGATGTGTTAAAGAAAAAAATTGATTAAAATGGAAAATCTGCCAAAAAAGTGAAATTTAAAAATTTTATCTCCATTTTCCTTTAATTCTTGTGGAACGCCTAAAGGGTTAACAAAGTTTGTAAAATCGGTTTTGAATACCTTGAGGGGTGTAGTTTCTACAATGGGGTCATTTATGGGGGTATCCACTAAACTTCTAAGCCTTCTAACGTCCTAAAAAAATAAAATGACATTTCCAAAATGATGCCAACATAAAGTAGACATATGGGGAATGTTAAATAATAAATATTTTATGAGGCATCACTTTCTGTTTTAAAAGCAGAGAAATTGAAATGTAGAAAATTGCGAATTTTTCAAATTTTTGGGTAAATTTGGGATTTTTTCATAAATAAAGGTGAAATATTTTGACTCAAATTTATGATTATCATGAAGTACAATGTGTCACGAGAAAACAGTCTCTGAATGACTTGGATAAATAAAGGCGTTCCAAAGTTATTACCACATAAAGTGAGATATGTCAGTTTTGCAAAATTTGGCCTGGTCAGGAAGGGGGCAAATGGCCCAGATGGCAAGTGGTTAAACATCAGATATATAGGAATAATTAATTATTTTTATAATAATTATTATTATTTTACACTATACTGCCTCCTCTAATTGTCACTGTTATGGCTGTGCTAGGTCTAGTTACACCCACAGTAATCTCCTAAAACCAACATCCCAGGGATCATGGACCTGTCCCATGACTACTGGAACCAATAGCAACTCTGTCTCTCTGATATACTGATCTTTCATTGAGCACTGTGTATTTGAAAATAGGAGCAATTTCCACAGCTTCAGTCTTCTCTGTCTACCTTCCAGGGTCCCCAACTGTCTTTCACCCTATATTGGCTTACCGAACAATCTAAACCCCAGTCCATAAATCTGCTATGGCTGGTCTGCTCTCTGTAAATATACAGCTGACAGTCCTACCGCAACTAGTAAAACATATTCTAGTAATTATAAGGGATCATTGTTGTGCAACTTTATCTTCTGTCTGCTTAATAGTCTTCATTCTAAACCCAGAAATAAACCTAGCAAATTATCATCTCATTAGAAACCCGAATGAATTAATCACTTCAACATTTACCCCCTTCCTGACCAGGCTTAATTTAGCAAATCTGACATGTGTCATTTTATGTGGCAATAACTTTGGAACGCTTTTACTTATCCAAGCCATTCTGAGATTGCTTTCTCGTGACAAATTGTACTTCATCACAGTGGTAAATTTGAGTCTATATATTTTAACTTTATTTATAAAAGAATCCAAAATGTAATTTTTTTTTTTTAAAATTAGCAATTTTAAACATTTTGATTTCTCTGCTTTTAAAACAGAAAGTGATACCTCATAAAATATGTATTACTTAACATTCCCCATATGTCTACTTTATGTTGGCATCATTTTGGAAATGTCATTTTATTTTTTTAGGATGTTAGAAGGCTTCGAATTTTAGAAGCAATTCTTGAAATTTTTACGAAAATTTCCAAAACCCACTTTTTAAGGACTAGTTCAGGTCTGAAGTCACTTTCTGGGGCTTACATAGTGGAAACCCCACCATAAATGACCCCATTGTAGAAACTACACCCCTCAAGTTACTCAAAACTGATTTAAAAAAAATTGTTAACCCTTTAGGTGTTCCAGAAGAATTAAAGGAAAATAGAGATTACATTTCAAAATTCCAGTTTTTTGGCAGATTTTTAACAGCCAAACAAAACTCAATATTTATTACCCTGATTCTGCGGTTTACATAAACACCCCACATGTGGTTGTAAACTGATGTAAGAGCACACGGCAGGGCACAGAAGAAAAGGAGCGCCGTATGGTTTTTCAAAGGCAGATTTTGCTGAACTGGTTTTTAGATGCCATGTCCCATTTGAAGCCCTCCTGATGCACCCTTACAGTAGAAACACCCAAAACGTGACCCCATTTTGGAAAGTAGGGGATAAGGTGCCAGTTTTATTGGTACTATTTTGGGGTACATATGATTTTTAATTGCTCTATATAACGTTTTTTGTGAGGCAAGGTAACTAAAAAAATTGCTGTTTTGGCACTGTTTTTATTTTTTACAACATTCATCTGACAGGGTAGATCATGTGCTATTTTTGTAGAGAAGGTTGTTATGGAAGCAATGATATCAAATATGTCTACTTTCTTTGTTTGTTTGTTTCAGTTTTACGTAATAAAGCATTTTTGAATAACAAATTTTGTTTTTGTGTCTCCATTTTCTGAACACCATATTTTTTTATGCCGATCGTCTTGTGCAGAGGCTCGTTTTTTGCAGGAAGAGTTGACGTTTTTATTGGTACCAATTTTGGGTACATATCATTTTTTGATCATTCATTATTACACTTTATAGGGCAAGGTGACCCAAAAAATTGGTTTTAGCACAGTTTTTATTTATTAATTTTTACAACGTTCACCTGAGGGGTTAGGTCATGTGATACTTTTATAGAGCAGATCATTACGGATGTGGCAATACCTAATATGTATGCTTTTTCTTATTTTTTTAAGTTTTACACAATAATAGTGATGGACGAACATCGGCTAGGACGATTCGCGAACGCGATCGCATGAACACGATCAAATGTTTGCAAACCACAAGTTCACGGCAGGCCCCATTCACTTTAACGGCAGGCGAACCTGAAAAACCTTCAGGTCATATTTGCAGCCACCAAATACTTGCAAGAAATGCACAAATCGTCCCACAACATAGACAGTGACATACCACAGGGTGATCAATGGCAAAAATTCCCCTCCAAAAATATGTATTTTAATCAGGGGACATTTCTATGCGTCTTGAAGGGAAATTCTCAGAAATGTGCCCTGCTGGAGCCTAGAAAAAGAAAATTTTAGGCCACGGGAGTACAGGCCCCAAAAATTAGGCATTCACCTGACAGAAAACATCAAGTAATTATGTGGCTGGAGGTATATTAGACGGTCATTGGATATCAAATTTACTGCAGGCCAGTACAAATAGATGTCAAATAGATTTCTTTAAAATAACAAAAAATATAAAATTGGATTAAAAGCATGGCTAACGAAATCCCCCCTCTTGAAAAAAAAACAAATGATAACAGTTGAAATTCGATAACACGTGTCAACAGGTGTTGAATTCCTCCGAGGTCCCAAACATTAGGCATTCACCGGACAGAAAAGAACAAATAATTATGTGGCTAGAGGTATATTAGAAGGTCAGCCAATATCAATTTTACTGCAGGCCAGTGTAGTATAGGCCCCAAACATTAGGTATTTACAGGACAGAAAAGAACAATTGTTAATGTGGATGGAGGTACATTAGGCGGTCACTGTATAACAATTTTACTGTTGGCCAGTTAGATTACAGGCCCCAAAAATTATGCATTCACCATACATAAATGATCAAGTGATTATGTGGCCGGAGGTATATTAGACGGTCAATGGATATCAATTTTACTGCAGGCCAGTGGACTACAGGCCCCAAACATTAGGCATTCACCGTACAGAAAAGAACAATTGATAATGTGGCTGGAGGTACATTAGGCGGTCACCGTATAACAATTTAACTGTTGGCCAGTTAGATTACAGGCCCCAAAAATTATGCATTCAACGTACATAAATGATCAAGTGATTATGTGGCCAGAGGTATATTAGATGGTCAATGGATAGCAATTTTACAGAAGGCCAGTGGACTACAGGCCCCAAAAATTATTTATTCATCGTACAGAAAAGCACAATTGATAATGTGGCTGGAGGTAAATTAGGCGGGCACAGTATAACAATTTTGCTGTTGGCCAGTTAGATTACAGGCCCCAAAAATTATGCATTCACCGTACATAAATGATCAAGCGATTATGTGGCTGGAGGTATATTATACGGTCATTAGATATCAATTTTACTGCAGGCCAATACAAATACAGTAGATGTCAAATGCATATGTTTAAAATAACAAAAAATCTAAAATTGGATTAAAAACATGGCTAACGAAATCCCCCCTCTTGAAAAAAATCAAATGATAATAGTTGAAATTTGATAACACAAGGTCGTCGTCAACAGATCTACATGGAGGAAATCCTGAAGAGTTTTGTCCTCCGGAGCAATTTTTTGAGCTGGACATCGGCTCTATATAGGGAACCGTCGTCGAGGGTGCGGGTGAATGGTGTTCTCTCAGATGAGTTCTAGATAGGAAACGGCACAAGGCAGGGCTTTCCCCTCTCCACGCTGATTTTTGTCCTAGTACTAGAACCATTTCTATGTAAAATTAGATCGAATATAGATTTGAGAGGCGTTAAAACTGCAGAGTGGGAACACGAAGTCGCAGCCTATGCGGATGACTTGGTGTGCTATATTACAGAGCCACAGATATCACTTCCAGCCTTAGTGAAGGAATTTGAATCCTTTGCACGCCTGTCTAATTTTAAGATTAATCGCCAAAAGTCAGAGGCTTTGAATATCTCACTCACTAAGGAAGTGGTGGAGCTGCTTAAGAATAGCTTTGGATTTAAGTGGTGTAGAGATGCTTTAAAACACTTGGGGATAATAATCTTGGCCAAGCTAAACAAACTATATAAGTTAAACTTTATACCCTTGATAGCTTCGGTAGAGAAATTATGCACCAGGTGGTTGCAAACCCCATTCTCCTGGTTCGCGAGATGTACTATCTTTAAAATGGCAATTCTCCCCAGAATACTGTACCTGTTTCAGTGCATTCCTATAAAGATCCCCCAATAATTTTTGGGGACTTTAGACGCCCTTCAATATCACTTTATCTGGGGGGGAAACCAGCTCGGCTTAAGAGAGTAACTCTATGCTTACCAAAAACTAAGGGAGGGCTAGGAATACCAGACATTAAAAGCTACCACATCGCAGCCCACTTAACAAGAATTTTGGATTGGTGTCAGCAAGCTCGTTGCAAGCTGTAGGTAATAATCGAACAAGCCAGATTAACATCCCTCTTCACTGTGCCCCTTGGTGTAGAGCAGAAGATATGTAAATGTAGCCCCTCCCTAGAGCTATGTTCAGAGAAGAGGGTGAGAGAATATATGTTACCTTATAACTCAGCTCTCTTTCCGATCTGCGGCAACCCAGCATTTCCCCCAGGGGTTGAAGACCTGTTTTTTCAGGCAGAGGTAAAATGAGGGAGGTTTAGGGTGCTTCATTTTAGGTCAGAGCAGGGGTGGGAGAGTCAGAGAGGCATCTAAGGGCATGGCGTAGCTTGCAATCAGGCCATTATTTAACATCTTTGCCGCCTAAAGAAAGTTTTGTAGAACACCTAACATATGAGTTGTTGATTAACTCAGTGAAATCAGATATCCCTTAGTTCACACGCAAATGGGAGAGGGACCTTCAAATGGTGATAAACAGTGGTCAAGAATTTTTAGTGCACCAGTCCTGTATAAGCTCGCGGACGCAAGAAGCAGGATATAAAATTATTTCACGCTGGTACAGAGTACCAAAACGAGTTCAAGAAATAAATCCAGAGATAAGTTTGGCCTGTTGGAGGTGCAATGAGGCAGAGGGCATGATGCTATATATTTTTTGGGCTTGTCCGGGTTTGACCGCTTATTGGGAGACAGTGAGTAATGTGATATGTAAGTTAACGGACTTAGACATACAGCCCAATCCAGCATTATTTTTATTGCAACATAGCGATATTCCAGTGAAAGTGTACAAACGTTCCTTACTACGCTTTTTGATAATAGCGGCACGGGCATGTATACCACAGCTATGGAAACAAAAGAAAGCACCTACAAGTAAGCAATGGATACAAAAGGTTAATGAGTTTATGCATATGGGAAACTTAACAGCATACTGTCAGAACACACAGGAGGCCATACAGTTTCAGGAGTCTCAAGAATATGAGGATTTAATAAAAAGAGTGCTATGTAGGGGTCCAACCAAGGAGATGTGGGGACGGATGGGAGGCGAGGAATGGCCAGGTGGTGGGAAGGGAGGGGGGAGGGATGGGTAGGGGAGGCTAGGGAGGTTTTTTGGGAGGTTGGGATAGGGGGTATAGTATTACACAGTACTGAGTATGGAGTTCAAGCGTACATAGGAATACTACTCTGGCAGACACTTGTTTTTGTAATTTACCTTACCTTTGAAATATTGGCTTGTCATGGAGACTGTGTATGTTTGAAAATATTTGAAAAATAAAGAATTGAACAAAATAAAATAAAAATAAAGATTACAGGCCCCAAAAATTAGATATAAAATTTTACTGCAGACCAGTACTAATAGATGTCAAATACATATGTTTAAAAGAACAAAAAAGTATAAAATTTTATTTTAGCATGGCTAACGAAATCCCCCCTCTTGAAAAAAAACCAAATGATAATAGTTGAAATTTGATAACACAAGGTCGTCGTCAACAGGTGTTGTAATCCTCCAAGGTCCCAAACATTAGGCATTCACCGGACAGAAAAGACCTTTTATGCCACTGTATTTACCTAAGACAGGAACCATTATTTGTTCTGGGTGGTGGTGGATATTTGTGGGTTATCATGAGGAAATTCAATTAAACGTGGAAGTCACAGGTGTTGATTTCCTCCAAGATCCATGACTCATTCATTTTTAGAAATGTGAGGTAGTCCACACTGTCGTGAGCTAGGCGAGTGCGATTATCGGTCATGATTCCCCCTGCTGCGCCTAACGTCCTTTCGGACAGAACACTCGACGAGGGGAAAGCCAAGAGTTCCATGGCAAATTGTGCCACAGGTCAAGCCTGTGCTCTGGCCACAGGTCAAGCCTGCACACCCACTAGTCAAGGGGTTCCTCGCTTCTCAGAGCATCCACATCAGCCGTTAACCCAATGTAGTCAGACACCTGTCAGTCTAGGTGTTCCCTGAGGCTGGATCCGGAGGGCGGCTGTCGATGGGTTGGCTTCAAGAATGATCTCATATCCGAAGTGACCAACACATCTTCAAACCGCCCTCTTCTTGCATGCGCTGTAGGATTGCTACTCGCAACTGTTTCTCTGTATGTGGAAATTGCTCTGACAGCACCCGCAAAAGCAGAATGCAGCATTTCTAGAAGCAAGGGCTGGAAGTGCTGCATTCTGACAGCCCTCTGTGATGCTGGTAACATGTCCACCATTTTGTGTTTGTACCGGGGGTCTATGTACATTGCCACCCAGTACTGGTCCTTGCCCTTTATTCTTTTTATACGGGGGTCCCTCTTCAAACACTGAAGCATGAAGGCCCCCATTTGCACTAAACTGGAAGCGGTGGAGTGGCCTGGCTCCTGTTTATCGTCCAGGATAATGTCATCCTTGGCCCCATTTCCCCCCCCCCCCCCGTCCTCGTCCACGGTCTCCTCCCCCCAGCCACAGCCAACACCAGGGATCCCAGAAAAGTTTAAAGCATGCTATTCTTGCTCCTTCTTCTCCTCCGCCCCGGCAGCATCCTCCTCTGACTCCTCTTCAGACTTCTGTTGACTTGTCTCAGATGGAGTAGCTCCCACTGGGAATTCATCCAGCATTGCGACTCCCTCATCTTCCTGCTCCTCGACGGCTTGATCAATGACACAACGCAATTCACGCTCCAGAAAGAAGGCTTAAGGTACCATGGAGCCCTGGCTTTGACTAACCAGTTTGGCGATCTCATCAAATGGCCGCAGAAGTCTGCATGCGTCGCGCATGAGCAGCCACTGGTGCGGTGAAAAAAAAACAAGCTCCCCAGAACCTGTCCTGTCGCAGAGTTCATAAGGGTAGTCGTTAACTGCACGTTTCTGCTGGAGCAGCCTATCAAGCATTTACAAGGTGGAGTTCAAGCGCATCGGGCAGTCACAAATCAGACGTCTGACGGGCAGGTGGTGTTGCCACTGAACATCAACAAGGCAAGCCATGGCCGTGAAAGATCTTCTAAAAAGGCCAGTGATTTTCCTAGCCTGCCGCAAGATGTTCAGGACCCCGGGCACCGTTGTCGCGCACCACTTTACCAACTGTCAAATTGAGCTGGGTTAGCCACTGATCGGCCTCCGACCACAAAGCTAAAAGGAGTGCAGGACCAGTGTGGCGCTTGGCTTCCAGGCACAACAGCTGCAACACAGCATGGCAACGTCTCACCAGGCACATCAAATAGGTTCTGGGGAGCTTGGGGGGCGCAGTGGAATAGGCGGTAGCAGTGGAAACGGAGGAGTCAGCCAAGGAAGAGATGGAGGATTGCATAGGAGAAAGAGAAGAAGAGGCAGACCTGCATGCAATCCGGTGCGGTAACACCAAATCCACACGGGTGCCACGGGTTGCATGTTTGACAGCCGTCAGAAGGTTCACCCAGTGGGCAGTAAAAGTTATGTACCTTCCCTGCCCATGTTTTCTAGACCACGTGTCTGTGGTCATTCACTTCATTCATTTGGGTTGGCTTGATAGAATTGTCGAATATGTAGAATATAGCGCTATATTCGTAATTAGCTTTGCTTCACGCCCTTACTCGATTCGATTAACTTGCATATTTAATTGACTATTTTTCGAATAAGAATAACTGTATTAAAGAATATTCTAATTCAGTAATGAGTCATTACTGAATTACAATATTCTTTAATACAGTTTATCTTATTAAAAAAAACTGTCAATTAAATATGCAAGTTAATCGAAAGGGCATGAAGCAACTTTCCTATTAGGTTGGCTTGGTAGAATTGTAGAATATGTAGAATATAGCGCTATATTCGTAATTGACTAATATAACTATAACACTATATTCGACATATTCGACAATTCTACCAATAAACCCAAAACTAGACTCAGAACAGCATAAATTATAGAAATACAAAATCTTTTATTGGACATACACTTGTATAAAACATATAAATCCATATACATAAGCAGCATTAAGTCACACAGGATGATCTCTACAGGTCTGTTAGATTATAATACATCTAGCTTTGCATAAAAAATCCCAAGCTGTGCAAAATGGTAATCAGTCACAGCTCTCGGTCAGTATACATAAAGTGCATAGTGTTTTAGCTAAAACATGACATAGGGAAAATACATGCAATACAGGTAAATACAGACCAAGCAGTCCTGGATCCCAACACGTGTTTCGCGGTCGCTTTCTCAAGGGATGAGAAAGCGACCGCGAAACACGTGTTGGGATCCAGGACTGCTTGGTCTGTATTTACCTGTGCATCGGTAAGATCTTGGAATGGATGTGAAAATAATTCCGAGCAGAGGGGATATGGCGGTGGTGGTGTCTTTGGGGGTGCACACAGCACCCAGTGAAGAGGGTGCAGATAGAGAAAATTAGGAGGGCGCAGAAGCGGAAGGCTGAGTGAGCCACTCAACCAAATCTGGTGCGTCCTTTCACTTAATCGCACACACCTTCTGCAACTTCCCACTTTGGCTCTGGCCTGTTGTACCTGCCCAACCCCTACCACCCCTGCGGAATGGCCTGCCTCTTCCTGTGCCTGTCATTTTGAAAATGACCCTGTGACAAAGTCCCTATAGAAGAGCAGTATTTGTGGAAGAAGGAATTTCACACCCCTACCTCAATCAGTTTTTTGGGGGGCAACTGGTATATCACACCAGTAGAAATTATTTGTTCCAATAGCGTTTGTCATTCTGTGTAGCTGCGGTAACGCAGCAGAACCGCAAACAAAAGCTGCACTACCCAAATGCACTATATAGAAAGTATATTATTGGTATATCACACCCCTGCCTCAATCAGTTTTTATGGGGGCAACTGGTATATCACACCAGTAGAAATTATTTGTTCCGATAGCGTTTGTCACTATCTGTAGCTGAGGTAACGCAGCAGAACAACACACAAATGCTGCACTACCCAAATGCACTATATAGAAAGTATATTATAGGTATATCACACCCCTGCCTCAATCAGTTTTTTGGGGGGGTCAACTGGTATATCACACCAGTTGAAATTATTAGTTCCAATAGCGTTTGTCACTCTGGGTAGCTGCGGTAACGCAGCAGAACCGCAAACAAATGCTGCACTACCTAAATGCACTATATAGAAAGTATATTATTGGTATATCACACCCCTGCCTGAATCAGTTTTTTTGGGGGGCAACTGGTATATCACACCAGTTGAAATTATTTGTTCCAAGAGCGTTTGCCCCTCTGTATAGCTGCAGTATCGCAGCAGAAACGCACACAACTTATGCACAATACAAATGCACTATAATATACTTTTTATGTTAGAAAGTATATTATAAGTATATCACACCCCTCAGTAAGTCACACCTATCGATAGCACACCTATACCAGTTCTTAAAATGACTTTTGTGGCCCTATTAGCTAGCGTTTGGTGTCCCTAACAGCCTGTCTCTGCTACACACAGCAACCTCTCCCTACACTGGCAAAAGACTGAATTTAAAATGGCGGCCAGATCGGGTTTATTTATAAGGTAGGAGATGTGTCCATGTGCTGAAATGTCTCAATTGGCTGTCCTGTCCCACCTGATGGAAGTGTCATGGTTCAAAGTTCTGCACAATGCAAAGAATATGGCGCCGGCGGACATTGCCATATGTTCGCCTGTTCGGCAAAAAGCGAACGAGCAAAGTTCGTCGTTAAAACGACCACCAGGTGAACCGCAAGGGCATCTTTACACAATAATAGCATTTTAGAAACCAAAAAATGATGTTTTAGTGTTTCCATAGTCAGGAAGCTATAGCTTTTTTATTTTTTGACCGATTGTTTTAGTTAGGGTCTCATTTTTTGCAGGATGAGGTGACGGTTTGATTTGGGGGGCATACGCCTTTTCGATCGCTTGGTGTTGCACTTTATGGGATGTAAGGTGACAAAAAAGGCTTTTTTGGCACTGTTTTTATTTTATTTTTCCTACTGTGTTCACCTGAGGCGTTAGATCATGTGATATTTTTATAGAGCTGATTTTTACGGATGTGGAGATACCTAATATGTATACTTTTATTTATTTATTACCCTTTAACACAATAATAGCATTTTTGAAACAAAAAAATGATGCTTTAATGTCTCCATGTTCTGAGAGTAATAGTTTTTTTATGTTTTGAGAGATTTTCTTATGTAGGGTCTCATTTTTTGTGGGATGAGGTGACGGTTTTATTGGTACCATTTTGTGGGACATATGCCTGTTTGATCACTTGGAGTTTTTGTGATGTAATTTGACAAAAATTGCTTTTTTTGACACAGTTTTATTTATTTATTTTATGGTGTTTATCAGACGGGGTGTATAATGTGATATATTGATAGAGACGGTCGTTACGGATGCGGAAATACCAAATATATTAAAAAAAAATTCTTCTATTTTTAACATTACTTAATTGGAGAATTTTTTCTTTACATGTGAAACCTTTTTTTTATTTTTTTAAAACACTTTATTTTTTTATTTTTTATTTTCCACTTTGTGTCCCCCATAAGGTCATACAATACCTCTGTGGGACATTTAACTAATTTTTTTTTCCACTCTTGATTTCTCCTGTACTTGGGGCTGACATAGTAGCCCCAGTTACAGTGGAGATACAGCCACCATAGAGGCTGTACAGCATAACACAACACTGTACAGCCTCAGTTCAGGGCTGATCGTGGTCTCCGAAAGGCCCGACAGCTTCTGCACTCTCCCGGCCCGGAGGTCACATGACCACCGGGCCGTGCAGGAAGCGCAGAGCGCTGTGTGTACAGTGATCTAGAAGGTAGGGACACCTGGGAACTGTCCCTGCCTTCTCTCTGGGGTGGCCTGCTGTCACTGAGAGCAGGCCCACCGCTCGGCAGCTGCATGATTAGCGTGCAGCTGCCATCTCTGAAAGGACGTTCCAGAACGTCCATTCAGAGATAAACATCCACTCATTATATCCTATGGGCGGATGTGAAGTGGTTAAACAAAGACAGAAAGCAGCAGTTCCAGTTGTGATGTTTGCTTTCTGTATAGAGTGCTGTTTGTTTAATCCAGTCCCTATGTCTGTGATGTTTGCTTTCTGTATAGAGTGCTGTTTGTTTAATCCAGTCCCTATGTCTGAGTTTTTTCTGCATATACAGATTTATCACCAGTCTTTAAATGTCCTGTGTACATATAACTTAACTTGATTACTGTGACATTCTTTGAGCAATTTATAAGTCAGGGATTTAATTTATGAGTATGAAAACTAATCTGGAAAGTCTCACACAAAATTTATAAGCCATCCAGAACAATCAATAGGTTCATTATTTCATGAATTTTACACTTTGGCAACTAATGTCTTACTCTTTGCAGAGCAGAGTGAACAGAAAAAAAAGTTGACAATTTTCATTAACCTCATCACTACTTTAGAAACATCTAGAGCTCTCCATATAACAAGGGCATGAGCATAAAGAAAATTGTGCAAAAACAATTTCAGAAGCTTTGGAGTGTTGGCAACAGTGGATGTGAAAGCTGAGCTTCTGAATACTAACCTTATCAAACCTTACATATATGTCACCAGTAAAATGACAGGTGCATCTCAATAAATTAGAATACCATCAGAAAGTTAAAGACTGTTCACCTTTGCGGCCAATTTATTATTATTATTATTATTATTATTATTACATTGTACTGAGATTGTACTGAGTTTGAGCAAAAATCATGTTTTTTCAATTGGTCTTTATTAGAAATTTTGAACCCTTTTCCCTGCACAGCTTTAAGTTTATCTAATAACAGGCTCCGAATTTTTACTCTGTTCCATCAGACAGCTCACCTGCTCAGACTATTTAACTGTCTAAATCTATTATCTTGATAATCATTTATGGTTGGATTTTTAATCAAGATTTTTCTGCTTCACAGTGGGAATCAACAATGAAACGGTCATGTTCTTGGGGTCAATAGAACCCCTGAACATATCATGAGCATATAAATACCAGGCAAATGGATCAGAGAAGACAGAAATGATACTTTATTAAACATGACCAAACACGAAAGACATAATCCTGGACAAACAGGCAAGGTAAACAGTGGCAGATGGATAACCACTGGACCAAGTGCACCGGTTTGACTTGGGGCCAAACCCTAAGGAGGTTCTCTAAGTGAACCCTCAATGTTCACAGTACCCCTGATGTTGGGGATAGACATCCCCAAGGGTTCAGCAGATCGCTACCTCCCTGGATGGTCCCGGTGCACTTGGCCAATGGTCCAAGCACAAAAATTGGAATCCAAATAATATGAAACATAGTACACAGTTCAGACATAAGCTATGCTGAAACACAGATTGACAGAGACAGATACCTGGACCCCAAGCAGAACAGATGCATGACGGTCACAGACAGAGCTATTCAGACGTGGATTAGTAGAACTACAGGTAACAGCACTCTGCTAGTCAATTGCACAAAGATATAAGCAAACACTGAAAGAATAAATGCTTGGTGGTCATACTTACTGCAAATGCAGCTACAAGCTCTTTGCGAATATAATTGATCAAAAATATTTCAGGCCCATCTACCAGTCGACAAGGTAGCTTCTAATCAGATGGGTCCTACACTAACATGCCTCTCCTGGGCTTACAGCCTACAATCTGGGCAAAGTAGTACAAAGCTGTATCCTACGCATGCCTCTCCCAGGCTGTGAGCCTGCAGTATGGGCTGAGTAGAATACAGCTGTACAAGCTATCTGATTAAAAGCACATGGTAAATGGGCTGGTGGTGCACGGTTCAATCTCACCACCAGGGGGAGCCACCCCCCTAGTGGCAGTGACAATAGGGAAGAAAAATAAACGAACCAGCACCTCCATAATAAGTGAATATGAGAACGCAGGTGCACGCTACCTTGGCTAAAACACAATTGGATTAGTAGAACTACAGGTAACAGCACTCTGCTAGTCAATTGCACAAAGAGCTAGTCAGACATGACACAGGTAGATGCCTCGACCGCATGCGGAACAGACGCATAGCAGTCACAGAAAGAGCTGGTCAAACATGAGACAGGCAGGTGTCTGAAATCCATGCTGAATAAATGCATGGTGGTCACAGACAGAGCTGCTCAGACATGAGACAGGTAAATGCCTGGACCCCATGCGGAATGGATGCATGGTGATCACAGAAAGAGCTGCACAGACATGGCTCCAGAACCTATAAATCGGTGCATGGCAAGTCAGGCAAGGCCAAAGACATAGAGACACGGTGACATAAAGACAGGGTGACATTGATGAATTACCAGGCAACCACACAGAGCAGGGTAGAAAGGCAAACATTCAGGTCACGAGCATAAAGCCTGCACATAGCCAAGCTAGAGACAGATTACCTCAGGCACACAGCACACAGGTCTATATAGCTGGTTAATGAAAGCACCTGACCACCTGGTAATCTAGCATACAGACCAGAGAAACTTTAAACGTACAAACACAAAGCATACAAAACACAGGAGACACGCACTAGGCACAGAACACAGTAGCCAGCAAGCACCACAAGCAACCAGCATATATGGGAAATGCCCACAGCCGTTACGCAATATTGCAGGCAGTCAGCCAACACGGCAACACAGAGGCTAGGCATGAGCGAATCGGGTTCGAATTGCTCTATCTGACCCCGATTTGCCTAAAAACTTTGTTTACAATATCACCTCTGTAGTGTGCTAAAATGTATGGGCTCTGCTGAGGGCTTGAAAATCTTGTTGCAAATAATGACATTACACTTCTGTTATGTGCATATAAATGATATAAATTGCTGTTTCAAAATCTCATTAACGAAGTCGAGTTCAGCTTCGAATTTTGGAACAGTAATTTATGCGCATAACCTGTAACATCATAGACGCTAGACGACACAAGTCTTGCATTATTTGCAGCAAGATTTTTGAGGCCTCAGCGGAGCCCATACATTTTAGCGTGCTACGAAGGAGATATTGTAAACAGAGTTTTCAAACAAATCAGGTTCAGATAGATAGAGCAATCCGAACATTCCCGTTAATGTGAGATATTTGGCTATCCATCATTCAACTCTTTAGACAAGTAACTGGGTCGGACTAAATCACCCCAATTATCCATTTAAATCAACTCCCACCACATACAAGAACAACAGTAGGACATCAAACAGCAGTATGTCCACTTTCTAGTACAATGAATAATTCTCTTTCAAAATGGAGGAGGTATTCACTGTTTAATCTCATGAATAATCTAAATTCAAATTTGCTTGGTTAGTGATGGATAACTATATAAACAGAGGTTTCAATACAAATTAATAGTCTGATTATGCTTGATAGAAAGAATAATATTATTTATCAGATTCAATCATATGAATGCGCCCTCTTCTCTGCATTCCTTTCATTGTTAATATTTTTTGGCAGATGTATAACTGTCTATTCTCATGGTGAGAATCCCTTTGGCATTCAACCAATTTGCCTCTTATTGTATTAGGAAATATATCATCTGTATTGATGGACCAATTGTTCGTATACGTTCATTTTTTTCCCGTCTGCTTTCAATATTTTTGTGTTGCAATTAATATTTTGAAAATTGATTCCTCTAAATAGAGGCAGGATACTGTATTCATAAAGTCTTTGAAATATCTAATAAAATATCCTTTAAAAATATTGTTCTACCACTATCTTTAGTCACAAAGAATATAAATCCATATGATGATTGACCTTTATGATGTATGGAAGATGATACAGGCAGGCTGCATGTTATTGAAATGCAATTAGTGAATCAATAAAGGTACACACTGTGTGCACAATTATTAGGTATGTGAGTATTACGACCATATCATGATTTTTATGCATATTTTCCAACTCCAAGCTGTATAAATATATTTGATTGAAGCATATCAGGTGATGTGCATTTGTGCAATGAGGAAAGGTGTGGCCTAAGGAGATTAGACTCTTCTGTGTGCAGAATTATTAGGCAGCTTGTTTTCCTCTGACAAAATGGACCAAAAATATATTTAACTGACTAGAGGGATGCAGAATTCTTGAAATTGCTAAGATATTGGGGCATGGTCAAAGAACCATCAAACGTTTTTGCTGGAAATACAGGGTCACAAGAAACGTGTTGAGAAAAAAAAAGAAATTAAAGGGAACCTGTCATGTGGATATTTGATTATGATCTAACTAATTATATACAATCATTAACTACTAAAAAGTGCCTTAGATGTATTCACTTACTGGTGTGACAGATGGTTACCTCATAATATACACACAAAGATGCCGCATGCCGCATGCTAATGAGCTGATTGGAGTCCAGCGTGATGTCATTGAGTCCAGCGTTTATTTAATTAACAGCTATAGCCACTCCCCTGCCCACCTGCTGCTGATTCATATGAAAAATAACTGTCAATCAGCAGCAGGTAGGGGGGAAGAGTCAGAAGTTCATGAATATTCAGGACTCATCATTATGAGCTGGAGCTTTTCAATACAAGATGTTGGCAGATTGACTAGGTCAATTAAAGAAAGTGACCCAGCATTGTGCTAAGAGAATCAGTCACTTATTTATGTTGCCCTTAGTTAGGACACCATAAAACTGGTGACAGGTTCCCTTTAACTGCTAAAGATTTGACAAGAATCAAACTTGAAGCGACCAGGGAGCCATTATCCTCCAATGATGTCATATTCCAGAACTGCAAACTCCTTGGAGTGCCCAGACGTACAAGGTGTTCAGTGCTCAAAGATATGGCCAAGGTAAGGAAGTCTGAAATCTGACCATCACTGAACAAGGCACATAAGCTGTAACATCAAGACTGGGCCAAGAAATATCTGAAGACAGATTTTTCAAAGAGTTCATGGATTGGTGAGATGAAAGTGACTCTTGACGGACCAGATGGATGGGACTCTGGCTGCATTAGTAATGGGCAAAGATCTTTGCTTTGACTCAGATGTCAGCAAAGTGGAGGTAGGAATTTGCTATGGGCTGGTATTATTAAAGATGAGCTAGTTGGACCCTTTATTGTTGAAGATGGACTCTGAATCAACTCCCAAATCTAGTGCCCATTTTTCTTTCTTCAAGCAAAGGTACAGGAAAAATTTTCCCTCTTCCAACAAAACCATGATTAGGGTCCATTAGGTCCATGATTAGGGTCCATTTACGGATCCGCAAATTGCAGATCCGCAAAACACGGACGCTGGCAATGTGCATTCCGCAATTTGCGGACCGCACATCGCCGGCACTATAGTAGAAAGTGCCTAATCTTGTCCACAAATGCAGGACAATGCTCCATATCACGCATCGAAGTACTCCACTGCATGGCTATCCAGTAAAGGCCTTAAAGATAAAAGAATAATGGCATAAATGACATAAAAAACACCTGTAGGCAGCTAAGAATGAAGGTGCCTAGTAGTAAAAGATATATAAAACTGGTATAAAATACAAGTACATATACTATATAGCTGCCTATAGGTCAAGCCCACATATCATAAAGATGTAAATGTATTACCAGCCAGGGACGAAGAAACCTCCAAAGAACATTTTGCCTTAGCTTCTTCTGGGATAAATTCTTCTGGGAGACTTCCAGATTATGTACCCACACATTAACACCTTTTTTCCCCCTTTTTCATAAAAAATAAATAAAAATTTATTAGTTTTAGCAATAGTATAGCAGACTTTGTGTGTGTGTAAAATATACAAACGTACACACATTTTTTTACCATTTTCTTTTCTTTAAAAGTTTACTAATTTTGAAATGTTTTGTAAGGAAGAAGGATAAAAACTCTGGTAATTAAGTGGTTAACAAAATACCATATGTATTAAGGCATTTGCCTGGATTTGTGGGAGGGGCTGAGGTCCGCCTCCAGCCTATTTAGGGCACCCCCCTTACCTGGCTCCTGCACCGTCTGAGGTCTGAGCTTTGTGAGAGGAAGTCGCTTGTTGGAGTTCTGAGGAATTTACCTACGAGCCGCTGATTTTCTGAGAGCCTTTTTTTTCGCCGTCTGGTTCTGGTTTTGGAGCATTGCTGTTCTTTTCCCAGCTTCACTCGGTTCACTGTGGGTCGCGTTTGCCCGTCAAACTGTGAGTTATTTCGTACGGGTCAGCAGGGCCTCACGGTTGCCCCAGTACCGGTTTATCTCATTTCATCAAGGCGCACTAATGTCATGGTTCATACAAGTCACCATCATTCATTTCTGTCACACTTGTTCATACGTTCTCATCCACGATTTGCACCATCATTCTGGTCACACTCTGGCAGCAGGCGGCAATGGTTCCTGGTTTAAAACCCCCTCTTTTTTCTGATGTTCTTTCACACGCTGCATTCATGTCACGGCTGCCCAGTCACCAGCAGCTCATTTCTCAGGCCCTCTGTCATCTCCCCACAGGACCGTTACGCCGGCCAGCAACCTGCTAATCTCAGCCCACTACCCGGTCTGGTTCACCCCAAACATCATGTACATCACAAGGGCAGCTGCGGTGCACCCCCCCCCCCCATTCACTTCACTTTCTCTAGCGATCGTCCCCTCCCCGTCGCCTCCTGCCTGTTGCCGCTCCGCCTGCCGCGCGGCCGATGGCGCCCGACCGCGTCCTGGGGCCTGGTCTGCGCATGCGCGGCCGGGGTTCTGCGCATGCGCGGCGATTTCGTCGGCGCATGCGCAGTGTCCCGACGACTCCGGACACATATGTTCAAATACATGGATTTCCCTGGCTCCATGTCACCCCCCCCCCCGGTCAATCACGGGCGCAGTCGCGGGGGCCAGAGGCGGTGATACCGCACACCCCCACCCCACCCCCTCTCCTCCCATTTATTTACCATGCACTGGGCTCACCGCGGCCGAAACATCCCCTCACCACCTCCTGGCTGGTACCGCTCCCCCTGCCGGCCGCATCCTTGGTGCGTGGTCTGCGCGTGCGCGGCCGGGGTTCTGCGCATGCGCGGCTATGCCGTCGGCGCATGCGCGGTGTCCCGGCGGCCGTGCGCGCGGCGCTTGTGTTCGGGGGGCCGCCGTCGGGCAGCACTGATTCTTCCCAGCCCCCACATGTCACTCCTCAGTCACACCCCCCCCCGGTCATTCATGTGCGCAGTCGTGGGGGCCAGCAGCAGTACAACCACACAATCTCCCCCCCCCCCCTCTTCCATTCATTACCTGCACTGGGCTCACCATGGCCGTAACGTCCCCTCACCACCTGCTGCCTGGTTGCCGCTCCCCCTGCCGCGCGGCCGCCCGCGTCCTGGGGCCTGTTCTGCGCGTGCGCGGCCGGGGTTCTGCGCATGCGCGACGGCATGTCGGCGCATGCGCGGTGTCCCGGCGGCCGTGCGCGCGGCATCTGTGTCCGGGGGGGCCGCCGCCGGGCGGCAGGGGAGGCCACAGCATGCCCCCCTTGTTACACATTCCCCAGGAGCCCCAATAAAGACAGGGAAACACATCACACCCATGAAATAAACAAACAGGGAATCATGAGCAGGCCCCTCTTGGCCAAAATCGTACATGATCTCACCATGCTGATCGCCGGAGGGGCATAGACTTCCCATCCGCATTCAGCTACAAGTGACTGTCTCCAACGGGGTCGTCACCTTTTTCACAACCACGTTCAAAAAAAAAAAAAAATAATAATATATATTTTGCTTCATATTCAATAAACATGTGGGAATTGCGGGGGCACGGTCCAGAATGTTCCAAAAAAAAAAAAAAAAAGAGGAAAATATTTTGCAGGCGCACACTTTCCGCCAGCCCATGGCCACGGCACGCACTGGTCTCGTTCACATCAGGCGCAAGCTATCATTTCATGTGTAACCGCCATGATCCTCCCGGTCATACATATGTACCACATGCATTTACGCTTTTCATCACGCTATGTCATGTTTACCCTCCCCCTTATTTTTTAGGCGGTCAACCTATACTGTTTTACACTACCGTGTATCCGGAGAATTTTTCTTGGTACCAGGTACGTTCACCTGCTCATTTACCAAAATCTTCCTTACATTTCGGATGGTCCCGTTAGGGTCAGCGTGCTGGCTTTAGGGGCACGATCATCCCACTAGGTAACCCCCCCCCCTTTCTTGGCTTCGCCGACAGTTAGTGGTCCCGCGAGGCCGACACCCCGCCTCAAACGTACGGAGGCACCTGCCCAACGCGCCACCTCGTTAGTAAGCCGCCTCGCATGTTGCATAGAGAGGGCCTCACCTGTCACTCCCTTCCCCTAGTCCTGTCTTACAGTCACCGAGAGGCCAACGCTCCTGCCACTACCACGAGTGGCCTCATTACCCCCTCGCGCCAAATCATAGGTAGAGCCTCTCAAAGCCGCTTGGCAATTAGCAGGGCCTCATCTGTCACCATGCAAGTGTAATTTTTTCGCCATTTGGCCTAGCTAGCCAGCACGATCCTGCATGGCCTCAAATTAATCAACTTTTTTATTATAGTATGTCGCTGGATGGGTTGGGAAACTTCTCCCTACCTGGCACCCCTGCTAGATCTGTCACTGCCACTTCGGGAGACGATCTAGCCAGTCCAGCGTCCATCCGGTCCTGGACAATTCCTCGCATCACGGCGGAGTTGAGGAAACGGCATGTTCCCTTCCCCGCCACGGCTAGGAAAGCGGAGCTGTTCCGGCTGTTACGCGCTTCAACCGATACTAGCGATGCGGGGCAAGGACCCAGCCAGTCCGGCACCGGGGACATCCATGCCATGCTGGCCTCTCTGATGACATCCATGTCAACAATCAACGCCAGGCTGGAGAGGCTGGAAACGGTCACCACGACCCTCTCCTTGGCGGGTCCGCCACCGGCGGCATCACCGGCCCCGGTCGGTTTGCCGGTGGTCACACCATCCACTAACGTGGAGGACCGGGAAGTCAACCCGGCGCATATGATTCCTGAGCACTTGAAACGGGATATCCTGGAAGGTAAGGATATAAACCTGGCCTCCCTTCTGATTGCCTCCCAGGACGTGGTCGAAAACACGACGTACGCCTATGACGAGGTGTCAGTTGTGGTCAAGTCCAGGGATGCCCGGCTCAACAGGAAATTGACCATTCCCGAATTCGTGCTGGCCTTCGGAATCTACAGAGAGGTCATCTGTGCGGTCTACCCCAACAGAAGGGAGGAATTCGACCTCTACTTACACAAACTGGTGGATTTGGGCAACAAATACGGAGGGTCAGCGTTTTATGACTATCACAGGTCTTTTTCGGCAAAGGTGGCAGGGGCTTTCTCCCAGTACGGAGTCCGCTCCAACTGGGCGAGGATCGACACGGTCATTTTTTGTCGCCACTTCGCAGGCCTTAGGACCCCAGCCTGTGCGCACTGCTCCTCCACGGCCCACACCACCAATTTCTGCCCGAACACGTCGGTCAGACAGGGCCCCTCCCAGGCAGCTGGTCCCTCCGGGGTCCCGGAGAGACTGGCCCGGGACAAACTGGGTCGGCCGATCAAATTTCTAGGCAAATCGATGATTTGCAATAATTTCAATGAGGGGTCCTGTAATTATAACGGATGTAAATTGTTACACATATGCACCAAATGTTTCCGGGCACATGCCAAGTCCATGTGTCCAAATAAAATGTTTACCAAACCGTATCTAACGACCATCAACATGCCAGTTTTTACCGCGCTCATGTCGCAACACCCCTCCAGGCATCTGTCAGATTTCCTCGTTTCAGGATTGACAGAAGGATTTCACACGGGCATCCTGTATATGCCAACAGGCACCCTGGAATGTCCCAATCTTTTATCCGCTCTACACAACCCCACCGCCATTGACGCCCTCATAGCCCAAGAGGTAACAGAGGGTTTTGTGCTAGGTCCTTTCAAAACTCCCCCATTCGCCACATGGCGCACCAACCCCATTGGCGTCGTCACTGGGAAATCTTCCCAGAAACAGAGGCTCATCATTGACCTATCGGCACCTCACGGGACGGGCAACCCCAGTCTCAACTCCCTCATTCCCTCGGAGGAATTCTCTCTGCAGTATACCACCATAGATCACGCCATCACGGCCATCAGTCAAGCAGGGGTGGGGGCATGGCTCAGCAAAACCGACATCGCCAACGCCTTCAAATTACTTCCGATTCACCCTACACTGTGGCACCTGCATGGCATCAAGTGGTCTGGGGATTATTATTTTTTCTCCCGATTGACCTTCGGGTCCAAAAGCAGCCCGGCCATCTTCGACGTGTTTGCGGAAGCATTATGCTGGTTGCTATTGAATATAGCAAGGTGCCCGCTGGTTTTACATTACCTTGATGACTTCCTATTGGTGGAAGAAAACACTTCCCCTCCTTCCAGCCTCAGAGCCACCATCAAGCTGTTCAAGGAACTGGGGGTCCCCCTCTCCACCAAGAAGACAGAGGGGCCGGACACGATCATCACCTTCCTGGGTATCCAGTTGGATTCAGCTTCGATGCAAGCCAGTTTGCCGTCCGGGAAGATCCAGGACATCCTCACCCACATAGACGGCTATCTTCAACTCGGCACCTGCAACCGCAGAGAACTACAGTCCCTGCTGGGCTCCCTGAACTTTGCCATGCGCATCATACCCCAGGGTCGCTCGTTTATTTCACGGCTTCTGCACCTCTTCCCCTTGTTCCTACACGACTCGCACAGATTGTCCCTGGATGCCCACGCTGCGGCGGATCTGGGTATGTGGAGGAGATTTCTGTCCACCTGGAATGGTAGGAGCTTGTTTCTCCCTCAGCTGTCGGACTCTTCCCCCTCTATCTGGTCAGATGCGGCATCTACCACAGGCTTTGCGGCCATATTTGGGGACGATTGGCTGTGGGGCAGCTGGCCTCCTGAGGTCCAGGGTCTGGAAGGATTCTCCACTACCTCAGCGCTTTTTGAGATCTATCCCATCGTAGCGGCTGCCGTGGCGTGGGGTCATTTATGGGCAAATCTGGCGGTCCGCTGCTACTCGGACAACCAAGCAACCTGCCAGATTATAAATAAAGGTCGTTCCAAATCCCTCACAATCATGAGGTTCATGCGAAGACTTACTTGGCTGGCCGCCTGCAACAATTTTTTCCTGCATTGTTTCCATGTCCCAGGGGTGTGCAATTCGGCTGCTGACAATTTATCTCGCTTCAAATTTCAGGCTTTTCATCAGGATCTCCCATCAGCATCACCCACTGCCTCCAGCACCCCGTCATTTCAGCAACTCATTCTGGACTAGAGGCCATCATGCGGCATAGCCAGTCTTTGTCCCACTTTTCACTATCAGTCAATACACATAGAGCATACAACAGAGCATTCACGCTGTTCAACAGATTCCTGGTAGAACACAACATCACGCACCCTTTCATCATGACGTCTGTTTTGGGATTTGCTTCCTTTTGCCACCTCAAACTAAAAATGTCATACAACACCATCAAACTGTATCTTACTGGCATTCAACATCATATGCTAATCTTGCACCCTAACTACACCAGCTTCATGGCCTCCCACCAAATCAAAACAATACTCAGAGGCATTCAGAAGACGGAACCCGCACGTCCAGCCCAAAGGCTGCCCATCAACAGTCATGTTTTCAAGGCATTATCCGACCTGCTGGACGCCACGCCTTTTGATACGAATACCAACGCGGTCATCAAAGCTGCTATTTACTTGGCCTTCTACGGGTTCCTGAGGCCCGGGGAATTCACTACCACCTCCGCATCCCAAACCTCATCTTGTCTTCTTGTCTCCCACTTATCTAAACACCTGGATCACTACGTCCTGTCCTTACCTCACTCCAAGAGTAGTCAGCGTTCACCTGTCAACATCTCATATTACCCCACGCACAACAAATGGTGTCCGGTGAGGGTGCTGGACACATACAGTCAGCTTCACAGGTTCCTACCCTCTCAACCGCTACTTCAACTTCATGGATCGGTGCTCACCACGACCACCTTCATGATCCATGTCAGATCATTTCTCACCCAACTGGGCCTGGACGCGGCCAACTACTCGGGGCACTCCTTTCGCATCGGAGCTGCATCCACGGCCTCCAGTGCCAACATCCCTGCCCATGTTATCAAGAAATTGGGACGCTGGAAGTCGTCCGCTTACGCACGATACATTCCCAATCCAGCGCAAGAGTTAAGGGTGGCTTTCCAAAGCATGTCGGGTTGAGCTGTTTACATGTTTTATTGGTTACAAATAAACTGGTTTATTTCCATTTTTGCCCTCTTCTTTCTTAGGCCTACCTCGTCCTCGGTTTCGGCACACCACAACCGACTGCATTTCTTTCCCTGCTTCCCAGGGCTCTTCTCTGTACTACCGTAAGCACCTAACACAAGTATTAAGGCATTTGCCTGGATTTGTGGGAGGGGCTGAGGTCCGCCTCCAGCCTATTTAGGGCACCCCCCTTACCTGGCTCCTGCACCGTCTGAGGTCTGAGCTTTGTCCCTCCCACCACTCCACTCATTTACAACTCATTTCTTTTATGTCTTTTCCTTGGGTGGGCCCTCTTCTTTCTTAGGCCTACCTCGTCCTCGGTTTCGGCACACCACAACCGACTGCATTTCTTTCCCTGCTTCCCAGGGCTCTTCTCTGTACTACCGTAAGCACCTAACACAAATAACACAACATATATGAGTGAAAAACATCATGCCTCAACCAAGAATAACTGTATTGAAGCATCTAAATACATGTCTGTGGGCTGAAAATCAAACAAATTAACAAATAAAATGGTGTGTTAATTCTTTTGTACATAAACCTTTCAGTGAGTCTATAATGGGATGTAAACCTTTTAAAATACCATTGATCTTGATAAAAGTACATGATATTTCATCATAAACTAATTGGATTTACCAGACAGATTACTACATATTAGATTTCATTAGTCTAATTAATGGAAGAGACTCAATGTGCCTAGTTTTTCAACTACTATTCATGCAATATATGCTAGATTTTCTGTCTCCTTTTCTAATGTAATATTCATGCAGGCATCCACACTACACAGAACAATTGTCTCTTCAAATACAGAGGTGTTCTAGAGGCGAGAATTTATGGGTGCTAAGACTGCAAAGAAATTATCACAGTTTCCACGGCACAAGAGACAACAAGATACTGATATTTCAGAGCAGCACAAGAATATGAAATAGGTGACATATCACAGATGGTAAGATCTATGGGGGCTCAGACAGATTTAAATCACCAGTCAAGGAGACTTGAATTTAATCAATGTTTTCCATAGAAAGTGCATTTTCATTTTTAAAATTAATGCTGTAACTCCTTTAGACATGGACGGGCTTGCAGGAGCTCCATTCTGAATCCCAATGTTAGTTATATGCACAAAAATAAGTTACAGTCTAACATTGTGATACTGGTATTAAATGTTTTTTTTTTCATCACAAAACTTGGAAGGATATATTCTATAACGTCTACCAGATATCAGTATTGATTCCTGAATTGCTATCTACTGAATAAGATGAACTTAACCCCTTAGTGACCACCCATATGTGTTTTTACGGCGGTCACTAAGGGGCATTGGGCTGGAGTGCCACTTCAGCCCAAGTTAGGGATAAAATCAAGCGCTGTAGCTCCGTGCCTGCAGCTACCGGAGGTAGCTGAGGGCTCGGGGCAGTGATCAGAGACCGTGACAAGCGGTCTCTGATCACGTGATCGCCGTGATACACTTTATCACGGCGATCACAGAAAATGCCGGCAGCAGAGCTGCCCGCACAAAACTTTCTCCCTCCTCTCATCCAAGAGAGGAGGGAGAAAGTCTCCGGTGCAGCAATCGGGTCCCCCAGCGCTTTTGGCCCTAAGCTGGGTCCCGATCCTCCAGAGAGGAGAGAGAAGTTCAAATTATGCCCCAATCGGGTCCCCCAGCACACAATATGGCCCCCAGATGTGTTAAATAACATTATTAGGGTGCCCCCTCACATCTAAATAAATTTTTAAAAAAAGTAAAAATTTGCAGTCAAAATAAAGTAAAGATGTGGAAATATATTTCTGATAAAAAATATTGAATAGTATTTATGTATGTATGTGAAATATTGCAGTTGAAAATAGGAAAATGTGCCAATTTTTATAAAAATACGCATATTTTATCAGTAGAATTTTACCACCTAAGTGGTCACAATATGTGACGAGAAAACAATGTCAGAATTACTTTGATGTGCAAAACCGTTACAAAGTTATTCTAAGCTAAAATGACACATGTCAGATTTCCAAAATTTGGCTTGGTCATTAAGGCCCAAACAGGCTTGGCCACTTAGGGGTTAAAGGGATACCTCCATAAAAAATAATCATATATTAACTACCTATATGTGAATACTCTATGTAATTTTAGTAAAATTGGTGGATAGTTTTCTGGATATAATTTTTTTTTATCACTCTAGGTTTTATTTTACCTGTCCTAGCTCTTTCAGTTCATCTTTGTTTGGACTTTTAGCAAGGCACACAGTCTAGCAGAAAGGCCAAAGAGGGAAGGTTGGTAAGTGACTCAAATAGAGCAGAATACATTACACCAATCATCTGTGAGCATCTTTATCAAGGCCTATCAAGATAAAAATACAGCTGTTATACTGTTAACCCTATTCTATACCTATTATTACACTGTGGATTACCTTGAAGATCACATATTCTTCCCCTCACGGCAGCAGTAAATTAACAGTGGATTACCTAGATCAGGCATGTTCAACCTGCGGCCCTCCAGCTGTTGCAAAACTATAACTCCCATAATTCCCGGACAGCCTGCAGCTATCAGCCTACAGAAAGGCATGGTGGGAGTTGTAGTTCTACAACAGCTGGAGGGCCGCAGGTTGAGCATGCTTGACCTAGATATATAGGAGGTCTTATCATTTGTGTAGAAGGACAAGATTTGCTTGTTTTTTAATCAAGCCTCAGTTTATAAAATAATAACAGTATAACAAACAGAAATGTGCTGTTAGGCTACTTTCACACCTGCGTTAGGCGCGGATCCGTCTGGTATCTGCACAGACAGATCCGCACCTATAATGCAAACGATTGTATTCGTTCAGAACGGATCCGTTCGCATTACCATGATAATGCAAACGGATCCGTTTTGACTTACACTGAAAGTCAATGGGTGGCGGATCCGTTTTCAATTGCACCATATTGTGTCAGTGAAAACGGATCCGTCCCCATTGACTTACATTGTAAGTCAGGACGGATCCGTTTGGCTTCGCATCGTCAGGCGGACAGCAAAACGCTGCAAGCAGCGTTTTGGTGTCCGCTTGCAGAGCGGAATGGAGGCTGAACTGAGGCAAACTGATGCATTCTGAACGGATCCTTATCCATTCAGAATGCATTGGGGCTAAACTGATCCGTTTTGGGCCGCTTGTGAGAGCCCTGAAACTGATCTCACAAGCGGACCCAGAAACGCCAGTGTGAAAGTAGCCTAAACTGGAAATTAAGAAGATGAGCTGGTAAACTGGCAGATCAAGTATAGGCACTAGCATTAGCATTTGATTTGCAAAACTAGAAAAACCTAACAAACCAATAAAAAATAACTAAAGGGAGACTGTGGTTTGTTTGGTTTGTGAGACAGTGTTTGCATTGAAACTGAACAGCATGACTGTGACATTGTGCTCGGAGCTTGCAACACATCCAGCATTCATCTGTGTCAGATAAATGTGCTTTTTTCAGAAACTCTGGTGTCTTCTACCACATTTTGTGCAAATTTTCCTGAACCATAATATAACCTGAGAGACCAAGAGAGCTAAGATGAATAAATGTCTACTCTTTGGCTGTAAATAGTTCAGAAAGCTGTCTCACGCCTTACGATACGGACAGGCACCAGGGGAGGCAGATTCCAACAATAATTTGTACAACTGAAACCTTAGAAGGGAGTTATGGAGCTTGAGGAGGAGGAGGAGAAAATTTCCCAACCAAAGTGCGGCCCATCTTTTTAAAAAAGACAGACATTGCTGTTGGAAATCTAGTTCTTGCTGAAAAGTGAGGTCTTGCATATTGTGTTCCATTAGTAACTCCAGGATATCTGGAATTTCAGAACTCCAGAAGATTGACTTGAGATTACACACTAATAATTTAGTCCACCACGATGACAACTCCAGTGTTTTTTTCTTTTCTTCTGTTAGACATGCAAAGTTTTGGAGAGTATACAGGTTTTGAGTGTATTTTTCTTGCTCATACAAGGCATGAAGGGTAAGAGAAGGTCCTCCAACTGCTTCTTGACCATGGTGATTAAAGGTGAATAATTTTTACATATAATTGGCTAGGGTGAAGAGTAATTTGGATGTATTTAATTGCTCCATCTGACCATATAAGCAGGGAGATCGAATTAAGTGAAGCAATGACTGTATGAGTAGACAAATTCAAAGCTGTCTGTTTCTCCAAATTAACTTTGAAAATGGACACTTCACAAGACTTTGAAAAGATCCAGAATAACTGCGCCGAGTTAGGCTACTTTCACACTAGCGTTCGGGGCTCTGCTTGTGAGCTCCGTTTGAAGGCTCTCACAAGCGGCCCCGAACGCATCCGTATTGCCCCAATGCATTCTGAGTGGATGCGGATCCGCTCAGAATGCATCAGTCTGGCAGCGTTCAGCATCCGCTCCGCTCAGCAAGCGGACACCTGAACGCTGCTTGCAGCGTTCGGGTGTCCGCCTGGCCAGGCGGAGGCAAACGGATCCGTCCAGACTTACAATGTAAGTCAATGGGGACGGATCCGTTTGAATTTGACACAATATGGCTCAATTTTCAAACGGATCCGCCCCCCATTGACTTTCAATGTAAAGTCTGGACGGATCCGTCTGAAGCTACTTTCAGACTTAGAATTTTTTCTACAATATAATGCAGATGCTAGTGTGAAAGTAGCCTTAGTTTTAAGTATAAAAAATTATCTGCAAAAGCAGCTGTGGTATGAGTGAAAGAGCCAGCTTTAAGACATATAATTCCCAGGAAACATCTAGTCTTTTATATGATGGTCGCCATTACAAAAATACACAAGGATAGTGCTCAAAAAGCAAGGACAGCATCCATCTTAGATTTATTCTGAAGCTGCCAGTGTTCTGTGTCCACTCCAGTCCTGAAAGACTCATCTGATCTGCTGTAAAGACAGCGTCCTGACAGCACCCCAAAAAGCCCTTTTTAGGGCTAGTACATCAGTCTGCTTTATATTATTATTTTTTCTCTGTAATATAATTGCAGTTGCCTGCCAGCGTGTGTCAGGCCCACAGAGTGTACTGTGCCCACTGCCAGTGCCCACCACTCATATCTGGTGTCACAGTAGCTTGCATTTAAAACAGTAAAACAATTTTTTCTCTGTAATATAATTGCAGTTGCCTGCCAGCGTGTGTCAGGCCCACAGAGTATACTGTGCCCACTACTGCCAGTGCCCACCACTCATATCTGGTATCACAGTAGCTTGCATTTAAAACAGTAAAACAATTTTTTCTCTGTAATATAATTGCAGTTGCCTGCCAGCGTGTGTCAGGCCCACAGCGTGTACTGTGCCCACTACTGCCAATGCCCACCACTCATATCTGGTGTCACAGTAGCTTGCATTTAAAACAGTAAAACTATTTTTTTCTCTGTAATATAATTGCAGTTGCCTGCCAGCGTGTGTGTCAGGCCCACAGAGTGTACTGTGCCCACTACTGCCAGTGCCCACCACTCATATCTGGTGTCACAGTAGCTTGCATTTAAGACAGTAAAACAATTTTTTCTCTGTAATATAATTGCAGTTGCCTGCCAGCGTGTGTCAGGCCCACAGAGTATACTGTGCCCACTACTGCCAGTGCCCACCACTCATAACTGGTATCACAGTAGCTTGCATTTAAAACAGTAAAACAATTTTTTCTCTGTAATATAATTGCAGTTGCCTGCCAGCGTGTGTCAGGCCCACAGCGTGTACTGAGCCCACTACTGCCAGTGCCCACCACTCATATCTGGTGTCACAGTAGCTTGCACGCATAGTACCACTAATCTAAAAAAAAATGACAGGCAGAGGCAGGCCACCCCGCAGGGGCCATCGTGGTCGTGGTGCTGTGATTTCCTTTGGCCCTAGAATAATGCCCAGAGTTCAGAGGCCACGTACCCTGAACTCGGAAAGTTCTGAGGACATAGTTGACTGGCTAACACAGGACACCCAATCTTCTACAGCTTCTGCTCGGAACCTTGACGCACCATCCTCCTCCAGCTCAGCTTTGGGCACCTCTCAAGTTACCACTCGCTGGCCTGCCGCCACCACCAACACTAGCACCACAGCTTCTTCACTTGATCTGTCAGAAGAGTTATTTACACATCAGTTGGAAGAAATGAGTGATGCGCAACCATTATTGCCATAGGATGTAGATAACCGGGATATGTCTCAGTTAGGCAGCATTACACACATGGACGTACGGTGTGATGATGATGATGTTGTACCCGCTGCTGCTTCCTTTGCTAAGTTGTCAGATACAAGTGAAGCGGTTGATGATGACGATGTGTCCGTGGATGTCACGTGGGTGCCCGCTCGAAGAGAAGAAGAACAGGGGGAAAGTTCAGATGGGGAGACAGAGAGGAGGAGGAGACGAGTTGGAAGCAGGGGGAGGTCGTCGCAAGGAGCTAGTGGCACAGTCAGACAGCATGTATCGGCACCCGGGGTCAGCCAGACAGCACGCCAATCAACGCATGCTGTTGCCACCACCAGAATGCCGTCATTGAAAAGCTCAGCAGTGTGGCATCTTTTTTGTGTGTCTGCCTCTGATAACAGAGATGCCATTTGCAACCTGTGCCAAAAAAAAAAAGAGTCGTGGGAAGTCCAACACCCACCTAGGTACAACTGCTTTGCGAAGGCACATGATCTCACATCACAAACGCCTATGGGATCAACACATGATGAGTACAAGCAGCACACAAACTCAAAGCCACCATCCGCCTCCTGGTCCTGACCTCCTTGCCCCCTCTCAACCATCCGCCACTCCGCCTCTCACCTTCAGCAGTTCCTGCTCATCTGCCCACAGTCAGGTGTCTGTCAAGGAAATGTTTGAGCGTAAGAAGCCAATGTCACAGAGTCACCCCCTTGCCCGGCGTCTGACAGCTGGCCTTCAAAAAAGTGTAGCTATTGGGACACCGCAGTGGAAGGTACCCGGCCGAATTATTTTTTTTCCACAAAAGGCAATCCCCAACCTGTACTCTATTGTGGAAAAGGAAGTCATGGCATGTCTGGCACACAGTGTTGGGGCAAGGGTCCATCTGACCACTGATACCAGGGCTGCAAAACACGGTCAGAGCAGGTATATCACGTACACTGCGCATTGGGTAAACCTGCTGACGGCTGCCAAGCATGGAATGCGTGGCTCTGCAGAGGAGTTGGTGACACTGCCACGACTTGCAGGCAGGCCTGCTGCCACCTCCTCTACTCCTCCTACTCCATCCTCTTTGCTAACCTCCTCGGCTGAGTCCTCTTCTGCTGCTGCGTCTTGCTCCACATCAACTGCACCCCCCCCAGCTCCCCAGGGGCTATTCCACATCCCGGATACGACAGTGTCACGCCGTCTTGGGGTTGACTTGCCTGAAAGCAGAGAGTCACACCGGACCAGCACTCCTGTCCGCCCTGAACGCACAGGTGGATCAGTGGCTGACTCCGCACCAACTGGAGATCGGCAAAGTGGTGTGTGACAACGGAAGCAATTTGTTGGCGGCATTGAATTTGGGCAAGTTGACACATATGCCGTGCATGGCACATGTGTTGAATCTGATCGTACAACGCTTTGTGCATAAGTACCCAGGCTTACAGGACATCCTCAAGCAGGCCAGGAAGGTGTGTGGCCATTTCAGGTGTTCAAAAACAGCCATGGCGCACTTTTCCGATATTCAGCGGTGAAACAACATGCCAGCGAGGCGCTTGATTTGTGACAGCCCGACACTTTGGAATTCAACACTCCTAATGTTCAACCGCCTGCTCCAACAAGAAAAAGCCGTCAACGAGTATTTGTAAGACCGGGGTGCTAGGACATCCTCTGCGGAGCTGGGTATTTTTTTGCCACGTTACTGGACACTCATGCGCAATGCCTGTAGGCTCATGCGTCCTTTTGAGGAGGTGACAAACCTAGTCAGTCGCACCGAAGGCACCATCAGCGACATCATCCCATTTGTTTTCTTCCTGGAGCGTGCCCTGCGAAGAGTGCTGGATCAGGCCGTAGATGAGCGTGAAGAGGAAGAGGAAGAGTTGTGGTCACCATCACCACCAGAAACAGCCTTATCAGCATCGCTTGCTGGACCTGCGGCAATGCTGGAAGAGGAGTCTGAGGAAGAGGAGTCAGAGGAGGAATGTGTCTTTGAGGAGGAGGAAGACCAACCACAGCAGGCATCCCAGGGTGCTCGTTGTCACCTATCTGGTACCCGTGGTGTTGTACGTGGCTGGGGGGAAGAACAGACTTTCAATGAGATCAGTGAGGACGAGGAACGGGACATGAGTAGCTCGGCACCCAACCTTGTGCAAATGGGGTCTTTCATGCTGTCATGCCTGTTGAGGTACACTCGTATAAAAAGTCTGAAGGAGAATGACCTGTACTGGGTGGCCAAGCTACTAGACCCCCGGTATAAGCAGAAAGTGGCTGATATATTACCGAATTACCGGAAGTCGGAAAGGATGCAGTAGTTCCAAAACAAGTTAAAAAGTATGCTTTACACAGCATATAAGGGTGATGTCACAGCACAACGGGAATCTAACAGGGGAAGAGGTGAAAGTAATCCTCCTCCTACCACGACTACGCCGGCAAGGACAGGACGCTTTACAGACGTGTTGTTGATGGAGGACATGCAGAGCTTTTTAAGTCCTACGCATCGCCACAGCCCTTCGAGGTCCACCCTCAGAGAACGACTCGACCGATAGGTAGCAGACTACCTCGCCTTAACTGCAGATATCGACACTCTGAGGAGCGATGAACCCCTTGACTACTGGGTGTGCAGGCTTGACCTGTGGCCTGAGCTATCCCAATTTGCGATAGAACTTCTGGCCTGCCCCGCTTCAAGTGTCCTGTCAGAAAGGACCTTCAGCGCAGCAGGAGGTATTGTCACTGAGAAGAGAAGTCGCCTAGGTCAAAAAAGTCTAGATTACCTTACCTTTATTAAGATGAATGAGGCATGGATCCCGAAGGGACTGATAGTGGGGCATGCATTTGACTAAAAAAGGCCTGATGAGATGCCTTGGGCTAAAAATGGTCCACACGCTGCTGTATTTAATCTCTGCATGCCGGATGACTTGCGTGACTTCGCCACCAACTAGGGTTCAAGCCGCAATGTTTTAGAGCACTTTCTGCCTGCAAAACATCAATTTTTCCGGCCGCTGTTACAGCAGCGGCTGTAACAATACCTAATTTTTCAGGCATGTGTACATGCCTAATTTTTCTGGCCTCTGGTGCTGCACTGTGGCTGCAAAAACAAAACAAACAAAAAAGGCACATACATGTGTCAATTCCCCTTTGTGATCGTTACCTTGTTATGGTGAAGGGGCTTGCGTATCACAATGAAGCGATCACCTCTATGAGTGTGTTGGCAATGGCAATGTTGGCACACCCCAGATGATAAGGTCGTTGCTTCATTGTGAACAGACCAAAAGCAATCGGCTGGAAAATTTTGCATAGAAAAAACATACATTTTCTTTGTCCTAAGGTGATCATTAAAGGTGATCATTAAAGCCTACTAGGCCAAAAATGGGCCCACACTGCAGAATCATTGTTTTCTGGGTCACTTAACTGTCACTGAACTACCTCAGCACGACCCTAGGCTTTGAAAAACCGCTATCGCCTGCAATCTCCCAAACGTGCGCACGAGCACAGTCATCACTACACCAAGATTGACGCATAGAGGAATAAAATTTATGTCATTTATGTCAACTATTGACAACTCTTTGCAGTTGTCTAAACTCTATTCGATACACATCCCCTGATAGGGGATGTAACAGGGATTGAACTGATAGGAATAGTACTACTTAACATACCACTCATATAGGTTGGCACAGTACATTGCACGGCGCACGCCGTGGAAGTAAGAGGACCAACCAAGCATCTGGAATTGGAAGTAAGAGGACCAACCAAGCATCTTTTTCCATCTCCCGGTTCCTAAAATCTATTCCATACACCGGCCCCTGATAGGGGAAAAAACAGAGATTAAACTGGTAAGAACAGATTTTTTTAATAAAAAAAAAAGAGGTCAGCCTCTGCAAAGCTGGGTATTTTTTGGCCGCGTTACTGAACGCTCATGCACAATGGCTTTAGGCTCTTGCGTCCTTTTACGGAGGTGACAAACCTGGTCAGTCAAACCCAAGGCAACATCATCGACCTCATCCCATATGCGTTTTTTCTGGAGCGTGCCCTGCGAAGAGTGCTGGATCAGGCCGTAGATGAGCATGAAGAGGAAGAGTTGTGGTCACCATCACCAACAGAAGCAGCCTTGTCGTCGTCGATTGCTGGACCTGCGGCAACGCAGAGTGAGGAGTCTGAAGAAGAGAAGTCAGAGGAGGAAGGTGGCTTTGAGGAGGTGGAAGACCAACCACAGCAGGCGTCCCAGGGGGCTTGTTGTCACCTTTCGGGGACCCTTGGTGTTGTACGTGGCTTGGTGGAGGAAGAGACTTCAATGACATCAGGGAGGACAAGGAACAGGACATGGCTAGCTTGGTATCCAACCTTGTGCAAATGGGGAGTTTGCGGTTGTGCAAATGGACTGTTTGCGGTTGTTTGCGGTGCGTTAAACGGGGAGTTTGGTCTGTCAGAGTTTGGTCTGTCACTGTGAAGCGGGCGTAACCCTTACACTACCTGATCGATACAACATCATACCTGATGTTTTAAAGCATGTTATTCCAAACAATTTAGGAATGTTAGGTGATTTATGCCCTTTATGGATTAAAACCCGACTCTGCGTCAACTACGTAATTTTCCATGGCAGTTTTGCCATGGATTTCCCTCCGGCATGCCACAGTCCAGGTGTTAGTCCCCTTGAAACAACTTTTCCATCACTATTGTGGCCAGAAAGAGTCCCTGTGGGTTTCAAAATTCGCCTGCCTATTGAAGTCTATGGCGGTTCGCCCGGTTCACCTGTTCGCGAACATTTGCGGAAATTCGCAAACGGAAAATTTGATGTTCGCGACATCTCTGACCTTTACCCAGTCCCCTGCCCTTCTTAATCATACCCAGTGTCACCCTTACCCTGTCCCCTGCCCCCCTCAATCATACTCTGTTACCTTTACCCAGTCCCCTGCCCCCCTTAATCATACCCAGTGTCAACCAAAGCCAGTCCCCTGCCCCTTAATCATACCCAGTGTCACCCTTATCCAGTCCCCTTCCCCCTTAATCATACCCAGTGTCTGTCACCCTTATCCAGTCCCCTGCCCCCCTTAATTAGACCTTGCCCCCATTTAATGAAAGATATTTGTTAAAAAAAAACACAAAAAAAACAATAAGAACAGGTCCTCACTATTTGAAGTCTTCTGCTCCCTCCCTGTCTGCAGAGCACCAGCCGCCGCCCTCACACATTGTGCGGATCGTTCCACGGCTCTCTGTGAAGGCGCAGCACTTGGACGCTGCGCCTGCGCCCCTAAGCTCCTCCTCCACGCTCCGGAACCTGACCTGGCAGCTGCAGCGGCTCAGCTCGCCTGGCTCGCCTCACACAATCTCGGGCCGGCCTGCTGTAAGAGACCGACTGCGAGCTGTGTCGGCCGCCGGGCGCCCCTGTTGCCATGGCGCCCTGTGAGGCCGCACAGCTCGCACACCCTAAAGGCCGGCCCTGGGCACAATAACAATGCAACTGTATTTATTCTTTCATACACAGTTATACAGAAAATGCAGGTAGATGGACTGTACAAGCTGCACCCCTGGACACTTGGGTGGACACCCTCCGAGACCTAGTCCACGATATACCAAGCTGGGATCTAGTTCCACTGCCCCGTAGCAAGCTTTACCCACTGTATCCCAACATTGTAGGTTGGCCCACAGCTTTAATATTACTCACCAGGATATTTTACAGTCACAGCCAATGCTTATCCAGACCATAGACACCATAACCAAAGTGCATGGATCTAAGTCCAACCAGCAACAACACCCTCATCCCCTAGTTATAGCGTCCTACATACCCCAACGCCACCCCCATGTTTCAGCTTGTCCCCGTGGGGGACACCTCCTCCAATGCTAACTGTGCACTGATAGATGTATTTTCCTGAGGCTGAGCCCCTCACCTGAGACTACATGTGAAACCACCTGTGGGGACAGCACTGGGTCTACCCACCCCTATTTGCATAATGGGAGTAGTGGCTGGGAGAACAATAGCTTAATTGAGGCCCCCAAAACAATAACGAGGCTACTGTAATGATTGCTTTACTCTAATTACCAATCTCGTGCCTTGCCTTATGTGGACATAAGGGCCAGCCATCACATCTCACATCATGGCTCCAGGGTCTGGATGAGTATGGCATGTGTATGTGTGGACTTTGGTTCCCACTGTGCCCCTCCCTATCCAATAACAAAGTTTATTATGCACCTTAAAATACCAGAAAAGGAATAAACCTGATAAATCAGAATAAACCTGAAAAACAAATTTTATCCAACCACAGTACCTTAAAGTATCCCCCACTGTGTTGCTAATCATGATTTTCTTTCCTCATTCTGTCTCCTCATATTTGTTAAAATCGCAGTTTTAATGTCTGTTGGCGCCTTCTCCAAGTCAGGCTTGAAGTCAAGGAGGCAGCGGCCTCCTTGCTTCAAGGCACGATGAGCCCGCCCCTTACCCCTCCTCTCTACATTGTGATGGACATCTTGCCGTAATGCCGGGACCGCGCTCTTCTCGCGCATGCGCCATGCGCTTCCTGTTACAGCGCGAACCCTGGCTCCGGCTCCCTCACTCACCACCTTCATTTTGCAGACTGTGCATGCGCTGTTCAGTTCCATCGCGCTCGCCCCCGACCGTCGCTTCTCGCCTTTAGTGTGAGCGTGATCACTGGCTTACGTTCTCCAGTGCCTGAAGCCAGTGATCACGCTCACGATAAAGACGAGAAGCGACGGCCGGGCGCGAGCACGATGGAACTGAACCGCGCATGCGCAGTCTGCAAAAAGAAGGCGGTGAGTGAGGATACCGGGATCACGCTGTAACAGGCAGTGCATGGCGCATGCGCGAGAAGAGCGCGGTCCCGGCCTTACGGCAAGATGTCCATCACAATGTAGAGAGGAGGGGTTAGGGGCGGGCTCATCATGCCTTGAAGCAAGGAGGCCGCTGCCCCCTTGACTTCAAGCCTGACTTGGTGAAGGCGCCAATAGACATTAAAACTGTGATTTTAACAAATATGAGGAGACAGAATGAGGAAAGAAAATCATGATTTGCAACACACTGAGGGGTACTTTAAGGTACTGTGGTTGGTTTAATATGTGTTTTCCAGGTGACAGGTTCCCTTTAACCCTGGGGAGTGTAGTATTGGCTATTGTAGAAGAATAAAAAGTCCATAGATAGTTCCTCTCCTGTCAAATCTGTGTGGCTTTTCCAAGTTTCTGGGTGACTTGAAATTGCCAAAGCATTAAAGGGCATCCTGTTCATATCACAAGGGCTGCCCGTGAGACTTTAAAGGCCACATCACCTTTGCTATTGAGTAGAAAGATCCAGTAGAGGACTCTCTCCTGTGTGGCAAAACATGGCACCATAATGGGCGGCCATTTGAATGTTTGCTATGTGACTTCAGAAACTACTCCTTGTACATACCATCATTAACTTTTTTTAATATAGCCAAAATGTTAAACCTTCTGCAGCGACTGTAGGAAATTAACTAATATATTGATCTCCATGCTGTGACAAATGTTATCCATAATGAACAATGAATACACAAAGTTATGCCACAGAACAAAGATAATATAATAGTGATGTGATAGTAAATATCAATAAATTAACACAATGAACATACAGCATGGAAATCATGTCCATGTCCACCCCCGACAATCATCTGTTTGAAGAGAAGGTGGTGCTAGTGATAGCGATACTCAGGGCCGGTGCAAGGATTTTTGCCGCCCTAGGCAAGATAAAAATTACCGCCCACCCCCCCTCCTTATCAGATGATCTGCCCATATCATGACATCACATATGTTCCACCCCTTTCTCAGCATTTAAATTAAAATAACTGCTATGTTTCCCTTAGGGTTAATCAAGCTTCTTTCTAGCTGTCTCCCTGACAGCCGCTAGAGCTGCTTCCGCGATTCTCACAGTGAAAATTGCAGTGGAAAGACGCGAAACATAGTTTTGAATGCGTGCTCATGCGCATTCGCAGCTGAGCGGAGGACTGGGGAGAAGAGTTCCCAGTGCCGGCGCTAGAGAAAGGTAAGTGGCTGAAGGGGTTTTAACCCCTTCAGCCCAGTGGAAGGGGGACACGAGGGTGCCCCACTAATAACAACTATATAGTGCCAGGAAAATGAGTTTGTTTTCCTGGCACTATAGTGCTCCTTTAACACCAGTACTGCACAGTGTCTTTTCTCTGCAGGAACAGGCTATAGACACCAGTACCACTACATTAAACTGTAGTGGTTCTGGGACTATAGTGTCCTTTTAATGTGAGGTAAATTAGTTTCCAATGTAGTATTAATAACTAGAGTTGAGCGAACACCTGGATGTTCGGGTTCGAGAAGTTCGGCCGAACTTCCCGGAAATGTTCGGGTTCGGGATCCGAACCCGACCCGAACTTCGTCCCGAACCCCATTGAAGTCAATGGGGACCCGAACTTTTCGGCACTAAAAAGGCTGTAAAACAGCCCAGGAAAGAGCTAGAGGGCTGCAAAAGGCAGCAACATGTAGGTAAATCCCCTGCAAAAAATGTGGATAGGGAAATGAATAAAAATAAAAATAAAATAAATAGAAATTAACCAATATCAATTGGAGAGAGGTCCCATAGCAGAGAATCTGGCTTCACATCAGCAGAGAATCAGTCTCTTCATGCCATAGCAGAGAATCTGGCTTCACGTCACCCACCACTGTAACAGTCCATTGTCATATATTTAGGCCCCGGCACCCAGGCAGAGGAGAGGTCCCGTAACAGAGAATCTGGCTTCATGTCAGCAGAGAATCAGTCTGCATGTCCTAGCAGAGAATCAGTCTGCATGTCCTAGCAGAGAATCATGCTTTACGTCACCCAACACTGGAACAGTACATTGTCAGATATTTAGGCCCAGGCACCCAGACAGAGGAGAGAGGTCCCATAACAGAGATTCAGGCTTCATGTCAGCAGAGAATCAGTCGGCATGTCATAGCAGAGAATCATGCTTTACGTCACCCAACACTGGAACAGTCCATTGTCAGATATTTAGGCCCAGGCACCCAGGCAGAGGAGAGAGGTCCCGTAACAGAGAATCTGGCTTCATGTCAGCAGAGAATCAGTCTGCATGTCCTAGCAGAGAATCATGCTTTACGTCACCCAACACTGGAACAGTCCATTGTCAGATATTTAGACCCAGGCAGAGGAGAGAGGTCCCGTAACAGAGAATCTGGCTTCATGTCAGCAGAGAATCAGTCTGCATGTCATAGCAGAGAATCAGGCTTTACGTCACCCAACACTGGAACAGTCCATTGTCAGATATTTAGGCCCAGGCACCCAGGCAGAGGAGAGAGGTCCCGTAACAGAGAATCTGACTTCATGTCAGCAGAGAATCAGTCTGCATGTCCTAGCAGAGAATCATGCTTTACGTCACCCAACACTGGAACAGTCCATTGTCAGATATTTAGGCCCAGGCACCCAGACAGAGGAGAGAGGCCCCATAACAGAGATTCAGGCTTCATGTCAGCAGAGAATCAGTCTGCATGTCATAGCAGAGAATCAGGCTTTACGTCACCCAACACTGGAACAGTCCATTGTCAGATATTTAGGCCCAGGCACCCAGGCAGAGGAGAGAGGTCCCGTAACAGAGAATCTGGCTTCATGTCAGCAGAGAATCAGTCTGCATGTCATAGCAGAGAATCATGCTTTACGTCACCCAACACTGGAACAGTCTATTGTCAGATATTTAGGCCCAGGCACCCAGACAGAGGAGAGAGGTCCCATAACAGAGATTCAGGCTTCATGTCAGCAGAGAATCAGTCTGCATGTCATAGCAGAGAATCAGGCTTTACGTCACCCAACACTGGAACAGTCCATTGTCAGATATTTAGGCCCAGGCACCCAGGCAGAGGAGAGAGGTCCCGTAACAGAGTATCTGGCTTCATGTCAGCAGAGAATCAGTCTTCATGTCATAGCAGAGAATCAGACTTCACGTCACCCACCACTAGAACAGGCCACTGTCAGATATTTTTAGGCCCCGACACCCAGACAGAGGAGAGAGGTCCCATAACAGAGATTAAGGCTTCATGTCAGCAGAGAATCAGTCTTCATGTCATAGCAGAGAATCAGGCTTCACGTCACCCACCACTGGAACAGTCCATTGTCACATATTTAGGCCCAGGCACCCAGGCAGAGGAGAGAGGTCCCATAACAGAGATTCAGGCTTCATGTCAGCAGAGAATCAGTCTTCATGTCATAGCAGAGAATCAGGCTTCATGTCACCCACCACTGGAACAGGCCACTGTCAGATATTTTTAGGCCCCGGCACCCAGACAGAGGAGAGGTTCATTCAACTTTGGGTTGCCCCGCAATATAATGGTAAAATGAAAATAAAAATAGGATTGAATGAGGAAGTGCCCTGGAGTACAATAATATATTGTTAAGGGGAGGTAGTTAATGTCTAATCTGCACAAGGGATGGACAGGTCCTGTGGGATCCATGCTCGGTTCATTTTTATGAACGACAGCTTGTCCACATTGGCAGTAGACAGGCGGCTGCGTTTGTCTATAATGACGCCCCCTGCCGTGCTGAATACACGTTCAGACAAAACGCTGGCCGCCGGGCAGGCCAGCACCTCCAAGGCATAAAAGGCTAGCTCTGGCCACGTGGACAATTTGGAGACCCAGAAGTTGAATGGGGCCGAACCATCAGTCAGTACGTGGAGGGGTGTGCACAGGTACTGTTCCACCATGTTATTGAAATGTTGCCTCCTGCTAACACGTTCCGTATCAGGTGGTGGTGCAGTTAGCTGTGGCGTGGTGACAAAACTTTTCCACATCTCTGCCATGCTAACCCTGCCCTCAGAGGAGCTGGCCGTTACACAGCTGCGTTGGCGACCTCTTGCTCCTCCTCTGCCTTCGCCTTGGGCTTCCACTTGTTCCCCTGTGACATTTGGGAATGCTCTCAGTAGCGCGTCTACCAACGTGCGCTTGTACTCGCGCATCTTACTATCACGCTCCAGTGCATGAAGTAAGGTGGGCACATTGTCTTCGTACCGTGGATCCAGCAGGGTGGCAACCCAGTAGTCCGCACACGTTAAAATGTGGGCAACTCTGCTGTCGTTGCGCAGGCACTGCAGCATGTAGTCGCTCATGTGTGCCAGGCTGCCCAGAGGTAAGGACAAGCTGTCCTCTGTGGGAGGCGTATCGTCATCGTCCTGCGTTTCCCCCCAGCCACGCACAAGTGATGGGCCCGAGCTGCGTTGGGTGCCAGCCCGCTGTGAACCTGCTTCATCCTCATCCTCCTCCACCTCCTCCTCATCCTCGTCCTCCTCGTCCTCCAGTAGTGGGCCCTGTCTGGCCACATTTGTACCTGGCCTCTGCTGTTGCAAAAAACCTCCCTCTGAGTCACTTCGAAGAGACTGGCCTGAAAGTGCTAAAAATGACCCCTCTTCCTCCTCCTCCTCCTGGGCCACCTCCTCTTCCATCATCGCCCTAAGTGTTTTCTCAAGGAGACATAGAAGTGGTATTGTAACGCTGATAATAGCGTCATCGCCACTGGCCATGTTGGTGGAGTACTCGAAACAGCGCAACAGGGCACACAGGTCTCGCATGGAGGCCCAGTCATTGGTGGTGAAGTGGTGATGTTCCGCAGTGCGACTGACCCGTGCGTGCTGCAGCTGAAACTCCACTATGGCCTGCTGCTGCTCGCACAGTCTGTCCAGCATGTGCAAGGTGGAGTTCCACCTGGTGGGCACATCGCATATGAGGCGGTGAGCGGGAAGGCCGAAGTTACGCTGTAGCGCAGACAGGCGAGCAGCGGCAGGATGTGAACGCCGGAAGCGCAAACAGACGACCCGCACTTTATGCAGCAGTTCTGACATGTCGGGGTAGTTGTGAATGAACTTCTGCACCACCAAATTCAGCACATGCGCCAGGCAAGGGATGTGCGTGAAACCGGCTAGTCCCAGAGCTGCAACGAGATTTCGCCCATTATTGCACACCACCAGGCCGGGCTTGAGGCTCACCGGCAGCAACCACTCGTCGGTCTGTTGTTCTATACCCCCCCACAACTCCTGTGCGGTGTGGGGCCTGTCCCCCAAAACATATGAGTTTCAGAACGGCCTGCTGACATTTACCCCGGGCTGTGCTGAAGTTGGTGGTGAAGGTGTGTGGCTGACTGGATGAGCAGGTGGAAGAAGAGGAGGAGGAAGCTGAGTAGGAGGAGGAGGAGACAGGAGGCAAAGAATGTTGCCCTGCGATCCTTGGCGGCGGAAGGACGTGCGCCAAACAGCTCTCTGCCTGGGGCCCAGCCGCCACTACATTTACCCAGTGTGCAGTTAGGGAGATATAGCATCCCTGGCCGTGCTTACTGGTCCACGTATCTGTGGTTAGGTGGACCTTGCCACAGATGGCGTTGCGCAGTGCACACTTGATTTTATTGGATACTTGGTTGTGCAGGGAAGGCACGGCTCTCTTGGAGAAGTAGTGTTGGCTGGGAACAACATACTGTGGGACAGCAAGCGACATGAGCTGTTTGAAGCTGTCTGTGTCTACCAGCCTAAATGACAGCATTTCATAGGCCAGTAGTTTAGAAATGCTGGCATTCAGGGCCAGGGATCGAGGGTGGCTAGGTGGGAATTTACGCTTTCTCTCAAATGTTTGTGAGATGGAGAGCTGAACGCTGCCGTGTGACATGGTTGAGATGCTTGGTGACGCAGGTGGTGGTGTTGGTGGTACATCCCATGTTTGCTGGGCGGCAGGTGCCAACGTTCCTCCAGAGGTGGAGGAAGAGGCCGAGGCGGCGGCAGCAGCAGAAGAGGTAGCAGGGGGAGCCTGAGTGACTTCCTTGTTTTTAAGGTGTTTACTTCACTGCAGTTCATGCTTTGCATGCAGGTGCCTGGTCATGCAGGTTGTGCTAAGGTTCAGAACGTTAATGCCTCGCTTCAGGCTCTGATGGCACAGCGTGCAAACCACTCGGGTCTTGTCGTCAGCACATTGTTTGAAGAAGTGCCATGCCAGGGAACTCCTTGAAGCTGCCTTTGGGATGCTCGGTCCCAGATGGCGGTGGTCAGTAGCAGGCGGAGTCTCTTGGCGGCGGGTGTTCTGCTTTTGCCCACTGCTCCCTCTTTGTCTTTTGCTACGCTGTTGGCTCAGTCTCACCACTGCCTCTTCCTCCGAATTCTGAAAGTCAGTGGCACGACCTTTATTCCATGTGGGGTCTAGGACCTCATCGTCCCCTGCATCGTCTTCCACCCAGTCTTCCTCCCTGACCTCCTGTTCAGTCTGCACACTGCAGAAAGATGCAGCAGTTGGCACCTGTGTTTCGTCATCATCAGAGACGTGCTGAGGTGGTATTCCCATGTCCTCATCATCAGGAAACATAAGTGGTTGTGCGTTAGTGCATTCTATCTCTTCCACCCCTGGGGAAGGGCTAGGTGGATGCCCTTGGGAAACCCTGCCAGCAGAGTCTTCAAACAGCATAAGAGACTGCTGCATAACTTCAGGCTCAGACAGTTTCCCTGATATGCATGGGGGTGATGTGACAGACTGATGGGCTTGGTTTTCATGCGCCATCTGTGCGCTTTCTGCAGAAGACTGGGTGGGAGATAATGTGAACGTGCTGGATCCATTGTCGGCCACCCAATTGACTAATGCCTGTACCTGCTCAGGCCTTACCATCCTTAGAACGGCATTGGGCCCCACAAAATATCGCTGTAAATTCTGCTGGCTACTGGGACCTGAGGTAGTTGGTTCACTAGGACGTGTGGCTGTGGCAGAACGGCCACGTCCTCTCCCAGCACCAGAGGGTCCACTAACACCACGACGACCATGTCCGCATCCGCGTCCCTTACTAGATGTTTTCCTCATTGTTACCGTTCACCACAATAAGAAAAATATTATTCAGGCCAATGTATTGAATTAAAATTCAGGCCTTTTTTAACAGACACCTAACACTATCTGGCTATCTATTTAGGTACCGTATTACACTAATACAGGCACACCAGTAATGACAGATTTAGCTGAATATAAATTTGAGGCCTATTATTTAGGCGCTGGGTGACAGGTATACGTTTAATCACAGAATTAGACTTGGATCTGCACTGTAGCGTGTGTGTGAAGTTCTTGAGAATGACCCTATCAGCACCTTGAATCTAATCTACCCTTTTAGGGATAGATTTAAAGTAGGCCTGATACAGCAGAAACCACTAATTTTGAGAATTGCAAAATTGGGAATAGTTTTTCAACCCAGAACAAAAACTGTGCTTTCACGGACACTAAAAATAACTTGACCAGCTAAAACAGTAATGACAGATTTGGATGAATATAAATGTGAGGCCTATTTTTTAGGCGCTGGGTGACAGGCTCAACTTGCCCCTGATGTAGTATTTGGCCAAAAAATAACCACACTATTGATGGTTAAATGCACTTGATGAAAGCTTGACCCTGATGTAGGATATAGCAAAAAATAACCACACTAGTGATGGTTAAATGCACTTGGGGAACAGGCTCAGCTTGCCCCTGATGTAGTATATGGCCAGAAAATAACCACACTATTGATGGTTAAATGCACTTGATGACAGCTTGACCCTGATGTAGGATATAGCAAAAAATAACCACACTATTGATGGTTAAATGTACTTGGTGGCAGCTTGTGCTGGCGCACCACAAGCCACAAAATGGCCGCCGATCACCCCAGAAAAAAGTGACTGAAAAACGCTCTAGGCAGCCTAAAAACACTGAGCAATTGAATATCAGCACTTCAATGATCCACAGCTGTAGATCGATCACTGAATGAAGTCTTTTGGAGGAGTTAATCACTGCCTAATCTACCCTAACGTCGCAGCTGCAACCTCATTCCCTTGTCACTCTCATTCCCCCCCTCCCTTGTCACTCTCATTTCCCACCTCCCTTGTCACTCTCATTCCCCCCCTCTCTTGTCACTCTCATACCCCCCTCCCTTGTCACTCTCTTCCCCCCCTCCCTTGTCACTCTCATTTCCCCCCTCCCTTGTCACTCTCATTTCCCACGTCTCTTGTCACTCTCATACCCCCCTCCCTTGTCACTCTCTTCCCCCCCCCTCCCTTGTCACTCTCTTCCCCCCCTCCCTTGTCACTCTCATTTCCCCCCTCCCTTGTTACTCTCATTTCCCCCCCTCCAACTCTCATTCCCCCCCCTCCCTTGTCACTGTCATTTTCCCCCTCCTCTAGTGTAGCGTGGCCAAGCTCTGTTCGGTCCGCGGTGCAGGATCATTTGCTTCCTGTACCCGGCCGGACTGAAAGGAAGTGCACACTAAGTGAGCACTTCATGTCAGTCCGGCCGGGTACAGGAAACAAAAGCTCCTGTACCGCGGACCGAACAGAGCTTGGCCACGCTACATTAGAGGCGCTTCCCTCCTGTCAGTCCCTCTCTTCAGGCTGCGTCCGGGTGGTGCACAATCATAGACGCGCAGCCGCCCGGTGCGGGGGGGGGGGGGGGGCCGCAGCCGTACTTTTAAAAAAAACTTGCGGCAGGACCGGCCCAGCCGCCACTTAACCAACGCTTTTTTTTTAAACCGCACTGAGCCGGCGTCCCCTGCTAAATTGCGCCCTAGGCGGCTGCCTAGGTTGCCTTACAGGTGGCGCCGGCCCTGGCGATACTTCCTCTTCAAGATTACACTGCATGTCGTACCTGAATTCTTGGTGGCACAGTGTAAATACAAGTTCTCGTTTCTTTCACTTGAATGGGACGAGCACTTGTAATTACACTGTGCCTCTGCTGCAAGCGAGATGACATGCAGTGTGATCTTAAGAGCACCACCTCCTCTTCCAACAGCTGATCTGCGGGGGGGGGGCGGAAGTTGGACCCCCATTGATCAGATATTGATGACCTATCCTGAGCACAGGTCAGTAATATGTACTGGCTGCACAACCCTTTTAAAACTGCAGCTCCCCTTTTGTACATGCTAATTCTGCTTCTTGCATATATCAGCTATCCCACTATTTCCATGGTGATTGGTCAGTGTTTACTTTAGGAAGCGAGGAGTGCTTTCTAGGACACAATAAATAATTATCCTCAGTTTAATTTTCACGAATCTGATTGTAGGACAGTCTTTGCTATTACTGTCTTTTAAGGATGTCTAGCTGCTAAAATAGAAAAAATAAAATTAAAATTAAAATAGTTCCCAAAAGGGGCCTGTGATAAACTTAGCTCACCACACTCCTGTGCTGTTTCTCACCACTAGCCCCTGCAGCAGCATACTTCACACCAGGTCTGGTGGAAATACGGGGTGGAAAATTTGCAGAACACATGTCCAATCAATCAGCAGACTTGGGGCAATTTCACACGTGTTTTCAGTGCAGGAGATACGGTATACTCCATGTGACTTTTGTACTATTTGTACTTTCGGACAGGAACACACAGTATTATAAATCATTATAGCGCTGTGAGTTCGTGTCACAGGTAGAGATGTCGCGAACATAAAATTTTCCGTTCGCGGACGGCGAACGCGAATTTCCGCAAATGTTCGCGAACGGGCAAACCGCCATAGACTTCAATAGGCAGGCGAATTTTAAAACCCACAGGGACTCTTTCTGGCCACAATAGTGATGTAAAAGTTGTTTCAAGGGGACTAACACCTGGACTGTGGCATGCCGGAGGGGGATCCATGGCAAAACTCCCATGGAAAATTACGTAGTTGACGCAGAGTTGGGTTTTAATCCATAAAGGGCATAAATCACCTAACATTCCTAAATTGTTTGGAATAACGTGCTTTAAAACATCCAGTGTGTGTATACGATCAGGTATGATGTTGTATCGATCAGGTAGTGTAAGGGTTACGCCCGCTTCACAGTGACAGACCAAACTCCCCGTTTAACGCACCACAAACAACCGCAAACAGTCCATTTGCACAACCGCAAACTCCCCATTTGCACAAGATTTGATACCAAGCTAGCCATGTCCTGTTCCTTGTGCTCACTGATGTCATTGAAGGTCTCTTCCTCCAACCAGCCACGTACAACACCAAGGGTCCCCGAAAGGTGACAACAAGCCCCCTGGGACGCCTGCTGTGGTTGGTCTTCCACCTCCTCAAAGCCACCTTCCTCCTCTAACTCCTCTTCTTCAGACTCCTCTCTCTGCGTTGCCGCAGGTCCAGCAATCGACCAACGACAAGGTGATGGTGACCACAACTCTTCCTCTTCATGCTCATCTACAGCCTGATCCAGCACTCTTCGCAGGGCACGCTCCAGAAAAAACGCATATGGGATGAGGTCGATGTTGTTGCCTTGGGTTTGACTGACCAGGTTTGTCACCTCCGCAAAAGGACGCATGAGCCTACAGCCATTGTGCATGAACGTTCAGTAACGCGGCCCAAAAATACCCAGCTCCGCAGAGGCTGTCCTCTGTTTCTTAAATTAAAAAAATCTGTTCTTACCAGTTTAATCTCTGTTTTGTCCCCTATCAGGGGCCGGTGTATGGAATAGATTTTAGGAACCGGGAGATGGAAAAAGATGGTTGGTCGGTCCTCCTACTTCCAATTTGGGGCACTGCGCGTGCGCCGTGCAATGTACTGTGCCACCCTATATGAGTGGTGTGTTAAGTAATACTATTCCTATCAGTTTAATTCCTGTTACGTCCCCTATCAGGGGCCGGTGTATGGAATAGATTTTAGGAACCAGGAGATGGAAAAAGATGGTTGGTCGGTCCTCTCACTTCCAATTTGGGGCACTGCGCGTGCGCCGTGCAATGTACTGTGCCACCCTATATGAATGGTGTGTTAAGTAGTACTATTCTTATCAGTTTAATCCCTGTTACGTCCCCTATCAGGGGACGTGTATCGAATAGATTTTAGACAACCGCAAAGAGTTGTCAATAGTTGACACACTCATGACATAAATTTTATTCCTCTATGAGTCAAACTTGGTGTAGTGATGACTGTGCTCGTGCGCACTTTTGGGAGATGGCAGGCGATGGCGGTTTTTCAAAGCCTATGGTAGTGCTAAGGTAGTTCAGTGACAGTTAAATGACCCAGAAAACAATGATTCTGCAGTGTGGGCCCATTGTTGGCCTAGTAGGCTTTAATGATCACCTTAGAAAATGTATGTTTTTTGTATGAAAAATTATCTAGCCGATCGCTTTTGATCTGTTCACAATGAAGCAACGACCTTATCATCTGGGGTTTGCCAACATTGCCAACACACTCATAGAGGTGATCGCTTCATTGTGATACGCAAGCCCCTTCACCACAACAAGGTATGTGCCTTTTTTTTTTGTTTTTGCAGCCACAGTGCAGCACCAGAGGCCAGAAAAATTTGGCAGGTACACATGCCTGAAAAATCAGGTATTGTTGCAGCCGCTGCTGTAACAGCGGCCGGAAAAATTGATGTTTTCCAGGCAGAAAGTGCATTAAAACATTGCGGCTTGAACCCTAGTTGGTGGCGAAGTCACGCAAGTCATCCGGCATGCAGAGATTAAATACAGCAGCGTGTGGACCATTTTTAGCCCAAGGCATCTCATCAGGCCTTTTTTAGTCAAATGCATCCCCCACTGTCAGTCCCTTCGGGATCCATGCCTCATTCATCTTAATAAAGGTGAGGAAATCTAGACTTTTTTGACCTAGGTGACTTCTCTTCTCAGTGACAATACCTCCTGTTGCGCTGAAGGTCCTTTCTGACAGGACACTTGAAGCGGGGCAGGCCAGAAGTTTTATCGCAAATTGGGATAGCTCAGGCCACAGGTCAAGCCTGCACACCCAGTAGTCAAGGGGTTCATCGCTCCTTAGAGTGTCGATATCTGCAGTTAAGGCGAGGTAGTCTGCTACCTGTCGGTCGAGTCGTTCTCTGAGGGTGGACCCCGAAGGGCTGTGGCGATGCGTAGGACTTAAAAAACTCTGCATGTCCTCCATCAACAACACGTCTGTAAAGCGCCCTGTCCTTGCCGGCGTGGTCATGGTAAGAGGAGGATTACTTTCACCTCTTCCCCTGTTAGATTCCCGTTGTGCTGTGACATCACCCTTATATGCTGTGTAAAGCATACTTTTTAACTTGTTTTGGAACTGCTGCATCCTTTCCGACTTCCGGTAATTTGGTAATATTTCAGCCACTTTTTGCTTATACCGGGGGACTAGTAACGTGGCCACCCAGTACAGGTCGTTCTCCTTCAGACTTTTTATACGAGTGTCCCTCAACAGGCATGACAGCATGAAAGACCCCATTTGCACAAGGTTGGATGCCGAGCTACTCATGTCCCGTTCCTCGTCCTCACTGATCTCATTGAAAGTCTGTTCTTCCCCCCAGCCACGTACAACACCACGGGTACCAGATAGGTGACAATGAGCACCCTGGGATGCCTGCTGTGGTTGGTCTTCCTCCTCCTCAAAGACACATTCCTCCTCTGACTCCTCTTCCAGCGTTACCGCAGGTCCAGCAAGCAATGCTCATAAGGCTGTTTCTGGTGGTGATGGTGACCACAACTCTTCCTCTTCACGCTCATCTACGGCCTAATCCAGCACTCTTCGCAGGGCACGCTCCAGGAAGAAAACAAATTGGATGATGTCGCTGATGGTGCCTTCGGTGCGACTGACTAGGTTTGTCACCTCCTCAAAAGGACGCATGAGCCTACAGGCATTGCGCATGAGCGTCCAGTAACGTGGCAAAAAAATACCCAGCTCCGCAGAGGCTGTTCTAGCACCCCAGTCATACAAATACTCGTTGACTGCTTTTTCTTGTTGGAACAGGCGGTTGAACATTAGGAGTGTTGAATTCCAACGTGTCGGGCTGTCACAAATAAAGCGCCTCACTGGCATGTTGTTTCACCGCTGAATATCGGAAAAGTGCGCCATGGCCATGTAGGAACGTCTGAAATGGCCACACACCTTCCTGGCCTGCTTGAGGATGTCCTGTAAGCCTGGGTACTTATGCACAAAGCGTTGTACGATAAGATTCATCACATGTGCCATGCACGGCACATGTGTCAACTTGCCCAAATTCAATGCCGCCAACAAATTGCTTCCGTTGTCACACACCACTTTGCCGATCTCCAGTTGGTGCGGAGTCAGCCACTGATCCACCTGTGTGTTCAGGGCGGACAGGAGTGCTGGTCCGGTTTGACTTTATGCTTTCAGGCAAGTCAACCCCAAGACAGCGTGACACTGTCGTATCCGGGATGTGGAATAGCCCCTGGGGAGCTTGGGGGGGGGTGCAGTTGATGTGGAGCAAGACGCAGCAGCAGAAGAGGACTCAGCCGAGGAGGTTAGCGAAGAGGATGGAGTAGGAGGAGTAGAGGAGGTGGCAGCAGGCCTGCCTGCAAGTCATAGCGGTGTCACCAACTCCTCTGCAGAGCCACGCATTCCATGCTTGGCAGCCGTCAGCAGGTTTACCCAATGCGCAGTGTACGTGATATACCTGCCCTGACCGTGCTTTGCAGACCAGGTATTAGTGGTCAGATGGACCCTTCCCCAAACACTGTGTGCTAGTCATGCCATGACTTCCTTTTGCACAATAGAGTACAGGTTGGGGATTGCCTTTTGTGAAGAAAAAATTCGGCCAGGTACCTTCCACTGCGGTGTCCCAATAGCTACTAATTTTTTGAAGGCCTCAGACTCCACCAGCTTGTATGGTAAAAGCTGGCGGGCTAAGAGTTCCGACAAGCCAGCTGTCAGACGCCGGGTAAGGGGGTGACTCTGTGACATTGGCTTCTTGCGCTCAAACATTTCCTTGACAGACACCTGACTGTGGGCAGATGAGCAGGAACTGCTGAAGGTGAGAGGCGGAGTGGCGGGTGGTTGAGAGGGGGCAAGGAGGACAGCAGTGGTTGACATGGCTGAAGATGCTGGACCAGGAGGAAGATGGTGGCTTTGAGTTTGTGTGCTGCTTGTACTCATCATGTGTTAATCCCATAGGCGTTTGTGATGTGAGATCATGTGCCTTCGCAAAGCAGTTGTACCTAGGTGGGTGTTGGACTTCCCACGACTCAGTTTCTTTAGGCACAGGTTGCAAATGGCATCGCTGTTATCAGAGGCAGACACACAAAAAAAATGCCACACTGCTGAGCTTTGCAATGACGGCATTCTGGTGGTGGCAGCAGCATGCGTTGATTGGCGTGCTGTCTGGCTGACCCCGGGTGCCGATACATGCTGTCTGACTGTGCCACTAGCTCCTTGCGATGACCTCCCCCTGCTTCCAACTCGTCTCCTCCTCCTCTCTGTCACCCCATCTGAACTTTCCCCCTGTTCTTCTTCTCTTCAAGAGGGCACCCACATGACATCCACGGACACATCGTCATCATCAACCGCTTCACTTGTATCTGACAACTTAGCAAAGGAAGCACCAGCGGGTAGAACATCATCATTATCACACCGTACGTCCATGTGACTTTTTTATCTGCAAGTTGCTGTGCCACCCTATATGAGTGGTGGGCAGTGGGCACAGTACAGTCTGTGGGCCTGACACTCACTGGCAGGCAACAGCAATTATATTACAGAGGAAAAATTCTATGACTTTATCTGCAAGGTACTGTGCCACCCTATATGAGTGGTGGGCAGTGGGCACAGTACAGTCTGTGGGCCTGACACTCACTGGCAGGCAACTGCAATTATATTACAGAGGAAAAATTTAATGACTTTTTTATCTGCAAGGTACTGTGCCACCCTATATGAGTGGTGGGCACAGTACAGTCTGTGGGCCTGACACTCACTAGCAGGCAACTGCAATTATATTACAGAGGAAAAATTTAATTACTTTTTTATCTGCAAGGTGCTGTGCCACCCTATATGAGTGGTGGGCAGTGGGCACAGTACAGTCTGTGGACCTGACACTCACTGGCAGGCAACTGCAATTATATTACAGAGGAAAAATGAAATTACTTTTTTTTCTGCAAGGTGCTGTGCCACCCTATATGAGTGGTGGGCAGTGGGCACAGTACAGTCTGTGGCCCTGACACTCACTGGCAGGCAACTGCAATTATATTACAGAGAAAAAATTAAATGACTTTTTTATCTGCAAGGTACTGTGCCGCCCGATATGAGTGGTGGGCACTGGCAGTGGGCACAGTACAGTCAGTGGGCCTGACACACACTGGCAGGCAACTGCAATTATATTAAAGGGTAAAAATTTAATGTTTTTTTATCTGCAAGGTACTGTGCCACCCGATCTGAGTGGTGGGCACTGGCAGTGGGCACAGTACAGTCTGTGGGCCTGACACACACTGGCAGGCAACTGCAATTATATTAAAGGATAAAAATTAAATGACTTTTTTATCTGCAAGGTACTGTGCCACCCGATATGAGTGGTGTGCACACAGTACAGTCTGTGGGCCTTTTGCCTCTCACACACGGGCAGGCAACTGCAATATATATATAGAAAAATAAAATAAAAGCAGACAGATGTACCAGCCCTAAAAACGGCTTTTTGGGGTGCTGTCAGGACGCTGTCCTTACAGCAGATGAGTCTTTGAGGACTGGAGTGGACACAGAACACTGGCCTAGCTAACGATATCCCTATTAATTCAGCAGCAGCAGCACTCTCCCAGCTCTAACTAACACTGCAGCTTCAGAATGAATCTAAGATGGATGCTGTTCTTGCTTTTTGATAGGAGGTGGGAGGGTCTGCGAGGGAGGGTATGCTGATTGGCTGGAATGTGTCTGCTGACTGTGAGTTACAGGGTCAAAGTTTGCTCAATGATGACGTATAGGGGGCGGACCGAACATCGCATATGTTCGCCCGCCGCGGCGAACGCGAACAAGCGATGTTTGCCGGGAACTGTTCGCCGGCGAATAGTTCGGGACATCTCTAGTCACAGGAGCAGTGTTCATTCTGGGAAGTACTGCGGTCACACGGAGCATATTTCTCGCTCTGAATATGATCATGTAAAATCTCCCTTAGGCAGTCAATCAGTGAGCCTTGCTGACTGGCCACTTGGGAAATTTGACCACCTAGCCAATCAGGAGACCCATCCAGCCTGCTAATCTGTGGTCTCAATTGACCAGTCAGAAAACCCAGCTGTCCAGCCAATCAGAGGGATTAAGCCTTAGCATCTGAGCAAGTCATTAGTTTACCTTCAGCTTACTATCTACTGTTCTTGGAGTTGTAGTCATATGCCTGACTTGACCCTTGTTCTGCACCTGACCAAGCTTCCTGATCATCTGGTTTGACGTATCCTCCTGACTCTCTTCACTTTCATATGCTGCCCCTTTGCTATTTAGCTAATCTTCTGAAGTTGCAACCTGGGGATCTCCAGCCATGAAATATAGATCTTTTTATTGGTGTTAAAGGGTGAAAACCTGAGAATCTCCACTCCCTAGTTTAGTCAGCGCCAAGCTGCCTGTAGCATTCAAATAGATGTAGCCTTGTCTATCATAAAGCTTGCATCATTTGTACTGCCTTAAGTTATATCTGATTATTCATATTCACGTACAGTGTTTGATCCAGAGTCCTTATTACACAGAAAATAATTCACATTCAGTTCTATACATGGAGACTACAAGAACAGCTAAGGTATTTTACAAGGACAGATTCTTGCTGATATATGAGGAGGAGGCAATTGCAAAAGACAGTAATAGAAAACCCTAAAATTGTTTTTCAACAGGCAAAAAATATAGAGCCTCGGTAGACTCGCCATAAGTGTCTGAAAGTAAAGGCTGTTTGGCAAGACTGTTATTGACATTCTACTTTAATCACTAATGTTACAAACCTAAATATGTGCTAGCCTAAGCTATGTCTCTCCATTATATCCAGTATAATAACGTGGAATCAAGTAGCCGTGTGACAGATTTCATAGCAGTGGGGGCCTTGCATGCCTGGCAGTGATAAGCAGAAAGAAGTGATAACAGAATTCCAGTATTGAAAATGCTTGTATAATTTAATTTTTTTTTCCCAAAAATAATTCAACATCAGAAGGAGTGCTCTTCAAAGGCAAAATGACTGATTATTCTTTATGAATAGTAATTTCTGTGAAACTCTTAATAGAAAAACAGAAGAAGATTGAGAACCATTGCTATAAAATTTACTATATTTAAAAACTGGAAATAACTGCTTTTAAAAAGATTTTCCGTCAAATTCTCCAGGCTCACCTTGATTATAGACTGTATATGCATGCTCTTAAAATTTTCATGTTTCATGTACCCTGCAGTAAAGTCCATATCCCTGTACTGAGGTGAAATGGTGAACAACAGGGGTCCACCTTGAAACGCGCTCAGGACAAATCCCAAGTCAAATTTGGTCAGTAGGCACAGTGGGTCCACACCCAGTGCATCATTGTAAACTAACTGCTAATAAATAGAAATATCTTCCATGTTAACATCTCATCTGCTGTTTTAGTGAATATTCATATATAGGTTTTAGTCATCAATGTGGCAGTTGGTTACATTCATACAACACTGCTGATATAAGTTATTTTGCACCATATGCAGACATTGCAGTTAAGTGTCTACACACACAATGCCTATCTGAGATGGTTTGTTGGAAATGCAGCCGTTGGGCATCTACAAAGTTAATATAAAGGTATAAACCATTCGCTTCAGAATGATTTAGATGTGCCCTGCAGGGATGCATGGTGGAGTGAACATGGCAGTGCCTGCCTCTTCTATCTGTTTGGAAAGATGGTGGAATAATTTTCTTCTGCCATAGTAATTAATTTCTTATCAGGATTATATGGTTCCTTCTGTGCTCATTGTCGCTTTCCTTTTATTTTGCGTTTTTTCTGTGCTCCTGTCTGCTGCTGTCTAGTCAAAAATCACTTTCTGAAGTTTACTGACCTGCAGATCTTTTTTATTCTCCCTCATGACAACTAATTAGGAACCCCGTGGTTGGCAGCTGTTAATATGTTCACTGTTCCTTCAGCTCTTGTTTTCTGTTTGACGGTATTAAATAGAGATTGATTTGTCACACAGGAGAATTCTGCATTATCGCAACTGAGCCAAAGGCTCTAGCTATATTTTCTTTTACACTGAATTCTATAACTTTATTTAAGACATGCTATTCATTTAATGCATCCAAAGACAATAGTGGCCTACCACTAACTAAGCTGAGGATTGAGTCACTCCAGCACCATTGCTCGGATGGTCCCTGCTTGTCTTTGTTGACTTGACCTGCAGTGACATGCACATGACCACTGCAGCTAATCAATGGCCTCAGTGGTCTTGTGCCAGACATACAGGCATCACCACAAGGCCAGAGATTGTCTGAAGTGGTCAAGTGCATGCAAGGTACATCAATACTGAAAGAAGGTAAACAGAGACTGTCAGGAACCACCAAAGTGACAGAGATTGAACAATTTTTTTTCAATCATCTTTTTTTTCTTTTCAATTTAAAAAAACAACAACAGATAACTCCCTTTAAGGTTATAAATAACTATGTGGCAATTTTTAACAAATGACACTTTGTCTTCTGCAGCCTGCGCATATTCTCAAACATTGCAGTCGGCTAAGCTCCATTCAGTGTAAAATCAATCCCACATGGCACAGTCTGCTGCCCCTGTCTCTATTCTCCTGAAAGTTCACAAAGCCGATGCCCCTTTTAGTTTGTTTTATTTGGTTGTAAAAACGTCAGTGCAGATTTGACCTCAGGAGAGCAGAGAGGGGCTACAGACCAAGCCACCAGAGAACTTGCCTGACACGGAGTAAAGCTGTAGAAAAACTGAGCTAAATTTGTATAAAAAAATCAATTGAAAATATGTTTCATCTCATAAAATTGCCAGTGCATTAAATAAAGCCAAGCCAACAATGTCCATAGCTTTTAAACTTACCTTGAGGATCAGTAGATCCTGAGAGATTTACTGATGTCTTCTTGTAGCCTACAAACGTGCTTAGATCCTATGAAGTAGCATAGTATATAAGGCCGAAAAAAGACATTTGTCCATCCAGTTCGGCCTGTTATCCTGCAAGTTGATCCAGAGGAAGGCAAAAAAAAACAACTGTGAGGTAGAAGCCAATTTTCCCCACTTAAGGGGGGAAAAAATTCCTTCTCGACTCCAATCAGGCAATCAGAATAACTCCCTGAATGAACGACCCCTCTCTAGTAGCTATAGCCTGTAATATTATTACACTCCAGAAATACATCCAGGCCCCTCTTGAATTCCTTTATTGTACTCACCATCACCACCTCCTCAGGCAGAGAGTTCCATAGTCTCACTGCTCCTACCGTAAAGAATCCTCTTCTATGTTTGTGTAAAAACCTTCTTTCCTCCAGAAGCAAAGGATGTCCCATTGTCACAGTCGCAATCCTGGGGATAAATAGATGATGGGAGAGATTTCTGTACTGACCCCTGATATATTTATACATAGTAATTAGATCTCCCCTCAGCCATCTTTTTTCTAAAGTGAATAACCCTAATTTTGATCATCTTTCAGGGTACTGTAGTTGCCCCATTCCAGTTATTACTTTAGTTGCCCTCTTCTGAACCCTCTCCAGCTCTGCTATGTCTGCCTTGTTCACAGGAGCCCAGAACTGTACACAGTACTCCATGTGCGGTCTGACTAGTGATTTGTAAAGTGGTAGGACTATGTTCTCATCACGGGGATCTATGCCACTTTTGATGCAACCCATTATCTTATTGGCCTTTGCAGCAGCTGCCTGACACTGGTTTCTACAGCTTAGTTTGCTGTTCACTAAAATTCCTAGGTCTTTTTCCATGTCCGTGTTACCCAGTGTTTTACCATTTAGTATGTACGGGTGACTTGCATTATTCTTTCCCATGTGCATAACCTTACCTTTGTCAGTGTTAAACCTCATCTGACACTTCTCTGCCCAAGCCTCTAATCTATCCAGATCCCTCTGTAGCAGTATACTGTCCTCTTCCATGTCAATTACTTTACATAGTTTAGTGTCATCTGCAAAAATTTATATTTTACTGTGCAAGCCTTCTACAAGATCATTAATAAATATATTGAAGAGAATAGGGCCCAATACTAACTCCTGAGGTACTCCACTAGTGACAGTGACCCAATCTGAGTGTGTACCGTTAATCACCACCCTCTGTTTTCTATCACTGAGCCAGTTACCGTATTTTTCGCTTTATAAGACGCACCTGATTATAAGACGCACCTAGGTTTTTGAGGAGGAAAATAAGAAAAAAAATATTTTGAACCAAAAGGTGTGCTTTTGGTGGATTTTGAACTAATGGTCTGGGGATAACACTGTTATGGGGCTCTGTGGATGACGCACTGTTATGGGGGATCTGTGGATGACACCCTGTATAGGGGGGATCTATGGATGTTGCACTGTTATGGGGGGGAATCTGTGGATGATGCACTGTTATGGGGGGATCTATGGATGATGCACTGTTATGGGGGATCTGTGGATGATGCACTGTTATGGGGGGGTCTATGGATGATGCACTGTTATGGGGGATGTGTGCTGTGAAACATAGGGCCATGAGGGGGGCCAGCATAAGATGCTATATGTGTGGGTGACACACATATAGCATCTTATGCTGGTCCCCCTCATGGTCCTATGTTTCACAGCATTACAGTACTTTATTCTTTGTATGTAAAATATTTATTTAATCCTGAATCAATCGCTCTCCTTTTGATAAACTAGCTGACACTGATATATCGCCGGCCGCTATGCTGCACAGTGTGGCCGGCGATACATCAGTCACAGTGCGGGGAGGGAGGAGGGGCTGGAGGCAACTCACAGCGGGGCCCGGTGCAGTCACTGTAGTACACCGGGCCCCGCGCACAGAAGTCTCTTTGTATGTAAAATCTTTCATTAATCCTTTATACCGTAAATCGCTCTCCTTTTGATAAACTTTACTAGCCTAATCGCCTGCATCAGTACTCACTATGAATGTAGTGTGTGGTCCGGCCGGCGCATGACTTCATCCTGCTCCTGCTTCATTAATGAAGTGGGAGGAGCGTGACATCAGTCACACGCCGGCCGGACCGCACGCTACATTCATAGTGAGTACTGATGCAGGCGATTAGGCTAGTAAAGTTTATCAAAAGGAGAGCGATTTACGGTATAAAGGATTAATGAAAGATTTTACATACAAAGAGACTTCTGTGCGCGGGGCCCGGTGTACTACAGTGACTGCACCGGGCCCCGCTGTGAGTTGACTCCAGCCCCTCCTCCCTCCCCGCACTGTGACTGATGTATCGCCGGCCACACTGTGCAGCATAGCGGCCGGCGATACATCCGTGTCAGCCCTGTAAAAAAAGTCAACCATCGTTTTATAAGACACACTGTCATTTTCCCCCCTCTTTTGGGGGAAAAAAAGTGTGTCTTATAAAGCGAAAAATATGGTACTTACCCAGATACAGACATTTTCTCCCAGTCCAAGCATTCTCATTTTATATACTAACCTTTTATGTGATACAGTGTCAAATGCTTTGGAGAAGTCCAGATATACGACATCCATTGATTCGCCACTGTCAAGTCTAGAACTTACCTCCTCATAGAAACTGATTCAATTTGTTTGACATGACCAATCCCTCATGAAGCCATGCTGATATGGCGTTATTTGCTTATTTTCCTTGAGGTACTCCAAGATAGCATTTCTTAGAAAACCTTCAAACAGTTTACCCACGACAGATGTTAAACTTACCGGCCTATAGTTTCCGGGCTCTGTTTTTGGACCCTTTTTGAATATTGGCACCACATTTGCTATGCGCCAATCCTGTGGAACACTCCCTGTCAGTATAGAGTCCTTAAATATCAGAAATAAGGGTCTGGCTATGACATTACTTAATTCTCTTAGGATATGGGGGTGTATGCCATCCGGTCCTGACGATTTGTTTATTTTAATATTTTTAAACGCCGCTGTACTTCTTCCTGGGTCAGACAGGGCACTTTTAGAGGGGAATTAACTTTTACATTCTGCATTTCATCTGACAGTTTATTTTCTTCAGTGAATACAATGGAGAAAAAAATATTTAATAGCTTTGCTTTCTCCTCATCGCTCTCTGCAACTCTCCCCTCACTACTCTGTAGAGAGCCGACACCTTCAGATTTATACTTTCTACCATTTATATATTTGAAGAACATTTTAGGGTTAGTTTTGCTCTATTAGGCAATTAATCTCTCGGTGTTACTAGGGCCCAGCGATGCACGCTTGCTTTGCAGCATCGCCGGCACCCTTCCCGAGATGAGGAGCGAGGACGCGAGTTGCGTCCTCGTTCCCATGACAACAACGGGGGCGGGGAGGACCCGGCCAAGACAGAGAATCTGAGCGCCAAGGTTGATGACTTGGCTCTCTGCTACAGTAGTCTTGGAGGGACGGGTCACATGACGCTGGCCACGTCATGTGACTCTATTACCCCAATATTTAACAGGCATCTTGCTGGCCACAGGTTGCCTGTTATTGGGTCTATATTACCTACCTGCTACGTTTGTGTTATCTGGATCTTCTGACCTCGGTTTTCGTTCCTGACCTCGCTCCTGTTTATCCCCTGGATTTTGACTTGACCTCCTGGCTATTTGACCTCGGCGTGTTGTTTGACTATCCTATTGTTTATTGCTTATGTACTGACGTCCTCTCCTGGTATTGACCTCGGTTTACTAAACCTTGCTTTTGTGTTCTGTGTGTTCTGTTGCTTGTCTGTGTTCCTCCCTTTCCCTACCCTGCACTTACCCAGGTTAGGGATTGTCATCCAGTTGTGCACCGTTACCTAGGACGGATCGTGCAAGTAGGGAGGGAGAGAGACGTGGGTGGTAGTCAGGGGTGCACGCTTTCCTACCTCCCCGTGACACTTGGTCTCTAGTTTGGCTGCTTTTATTTGTATTTCTTGTTTCTTAACCTTTTATTCCCATAAGGTTTGTACCTCTTAGATTTTAGGATGCTTTTAAAAATATCCCATTTTGTGGCTGTATTTTTATTTTTTAGGACTTTGTCCCAGTTAGTTAGGCCTATGGCCTTTCTTAGTTGGCTAAATTTAGCTTTTTTGAAGTTTGGTATTTTTGTTCCTCCCTGAAGAAACACTCTTTTGAATGATATTTGGAAGGTTATTACTTTATGGTCAATATTTCCCAAGTGTCCCGCGACCTGCACATCTGTTGTTCTTTCAGGTCTATTGGTTAATACTAAGTCCAGTATGGCCGTTTCTCTAGTCGGGTCCTGAACCAGTTGGGAAAGGTAATTGTCTTTGGTTATTGCCAAGAACCTGTTTCCTTTATGAGATATACAAGTTTCAGTTTCCCAGTATATATCTGGGTAGTTGAAGTCCCCCATAATAACGACTTTATTATGATCTGCCGCCTCGTCTATCTCGTTTAGTAGTAGATTTTCTGTGGACTCTGGTATATTAGGTGGTTTATAATAAACTCCTATTAGTAATTTATTATTGTTTTTGCATCCATGTATTTCTACCCACAGTGACTTTATATGTTCATGTCCCTCACTTATATCTTCTCGGACTGTGGGCTTTAGAGAGGACTTTACATAAAGGCAGAACCCTCCCCCTCTACGGTTTTGGCAATCCTTTCTAAACAGACTGTAACCCTGTACATTAACCGCCCAGTCATAGCTATCATCCAGCCATGTCTCATTTATTCCCACTATGTCAAAGTCCTCCTCACACATCACTAATTCCAGTTCCCCAGTTTTATTAGATAGGCTTCTGGCATTAGTATACATACATTTAAGAGGTTTATGTATATTTTTTACCCTACACTTTTTCTTCTAATCTGTTCTAGTCTCTCCTTCCATTCCTCCCCCAGTCCCATTACCTTGCCCCCGGTCTCTATCTGCACTATTTTCCCATTCTATAATGTAATTACTCTCCCCCCAGTCCCTATTTTAAACATTCCTCCAATCTTCTAGCCATCTTCTCCCCCGACACAGCTGCCCCTTCCCCATTGAGGTGCAGCCCATCCCTACGATATAGTGATGAGCTGCAGGGGTCATATTCGAATTTGTGATATTTCGCGAATATTTTGTAGAATATTCGGTGAATATTCATGAATTCGAATATTCGTTATATTCAAAAAATTAACTCGAAAAATCGGCAATGTAATGATCGCATAATATGTGAATATTACACGATCAATACAGGCATGGGTCAAAAAGGAATATATAGCAATATATTCAATATAGTGCTATATATTTGTTTTTTAGAATATTCATCATTTTTTTTCATCTGAAGTTATGATTCCTCCCTGCTTAAAATGCTTGACAATATATAGCACTATATCGAATATAGTACTATATATTCCTTTTTGACCCACGCCTGTATTGATTGCATAATATTCGCATATTACGCAATCATTACATTGCTGATTTTTGGAGTAAAAAAAAAATGACGAATATTCGAAAAACGAATATATAGCACTATATTCGAAATATTTGCAAATTCCCAAAGTTGCGATATTCACGTTAAATATTCGTAATTCGAATATTCGCGCTCAACACTACTATGATAGAGCCTGCAGCCAACAGAGAAGTTGGCCCAGTTCTCTAGGAACCCAAACCCCTCCTTCCTACACCAGTTCTTGAGCCACTTGTTAACCTCCCTATTCTCCCACTGCCTTTCTTGTGTGATCGTGATACACGTAGTACTACCTTTGAGGTTCTTGCCCTAAGCTTTTGACCTAAATCCTAAAAATCATTTTTAAGGACGCTTCACCTACCTCTAACTTTGTCATTGGTTCTGATATTGACTGTGACCACTGGATCTTCTGCAGCCCCTCCCAGTAATCTGTCAACCCAATCCGCGATGTGTCAAACTCGAGCGTCAGGAGGACAACACACCGTTCGACGATCTCGGTCTTTGTGACAGATCGAACTATCTGTACCTCTAATAATTGAGTCTCCCACTACCAGCACCTGTCTGGCCTTCCCTGCTCTCCTGGTCCCCTGCTTACTGGAGCTGACTTCCCCTGACTGGCAGAGGAAGTGTCTGGCTGCAGCAGTGCTTTCCCTGAACTGACATCCCCCTCATCTGCCAACTGTGCAAACTTGTTGGGGTGTGTCAGATCAGGGCTAGTCTCCCTGGCACTCTACCCCACTTTCTAACTGTTATACAGCTAGCTACCTCATTTTCCTGAGCCTCCTCGCTACCAATCTCTCCTAAATCTACCCCATAGAGTGCTTGCTCAGTGAGCAGCAAACGCTTTTCCAAATTGTCAACGCTTCTCAGTGTTGAAATTCGCCCGGTTAGATACTTGATGTGCGATTCCAAACGGGCAATTTGCTCAAATTTTTAACAAAGTTATGCACGCTCAAACGGCTGTTCCAGGACTGCATACATTAGACAAGATGTGCATTGGACTGCGCTGTCAATAATAGAACATATGCTAAATGGGGATTACGCAAGAAAAGAGAAAAAAATACAATACAGTGCAGTGATAAGAATCTAACTTACTGTAGACCCCTCCTAAAGTCCCTTAAACTGAAGTCCCGTAATCCAAAGTCACACACTTAATACAAACACACACTTAAAAATCAAACACGCGAACGCTCACGAACTCGCGTTATTTGCCAGCTTGTATAAATGCACATCTCAAACCAGCCTGTTTTCTTTTCCTCTGGACTCAAAAGGGAAAAGTGGTTGTCAAGACTTGCACAGTGTAGGTAAGAACATCCTTGAAGTTTCATCTTAATAAGATTTATTTTAAACATGAAAAACAGACTGATGGGCCAGCCGAAGCATTTCTCCAAACACAGAACCCTTTCACTCATTTATGTCTGTGAAGGTTCTCATTTATCCAGGTCATGGTATATCTGTAAAGAATAAATCAAGGCAACTGGACTTACTGTAGATTTCTTGAAAACGTTTCACTCATTCTTCCAACGAGCTTTCTCAATTCTGAGACTTGAGAAAGCTCGTTGGAAGAACGAGTGAAACGTTTTCAAGGCTTTCACTCATTTAGAATTTAAAACTTAATTGAAATATGTATGGATTAAAATAATTTCAGCTGCCAGTATTATGCCAAAATGAGAAATGATTAAAGTTCAGCTTGTGTGTGTTGAAGGGGCATTGTCATTTGGCCTTCAGGAAAACAAAGCAGATAAACTGTTCTCTTATTCTGTTTTCTAACTTTCATCTCTTCGGTACAAATTGATTTTATAATTTTATTTTATTTTTTTTTCATTTTTGAAAAGTGCCTTGGTTTTAAAGAAGATCTATGATTGAATGCAATATTTACTTAGACACCTTTGCGTCGGGCACAAAGAAAATTGCATTTTAAGTGAACAGCCTACTCCAAAACCTGGCAATGCTTTGGTTAAAGCATGGAATTATGTATTAGAAGATTTCTTTTGAATTATAGTAAACTGCGCCTGGGGTTCTATTTTTCAAATAGAAGTTTAGAACTTTGGTATTCTGCATCCATTCTGCAAGAATTATTTTACTGAGCCAAGCTCAGTATTCCAGAGCACAATATTATAAATGTAGACTTTCATTTGATTAATTTTAATGTTACATTTAAGATTTGTTTTCATACACAGGTCAATTAAATTCTTGCATTAGAGTTTCATGTCCATGCTTTCTTTTCCCATTAGCTTATTTTTCATCAAAGTGCCAATGTGAATACTTTGTGTGGGTTTTATTATATCTTACTCATTTTATGGAACAATTTCATTTTATGGGGATAGTTTTGTCTTTTGCCTTTTTTTACCTTTATCCCATACTAGGCTATAACATTTCTCCCACAGTAAAATGTCTATAAGAAACAGACTTGTTTTGCTCATGGAAACCTGGAAACTAGTAACATTTTAATTAAATAGCATCTATTTCACAGTTAAAGTAGGAATACAAGAGATGGAAAACCCTTAAATCATGCCACCTTGATATATATGATAATGATGCTGTAAAGATATTTTTACCTTCTGCAAATAGTAAAAAAGGTCATTTTTGGTCTTCTCTCTTAAAGCGTAAATAAATATTTTTACTCTTTGGGCTTATGCATAGGTGTGTATTGAGGGTTTGGACAAAGATGTAGCTGTATGGAGCCATAATATGACACTCTGGGACAAACCCTACTCTGTATGCCTCAGAATTCTTATGTAAACATACAGTTTTTTAAATTTTTTTATTAGAATTCATTAGTATATGTGTATGCCATATTATGGAGGAATGCTTCTAGGAGAGAATATCTACAGAATACATGACTATGTGCATGAAGCCTTAATAGTAATTTACAAACAACACGTCCTCTTTCCATAAACCTACTAGGGCATTTGGTTCTAATAATGGTGAACAATCCATGAGGAAACTGGCCAGCACTCGCTCCAAATTGCACGCTGCACGGGAGAGGAGCATCCTCCAATGAACAATGGAACAACAAATCCCAGTAGCTGTGTCTTTGCAAATAGGTTTCTTTTATTTCATCACAGGTTTCCAGAAAATGTCCTATAACCAAGACGCGTTTCGGCATACAAGCCTTTCTCAACAGGTACATCCAACAATAAATCACAAGCTATATATGTAACAAGTACCGCCCACAGGGACGTCCTAACCCTAGATGGGTGGTATTTACAAATATGTCAATCAAAAAAGCAACAAATAAACAGACATTTTGTAGAGGTTGTTTCTACCTTGTAGGAGGGTCTAATTATCTTCTTCATAAGGTAGAAGTCTAGAAAGGATACATAAAAATACATTGATTAAGTATATGCATATACAGTACAGACCAAAAGTTTGGACACACCTTCTCATTTAAAGAATTTTCTTTATTTTCATGACTATGAAGGCATCAAAACTATGAATTAACACATGTGGAATTATATACATAACAAACAAGTGTGAAACAACTGAAAATATGTCATATTCTAGGTTCTTCAAAGTAGCCACCTTTTGCTTTAATTACTGCTTTGCTCACTCTTGGCATTCTCTTGATGAGCTTCAAGATGTAGTCCCCTGAAATGGTCTTCCAACAGTCTTGAAGTTTCCAGATATGCTTAGCACTTGTTGGCCCTTTTGCCTTCACTCTGTGGTCCAGCTCACCCCAAACCATCTCGATTGGGTTCAGGTCTGGTGACTGTGGAGGCCAGGTCATCTGGCGCAGCACCCCATCACTCTCCTTCATGGTCAAATAGCCCTTACTTTCAAAGTTTTCCCAATTTTTTCGGCTGACTGACTGACCTTCATTTCTTAAACAATATTTATTGAACCAAAAATGCAATTGAAATCAAATACAACACACTGTAACCACCAACAAACGGGCAAACAAACAGAAATTAACGGTTATTTGAAAATGAATCACAAAATGTTTATACAAATCGGTCCTGCCAGTCCACCCTTCCTGCTTCAGAGCAGAAATAATCCGCAAAAGAGTCTCTCATCCATGCAACCGCTACAGTTGACCGATGTCGAAATCTTTGAATGGTTGCGATCTCGCTGTCCTCCGGTACCTGTTCTCCTTCATGGTCAAATAGCCCTTACTTTCAAAGTTTTCCCAATTTTTCGGGCTGACTGACTGACCTTCATTTCTTGAAGTAATGATGGCCACTCGATTTTCGTTACTTAGCAGATTTTTTCTTGCCATAAAACAAATTCTAACAGTCTATTCAGTAGGACTATCAGCTGTGTATCCACCTGACTTCTCCTCAACGCAACTGATGGTCCCAACCCCATTTATAAGGCAAGAAATCCCACTTATTAAACCTGACAGGGCACACCTGTGAAGTGAAAACCCTTTCGGGGACTACCTCTTGAAGCTCATCAAGAGAATGCCAAGAGTGTGCAAAGCAGTAATCAAAGCAAAAGGTGGCTACTTTGAAGAACCTAGAATATGACATATTTTCTGTTGTTTCACACTTGTTTGTTATATAAATAATTCCACATGTGTTAATTCATAGTTTTGATGCCTTCAGTGTGAATCTACAATTTTCATAGTCATATAAATAAAGAAAACTCTTTGAATTAGATGGTGTGTCCAAACTTTTGGTCTGTACTGTACACACATCATAAATGCATGACCTCATAATCTCTATTTAGGCCCCTTGGGTGCAATGTATCAAGGGTGTGTATCCAAAAGGCCTCCCGTTTAAGGAGAAGTCTATTCATATCACCCCCTCTCCTTGGTCTCTTTACCTGCTCCAAAACTTGAAACCATAATTGTGCTACAGTATGTTTAAATTTATCAAAATGATTAGGAATTGGTAACATCAGATTTTTTGTCCTAATATCGGACTTATGTTTTCTGATACGATCCCTCACTGCCTGCATTGTCTCACCCACATATAGTAAGCCACAAGGGCACTTAATAAGGTATATCACATTCATTGATTCACAAGTAAAAAAAACTTTTGCCCGTGTGTGGATGATGGAATGAAGGACCATTAACTATGTGGGAACATTGTAGACAATGCAGGCAGGGGAACGTACCCATCCGTAGTGTGGATATCCGCTGTTGTTTTAACATCAATTTAGTACTAGACTCTTAAATTCATTAACCTGTGGGTATGCCTTACCCAACAGGTGCCAATGCTTCCTGACTATATTATCAATGCCCACATTGAACGGATGGAACTTGTGGATAATTGCAATCCTGGACATCTCACTTTTCTCTCGTGGTCCTATACCACCCTCAATCCCTTCTCTAGCTCTCATAAGGACAGACTGGGGATAACCCCTCTCCTGAAATCTCTCTGTCATTTCAGCCATTCTTATATCACACGTAACTGGATCAGAGAGACTATCCGTCTCACTCGTTGGTATTGTGATCTAGGAATGGCTCGTTTAAGGGACAATGGGTGGGCGCTCTTAAAATGGAGTATACTATTTCTATCCGTATCTTTACGAAAAAGATTTGTATAAAGATTACCTTTTTGATCCTTAATAACTTTCGTGTCCAGGAAGCTCACCATATTAATATCAGATGTCACTGTAAATTGTAGGCCATCAAGCATGGTATTCAAATGATTCATAAAATCCGATAAGGTCTCACGTGGCCCCGCCCATATGCAAAAAATGTCATCGATAAATCTTTTCCAGACAATTACATTATTGCGGTATAGCTCAGTATTGTATACATAGTTCTCTTCAAATGATGACAAATATATTAGCATAGGGCGGGGCTACGTTAGACCCCATTGCGGTACCACACTTCTGAAGGTAAAATGTATCCATAAATAAAAAATAGTTCTCATATAAAACAAGATGTAACAGTTGTAAGAAAAAACTTGTTCCAATGCTGTATATTTAGTTTTACTCAATAGGGCCGAAACTGCTTGTAGGCCCTCCTGATGACTAATTGACGTGTATAAACTTACAACATCAATGGTCACCAGGAGGCTATCCGGGGGAACAGGGCCCAATTCAGCAATCATCCTGAGAAAGTGGGGTGAGTCCCACAAAAATTACTTAGTGGTCTTTACCAAAGAGGTTATAACTTTTTCAAGGATGACCGCTGGAGGGGATAAGATAGAGGACACAATAGGGCGTCCTGGGGGGGTCAATCAAAGTCTTATGGACTTTTGGTAATATATACAATACCGGTGTTCTTGGGGTATGGTTTATCAAAGACTTGTAAAAGTGTTCGTCAATCACACCTAATATCACAAATTGATCTGCTATCCCCTTAATTTTATTTTTTTATCTCAAATACAGGATCTCCATTTACTGGTTGATAGGTGGACTGATCCGACAGCTGTCGCATTACTTCCTGAACATATTTCGTTTTGTCCATTACCACTATTGAGCCCCCTTTGTCCGCCGGTTTTATTACCAGATTTTTGTCATCCATCAATGTTTTAACCGCTCTCTTCTCACTGATGGTAAGATTGTGTGTCATGTGTAATTCACCCCTCTAAATGGAATCCAACTATCCCCGTACCTCCTTGGTGACCAATTGCACATAGGTTTCAACGGGGTGATGGGTCTTAGGGGGCATAAAGCTAGATTTATTTTTCAGGCCTAAGTCAGACAAACGTAGTCCAGATTGTGCCTTTACAGGGTCCGTATTACACCGCTCACCAATGGGTCCCGAAAAATGAGCCTTCAATCTGATTTTTCTGAAAAATTGTTGTAAGTCTACATCCATTTGGAAACTGTCAAACTCTGCTGTGGGGCTGAATGACAAGCCTCTCTGTAGAGCAGAGATCTGTTGAGAGTCCAGACACCGAGACGACAGGTTTATGACTAACGATAGAGTCTTACCTGTGATCTGGTTTGTATAGTCTGGCTCTGCGTCGCCCCTGATTTCCCACCGGTGATGCTTCCGCCCCGCTCGCCTCCTCCTCCACGCGGACGCCGGCCGCATCTCCAGAAAAAAGGATGAGTCTCGCGAGAGCCAGCTGACTCGTTGCCGGAACTTGAAATCTGAGAACCATATCTCGCGGGTTTTCTGTATCCAAGCTGCGATCGCAAACCAGAATTCTGCCATCTGTGAATTCTGTTCAGGTAATAGTCCTCACTGTCGCACAGAAATTTAGATCTCTTCTTCTCCTCTGTTTCTAGTTTATAGGCCGTGATTTGAATATCCACAGCCTCCTTTAACTTATTGAAGTCGTCCGAGGATAGATAGTCACGTAACTGTTGTTCGGTGCTGGCCACTTGTTCTTTAATGTCGACTATCGCCTTCTGTATACGATTAATAGTTAGGAGGATGAGGTCATATGAGCATTTATTGATGATATGTTCAAAATCCCAGCAATACTCTGTGTCATCAGGGAAAACGGTAGGGCGTAAATGAACTCTTAAGCCCCTCGGTATCCTATTGACCTTATGATACTCGGCTAAAGTAGCCGCATGCAGTTCATAGGAAGTTAATCTCCTTAATTCTCTCTCCAAATGTAGTTTTTTGTATTCGCTTGTAGGTATATTCAAAAAATCAGAAGCCGACGTCACCTGCGATAGAATCCGCTCAGCATCTGTATGATGAAAGCTGAAAGTAGTGGTTGTAGTATTCATCTGGAAATAGCGGTGCACGTACCAGAAAAATCTGAACAATCGATGAGGAAACCGGCCAGCACTCGCTCCAAATTGCACGCTGCACGGGAGAGGAGCAACCTGCAACGAACAATGGAACAACAAATCCCAGCAGCTGTGTCTTTGCAAATAGGTTTCTTTTATTTCATCACAGGTTTCCAGAAAATGTCCTATAACCAAGACGCGTTTCGGCGTACAAGCCTTTCTCAACAGGTACATCTAACAATAAATCACAAACTATATATGTAACAAGTACCGCCCACAGGGACGTCCTAACCCTTAATTGAAAAAGTTTTATTGTCCTGATGAAAGGGGCAGTCTGCCCCTGAAACGCGTAGACCTCTTGAATAAAAGATTACCTTTATGGTAACATCTCAACACGTAGTCCTTCTTCTGCATCAGCGCCGTTTTGAAATTTGGTCTGATTTTCTTCTCTCAACTAAACCTGCTTTATCCCTTTGACCGTGAGCGACGGGGAAAAAAGGGCATAGACCAAGGCAGCAGATGCAGACCCATCCCCCGCAAACTGGACGGGAATATTTCCAGTAAGGCGAAACATAGGTGTTGTGACTTGTCACAACCTCGCATGGTAAGCACAACCAGTATATTTCTGTATTATTGTTTGTAAGGTTCTACACACGAGGCGCTGCCTCTTTTTGGTTTTTCTTTTCTATAACCCTAAATGGGTGGTATTTACAAATATGTCAATCAAAAAAGCAACAAATAAACAGACATTTTGTAGAGGTTGTTTCTACCTTGTAGGAGAGTCTAATTATCTTCTTCATAAGGTAGAAGTCTAGAAAGGATACATAAAAATACATTGATTAAGTATATGCATATACACACACATCATAAATGCATGACCTCATAATCTCTATTTAGGCCCCTTGGGTGCAATGTATCAAGGATGTGTATCCAAAAGGCCTCCCATTTAAGGAGAAGTCTCTTCATATCTCCCCCTTTCCTTGATCTCTTCACCTTCTCCAAAACTTGAAACCGTAATTGTGCTACAGTATGTTTCAATGATTAGGAATTGGTAACATCAGATTTTTTGTCCAAATATTGGACTTATGTTTACTGATACGATCCCTCACTGCCAGCATTGTCTCACCCACATATAGTAAGCCACAAGGGCACTTAATAAGGTATATCACATTCATTGATTCACAAGTAAAAAAAACTTTAACTCCAAAGCTTTTTCCCGTGTGTGGATGATACAGAAAACCCGCGAGATATGGTTCTCAGACTTCAAGTTCCGGCAATGAGTCAGCTGGCTCTCGCGAGACTCGTCCTTTTTTCCGGAGAGGCGGGCTGCGTCCGCGTGGAGGAGGAGGCGAGCGGGGCGGAAGCATCACCGGCGGGACATCATGGGCGACGCAGAGCCAGACTATTCAAACCAGATGACAGGTAAGACTCCATCGTTAGTCATAAACCCTTTCGTCTCGGTGTCTGGACTCTGAACAGATCTCTGCTCTACAGAGAGGCTTGTCATTCAGCCCCACAGCAGAGTTTGACAATTTCCAAATGGATGTAGACTTACAACAATTTTTAAGAAAAATCAGATTGAAGGCTCATTTTTCTGGACTTATTGGTGAGCGGTGTAATACGGACCCTGTAAAAGCACAATCTGGACTACGTTTGTCTGACTTAGGCCTGAAAAATAAATCTAGCTTTATGCCCCCTAAGATCCATCACCCCGTTGAAACCTATGTGCAATTGGTCACCAAGAAGGTTCGGGGACAGTTGGATTCCATTAAGAGGGGTGAATTACACATGACACACAATGTTGCCATCAGTGAGAAGAGAGCGGTTAAAACATTGATGGATGACAAAAATCTGGCAATAAAACCGGCGGACAAAGGGGGCTCAATAGTGGTAATGGTCAAAACGAAATATGTTCAGGAAGTAATGCGACAGCTGTCGGATTAGTCCACCTATCAACCACTAAATAGAGAGTCTGTATTTGAGATAAAAAATAAAATTAAGGGGATAGCAGAACAATTTGTGACATTAGGTGTGATTGACCAGCACTTTTACAAGTTTTTGATAAACCATACCCCAAGAACACCGGTATTGTATATATTACCAAAAGTCCATAAGACTTTGATTGACCCCCCAGGACGCCCTATTGTGTCCTCGGTGGGATCCATCTTATCCCCTCAAGCGGTCATCTTTGAAAAAGTTCTAACCCGTGATGGGGTCTAACGTGGCCCCGCCCTATGCTAATATATTTATGTCATCATTTGAAGAGAACTATGTATACAATACTGAGCTATACCGCAATAATGTAATTGTCTGGAAAAGATTTATCGATGACATTTTTTGCATATGGGCGGGGCCACGTGAGACCTTATCGGATTTTATGAATCATTTGAATACCGTGCTTGATGGCCTACAATTTACAGTGACATCTGATATTAATATGGTGAGCTTCCTGGACACAAAAGTTATTAAGGATCAAAAAGGGAATCTTTTTACAGATCTTTTTCGTAAAGATACGGATAGAAATAGTATACTCCATTTTAAGAGCGCCCACCCATTGTCCCTCAAACGAGCCATTCCTAGATCACAATACGAGTGAGACGGATAGTCTATGATCCAGTTACGCGTGATATAAGAATGCCTGAAATGACAGAGAGATTTCAGGAGAGGGGTTATCCCCAGTCTGTCCTTATAAGATCTAGAGAAGGGATTGAGGGTGATATAGGCCCACGAGAGAAAAGTGAGATGTCCAGGATTGCGTTTATCCACAAGTTCCATCCGTTCAATGTGGGCATTGATAATATAGTCAGGAAGCATTGGCACCTGTTGGGTAAGGCATACCCACAGGTTAATGAATTTAAGAGTCTATCCTTGATCTGTAATAAAAAGAATCCGAATTATCGAGATAAAATAGTCCACGCAGATCTGGGACTAAATTGATGTTAAAACAACAGCAGATATCCACACTACGGATGGGTACGTTCCTCTGCCTGCATTGTCTACAATGTTCCCACATAATTAAGGGTCCTTCATTCCATCATCCACACACGGGCAAAAGCTTTGGAGTAAAAGTTTTTTTTACTTGTGAATCAATGAATGTGATATACCTTATTAAGTGCCCTCGTGGCTTACTATATGTGGGTGAGACAATGCAGACAGTGGAGCAGGTGAAGAGACCAAGGAGAGGGGGTGATATGAAGAGACTTCTCCTTAAACGGGAGGCCTTTTGGATACACACCCTTGATACATTGCACCCAAGGGGCCTAAATAGAGATTATGAGGTCATGCATTTATGATGTGTGTGTATATGCATATACTTAATCAATGTATTTTTATGTATCCTTTCTAGACTTCTACCTTATGAAGAAGATAATTAGACTCTCCTACAAAGTAGAAACAACCTCTACAAAATGTCTGTTTATTTGTTGCTCTTTTCTATTGACATATTTGTAAATACCACCCATCTAGGGCGTTCCTGTGGGCGGTACTTGTTACATACAGTCAGGTCCATAAATATTGGGACATCGACACAATGGATTTGAAATTAAACAAACTAGATGTGCTTTAACTGCCGACTGTCAGCTTTAATTTGAAGTTTTTTTTACATCCAAATCAGGTGAATGGTGTAGGAATTACAACAGTTTGCATATGTGCCTCCCACTTGTTAAGGGACCAAAAGTAATGGGACAGAATAATAATCATAAATCAAACGTTCACTTTTTAATACTTGGTTGCAAATCCTTTGCAGTCAATTACAGCCTGAAGTCTGGAACGCATAGACATCACCAGATGCTGGGTTTCATCCCTGGGGATGCTCTGCCAGGCCTCTACTGCAACTGTCTTCAGTGTCTGCTTGTTCTTGGGGCATTTTCCCTTCAGTTTTGTCTTCAGCAAGTGAAATGAATGCTCAATCGGATTCAGGTCAGGTGATTGACTTGGCCATTGCATAACATTCCACTTCTTTCCCTTAAAAAATTCTTTGGTTGCTTTTGCAATATGCTTTGGGTCATTGTCCATCTGCACTGTAAAGCGCTGTCCAATGAGTTCTGAAGCATTTGGCTGAATATGAGCAGATAATATTGCTCGAAACTCTTCAGAATTCCTCCTGCTTTTGTCAGCAGTCACATCATCAATAAATACAAGAGAACCAGTTCCATTGGCAGCCATACATGCCCATGCCATGACACTACCACCAACATTCTTCACTGATGAGGTGGTATGCTTAGGATCATGAGCAGTTCCTCTCCTTCTCCATATTCTTCTCTTCCCATCACTCTGGTACAAGTTGATCTTGGTCTCATCTGTCTCATCTGTCCATAGGATGTTGTTCCAGAACTGTGAAGGCATTCCTGTTTTTGAGGCTCACCAATGGTTTACATCTTGTGGTGAACCCTCTATATTCACTCTGGTGAAGTCTTCTCTTGATTGTTGACTTTGACACATATACACTTACCTCCTGGAGAGTGTTCTTGATCTGGCCCACTGTTGTGAAGGGTCTTTTCTTTACGAGGGAAAGAATTCTTCGGTCATCCACCACAGTTGTTTTCAGTTGTCTTCTGGGTCTTCTGGTGTTGCTGAGCTCACTGGTGTGTTCCTTATTTTTAAGAATGTTCCAAACAGTTGTTTTGGCTACACTAAATGTTTTTGCTATCTCTCTGATGGGTTTATTTTGTTTTTTCAGCCTAATGATGGCTTGTTTCACTGATAGTGACAGCTCTTTGGATCTCATCATGAGAGTTGACAGCAACAGATTCCAAATGCAAATAGAACTCTGAATAGAACACTTGAAATGAACTCTGGACCTTTTATCTGATCATTGTAATTGGGATAATGAGGGAATAATACACACCTGGCCATGGAACAGCTGAGAAGCCAATTGTCCCATTACTTTTGGTTCCTTAACAAGTGGGAGGCACATATGAAAACTGTTGTAATTCCTACACCATTCACCTGATTTTGATGTAAATACCCTCAAATTAAAGCTGACAGTCTTGTTCATTTCATTTCAAATCCATTGTGGTGGTGTATAGAGCCAAAAATGTTAGAATTTTGTAGATGTCCCAATATTTATGGACCTGACTGTATATAGCTTGTGATTTATTGCTGGATGTACCTGTTGAGAAAGGCTTGTACGCCGAAACGCGTCCTGGTTATAGGACATTTTCTGGAAACCTGTGATAAAATAAAAGAAACCTATTTGCAAAGACACAGCTGCTGGGATTTGTTGTTCTAATAATGTTGACTCTCCCAATAGAATTATGAGCAGAGAGCTGAGTATTACAAATGGAAAGAATGGCATCTAACTAGAGAAACTTCTCCTGGCAACTCAACTGATTGGTAAGAGTTTCAGAGGCTGGACCTGCAGGGATTTGCAGATTGCATTTGAGTGAATTTACCAAAATGGAATCCGCCTGAATAAACTTGGTCAGAATTGTAAGTGCCCCAATTGCCCTGAAAAGTTGTGTATGACAGTCTGAGGACAGTATCCAACCAACTTTCAAACTCTCTAAAACCAAGACAGCATTAATAGTAATTGTCAAAGTGACCGTGACTTAAGTTTTGTTCACATCACCGTCCATCCTCTCCATTTTCCTGCTCCGTTTAGGAGCAGGAGAATGGAAAGGATGGATTCAGCACATAACTGAGCTGAACAGAACCTAAAGACCCCATAAAATATAATGGGGTCCGTTAGGTTTCCGTTTAGAGAAAGATTTTTGAAGCGGAGATAAAAGTCCTGCCTGCATACACAACTTTTGTCTCTGCTCTAAAATCATCTTCTGAGTGGAAACCTAATGGACCCCATTATAGTCCATGGGGTCCTTAGGTTCCATTCGGCTCAGTTATGTGCCGAATCCATCCTAAACGTAGCAAGAGAATGGAAAGGCTGAACTGAACGTTGATGTGAACGAAGCGTTATATGACTATGGGTAAACAGATGGCAGCTGGTGGTAACAAACAGCGTGTTTAATAACATACTGCACTGTTGGATTTTGTTTAAAAAATAAACAGTTCTAAAATTATCCCCTTTTGGCGGATGATATCTTCTTCTCCGTCTTCTGAACTGTAAAATATCCAACATCTTGAATCTCAAAAAATCCCCCCAAAAATTTGGATTAGTTGGAAACCAAAGTTTTTAGGAGATTTGTAACAAATTTGGTTCATTTAGAATCAATTCTCTCATCTCTACTGCTGATCAGACTCACTTTATTTCAAGAAGTTCAAATTTATTTTTATTAGTTTTGAAACACTAACATAGCAAAATAATAACTGGTATATCTAGCAGTAAGTCATAAGGCTACACAGGCCTACTAAGAGTGAATAAGAAGATTGTTAAAGGGGTTGTCTCATCTCTCCAACAGTGGCGAGTCTTACATGATTTGCATTATGACAATTTTTTTCCCCTTATTGAGCGAGCGCTCTGCTCCTTGGTCTAAACCTGTTGTGAGCTCTTCCGTGATCACGTGCCATAGATAGTGATCCTTGCCCAGTTTTACCCACATTGTATGTGGGTTGCACCTGTGCAGTCAGCACTGTTGCCAACCGTCCAGAAATTTCTGAACAGTCTGTAAAAATAGGCGACTTTTTTCCTGTGTCTGTGAAAAAAAATGTATGTGTCTGTGATTGTTTTGAGAGTGGTAGTACCTGACTAGATTACTTTGGTGATAATTATCATCATTTTAAAGTCCACAGTAAATGCTGGTAATTAATTCTTATCAGTATATTGAACTATAGACATGCATTACTATAATCTTAATTATTTATTAAAGTTTTCCAATTTGTCCATAAAAAATGTTGTCTGTGATTTCCGTGATTTTGAGATAAGTTGTCCAGAAAAAAGAAAAATTCTGGTCGGCAACGCTGGCAGTCAGGCAGCCTCAGGAGCTTACATTGTTCTTGTAAGACTCCCACTGTGGGCGAAATGAGAGATAGATTTTATAGAGATAAATTTCATCTAATAAAAGATAATACTAAATGGGTAACTCCTTTAAGAATCACTTTTCCCAATAATAAATGAAAGAATAGGAAACAACAAAAAGGTCAAAAAAGGGCAGTTACATAGGGATATGGCGATTTTGAAAAAAGTTACAGAACAACTCTGTAGCAATACCAGGAACCTTAGTTACACTTAGAGAGGTACACTGAAATAATTTGACCTTCTTGATATGACCGGTTGACATGCCATAAATATAATTTCAGAAAAATTTTCATTTTTTAATTGGTACCCTACTACAGAAAATGACAGGTAGAAATGTATTTATAATGTGCAAACTACAGAAAATGACATGTAGAAATGTAAGTATAATGTCTAAGTGTGCTACATCACAACAGAATTGTACAAAGGAATCACAATGAAGTGCTGACGTATTTCAACTGTTATTGCACAGCTAAAACTGAGAAATGCTAAAAAGAAATTGTTTATCGGCTGAAAATGTATTCTGAAATGTTCCATTAAATGCAATCATCATTTACTTTCTGTAAAATGGAGAGCCATTTGTAGAATATGTACTGGACATGTTTACAGCACAGGCGACGTTGATTCAAACTCTATAAAAAAACAATAAAATGTGCCAACCCATGGCAGCAACCTAGTTAGTTACTAAAGTCTCCCTGCAAGGAAGAACAATGATTAATTCAATGTTTTTACAGATTTGACGGGATTGTAAATAAAGTTTGGTTTGATAAGAAAAAATAGAACAAAGAAATTCTACATTTATATATGTACTTTGAGGCTCTATTAATTATATATACCGCTGCAGAGCCTGCAAAGGATTCTTTATGGAAGGAATAACTTTAAGCGACTGGAAGCAGTTTTTAAGCTTTTTCTTCCAGATCGTAAAATAAAATTAGCTTGCCAGGCAATGTATTTTTCACCCAGTAGTGGAAGGTTTACATCTCCTCAATACTTAGTGGGCAGTATCAATCACTAGAAGCATTGATTACAGATTCTGAAAGGCTCTTAGTAGTAGCAATGTAGGAAACCATTATTGCAAATTGTGTGCTGAAGATTGAACTAACCTTAGAACTTTTCTGAGGTGACAGAAAAGTTCTTTGCGTCAAGTCTCAAATGATTTAGAAACATATTTATTAGAGAGTTTGAATATTATAGCAATGGCATTACTTTCCCTGGGTTTTAGTTAGGTGGAATCTTATATTTCATTTGGTCTTGAATTAATAGAGCTACCCACAGACTCCGCATTTCCTACTTATTATAACTGTGCATTCTAGTTATTTAAGAAATTGATTCTTAGGCCTCATGCACACGGCCGTGTTCCGCGGCCGAGAGCGGTCCGTGGTAACCCGGCCGGGATTCCTTCTGACAGCAGGAGCGCACGGCGTCATTGGTTGCTATGACGCCGTGCGCTTCATGCCGCCGACGCGGCATGAAGCGCACGGCGTCATAGCAACCAATGACGCCGTACGCTCCTGCTGTCAGAAGGAATCCCGGCCGGGTTACCACGGACCGCTCTCGGCCGCGGAACACGGCCGTATGCACGAGGCCTTAATGCCATTTCAATTACCTTATTTGGTTGGTTCTCACACAATTCTTTGCATTTCTTCACAATTACAAACACTGCTTTCTAGGTGAGACATACAGCATGGTACATCATAAATAAAATGAGAACAAAGGGGTTAAGGAGCTCTCAGAAATTTCGGACCATATAGAGAATCATTATAAAATATATATTATTGATGTACTGAATATTCTAAAACAATGGAACTCGCCATAAAAACATATAAAATCCCAGCTTACCTCCATCTTGAATTACACATACAATGGGAAGAGGGAGGAGGCTGTGAGTCCCACCTATCGCTGACTCATGTTACACAGGCTGCACAGGTGCACCTGAATGTTACCCATAGATCAAAATCAAGGCACATTCAAAACTGGAGTTTCCACACCTCCAGGCATACATAAACAGACAAAATAACAGAATTAAGTGGTCTTAAAAGGCAGAAAACGCTCAAAACACCAAATGCTGTTGCGCATTTCTAACCGGGGGAGCAAATCCTGAACATGTGGTCCGTTGCTAACAGCAATCCCCAGCAAAAATGCATACAATGGAGGATGCCCGCAGCGAACCATATGTACCACAAATACATCCTGCACAGGATAGCCAAATGTGCGGATGTGATTGGCTAAATATAACAGAAATTTACAGAACTAGAACTAACTGGAACCAGTGGCGTGCCCAGGGGGGGCGGTCCGGGGGGGTGCCAGAACAGAAGCAATGAGCGCTTCCATCAATACATAAAGCTCATTGCTTTTCCCTTTATAAGATGCAGTGCATCTTATAAAAGGAATAACAGTGAGCGCTTCCATAATAGAAGCACTGACTAGTCTGCAGGAGGAGGGGGAGAGAAGTGCTGTGAGCACTGTCCAGTACTTACCCCTCCTCCTGCTCGCTCTTCTCAGGACTGGCGCTGCTGTGTCCTGCGTCAGGACGTACAGAGAGCACTCTGACCTGGCGCTGCAAGAGGTCAGGTGACTGCAGCGCGGGCCCTGAGAAGAGAAAACAGCCAGGACAGGGAGAGTAGCGATAGGAGATTTCAGAGGTAAGTGACTTTATTATTTGACAGTCTGATCTGAGGTCTGATATGGAGGTCTAATGGGGGTCTGGAGTGGTCTGACTGGGGGGGGGGGGGGCAGGAGGTCTGACTGGGGGGTCTGGAGGTCTGACTGGGGGATCTAGAAGTCTGACTGGGGGGTCTAGAGGTCTGACTGGGGTGTCTAGAGGTCTAATGGGGGTCTGATTGGGGCTCTGGAGGTCTAATAGGGGTCTAATTGGGGTCTGGAGGTCTGACTGGGGGTCTAGAGGTCTAATGGGGGTCTGGAGGTCTGACAGCGGGGTCTATAGGTCTAATGGGGGTGTGATTGGGGGTCTGGAGGTCTGACTGGGGGATCTGGAGGTCTAATGGGGGTTTGATTGGGGGTCTGGAGGTCTGACTGGGGGTCTGGGGGTCTAATGGGGGTCAGATATGGGGGTCTGGAGGTCTAATAGGGGTCTGATTTGGGGTCTGGAGGTCTAATGGGGGTCAGATTGGGGGGTTTGGGGGTCTGGAGTTCTAATGGGGGTCTGGAGGTCTAATTGGGGTCTGGAGGTCTAGTGGGAGTCTGGAGGTCTGACTGGGGGTCTAATGGGGGTCACATACGGGGGTCTGGAGGTCTAATAGGGGTCTGATTGGGGGTCTGGAGGTCTAATGGGGGTCAGATATGGGGTTCTGGAGGTCTGATGGGGTCTGGATGTCTGATATGGGGGTCTGGTCTGAGGTCTGATATGTGGGTCTGAAGGTCTAATGGGGGTCTTATATGGGGGTCTTATGTGAGGTCTGATATTGGTTCGGGGTCTTACATGGAGGTCTAATGGGGGTCTGATCTGAGGTTTAATACTGGGGTCTTATATGGGGTCTGACATACAGGTCTAAAGGGCTTTGGTCTGAGATTGGGGATCTCATTTAGGGTTTTATATGGGGGTCTGATCTGAAAGGAAGGTGTTTTTTATTATTGCTACCGCACAATATAAAGGGGTGTTTTTGTACATCTGTGTGGTACCAGTATTTTCAGGGGGACTGTTTCTGCAGGAAAGTATTGGGGAGCATAGTGGACACAGTATTGGGGGTGGCAGGATGGGGTATTGAGAAGGTGGGAGGATGATGGAAAAGTAGGAAAGTAAGATGTCTGTTTGTTAAACTCTGCAGAGACAAGGCGTGGCTGAAAGAAGTCACCATGGTGGTTTGGTCTAACAGGAGAAGAAGAGGAAAGAGAATATCTACATCAGAGAAGAGAAGTTACTGGATGGAAGAGGTTCATATGTGGTGCTGTATGACCCTATATGTTCTGTAGCGCTGTATGTAATGTTTTCCAAGTATGTCTTTAAAGGGGTTGTTCGCTTTTTTTTTGTATGAGCACTGGCTTCTCTGCTCTGTTTACCTGCTCATCACTGCAAATGCTACGGCGAGCAGGTGAGCAGAAGAGAGAAAGCAGCTCTCATACGAGCGCTGCCCTCTCTTCAAACAGCTGGGGGCTGGGGGCACAGAGGGCATTACTACAATGAAGGGGGCACAGTGGGCATTATTACTGTAAAGGGGGCACAATGGGGATTTCTACTATGGAGGGGGCGCAGAATGTATTACTAGCACAGTGGGCATTACTACTATGAAGGGGGAACAATGGGCATTATTGCTATGAAGGGGGCACAGTGGGCATTATTACTGTGAAGGGGGCACAATGGGGATTATTACTGTGAGGGGGCACAATGTGGGCATAACTACTGTAAGGGGGCACATATCTGCACAAAACTACTGTGAAGATTGTACAATGAGGGCAATACTACCGTAAGGGGGTACAATTTTTTTTCAAGTATTTGGGGGGGGGGAGGTGCCAGAGAAAGGACCCGCCTCGGGTGCCAAACACCCTAGGCACGCCACTGACTGGAACTGCTGCCCCTCCCTACTGGTAGGAAGAAGGACTGGCCCACTTCTGCCCCGGGGTGGGGGTGGGGGTGGGAGAATGGAATGGAAAGTATAGCTCTGCCATTTACACTTCCACCTGTTAGTGAACCAGGCATATTACATTGGTATTCTTCAGTTTTCTTTCACAAGCGTAAATGGCACATGTAATCCAGCTACAATCTAGAGGGGAAAAAATGCACGAACTGAACGCAATGATAAAATACTGATTGAACTTGCGATGTCACTAAAGCATAAGAAACATACAATTTTACAACAATTCATGGGGAAACAGTCAACACATAACTGGCTGCCACTATCCATGCATATCACAGTAAACATTTTATCTACAGAAACCAAAGATATATACTGTAGTTAAGAGGACCTTTCACCAAAAAATGCAATACAATCTGACAGCATCATGTTGTACAGCAGGAGAAGCTTAGTAGATTGATATATATTTTTGTGGGAAAAGATTCAGTAAAATCTGTAATTTTGTAAATTTATAGCTCTGCTTTTTCTCCCATCGGTGCAGGAGGGAGGGGTTATCAGTGACTGATTGATAGCATTGTGTGTATAAGTGTGAATACAGTCACTGATAACACCTCCCTCCTGTACCGATAGCACTTCACAGGCCTGCTGATGAAAATGTAAAAATTACAAGTTTTACTGAATCTTTTCACACAAAAATATATATTTATCTGCTCAGCTTCTCCTGCTGTATAACATGGTGCTTTCAGATTGCATAGAGTTTGCTAGTGGATTATTAACATCAACACTGAATTTAAAATACCAAAGTAGAATGTTCATTTGACAGGGTGCCAGTGCCCGCTTCTCTTACCCGTCCAATACTTAACTTTGACCTGAATATGTATTTTCAACGATAAATAACCATAGGTGTCCCGACAAAGCTGGAACTATGCTTCATTGCTCCCATTATTCTAAGGCTATTATGTATTTAATTAAGTGAGCTCTGTTTAGCACAAAAAGCAGTCTCTTATCCTGGACGGTTTCCCAGTTTACGTCTATTTTATAAGGTCAAAAACCTTGCTCTGAATCTAAATGTTAAAGAAAAAAATATGTTAGAAATTGACAAAGCAAACTGCATACATTATAAGTCCTCAATGTTAAAATTTTTAATGTGCATGGCAAAAATATTTTCTGTAAGTGGCTGTGAGAAGATTACATTGCAGTGTAAAATGCTGCCATTTTAGTTCTTAATCAAGAGGTGGACATTTAAAGGGAGACATGATGCCTGTTGTACAGTGCTCCTGCTACACGGGTGAGTCTCACTGTAGGGAGTTTATAAGGAACCATATCACATATGTGTAAACTGACACTATGGTGGAGAAATGGGGAAATATATTGTATGCAATGTCAGAAAGTTGATCGCCTGTAGAATCAGGGAGGTAGGGTTGTCAGTGGTCGAGCCGATATTACAAACAGAAAGCTGGAGCTGGAATTTGATTTTTACTGGTTCATAAAAGCACCTGTAATTTGCAGTAGCCAAGATTTTGTGAAATACTTCTTTGCTAATAATGGCTATATCTCAGGCTGTATAGCACCTAGAGATATGATATGGTATTACCTGTGGATCTCACTATGGCAGTGTTCATTAAATGTGGTGATTTGCAGTTAAAGCACTTATTTCTTTATGCACTATTCATTCCTAATGACAATTTATGGGCAATAGTTAACACTGGCAGACTTGGTTAGGTTACCAAAGTGATGGACTTAGCCCACCCCCCTGGTTAGTGAGTGTTAGCCGAGTAGGGCTACAGGGAATGTGTGTGTGAGAGGTCCTGAAGAGTAGGCTCAGACAGAAGTCTCATCCAGGAGACATCCCTCCTGAGACTAACAGTTGCTAGAAAAGGTAGTTAACTGAGAGAATACTCCTGGGGGAAAGGCAGTGCACTGGATGCAGTAAATAAGGTACTGATTGTTTATGGCATTAATTACATTAATGCTGTGGAAAGGGTTGATTGCCTCTGGTACACGCCACACCAAGAGACAGACTGGCTATTCGGATCTAAGATCTGCACCCCTCAGCCCAGTTGTTGCAGAAGGAGTTAACAAGTACAGAATAGAATGCTTGTGGTTATCTTAGAAATATTACAAAGTGTTTAAAGAGAAACAAAAGGACTACTACCATCATCATTGCTCCTGCCCATAAACAACTATTGAGAAAAGAAATACACTGTTATATACTTTAAAACTGTGCAATTGTGTAATGTCTCTTCCCCTTCTGGTTAATTTCACCTGCTCAATTACTTAATATTTCAGTTGAGAAATGCGATGTTTCAATGCATGGAAATGATGAGGAATGGGTAATAAGAGGTTTTCAGAAGGAATCATAGATTTATGCTTACATATTCTATCTTTAATAGCTTGTATGGTTTCTCCCACATAAAGCAAACCACAAGGGCATTTTATTAAATAAACAACATTAGTGGTATTACATGTATAATATCCCTTTATTTTAAATGGTTTGCCTGTATGTGGGTGAAAAAACTCTGGTACTTTAATGACATGCGAACATTGAATGCAAAGTAGGATAAGTGCCATTTTTTTCTAGGTGCCGAGATATTCTGGAGCAATCTATTAGTAGAAGGGTCTATATTAGCCCGAAAAAGTTTGTCATGTAAGTTACGTTTTTAGTGGGGGGACATGAAACTCCTCAACCTCTGGGTATGCTCTCTCCAAAATTTGTCAATCTGTATATTAAAAGGATGAAATTTCCTTATGAACGCAATACGTGAACATACGCCATGTCTACCCCTAGAAGATATAGGTTCTTCCATCGCTTTATCTAGGAGTTTTTTGGGGATAACCCCTGTTTAGAAATCGATCCTTCATTTCCTCCAATCCAGCTCAACTGACCAATTGGTCAGAGAACAATCGTCTTACTCTCTGCAACTGGGCTTTAGGTATTGCTTTTTTAAAAATAGGAGGGTGTGCACTAGTAAAATGGAGAATACTATTTCTGTCTGTCTCCATCCTAAATAAATCAGTCGCCATAAGGTCTACCTGCTGGTCTACTCCAGGTCTACCTGCTGCTGTTGGTGAGTAGTTTCTTCACTATGCAGGTGAAGAAAGCTACTCATCAGCGACTGTAGACTCAGGCTGCTGCTCATGGAGCTTGTACTGCTCCTGCCACCCCAACCCTCCCCAGCAGCCATGGCAGTGGAATGTGAGCGCAGAGGGCCCCCCTGTTCAGACCTGCGAGAGGATGGACGATGGTGCAGATAGGCAGCAGCCGTGAGATCTAGGCACCACATCTCCAGTCCCCTGACCAGCCATTGTTACCACCATCTGTTCCAGGACATAAAGCAGTGGAATGACGTCGTTCATCCCGTACTCCTGGTAAATGACAAATAATGTGGCGTCCTCAAAGGGCCTGAGCAAACGGCAGGTGTCACGCATGAGCTGCCACTGGCTGACGTCAAAGTTACACAGGGGAGTATTCCTATCTGCTTGAATCATCAAGAAGTTGTTGATGGCCTTTCTCTGTTCGTATAGTCGGTCCAACATATAGAGGGTGGAATTTCAACGGGTGGAAACGTCGCATATCAGCCTATGTTGGGGGATGCCGTTCTGCCGCTGCAGCTCAAGGAGGGTGTACTTTGCGGTGTACGAGTGGCTGAAGTGCATGCAAAGTTTCCTGCCCATTTTTAGGATGCCTTGCAAATGGGTCGAAGACTTCAGGAACCGCTTGACAACCAGATTGAACACATGTGTCATGCAGCCTTCCTTGATGCAGCGGCGACACCATTAATTCCCATTGTCGGTCACCATGGTTCCGATTTTCAGTTGTCGTGGAGAAAGCAAGGCAAACCAGGTACAGAAGAGTGTGACACTGCCGTGCCCTGCACATATGGTAAGCTGGATGGGCACTATGACTTGTCCTTGCAGTGGAAGCTGCGGACATGGTGGAGGATGAAGAGGCAGAGGCAGACATTGTTGCTGGCCCAATGGTATGAGAACATGGAGGCGGTAGCAGCATCACCTGGCCAAGTTGCTGGTGTGGCTGTGCAGGAACCACATTCACCCAGTGGGCCGTAAAGGACATGTATTGTCTCTGACCGTAGTTACAGCTCCACAAGTCGGCGCTGCCGTGCACTTTGGCAGACACCGACAGGCTCAAGGACTGGCCAACCTTCTGTTCTACATGTTTGTGCAGGGCTGTTACTGCCTTTTTGGCAAAGAAATTATGGCTTGGGACTCTCCACCTTGGCTCGGCACAAGCCATCAGTTCTCTGAAAGGTGCAGAGTCCACCACTTGGAAAGGGAGGGACTGCAGCACCAGCAACTTGGACAGGAACACATTCAGCTTCTGCGCCGTTGGATGCGTGCATGCATACTGTTGTCTCTTGGCAATCGCTTCAGTGATCGATTGTTGACGGAATGACTGACGAGAAGTAGGAGGAGCAGGAGCATCAGGAACAGCACACGATGGGAACGACAGACAGCTCCCTTTGGCTGAGGTGGTGGAGCCTTGACTGCCTGTCAGGTGTGGCGTGCCACTGGGTGATGCAGCGGTTGCTGCGGCAGGCTGGACCACTACATCGAAGCCACGGTTCTCCCAGGCCACTTTATGGTGATGCTGCATATGTTGACGCAGGGCCAGATGCCAAAATTGGCACCCTGGCCACGCTTCACCTTCTGCTCACATATTCTACATATGGCCATGCTGACCTCCTCCTGCGGCTTCACAAAAAACTGCCACACCGCCGAGTAGTTGATTTTACCATCAACAATACGCACTGGCTGACTGCTAATGCCGCTGCTTCCGTGAACCCGTGCACTACTCCTTTCCGGGCAGGTAAGCTGCTACAAAGCGGGTGGTCTACCCCGTCCCAGTTTGGCTCCTGACCTCCCACTGCTTCCACCCTGCTGACTCCCGGCCACGCTAGCGACTTGCTGGCTCAGCCTCTGCCTCACGGGCAAACTGACACCCTCTTCTCCTGATGATGACGAATCCCCTTCTTCACCCGGCTCCTAAGTACGATTGGCTTCATCATCATCAAGAACTGTCTGCACTTCATTGATGTCCTCCTCAACGGTCTCTGGGTCAGGAGCCTGACCAGTCGCAACACCAGCTCCCTCGCCACTCTCCTCATCACTACTTGCCTGCCTAGCGGAGGAAGCGGCGGATGTCTCATCCAGATCCTGGCTATGAAGTAGCTGCTGACTGTCCTCTAGAAGCTCGTCCTCGCTGTATAGTGGAGCTGAGCCCACAGCATACATAACGTCTCTGGCTGAGGGAACATGAAAGGACAGAGGCAGGTTGAGGACAGGTGAAGGCACAGCTCCAGTTCGCCCGGCGGTCGGTTTACGGCAGACTTTGCGCGTTCGCGATTCTCCGAACATGCGAACATATGGCGATATTTGCGCCTGCCATATTCTTTTACATTGTGAAGAACTTTGACCCATGAAACATACATCAGGTGGTACAGGACAGTCAATTGAGACATTTCAGCACATGGACATATTCCCTACCTTATAAATAAACCTGATCTGAGCGCCATTTTACATTCAGTCTTTTGCCAGTGTAGGGAGAGGTTGCTGTGTGGAGCAGGGACAGACTGTTAGGGACACCAAACACTAGCTAATAGGGACACAAAAGTCCTTTTAAGGACTGGTATAGGTGTGCTATCGATAGGTGTGACATACTGAGGGGTGTAATATACTTATAATATACTTTCTAACATAGAAAGTATATTATAGTGCAATTGAATTGTGCGGCAGTTGTGTGCGGTTCTGCTGTGATATTGCAGCCACACAGAGTGCCAAACGCTATTTGAACAAATTTCTACTGGTGTGATATACCAGTTGCCCCCCCCAAAAACCTGATTGAAGCAGGGGTGTTTTTTACCAATAATATACGTTCTATATAGCGCATTTGGGTAGTGCAGCATTTGTCTGTGGTTTTGCTGCGTTACCGCAACTACACGGAGTGAAAAACACTATTTGAAGAAATAATTTCTACTGGTGTGATTTACCAGTTGCCCCCCCAAAAAAACTGATTGAAGCAGGGATTTTATAAACCAATAATATACGTTCTATATAGTGCATTTAGGTAGTGCAGCACTTCTCTGCGGTTTTGCTGCGTTACCGCATCTACACAGAGTGAAAAATACTATTGGAACCAATCATTTCTACTGGTGTGATTTACCAGTTGCCCTCCAAAAAAAGTGATTGAGGCAGGGGTGTGATATACCTTCTTCCACAAATACTGCTCTTCTATAGGGACTTTTGTCACAGGGTCATTTTGAAAATGACAGGCAGAGGAAGAGGCAGGCCATTCCGCAGGGGTGGTAGGGGTCGGGCAGGTACACCAGGCCGGAGGATAAGTGGGAAGTTGCAGAAGGTGCGTGCGATTACGTCAAAGACCTTACCGATGCGCAGCCATTCTTGGCATCGGATCAGGAAGAGAAGGTATCAACAGTCGCCACCCAGCAGTCTGACGACAGTACCCAGATCAGCCCAAGGAGGGTGGTACCCGCTGTTGCTGCCTACTCCGAGATCTCTAATGTCAGTTGTGATGAAGGTGATGAATCTGATGATGACGTGTCGATTGACGTCACATCGGTGCCCACAAGAGAGGAAGAGGAGGGGAGTTCAGAGGGAGAGACGGAGCAGCAGATAGGGAGGAGAACCAGGCAGAACTTACAGTGCACAGGAGGCAAAAAGCAGACTGCTAATGTACAGTTGCAAGAAAAAGTATGTGAACCCTTTGGAATGATATGGATTTCTGCACAAATTCGTCATAAAATGTGATCTGATCTTCATCTAAGTCACAACAATAGAAAATCACAGTCTGCTTAAACTAATAACACACAAAGAATTAAATGTTACCATGTTTTTATTGAACACACCATGTAAACATTCACAGTGCAGGTGGAAAAAGTATGTGAACCCTTGGATTTAATAACTGGTTGAACCTCCTTTGGCAGCAATAACTTCAACCAAACGTTTCCTGTAGTTGCCGATCAGACGTGCACAACGGTCAGGAGTAATTCTTGACCATTCCTCTTTACAGAACTGTTTCAGTTCAGCAATCCATATAATTCACATACTTTTTCTTGCAACTGTATCTGGAACGAAACATCCACCATGCACGGTCACATCTGGCGCTCCATGGATCCGCAGTGTGGGCTTTTTTTAATGTGTCCGCTGCTGACAATAGTGTTGCCATCTGCAGCCTGTGCTGTCAACGCATAAGTTGCGGTAAGCCCAACACTCACCTAGGGACAACCGCCTTAAGAAGGCACCTGGCCTCCTATCATTGAGCCCAATGGGAGCAACACCATCAGAACTCACAAAGGCACACTACCAGCGCTCACCGTCCTGCCTGTTCTCCTTCTCCTCTCTCCTCCCAGTTATCCTCCACCTTCCACCGTGCCGTCGTCGTGTTCATCTGGCAAAAGGAAGGCTTCCTTGCCCCAAATGTTCGAGCGAAAAAAGATGATGATGCCAGATAACCTAGAAACATAGAAACATAGAATGTGTCGGCAGATAAGAACCATTTGGCCCATCTAGTCTGCCCAATATACTGAGTACTATGGATAGCCCCTGGCCCTATCTTATATGAAGGATGGCCTTATGCCTATCCCATGCATGCTTAAACTCCTTCACTGTATTTGCAGCTACCACTTCTGCAGGAAGGCTATTCCATGCATCCACTACTCTCTCAGTAAAGTAATACTTCCTGATATTACTTTTAAACCTTTGCCCTCTAATTTAAAACTATGTCCTCTTGTAGCAGTTTTTCTTCTTTGAAATATTCTCTCCTCTTTTACCTTGTTGATTCCCTTTATGTATTTAAAAGTTTCTATCATATCCCCTCTGTCTCATCTTTCTTCCAAGCTATACATGTTAAGGTCCTTTAATCTTTCCTGGTAAGTTTTATCCTGCAATCCATGTACCAGTTTAGTAGCTCTTCTCTGAACTCTCTCCAAAGTATCCCTCTTGTCCAATGGCTGACTGCTGGCTTGTCAGAACTGCTAGCCCGCCAACTACTGCCATATAAACTGGTGGACTCTGAGGCCTTTAGAAAATTTGTGGCCATTAGAACACTGCAATGGAAGGTCCCCGGAAGGAAATATTTCTCCCAGAAGGGCACCCCAGAACTATATGGCCACGTTCAGCGGCAAGTGAATGTATCTCTGGCACACAGTGTCAGTGCCAAGATACATCTGACCACAGACACGTGGTCTAGCAAACACGGGCAGGGAAGGTACATAACTTTTACTGCCCATTGGGTGAACCTTATGACGGCCGTCAAGCATGCAACCTGTAGCACCCGTGTAGATTTGGTGTTACCGCCACGGATTGCATGCAGGCCTGCCTCTTCTTCTCCTCCTCCTACTCCATCCTCCCTTTCCTCCTCGGCTGTCTCCTCCTTTTCCACTGCTACCGTCTCTTCTGCTGCGCCCCCCAAGATCCCCAGAACCTATTCGACGTGCCAGGTGAGACGTTGCCATGCTGTGCTGCGTCTGTTGTGCCTGGAAGCCAAAAGCCACACCGGTCCTGCACTCCTTTCAGCTTTGTGGTCACAGGCACATCAGTGGCTAACCCCGCTCAATTTGACAGTTGGTAAAGTGGTGTGCGACAACGGTGCCAATCTGCTGAACGCGCTGAAACAGGGCAAAATGACACATGTGTTGTGCATGGCACACATCCTGAACTTAGTCGTGCAGCGATTCGTTGCCAAATACCCCGGGGTCCAGGACGTCTTGCGGCAGGCCAGGAAAATCTCTGCCCATTTTAGAAGATCTTACACGGCCATGGCTCACCTTGCTGACATTCAGCGGCGATACCACCTGCCCGTCAGACATCTGATTTGTGACTGCCTGACACAATGGAATTCCACCTTGTGTATGCTTGATAGGCTGCTCCCGCAGAAACGTTGTCACAAGGGTGTCTAGAACCACGCCTGACTCCGTTATACCCGGGGTCAGGAAGTCTGACCAGTTAGGTGAGATCGCTAGTCCGCACTACTGACACTAAGAGGGAAACACCAGGGAGAGGACAGACAATACAGACAAACACATACACCCAGGTGGGCGACCACAGCAGACCACAAAGGTCCAACAGGGATCCGGAGGGTAGCGTTCTGGACCAACAACCAGAGAACGCAACAACCAGAGAACGCAGCAGGGTTCCTGCGTCTGAGGTAAACGCCGACAGGCTAGTTCGGGTTTTTCATGCCTCTCATCCTGAGAGACCTGGTCCTGAGTGTCCGGAGGCCCCTCATAGAGAGGGGGGTACTGTCACGAGGGTGTCTAGAACCACGCCTGACTCAGGGATCCGTAGCTCCTTCTCCTCAGCTGTTCCTTGTCCAGCACTCCCAACCTCCTTATATTCCCCTTTCACACTTCTCTGGTTGCCAGATATAGAGCTTCCTGCCTGGACATCTATTCTGACCCTCTGGAGCTGTGTTGCTGCGTTCTCTGGTTGTTGGTCCAGAACGCTACCCTCCGGATCCCTGTTGGACCTTTGTGGTCTGCTGTGGTCACCCACCTGGGTGTATGTGTTTGTCTGTATTGTCTGTCCTCTCCCTGGTGTTTCCCTCTTAGTGTCAGTAGTGCGGACTAGCGATCCCACCGGCCCGTTCACTATCTAGGGCTCATTTTAGGGAAAGCCAGGGTTTAGGCACGTGATCGCCGCACGGGTGAGGAACCCGTCTAGGGACGTCAGGGCAGTCAGGTGCCAGCCGCAAGGTGAGTCAGGGGTCACCACCTTTCCCCCTCCCTTGGGCAGGGCTATCCCTTTTCCCTCCCTGTGCGTGTCGCCGGTCATTACAAACGTACAGTTAATGACTACCTCTACGAACTCTGCGGCAGGACAGGTTCTGGGGAGCTTGTCTTTTTTTACTGCACCAGTGGCTGCTCATGCGCGACTCATGGAGACTTCTGCGGCTATTTGATGAGATCACCTAACTGGTCAGTGGCAGCCAGGGCGCCATCAGTGACATCGTACCTTACACCTTCTTTCTGGAGCGTGCCTTACGTTGTGTCATTAAAAAAGCCGTTGAGGAGCAAAAGCAGGAAGATGAGGAAGTCACAATGCTGGATGAATTCCAAGGGGGGGCTACTCCATCTGAGACAAGTCAACAACAGGAGTCTGAAAAGGAGTCAGAGGAGGATGGTGCCGGGGTGGAGGAGGAGCAAGAAGAGCATGCTTTAAACGTTTCTGGGATCCCTGGTGTTGTCCGTGGATGGGGGAAGGAGAACGAGGATGACATTATCCTGGATGATGAGCAGGAGCCAGGCCACTCCACCGCTTCCTGTTTTCATGCAAATGGGGGCTTTCATGCTCCAGTGTTTGAAGAGGGACCCCTGTATAAATAGCATAAAGGGCTAGGACCAGTACTGGGTGGCAGCATAGTTAGACCCCCGGTAAAAACACAAAATGGCGGAAATGTTACCACCATCACAGAGGGCTGTCAGAATGCAGAACTTCCAGGCCTTGCTTCAAGAAATGCTGCATTTTGCTTTTGTGGGCGCTGGCAGAGGAATTTTCACTCACAGAGAAACAGTTGCATGGAAGAAGAGGGCGGTTTGAAAATGTGTTGGTCACTTCGGATATGGGATCATTCTTGCAGCAAACACATCGACGGCCATCCTCCGGATCCAGCCTCAGGGAACGCCTAGACCGTCAGGCGTCCAACTATATGAGGTTAATGGCCGATGTGGACACTCTGAGAAGCGATAAACCCCAGGACTACTGGGTGTCCAGGCTTGACCTGTGGCCAGAGCTGGTACAATTTGGCTTGCCCCTCGTCCAGTGTCCTGTCCGAAAGAACATTCAGCGCAGCAGGGGGGATCGTGACCGTTAAGCGCAATCGCCTAGCTCATGACAGTGTGGACTACCTCATATTTCTATAAAACACATGTGACGAGTGAACCATGTTTGATTGAAATTCCTCATGACAGCCCACAAATATCCGCCACCACCCAAAACAAATAATGGTCCCTCTCTTAGGTAAATACAGCGGCATAAAAGGACTTTTATGTCCTTTGAATGCCTAATTTTATAGGTCTGTACTGGCCGACAGTTATATATTTATCCTGTGATTGCCTAATGTACCTCCAGCCACAGAATCCAAAGTTCTTTGCTGTCAGGTGAATGCCTATTGGCTAATTTTTGGGGCCTGTACTGGCCTACAGGTACATATTTATCCTGTGAACGCCTAATGTACCTCCAGCCACAGAATCCAAAGTTCTTTGCTTTTAGGTGAACGCCTATTGGCTAATTTCTGGGGCCTGTACTGACCTACAGTTACATATTTATCCTGCGAACACCTAATGTACCTCCAGCCACAGAATCCAAAGTTCTTTGCTGTCAGGTGAATGCCTATTGGCAAATTTTTGGGGCCTGTACTGGCCTACAGTTACATATTTACCCTGTGAACGCCTAATGCATCTCCAGCCACAGAATCAAATTTCTTTGCTGTCAGGTGAATGCCTATTGGCTAACTTTTGGGGCCTGTACTGGCCTACAGTTACATATTTATTCTGTGACCGCCTATTGTACCTCCAGCCACAGAACCCAAAGTTCTTTGTTGTCAGGTTTATGCCTATTGGCTAATTTTTGGGGCCTGTACTGGCCGACAGTTAAATTTTTATCCTGTGACCGCCTAATGTACCTCCAGCCACAGAACCCAAAGTTCTTTGTTGTCAGGTTTATGCCTATTGACTAATTTTTGGGGCCTGTACTGGCCGACAGTTAAATTTTTATCCTGTGACCGCCTAATGTACCTCCAGCCACAGAATCCTACAAAGTTGTGTGCTGTCAGGTGAATGCCTATTGGCTAATCTTTTGGGGCCTGTACTGGAGTAGCAAGTTCTCACAACAATACATAGTGCACCAATCACTAATATCTCATGAGACCTTATAAAATGTGAAGTTGTGTGTACTGGGAAAAAATAAATCGCATCATTAGGGATTTTCGCAATGGCGCTTTTTTAAACACTCAATCTGCATATACATCGATTGTTTTAATATGCTCATGAAATGTATACACTGCTTAAATGTCAAATTACTTACAGTGATCAGAAATTCTTCATCAACGTTGCAAAAATTGTTGCCAACCATATTTTCTGATCGCATCCAACTTCAGTCTGGGGAAAACCCAGTTGCTGTAGTAGGCCGCGCGTATTTTGCGCATGTGCATAGGCGAAAATTACATTTCGCATTGAAAAAATAATTAATGGGGATCGCAAATTCGAATAATACATCTGGTATGACACTGTCCATGTTGCGGGACTATTTGTGCACTTCTAGTAAGTATTTGGTGGCTGCAAATATGACCTGAAGGTATTCCAGGTTCGCCTGCCTTTAAAGTGAATGGGGCCAGCCGTGAACTTGCGGATCGTGAACATTTGATTGTGTTCGCGCAATCGCGTTCGCGAACCGTCCCGGCCGATGTTCGTCCATCACTACCTAGCACTTCTGACTAACTGTTAGCTGAGCTAAATAAATAAAAATTAAATTTAAGCACCGCTAAAAGTACCGAATATATATTTCTTTTTGTATTGAAATACGCCACTAAATGCTTTCACTACATATAACTGCAGAAGTAAACTGAGAACATATTTTTCTTTTTGTACTGAAATAGGCCAGTAAATGCTTTCACCACATATAACTGCAGAAGTGAACTGCGTATATATTTTTCTTTTTGTAATGAAATATGCCACGAAACGCTTTCACCACATATAACCGCAGAAGTGAACTGAGAATATATTTTTCTTCTTGTACTGAAATAGGCCACTAAACGCTTTTACCGCAAATAACTGCAGAAGTAAACTGCGTATATATATATTTCTTTTAGTACTGAAATACGTCATTAAACGCTTTTACCACAAATAACTGCAACATTGAACTGCATATATATTTTTCCTTTTGTACTGAAATATGTCACTGAACGCTTTCACCACATATAACTGCAGAAGTGAACTGAGAATATATTTCTCTTCTTGTACTGAAATAGGCTACTAAACACTTTCACCACATACAACTGCAGAAGTGAACTGTGCATATATTTTTCTGTTAGTACTGAAATAAGTCACTAAACGCTTTCACCACATATAACTGCAGAAGTGAACTGTGTATATATTTTTCTTTTGTACTGAAATACGTCACTAAACGCTTTCACCACATACAACTGCAGAAGTGAACTGAGAATATATTTTTCTTCTTGTACTGAAATAGACCACTAAAAGCTTTTGCCACATATATCTGCAGAATCAAACTGAGAATATATTTTTCTTTTTTTGCTGAAATAGGCCACTAGATGCTTTTACCGCAAATAACTGCAACAGTGAACTGCGTTTATATATATATATATATATATCTTTTAGTACTGAAATATGTGAATAAACGCTTTTACCACAAATAACTGCAACAGGGAACTGCATATATATTTTTATTTTTGTACTGAAATATGTCACTAAATGCTTTCACCAAATATAACTGCAACAGTGAACTGCTTATATATTTTTCTTTTAGTACTGAAATACGTCACTAAACGCTTTCACCACATGTAACTGCAGAAGTGAACTGAGAATATATTTTTCATCTTGTACTGAAATATGTCACTAAATGCTTTCACCAAATATAACTGCAACAGTGAACTGCATGTATATTTTTCTTTTTGTACGGAAATACGCCACTAAAGGCTTTTACCACAAATAACTGCAACATTGAACTGCATATATATTTTTCCTTTTGTACTGAAATATGTCACTAAACACTTTCACCACATATAACTGCAGAAGTGAACTGAGAATATATTTTTCTTTTTGCATCCGAAATATGCCACTAAAAGCTTTTACCACATATATCTGTAGAAGTGAACTGAGAATATATTTTTCTTTTAGTCATGAAATACGCTACTAAAGGCTTTCACCACTTATAGCTGCAGAAGTGAACTGCGTATATATTTCTTTTTTTACTGAAATATGTCACTAAACGCTTTCACCACATATAACTGCAGAAGTGAACTGTGTATATATTTTTCTTTTGTACTGAAATACGCCACTAAACGCTTTCACCACATATAACTGCAGAAGTGAACTGAGAATATATTTTTCTTTTTGTACTGAAATAGGCCACTAAACGCTTTTACCACATATAACTGCAGAAGTGAACTGAGAATATATTTTTCTTCTTGTACTGAAATAGGCCACTAAAAGCTTTTACCACATATATCTGTAGAAGTGAACTGAGAATATATTTTTCTTTTTGTAATGAAATATGCTACTAAAGGCTTTCACCACTTATAGCTGCAGAAGTGAACTGCACATATATTTCTTTTTTTACTGAAATATGCAACTAAACACTTTTACAACATGTAACTGCAGAAGTGAACTGCGAATATATTTTTCTTCTTGTACTGAAATAGGTCACTAAATGCTTTCACCAAATATAACTGCAACAGGGAACTGCATGTATATTTTTATTTTCGTATTGAAATATGTCACTAACTGCTTTCACCAAATATAACTGCAACAGTGAACTGCTTATATATTTTTCTTTAAGTACTGAAATACGTCACTAAAGGCTTTTACCACAAATAACTGCAACATTGAACTGCATATATATTTTTCCTTTTGCATCCGAAATATGCCACTAAATGCTTTCTCCACACATAACTGCAGAAGTGAACTGAGAATATATTTTTCTTCTTGTAATGAAATACGCCACTAAACGCTTTAACCACTTATAGCTGCAGAAGTGAACTGCGTATATATTTTTATTTTTTTACTGAAATATGCAACTACCGTATTTTTCCCCCTATAAGACGCACTGGCCCAGAAGACGCACCTAGGTTTTTGGGGAGGAAAATAAGAAAAAAATGATTTTAACCAAAAAGGTGTGCTGTGTGTTTGGTGGGTTTGGAACTAATGGTGGTCTGTGGATGGCACTATTACTGGAGATCTGTGGATGACGGACACTGTTATGGGGGGATCTGTGGATGACGGACACTGTTATGGGGTGATCTGTGGATGACGGACACTGTTATGAGGGGATCTGTGGATGACGGACACTGTTATGGGGTGATCTGTGGATGACTGACACTGTTATGGGGGGATCTGTGGATGACTGACACTATTATGGGGGGGATCTGTGGATGACTGACACTATTATGGGGGGGATCTGTGGATGACGGACACTGTTATGGGGGATCTGTGGATGGCACTGTTACAGGGGGGATCTGTGGATGGCACTGTTACAAGGGGGATCTGTGGATGACGGACACTATTATGGGGGATCTGTGGCTTGCACTGTTACAGGGGGATCTGTGGATGGCACTGTTACAGGGGGAATCTGTGGATGGCACTGTTACAGGGGGGATCTGTGGATGGCACTGTTACAGGGGGGATCTGTGGATGGCACTGTTACAGGGGGATCTGTGGATGGCACTGTTACAGGGGGGATGTGTGGGTGGCACTGTTACAGGGGGGATGTGTGGGTGGCACTGTTATATATGTGCCATCCACAGACCCCCCCCACCCCATAACAGTGCCATCCACAGACCCCCCCAGCCCATAACTGTGCCATCCACAGATGTCCCCCATAAAAATGTCATCCACAGATCCCCCCCACCGCTCCGGTATACTAATATAAGATGTCTTATTCAATTAATAGCTATTAAACATGCCCCCCAACTCCTAATAGTACCTTACATCCTAACAGCTTCTGTACAATGCCGGCAGGCAGGCCGGGCGGCCCGCGCGTCCCTCACTGACGTCACTTGCCTGCGCCGCCTGCTTCATTCATAAAGTAGGCGGCGCAGGCACGTGACATCAGGGAGTAACGCTGCCGCCTGCCCGGCCTGCCTGCCTTCTACAGAAGCTGTTAGGATGTAAGGTACTATTAGGAGTGAGGGGGCATGTTTAATAACTATTAATTGATTAATAAGACATCTTATATTAGTATACCGGAGTGGCGGGGCGGGGCTATACTACACTGACTGCAACGCCCCACCACTATTGCCGGCCCCCAGCTCCTCCTCCAGTCCCTCCCCGAGTCCCCGCTTGCTCGTACATCGCAGCTTGCGATGTAAAACTGCAAGCATTCGCCCCATAAGACGCAGGGGCATTTTCCCCCCATTTTGGGGGGTGAAAAAGTGCGTCTTATGGGGCAAAAAAATACGGTAAACGCTTTTACCGGAAATTACTGCAACAGTGACCTGCGTATACATTTTTCTTTTACTGAAATACGCCACTACCACGTAAAACTGCAAAAGTTAATTGCCAATAAATTTTTCTTCTTGTACTGAAATATGCCAATAAACACTTACAGTACCACATATATCTGCAGAAGTGAACTGAGAATATATATTTCATTTTGTACTTAAATAGGCCACTAAATGCTTTTACTGCAAATAACTGCAACAGTGAACTGCGTATTTATTTTTTTTGTACTGAAATATGTCACAAAATGATTTTACCACAAATATCTGCAACAGTGAACTGCATATATATATTTCTTTTAGTACTGAAATACATCACTAAACGGTTTTACCACAAATAACTGCAACGAACTGCATATATTTCTTTCTTTTTGTACTAAAATACGCCACTAAATGCTTTCACCACTTATAACTGCAACAGTCAACTGCGTAAATATTTTTCTTTTAGTACTGAAATACGTCACTAAATGCTTTTACTGCAAATAACGGCAACAGTGAACTGCATATATATTTTTCCTTTTGTACTGAAATACGTCACTAAACGCTTTCACCACGTATAGCTTCAGAAGTGAACTGAGAATATATTTTTCTTCTTGTACTGAAATAGGCCACTAAAAGCTTTTACCACATATATCTGTAGAAGTGAACTGAGAGTATATTTTTCTTTTTGTAATGAAATACGCTACTAAAGGCTTTCACCACTTATAGCTGCAGAAGTGAACTGCGCATATATTTGTTTTTTTACTGAAATATGCAACTAAACACTTTTACCACATGTAACTGCAGAAGTGAACTGCGAATATATTTTTCTTTTTGCACTGAAATACGCCACTAAATGCTTTCATCACATATAACTGCAGAAGTGAATTGCGTATATATTTTTCTTTTTCCACAGATATAAGCCACTAATGGCTTTTCAACATAGCACTTGCACCCCAAGAACAAATTGCTGGAATGACAGAGCTGTCTAATGGCTATTTGGATCCCCAAATAATCTTTTCCTGCACTTGTAAATCGCTTTTTTTCACAATGAGGTTTTTCCTATCACTGTCCCTAGCTCTTTCTGATGTCTCTCCCTGCACTAAGATGCTGTGAAATGGTTCCTCCCTATCCTTTCCTTTCCTATCTGCACTTATAAATCGTTTTTTCTTTATTTTATTTTTTCACAATGAGTTATTTCCTATTGCTGTCCCTAGCGCCTTCTCACATCTATACCTGCACTCAGAATGCTGGAAAATGTCTGAATCCAAGATGGCTGAGGCTATTTATAGGGCTGTGACATCACAGGGCTGGCTGGCTGCTGATTGTCTGCATGCATGGCATTATGGGTCATCTCGCCTTCCCAGAGTTTCTTGCCCCATGTCCCCACACGTGTAGCCGCCATTTTAGGAAAAATTGCCATTCGTTACCATAAAGCGCTAGGAAATTTGCATTTGTTGCAAAACAAATTTTTCCCGAAATTCGGATCGAATTCCACTTCGTCAGCTTCGATTCGCTCATCTCTAGCCATCATTTTTTTTGTATACTAGCGCATCCAAAAAACTAATGCACTGTTGATCATATGTCATGGTAAATTTCAAATCCGGATGTATCCCATTTAATCCCTTGAAAAAGGTGAGGAGGGACTCAAGTGGCCAGCCCAAATGCAAAATACGTAATCTATAAATATTTTCCAAATTCTTGAATGACTGCAAAAATCACTATTTGTATATACATATTTTTCCTCAAATGACGCCATGAACACACAGTTGCAAGAAAAAGTATGTGAACCCTTTGGAATGATATGGATTTCTGCACAAATTGGTCATAAAATGTGATCAGATCTTCATCTAAGTCACAACAATAGACAATCACAGTCTGCTTAAACTAATAACACACAAAGAATTAAATGTTACCATGTATTTATTGAACACACCATGTAAACATTCACAGTGCAGCTGGAAAAAGTATGTGAACCCTTGGATTTAATAACTGGTTGAACCTCCTTTGGCAGCAATAACTTCAACCAAACGTTTCCTGTAGTTGCAGATCAGACGTGCACAACGGTCAGGAGTAATTCTTGACATTCCTCTTTACAGAACTGTTTCAGTTCAGCAATATTCTTAGGATGTCTGGTGTGAATCGCTTTCTTGAGGTCATGCCACAGCATCTCAATCGGGTTGAGGTCAGGACTCTGACTGGGCCACTCCAGAAGGCGTATTTTCTTCTGTTTAAGCCATTCTTATCACGCCCGGCGTGCGGATCACATACGTGACGCAAAAGGGAGGGGAAAGGGAAGGCCCTGCCCAAGGGAGAGGGAAAGGTGGTGACCCCTAACTCACCTTGAGGCTGGCACCTGACTGCCCTGACGTCCCTAGATGGGTTTCTCACCCGTTCGCCTAAACCCTGGCTTTCCCTAAGATGAGCCCTAAGTAGTGAACAGGGCGGTGGAAACACTAGTCCTCACCACTAACACTAAAGGAAAACACCAAGGAGAGGACAGACAATACAGACAAAACATATAATCCCAGGTGGGCGACAACAGCGGACAACAAAAGCCCAACTGGGATCCGGAGGGTAACGCTCTGGAACAACAACCAGGAATAACAGTTGCACAGCTCCAGTGGGTCAGTATAGAAGTCCAGGCAGGAAGCTCTATATCTGGCAACCAGAGAAGTGGGAGAGGGGAATATAAGGAGGTTGGGAGTGACGGACAAGAAACAGCTGAGGGGAAGAAGCTATGGATCCCTGAGTGAGACAAAAAGGATTGCAAGGCAAACACAGAAAGCTACCATTAAGAAACAGCACGATCTTTAGACACAGAGCGCACAGCCACCCGCTGCGACTTCCTGACCCCAGGTATAATGGAGTCAGATGTGGCTCTTGACACCCTCGTGACAATTCTATTGTTAATTTACTTCTATGCTTTGGGTCGTTGTCCTGTTGCAACACCCATCTTCTGTTGAGCTTCAGCTGGTGGACAGATGGCCTTAATTTCTCCTGCAAAATGTCTTGATAAACTTGGGAATTCATTTTTCCTTCGATGATAGCAATCCGTCCAGGCCCTGATGCAGCAAAGAAGCACCAAACCATGATGCCCCCACCACCATACTTCACATTTGGGATGAGGTTTTGATGTTGGTGTGATGTGCCTCTTTTTCTCCCCACATAGTGTTGTGTGTTTCTTCCAAACAACTCAACTTTGGTTTCATCTGTCCGCAGAAGATTTTGCCAGTACTGCTGTGGAACATCCAGGTGCATCCAGGTGCAGCAATGTTTTTTTGGACAGCAGTGGCTTCCTCTGTGGTATCCTCCCATGAAATTCATTCTTGTTTAGTGTTTTACGTATCATAGATTCGCTAACAGGCATGTTAGCATATGCCAGAGACTTTTGTAAGTCTTTAGCTGACACTCTAGGATTCTTCTTCACCTCATTGAGCAGTCTGCGCTGTGCTCTTGCAGTCATCTTTACAGGACAGCCATTCCTAGGGAGAGTAGCAGCAGTGCTGAACTTTCTCCATTTATAGACAATTTGTCTTACCGTGGACTGATGAACATCAAGGCTTTTGGAAATACATTTATAACCCTTTCCAGCTTTATGCAAGCCAAAATTGTTAATCGTAGGTCTTCTGAGAACTCTTTTGTGCGAGGCATCATTCACATCAGGCAATGCTTCTTGTGAAAAGCAAACCCAGAACTGGTGTGTGTTTTTTTATAGGGCAGGGCAGCTGTAACCAACACCTCCAATATTATCTCATTGATTGGACTCCAGTTGGCGGACACCTCACTCCAATTAGCTCTTGGAGATGTCATTTGTCTAGGGGTTCACATACTTTTTCCACCTGCACTGTGAATGTTTACATGGTGTGTTCAATAAAAACATGGTAACATTTAATTCTTTGTGTGTTATTAGTTTAAGCAGACTGTGATTGTCTATTGTTGTGACTTAGATGAAGATCAGATCACATTTTATGACCAATTTGTGCAGAAATCCATATCATTCCAAAGGGTTCACATACTTTTTCTTGCAACTGTATTTGCATAGGGCTGGGCCACATTCAAGCCCATCACTGTCCCCTGCTGTTGCACATAATAGATGTAATACCCTAGAGTGGCATTACCTCTTCGTTTGTACCCCCACTATTTTGGTTGGTGCATCATGTGTCATTATATATATACACACTCACCTAAAGAATTATTAGGAACACCATACTAATACGGTGTTGGACCCCCGTTTGCCTTCAGAACTGCCTTAATTCTACATGGCATTGATTCAACAAGGTGCTGATAGCATTCTTTAGAAATTTTGGCCTATATTAATAGGATAGCATCTTGCAGTTGATGGATATTAGACGGATGCACATCCAGGGCACGAAGCTCCCGTTCCACCACATCCCAAAGATGCTCTATTGGGTTGAGATCTGGTGACTGTGGGGGCCATTTTAGTACAGTGAACTCATTGTCATGTTCAAGAAACCAGTTTGAAATGATTCGAGCTTTGTGACATGGTGCATTCTCCTGCTGAAAGTAGCCATCAGATGATGGATACATGTTCTCATTCTGTTTACGCCAAATTCGGACTCTACTATTTGAATGTCTCAACAGAAATCGAGACTCATCAGACCAGGCAACATTTTTCCAGTCTTCAACAGTCCAATTTTGGTGAGCTTGTGCAAATTGTAGCCTCTTTTTCCTATTTGTAGTGGAGATGAGTGGTATCCGGTGGGATCTTCTGCTGTTGTAGCCCATCCGCATCAAGGTTGTGCGTGTTGTGGCTTCACAAATGCTTTGCTGCATACCTCGGTTGTAATGAGTGGTTATTTCAGTCAACGTTGCTCTTCTATCAGCTTGAATCAGTCGGCCCATTCTCCTCTGACCTCTAGCATCCACAAGGCATTTTTGCCCACAGGACTGCCGCATACTGGATGTTTTTCCCTTTTCACACCATTCTTTGTAAACCCTAGAAATGGTTGTGCGTGAAAATCCCAGTAACTGAGCAGATTGTGAAATACTCAGACTGGCCCGTCTGGCACCAACAACCATGCCACGCTCAAAATTGCTTAAATCACCTTTCTTTCCCATTCTGACATTCAGTTTGGAGTTCAGGAGATTGTCTTAACCAGGACCACACCCCTAAATGCATTGAAGCAACTGCCATGTGATTGGTTGACTAGATAATTGCATTAATGAGAAATAGAACAGGTGTTCCTAATGATTCTTTAGGTGAGTGTATACAGGGAGTGCAGAATTATTAGGCAAGTTGTATTTTTGAGGATTAATTTCATTATTGAACAACAATCATGTTCTCAATGAACCCAAAAAACTCATTAATATCAAAGCTGAATATTTTTGGAAGTAGTTTTTAGTTTGTTTTTAGTTTTAACTATTTTAGGGGGATATCTGTGTGTGCAGGTGACTATTACTGTGCATAATTATTAGGCAACTTAACAAAAAACAAATATATACCCATTTCAATTATTTATTTTTACCAGTGAAACCAATATAACATCTCAACATTCACAAATATACATTTCTGACATTCAAAAACAAAACAAAAACAAATCAGTGACCAATATAGCCACCTTTCTTTGCAAGGACACTCAAAAGCCTGCCATCCATGGATTCTGTCAGTGTTTTGATCTGTTCACCATCAACATTGCGTGCAGCTGCAACCACAGCCTCCCAGACACTGTTCAGAGAGGTGTACTGTTTTCCCTCCTTGTAAATCTCACATTTGATGATGGACCACAGGTTCTCAATGGGGTTCAGATCAGGTGAACAAGGAGGCCATGTCATTAGATTTTCTTCTTTTATACCCTTTCTTGCCAGCCACGCTGTGGAGTACTTGTACGCGTGTGATGGAGCATTGTCCTGCATGAAAATCATGTTTTTCTTGAAGGATGCAGACTTCTTCCTGTACCACTGCTTGAAGAAGGTGTCTTCCAGAAACTGGCAGTAGGACTGGGAGTTGAGCTTGACTCCATCCTCAACCCGAAAAGGCCCCACAAGCTCATCTTTGATGATACCAGCCCAAACCAGTACTCCACCTCCACCTTGCTGGCGTCTGAGTCGGACTGGAGCTCTCTGCCCTTTACCAATCCAGCCACGGGCCCATCCATCTGGCCCATCAAGACTCACTCTCATTTCATCAGTCCATAAAACCTTAGAAAAATCAGTCTTGAGATATTTCTTGGCCCAGTCTTGACGTTTCAGCTTGTGTGTCTTGTTCAGTGGTGGTCGTCTTTCAGCCTTTCTTACCTTGGCCATGTCTCTGAGTATTGCACACCTTGTGCTTTTGGGCACTCCAGTGATGTTGCAGCTCTGAAATATGGCCAAACTGGTGGCAAGTGGCATCTTGGCAGCTGCACGCTTGACTTTTCTCAGTTCATGGGCAGTTATTTTGCGCCTTGGTTTTTCCACACGCTTCTTGCGACCCTGTTGACAATTTTGAATGAAACGCTTGATTGTTCGATGATCACGCTTCAGAAGCTTTGCAATTTTAAGAGTGCTGCATCCCTCTGCAAGATATCACTATTTTTGACTTTTCTGAGCCTGTCAAGTCCTTCTTTTGACCCATTTTGCCAAAGGAAAGTTGCCTAATAATTATGCACACCTAATATAGGGTGTTGATGTCATTAGACCACACCCCTTCTCATTACAGAGATGCACATCACCTAATATGCTTAATTGGTAGTAGGCTTTCGAGCCTATACAGCTTGGAGTAAGACAACATGCATAAAGAGGATGATGTGGTCAAAATACTCATTTGCCTAATAATTCTGCACTCCCTGTATATATTTAATGTCATTTCCTGCAATGTGTGTATTCATTTCCTTGCAAATGTAATGTTTAAATGTTATGTGCCTGGTTCACCAGCAGGTGGCAGCAAATCTGAGCAGAGATAGTTTCTCTGGAGAGGAGCCTCCTAGTTCCTTCCAGCCCTCTCTAGAGAGGGAGGAGTTTAATTAGTCAGTGAAGAGCAGTCTAGTCCACCCTTCTTAGGGAGAGGTTGTGTGTTGGCTAGGCAGAGCACTGCTTGCTCTGCTAGGCCCAGATGCCCTGCCTCTCAAGTCCACAAGGTTGCTTGTCCCCTTCTGGGCTTGCATTGCCTTCATCCAAGCTGAAGCTAGAGCTTGAGGTACTCCAAATCCAGGACAAGAAGTTCCTAGGATTAAAGTAAGAGACAAACTACAGACAGCTAAACTAAGTCCCAGCCGGAGAGGAAGAGTTTCCTATTTAAGTCAGCCAAGCATAGCAGAGCTGAGCGAGCTACCGCATAGCTGAGCTGAGATTGTCGCAGAGAAGTATTTGCCTGCCAGATTAAGCCAATACCTGCTGATGACCAAGATACCATTTGGAAAAAGTTTGAACTACCGTTTATGCCACGTAAAGTTGTGTTCAACATTACTACAAGTCTGGACTCCATTTATTCTACTTATTCATCCTCCAAGTTCAGCTACCCCTTTTTGCACTTGCTTCGGAACACCACGTCTGGGATCCAAGGATATCTAGGTAGGAACACCGTGACACATGTATACAACATCTACAGAGTGTCGGGGGGTAATAATTCAATTATGAATTATTAATTATGGTCATAAAATTAATTAACCATAAAAAAATAAAATTTGTAAAATTTGTCATAAATTCATAAAATCATGACCTGGTGAATTGTAGACAACCTAATTGATACAATTCACATCTGAGTCCGACTATTTCCTCAGATAAATAAGTTCTTTTTGACGTGAGATGACGTTAATGATAAAATGTAGTTCTGCTTTATACAATAATACACAGGTATTATAAAAATATGCAGATTTATTGGTTACAAGATTATAAGCATATATAAGTAAATAAACACTGATACATGCAAATGAATATATATAGCGTTAATATAAAGCATTACAAGCTTAACAATACATGTGAGTGGAAATAACTTGTCACGTTATACACAAGCTATTATTAGGTTAGGATATCAAAGTAGGAACATAAGTCATATATATCACTTCTGTCCAGAGAAAACTTCATTATATCAGGACAGGCATGTCTAATCCTAGACATCATTATAGAATGCTAAATACATTCTGCCCCCCCCCTAACCAACTACACATCACATGACTTCAAGATGGGCAAATCCATTCAAGGATATAACTTAGAAGAGACAACTGTATCCTTCAGCCCCATCCTGGACTATTTTTCACATATATAACTTTGGTAAGACTATTAAGACAAATAACAGGTATCTAGGATCTTAAATGGAAAGGATTTGAAATAAATCTTTCCTGTGGGAATCCATCACTTAGCTTGGCGAAGAATGTTCTATCAATATATATATATATAAGCAATTATTTAATGCTTTGCTAGATTATGAGTCTAGATTCTTCTGCAGGTAGAATGAAGCCTCACAATATCCTAAAACTACATCTCAATATGGAGATGATCAATTAATTTAATCATTTATTTATTCGTCAATCTAGATGGTATAATTTCACCCACACTATCAAATTAGTCTTATTAAAATGAAATATCATTTTTTGTGTCTCTTACCAAGTCCTAGTAGGAATCTCACTTCTGCTCCTAGGAAAGCTGGGTGGTCCATCATAGCGCATCTCATTATGGCTTTCATCTCGATAGAACCCTCTAGAGAGCTCCACTTCTCTCTCTTCCTCCCTTAATCTCCAGCTCTCGCTTTTTTTCTCTTGCTAGCTTTTTATGCTACTCCGCACATGAGTAATTATTCCCCCCCTTATCTAAGAATCATCCCCTTTAGATTATGGATTCCCAATCAGGTAGGGTGGGTGTATTTGCATGCTAATAACATCATGACGTTATCTCAACTCCTAATATGGTATAGAACAAAGAATGAAATAATATAATGTTGCCCATCTGCCTCCAGATGGCACTGCGGTATTGTAGATGAACATAACAACTTTTAAGCATTAAAATTTAATATCTAATAATATGTTCACATAATCTTGTTGACCTTTCTTACCATAAATCATTGAGGAAGGTCTTTTCCTGACATTTTTAATTACCTATATCCTGGACTTGTTGGAGTTGACTGTCTTCTCCTATCTTTTTGAAATATAGGTTGACTTGATGAAAATTTTATATAGCGGCTTTGATGATTGGCATCGGAACTTGTACATTTCACTTATTTTGAAATGGCATTTACTTTTCCCAGAAACCCAATTAACATAAACTTACTTGTTTCTGTATCTTCTACAATACCTTCTAAATAGTAAATACATAGTATAACATATATATAAATCAATACATTGTTACTCATAGATAACACATTATATGAATTATTGATTAACATATGTTGTAAACTAAATATACCATACAGAGATATATATATAATATAATTATGAATATATAAATTGAACCTCATACAGCAGGTGTGCGATAAGGACATGAGTCCTTATCAAGTAACCTTGTTCCCTCCAGACAGACATGTTTTAGGGAGTTGACTTACTTCTTACAGATGGTCCCATATCTTTAGCAATAACTTTTAAATACAATGTCCGTTTATGTTCACAATTATATTTTTTTATATAGACTGAACTTGCCATGAACTCATCTTGGCTTCCTCAGCCATATAATATAACTTTGGTTCAGGCTGATCTTATTCTTAAAGGCAATGAGATGAGCATTCATTTTGATTATAATGTCATTAGATAATATTGTATACATATGAAAATGCACAACAAGAGACTGTACCACTCTGTCACGCCTACCCTGGGTAACAACATTACCATCTACAAAGCCGACTAAATGTCCTTGTTGCTTAACAGCAACTGGCGTCACGTTTACTTGCTCTATAAGAGGGACATATTTCGTAGAAACCTCCTAAGGGGCAAGATATACCCCAGACGCTGATAGCGGGCCGTTGCATAAACATCTCCTATCAAGAAATAATTCTTATACAAAACCAGATCTAATGAGTCCAGAAAAAATGCACATTGAGCAGAAGAATATTCACTTCTATTTAACAGGTCAGAAACCACTTGTATCCCATCCATGTGATTGATTGATGGATGCATACAAACTGACCACTTCAATCATGAAAGCCAGCAATCATCCGGTATAGGACCTAAGGATTTAATAATCCTCAAAAATTGGGACGTATCAAGCAAAAAGGATGGTGTGCTTTTAACAAAAGGGAGTCAAAACCTTTTCTAATAATATGGCCAAAGGTGACAGGATGAAATTAATAGAGGCCACAATCGGTCGGCCCGGAGGATTATTCAAGGTTTTATACACCTTAGGCAATACATAGAGAACAGGGGTTATCGATGACTGGTAAACCAAAAACACAGACATTTTCTGATCAATGACTCCCTTTTCACAATTACTATCCACAATACTCATGATTTTATTTTTGATAGTCCACACTGGATCACCATCAATAGCCCAATATGTGCCCTGTTCTCCTGTGTTGTCATATTAAAATTGCCCTTCTGTATAGATTCAATCACTTGTCTAATATCTCTAGTCACAATCTGTATAAAAGTCTCTGATGGGGGATGATGTTTAGGCGGAGCATACGTGCTCTTATTAAGTAATCCAAAATCACTTAGAGAGAGGGCTCTAGATGCATCATTTGAAATATCTCGGAGGGGGGGGCTCATTCACATTTTCTTTTACGGCAAAATGTGCCTTTCATCTTATCTGACGATAGAAGCGTTGTAGGTCTATCTCCATCTGAAAACCATAAAAGTTTCCAGTAAGACTAAAAGATAATCCTCTCTGTAGTACACACATCTCTAAAGGATTCAATATTCTAGAAGATAATCACTAGTGATGGATCTGTACCTGCGATCGTGTCACGATGTTCCCCAAAGTTCCTGCTGTGTTTGCAGCCCGCCCGCCTTGATTTCCTGGAAGGCACCATCCACGGTCTCTCTTGTGAAAAGGTGGACGCTGATCCTGTTGGTGGGGGTGTCCCTGTACAGTCTGACAATGGCAGCACTGATTGGATAGAGTCAGACTGTGCAGGGATACACTGATAACTGGTTAACACCCCTCTGTACCCTTACTGCAGACTGCCATCAATTGATTCATAACTTCTAGTAGAAATAAATAAAGGAATGGCATCATCTTCCAGAATTTATATGACCAGAGAATGAATATAGCTATTAAAACAAAGAAGAAAGGGATGCAAATTAGCTCTTAACAAGCTCTGCCTCTAATGCCACCAGATGTAAGGCAGCTGTCCTATAAGTAAATGTTTGACCCTTTAACCCCTTCACGCAACATCACGTACATGTACATGGGGGAATGTGGTGCCTCACCGCATCCCCACGTGCATGTACGTGATCGGCTTTCACTGTCAGCGCAGGGAGCGAAGCGCTGAAGCTTCAGTGAAGCCGGCGTGCTGGGGTTGCTAGGCAACCAGAGAAGCCGGCAGGCACTGTATAGGCGCTCTGACCCGCCCGCGATCGCTGTGATTGGTCCATTACTGCAGAGGGACCAATCGCAGCGCATCGGGGCAGGTAAGGGGGGGTTAGGGAGGGACTATGTGCTTCTCCTTCTCTGATCGCCCCAATTCCTGTCAGGGAAGCGATCAGAGAAGGAGAGAGTGTGAAAATATTCCCGACCTATGACGAGTATACTCGTCATGGCGCACTGCTACTTAGCATTTAACTGTCACCATGTCTGCAGACATGGTGACAGCGCTGAGATCCCGGCTGTCACACACAGCCGGGCACCTTGGGTCAATGCCGAGGGGGGTCCTGTGACCCCCCCCCCCCCCATGTCGGCGATCGCTGCAAACCGCAGGTCAATTCAGACCTGCGGTTTGTAGCACTTTCTGCAGTTTCTGATCCCCGCGGATCAGAAACTTTAGCATGTCTAAAATAAAGGTTTTTCACCCCCCCTGCACCCCTGAATGATGATATGTGGGCGGGTGGTGCAGGGAGGGGTGTCGCAGGCGGTGGGGAGGTGCGGTAAGGTGCGGGAGGCGGGCGGTGCGGCAGGCGGGATCGCGATCCCCCCGCCCGCCTCCCCTTGAATGATCATTGGTGTCTAGTGGGTATACCAGGGTGCCAGCACATTGCTGGCACCCTGGTATAAACGGCTGACATCTGCGATGCAATGTCAGCCGTTAACCCTTTCTATACAGCGGTCCGTACGGACCGCTGTATGGAAAAGGTTAACAGCGCAGGGAGCTCCCTCCCTCTCCCATCAGGGGGCTGCTGTGCCTTTGCAGCCCCCCGATGGGAGAGGGAGAGAGCCCCCAGAGAGCCCCCCTCAGCCCTGTGCTTACCCTTCCCCGTCTGCGCAGTTCTGACCAGTACTGAGCAGACGGGGAAGGTTCCCATGGCAACAGGACGCCTCTCAGGCATCCTGCTGTCCATGGTGCTGAACAGATCTATGCTAAAAGCATAGATCTGTTCAGTGTAAGTAAAATACAGTACAGTGCAATATATATTGTACTGTACTGTATTATACAGACATCAGACCCACTGGATCTTCAAGAACCAAGTGGGTCTGGGTCAAAAAAAAAGTTTAAAAAAGTGAAAAAAGTAAAGTTTCAAAAAAAAACATTTATCACTGAATAAAAAAAAAAAAATACACTACACATATTAGGTATCGCCGCGTCCGTAATGACCTGATCTATTAAACAGTCATGTTACTTTCCCCGCACGGTGAACGCGATAAAAATAAAAAAATAAAAACTATGAGGAAATTGAAATTTTGACCACCTTACTTCCCAAAAAAGGTAATAAAAGTGATCAAAAAAATCGCATGTACGCCAAAAAATACCAATCAAACCGTCACCTCATCCCGCAAAAAATGAGCCCTTACATGAGACAATGGCCCAAAAAATAAAAAAACTATGGGTCTCATACTATGGAGATACTAAAACATGATTTTTTTTTTGTTTCAAAAATGATATTACTGTGTAAAACCCTGATAAATTATAAAAAGGTAGACATATTAGGTATTGCCATGTCCGTAAGAACCTGATCTATAAAAATACCACATGACCTAACCCCTCAGGTAAACACTGGAAAAAAATTTTTTTTTAAAACGGTGTCAAAAAAGCTATTTTTTTGTTACCTTACATCATAAAAAGTGTAATAGCAAGCGATCAAAAAGTCATATGCACCCCAAAATAGTACCAATCTAACCGTCATCTCATCCCGCAAAAATGATACCCAACCTGAGACAATCGCCAAAAAACTGAAAAAACTATGGCTCTCAGACTATGGAGACACTAAAACATGTTTTTTTTTTGTGTCAAAAATGATATTATTGTGTAAAACCTAAATAAATAAAAAAGTATACATATTAGGTATTGTCACGTCCATAAGAACCTGATCTAAAAAAATAGTACATGATCTAACCTGTCAGATGAACGTTGTAAATAATAAAAAATAAAAACAGTGCCAAAACAGCTATTTTTTGGCAAATTTTCCATTTTAATTCATTTTTTCCCATAACAAAGCAAGGGTTAACAGCCAAACAAAACTCAATATTTATTGCCCTGATTCTTTAGTTTATAGAAATGCCCCATATGTGGTCATAAACTGCTGTATGGCCACACGGCAGGGCGCAGAAGGAAAGGAGCGCCATATGGTTTTTGGAAGGCAGTTTTTGCTGGACTGGTTTTTTGACACCATGTCCCATTTGAAGCCCCCCCCGATGCACCCCTAGAGTATAAACTCCAAAAAATGGCCCCATTTTGGAAACTACACCCCTCAAGGTATTCAAAACTGATTTTACAAACTTTGTTAACCCTTTAAGTGTTCCACAAGAGTTAATGGCAAATGGAGATGAAATTTCTGAATTTCTATTTTTTGTTACTTTGCCTCACAAAAATGTGTAATATAGAGCAACCAAAAATCATATGTACCCTAGAATAGTACCAACAAAACTGCCACCTTATCCCGTAGTTTCCAAAATGGGGCCACTTTTTTGGAGTTTCTAACCTAGGGGTGCATCAGGGGGCTTTAAATGGGACATGGTGTCTAAAAACAATCCAGCAAAATCTGCCTTCCAGAAACCATATGGTGTTCCTTTCCTTCTGCGCCCTGCCGTGTGCCCGTACAGCAGTTTACGACCACATATGGGGTGTTTCTGTAAACTACAGAATCAGGGCCATAAATAAAGAGTTTTGTTTGGCTGTTAACCCTTGCTTTGTTACTGGAAAAAAAATATTAAAATGGAAAATCTGCCGAAAAAGTGAAATTTTGAAATTGAATCTCTATTTTCCATTAATTCTTGTGGAACACCTAAAGGGTTAACAACGTTTGTAAAATCAGTTTTGAATACCTTGAGGGGTGTAGTTTCTTAGATGGGGTCACTTTTATGGAGTTTCTACTCTAGAGGTGCATCAGGGGGGCTTCAAATGGGACATGGTGTCAAAAAAAACAGTCCAGCAAAACCTGCCTTCCAAAAACCGTATGGCATTCCTTTCCTTCTGCGCCCTGCCGTGTGCCCGTACAGCGGTTTACGACCACATATGGGGTGCTTCTGTAAACTACAGAATCAGGGCCATAAATAAAGAGTTTTGTTTGGCTGTTAACCCTTGCTTTGTAACTGGAAAAAAAATATTAAAATGGAAAATCTGCCAAAAATGTGAAATTTTGAAATTGTGTCTCTATTTTCCATTAAATCTTGTGCAACACCTAAAGGGTTAACAAAGTTTGTAAAATCACTTTTGAATGCCTTGAGGGGTGTAGTTTCTTAGATGGGGTCACTTTTATGGAGTTTCTACTCTAGGGGTGCATCAGGGGGGCTTCAAATGGGACATGGTGTAAAAAAAACAGTCCAGCAAAATTAGCCCTCCAAAAACCAAACGGCGCACCTTTCACTCTACGCCCCGCTGTGTGGCCATCCAGTAGTTTATGGCCACATATGGGGTGTTTCTGTGAACAGCAGAGTCAGGGCAATAAAGATACAGTCTTGTTTGGCTGTTAACCCTTGCTTTGTTAGTGGAAAAAATGGGTTAAAATTGAAAATTAGGCAAAAAAATTAAATTCTCAAATTTCATCTCCATTTGCCAATAACTCTTGTGCAACACCTAAAGGGTTAATGACGTATGTAAAATCAGTTTTGAATACCTTGAGGGGTGTAGTTTCTTAGATGGGTTCACTTTTAGGGAGTTTCTACTCTAGGGGTGCATCAGGGGGGCTTCAAATGGGACATGGTGTAAAAAAAACAGTCCAGCAAAATTAGCCCTCCAAAAACCAAACGGCGCACCTTTCACTCTACGCCCCGCTGTGTGGCCATACAGTAGTTTATGGCCACATATGGGGTGTTTCTGTGAACAGCAGAGTCAGGGCAATAAAGATACAGTCTTGTTTGGCTGTTAACCCTTGCTTTGTTAGTGGAAAAAATGGGTTAAAATTGAAAATTAGACAAAAAAATGAAATTCTCAAATTTCATCTCCATTTGCCAATAACTCTTGTGCAACACCTAAAGGGTTAATGACGTATGTAAAATCAGTTTTGAATACCTTGAGGGGTGTAGTTTCTTAGATGGGGTCACTTTTAGGGAGTTTCTACTCTAGGGGTGCATCAGGGGGCTTCAAATGGGACATGGTGTAAATAAACCAGTCCATAAAAATCAGCCTTCTAAAAACCAAACGGCGCACCTTTCACTCTACGCCCCGCTGTGTGGCCGTACAGTAGTTTACGGCCACATATTGGGTGTTTCTGTAAACGGCAGAGTCAGGGCAATAAAGATACAGTCTTGTTTGGCTGTTAACCCTTGCTTTGTTAGTGGAAAAAATGGGTTAAAATGAAAAATTAGACAAAAAAATGAAATTCTCAAATTTCCTCCCCATTTGCCAATAACTCTTGTGCAACACCTAAAGGGTTAACAATGTATGCAAAATCAGTTTTGAATACCTTGAGGGGTGTAGTTTCTTCGATGGGGTCATTTTTGGGTGGTTTCTATTATGTAAGCCTCGCAAAGTGACTTCAGACCTGAACTGGTCCCTAAGAATTGAGTTTTTGTAAATTTCGGCAAAATTTCAAGATTTGCTTCTAAACTTCTAAGCCTTATAACATCCCCAAAAAATAAAATATCATTCCCAACATAATTCAAGCATGAAGTAGACATATGGGGAATGTAAAGTCATCACAATTTTTGGGGGTTTTACTATGTATTACAGAAGTAGAGAAACTGAAACTTTGAAATTTGCAAATTTTTCCAAATTTTTGGTAAATTAGGTATTTTTTTGTGCAAAAAGAATAATTTTTTTGACTTCATTTTACCAGTGTCATGAAGTACAATATGTGACGAAAAAACAATCTCAGAATGGCCTGGATAAGTCAAAGCGTTTTAAAGTTATTAGCACCTAAAGTGACACTGGTCAGATTTCCAAAAAATGGCCTGGTCCTTAAGGTGAAAATGAGCCCGGTCCTTAAGGGGTTAAATAGGCCTTGAGACATGACTTGGATATTAAATAAGCCAGTACCTCATCTGCAGACAGCTAATTCTGGTGATTGCCCCTCAGTGCAAAGCAGAGAGTCCTGGCTTACCTGGGTGAGAGTTCTAAGTCAGGATTTGGAGGGTACTATCTCTCCTTGGGGAGAGAGTGCCTTAGTCGGCAAATAGAGACTTATAGGCCATACATGCTCCTCTGGAATTCTGGGGAAAAATAATGCAAATGAGCTCTTAACAAGCTCTGCCTCTAATGCCACCAGATGTAAGGCAGCTATCATGTAAGTCAGTGTTCAACCCTTTAAATAGGTCTTGAGACATGACTTGGATAATAAATAAGCCTCATCTGTAGACTGCTGTTTTGGGGTGATTGTTCTTCATCAGTCAAGAGCAGAGATTACTGCTTAACTAGAGTCAGGGAGGTGATGTACAGTCTGTGGGGTGAGGAAGGTGATGTACTGTATACAGAACCAGAGAGGTGATATACAGTCTGGGGAATTAGGAAGGTGACATGTATTAATATGTTGTATTAAGAAACAGATGGGTGATGTACTTTACAAGGCGCCATTATGGTGTTGTGCTGTGTGTGGAGCTATGGAGGTACTATGTTATATGTTACATCTGGGAGGTACAGTATGCGGTAACAGGGACGTGATGTATTGTAACAAGATTACAAGATTTAGAACTAAAGCAAATAAATAGCACACTGCTAGAATGAAAGGTTTTATCATTTTCTTATATTGGTGTGCTATTTATTTGCTGTAGTTCAGTAATAAAACCAGTGAAACAGCTGAAGATAAGGAAGTAAAAATCCAAACAGTATCTCAAAGATAAAAACACCCCCTCATTGTTCAATGTTGAGTACAGTCACAGATAAAACAATAGTCCTTTTATGGGATGGGTTTAATTTCTTCCTAAAGAAAGTATGCACCATTACTGTCCTGTCAGCTTCATGCCCTAGAAGACGACAACAGGGTAAAATCTGCAGAAAGGGCTACTGCACTGCATGCCGTCATTGCTATGAGCACATTTATAAGATACAGTAGGGTACTGTCTGTGAGTATGAAGAATACAAATCTCTTCTAAAAGGAATCTTTTGTGGTATGACATTATGCGTAACCCTATGCATTATCCATAGCAATGAATCTTGAGACAAGATCTGAATATTTCAAAAGAAATATTTTTATATTTTAATAGTGCAAGTATTTTGATGCAGCGATGCCTATGATGTTTATTTTTTACTATTTATTTGTGTTTTAATTATGGAGAAACTGAGTGATTTGAATTTTTATATATTTGTTATATATTGAAAAACTTTAACTTTTTTCTCCTTTTTTAAGTCACTATAGATAACTATAATAAGCAATCATTAGATTGCTTCTACAATGCACTGCATTGAATTGAATTGCTAATGTTGCTAATACAATTCATTGCAGATTTGATATGTTCCTACAGAGCAATGCCACCTGCAGAGCTCCATGAGAACTACAGCTCTACAGCTCTAAAAGCTAAAGGGCTTTCAGAGCAAATCAACTACTCTGATTGACCATGGCATCTGAAGGGTAAAATGTCTGCGATCAGCATTATCGCCTCTGGTGTCTGGTGTTTAAAACAGCTAAAACCTGATGCCGATGGGGCCACCGAGCCCCCCCCCCCTGCACAATCTCTGTGATGTCCTTAACATCACAGGGTTTAGCAACCAACCAAAATCAGAACCAGAGGCTTCTGCATTCAGGAACACAACTGAATATGAGCACTGTGTTTAGGTGTTTTAGTGACAGGGAACTGTCACATTATAAGATCGGGAGGTGGGCAGGAAGTGGTTAATGTTCCCACAAGCACTTTTGACTTGTAATCTAAAGGTGTTTTTAATGAATTGTCTGCAGGCTTTCACTGCACAATATAATTCTCTGCAGTTCAATGTATTGCTGACAAATATAAAAATAGCATGTCTCATCATCCAATGTGACTCTATGCTGTGTGACAGTTGTCTTGTAATTGACAGCCACTTAATAATGCAGCGCTATGCCTTTGGAACAGCCGAATCCCGTTTGGGAAGTTAGATTTTTGCAATCTTGTTATTCTGAACCCCTATATATTGTCAGATAAGGATTTGGGAATCTGTCCTTTCCACGTCTTTAAAGTCTGAAAAATATATGTATCACCAAAGAAAATGCAGACGTACATATTGTAAAGGATTGCGCTCAGCTCGAACATGATTCAGAGCTAAATGGGGTCTGTCCTTTGTCACACATTCGGAGAAAATCACAAGAAACTTGTGGGGAAAAAACATTTGCTGACAATGGTGGCAAATTACAAGAAGCAAATCAGATATTTCACTTGCTCTCCTGAGTCCTGTGTGGCTACCATATGCTACCATCATCTTGGCAAGCATTCAAAGAATTGGTAGACACAAAATAGTTAAAGGGGTATTCCAGGCAGAATAAACTCCTTAACGTTGAATGCATATGATACAAATAAAGCACTAGCTAATATAGTATCTGTTTGGTAATTCAGCTCTTCTGTGAAATTTTATCTCCCCCTTCCTGAGGCAGGAAGTGCTGCAGCTTGTAATTTCACACAAGCTGTTGTCTCAGCCTCCGTGCAGCAAGGATACAATATGTCACAACTTCCCCAGGACCCCCCACCCCTCTGGGTCACATCAGGGACCCAGACTGTGTGACCTCTGATGGCGATAGTAGACATTTAACTCCTCAAATGCCATGGTCAGTTGTAACCAAAGCATTTGAGGTGGCTTTTCCCAAGAATGCTGAACTTTTTGGGCCCGAACGGCTTCCTTGCCCCGAGATCGAGGAAGCCATTGGTTCTCTGTAATATCATGGGTCGCTCTGAAGGATAAGGCTATTACAGCTGTAGTTCCTATGGTAGCCTGCAGGTGGCTGTGCTGCTAAGGAACATAGAGCATCTGCTCTACACTGTGATGCTAATTCATTGCAGTGTAACGGAAAAGCTATCAGAAGATTGCAAATTTAAGTCCCTTAGAGACCTAAAAAAAGTTTAAAAAAAGTTTTTTGTAAGTATAAAAATTCAAATCACTACCCCCCTTTCCACATAATAAAAAACTAAAAAAATGTAATCATTGGCATTGACGTGTCCCATAACACCCATACTATTAAAATATAAATGTATTCATCCTGTTCAATGACCGGCGTAATGGTAAAAAAATCAAAATGGTTGATTCACCATTTTTTGCCACTTAACCTCCCAAAAAATAAAAATAAAAAATTATGTAAAATTCATGACATCATTAAAAAACTACAGATCGCCCCGCAAAATGAGTATTAGACCGGTAATCTAGTTTCCTGGAAGTCTACATGACAGTACATCTGAGACTACCTTCCCTTGACAGGACAGGAAAAAACACAGAGAGGTTTAAAACTCCACCTCTCCCCTTCCTCTACATTGTATTTTTATGGACCACCAAAGACAGAACAATTAAAGAAAAAACTTAAAAAAATAATTTTAGGGTGGGGAACCATGTGCTGTCATGGAGACTTCCAGGAAACCGGATTACCGATGTGTCTAATAACAACAAAGAGGACATTGCGTCCAAAGGCCATATCCTGGTCTGAAAAGATGTCAAGCCTGTAATGTTTTGTAAAAGTATGAGCTCGCTTTCATGCTGTTTTACAAATTTACTCAGTTGAGGAAGAAGACCTTTCCACCCAGGAAGATTAAACTGCTATCGTTGAGTGTGCTTTTAGAGAAGGAGGAACCATTTTTGCTTTAGCCTTATAGGCTTCAGAGATCACTTACCTGACCCATCTAGATATGGAACTTTTAGCGGCTTTCTTGCCCTTTATTTGGATCACAAAACTCTACAAAAAGCTTTTTGACAATTCATCACTCTTTTGTTGCCTATTGTAATATGGCCAGTCTAACATCTAGACTAGAGTATAAAAAATAGATTTCTGAGCATTTTTTGGATCAGCATAAGGCAAATTGTGGATTTGAAAAAAATAATAATGGATGACGTCCGTATGTCATCCATTTTTTTTGCAGATCCATTGTAACAATGCCGATCCTCGTCCGCAAAACGGACAAGAATAGGACATGTTATTTTTTTTTATAGGGCTACTCAACAAACATACGGATGCGGATAGCACACAAATCTGAAAAAAAATATTTGTTATCAGATTCCCAAATTAGACTCCCAATCTTCATCAGACTTTAGATCAGATCCCCATATCAGACCTTAGATAAGATCCCCATACTGTATATACTCATCTGAATCATAATTACATGATAATTGATAGTGTACAACATGATTATAATATTTAAAAACAGTGCATATCAAAATATATACATCAATATAAAGTGCATAATATTATAAATCATCAAATGTATGATTAAAATGAATACCCATCATGATAATGTGCAAAAAATATTCATGACTGATAATTAATAGTGAATATAAACCAGTGAAGCCAAATTAAAAACAGACAAGGAGTATTGTAACACTGACCAGTATTTAGCCCAGTACATATGTGTGTAACATGGCGTCCATAGCATCCTGGTTAGGCTTGAGTAAAACGAGTGTCGCATCAGAGATCTGAAGTCTATTCGTTCAAACACTTCAGTTTCAATGCAGTCTGAGACTTGTCTCTCTACAGCATTAAAACGTATTGCCTGCATGTAGGCAAAATTTGTTTCACCCGAAGTCACGCAAGACTTCAGTGAATTAATTTTGTATTCATTTCTGCATTTTTAAAAACATTTAAAATTAGGAATCCGAAAGCGGGTTTGGTACCAAAGTACCAGCCGGTACTAAACCCGACTTTGACTTCCTAATTTTAAACGTTTTTAAAGATTCAGAAAACAATACAGAATTCGTTCACTGAAGTCTCGCAGGACTTCGGGTCAAACGAAGTTTGGCTCTACGGAGCCAATACAGTTTAAGGCTACTTTAACACTCGCGTTTAGTGCGGATCCGTCATGGATCTGCACAAACGCATCCTTTCAGATAATATAACCGCATGCATCTGTTCAGAACTGATCCGTTTGTATCATCTTTAACATAGAGAAAACGGATCCGTCTTGAACACCATTGAAAGTCAATGGGGGGCGGATCCGTTTTCTATTGTGCCACATTGTGTCAGTGAAAACTGATCCGTCCCCATTGACTTACATTTTGTGTCAGGACAGATCCGTTTGGCTCAGTTTTGTCAGACGGACACGCAAGCAGCGTTTTGGTGTCCGCCTCCAAAGCGAAATGGAGGCAGAACGGAGCCAAAATGATGCATTCTGAGCGGATCCTTATCCATTTAGAATGCATTAAGGGCAAAACTGATCTGTTTTGGACCGTTTGTGAGATCCCTGAATAGATTTCACAAACCAAAACCAAAACGCCAGTGTGAAAGTAGCCTAATGCTGTATGGAGACAGCATTAGAATTGAAGTGTTTGACCAAATCAACTTCGGATCAATGATCCGAAGTGTGATTCTCTCAAAACCTGTCCTGGTTATTACACTGAGCATATCTGAATACCAAACACGTCAGTGTTCATGTGGTGTATCAAGAGGTATCTACGTCACAGTGAACTAATGTTCACGTGACACATTATTGTTATTGGAATAATGTAATATATACGTCACCGACAATACAATGCGTTCCAGATATGGAAGCAAAATAACAAAAAATATCATATTTAGGTATATTCATAATCACTATTATCAGAAATACTCAGGATTCAAGATAACTGTCATGAACTAAGGAGTGGGGAAAAGGAAGGGCACCCACTAGCTGCCACCCATGCCTCTGTCCCTGCCTACTTACACTACCAGTCCTAAGCGACGGGGCGTAAATGGGCAACGGTCCCTAACCTCTATAAGTGCAGAGAGGCAGAGCTGACAGAGACAGAATATAGCCAGGCAGAGGCAGTAGGAGGGAACCTGCAGATGGATCTGAAGTCACATAAAGTGTCAGGAGCAATACTGAAATGCCAGAGATAAGCACTAACGTAGGCAAACCAAGGTAACAAGGACAGCAACCAACATGCCTAGGGTCAAACCAGGATGTCATGTAAGTACACAAGGAATAGCAAGGACGGGTCAGAGTACAAGCCAAGGGTCAAACCTGGAGGTAACGTCAGTACAAAAGCAATAGCAAGGACGGGTCAGAGTACAAGCCGAGGGTCAAACCTGGATGTCACGTCAGTACACAAAGGTAGGCGAGGTTGTGTCAGGAGCAAAAGCCAAGGGTCAAAATTCAGAGTAGCAGAAGGACTGAGTAGTAGCAGTTAGGCACAGGACCAAAATCGCAGGCAACCTGTGACCAGCAGGCTGCCTGTATAAATAGTGAAAGGCTAAGGTCATGTGACGTGGCCAGCATCACATGACCCACTCAGACACAGAAGCCGAGCACCGAGTGGCCAGCTCGGTGCTCAGCCTGATACTGCTGCCAGGGGAACAGAGACCGCCGACCGCACAGCCAGCAGGAGCACGGTCGGGTCCACTGCGCCCCTGTTACCTGGGAGACGGGGACGCTGCGTGCGTCGTCGCTCAGGGAGAGATCGTGTCGCCGGCGCCCTGTGACAGTACCCCCCTTCACGAGGGGCCTCAGGATCCAAAGACAGTGGAGACGGCTTCCCTGGGTTTTCGAAATGGAACCTCTTAATCAACCTATCAGCGTGAATTCTATGAGCAGGTACCCAGGACCTTTCTTCAGGTCCAAAATCCTTCCAATGAACCAGGTATTGCAGTGAGTTTCGGACCTTCCTAACATCAATGATCCTAGAAACAATAAACTCATCTTGACCGTTAACCTCCACCGGAGATGGAGATTCCTGTGGAAGAACAACAGGTGAAACATACTTTTTGAGCAAGGATTTATGGAACACATCATGAATTCGAAACGTGTCTGATAGTTTCAGCTTAAAAGATACCAGGTTAACAATGGCAAGTATTTCATATGGTACTATAAAGCGTGGAGCAAATTTCCTAGACACCCCTTTTAAGGACAGATTTTTGGTGGATAGCCACACCTTTCCACTGACCTCAAAATTAGCTCCCTTAGCGCGTTTCCTGTTAGCTTTCTTTTTCTGAACCTCCTGCGCTTTCTCCAGGTTCGACTGAAATTGGGTCCAGACTGTGCACAGTTCTGAAGTAACCACACCCGCCTCAGGATTAGGTGAAGCCACGGAAGAACAAGAACCAAAACGAGGATGAAACCCTAAATTGCAGTAAAACGGAGATACCCCCGTGGATGAGTTCACCCGGTTGTTAATGGCAAACTCCGCCAACGGAAGCTACTTCAGACGCTGGTTGTCAGAGATATAGCACCTAAGGAATTGTTAGACAGCCTGATTCAAGTGTTCCGTCTGCCTATTAGTCTCTGGATGAAAGGCCGACGAAAAGGACAATGAAATTTTGCATCTCTGGCAAAAGGCTTTCCAGAATCTGGAAACGAATTGGACACCCCTGTCAGAAACAATATTAATTTTGCTGAATCTGTCTACCACTACCCAGATCACTGACTTTCCTTCGGAGGGTGGCAAGTCAGTGATGAAATCCATAGAGATGTGTGACCAAGGTCTACTCGGAATAGGTAGTGGTAGTAACTCACCCACAGGACAGGTTCTACGAGTTTTGGACCTTGCACATATCTAGCAGGCGGACACATACGAACTAATGTCCCTAAAAAATGTAGGCCACCAGAAGGTTCTAGATACCAATTCCTTAGTGGCTTCAACACCAGGATGACCACAGAGCACAGAATCATGGCACTCACCCAGAAGTCGGAGAGGGAAATGGCCAGGAACAAATAACTTATCTGTGGGAGTTCGTGCAGGAGCGAGATGTTGTGCACATTTAATCTCCGAAGAGAGGTCAGCAGACACTGATGCTATGATGATGTTAGCCGATAAGATGGGTTCAGGAGGCGTGTCAGGAGGTTGGAAGGCACAAAAACTTCGAGATAAGGCATCAGACTTAACATTCTTACTTCCTGGTCTGAAAGTGATAGAGAAGTTAAACAGAGTAAAGAACAAAGTCCACTTGGCTTGCCTAGGATTGAGACATTTAGCAGACTCAAGGAACAATAGATTTTTATGATCAGTGAGAACCGTGACACAGTGTTTGGCCCCCTCCAAAAAGTGTCTCCACTCCTCAAATGCCCACTTAATGGCCAGTAATTCAAGATTCTCAATGTCATAATTCCTCTCTGAAGAAGAAAATTTACGGGGAAAAAAAGCACAGGGTCTTAGATTGGTGAGCTTAGGCGATCCCTGAGAAAGAACCACCCCCACTCCATCCTCAGAAGCATCAATTTAAACCACAAAAAGTCTCTCCTGAACCGGCTGAATCAAGATTGGGGCGTCGTGGAAGCACTTCTTAAGGGTTTCAAAGGCTTCGATGGCCTCAGTCGGCCAATTAACAAGATCTGCCCCCTTCTTGGTTAGGTCGGTTAGCGGCTTGGCAATAACAGAATTTTTTTAAATAAATTTTCTATAATAGTTAGAGAACCCCAGAAAACGCTGTAATGCCTTTAGGGAAGATGGTCTCACCCACTCCAGGATAGCCCGCACCTTCCCCGGATCCATCTTAAATGAGTGAGGGGTAAGAACATAACCCAGGTACAATATCTCTTGCACCCCAAACACACATTTTTCTAACTTGGCGGATAGCTTATTTTCTCTGAGAACTTTGAGCACAAGATTAAGATGGGACATATGGGACTCCCAATCCGCAGTGAAAATAAGGACGTCATCCAGATAAATAATTATAAACCTGCCGATAAATAATCTGAAGATGTCATTCATAAAATTCTGAAAAACTGCTGGGGCATTACTGAGTCTGAATGGCATTACCAGGTACTCAAAATGTCCCTCCGGAGTATTGAAGGCAGTTTTCCACTCGTCTCCCTCCTTGATACGAATCAGGTTATATGCCCCTCTTAAATCAAGCTTAGAAAACCACGATGCTCCCAGAACCTGATTGAACAAGTCAGGAATCAAAGGGAGGGAATATTGATTTTTAATGGTGAAGTTGTTCAATTGTCTGTAATCAATACAGGGTCTGAGGCCACCATCTTTTTTAACAAAAAAGAAACCAGCCCCATAGGATAAGTAGATGGCTAGATATGCCTCTTACTTAGGCTCTCTATAATATAATCTTTCATGGCACCACGTTCCGGCCCAGAAAAGTTAAAAATACGACCCTTGGGAAACCTGGATCCCGGCACCAACTCAATAGCACAATCGTAAGACCTATGGGGTGGAAGCTCCTCGACCTCGGAGGTAGAAAAAACATCGCGGAAGTCTTCAATATATGGAGGAATGGCCATAGGGCTAGAAGCAACCCCCGCTACCACTATGGATACACAAGAGGAACAGTTAGGACCCCACCTTTCTAATTCCCCCATAGCCCAGTTGATGGTCGGGTTGTGAACTTGGAGCCATGGCATTCCTAAGACCAATTCAACGGGCAAATTCTCCAGTATGAAAAGGGAGCATTTCTCAGTATGACACACTCCCACGGACAAGGTTATCTCTGGGGTGCAATATCTGAACGTCCCCCCCCCCCACCCCCGCAAAGGAGTAGAGTCAGTGGCTACAAGACTTACAGGAGTGGACAAGGTTAACACCGATATTCCCACTTGTAGGGCGAACCCTAGATCTAGAAAGCGGCAGAACCGGAATCAATAAAAGCATTACCTGAACCCTTATTAGGCCCAAATACAACAGTAATTGGAACCAGCAACGTTTTTCTTAGCACCACAGGAAGTACCTTGTCTTTGGATCCCTCAGGAATGGATAACCTTTCGGAGGGAGGGATCTTAGGACATTGACGGACCCAATGATCAGTGCCACCACAGTAGAAACAGGTACCTTGTTGTCGCCGTTGTTCCCTTCTGGTAATACCTAATTGCATAGGTTCTTCAGTCGGAGCTTCCACCCTGGGTCCCACTGGAATGAATTAAGGGTTAGGGACAGTCTGTGAAAGAAAGAAATGTTCCCGCTGTCTCTCCCTAACACATCTGTCCAATCTAATAGCCAGGGTCATAGCGTCCTCTAAGGACTCGGGACAGGGATAACACACCAGCATATCCTTAAGTTTCTCAGAGAGTCCGGACCTGAACTGGCTTTTGAGCGCCGATTCATTCCAGCCAGAAGGAACGCACCATTTATGAAATTGAGTGCAATAATCCTCTCCCAGCCGATCACCCTGGACTAGGGCCCTAAGCTGGGACAGTTACGGATGCTCTGTAAGGTTCATCATAAAAAATGCATCAACCGACCTAAAACACAGAGTCAGAAGGCAAAGAAAACGCCCAGTCTTGAGGGTCCCCCTGTAAGAGGGAAATAACAATTCCCACCCTTTGCTGATCGGACCCAGAAGAAATGGGCCGCAGGCGGAGTTTAATTTACAACTCTCCTTGCGGTCCCCAGAAAATCTATCAGGCAGTTTGACATGGGGTTCTGCCTGAAGTACTGGTAGATCAGAAGTAGGGAGAGATTTAGCGGATTCTTGGAGTTGTAATCTCTCCCTCAAATCCTGCACAATCTGCGCCAGGTTCAGGACATGGTCAGTAAGGCTCTGCAGGGGGTCTATAGGGAGATAAGGCCTGCGATTCTGTCATTACCTAAGGAGTGGGGAAGAGGAAGCGCACCCACTAGCTGCCACCCACGCCTCTGTCCCTGCCTACTTACACTACCAGTCCTAAGCGACAGGGCGTAACTGGGCCACGGTCCCTAACCTCTATAAGTGCAGAGAGGCAGAGCGGACAGAGACAGAATATAGCCAGGCAGATGGATCCGAAGTCACGTAAAGTGTCAGGAGCAATACTGGAATGCCAGAGATAAACACTAACATAGGCAAACAGGGGTAACAAGGACGGTAACCAACACACCTAGGGTCAAACCAGGATGTCACATAAGTACACAAGGAATAGCAAGGACGGGTCAGAGTACAAGCCGAGGGTCAAACCTGGAGGTAACATCAGTACAAAAGGAATAGCAAGGACGGGTCATAGTACAAGCCGAGGGTCAAACCTTGAGGTCACGTCATTACACACAGGCAGGCGAGGTCGTGTCAGGAACAAAAGCCAAGAGTCAAAATCCAGAGTAGCAGAAGCACTGAGTAGTAGCAGTTAGGCACAGGACCAAAATCGCAGGCAACCTGTAGCCAGCAGGCTGCCTGTATAAATAGTGAAAGGCTAAGGTCATGTGACGTGGCCAGAGTCACATGACCCACTCAGACACAGAAGCCGAGCACCGAGTGGCCAGCTCGGTGCTCAGCCTGATACTGTTGCCAGGGGAACGGAGAACGCTGACCGCACAGACAGCAGGAGAGTGGTCGGGTCTGCTCCGCCCCCTGTTACCTGGGATACGGGGACGCCGCGTGCGTCATCACTCAGGGAGAGAGGCAGGACGCCGGCGGCGCAGCGCAGGAAGATAGCGTCGCCGGCGCCCTGTGACAATTACAGCATCTAAGAGCAAATATTAGGGGGGATTATGTTTATACTGGAGACATTAACATATAAATCCACAGAAGGAAAAAAAATAACATGTAACAATAAGCAAGTATGTAAATCAGGCAGTCCATCATATTAGAGGCCCGAGTACGATATGTCACACCTTAATGTGTATCACAATCGCATATTGGAAAGTTTGCATCGCCAAATACCATAGCAATAATAAATCTCTACCCTAAAAGTTGGTTTAGTTTAAACAGGCCTCAAAAAATGTCTGGTAACCAACAGAGTGGAAAACAAAATACCTGTGCCTCGGTATTTGCTAGTATGAATTTTCCGTCTTATCCAGCCAGTAGTATTAGCAGAAGGCCTCAACACTGCCTTCCTTCCGGTAGGCTACAGATTGTTATTGAGGACTTCACAGCAGGATGATGTTGATGCCACCTCTGGTCTGACACCGTGTCTTTGAGACAGGGGTCACTGCATTCCTCCTGCTCCTCCTCCTTGTGGCCTCAGAGAAACTGTTACGCTGAGCGCTCCGGGTCCCCTGCTGGTCTCGGAGCGCTCACAGCGTATGTCCCCAGGCAGCACTCCAGTGTCTCGGCGTGTGCGTCCTCGCTCTCTAGGGCGCGCACGCTCCGGGACTCTTAGATTCAAAGGACCAGTGCACCAGTGATTGGTGCCTGGTCCAAAGGGGTTATTAAGGGTTAAGGTTGTGAGAGGCAGTGCTGACTTAATTAGGCTGCACCTGTGCACTGCCCATTTATACCTTCTCCTCCCACAGCCTTCTGCCGGATCTTTGTGCCTTATGCCTCAGAGAAAGCGTTCCCTATGATGTTAGTTTGCCTTACCTGTTGCCGTACCCGTTGCTACCGTCCACTCGCCTTTGAACCTTTGCCGCCTGCCCTGACCGCTGCTTCGTCCGACTACGCTCTTGCCTTCTCCCTGTGTACCACGCCTTATCAGTTGCCAGAGAGGTCGAGTTGTTACTAGGGGACACGACCTGGTAGTTACCGCCGCGGCAAATCCATCCCGCTTTGCAGCGGGCTCTGGTGAAGACCAGTAAATGCTTAGAACCGGTCCTCTAGTACAACCCGCGCCATCGCCTCTCTGGTGCAGAGGATTCACTACCTGTCCTGCCGGTTCGTGACAGTAAGATCCGGCCATGAATCCCACTGATGTTCCCCTGCCAAGCCTGGAGGACCTCACCACCATTGTGGCCCAGCAGGGTCAACAGCTGGCCCAGTTGACCGCTATGTTGCAGCAGCTCCTGCCTTCTCTGCAACAGCCAGCTCCTCGTCTGCTCCTGCTGCATCACCTCCGCCCGCAGTTACCACCGGTTCCAGAATCCGTTTGTCCCTACCAGACAAATATGACGGAGATCCTAAGCAGTGCCGTGGGTTCTTGTCGCAGTGCTCTCTCCACCTCGAGCTTCTGTCCAACCAGTTTCCTTCTGAGCTAGCCAAGATAGCCTTTATTCTCAGTTTACTGTCCGGGAAGGCCCTGGCCTGGGCTACACCACTATGGGACCGCGCAGATCCTGCCACCGCATCCGTCCAGAGCTTCTGCCTAGAGTTCCGGAATGTTTTTGAGGAGCCTGCCTGGGTTACCTCCGCAGAGACTGCCTTACTAAATTTGACCCAAGGAGGTTCTTCCGTGGGTGACTATGCCATTCAGTTCCGCACTCTGGCCTCTGAGCTGAACTGGAACAATGAAGCCCTTTGTGCCACCTTCAAGAAAGGACTTAACAGTGAAGTAAAGGACGTTCTGGCTGCACGTGAGCTTCCTTCCACTCTTTGTGACCTCATCTTGCTGGCCACTAGGATAGACAAACGTTTCGCCGAAAGACAGGAGGAACTCCTCCTTGAAAAGGAAAAAGCTCGTCCTAGACGCTTTCCTCGTCTGGCTCCCGTTTTTCCGCATCCACCTCAACCCGCTACTGGGTTTTCCGCCGTGGAAGCCATGCAGGTGGATCGGTCACGCTTGACTCCGCAAGAACGAAGCCGCCGCAGAAACGAGAACCTGTGTCTGTACTGTGCCAGTACCGAGCACTTCCTTAGAGATTGTCCTCTCCGTCCACCGCGTTCGGGAAACGCTCGCACCTAGTAAGCGTGGGAGAGGCGTTGCTAGGTGTGGATTCTTCCTCTCCACGTCTCATCATACCCGTGCAGTTGATAATCTCTTCCAAGTCCTCTTTCTCCGCAGCCGCCTTCTTGGATTCCGGTTCAGCTGGCAACTTCATTCACGCCACCTTGGTTGACAAGTACCGTATTCCAGTAATCCGTCTACCCAAGCCGTTTTTCATCTCTACTGTTAACGGTGAGAGACTCTCAGCCACCGTGCAGTTCCGTACCCAGCCTCTACAGATGGACATCGGAATATTTCATACCGAGACTTTAGAGTTTTTTGTCCTTCCCTTCTGTTCTTCCGAACTCCTCCTGGGTCTGCCGTGGCTTCAACGTCATAGTCCTGTCCTGAATTGGTCCACCGGTGAGATCCTGCGTTGGGGCTCCTCCTGTTCAGACCGCTGTCTCAAGCCTGCTCTGGTCAAACAGAACCCGCAAGTTTCTCCGCCTTCTGGGCTGCCCAAGCCATACCATTCCTTCACGGATGTCTTCTGCAAGAAACAAGCTGAGGTTCTTCCTCCTCACCGATCCTATGATTGCCCGATCGACCTGATACTCGGTTCTACTCCACCTCGGGGCAGAATTTATCCTCTCTCACCTCCTGAGACTCTTGCCATGTCCGACTATATACGTGAGAACCTACAGAGAGGATTCATAAGAAAATCTTCTTCTCCTGCTGGGGCCGTTTTTTTCTTCGTGACAAAAAAAGACGGCTCCCTCCGCCCCTGCATTGACTACAGAGGTCTTAATAAAATTACCATCAAGAACCGTTACCCTCTGCCTCTAATCTCTGAGTTATTTGATCGTCTCCGAGGGGCTAAGATCTTCACTAAATTGGACCTCCGAGGGGCCTATAATCTGATCCGTATCCGTGAGGGAGACGAATGGAAGACCGCCTTTAACACAAGGGACGGCCATTTTGAGTATTTGGTGATGCCCTTCGGCCTCTGCAACGCACCTGCTGTCTTACAGGAATTCGTCAATGACATTTTCAGGGACTTACTTTACACCTTCGTGGTCGTATACCTGGATGATATCCTCATCTTTTCCTCCAATTTGGATCAACACCGGGTCCATGTGCAACAAGTTCTTACTCGTCTCAGGAGAAATCGACTATACGCTAAACTTGAAAAATGTCTATTTGAACAGACCTCCCTGCCTTTCCTGGGATGCATTGTCTCAGCCCAAGGACTTCAAATGGACCCAGCCAAACTCTCGGCGGTTCTGGATTGGCCACGTCCCTCTGGTCTCCGAGCCATACAAAGATTTCTGGGCTTTGCGAATTACTACAGGCAATTCATCCCTCACTATTCCACTCTGGTAGCTCCTATCGTGGCCCTCACTAGAAAAGGAGCTAACCCCAAATCCTGGCCTTCCCAAGCCGAGGAAGCCTTCCAGTCCCTGAAATCCGCCTTTGCATCTGCACCCGTTCTCTCTAGACCAGATTCCACCAAGCCCTTCTCTCTTGAAGTGGATGCCTCCTCGGTGGGAGCCAGAGCCGTCCTCACCCAGAAGTCTTCCCGGGGCAAGACTTCAACTTGTGGCTTCTTTTCAAAAACATTCTCTTCCGCAGATAGAAATTACTCCATTGGGGACAGGGAACTGCTGGCTATTAAATTGGCACTAGAGGAATGGAGACATTTACTCGAGGGCGCCACACATCCTGTGTACATCTTCACGGACCACAAGAACCTGGCTTATCTCCAGTCTGCTCAGAGATTAAATCCCCGTCAGGCTCGTTGGTCTCTGTTCTTCGCCCGCTTTAACTTTGAGATCCATTTTCATCCGGCTTGCAAGAACATTAGGGCAGATGCTCTGTCTCGCTCCTCTGATGTGGTGGGCGATGAGTTAACACCTCGATATATTATCCCTCCAGAACGCCTTACAGTCGCTCCCGTGGACCTGCGCCTTCTTCCTCCTGGCAAATCCTACGTACCTCCACGTCAGTGGCTGCGAATTCTCAAGTGGGGCCACGCCTCCCCTTTTGCCGGTCATCCAGGGGTGCTAAAGTCTCTCCAACTTATCTCCCAAAGGTACTGGTGGCCTTCTCTGGAGAAAGATGTCTCGGACTTCGTCCAGGCCTGTATGATTTGCGCCCGGGATAAATCGCCTCGCCAGAGACCAGCGGGTCTCCTCTTGCCTCTACCTGTTCCTGAAGTTCCCTGGTCTCACATCGCCATGGAGGGCTCTATGTGCCCAGCTCGGGATCAAATTGGACTTTTCTTCTTCGTACCACCCTCCAACTAACGGCCAAGTAGAACGGGTGAACCAGATTTTGGGTGACTATCTGCGTCACTTTGTATCCTCTCGCCATGACGACTGGGCTGATCTACTTCCCTGGGCAGAGTTCTCCTACAACTACAAACAATCCTCTGCCTCTAACAAGTCTCCTTTCTTTGTAGTTTTTGGCCGTCATCCTCTTCAACCGCTGCCGCAGTCTCCCACTCCTTCTTCTGTACCTGCCGTTGACAGTCTTGTACAGGATTTTTCCTCCATCTGGTGAGAAACCCACGCGGCTCTCCTCAGGGCTTCTGCCCGTATGAAGGTTCAAGCTGACAAGAGACGCAGATCTCCACCGGAATTTCGCCCGGGTGACAAGGTGTGGCTCTCCTCTAGGTACATCCGATTTAGGGTCCCAAGTTACAAGTTGGGCCCTCGTTTCTTGGGACCCTATAAAATCAAGAGTCGTATCAATCAAGTTTCTTATCAGCTCCATCTTCCTCCCTCCCTCCGAATCCATAACTCCTTCCATGTCTCCCTTCTTAAACCTGCTATCTTTAACCGTTTTTCTCCCAAGCTTGTTTCTCCCACCCCTGTCGCCGGTACCTCCGATATATTCTCTGTCAAGGAGATCTTGGCGACCAAGATCTCCCAGGGCAAAAGATTTTTTTTGGTCGACTGGGAGGGCTGCGGTCCTGAGGAGAGGTCATGGGAGCCGGAGGAGAACATCCTGGACCGCAGTCTCATCCGCAAGTTCTTCGGTACCAAAAAGGGAGGGAGACCAAAGGGGGGTGTACTGTTACGCTGAGCGCTCCGGGTCCCCTGCTGGTCTCGGAGCGCTCACAGCGTATGTCCCCAGGCAGCACTCCAGTGTCTCGGCGTGTGCATCCTCGCTCTCTAGGGCGCGCGCGCTCCGGGACTCTTAGATTCAAAGGACCAGTGCACCAGTGATTGGTGCCTGGTCCAAAGGGGTTATTAAGGGTTAAGGTTGTGAGAGGCAGTGCTGACTTAATTAGGCTGTACCTGTGCACTGCCCATTTATACCTTCTCCTCCCACAGCCTTCTGCCGGATCTTTGTGCCTTGTGCCTCAGAGAAAGCGTTCCCTATGATGTTAGTTTGCCTTACCTGTTGCCGTACCCGTTGCTACCGTCCACTCGCCTTTGAACCTTTGCCGCCTGCCCTGACCGCTGCTTCGTCCGACTACACTCTTGCCTTCTCCTTGTGTACCACGCCTTATCAGTTGCCAGAGAGGTCGAGTTGTTACTAGGGGACACGACCTGGTAGTTACCGCCGCGGCAAATCCATCCCGCTTTGCGGCGGGCTCTGGTGAAGACCAGTAACTGCTTAGAACCGGTCCTCTAGTACAACCCGCGCCATCGCCTCTCTGGTGCAGAGGATTCACTACCTGTCCTGCCAGTTCGTGACAGAAACTTTTCACTTGCTTGTTTCTGCTACATTCTAGCGGGGCAAACTTTTTTTTTTTTACTAACAAAAGCAACAACAACCCATGTGTTATGGCAGATATTCAAGATAGCTTTCCTATTGCTGAGTTGTGTGAGTAAAGTCAGCATTTGGACAGCCATGAGAAGGAGGATAAGGTGGAAGTCAGGGGACCTGATAACCTTTTGCAAAAGTATTGTGGCTTGAAGAAGGTGCTGGTGCAGTGTCCTGAAACACACTGCTTAATATTGTGATTGTGTTTCATGAAAATGTCATTGTACCTGAGTTCCCATAAAGCTGCATAGGGAGGGGAGGCTCCAACAAACCTCCCAGGGCTGACTCCGCCCTGATCTCTGAGAAGAAGGAGGACAGTATGATGTCTGAGGAAAAGCTGCACCTCAGCAGCCATTTTGGAGAGTTCTCTAAACTCCAGAGTTAGTTCCATGTACCAGCCCATAGATGGGAAAAATTACAGCAGATCCAAGCAACCCAGAGGGAGTGAGAATATTGGCAAAGGAAGGTAATTTTCGTTTATCAGGCACTAGTCTCCTTTGCATTTGGTGAAGAGATTATAAGCTACGGGCTGCCCACCATAACCAAAGACAGAAAGGTCACCTGTCAGAGGTTGTATTTCTAGAGAGGATACTGAATTATGTGACTATACATTACATCAGAGATAGCAAATCCCTCCAGCCAGAGAAACAAGGGATTGATTGTTATAGAGGAAAAGAACCCCTTATGCAACTTTTGGGCACAATGTAGAAGCTGCCTTGCTGTAAATGACTTTTGTGCACATTGGATCAGCTTCAGTAAAGTACTTGGAAATTGTTAAGAGAACTGGTCTCCTTATTGTGCGAACTTATCACCTATTTGCACCTAACGGTGCTGGCTTCAAGAACACCAGGGACCCTGCCACCACGGCACCTCAAAAACCCATTCCACCAAAGGTACCTCAACCACCATCTGGCGGGAGTCCCTGGAGTACAGAGTGTGCCCCGAAGGAACTGGTGCTGTCCTTCCATTCACTGCACGCTGGCCCAGGGAGCTCTACAGAACTGTGAGTAAACTACTACTACATCTATAAGCCCACTATAACTCACATATTGCCCCTGCGTTATGGTCGCAGCACTGGCTATGTCCACTAGATTGTCTGTGCCTTTTAGCCATTCTTATGTGGCTAAGAACACTGTCCTAGACTTGCAGAGACAGAACAGCTACCTTTGCACCGCATAAATTGCAACGTTCCAACTCACTGGAATTCCAACTTGAATCTGTTGGGGCATATTTACAGGTAAGTACAATTCATTTTTTTTTTTATTAGCAAATACTGAAATGCTTTATTATGGATCTCAGGTGCAGCGATGAATGCAGCATCTAAGGGGTTCAATGATGGGGGGCAGCGCAATTGCCGCTCCCTGTCATTCCACCCACTATTTTCAAATAAATGCACTTCGTGATGAAGTAATTAGTTACAAAGAAAAAAATAATAAAAATTCAAGGAAGCAGCCAAATCGAATTTTAGATAACTTTGCTCATCTCTACTCATTATTGAAGCAAAATAGTGGAATGCTTTCCTGATGCTGAAAGGGAGGCAAAATTGTTGTATAACCAGGATACACTGTGTACACAGCTTGCCGCAGCTTTCAGCAAGCAGGCGCCTGCCACCCATGTGTCTGACCTCCTTCAGCCCGTTACTGAGTCACTGACCTGCCACAGTCTCTGCTTCCACAAGTAGCAAAACCCACAGCAGCACCAACAGATGCCAGTTCAGAATCAACATGGAGCAATTTTTTTATGTGTTGCACGAGGCTGATGCATATCAACAAATGGATACATACGTTTTGAACAACCAGGTTTAGTCCTACCTGGATGTCTTGGTATGGATTTTTGGCCACAAATCTTCTATGAAGAAGGCTTCTTTGAACAGTAGATCGATGTATCTGGGTACCACTGGTTTCTGACAGTTTTGATCTGAAGGCAGTGGTGGACATCTTCCTATTTCATGGGAAATTAAGCATGATGTGATGAAGATTTCGTTAAGATTAATGGTGTCCTTAATGTTGAGAATTACAGGCAGATGCTTATACCATCATGCAATACCATCAGGGAGGGATATGAATGGCTCTATTGATTCTGCGGCAGGACAACGACCCCAAACACACAGCCAGTTTCATTAAGAACTATCTTCAGCATTATAGAGGGATGTGTACTGTAAAGGTACACAAGATTCGATACCTCCTGGTGCAAAAACAGTTTTATTGAATAGTAGGTGACAACATGTTTTGGAGCAGATACACTCCTTTCTCAAGTCTAAAACATAGTGATCAAAATTCCACATGATCAATAAAATTGCAAAGTAAAAACCTAAGATGAAATTTGGAATTCACATAATTTCATAATACATATATAGTACATAGTTCGTAATATATAATACATGTATGATGTATAACATATGTAATACACAGTTCATAATATATAATAATAAAATATTATATTAAAATAATGGAAATTCATGAGTTCGAGGCAGAAAGCTTAATAATATGAAAGGAAGAAAAGAATATGTAACTAAATAAATAATAAATAAATAAATAATTGAATAAATAAATAAATGAATGGAAGATCACTAAAATGAAAAAAGGTGAAAATAAATAAAAGAACAATTTCAGCGACCAATTTATATTGTGGTAGTGATGAAGATGATAATGATGGGATTATTTATTCAGATATGAAGCAGGGGTGCGAAAGGGAGGGGGGTAAATACATGATGTGAAAGTGGATAGAAAAAAAGGCTGTGGTGGTATACTGGTTGGATGAAAGAGAGGCTTAGGTTGTATAATCGTTGAATGGGAGGGCTGATTTGGCAGAATAATGTAATCATAGATAATAATGATGATTGTGGTCATATCTGCTCTGAAACGCGTTGTCACCTACTAATCAATAAAAAGGATTCACCTTCTATTCACCGAGGTCGTGTTTTTGCACCAGGAGGTATCAAATCTTGTGTACCTTTACAGTACACATCCCTCTATTGTCTTCCATATCACTCCTCTGAAAAACTGGCAACTCCACTAACGAGGACTGAAAGATAACGGCAGCACTGACCACTTGCCCTCACAAGTGTTGTTCTTGCATACGCACAACACTGAAAGGTGAGCATAACCATTTGCACTTCTCAAATCTTAAGTTTTTCAAGTACGTACTACCCTATGAGCGCCTCTCCCCTCTTTGCCAAATATGCTGTATACTCCTGATTTCATTAGGACCAAGACCAACTTCGTTGGTCTGGGAATATGGCTTCAAAGTCTGACAGCGACAGTCACAGACTTAAACGATGGATTACTGCCTTCAAAGAATTCAACAGCGAGCCAAACTAGTGTCAACCTGGACAAACAAACAAGATGAAGGCAATAAGAAGGAACTAATGCGACCATCCGAAGATCAACCAACGGAACCAAGGATTGAATCTAAGGACCTACTACATTTGTTTTTTAGTCTGGAGAAATTACTGAAAGAAGAAATCCAACACCACATGGATTGGTTGCTACTAGAAATATACAGTTGTGTTCCAAATTATTCAACCCCCAATGCTGTAAAGGATTTTAGGGAATTTAGTGTACATTTGTAATTGTGTTCAGAATGAAATCTTACAAGGACTTTTTAAAGAACCAAATGCAACTAAAATGACATCAATTGTTTTTGTAATACAGTATTAAATGGTTTTTTTGTGATTTCTTCATTGACACAATTATTCAACCCCTTAAAGACTACCACTCTTAAGAACAGAGGTTCATTCAAGTGTTTTCGATCAGGTATTGAAAACAACTGTGGATGTCAAGGAGCAGCAATCAAGCATAATAAGCACCAATTAGGCAGATTTAAAAGGACTGTGATACTCAGCTCCTTCTAGACATTTACTGGTGTGTTTACAAACATGGTGAAGTCAAGAGAATGGTCCAGGAAGACAAGAGAAGAGGTGATTTCTCTTCACAGGAAGGGCAATGGCTATAAGAAGATTGCAAAGATGTTAAACATACCAAGAGACACCATAGGAAGCATCATTCGCAAATTCAAGGCAAAGGGCACTGTTGAAACGCTACCTGGTCGTGGCAGAAAGAAGATGCTGACTTCGACTGCTGTGCGCTACCTGAAGCGCAAAGTGGAGAAAAGTCCCCGTGTGACTGCTGAGGAACTGAAAAAAGATTTGTCAGATGTGGGTACTGAAGTTTCAGCTCAGACAATAGGGCGCACACTGCGTAATGAAGGCCTCCATGCCAGAACTCCCAGGCGCACCCCCTTGCTGTCTCCAAAGAATAAGAAGAGTCGACTGCAGTATGCCAAAAGTCATGTGGACAAACCACAAAAGTTTTGGGATAGTGTTCTGTGGACTGATGAAACTAAATTAGAACTGTTTGGGCCCATGGATCAATGCTATGTTTGGAGGAGGAAGAACAAGGCCTATGAAGAAAAGAACACCTTGCCTACTGTGAAGCATGGTGGGGGGTCAATCATGCTTTGGGGCTGTTTTGCTTCTACAGGTACAGGGAAGCTTCAGCGTGTGCAAGGTACCATGAATTCTCTTCAGTACCAGGAGATATTGGATGAAAATGTGATGCAGTCCATCACAAACCTGAGGCTTGGGAGACGTTGGACCTTTCAACAGGACAATGATCCCAAGCATACCTCCAAGTCCACTAGAGCATGGTTGCAGATTAAAGGCTGGAACATTTTGAAGTGGCCATCGCAGTCACCAGACTTAAATCCGATTGACAACCTCTGGTGGGACTTAAAGAAAGCAGTTGCTGCGCGCAAGCCTAAGAATGTGACTGAACTGGAGGCTTTTGCCCATGAAGAATGGGCGAAGATACCCGTAGATCGCTGCAAGACACTTGTGTCAAGCTATGCTTCACGTTTAAAAGCTGTTATAACTGGAAAAGGATGTTGTACTAAGTACTAAGATTGAATGTCACTTGGGGGTTGAATAAAACTGATAATGATGTGAGCACAGAAAAGACATTTGTGGTTATTTCATTATAAATGTTATGTTATATTTGTCTGACTTACAAGTGCCTCTTTAATTTAATTGTAAACAAGATGACTGAAATGATCAAAATCAATGTCAAACTGGCCAAAACACTCAATTTTAGTGGGGGTTGAATAATTTTGAAAACAACTGTATTTGAAAGAAAACTTTGTACCTAGGGGTTTAAGGTTAAGATTTGAAAGTGCTTTCAAAAATAACCGCATTTTCACCAAAGAATGGAATGAATACATGTTATCGTATGCCCATGGTATGATAGATAAGCTCTACATTAAACGTAATCAATTATGCGATATACTAAAAGAACAGATTGACAAACAAGTCGCCCTCCTAGCACAATATGCAACACATAATGATTTTATCAAATTTGATCAGCTTATCACTACCAGAGTCCTCTAATACGAAAAGGAAACGGTACAGACCAAATCCACCAAACTAAATAAGGATAGGATCGATTTCCGTACAAACAACATTACATTTTGGCTAAATAGATCAAATAATCATCACACTTTTGTTGATCAGCCTCCTTCGCTATTACCACAAAACACAATTCAATTCCAATTTGCTCCATACATTTATTCATTCCCATGGAGCCCCATATTCATATACCCATCCACCAACTGTACCTTAGGTGTGGGTCCATCCACATTACCGAAACACCACCACTAGGAAGCATCATCAAAAGAATGTTTTCCTCAATAGCAATAGGAGGAAACCCCCAAATAAACCTGCCCAATGGGAACCACGGTCCCACACCAAAGTGCATACACAATCCATCAATATTTCTGAACTATCCACCCTTCCTCCCATCCATAACTCCAATTCCATCGCTCCCATACCCTCAATTTCAAAAATGCCACCAGTCCAGTGGTCCAGCTCAAATCATCACTCTATAAAGTCACCCACAGCAGAGGTTGGAAATCATCAAACCAATCACCTCTATTTTCCATCCACCACTTTCGGCCCCTTCATTCCCATTCAGTCGCAATTATTGATTCCCACTTCACCACCCACTCCCGTTATCCAGTTACCATTCATAATACCAGTACTCAATCTGGATCCCATTGGACATCAATCTGTATCTTTTTTACGCTTACCCGGGGCCCTGACCCCGGAAGCGACTTATGCCTATGGCAACCATCAGGGACCACCATGATAACAGACTTTCTGACCCACCCAAGCAAGGAGTCTCAAAAGAAGAATAAGTCTCGAAGAGGATGACCGGGAGGGAAGGCAAGACTTAATAAGACCACACACAATCAAAAAAACGGATATGAATACCCTGAGTCTCAAGAGAAACAAGAAGGTGCACTAGTTTTCATCTTCAGTCTATCCTCACATATACTGAATAGTGCAGAAACCAGCCTTTTGCAAAAAGGCCTCTCTTTTTGTCCCACAGGTAAATTCAAAAAATTTGAACCATTCGTAGATTTGAATACATTCATTCGGTAACTAACATTACATAGGCACTTCGAGATTCAAGCTCTAAGACCAAAAATTACACAGCAAGCAACATCAAAAAACACTTCAATACACTCAGATGAGATGCCGAAAGCCATCAACATGGGAATAAGAGCCAAGTCCACATACAATCCTATACACCACAGGGGGAGCAATATAGAAACTGTCACGGTACCATCTGTGACAGAGGTTAGAAGATCTGAGTGACTGACTGCACGTGAGGTTAACTGACAGTCTCTTGATTCTCAGTGTTGTGGTTTGGTAATGACGACACCTCTTGTCAGGTGCAGCTTGTGGTCATTACTGCTTCCCTATTTAGTTTGGTCTCCCACTTTATACAATGCAATTGATATTCTCTGCTTGGATTTGGAAGAGTTCCTAGGATTTAGGTTCCAGTGTATTTATTTTCCGACCTTCAGGGTCAATACATACTAACAGGAGTCAGGGCCAATTCTAGGGTTTCCTAGGAGGTGACTTTTCCCCTCTCCTTAGCCTTGATGCCCAGTTCTTTGTCTTTTCCCTTCTGTTGTCATTCTGTTGTCCCTCCCCTCACCATTATTCGTGACAAAAGCATTCTCTGGCCTTGTCAACAAAGATCTAAGGACTATAAACAAAGACCTGGATATTCCCAACAATCTTAATAAAAGTGAAAAAGATGCCCTCAAGAACCTTATGGCCAACAAGTCCATTATCATCAGAAGCACAGATAAAGGAGAAGGAATTGTGATTCAGGATAAAACTAACTATCTGGGTGAAGCACATAGAATATTGAAAGACAAAGAATACTACCAGATACCAAACAACTGACACTTTTATTGGAAGAAGCTGAAAATCAACAGATTTTGACAAAAAAAGAAAAAGAATATATTACTATGTAATGTATTAAGATACTGCGCGGATGGGAACAGCTTTATATCGATGAACAGCTGCCACCTTCCGAAATGGCTGGAAAACATCCCGCGGAGTCAATTCATGAGGTTAAGACGAAACTGCACAGAAATAGAGGAATATGAAAGGGAGGCAGATACTCTACAGAAAAAATTGGAGTATAAGGGATATGATGCAATAAAATTGTCTGAGCAAAAATATGAAATAAACCAACTAAACAGACAGACCTTACTAACAGCAAATAAGAAAAATATAAGTACTCCTGAGATTGAAACCAATACAAAAATACCACCTATCATTACACCGTACAGTGACCAGGTACCAATTTTTTTAAAAATAGTAAAAAAAACATTGGGACATTCTCAAAGAGGACAAAATAATAGGGGAATTCATTCCCAAAGACCCAAAATTTGTATTTCGAAGGGCGCAAAATATAGGCAATATGATTGCATCAACAGGCAGGTGCACAGGAGCTAACATAGGGGAAAAAAAATCAGAAACAAAAGGAAGGGGGTTTAGGAGGTTTCCATCCGTGCAGAACCTGCAGAGGATGCAAAATATCAAAAAACAAAAAAATAATAACAGAAATCAATAACACAGAAGGATCCTATAAATACACCATAAAGCATTTCATCACCTGCAACAGCAAGGGGGTCATATACACTTTAACATGCCCCTGCAATAAAATTTATGTAGGCCGCACTAAGAGAACCCTAAAGAAAAGAATAGGAGAACTAAAAGAATACAACATAACCAGAAAATATGAAGGACATCCACTATCGCACCACTACAGTATAAAGCATGGGGGAAAATCTGCCGGGTCCCAGTTCTGTGGGGTTGAAGCAATACCACCAAACAAGAGGGGGGGGGGGACTATATTAAGGAGATGTCCAAAAAAGAAACAAAATGGATATTCAATATGGACAGCCTGATACCAAATGGACTAAATGCGGAGTTAGAATTGTTCGCTTTTGAATAGATGAGTGGTAATGAATTCATGCAGGATTGGCAGGGAAGGGGTTAAAGCTCTGGAGAAGTGCCTATAAAAAGGTGCATGAACAACCAGGCAACACTCCCTGAGGAAGAACAGCGTTCTGTTTGAAACGCGTTGGAGGAAGATACCTGGTACCTGCTGGTCATTGTATGACCGCTGTAGTGTCGTCACTAACTAACTCCAAGTGAGCGCCAACCACTCCCCTACACACACCTCCACCTGCGGCAGCAGCGCGCCACCGGCCGGGGCACGAGGCAGCACGCCGACTCATCCTGCAGCTGGATTACCCTATCTGACTTAGAACATCAAGAAGAAACAAATTGACAACCAAAGCACAAAGAGAGAAAAAAGAAGAAGAAAGAGAGAGTGAGGAAAAGAAAAAATCGTCTCACCTAACCACAGGGACGCAGACAGAAGCATGCAAACTGAAGCCTTCACTACAGGTAAACGGTTTTTTAACCAGCTCAATACCTGTATAGTGATATATCTTCGCGTGCCAGTCTTTATCTAGTTGCTACACCTGTACAGCAATATCGATTACCATAAAATGTCCTTCAGCGCAGTATCTTAATACATTACATTGTCTTTCCTGTGCGGCAATTTTGTGTGGTTCTGCCGCTGCTTTCTACACATAGCATCCACTGAGCGCCACCTCTGCAACTCCTTACCCCAATATATTACTATGGTTCATCCAAATTTAGCCCTATTCTACCACCTACCAAAGGTACATAAATTAATCAATAACCCGCTGGGAAGACTGATCTTCTCTGGCATCTCATCCTTAACTTACAACTTGTCACACTACATAGATATTCTACTACAGAAATATGTGATTGAACTACCATCATATTTGAAGGACTCGTCAAGCCTAATATCTCTCCTCAGGGAAGTTAAATGGGAAGAATCATACATCTGGGTAACACTAGATGTCTTAGCCCTATATTCTAATATACCACACACAGCAGGTAAAAATGCCATACAGCATTTTCTTCAACAAGTTGGGACATTGCCTAACTCAGAAGGTCAGTTTATATTGAACGCAATAGACTTCATCCTAAATCACAACACATTCTCCTTTGAAAATAGAATATACAAATAGACTAAAGGGACCACAATGGGCACAAGTTTCGTGCCAAGCTTCAATAATTTGTATATGGGATTATTTGAAAAACAATACATCTATAGTGAACACCCCTGGTACGATTATATTTTACAAGCATTACATCGACGATCTACTACTAGTTTGGAACGGGAACATTGATGACGCCATCAATTTCACTTCATATTTTAACAAAAACACCTTTAACCTCACTTTCACAGCCAATTATTCTAATAAAGCCATAGAATATTTAGACCTGGCCCTTTTCTCCAAAGGAAAATCTATAGAAACAAAGACATTTTTCAAGAAAGTAGACGGTAATAGCTACTTAGACTACCAAAGTTTACACCACAAAAAATGGAAAAACAATATTCAATTTAAGCGGATTCGCCAAAACTGTATGAATGATGAAGACTTTGACAATCAGAGTCACACCATCAAACGCAGGTTTCAGAACAAAGGATATCACAATAAGTTCATAGAGACGGCCTACCAGTGGCAAAAAAAAACACTCAAGAAGAGTGTTTAATATCGCGGAAAACCAAACAAGACAATCTTTAACCATAATATATTGTGCAATATTCTCACTAAATATTGGCCTTACAGGCAGATCCCTTCCTAATGAAACATATCAAATCAAGACCCCAGATAACTTTTAGGAGGGCCCAAACCCTTAAGAATTGTATTGCCCCTAGCCGGATACAGGACCATAAAAAGACAAATCACATCAAACCACCCTGTTCCCCCAACTTCTTGGGAGTTACAGATGTGGACACCATCATTGTAAATGCTATCTAAATATTTCCACACACGCTTCCAAATTTACAAGCAACGTTACTGAGAACAATTTTATATCAAACACTTTCTAAATTGCTCTTCGACTTATGTAATTTACTTATCGGAATGCAGTATATAGGCCGTACCACTCTAACCCTGAGAGGGAAAACAAACAAACACGTTGGAATATAGCTAATGGTTTCACAAAACATGGGGTCTCCAGGCACTTCTTGCAAGCTCACATTAGGACCCTACAAGATTTACCATAACACCTATTGAACAAATCCCAGCCATTCACCCTAACCGTTTCCAGAAACTAAAACGTAAAGAAATGTTTTGGATCTTTAAGATGCAAATAATAGAACCATACGGCCTAAATTAATCTCTTAAAAGCAATTGTTTTAAAAAAATTTAACTTTTTTTTCCCATTCCTTACTTATTTTATATATTTTTTTAATTATTATTATTAATATTCATTACTTATTATTTTTTTCATCATTTGTTAAAAATAATCAATTAATTTATTAACACTCCATCTAATCATATTCCGCATTTTGTCATTATTAGAGATGAGCGCATTTCTAAAAAATTCGATTCGGCCAGTTAACCAAATTTTTCGAAAAAATTTGGTTCGATCACAATTTATTTGCGTTGAATTGCGTTAAAAAACTGCTATTTCCTGGCTGCAGAGAGCCTTTATAGTAGTGTAGAACACTGTGCCTTGCAATAACATGCATAGGGAGTCTGCTGCGGTAATGAAACAATACTGTAAGTCAGTATGACATGCAGATTAGAGGTGTCGCTCTTAAAATCATGGCACACTTCACTTATTTGGGCAGTTATGGGGCCAAAACTGACCAAATAACTCAAGTGTGAACTCGGCCTTACAGGTCAATGTTAGCATCAAGAAGAAGCGCACTCCTTCTGCACCGTTGTCAGATGATTCCAAATACAAGATGTCTACAGAACCTGTTCTATTAAACAATTTTATACAAGTAGAGGTGGCAGCAGCATCAGGGAGGCCAATGTGGAGGTGGCAGCAGCATCAGGAGGACAAATGCCTATAAAAAAAATTACCAAACCGCATAAGATATAAATTATTTTATTAATACAATACATATGGAACAATCCATACATAAAGAACAGGTGCAGGAGGAAGACACAAGGACAGTGATTCAACACAATATCAAATGCAAACAATACCAAAGTGCAAGTGCAAGTGCAAAGTGCCAAAATTATAGACTTATATAACACAGAATCAATTAGCCATCATGTGATTCCTCAGGGATGGCACCAGCCCTGACGCGTGTTTCGGTGAACCTTCGTCTGGGAGTGGTGTCATCACCAGGGAGCACATGTTAAATACCTAGTTTGCCTAATCATAAAGCTCAACACGTAATTGATTAATGTTGTCAACACCTGAGTGTAAGCGCAAAACAGAAAAAAGAAAAGACAGCGCCGCATCAGTATGACGTGGTATCTTGCGTGATGTGAAGATCAGGTCAAATGATTGCTCACGAAATCACATGATGACCACGGCAGTCTCGTGATACCATGATCGCAGGAGTGCCGGTGGCATCAAAAACAAAAATACACATGCGCGGGCCCAACGCATAGATACAAATAATACATGAATAGATTTATATATATTTATAAGTGAACACTAGTGGCTGAATAATAATACATAATTATAATAAATCAATAATACGTGATGTGAGGGATTATAAGGCCTCATGCACACGACCGCTGTGTGTATCCGCATCCGTTCCGTCATTTTTCACAGTTTAGTGGAGGAGGCCGTAGGAGGGCAACAACCCAGCAGCAGGACCGCTACCTCCGCCTTTGTGCAAGGAGGAACAGGAGGAGCACTGCCAGAGCCCTGCAAAATGACCTCCAGCAGGCCACAAATGTGCATGCGTCTGCTCAAACGGTCAGAAACAGACTCCATGAGGGTTATATGAGGGCCCGACGTCCACAGGTGGTGGTTGTGCTTACAGCCCAACACCGTGCAGGACGTTTGGCATTTGCCAGAGAACACCAAGATTGGCAAATTCGCTACTGGCGCCCTGTGCTCTTCACAGATGAAAGCAGGTTCACACTGAGCACATGTGACAGACGTGACAGAGTCTGGAGACGCCGTGGAGAACGTTCTGCTGCCTGCAACATCCTCCAGCATGACCAGTTTGGCATTAGGTCAGTAATGGTGTGGGGTGGCATTTCTTTGGAGGGCCGCACAGCCCTCCATGTGCTCACCAGAGGTAGCCTGACTGCCATTAGGTACCGAGATGAGATCCTCAGACCCCTTGTGAGACCATATGCTGGTGTGGTTGGCCCCGAGTTCCTCCTAATGCAAGACAATGCTAGACCTCATGTGGCTGGAGTGTGTCAGCAGTTCCTTCAAGACAAAGGCATTGATGCTATGGACTGGCCCGCCCGTTCCCCAGACCTGAATCCAATTGAGCACATCTGGGACATCATGTCTCGCTCTATCCACCAACGTCACGTTGCACCACAGACTGTCCAGGAGTTGGCAGATACTTTAGTCCAAGCCTGGGAGGAGATCCCACAGGAGACCATCCGCCACCTCATCAGTAGCATGCACAGGCGTTGTAGGGAGGTCATACAGGCACGTGGAGGCCACACACACTACTGAGCCTCATTTTGACTTGTTTTAAGGACATTATTGATCAGCCTGTAGTGTGTTTTTCCACTTTAATTTTGAGTGTTACTCCAAATCCAGACCTCCATATGTTGAAAAATTTGATTTCCATTTTTTTATTTTTGTGTGATTTTGTTGTCAGCACATTCAACTATGTAAAGAACAAAGTATTTCAGAAGAATATTTAATTAATTCAGATCTAGGATGTGTTATTTTTGTGTTCCCTTTATTTTTTTGAGCAGTGTATATTTTTTCGCCACTAATACACGCCAAAAATGGCTTTAGAACATATAACTGCACCACTGAACGGCAAATATATATTTTTTGGCCACTAATACAATCCAAAAACGACTGCAATTTTCTCACTTCACCACACAAAGGCAAATACTTTTTTTGTGCCGCTAATACACGCAAAAAGGGCTTTAGAACATATAACTGCACCGCTGAGAGGCAAATAATATATATTTTGTTGCAACTAATACACACAAAAAAGGGCTTTAGAACATATAACTGCACCACTGAACAGCAAATAATGATTTTTTTTTTTGCCACTAATGCAAGCCAAAAATGGCTTCAAAACATTTAACTGCACCGCTGAACGGCAAATAGGCCCTTATTTTTTTCCACTTATACAAGCCACAAATGGCTTTAGAACATATAACTACACCGCTGAACGGCAAATAATATATATATTTTTGCCACTAATACACGCCAAAAAGGGCTTTAGAACATATAACTGCACCGCTGAATGGCAAATATATATATTTTTTTGCCACAAATACACACCAAAAAGGGCAGTAATTTTCTCACTTCACCACACTACGGCTTATAAGCCCTTTTTTCCCATTAATACAAGCCAAAAAATGCTTTAGAACATATAACTGCACCGCACAAGGGCAAATAAGTGTCACAGTGTAGGGGGAAGGGAGGAACACCAGAATGACAACAGAAGGAAAATGACCAGGAACTAGGCCTCAAGGCTAGGGACAGGGAAATGGTGACCACCCACGGAAACCCTAAACCTAGCCCTGACTCCTGTCAGTATGAATAGACCCTGAAGGTGGGAATATTCATACACCGTAAACCTAGGCCTTAGTCACCCTGAAAAGCTCTAGGATTAGTGACAGGGTCTGAGTCTACTGGTTCCTTCCCAGATGAACAAACGAGCGTCTCCCTGAGGCCTAGTAAACAACGAGCAAATGGGAGCAACAAAATACCAAGAGAAGTACACTTATCTTCAATAGAAAATAGATGAGCAGGAACTCAGATGAGGACCACACACCAGCTCTTACAACTCCAGGCAGAGAATATCAACCGCATGGTGTGAAGTGTGAGCCCAACAACAACACTGCAACAAGTGAAAACAGATAGGCTGTCAGATGACCTAACGTGCAGCCAGTCTCTCAGATTATCTAACCTCTGTCACTGGAGGAACCGTGACAATAAGATGTAGAAAGATTTCCTTGTAATAAACCCTGTTAATGACTGTATCACTTGCACCGGAATAACAACAGCGATTTGCTGAAATAACAGAGCTGTATAATGGCAATTTGGATCCGCAGTCAGTGCAGCAAGGTATAATAGGATTGTTCCTATTACCCAGGCTGTAAACTCCCCTACTGAACCCTGTTCTGCTTCAATACTGTGCAATGATTCTTCCCTATCCTTTTCCTGAACTTCTATACAGCAAAATAAAAGTTTGAAAGTCTTTTCTACCACCGTCCCCAGGCGACTGCTGACTAGGTTTGAGCGAACCCGAACTGTAAAGTTCAGGTTCGTACCGAACTTTAGGGATTTTTGTACCCAGACCCTAACCCGAACATTTTCGTAAAAGTTTGGGTTCGAGTTCGGTGTTCGTCGATTTAATGGCGCTTGTTGAAAGGCTGCAGGGCAGCCAATCAACAAGCGTTTAACTTATGTGCCCTTAGAAGCTGTGATTGCCCAAGTGCAGCATGTGACCCCCAGCCTCTATATAAGCTGGAGTTACATAGTGCCACACCTCACTCTGCTCTTACTAGTTGTAGGGATCAGATGCTGCTGCTGTGAGGGAGAGATTAGGAAAGTGCAGATAGCGAACTTAGTATTTTAGCCAGCGGTAGCCTAGCCTAAAATTATGTATCAAGAAAGATATTAGGATGGGCGGTTAGTCCAAGAAGGTGGCACAGTGGTCGGACGCTGTGGGAATAACAGCGTGCAATAGACGAACAGAGAGACGTCTGCACAATAAAGCACATGTGCAATAGGCTGTTGTAAATGTACGGAGCCACCTAGTGGACTAACTCGATAATCACTGACCCGACTGTGAGCACAATAATAGGCAGGCAGGCTACGCTGACAATTTTAATCATAAGATAATATAGAGTTCTAAGCAAACATTTTAAGGACAAATAATAAAAGCTATTTTTTAGAATTAGTAACATGTGTAAACCAAGGGACACTGATGGTCCGAGTGGCCAATTGTAAATATTTTTTGAACCTAGTCCCAACACATGTTAGGGAGATTTGTGTAAAACAACAGAGATTAGGAAAGTGTCACCGCCAGTTCTGTGAGAAGGTCTGGCAGACGTTCTTCTCTACCTCTTGCATAACGTTCTTTGTTTTGGTTTCACTTTGTCATCTCTTTACCTTCTCCCAGGTGTCACATATTTATAATAATTGTCTCCCGTTACCCATTCCTTCCCGTCCTTGGACGCATCTGTCCATGGACTTCATTACGGACCTGCCTCGTTCCCCGGGGAAGACTGTGATTTTGGTGGTTGTGGACCGTTTTAGCAAAATGGCGCATTTCATTCCCTTTCCTGGGTTACCCAATGCTAAGACGTTGGCGCAAGCGTTTGTTGATCACATTGTTAAATTGCATGGCATTCCTTCAGACATCGTTTCTGATAGGGGCACCCAATTTGTTTCCAGATTCTGGAAGGCCTTCTGTTCTCGCTTGGGGATTCGGTTGTCATTCTCTTCTGCTTTTTACCCGCAGTCGAATGGTCAGACCGAACGCGTCAATCAGAATCTGGAGACATATCTGCGCTGTTTTGTGGTGGAAAATCAGGAGCATTGGTATTCTTTTTTGTCCCTTGCTGAGTTTGCTTTAAATAACCGTCGCCAGGAGTCCTCTGATAAGTCACCATTTTTTGGTGCATATGGCTTTCATCCGCAGTTTGGGACATTCTCTGGAGAGGGGTCTTCTGGTTTAGCTGATGAGTAGGGATGAGCGAACCCGAACTGTATAGTTCGGGTTTGTACCGAATTTTGGGGTGTTCATGACACGGACCCGAACCCGAACATTTTCGTAAAAGTCTGGGTTCGGGTTCGGTGTTCGGCTCTTTCTTGCCGCTTTTTGAAAGGCTGCAAAGCAACCAATCAACAAGCGTCATACTACTTGCCCCAAGAGGACATCACAGCCATGCCTACTATTGGCATGGCTGTGATTGGCCAGTGCAGCATGTGACCCAGCCTCTATTTAAGCTGGAGTCACGTAGCGCCGCACATCACTCTGCTCTGATCAGTGTAGGGATAGGATGCAGCTGCTGCTGTTAGGGCCAGATTAGGCAGGGATTTACTATTAATGTGTAGAGTGAATCTAAATCGCACATCCTCATCCCTATGCTTCTGATATGACCATTGTGTACAAGTATCAGCATTTCTTTTGATAAAACATGGCTATACAGCACTGTTATCAATCATTTGCTGTGCACTATAAAGAGGCAATTAGTATACAGTTTGATCAAAGAGCATAGGCCCACTTACCGCGACAAGGTTGCCTCTTGTTTAAGTGGGAACCTACTCTAACCGTGGCGCGGCTCCGTGCGGCGACCACCGCGCCCCCACACCGCTCCAGCAGGCAATGGGACCCAGCAGCCGCACAGCGGCCCCACTGTACAGTGAGGCCACCTGGGCCCCGGGTCCCATCACTCCACCGGCACGGCACAGAAGCAGCGACGGCCGCCGTCCAGCACCGCATGTGAACTGGTTCAAAAGGCTCACCTGTTCACAACCTTCCAGGAACTCCAACTGAGATGTGGTAGGAATTTATAAACCCTTTCCAGACTTCTGCTAATTTAAAAGCACCTGAGCTAAAATGGGGAGGAGTGCTGATTCAGAGGGGGAGAAAAGACATCATAGCGGAACTTCTATTAATGTGTAGAGTGAATCTAAATCGCACATCCTCATCCCTATGCTTCTGATATGACCATTGTGTACAAGTATCAGCATTTCTTTTGATAAAACAAGGCTATACAGCACTGTTATCAATCATTTGCTGTACACTATGAAGAGGAAATTAGTATACAGTTTGATCAAAGAGCATAGGCCCACTTACCGCGACAAGGTTGCCTCTTGTTTAAGTGGGAACCTACTCTAACCGTGGCGCGGCTCCGTGCGGCGACCACCGCGCCCCCACACCGCTCCAGCAGGCAATGGGACCCAGCAGCCGCACAGCAGCCCCACTGTACAGTGAGGCCACCTGGGCCCCGGGTCCCATCACTCCACCGGCATGGCACAGAAGCAGCGACAGCCGCCGTCCAGCGCCGCATGTGAACTGGTGCAAAAGGCTCACCTGTTCACAACCTCCCAGGAACTCCAACTGAGATGTGGTAGGAATTTATAGACCCTTTGCAGACTTCTGCTAATTTAAAAGCACCTGAGCTAAAATGGGGAGGAGTGCTGATTCAGAGGGGGAGAAAAGACATCATAGCGGAACTTCTATTAATGTGTAGAGTGAATCTAAATCGCACATCCTCATCCCTATGCTTCTGATATGACAATTGTGTACAAGTATCAGCATTTCTTTTGATAAAACATGGCTATACAGCACTGTTATCAATCATTTGCTGTGCACTATAAAGAGGCAATTAGTATACAGTTTGATCAAAGAGCATAGGCCCAATTACCGCGACAAGGTTGCCTCTTGTTTAAGTGGGAACCTACTCTAACCGTGGCGCGGCTCCGTGCGTCGACCACCGCGCCCCCACACCGCTCCAGCAGGCAGGGATTTACTTACTGAAGTGATCGATGTACAGCTGTGTATCATTCAACCTCTGCTATTCAATTGCTCACTGTTTTAAGGCTCCCCAGAGCGTTTTTCAGTCATTTTTTTCTGGGGTGATCGGCGGACATTTTGTGTCTTGTGGTGCGCCAGCGCAAGCTGCCACCAAGTACATTTAACCATCAATAGTGTGTTGTTTTTTTTGCTATATCCGACATCAGGGGCTTGGCTGTGCTTGCTATTTTATTGAGGGGTGAAATTATACAATTGACAAAATAGCAGTACCCTAAATCTGGTGTTTCAGCTATGGCTAGCCAATTGCAATACTGTCTGCTGTCTGGCAAAGGATATATTTTTTTCTGGGTTGAAATACAATTCCCAAATTAGCAATTCCCTAAATCAGTGGTTTCTGCTGTATCAGGCCAAGTTTAAATCTATCTATAAAAGGGTATATTAGATTGAAGGTGCGGATAGGGTCATTCTCAATAACTTCAAACGCTACAGTGCATCTCCAAGTCTAATTCTGTCCGTAAACGTATACCTGTCATCCAGCGCCTAAATACTAGGCCTACAATTTATATTCAGCTAAATCTGTGGTTACTGCTGTGCCTGGCAAAGTTATTTAGTGTCCGCCAAAGCACAGTTTTTGTTCTAGGTTGAAATACAATTCCCAACTTAGCAACTCCCTAAATCAGTGGTTTCTGCTGTATCAGGCCAAGTTTAAATCTATCCATAAAAGGGTATATTAGATTGAAGGTGCGGATAGGGTCATTCTCAATAACTTCAAATGCTACCGTGCATCTCCAAGTCTAATTCTGTCCGTAAACGTATACCTGTCATCCACCGCCTAAATACTAGGCCTACAATTTATATTCAGCTAAATCTGTGGTTACTGCTGTGCCTGGCAAAGTTATTTAGTGTCCGCCAAAGCACAGTTTTTGTTCTGGGTTGAAATACAATTCCCAACTTAGCAATTCCCTAAATCAGTGGTTTCTGCTGTATCAGGCCAAGTTTAAATATATCCATAAAAGGGTATATTAGATTGAAGGTGCAGATAGGGTCATTCTCAATAACTTCAAACGCTACCGTGCATCTCCAAGTCTAATTCTGTCCGTAAATGTATATACCTGTCATCCACCGCCTAAATACTAGGCCTACAATTTATATTCAGCTAAATCTGTGGTTACTGTTGTGCCTGGCAAAGTTATTTAGTGTCCGCCAAAGCACAGTTTTTGTTCTGGGTTGAAATACAATTCCCAACTTAGCAATTCCCTAAATCAGTGGTTTCTGCTGTATCAGGCCAAGTTTAAATCTATCCATAAAAGGGTATATTAGATTGAAGGTGCGGATAGGGTCATTCTCAATAACTTCAAACGCTACAGTGCATCTCCAAGTCTAATTCTGTCCGTAAACGTATACCTGTCATCCACCGCTTAAATACTAGGCCTACAATTTATATTCAGCTAAATCTGTGGTTACTGCTGTGCCTGTATTAGTGTAATACGGTACCTAAGTAGATAGCCAGATAGTGTTAGGTGCCTGTAAAAAAAGGCCTGAATTTGAATTCAATACATTGGGCCAAATAATTTTTTTCTTATTGTGGTGAACGGTAACAATAAGGAAAACATCTAGTAAGGGACGCGGACATGGGCGTGGTGGTGTTAGTGGACCCTCTGGTGCTGGGAGAGGACATGGCCGTTCTGCCACAGCCACACGTTCTAGTGTACCAACTACCTCAGGTCCCAGTAGACGCCAGAATTTACAGCAATATTTGGTGGGGCCCAATGCCGTTCTAAGGATGGTAAGGCCTGAGCAGGTACAGGCATTAGTCAATTGGGTGGCCGACAGTGCATCCAGCACGTTCACATTATCTCCCACCCAGTCTTCTGCAGAAAGCGCACAGATGGCGCCTAAAAAACGAAGCCCATCAGTCTGTCACATCACCCCCATGCAAATCAGGGAAACTGTCTGAGCCTCAACTTATGCAGCAGTCTCTTATGCTGTTTGAAGACTCTGCTGGCAGGGTTTCCCAAGGGCATCCACCTAGCCCTTCCCCAGCGGTGGAAGACATAGAATGCACTGACGCACAACCACTTATGTTTCCTGATGATGAGGACATGGGAATACCACCTCAGCACGTCTCTGATGATGAAACACAGGTGTCAACTGCTGTGTCTTTCTGCAGTGTGCAGACTGAACAGGAGGTCAGCGAGGTAGACTGGGTGGAAGACGATGCAGGGGACGATGAGGTCCTAGACCCCACATGGAATGAAGGTCGTGCCACTGACTTTCAGAGTTCGGAGGAAGAAGCAGTAGTGAGACCGAGCCAACAGCGTAGCAAAAGAGGGAGCAGTGGGCAAAAGCAGAACACCCGCCGCCTAGAGAGTCTGCCTGCTACTGGCCACCGCCATCTGGGACCGAGCACACCAAAGGCAGCAGGAGTTCCCTGGCGTGGCAGTTCTTCAAACAATGTGCTGACGACAAGACCCGAGTGGTTTGCACGCTGTGCCATCAGAGCCTGAAGTGAGGCATTAACGTTCTGAACCTTAGCACAATCTGCATGACCAGGCACCTGCATGCAAATCATGAACTGCAGTGGAGTAAACACCTTAAAAACAAGGAACTCACTCTGCTACCTCTTCTGCTGCTGCCTTGGCCTCTTCCTCCGCCTCTGGAGGAACGTTGGCACCTGCCGCCCAGCAAACAGAGGATGTAGCACCAACACCACCACCTCCGTCACCAAGCATCTCAACCTGTCACAGCCATTATCTCTGGCTGTGACCTTCCGTTCTTGCTTGTTCGGCGCTCCTCGCTGAAGTTCTGTTCCTGTGTATTATTTGTGGTTCTGTATGGGTTAACTCCCCTGTGTTCCTATTAGGAGTTAATCCTCTGTCTGCTCCATGGGTGTGGTCTCTCTGCTGCACCCATGGAACCTGTATATAAGGCTGAGGTTTCCTCAGTTCTGTGTCAGCTCTCCTGGTGTGTGTTGTCTTGTGCTGCTCCTGGTTTCTACTCTGTCTCCCATGCTGCTGACCCATGGGATCCGTGTCTGTTTGTCTGTGCTCTGTGGGTTTCCCTACTTGTTCATTTATGTTCTCTGATGTCTTCCTTCCTGTCTTTCTGTTATCTGTTCTGTCAGTTATGTTTTAGTTACTTTGTGTTTATTCTGATGTCTGTGTTCTGCAAGCCTTTGCAGCAGAGTGGCATGACAAGGCCATGCAGTTTACTTCTGGTGGAGCAAGTCCTTCTCTGCTCATTGCCACTCCTGCTCCCTTGCATGAACTCCTGCTTGTGTTATTATTTGCCCTGTTTTGTATTTACCTGTCTGTTATGCTTGCCTATGTGCCGTCGGTACCTTCTGGTACCTTCTGGTACCTGTTGTCCATTCGCTCCTGCTGTCACTGTCTAGGTCACGCTCCAGAGTGGACCCTGGCAACTCTCTGCGGCTAAGTCTAACCCTACCATCTAGGGCTCTAGTGAAAACCAGGAGTTGCTTAGTTACGCCCCTCTGGAGTATTACTAGACAGTGGCACAGTGGGGGTTTTCTCCCACTGTGCTGACGGTACATAGAGCTCATGTTTTATCTGTGCTGCCTTCCCTGTTTTGTTTGTGCAATAAACTCTTGTGTCTGTACCTGATTTCTGTTTATTGCATGACGACGCGGTGGTCTCTCCAGGGACCTCCAACTCGTGACACAACCATGTCACACGGCAGCGTTCAGCTCTCCATCTCACAAACATTTGAGAGAAAGCGTAAATTCCCACCTAGCCACCCTCGATCCCTGGCCCTGAATGCCAGCATTTCTAAACTACTGGCCTATGAAATGCTGTCATTCAGGCTGGTGGACACAGACAGCTTCAAACAGCTCATGTCGCTTGCTGTCCCACAGTATGTTGTTCCCAGCCGCCACTACTTTTCCAAGAGAGCCGTGCCTTCCCTGCACAACCAAGTATCCGATAAAATCAAGTGTGCACTGCGGAACGCCATCTGTGGCAAGGTCCACCTAACCACAGATACGTGGACCAGTAAGCACGGCCAGGGACGCTATATCTCCCTAACTGCACACTGGGTAAATGTAGTGGCAGCTGGGCCCCATGCGGAGAGCAGTTTGGCGCACGTCCTTCTGCCGCCAAGGATCGCAGGGCAACATTATTTGCATCCTGTAGCCTCCTCCTCCTACTCGGCTTCCTCCTCCTCTTCTTCCACCTGCTCATCCAGTCAGCCACACACCTTCACCACCAACTTCAGCACAGCCCGGGGTAAACGTCAGCAGGCCATTTTGAAACTCATATGTTTGGGGGACAGGCCCCACACCGCGCAGGAGTTGTGGCGGGGTATTGAACAACAGACCGACGAGTGGTTGCTGCCGGTGAGCCTCAAGCCCGGCCTGGTGGTGTGCGATAATGGGCGAAATCTCGTCGCAGCTCTGGGACTAGCTGGTTTGACGCACAACCCTTGCTTGGCGCATGTGCTGAATTTGGTGGTGCAGAAGTTCATTCACAACTACCCCGACATGTCAGAGCTGCTGCATAAAGTGCAGGCCGTCTGTGCGCGCTTCCAGCATTCACATCCTGCCGCTGCTCGCCTGTCTGCGCTACAGAGTAACTTCGGCCTTCTCGCTCACCGCCTCATATGCGACGTGCCCACCAGGTGGAACTCCACCTTGCACATGCTGGACAGACTGTGCGAGCAGCAGCAGGCCATAGTGGAGTTTCAGCTGCAGCACGCACAGGTCAGTCGCACTGCGGAACAGCACCACTTCACCACCAATGACTGGGCCTCCATGCGAGACCTGTGTGCGCTGTTTCGAGTACTCCACCAACATGGCCAGTGGCGATGACGCCGTTATCAGCGTTACAATACCACTTCTATGTCTCCTTAAGAAAACACTTAGGGCGATGATGGAAGAGGAGGTGGCCCAGGAGGAGGAGGAGGAGGAAGAGGGGTCATTTTTAGCACTTTCAGGCCAGTCTCTTAGAAGTGGCTCAGAGGGAGGTTTTTTGCAACAGCAGAGGCCAGGTAAAAATGTGGCCAGACAGGGCCCACTACTGGAGGACGAGGAGGACGAGGATGAGGAGGAGGTGGAGGAGGATGAGGATGAAGCATGTTCACAGCGGGGTGGCACCCAACGCAGCTTGGGCCCATCACTGGTGCGTGGCTGGGGGGAAACGCAGGACGATGACGATACGCCTCCCACAGAGGACAGCTTGACCTTACCTCTGGGCAGCCTGGCACACATGAGCGACTACATGCTGCAGTGCCTGCGCAACGACAGCAGAGTTGCCCACATTTTAACGTGTGCGGACTACTGGGTTGCCACCCTGCTGGATCCCCGGTACAAAGACAATGTGCCCACCTTACTTCCTGCACTGGAGCGTGATAGGAAGATGCGCGAGTACAAGCGCACGTTAGTAGACGCGCTACTGAGAGCATTCCCAAATGTCACAGGGGAACAAGTGGAAGCCCAAGGCGAAGGCAGAGGAGGAGCAAGAGGTCGCCAATGCAGCTGTGTCATGGCCAGCTCCTCTGAGGGCAGGGTTAGCATGGCAGAGATGTGGAAAGGTTTTGTCAACATGCCACAGCTAACTGCACCACCACCTGATACGGAACGTGTTAGCAGGAGGCAACATTTCACTAACATTGTGGAACAGTACGTGTGCACACCCCTCCACAAACTGACTGATGGTTCGGCCCCATTCAACTTCTGGGTCTCCAAATTGTCCACGTGGCCAGAGCTAGCCTTTTATGCCTTGGAGTTGCTGGCCTGCCCGGTGGCCAGCGTTTTGTCTCGACGTGTATTCAGCACGGCAGGGGGCGTCATTACAGACAAACGCAGCCGCCTGTCTACAGCCAATGTGGACAAGCTGACGTTCATAAAAATGAACCAGGCATGGATCCCACGGGACCTGTCCATCCCTTGTGCAGATTAGACATTTATAACTACCTCCCCTTAACCATATATTATTGTACTCCAGGGCACTTCTTCATTCAATCCTCTTTTTATTTTCATTTTACCATTATATTGCGAGTCAACCCAAAGTTGAATGAACCTCTCCTCTGTCTGGGTGTCGGGGCCTAAAAATATCTGACAGTGGCCTGTTCCAGTGTTGGGTGACATGAAGCCTGATTCTCTGCTATGACATGAAGCCTGAATCTCTGCTATGGGACCTCTCTCCTCTGTCTGGGTGCCGGGGCCTAAAAATATCTGACAATGGCCTGTTCCAGTGGTGGGTGACATGAAGCATGATTCTCTGCTATCACATGAAGCCTGATTTTCTGCTACGGGACCTCTCTCCTCTGTCTAGGTGCCGGGGCCTAAAAATATCTGACAATGGCCTGTTCCAGTGGTGGGTAACTTGAAGCATGATTCTCTTCTATGACATGAATCCTGATTCTCTGCTATGGGACCTCTCTCCTCTGTCTGGGTGCCGGGGCCTAAAAATATCTGACAGTGGCCTGTTCCAGTGTTGGGTGACATGAAGCCTGATTCTCTGCTATGACATGAAGCCTGAATCTCTGCTATGGGACCTCTCTCCTCTGTCTGGGTGCCGGGGCCTAAAAATATCTGACAGTGGCCTGCTCCAGTGGTGGGTGACATGAAGCCTGATTCTCTGCTATGACATGAAGCCTGATTCTCTGCTATGGGACCTCTCTCCTCTGTCTGGGTGCCGGGGCCTAAAAATATCTGACAATGGCCTGTTCCAGTGTTGGGTGACATGAAGCATGATTATCTGCTATGACATGAAGCCTGATTCTCTGCTATGGGACCTCTCTCCTTTGTCTGGGTGTCTGGGCCTAAAAATATCTGACAGTGGCCTGTTCCAGTGTTGGGTGACATGAAGCCTGATTTTCTGCTATGACATGAAGCCTGAATCTCTGCTATGGGACTTCTCTCCTCTGTCTGGGTGCCGGGGCCTAAAAATATCTGACAATGGCCTGTTCCAGTGGTGGGTGACATGAAGCATGATTCTCTGCTATGACATGAAGCCTGATTGTCTGCTATGGGACCTCTCTCCTCTGTCTGGGTGCTGGGGCCTAAAAATATCTGACAATGGCCTGTTCCAGTGGTGGGTGACATGAAGCATGATTCTCTGCTATGACATGAAGCCTGATTCTCTGCTATGGGACCTCTCTCCTCTGTCTGGGTGCCGGGGCCTAAAAATATCTGACAGTGGCCTGTTCCAGTGTTGGTTGACATGAAGCATGATTCTCTGCTATGACATGAAGCCTGATTCTCTGCTATGGGACCTCTCTCCAATTGATATTGGTTAATTTTGTGGTTGTAGGGGACGAGGGTTTTGCCCTTTCAAGCCACCTCATGCGCCCCTTTCCTCAACGAGGTTTGGATGGATGCCAAGAGGCGCAATTTTAATTTTCGCTTAAGTAGAGCCAGAAGGTTTGTGGAGTGCGCCTTTGGCATTTTTTCTCATAAATGGCGTGTTTTCCTGTCGCCCATCCAGCTGGCCCCACAAAATGTGAATATGGTGATCAAGGCGTGTGTAGTGCTGCATAACTACATACGTACCTATGAGTCAATACCTGATGAGGACGCCCAAGTCTACAGTCCGCCATCAGGAAGAGACACTTTACCACTTGGAGGATCTGGATCTGCTGGACTGAGAGTGCAGGAGATATTTTCAGATTATTTTATGTCCCCTATAGATTCTTTCCCATTTCAGCAGTAGACCGTGACTCATGGACGTGTGTTTTAGTTAGATTTTGTTTTTGGTAGTTAGGGACTTGCAAGATAATGAGGACCCTTGACGTGGGTTTGCGAGCTTACATATTTTGCTTACATATATATTGTTTTCAACACAGTATGTGAAATATGTACTAATACCTCATTCCTACACATTTTAAAAATTTCCCAACACATGTATGCATGCTTTCCCATCATCAGTAATAAAGTTGGAGTTGGCTGCATTTTGATGTCCCACCAAAATCTCATTAACATGTGTCATGGCACATAACTCCATCTGTATTGTGTTTACTTTAGTGTGTCTAAAAGGACATTAAATTGTGGAGACCATGTTATGTATATATGCATAAGAATTAAAAATATGTTGAATAAAGTGTTGCAAATTTAATATCTAATATTTAATAATCGTCTGGGTACTGTTATCTTCCAAACAATCTACACAATGTGTGTGTGTGTGTGTGTGTGTGTGTGTGTTTGTGTGTGTATATATCGTTAACTGTATTTGGCTAAGATTACTGTATAGTATATTACTATACAGTATATCTTACAATACTGTATACTTACAGTACTATAGTATTGTATTTTATTAATAAACAATACAACACTATAGAGTAGATTATTATTAATGTTGTGTATGTGTTGCTGATACATAAATATAAATATGCAATGTATATAATAAAGAGAAGTACCAATATAACTTGGTTAAATAAAACTCGGTTTATTAGAACATAAACTTATGAGTCATATTGACTTTGTTGAAAATAAAACTGTTTTGTGAATGAAATAAAAAAAAATATAACATTTATAAATTTGTATAATGCCCAGATGGTAATGGTGGGGCCTGAAACTGTTGCCCAGGGTAGGCGGGTTGTGAAGGGGGGCCAGAGTACTGCGATGGGCCAGGCTGAGAAGTGATGGGTGCAGACTGCCCATATGCCGACTCAACATTATAATGTTGCCCATATGGGCGAGTAGGTGGCCCATAATGTCCCCTTGGAGGTTGAATTTGTGGAGGAGGCGGTAGTGAAGGCTGTGAGGCCTGGGAAACTGGCATTTGCTGGGGGTCATACAAGTTTCCATGGAGCCGCCTATTTTCAAGGGCCCCGTAAATGACGTTTGGGTCATTGGGGGGAGTGGCTGCATCCAGAACGATATTGATAGCTGCTTTGGTTCGCAAAACTCGTTCTGAAGGCAGCCCGCGCAAATATGAGGCCAGACTACGGGCATAAAGGTCAAACTTATCCTCCTGCTGGGCTCTTGATAAATAATCCAGAACCTGTGTATTTACATTAGTCTCGGCAGGAGTCGTTGCCCGTCGTCTGGCTCTGCTGGGTAGAGCCAAAGGGGTGGGGGGGATCAGCTCCCAAAACAGGTGGTGGCCTGGATGGTGCGGTGCTTGCTCCTGGTGCAGTGTCCACCTGTGATGGACCAGAGGGAGTGTCTTCCTCACAAGCACTGGGCAGCTGTGGTGTAGACTCCTCCTCTTCCCCCTGTAGGTTGTCCTCCGTTCTTTAAAAAGAATACAAAAATAGTACATTATAAGATGAACAGTATTTTCGTTTCTTACTATTAACGTCACATATTACTATAATCCTCCAATTATTTATAGCAAATAGTACTACATGACCTACACAACATATTACATTTTGGAGATTAGAAGTGTGATCGCTGCACATAAACACCAATTCAAATCCACTTGTCATGTTAAACAAATTTTCCTCATGTAAAGGAGACATTTCTAAAGTTGCTTTGGATTTGCAAATATGCCTTTTTAACATGAACATATTTTTAAACTTTATAACATTAAAGGGGTTTTATCATCTCAGACAATGGAGGCATATCGCTCGGAAATGCCCCCATTGTCTTAAAGGTGGCTGCACACCGTTATATATACAAACAATTGAGCTAAGAAATGGGGGTCATTCTAGATAAAAGTGGAACAATACCGACTATAAATGAGTAATGGAAGCTGCTAGCGCACATACGTGTCGGGCCCATCTACCAGGCGTCAAGGTGGCTTCCGCAGATGGGTCCCTAACACTAAATATACTGCCTCACTTTGGACTTACTTAAGCCTACAATATTCAGGGCAGTGTAGGAAGCAGCTACAAATGTACTCTGCCCAGAAGTCCCAGGTAGATGGGCGTGTTCTTGATATAGCTGCTATCAGACAATGGTGGCATATCCTAGTGATATGCCCCCATTGTGTTAAGATGGGAATACCCCTTTAACAACATAGTCTACAAACAGTGTATATGGATAAACATGTAGTGGTCATTGTGTAGAATAAACTTACGGACGCAGCTCCATGACCTCACGGAGGAACATCAGTTGGTTCCGGAACATATATGGCCTTTTCTTGGTGGCCACGGTACAACTCCTCGCATGTTGATGCATTTCCTTGCGGAACTGGTCCCTGCAGCTCCGCCAACGATTCTTTACATCATCGACTTGCCCAAAAAAAAAAGGAATATTAACCAAAATATACAGTCCTACAAATGATAACATACATGTTCTATGCTAGGGAGGATAACATACAACATGTGCTATGCTAGGGAGGATAACAGACGACGTGCTATGCTAGGGAGCAGAGACGTGCACACATCGGCCCCTTCTGCCCCTGCCCCTTTAATGCCTCCCTCCATTCCGCCGGCGGCAGCACAATTTATTCACGATACAATTTATTCACCAGTCCGCCCGCTCACTAGTGCAGGGTCAGGGTGACAGGGTCCTTTAAGGCTAGCGCAGGGACTGCCTGGGTAGCGGACGTGCGTGACGCACGTCTGCAACGACATGTGACCCCTCTCTCCCCAGCGGGATTAATGCAGGGGATCAAGTACCGGCCTGTCTGACTAAGTCTGCCCTCAGTGACCGCCCTGGTAATATATTGTATATAATTTAAAGTCCAGGAACAAAACAAGTATGCAAAGGAACAATTGTTGTAGTGCTTTGTCCCTTTGCATACTGGGGGTTGTAGTGATTTGTATCTTTGCATATTAGAGTCTGTAGATTCTTGTAATGACATCATTTTACCATTATATGTACGGTGAAACCCAAAAAGTTATATTTGTGGATTCTATTGTGTTTACAATTACAGTATCAAAAAATACATGGAGAACAAGGTAGGACTTCTAGAAAAGTAAGCTTTGTGGTACAAACATTTTTAGAAATTATGACAAGTGCCCCTTTTTTTAAACTTAAGCCCCTGCCCTTCAAAATATCTGTGCACGTCCCTGCTAGGGAGGATAATATACGACATGTGCTATGCTAGGGAGGATAACATACAACATGTGCTATGCTAGGGAGGATAACAGACGACGTGTGCTATGCTAGGGAGGACAGCAAGGATCACACAGGTATACATTGGCTACTTACCCAAATTCTGGCGGCTTTTGCCATGTGTTTTTTCCCAGATGGATGCAAAAAGCTCCTTGGTTATTTCCACCCAGGCCTGATCTTTCTTATACCGATCGTGGTAGTCCTCACTCCGCGTATCCCAGATGCAGGGCCTCTCTTGAACAAGGACTATCAGCCTCTCGACATCCATTGGCTGTGGTGTCCTTGGCATGGCTTTTTTGATAAATCAATGCTCCGCAAGGGCTGGAAGAGTGTGCTGATAACAAAACCAACTCCTGCCTCATGTGCTGCCTTGAGCCAGACACTGAGCAACTCAACTTCCTGTCTGAAATCCATTCTGTGTTGCTGTTACTTGCGTTAAAAATGCAACGCATGCCATCCGGATGCACTACGATTTTCACGCAGCCCCATTCATTTCTATGGGGCCTGCGTTGCGTGGAAAACGCACAAAGAGGAGTATGCTGCGATTTTAACGCAACGCACAAGTAATGCGTGAAAAACAACGCTCATGTGCACAGCCCCATAGAAATGAATGGTCAGGATTCAGTGCGGGTGCAATGCGTTCACCTCACGCATCGCATCCGCGCAGAAATCTCGCCATGTGAAAGGGGCCTAACTGTGGCAGGGATTAATCTTCTACTTTGAACTGTACCTTCTGCTTTGTAGGGACAGACAGAATGGCTTCTCCTAGGTCTCTGGACTTGACCCACAGATATATTCTCAGGGGATGCTTTCTTCCTGGAACTGGAGGTGGTCTGCAACTTTCTGCTTTCTTTTCATCCAGTTGAGCTGCAGGGCTCAGACTGGGAATTTTATCAAATCTCAGACCGAGACTTGGTTCTTGCTGTCTTCCCTATACAGAGGGCAAACTGGATCTGGTTCTAACTGAGTTTTTTCTCCCTTGCTGCAGGAAGATGGAAACAGATCGTTCCACTGTGAACGGCCATAACATTAAAACTATCTCTACCAATGATGCTGCCACGCCACCTGCTGGTGGACCTGTAAAATAACAAGGAAAAAATTACATTTAACATGGTTTTACATGCACATTTGTGGAGACATGAGCAAAATCACATCAGAGGGTAATGTAAAGGCTCTTAACAAATAGTAGCGGGGTAGAGGAGTGTAGTAATACAACTCTGGGGTGTTACATACCCTGCCCCAGTTAGACTAAAAAAAAAGTTTTAATCCGTCAGTTAGTTAGGTGGGCGTGGGCGGCCATTTTGTGCAACAGCAGTGCACCAGCACTGCATATGTGCCAGGGACAATCATTTAATCCTGTTCTTGTAGTTCAGTGGCCGACATATACCCATTTTTAAAGTGAACCTGCACTGCATATGTGCCAGGGGAAGGGAAAATAATACCGTCTGTGAGTTTAGGGACCCAGGGGGTGACATAGCCCCATTTTTTGTTGTAAAGTACCTCTGAGGCCTGCACTGCATATGTGACAGACAGGCACATAAATTCAGCAAATCCATCTGTTCCACTGTAGGGGTGACATATTCACAATTTTGTATGTAAAAAAAAACCTGTGCTTAATTTGTGATATTGAAATATAATCTCAGTTAAATCCATCTGTTTCATTTATGGTTAAAGAAACCCTTTTTTGGGTGCAATAAAGTACCTTTTTGCCCTGTGCTGCATTCCTGACAGTCCAAAAAATCTGCCAAATACTGCAGGTACATTTTTTGTTGAACAATTCAAATTTTTGTTGCTAGCAAGTACATTTGCAGCCTAAGCTGCGTTCCTGTCAGCCAAATAAAGCCATTAAATACCGCTGTTACATTTTTGGGTTTTAAATTCCCATTTTTGGGTGCAAAGTACCTCTGAGGCCTGCACATGTGACAGGCAGACACATACATTTAGAAAATCCATCTGTTCCATTGTATGGGGTGACATATCCACAATTTTTTATGTAAAAATGAGAGTGTAATATAATCTCTATTTCATTTAGGGTTAAAAAAACTTTTTTTGGGCAATAAAGTACCTTTTTGCTCTGTGCTGCATTTCTGGTAGTTAAAGAAATACAGTTAAATCCATCTGTTTCATTGTGTGTGAGAAAAAAGCATTTTTTTGGGCAATAAAGTACCTTTGCTGGCTGCACTGCATAGCAGACCGGGCAAGAAGTTAAAAAAATTTGTCTGTTCCATTGTTGGGTGACATTAACCCATTTTTCCCGTCAAAAAAACTCTGCTCTGCATAGGTGACAGGGACCTAAATTTCAAAAAATCGTCTGTTACAATCTCAGGTGACATTTTACCATTTTTGCCATACACAAACCCCTGCTCTGCATAGGTGACAGGGACCTAAATTTCTAAAATTCATCTGTTACATTGATGGTTGACATTAACCCATTTTTGCCGGTGAAAAACGCCTGCTCTGCATTGCTTACAGGGAACAAAATTTAGTAAAAACGTCTGTTACTGATCGGAAGATGTGCGACTACAAGCGCATGCTGGTAGATGCGCTGCTGATTGCATTCCCACCTGACAGCGGGGGCTCAGTGGAAGCACAAGGTGAAGGCTGAGGAGGAAGAGGTTGCCAACACAGCTGGGGCACCGCCAACACCTCAGAAGGCAGGGTTAGATTGGCCGAAATGTGGAAAAGCTTTGTCAGCACGCCACAACAACCAGCACCACCAGCTGATATGGAACATCTTAGCAGGAGGCAGCATTTCACCAACATGGTGGAGCAGTATGTATGCACACGCCTACAAGTACTGACTGATGGGTCTGCCCCCTTCAACTTCTGGGTCTCCAAATTGGGCACATGGCCTGAGCTTGCCCTTTACGCCTTGGAGGTGCTGGCCTGCCCTGCAGCCAGTGTATTGTCTGAACGTTTGTTTAGCACGGCAGAGGGCGTCATCACAGACAAGCGCAGCCGCCTGTCCACAGCGAATGTGGACAGGCTCACGTTCATTAAAATGAACCAGGTAGGGATCCAACAGGACTTGTCCGTACCTTGTGCAGAATAGACATGTATACCGGCCTCACCCAGCCATTGCTGTACTCCAGCGCACTTTCTCTTTGCTTTATTTTTTATATTTCCCAATGTTTTGGGGTCTAACCAAATTTAAACAAAAATAAATAAATAATAAAATAAAATAAATAAAAAACCAAAAACCAGTGTTGGCTACCTCCTCCTCTTCATCCACCACCGCCTCCACCTACACCGCCACATCCATCGCCTCCTCAACCTTCTACTCTATATGGACCTCCTCCTCCTAGATCAAGATTATTATTTTATATTTTTTCGTATTTTATGTTATTTTAAGTCATTTCCCTATCCACATTTGTTTGCAGAGCACTTGCCATGCTCTTAACTACATTTTGCTGCCTTTTGCAGCTCTCTATCCCTTTCCATGACTTTTTTAGAGCCATTTTAGTGCTCCAAAGTTCAGGTCCCCATTGACTTCAATGGGGTTTGGGGTCAAGTTCGGGTCCCGAACTTGAACTTTTTTGCGAAGTTCGGCCGAAACCGTCGAACCCAAACTTCCAGTTGTCAGCTCAACTCTACTGCTGACGTCTCTCCCTGCACTAAGTACACTGGTAAATGGCTGAATCCAAGATGGCTGAGGCTATTTATAGGACTGTGACATCACAGGGCTGGCTGGCTGCTGATTGGCTGCATGCATGGCATTGTGGGTGATCCCTCATTCCCAGAGTTCCTTGCTCCATGTCCTAAAACATGCAGCAGCCATTTTAGAAAAAAATGCATTTCGTTACCACGAAGTGTGAGGAAATTCGGATTCGGTACGAATCAAATGTTTCCTGAAATTCGGATCGAATTCCAATTCGTCAACTTCGATTCGCTCATCTCTAGTCATTATTTACGAACTTTTTGCCACTCCTCACACTCTTCCCTCTGTCCTTCCTCTGCCTCATACATCACTTATTTTACCCATCATCCCTGCAGTTCCCCATTCCCTACACCTGTCCTTCGCATTCAAATACCACTCAAAGTTTTACTATATCTAATTTCCATTCTCACCTCATCAACATTGTCAGCTATCATCCACATTATCATCCCCTGTGGTTAATCATAAGGTGAAGACCCTTCAATTCATTCCAATCATCTCCCATTCCCACCGCTGATCTGCCACTTTATTCTTCCATACATACAGCGCTCCCTTCCCCTCCCGACATCGAGCGCACACACCTCTCTGATACACTCTGATTCTCTTAGCTGGCCGCCCGTACAGGCTTTCAATCTTAGTCCCTGTCCCCTCCTCCAGTTCTTCTAGGCACGCATTCTTGCACCCGCTGAGAAACCGCGCCATCTGCATGAAGAGCCATGGACCCCACAGGTACCGACATCAGTAATCCCTCCGATCTCCTCTTTTTCCTCTATTTCCCACGTATTGCCAGATGCTCTTTTCATATCACGAACATTACATAGTCGCTACTTCAAGCTGCTTCTCGTCACAATTGGCATACCACAATTGGTATACACAGTTTCTTTCTACAGTCACAATTGTTTCATTACATCTGCTACTTAGGCCTCATGCACACGACAGTTATTTTTTGCGTCCGCAAATTGTGCGTCCGCTAAAAAAACGGATGCGGCATCCTTTTTTTGGAGGATCCGTTTTTTTTCCCACAGATCCCTTGTAATAAATGCCTATCCTTGTCCGCAAATGTGAAAAAAGTAGGACATGCACAATTTTTTTTGCTGAAGGGAAACACGGACAACGGACGCGGAACACAAGCGGATGAACTATCAGCATTTTTTTTGCTGACCCATTGAAATGAATGGGTCCCCATCGTATCCGCAAAAAAATGTCGTGTGCATGAGGTCTTAGTCTCATATATATACACTGCTCAAAAAAATAAAGGGAACACTTAAACAACACAATGTAACTCCAAGTCAATCACACTTCTGTGAAATCAAACTGTCCACTTAGGAAGCAACACTGAGTGACAATCAATTTCACATGCTGTTGTGCAAATGGGATAGACAACAGGTGGAAATTATAGGCAATTGGCAAGACACCCCCAATAAAGAAGTGGTTCTGCAGGTGGTGACCACAGACCACTTCTCAGTTTCTATGTTTCCTGGCTGATGTTTTGGTCACTTTTGAATGCTGGCGGTGCTTTCACTCTAGTGGTAGCATGAGACGGAGTCTACAACCCACACAAGTGGCTCAGGTAGTGCAGCTTATCCAGGGTGGCACATCAATGCGAGCTGTGGCAAGAAGATTTGCTGTGTCTGTCAGCGTAGTGTCCAGAGCATGGAGGCGCTACCAGGAGACAGGCCAGTACATCAGGAGACGTGGAGGAGGCCGTAGGAGGGCAAAAACCCAGCAGCAGGACCGCTACCTCCGCCTTTGTGCAAGGAGGAACAGGAGGAGCACTGCCAGAGCCCTGCAAAATGACCTCCAGCAGGCCACAAATGTGCATGTGTCTGCTCAAACGGTCAGAAACAGACTCCATGAGGGTGATATGAGGGCCCGACGTCCACAGGTGGGGGTTGTGATTACAGCCCAACACCGTGCAGGACGTTTGGCATTTGCCAGAGAACACCAAGGTTGGCAAATTCGCCACTGGCGCCCTGTGCTCTTCACAGATGAAAGCAGGTTCACACTGAGCACATGTGACAGACGTGACAGAGTCTTGAGACGCCATGGAGAACGCTCTGCTGCCTGCAACATTCTCCAGCATGACCGGTTTGGCATTGGGTCAGTAATGGTGTGGGGTGGCATTTCTTTAGAGGGCCGCACAGCCCTCCATGTGCTCGCCAGAGGTAGCCTGACTGCCATTAGGTACCGAGATGAGATCCTCAGACCCCTTGTGAGACCATATGCTGGTGTGGTTGGCCCTGGGTTCCTCCTAATGCAAGACAATGCTAGACCTCATGTGGCTGGAGTGTGTCAGCAGTTCCTTCAAGACGAAGGCATTGATGCTATGGACTGGCCCGCCTGTTCCCCAGACCTGAATCCAATTGAGCACATCTGGGACATCATGTCTCGCTCTATCCACCACAGACTGTCCAGGAGTTGGCAGATGCTTTAGTCCAGGTCTGGGAGGAGATCCCTCAGGAGACCGTCCGCCACCTCATCAGGAGCATGCACAGGCGTTGTAGGGAGGTCATACAGGCACGTGGAGGCCACACACACTACTGAGTCTCATTTTGACTTGTTTTAAGGACATTACATCAAAGTTGGATCAGCCTGTAGTGTGTTTTTCCACTTTAATTTTGAGTGTGACTTCAAATCCAGACCTCCATGGGTTGAAAAATTTGATTTCCATTTTTTTATTTTTGTGTGATTTTCTTGTCAGCACATTCAACTATGTAAAGAACAAAGTATTTCAGAAGAATATTTAATTAATTCAGATCTAGGATGTGTTATTCTTGTGTTCCCTTTATTTTTTTGAGCAGTGTATGTACAGTATATATACACTGCTCAAAAAAATAAAGGGAACACAAAAAATTTAAGAGTACTTTCACACCAGCGTTATTCTTTTCCAGTATTGAAATCCGGTAAAGGATCTCAATACCGGAAAAAAAACTGATCAGTTTTGTCCTAATACATTCTGAATGGAAATCAATCCGTTCAGTATGCATCAGGATGTCTTCTGTTCCGTCCCTTGTATGGTATTTGACCGGGTTCGGCATTCATTTCCATAGAGATGTATTAATGTCGGATCAGGTACCAAGTGTTCCAGAAATTGCCACATCGACGGATCCGGTTTTCCGGTCTGCGCATGCACAGGGCTTTTGATCTTTAAAAAATATAAATACCGGATCCGTTATTCCGGATGATACCGGTATTTCACCAGATCCGTCTAATGGATCCGGAAAAAAAAGCTTTCCGTTTGTACATGGCTTGCCGGATCCAGCAGGCAGTTCCGTTGCCGGAAATGCCTGCCGGAATGAAAAAATGCTAGTGTGGGAGCAGCGTTTGGTGGTGGTCCTCCAGCCACCACTCTCCCTGCTCTGTTCTCCTTGTAGGTGCGGGTCCAGGGGCTATTTTTGGCGGCCCCATTGAAAAGAATGGAGGGCAGCTGCGCGTGCGCAGTGCGCCCTCCATTCATTTCCCCGCTCCATTCCCGTTGTAGGTGCGGGTCCCAGAGCTGGGACACACACCTATCAGACAATGGGGGCATATCCTAGCGATATGCCCCCATTGTATTTGATGGGAAAACCCCTTTAAGCTTATTTATTACAGCTTGGATGGATGTTGAAATCTGTACTATTTATACCCATGTTGGAATACCAATGTGAAAATAAAGTGAATGAGTGGTGGATGGACACTAAAATAATCAACCATATGCAAAATACATACAAAATAGACAGTAGATTTACTAATCCTACTATAGATGGTGTAAACTTAGACAGTCTGTCTGCATCTGCTCCACATTTATCACAGGGGCTCAGGCTGGATGATACACTTGGTGCAGGGCTAGATACTTTTGTCTAACTCTATACCAACTATTATTTGGTATTTCCATTAAGACTGAACTTTCCACCTGAATTGTTCATCAATTTCGGCCCAAAATGTTGTATCATAACCTACACTTCTTTCTGGTAAGACACGGCCACGTTTCAGACTAGGCACAGAGACGTTCTCTACATATAGATGTTCCAAACTGTGCTACTTTTTTGTGCATTTTATGCCCAAAATCTAGGTGCACCCACAATAGAAGATGCGGGCCAATTTGCGTCAAAACAACATTGTCTAGGTGTATAAAAATATAATATGCAGATAAGTATGGAGCATAAAAGGAAAAACAATATTAGCATACAGCTTCCCTTCGGCCAGGTTTCTGCATCCAGTTTTGGAAGCCAAAAACAAGAGTGTATTCACATAAGAAGTCGTATCTGTCTTTCATACTTTCCTTTTATGATTCACTCCTGATTTTGGCTTCTAAAACTGTAGCAGGAACGCTGATTGTGTGGCTGTACATTTACAGTCCCACACATGAAAAAAGAAAAAAATAGAACGCTCTGCGAGTATCGGGAAGGAAGGAGCATTTTATGTAAATTTAAGTGTTTTTCTATGACACCACATAAACAATAATTATGCACATAAACACAGCACCCGAGCAGATTACATCTCTTAAAGATTTCCAATAGCTACAAAAAATAAACAGCTGGAAATAGTAACAGGATTATACTCAGGGACATAACGTGTGTATTATTTGGATTTACAACTTAATCTACACAAATAACTGAAAGCAAAATCTGATATTCTATACAAAGTGTCAGTGCCTAACATATCCTGCACTATAATCTCTTTCTTTTTAAAATAACTAAATATTGATTTATTCTCATTTTTCATTATGATTTTCAGCTGGGAAAAATATATTCTCAGAAAATAATATATATATTTTAAAATATTGATTATAGATGTTTATTTATCCTTAACATATGTTGCTTGCAAAAGAAAAATATCACTTCGGGTTGTGCTGTTTGCCTTACCAAAGGTGACTCTACATTTTATAGTGCACTCATCCTGAGAGGTAGGTGTACTTCAAGGCCAGGGTCACATGTGACTGATTAGTAGTATTGAGCAGCAGGGGAAATATTCGATTTTATATGCGAATATATGGCAGAATATTTGTCATATATTCGTGAATTCGTGAATTCGCTATCTTCGTTCACATATTTTTTTTTTATTAATAAAATCGCAATATAAAATTTGCTTAATACGCATGCACAAAAAGGGGCATGGCCTAGCAACTGTTTTCGAACTACCCGAAGTTTGAGGCGATTGGAAAAGATGGTCGGAAGCAATTTTTCGAGACAGTGAGGAAGAACTCCTGATCACTGTAATTTCACATTACACCAGTGTACTTATTTGATTACATTTCACATGCATGCCAGACCAATCGCTTTATATGCAGATAGAGTGTTATAAAATATTCGTGATTGCGAAAATCGCAACTTATGATTCGAATTTTTTTCCGCGATACATATAACTTCACTTTTTATCAGGTCTAAGTAGATATTACTGATTGGTGCACTAAGTATTGTTGTAACATCACATCCCTATGTAGAATGTACGTATGGACAGCATAGAAATATCTCTCACATGCACATTGCACATCCATTTTCCTGCCGCACACTATATAGCCCCCCCCCCCTACACACACACACGCAAACACAGTCTATAGATTAGAGTTTGTGTCCTGTTGCTCAGGGCTCAGGAGAAGCTTTCTTTGTCTTACCGCCAGTATTTGCTGGTTCATTTACAGTTACAGGAAGAGAGAGGGGACAAAGTCCCAAAAAAAGAGAGTGTTAGTCACAAAATTACCTTGGAAGAGACCAATAGGGGAGTTTATAGAGTAACTACCGGGCGCCAAATAGGGGGAAAAAAGGGGGAAATTAGGAAACAAGAGAGGAAATGGCTAGTGATTTTCAGAAAATAGTGTGAGGCTGCCTTAGGTGGTTAGATATGCATCAGGCAGAAACATATCATCATGAATAAAAAAGAAAGAAAAAATGGGCGCCAATCAACAGATTATACTCGGGTCGAAGTGGTATTATAGATCCGTGAGTATACAGTGAACATCAAATAAAATTTGAAGCCTATAAGTAAAGGTAAATAATATAGATACAAGAATAGACATAAAATGAATGTGAAGATCTCTATAATCAGAGAGGAACAGGATCTGAAAGGGCTTTAGCCACTTTCTCTATCTGAATATTCAGACCAGGTTCTAAATAATCTGTTATTACCGGGCATACGGGTAAAATTGGTCGTACAAATAATCATCCTGTTAAAACAAATGCGTATTAGTTAACTCACTTCACAAGGGGAGATAGTCTATGGGATAAAGCTCAAGACACCCATAGGCTAAACTCCCCCACCAGGATCACTTGTAGTGTCACAGTAATAGCCGCAACAACCATAAATGGCACTTCTGGAAAATATTCCTTTATTGGAATTAAGGCTCGACGCGTTTCGGGGGTCTACAAAGGCACCCCCTTCCACAGGAGCAAACAATATGCATAAAAACATTATAGACCTAAAGGGATATTTTCCAGAAGTACCGTTTATGGTTGCTGTGGCTATTCCTGTAACACTACAAGCGATCCTGGCGGGGGAGTTTAGCCTATGGGTGTCTTAAGCTTTATCCCATAGACTATCTCCCCTTGTGAAGTGAGTTAACAAATAAGTGAAGGGTTAAATAAAGTGATCTGTATGAAGGACAGGAGGTTGGGTGACATCATATTAAAGGGTGACTATATATATACATTTATCTCCTGTCTGTGTAAGGAAAAGTTTCTAGTCAGCATTATTATAACAAGAGCTGCCTGTCTGTATAAGGAACTGCTCCTAGTCAGCATTATTGTAATGAGAGCTGCAGCTGTTCTTGTATGTATGCATGAATGTATATAAAGCCCTGTATGGCAAGGAATAAATAGAACTGTTATTGACATCATACTGAATTTGTCACTGATAAGTTCTCCAGGCGCCTGTCTTCAGGGACAAAGGAAAGAATCAAGGTGCATTGAGAAGGAAAGACACTTTCAGTTGGGGGATCATCCGCGGAGTAGAAAACACAGGAATTCGGTAAGTAACGGAACATTCGTGTCTAACAACTGGGGACATTCCAATGCTTTCCGCAAAATTTTCTGTTGCTTCTATTTTGAATCCGCTTTAGACACACTGAAAGGAATAGAAACTATCTTTATGCAAGATAGAATGAAAAAAACAGGTGTCTATCTTTAGGGAAGATAGACTGTAAATAGACTACGGGCCAGGTCACACAGATAAATTCTTTAGGGAAGTATTTAACAGATATATCCTTTAGGGAAGGATTTACCAGAGGAATTCTTTTGGGAAGAATTCAAATAGAGTCTGCACGTTGATTTCTCTTGTCACCCCCTGTCTATTGCTTCTTTTCTGTCACTTTCTTATGCTTTCTGTTATGTTATGATGTTATGAAGCATTAAGTAATTTTTATGCTGAAGGTAAGGAGCAAATGATACTGTGAAAAATGTACTAACTTTATTGTGTGTGTCCTGTATGACCCACTAACCCAGAAACTGGTGAACGCAAGTAACTGTTTTAAGGGATCATACTAACAGACAGTTGAGAAGGAAGTTGTGCATAAACATAAGTCCTTCACGGTTCTGTACAGCCAGTCCTGGGGACAGTTTTGCTCTGCCTCCATCTCAATTACGTTATATGAAATGGGTGCAAAGCAAGGAAAGGTCTCTCCACCCCCTCCGAATGTAGGAGAAACATGTAAGGATTATGTAGCCCGGGTCTGTGAGACTGATTATTATTTAGTTACTCCCTGGATGGATAATATTGCAGGATGGACAGAGGGGATGAAGAGTATAAATTCGTTCCCTCGGGAAGGGGCTAATGACACCTTCCATATGGATATGGTAAAAGGGTTATGTTTGGGTGACACTGAAGCTTACCCAAATTATGGTCCAGACCCCCAGTGGGACATGCAGTATATGCAGACGGGAGGGGAAAATTGCCTTACTTATGCACCATATTGGTATAATAGACCAAATAAACCGGTTCACAAGCAGAAGGCAGGGAACCAGGAGGGATATAAAAAGAAACACGAGTTAGAAAAAGAGTTGACAAGGAGTTCACTCCAGAAGCCCCTTCCTCCCTATTCAGGAAATATCCCACAGATATATACATCCCTTTCAAAAGATGACTTAGATTAAAAGGCAGTACTTTGAGGCCCAGGTATTATTAAATTGGCTCAAAAGGAGGTAGATATAGGAGAAGAAGAGTTAACACTTTAGAGTCCTTTCACAGTGCACACTTCTTCTTCAAATCATCTGTTGGGAGATAGTTCAGACGCTGCCCACAGCGCAGCTCCCTGCCCCCCTCCTTCTCCTCATAACGTTAGATAGACAGGGCTCAAGTAACAGCAGAAAATGGAAGGGGTGGCTCCTGAGCTAAGAAGAAGTTTGTGGCAGCTTGGGATTGACCAGTTGCTGTCCTGGAGATACGAGAACATGTAGAATACAATTCACACATCTCTAATACTAGAGATGTCATAGCTCCCATGCGCCTTAGATCACAAAAATATTTTCCCAAACCTGAACATATACCTCATCATGATGTGGCCTGTGACCTTGAGGAACAGTTCACTTTTATGACTGTAGGGGACGCCTTGTTAAAGAAACCTATTGAAGTAGATGATATTAATAAGATTGTTATTATACCTATAGCCCCTGTGGTTCCAGACGTACTATCTCTGCTATCAGCTATTCCTGCCCATGCAGTGTTTTTCTCTGTTATTGATTTGAAGAATGCATTTTTTTCTGTCCCAGTTGACAAGGAGACACGGCCACTTTTGCTTTGACATTAAATTTCGCCAGTATACTTGGTGTAGAATGCCTCAGGGTTATGTAGACTCCCCAGTAGTCTACTCCATTGTCCTCCAAGTTACACTGCGCCCTTGGACTGCCCCTCATGGTTCTGTCCTTCTACAATATGTGGACGATCTCCTCATATGTAGTTCTACTCGAGAGGCCTGCCAGGCAGACTGTGTTAGTTTATTACTGTGGTTATGTGAATGTGGTCACAAAGTTTCTAGGAAGAAATTACACTGGTGTATGGAAAGTGTTGAGTATTTGGGCTTTGTTCTCGGTAAAGGTGAGAGGAAAATCACCCATGCCAGAATTACCTCCGTTCTGGGTCTGCCCCGCCCACAAACAAAAAAAGACATGTTGACCTTTCTTGGCATGATTGGTTACTGCCACCAATGGATTGCTGATTGTTCCTACTATGATACTATTCTGAGACAAGCCTCTAATACTGAAATGCCTGACTTCATTAAATGGTCTGATGACATGTTACAAGCTTTTAGTCATTTGAAATGTGCAATGGTTTCAAGTCCTGGTTTGGGCCTACCTGACTATGGCGTGATGTTTCACTTATTTGCCAGGGACAATTGTAAAACCATGGCAGGAGTCCTGGCGCAGGATCATGGAGGTAAATTCCGCCCTGTTGCTTTTTTCTCAGAAGTGGTTCCCGTACAGGTTCAGGGCATGCCTGCGTGTCTCAGGAGTTTGGCAGCCTGTGCTATGGTCGCTGAGATGGCCACGCCTATCACCCTAGGTCATCCCACCACTCTGCATACCTCACACAATATTCAGGCCCTATTGAAGAACATACATACGCAACATATGTCAGCACAAAGACTGAGTGGATATGAAGTTTTGTTGCTATCTAATCCTCAACTTCATATCAAATAGTCAGCACCCACATTCGGTCCAATGGCTATACTGAATGCCCTACTTGGCTACAAGGGAGAAAAGGATGATTTGCCTCCTCCCCATACATGTACTGACCTTATACATGAACATACCTCACCTAGGCCTGACTTACAGTCCACACCCATTGAAGGAGCACCTGATGTTTTTGTGGATGGATCCTGTTCCCGCCCTAATGACAACACTTATCATGCAGGATACGCTGTGGTTCAGCTTCCTGATGTTATACTGGAATATAATCGAATCCTATACCTATACCAAGTTGCTGAACTGATTGCCCTCACTAGAGCTTGTTGTCTTTTTGAGGGGAAAGATGTGAATGTATACACCGATTCCAAGTATGCCTTTGGGGTTGTCCATGATCATGGGGTAATCTGGCAGAGGAGAGGCTTCATAGCTGCAGATGGGAGACAAACCTCACATTCCACCCTAGTACATGATCTCCTGGCCGCCATCCAATTACCAAGCAAAGTTGCTATTATCCATTGTAAGGCACATACTGGTCTATAAACACACATAGCTAAAGGGAATGCCCTAGCTGATCAGGCAGCAAAAGAGGCTGCTATTAGAACGGCAGCGACAGTTCAAATGCCCTCCCTAGTTCCAGTCATTACCCTTACTGACAATCTATTGCTCAGCCTCCAGGATTTGGCTACCAGTAGTGACAAAATAGAATGGCAGTCGGTAGGTGTAGTACAAGACCCTAATGCGGGTCTTGTCTGCAAAGAGGGGGAGCCATGTATCCCAGTTGCAAGCGCCCCGATTTTAATTGCACAGTATCATGGTCTTGGCCATAGGGGAGCACAGGCAACCACTGACCTCATTCGGAGATATTTTTTTATACCAGGTCTTAGATCAAAGGAACAATCTTATGTTTCCCGATGTATTATATGTCTCAGAAATTAGGATGCAGCCTAATAAGAATACTGGTTACTCACAATTTGAGGTCCTAATGGGAAGACTCTTCCCCACCCCTTGGGGTCCAAAGGCCCCTGTGATAGAAAAAGGGGATCTAGAAGTAGTACAGGCAGAATATGTGAGGAAACTTGTAGAAATCTTAGATCAATTTGAACAAGATATTGCTTGCGTCTCTCCTTTTTCTCCACAGGAACCTACGCATCCTTTCCAACCAGGAGACGTGGTGATAGTCCAGCGCCTGGCAAAAGGACGAAAACAGACTGAGTTCCCGTTTGGACCACCCACCTGAGTGGTAGCAGTCACCAGAACAGCAATTCTCACAGAATAGGCTCCAATTTGGATTCACGCTAGCAGAGTGAAAAGGGTCCCTGAGGCTTCTTCTCCGGTGACAGACAAAGACAAAGAGGGTGAAGCAGGTGTGAATTCCCTGAACAAAGAGGGGAACTCAGAAGAAGTTTCCCTGAAAAGTGCCTTGCCACAGGCTGAAGATGATGACCCCACAATATTCTGGTAGATTTGTTTGTCTGCTGATAATTATTAATCTTTGTGTTTTCTTGCCAGTCTGGCTTATTACATGTATTTATCACCCAGAGGAGATGAGTTTCTTCTGCAGTGCACCAAATAATCAGCCAGTATATAAAAGAGCTCAGGAGCAAGATCCCTTTGCTCCCGTCCCCTTTTATTCTGAACAGAATAGTATAGTCAGGATGGCAAATGCCCTAAATGTTAGTTCATTGTGCCTTAAAGACTTACAGAGCCCGCGGGATCTTATGCAAACATGTGTTATTGCTGTACCTACACCAGTGCAGCTGTACTGGGGGGCGTCAGCCTTTAGGGGAGGCTGCCATGATAGGTTTTGGGGAGCGAGGGGAAGTGCGGTAAATGGGTGAGGGCTGGTGAGGTGAGGTAGGGGTTAAAATGGTGGGAAGAAGCGGCCGGGGAGTAGGGGCGGAGCTTAAGGTTTATAAGGGTGGCGCCAAGGGCTATCCGGCGCCATCTTTAGTTGGAACAAGCTGAAGCCGCAGTGTGTGCACGCCGGAGATGGAGGCTATCCTGGAGAGACTGCGGGCGGTAGCGGAGGAGCGCGGCCCGGAGTGGCTTGAGGCGCAGGTATCCAGCCTGCTGAGTGGGGAGGCGGCGGGCACAGCCAGCGCGCCACCGGAGGGCAGACGGCCGCGGCGGGTACGGCCGCCAGCGCGCCTTAGCCCGAGTGACACCCCACGGACTCGGCGCCGGATTGGGAGCCCCCCTAGGGACCCTCCGCGTCGGGGAGGAGGGAGCAGACCCTCGGCATCATCCTCCCGGCGCGGGAGGAATCCCGCAGTACGGCGGAGTCCTGTGCAGGGCAGGGGTTCCTTCCCCCTGCCTTCCCCGGCTAGCGACGCGGGATCCGGACCAGGGCCTGCGGGGTCCCCCCCCTCCACGGGGGTGGGGAGGCCCGCGCGACGGGGGAGCAGTGCAAGTGTCGGATGCGAGGCTGGGCGAGTGGTGTCAGGCCACAGGAGGCCCGGGCCTTTGGCTGCAGAGTGGGATGACGTGGGCCCAGTGGAGAGCGGACGTGCTGAGGAGCTGCCTGCCTCATCTTCACCATCTTCCGGCGCACCCAGCAGCTTGGAGGCTGGGGTGCGGGGTTCCTTTTCCGTGGAGGTGCCATGTGATGACGTCTCTTCGCAGAGGATGGGACATCAGGATTCCGGACCCACGGCTGCGGGGTTCACAGCGCCCGGGCAGCCAGGTAGGACCATGGGGAATTCTTTGCAGACTGTGGTAGGGGTTCAAGGGGGCGTAGGGGTTGGGGGAGGTTTAGGGAGAATTAATTGGGGGCCTTAGCCAGCTTTTAGGGAGTCTGGCGGGATGGATGGCTGGTTTGGGGGGGTCAGGGGTATCTCCGTTACCGGCGTGGGGGGGGCAGGAGGCTTCTCTGGGGCCGTGCGGGGTTGGCGGGGGGATTCCGGTGGCGGCGGGGCGGGTGAGTGAGGCAGTTTCGGTGCAGACGCAGGCCGGTGGTGAAGAGGAGAGGCGCAAGGTGGATGATGCGGCGCAAGGGGAGGTTTATGTTTGTTTCGAGGGCCCCCTGGGGGCGCATTTGAAGCAAAAGGTGAAAGAGAGGATTTGGAGGGGGGAGTATATTGAGATTTTTTCAGTGTTGCCGCTGGAACGGTTTAATTTGGATAGGGCACGTCGCGAGGAGGGGAAGAAGGATGAGGATGAGAAGCGGCGGTATCGTTTGATTCCGCGCACGTTCTCTAATTGGTTGCAGGCTTTTGCGATACTGGCTAGCGTGATTGGGGAGAAGGCGCCGGAGGGTTGCTCGGCGCTATTTTGCTACATGGATGCAATTGGGGAAGCGTACCGGGTGTATGGGTGGCTCCGGTACGATGAACAATTTAGGTAGAGAAAAGCGGTCCGCCCGTCTATGAGGTGGGACCATAAGGATATAGGGTTATGGATGCGAGTGACTGCGCCGGGGCGGCAGGGGCAGTCCTTTCGGGGGGATGGGGGTTCTGGGGCTGGAACATCAGGTGCGGCAACAGCGATGGCAAAGGGGCTGTGTTTCCTCTTTAATGAGGGAACCTGTAAGTTCGGTGCTAAGTGCAAGTTCAAGCACGAGTGTACCAACTGCGGGGGAGGACATGGAGCATCACGGTGTTTCAGGGGGGGACGGCAGCAAAGAGGGGGAAATGGTGGAAAAGGGCAGGACGCCGATGCGGGTGGAAAAGATGTTGCCGTTTCTAGATAGGTACCCGAATCGAGTTGCGGCGCAGTTGTTGTGGGAAGGTTTTAGTTTTGGTTTTAGGATCCCGTCGGATCCGGGTCCGGCCCCTTTCGTGGGGCGGAATTTGCGCTCGGCGGGGGATCATCCGGGGTGGTGGCGGAGAAATTGGCGAAGGAGGTGGGGTTGGGGAGGATGGATGGCCCGTTTTCAGAGCCACCTTTGCCTAATTTTCGGGTTTCACCTTTGGGGGTGGTTCCGAAGAAAGAACCGAACAAGTTTCGGTTGATTCATCACCTGTCATACCCAAAGGGGGCGTCGGTCAATGAGGGCATTGACCCCGAATTATGTTCGGTGGTCTATACCTCGTTTGATGCGGCTGTGGAGTGGGTTCGGAGGTTGGGGCCGGGGACCTTATTGGCAAAAATGGATATCGAAGCAGCGTTTCGGCTGCTTCCGGTGCATCCAGATAGCCTACATTTGTTGGGATGTTTTTGGGAGGGGGGGTTTTATGTGGACAGGTGTTTGCCGATGGGTTGCTCCCTGTCCTGCGCGTACTTTGAGACGTTTAGTTGTTTTTTGGAGTGGGTGGTGAAGGAGGTAGCAGGGAGTGTGTTAGTCATTCATTATTTGGATGATTTTTTGTGTTTGGGTCCGGCTGATTCTCGGGTTTGTGCGGTGTTGCTTGCTACGTTGCAATCGGTGTTTGCGTCTTTTGGGGTTCCTTTGGCGGAAGGTAAAACAGTGGGGCCCACTACCGAGCTTAGTTTTCTGGGGATTATGTTGGATAAGGTGGCTATGGAGTGTAGGCTGCCGGAAGACAAGCTGGTGGATTTGCGTGCAGTGGTGGCCGGGGCAAGCCGGTTAGTTAAGATTCGTTTGCGTGATTTGCAGTCATTACTGGGTAAATTAAATTTTGCATGTCGGATTATGCCCATGGGGCGTATATTTTGCAGGCGGTTGGCGGCGGCAACCGCGGGAGTGACTGCTCCGCATCATTTTATTCGTTTGGGGAAGGAGTTGAGGGGGGATTTAAGGGTGTGTGCTCGTTTTTTGGAGGAGTTCAATGGGAGGGCGTTGGTTTTGGGTGACGCGGTGGATAGTGTGGATTTTGACCTTTTTTCGGATGCGGCTGGGGGGGTTGGTTTTGGGGTCTATTGTAACGGGCAGTGGTGTGCGGATCGCTGGCCTTCGTTGTGGGTGGAGAGGGGTTGGGTCAAGAACGTTGCGTTGCTGGAATTGTTTCCCATTGTGTTGGCGTTGGAGTTGTGGGGGGAAAAGTTTGCGTTTCCATTGTGACAACTTGGGGGTGGTGCAGGCAATCAATCAGTTGTCTGCTTCCTCTCCTCAGGTTGTAAGGTTGTTACAGCATATGGTTCTGAGTTGTTTGTCTTTGAATGTTTGGGCTGTGGCGGTACATGTGCCGGGTGTTTCTAATGGTGTTGCGGATGCTCTTTCTCGTTCGCAGTGGGATCGTTTTCGGCCGTTGGCGCCGGACGCGGACGTCGTCGGGATGGAGTGCCCGGGGTTGTTGTGGGAGATATTGGAGGTACGGTGAGCAGGCTGTTCAGGGCATCCCTGTCGGCTGGTACGTGGGCGGCGTATGAGGCTGCATGGGTTGCTTGGGGGGATTGGTGTGGTATGTTGGGGCTGGGTGTGGATGCTGGGGAGGTTCCTTTAGTATTGTTCCTGGGGTGGAAGAAGGAGGAGGGTTGGTCGGTGGCGAGGATTAATAAGTGCATGGCGGGTCTGGCGTTTGGGTTTCGGATGCGGGGGTTGGTGGACTGTACCAAGTCTTTTGTGGTTCGTCAGGTGTTAAAGGGCTGGAGGAGGGGGTGGAGGTCGGAGGATCGGCGTCGGCCGGTGTCTTTTGACTTGTTACTGAAGCTGGGGGTGCAGGTTGAGTTGGTTTGCAGCTCAGGGAGCGAGGTTCGTTTGTTTAAGGCTGCGTATTCGCTGGCATTTTTTGGGGCATTTCGGTTGTGGGAGCTGGTGAGTGGGAGTGTGCGCTGTGCTGGAGGGTTGCGAGCAGTGTTCCCTCTAAGCCTTCGCAGCTGCTGAGCGGGATCGGCTCAGAGCTGGGCACAGCGCCATCAAAGGTGGGCGATAGGAAAACCTAAGATAATTGTCACTTCAAAGAGCATACAAACCCCTGCACCATCCCGTACAATATACAGTATAGTCCTCTCTGTTATCACTGGACATTGCTCTCCATATATAAACCATACAGGGAAAAAAAATCTTTGATCCAGAGAACTTACATAGAAAAACTAATAACCAAGAGGCTAAACAAAACCCAGTTTCTGACCCTTATGTTAAAACATAACTTTCATTTGATTGCTTTAATAAGGAAAAAAATAATTTAAAAAAGTTGCTGTTTCTCTAGATGACATTATGTTGATAGTAGTGGTAATAGTCTCAAGGGTCTATAAAAGCAACTATTTTTACAAACCATTGAAACTCTATTAACACTACTATCAACATAAGGTCATCTAGAGAAACCGTAGGTTTTTATTTATTTTTTCATCTCTTTAGGTGTTAAAACATAACTTTCATTAGATTGCTCTAACACCTAAAGGGGGAAAAAAAAAAGAATTTTAAAAACCTGCTTTTCCTCTAGATGACCTTATGTTAATAGTAGTGTTAATAGAGTCTCAAAGTTTTGTAAAAATAGTGTAGCTGCTTTTATAGACCCTTGAGACTATTACCACTACCATAAACATAAGGCCATCTAGAGAAACAGCAGGTTTTTAAAATAGTTTTTTTCCTTTGGGTATTGTTATGGGGGACCTGTGGAGGACACACTGTTATGGGGGACCTGTGGAGGACACACTGTTATGGGGGACCTGTGGAGGACACACTGTTATGGGGGACCTGTGGAGGACACACTGTTATGGGGGACCTGTGGAGGACACACTGTTATGGGGGACCTGTGGAGGACACACTGTTATGGGGGACCTGTGGAGGACACACTGTTATGGGGGACCTGTGGAGGACACACTGTTATGGGGGACCTGTGGAGGACACACTGTTATGGGGGACCTGTGGAGGACACACTGTTATGGGGGACCTGTGGAGGACACACTGTTATGGGGGACCTGTGGAGGACACACTGTTATGGGGGACCTGTGGAGGACACACTGTTATGGGGGACCTGTGGAGGACACACTGTTATGGGGGACCTGTGGAGGACACACTGTTATGGGGGACCTGTGGAGGACACACTGTTATGGGGGACATTATACAGGGGTAATATAACTGAGGGGTATCAGGTAAATTATACAGGGGGTAATATAACTAAGGGGTATCAGGGTACATTATACAGGGGTAATATAAGTTATATTACCTCTGTATAATGTCCCCTGATAGCCCTCCTAAGTTATATTACCCCTGTATAATAATGTCCCCTGATACCCCTTAGTTATATTACCCCTGTATAATAATGTACACTGATACCCCTTAGTTATATTACCCCTGTATAATAATGTACACTGATACCCCTTAGTTATATTACCCCGCCCTGTATAATTTAACCTGATACCCCTCAGTTAGATTATATAACTGAGGGGTATCAGGGTACATTATACAGGGGTAATATAACTAAGGGGTATCTATCAGGGTACATTATACAGGGGTAATATAACTAAGGGGTATCTATCAGGGTACATTATACAGGGGTAATATAAGTGAGGAGGGCTATCAGGGACATAATACAGGGGTGAGGGGTAAGATAAGTTATATTACCCCTGTATAATGTCTGATAGTAGCCTAGCCCTCCTCAGTTATATTACCCCTCATGTACCCTGATACCCCTAGTTATATTACCCCCTGTATAATTTACCCTGATACCCCTCAGATATATTATATAACTGAGGGGTATCAGGGTAATACAGGGGACAACAGAGGATTCGTAGCACTGTGGGACAGGGGGGGTACATACTTCTTTTTTTATATGCCCTCACCTCACCAGCTAGCAGGCGGCCAGGCGCGCAGGGTACTCAAATCAGATGCAACGTGACGTGACGTGACGTGACGTCAACATAGCCTGCGCCGCACAGCACGCACTCCCTCTCTGCCTCCACCGGGTCCGGGACTCCGCCCCCCTATTTGAATACTAGCCACCGCCCACCGGCAGCCCACAGTCAGGTATTGTAAATGAACTGACCGTGCGGCGGGCGGCGTCAGCCTGCAAAACAGACAGGGGAATCAGCTGGGGGCCGGCACAGCTGAGTGAGCGGGCATTATAAAATTGTGAGCGGGGCCACAATAATTGCTGCGCGACCGCCCACCCGCGCAGCTTAGAGGGAACACTGGTTGCGGGATGATGATGTGGATGTGTTCCCGGATCGGGTGGTGATTCGGCTGAGGGTGTCAAAGACAGATCAGGAAGGGCGGGGTCGTTGTGTCTGTTTGTTTTTGGTTCCGGGCTGTACTATGTGCCCGGTGGTTTGCTTGCGGGAGTATGGTGCGGGGTTGCGGGGGACGGGTGCCCCTTTGCTTAGGCATGAGAATGGGGCATTTCTGTCCCGGTATCAGTTTTTGGCGGTGTTGAAAAAGTGTTTGCGGAGCCTGGGGGTGGACCCAGGGTATTACACGGGTCACTCTTTCAGGATTGGGGCAGCCACGGAGGCTGCGCGGAGGGGTGTGAGTGATGAGGTGATTCGGAGGATTGGGCGGTGGGAATCTAGTAGGTTCCGCTCCTACGTGCGGCTGGGGGAAGTCTAATGGTTTGTGGTTAGGGCTTGCTCTCTGATGTTGATTGTTTCTTTTGTATTTTAGGTCATTCGCCGGCGTTGGTGTGGATTATCGGCCATTCCTTTGTTTTCTGGGGGGCGATACGGGCGGACGTGAGGCCTAACGGGCGGCAGTTGGGTATTGACAGGGATGTTGCGGCCATCCGGTGGATGGGCTATCGAGGTATGCTGTGGGGCAGGGTTTTGAGGGAAGTGCATCGTTTCGTTCAGCTGGATCGTCCCCCGAATGTTCTAGTCGTGCATGCAGGTGGTAACGATTTGGGGGTGAAGCCGGTGAGAGAGTTGATAAGGGATGTTAAATTTGATTTACTGAGGTTGTGGGCCTTGTTCCCGGGGCTGGTGGTAGTGTGGTCAGATATTGTCCCGAGGAAGAGTTGGCGTGAGGCGCGTTCGGTGGAACGGATCAATAGGGCTCGTATTAAGGTGAATAGGGCGGTAGGTAAGTTTGTGGCCCGGAACGGTTCGGGGGTAGTGAGGCATTTCGATCTGGAGTCGGGGGAGGGGGCGTATTGGAGAGCGGACGGGGTTCACCTTAATGCGGTGGGTGTGGATTTGTGGGCCCTGGGTTTGCAGGGCGGGATCGAACGGGCATTGGTGGTGTGGAGGGGCGCGCAAGCTTGAGTTAGTGGGGGTCAAGTTGCGTGTCTGTGGCGGTAGGAGGTCCTGGAAGCTGGGCTATAACTTGGTGTTTTGTGGATGGGAGGGCCTCAATTGGTGGGGCTGAACTCCCAGGTTCTGGTAATCGGGCGGTTTAAAGGGGATACAACACTCGGGGGTCTCCGAGCTGGTGTGGCGCGGCTGGAGGCAAGTTGTACTTACCCGGGTGTTTTTTGGTGCACTTGTTTTAGAGTGTAACTAGGGCTTTCAGGACCTCCTTCGTCGGGTTCATGATGTACATGTTTTAATGTTATGTTATGTTAATAAAAGGCTGCTGTGGCCATTTAATTCCAGTTACCTGCCTCAGTGTCTTTATTGGTGGGTTTAAGGGGGTGGGGCGGATTAAGGGTAGGATGGGGTATGACGGACCCGAGAGAACTTCCCCAATAACCCTATCAAGTGCAGCTGTACTGGGGGGCGTCAGCCTTTAGGGGAGGCTGCCATGATAGGTTTTGGGGAGCGAGGGGAAGTGCGGTAGATGGGTGAGGGCTGGTGAGGTGAGGTAGGGGTTAAAATGGTGGGAGGAAGCGGCCGGGGAGTAGGGGCGGAGCTTAAGGTTTATAAGGGTGGCGCCAAGGGCTATCCGGCGCCATCTTTAGTTGGAACAAGCTCCCACCCACCCTCCCTTTTTGGTTTCTGTATTGGTTGGTGGCGGGAGGTCGAATCTGTTTTGTCACGGCAGGTGTGGCGGTAGGAGGTCCTGGAAGCTGGGCTATAACTTGGTGTTTTGTGGATGGGAGGGCCTCAATTGGTGGGGCTGGACTCCCAGGTTCTGGTAATCGGGCGGTTTAAAGGGGATACAACACTCGGGGGTCTCCGAGCTGGTGTGGCGCGGCTGGAGGCAAGTTGTACTTACCCGGGTGTTTTTTGGTGCACTTGTTTTAGAGTGTAACTAGGGCTTTCAGGACCTCCTTCGTCGGGTTCATGATGTACATGTTTTAATGTTATGTTATGTTAATAAAAGGCTGCTGTGGCCATTTAATTCCAGTTACCTGCCTCAGTGTCTTTATTGGTGGGTTTAAGGGGGTGGGGCGGGTTAAGGGTAGGATGGGGTATGACGGACCCGAGAGAACTTCCCCAATAACCCTATCACGATGAATCCCTCTTTGAAGTCTGGGCGATGGCTAACAATACACAATCTTTTATTCCCTTGTATGACTTCTGTGGGGAGTGTCAGAAATTAGGAAATAGCAGGGATAATATTAGAATAACTACTATTAACATGACTGCAGCAGAAACTTGTTTTACCTTTTCCCAGGAAATGACTTTATATTGTGATAATAGAGACATAAAAAGTGGATTACCTAAGAATAGTGTATATGATTATATTCATGACACTTGTAAAAAGAATAGTAGGCTTGCTAGCTCCCTGAATAATTCCATGAGTTGTAATAAGATCATTGAGACTCCCAGTTTTATATATAATATAATGCTCCCTAAAGGATGGTTTTTGTCTTGTGGTAACAGCACCTACAATTACATTCCTACTAATGTTATTGGAGGTCCCTGTGCGTTATCCAGGCTGACTTTGGCCCTTCCCAGTCAACCCCCTATCAGGAGAGCTTACAGATCGGTTACCAAGACTTTATCAGAAGACTGTGACTCTACTTTACCCCTTCTCAGCCGTACAGAATATACAAGTTTGGGCGCCTCTATATTAGGAGTGCCTGGACTGGCTATATATAATACTCGTACTATAAATTCTATTGCATGTGACTTAGCTAAATCTCTGAATCATACCTCTATGGCCTTATCAGACATGCTTTTAGATATACAAGGTGTAAGAGGAGCAGTGCTAGAAACTAGATTCACTGTAGATTATCTGTTACTGAAACACAATATAGGATGTCAAGATTTAAAGGAATGTATTGCTTTAATTTATCTGATCATTCCAGATCAATCCAGTCCCATATTTAAGCGTTACATGAAATTGCTAATAATATCAGGAAAGATGTTGATTCATCATCTTGGTGGGACTGGTTATTGAGCTGGCTGCCGGATTTGAGTTGGTTAAGAACATTATTGATCAGTATTATAATTATAGTTGCTTCCTTGATTGTCATATGTTGATGCATCCAATGTATCCCTTCCCTCATACAGATGTTTTGTGTAATGTGTCCAAAACCCACAGATCCTGGACAATCATATGCTACTTACCTCTCTATGAGAGAAAGAAGATAAGTCATATTCATGACTTAAGAGGGGATTGAAGGGTTAAATAAAGTAATCTGTATGAAGGACAGGAGGTTGGGTGACATCATATTAAAGGGTGACTATATATACATTTACCTCCTGTCTGTATAAGGAAAAGTTTCTAGTCAGCATTATTATAACAAGAGCTGCCTGTCTGTATAAGGAACTGCTCCTAGTCAGCATTATTGTAATGAGAGCTGCAGCTATTCTTGTATGTATTCATGAATGTATATAAAGCCCTGTATGGCAAGGAATAAATAGAACTGTTACTGACATCATACTGCATTTGTCACTGATAAGTTCTCCAGGTGCCTGTCTTCGGGGACAAAGGAAGGAATCAAGGTGCATTGAGAAGGAAAGACACTTTCAATAAGCATTTCCACATTTATTTTAAATATTGATTTTAATATTGGTTTTAACAGGATGATTATTTATACAAACAATTTTACCCGTATGTCCAGTAATAACAGATTATTTAGAACTGGGTCTGAGTATTCAGATAGAGAAAGTGGCTAAAGCCCTTCCAGATCCTGTTCCTCTCTGATTATAGAGATCTTCACATTTATTTTATGTCTATTCTTGTATCTATATTATTTACCTTTACTTATAGACTTCAAATTTTATTTGATGTTCACTGTATACTCATGGATCTATAATACCACTTCGACCCGGGTATAATCTGTTGATTGGCACCCATATGGTGGTTAGGTCCTCTTTTTCTTTCTTTCATTTAGAGTTACCCAGGGTGCACCACGGGGAGGCGAACCAGCTGTACACCCCATATTTAGCACAGCTTTTTTTTTTTTACGGTGTTCACCTAAGAGGTTAGGTCATGTGATATTTTTATAGAGCCATTCGATATGGATGCGGCGATACACAATATGTCTACTTTTCTTTTTTTCACAAATTTTTTATTTAACTTTATTTTGGAAAAAGGACGCTTTTTTTTCATTGAAAATTTATATATTTTTTGTTTTAAAACCTATATTTTTTTGTCACATTACATCACTAAAAGTGCAACACTAAGCAGTCAAAACGGCGTATGGCCCCCAAAATAGTACAAATTTAACCATTACCTCATCCCGCAAAAGATGAGCCCCTACCTAAGACAAACACCCAAAAGATAAAACAAATATGGCTCTCAGAATATGGAGACATTAAAACATGATTTATTTTGGTTCAAAAATGCTATTATTGTGTACATATTAGGTATTGCCACGTCCGTATTAACCAGCTGTATAAAAATATCACATGACCTAACCACTCAGATGAACACCGTAAAAAAAATAATAATAATCTTTGTCTGAAAAGCCATTTTTTTGACACCTTACATCACAAAAAGCATGATACCAAGTGATCAAATTTTTGGTAAATTTTGTATTTAAAAAAAAAAAACATTAAATAAAATATTTCTGACTGAATTTTTCCACTGTCATGAAATACAATATGTGACGAGAAAACAATCTCATAATGGCCTGGATAAGTAAAAGCGTTTTAAAGTTACTACCACAGAAAGTGACACATGTCAGATTTGCTCAAAATGGCCTGGGCAGAAAGGTGAAAAATGGCCCGGTCATTAAGGGGTGAATTTGCATTTGTTATGAGTTCTGAGTTGTTTGTCTAAATTCTGAACATTGTGTGATTACAGGGGTTCCAGTTCCCTCTGTACAGCACAGGACTTCTACAGAGGATATTGTGGTGGTTGTGGTCTTGGCATTGAAGGAAGAGGAGGAGGGAGAGCATGCTGGACTTTCCCAACATGCAGATGCTCCACCACCACCTGATGTTGGCAAAATGGTGGAGGTGGTGACCGAAGAGGCTGGTCCCTCTCTGCAGCCGCATCCCCCCCAGCTCCTGATGAAGAAGAAGAAGAGGAGGAGGAGGAGGTTGTCACCAGCCCCCGCCAGGAGGGTAAATATGTGCACACAGCAATATAATTCTGTATCCATAACATGTACAGAAACAAAGGGCCATAAATGAGGGGACAACACACATTACAGTAATAGAAAACAACAATACTAGACACTAACTATGTAATCTACACAAAAACCATTAACTAAACAACAAAATAACATTATACTCTACATAACTATCACAAATTAACCAACTTAATACAATTATACTGTACTGAACTAGCACTAACTAACCAACTAAATAACATTATACTATACTGAACTATCACTAATAAACTATATAATCATCATAAATATCATTAACTAATGAATTGTAATTTAAATCATCAGTGCTTTAACAAATACTACACACAATGCACTTATTGCCTCTTAATCTTAATTGAAAGTAATTTTAATATTTTTTAAAATCCTAACAGTACTTGGTAAATTTAAAAAAAAAAATTATGCAGCTGCAGCAGGCCGACCAAAGGGCAATGCTGGAGATCAGCGCCCAGCAAAAGATAATATGAGAGCAGCAAAGGAGGTTACATCAGCAGCAGTGGCATCTGGATAAGAAGGTGCATCAGCTTCACCATAAGAGGATTCAGGAGTTGCTGGACCTCCATAAACAACTAAAAAAGTTGCCTTAAAGGCATATTTGTTCATCAAATAAATATTTCTTTACGTTATAACGTGTGCTTTCGTTTTAAGATATTGTTATGTTTTTCTATTAATTTTAACCTATAAGGTTGCAGGGAGGCCCCTTTAGTCCTGGGGCAAACTCATCTGGATCAGGACAGACAGCAGCAGCAGGTAAAGGCAATGGTGGAGTAAACGTCCTACACAAAATTCAGCAGGATCAGGACAGACAGTAGCAGCAGCATGTACATGAATCCAGAGGGGAAACAAACCAGGCTGGTGTAGTGAGCTGCATTTATATTTATATAAGGAGATATATAACGCGAGTTTGACCGCGACGCGTGGTTGATTAAGTGTGGTTGCGTAAGTGTGTGACTTAAGATTAAGTGAGGGAGTATCTGAGAGCTAAATTATTTGTGGACATTGATGAGTGGCTGTGTTTGACTGTATTGTTTGCTGTGATAACACATTTTTTTTCCTTCTCCAGGGGTTGCACAGGTGAGCAATTAGGGTGTGGCTGTTTAATTAGGGTGTGGCTGTCTAATTAGGAGACTATAAAAACTCAGCAGTAAGAGCAGCACAGCCTTTTTGAATCCAGAGGGGAAACAAACCAGGCTGGTGTAGTGAGCTGCATTTATATTTATATAAGGAGATATATAACGCGAGTTTGACCGCGACGCGTGGTTGATTAAGTGTGGTTGCGTAAGTGTGTGATTTAAGATTAAGTGACTTTAGATTCAGGGACTTCAGTGGGGGACTGCAATTAGCCTGTATCTTATTACTACATTGTATTGTATTTTTTGCTTTTGTGGTGTAATCCCCATTTAGTATGTGTTGCACAATTGACAACGCAGTCCAGTGCACATCTTGCATGATGTATGCAGTCCTGGAACAGCCGTTCCAGGGTGTATTTCTTTGTTCAAGATGTGAGCAAATTACCCGTTTGGAATTGCTAATCGAGTCTCTAAATGGGCAAGTTGCAACACTGAGAGGCATTGACGATTTGCAAAAGAGTTTGCTTCTCACCGAGCAAGCACTCTTTGGGGTAGATGAGGGGGAGGGTGACAGAGAGGAGACTGAGGAAAGTGAGGTAGCTAGCTGTGTAACAGTTAGAAAGCGGGGTAGAGGGAAGAGTGCCAGGGAGGCTAGCCCTGATCTGACACACCCCAACAAGTTTGCACGTTTGGCAGATGAAGGGGATGTCAGTCCAGGGACAGCACTGCCGCAGCCGGACACTTCCTCTGCCAGTCAGGGGAATGTCAGCTCCGGTAAGCAGGGGACCAGGAGAGCAGGGCAGGCCAGACAGGTGCTGGTAGTGGGAGACTCAATTATTAGGGGAACAGATAGGGAAATCTGTCAAAAAGACCGTGATCGCCGAAGAGTGTGCTGTCTTCCTGGCGCTAGAGTTCGACACATCGCGGATCAGGTTGACAGATTACTGGGAGGGGCTGGAGAAGATCCAGCGGTCATGGTCCATATCGGAACCAATGACAAAGTTAGGGGTAGATGGAGAGTCCTTAAAAATGATTTCAGGGATTTAGGTCAAAAGCTTAGGGCAAGGACCTCAAAGGTAGTATTTTCCGAAATACTACCTGTACCACGGGCCACACAAGAAAGGCAGCGGGAGATTAGGGAAATTAACAAGTGGCTCAAGAACTGGTGTAGGATGGAGGGGTTTGGGTTCCTGGAGAACTGGGCCGACTTCTCTGTCGGCTACAGGCTCTATCGTAGGGACGGGCTGCACCTCAATGGGGAAGGGGCAGCTGTGTTGGGGAAGAAGATGGCTAGAAGGTTGGAGGAGTGTTTAAACTAGGGACTGGGGGGGAGGGTAATTACACTATAGAAGGGGAAGATAGGGCAGATAGAGACCGGGGGCAAGGTAGTGGGACTGGGGGAGGAATGGAAGGAGGGACTAGAACAGTTCAGAAGGAAAGGTGTAGGGTAAAAAATATACATAAACCTCTCAAATGTATGTATACTAATGCCAGAAGCCTGACTAATAAAACTGGTGAACTGGAATTAGTGATGTGTGAGGAGGACTATGACATAGTGGGAATAACTGAGACATGGCTGGATGATAGCTATGACTGGGCAGTTAATGTACAACGTTACAGTCTGTTTAGAAAGGATCGTCAAAACCGGAGAGGGGGAGGGGTTTGCCTTTATGTAAAGTCCTGTCTAAAGCCCACACTCCGTGAAGATATAGGTGAGGGACATGAACATGTGGAGTCACTGTGGGTAGAGATACATGGAGCTAAAAACAACAATAAATTACTAATAGGAGTTTACTATAAACCACCTAATATACCAGAGTCCACAGAAAATCTACTACTAAACGAGATAGACAAGGCGGCAAATCATAATGAGGTGGTTATTATGGGGGACTTCAACTACCCAGATATAGACTGGGAAACTGAAACTTGTATATCTCATAAAGGAAACAGATTCTTGGCAATAACCAAAGACAAATATCTCTCCCAACTGGTTCAGGACCCGACTAGAGGGACGGCCATACTGGACTTAGTATTAACCAATAGACCTGACAGAACAACAGACATGCAGGTTGGGGGACACCTGGGAAATAGTGACCATAAAGTTATAACCTTCCAATTATCATTCAAAAGAGCGTTTCTACAGGGAGGAACAAAAATACCAAACTTCAAAAAAGCAAAATTTAGCCAACTAAGAGAGGCCATAGGCCTAACTAACTGGGACAAAGTCCTCAAAAATAAAAATACAGCCACAAAATGGGATATCTTTAAATGCATCCTAAAATCTCATTGTGAGAGGTACATACCGTATGGGAATAAAAGGTTAAGGAACAAAAAGAAACCAATGTGGATAAACAGAACTGTAAAGAAAGCAATAAATGACAAAAAAAAAGCATATAAAACACTAAAACAGGAGGGTAGCACGGAAGCACTGAAAAACTATAAGGAAAAAAACAGAACATGTAAAAAACAAATAAAAGCGGCCAAACTAGAGACCGAGAGATTAATTGCCAAAGAGAGTAAAACTAACCCTAAAATTATATAAATGTTAAAAAGTATAAATCTGAAGGTGTCGGCCCTTTAAAGAGTAATGAGGGGGGATTCGCAGAGAGCGACGAGGAGAAAGCAAAGCTGTTAAATATTTTTTTCTCCAGTGTATTCACTGAGGAATATAAACTGTCAGATGAAATGCTGAATGTTGAAATAAATTCACCATTAAAAGTGTCCTGTCTTACCCAGGAAGAAGTACAACAGCAACTTAAAAAGATCAAAATAGACAAATCGCCAGGACCGGATGGCATACACCCCCGTATCCTAAGGGAATTAAGTAATGTCATAGCCAGACCCTTATTTCTGATATTTGCGGACTCTATACTGACAGGGAATGTCCCACAGGATTGGCGCATGGCAAATGTGGTGCCAATATTCAAAAAGGGTCCAAAAACAGAGCCTGGAAACTATAGGCTGGTAAGTTTAACATCTGTTGTGGGTAAACTGTTTGAAGGTTTTCTGAGAGATGCTATGTTAGAGCATCTTAACGGAAATAAGCAAATAACGCCATATCAGCATGGCTTCGTGAGGGATCGGTCATGCCAAACTAATTTAATCAGTTTCTATGAGGAGGTAAGTTCTAGACTTGACAGCGGCGAATCAATGGATGTCGTATATCTGGACTTCTCCAAAGCATTTGACACTGTACCACATAAAAGGTTAGCATATAAAATGAGAATGCTTGGACTGGGAGAAAACATCTGTAAGTGGGTAAGTAACTGCCTGAGTGATAGAAAACAGATGGTGGTTATTAACGGTACATACTCAGATTGGGTCACTGTCACTAGTGGGGTACCTCAGGGGTCAGTATTGGGCCCTATTCTCTTCAATATATTTATTAATGATCTTGTAGAAGGCTTGCATAGTAAAATATCAATTTTCGCAGATGACACTAAACTGTGTAAAGTAATTAACACTGAAGAGGACAGTATACTACTACAGAGGGATCTGGATAGATTGGAGGCTTGGGCAGATAAGTGGCAGATGAGGTTTAACACTGACAAATGTAAAGTTATGCACATGGGAAGGAATAATGCAAGTCACCCGTACATACTAAATGGTAAAACACTCGGTAACACTGACATGGAAAAGGATCTAGGAATTTTAATAAACAGCAAACTAAGCTGAAAAAAACAGTGTCAGGCAGCTGCTGCCAAGGCCAATAAGATAATGGGTTGCATCAAAAGGGGCATAGATGCCCGTGATGAGAACATATTCCTACTACTTTACAAATCATTAGTCAGACCACACATGGAGTACTGTGTACAGTTCTGGGCTCCAGTGAACAAGGCAGACATAGCAGAGCTGGAGAGGGTCCAGAGGAGGGCAACTAAAGTAATAACTGGAATGGGGCAACTACAGTACCCTGAAAGATTATCAAAATTAGGGTTATTCACGTTAGAAAAAAGACGACTGAGAAGAGATCTAATTACTATGTATAAATATATCAGGGGGCAGTACAGAGATCTATCCCATCATCTATTTATCCCCAGGACTGTGACTGTGATGAGGGGACATCCTCTGCGTCTGGCGGAAAGAAGGTTTGTACACAAACATAGAAAAGGATTCTTTACGGTAAGAGCAGTGAGACTATGGAACTCTCTGCCTGAGGAGGTGGTAATGGTGAGTACAATAAAGGAATTCAAGAGGGGCCTGGATGTATTTCTGGAGCGTAATAATATTACAGGCTATAGCTACTAGAGAGGGGTCGTTGATCCAGGGAGTTATTCTGATTGCCTGATTGGAGTCGGGAAGGAATTTTTTTATTCCCCTAAAGTGAGGAAAATTGGCTTCTACCTCACAGGGTTTATTTGCCTTCCTCTGGATCAACTTGCAGGATGACAGGCCGAACTGGATGGACAAATGTCTTTTTTCGGCCTTATGTACTATGTTACTATGTTTATGGTAAAAGGTGTAGTATAAGGCCTATACATAGCTCGCACAAACGCATCCGGACAGACAGCAGAATGTAAATGGTAATGGTGTAGTATAAGACCTACACATAGCTCCAGCACACTCATCAGGACAGACGACAGCAGGTAAATGGTAATGGATTAGTATAAGGCCTACACATAGCTGGGCCAAACTCATTCAGAACAGACTGGAGCCGGTTCTTTGTTTGTAGCAGGAATATGATCCCAGGAATGGGCCCCCGCCAGACCGGGGCAACCCCCCAAAAAAATGTATACACCTCTGACAGCAGAGTCATGTTCTTTGTTGGCAGCAGGAATGTGTTCCCATGCATACAAATTGCAATATATTCCTTTGCCATTTTTGTATTTCAAAGGATTTTTTAGATTGTAAAGCCCACAAGAAATTAATATATATATATATATAATTATTTTCTTATTATATATAAACGCATGACACGGTACAACCTCAAGAAAATGTGCGTTTATTCAACCAAAAGCGACATTTCAGTCCACACAATGGGACCTTTCTCAAGCAGTGACAAAAATGAATGGTAAATTCAAAGGTAGTTGCGCTGCTAGGCACACTTCACTGCGTCAGAGTGCAAAATCAAGGAAAAACAGCAGCTCTTTTTGGGTAGCTATGACACAGACTTCCACCAACAGGCAATCTCTAACATACGAGTTCCTCCTGTGGATTACAAAGTTGAGTCGCACATAGTGAAGTTCCACCAATCTTAATCTCTTAAATGCTTTTTAACCGCCTCCGGACCGCCTAACGCAGGATCGCGTTCCGGAGGCGGCAGCGCTGTGCACAGTCACACATATACGCGTCATCTCGCGAGACGCGAGATTTCGCTCAAAGCCGGCCCGCGCATGCGCATCGCGGGCCGGCAAAAGTTAGAGGACAAGTTCGTCACCAGCCTGCCAGCCACGATCATTGGCTGGCAGGCTGGCGATTTTCTAAAAAACTAATCACAAGCCAGATAACACATCATATTAGTAAATATGATGTGTTAAATGGCTTGTCTGCTCCTCTGCTGGTCCTTTTCGTCGGTTGGTTCCAGCAGAGGAGCAGAGATCACTTTGAGTACCCACCAACATTACACTTAGCCCCAGATCACCTCCCATCACCCGAATTAACCCCTTGATCACCCCTTGATCGCCCCTGTCAATCACCTAGTGAAAGGAAAAAAGTGATCAGTGTAAACTGTCACTTTTTTTTTTCACTGGTATTGACTGTTAGGTTTTAGGATAGTTTAGGCCCCTTGGTTAGGTAGTTTAGCGTCGGTTAGCGCCCAGCCCACCGCAGTCACTGATTCGCTGATTAGCGTATCGCTAATCAGCATTTGTACATTTATAGTATCTGTAAGTGATCAAAACTGATCACAGTCAGATCTATAATTGTATTAGTGTCACCTTAGCTCGCCCTCCACCCAAAACGCAGTGTTTGCCCGATCAGGCCTGATCGGTCGCCCACACGTGCATTCACCCACACCCGCCCCGCCGACAAAAAATATATATTTTTTTTGATCACTGCACAATCACTTTCCAAGCGCTGCAGCGATAAAAAAATCAGTTTTGATATTTTTTATCAACCGCAGCGGCCTCCGGTACTTCGCTAGCCTCCCCTTTGTAAGACAGGCTTGCTTTTTTTTCTTGGGTAGTCTCAGGGAATACCCCTAAATTTAGTAGTCCAAATGTCAAACAGGGGGTATTCTTCTGAAGAGGCCTACAGGATTCTGACCCAGTCGGATGAGGAATGGGAACCCTCATCTGACGAATCTAGCGGGTCAGAATATGAACCTGTAGAAAGCAGTGGCACTCTGACCCAAAGTTCGGACGAGGAGGTGGAGGTCCCTGATAGAACCAGGCGTACCCGGCCCCGTGTCGCTAGACCACAGGTTGCGCAGGATCCGCTTCAAGAGCAGCAGAGTGGGGCTGGTGCTGTCGGATCACGTGGTGAGGCATACACCGGCAGCGCAGCCCTCCCTGGACCTAGTACCAGCACTGCCGTACAACATGGTGAAGTGGCGAGCACCAGAAGGGCAGTTGAAGCTGGTACGGTGGCACGTGCAGTAGTTACCCCGTCGCAGCCACCGCACAGACAGGCCCGTAGAGCCCCTAGAGTCCCTGAGGTGCTGGCAAATCCTGATTGGCAGTCACCAACTTCAGCCGCACCATTAGTTCCCCCTTTCACCGCCCAGTCTGGAGTTCGGGTTGAGACAGCTCAGATCGGTTCGGCCCTGGGATTTTTTGAGCTGTTCTTGACTGCGGAGCTCTTGGACTTAGTCGTGGCAGAAACAAATCGGTATGCCACACAATTTATATCCGCCAACCCGGGAAGCTTTTCTGCCCAGCCTTTCCGGTGGAAACCAGTCCAAGTTTCTGAAATTAAAATTTTTCTGGGCCTTCTCCTCAACATGGGTCTAACCAAAAAGCATGAATTGCGGTCATATTGGTCCACGAACCCGATTCATCACATGCCCATGTTCTCTGCTGCTATGTCCAGGGCACGATTTGAGGCCATCCTGCGTTTCCTGCATTTTAGCGACAACACCACCTCCCGTCCCAGAGGCCACCCAGCTTTTGACCAACTTCACAAAATTCGGCCCCTCATAGACCACTTCAACCAGAAATTTGCAGATTTGTATACCCCAGAGCAAAACATCTGCGTAGACGAGTCCCTAATACATTTTACCGGGCGCCTTGGCTTCAAACAATACATCCCAAGCAAGCGTGCCCGGTATGGGGTCAAATTGTATAAGCTCTGTGAAAGGGCCACAGGCTATACCCACAAATTTCGGATCTATGAGGGAAAAGATCAGACCCTGGAGCCGGTCGGTTGCCCTGACTACCTGGGGAGCAGTGGGAAGACAGTCTGGGACTTGGTGTCACCCTTATTTGGCAAGGGGTACCATCTTTATGTGGACAATTTCTACACAAGTGTGGCCCTATTTAGGCATTTGTTTCTAGAACAGATTGGCGTCTATGGCACCGCGCGAACTAGTCGCGTGGGCTTCCCCCAACGGCTCGTTACCACCCGTCTTGCAAGGGGGGAGAGGGCTGCCTTGTGTAACGAAGAACTGCTTGCGGTGAAATGGAGAGACAAGCGTGACGTTTATATGCTCTCCTCCATTCACGCAGACACAACAATCCAAATTGAGCGAGCAACCCGTGTCATTGAAAAGCCCCTCTGTGTCCACGACTATAATTTGCTCATGGGAGGGGTGGACTTCAATGACCAGATGTTGTCTCCGTATTTAGTTTCCCGACGCACCAGACGCTGGTATAAGAAGGTGTCTGTATATTTAATTCAATTGGCTCTGTACAATAGTTTTGTTCTCTACAGTAAGGCTTGGAGAACACGATCCTTCCTCAAATTTCAGGAAGAGATCATCGAGAACCTCCTGTATCCAGAAGGTTCCGTGGCCCCATCCACCAGTGTAGTTAGCCGTCTACACGAGCGACATTTCCCCAGTGTCGTTCCTGGTACCTCAACCCAACCGTCACCCCGAAAAAGATGTCGTGTCTGTAGCAGGAGTGGAATAAGGCGTGACACCCACTATTTCTGTCCTGACTGTCCTGACCACCCTGCCCTATGCTTTGGAGAGTGTTTCCGGAAGTACCACACACAGGTACACTTAGCATAGGGATTGCATCTCACAGGACAGGCACACAGGGCTATTAGGGCCCTTACACTCACAGCTACTGCAAACCTCTCCTTTCACCTGGGATAAAGTGCATAATGTACTTCGCCACATCTTTGGGCGATTTGCGCTTTTCATATTGTCCCATGGGGAAGGAGAGGTTTGTCCTATAAAAGGTAAAAAAATAAAAATAAATAAATTTAAAAAAAAGGTAAGCAAAAAAGTTAACTTCAGTTCAAAAAGTAAAAAAAAAGTTTATATGTTCTGTTCAAAAGTTATTATAAAGTTAACAAAATTTATTGTGTTGCAGCCTGGTTTTTTCTTTTTTGTTTTGTTTTTTTTTCCTTCCAGGTGGACCAACCGATGAACCAGCTGCAGCACTGATGTGCATTCTGACAGAAGCATTGCGCTGCTGTCAGATTACACAAATGTCGGTGTATGCGGCGCTGCAAGACGAGATTTCTCCTCTGCAGTAAAAGATACGTTTGCCGAGGCATATGAGCTGAGGAGGTGGCGGTGTTCATATGCTTTGGCAAACACATTGTATATATATAAAAAAAAATAAAAATCCAAGCAATGATTCATCCGCATCGATTGATGTGAATGGATAAATCTGGGCATACGAGCTAAGTGGGTATGGATGTTGGGCGGAGCTCCTATGTCCTGGCAGACGCCTTTCCCCTCCTTTTTCTTTTTTTGGCAGAGATTTTTTCATCCACATTGATCGATGCGAATGAAGAAATCTGTGCCGTTCATTTTTTTCTTTCAGCCCTGAGGCTGAACGGAAAAAAAAAATCTCATTACCCGTATGCTCAATATAAGGAGAATAGCAGAAACTCCTAATGCTGGCCATACATGTAATGATTGTGGAGACCCTCAAATGCCAGGGCAGTACAAACACCCCACAAATAACACCATTTTGGAAAGAAGACACCCCAAGGTATTCGCTGAGGGGCATATTGAGTCCATGAAAGATTAAAATTTTGGTCTCAAGTTAGCGGAAAGGGAGACTTTGTGAGAAAAAACCCCAAAAAATCAATTTCCGCTAACTTGTGCCAAAAGATTTTTTTTTCTATGAACTCGCCATGCCCCTCATTGAATACCTTGGGGTGTCTTCTTTCCAAAATGGGGTCACATGTGGGGTATTTATACTGCCCTGGCTTTTTAGGGACCCTAAAGCGTGAGAAGAAGTCTGGGATCCAAATGTCTAAAAATGCCCTCCTAAAAGGAATTTGGGCACCTTTGCGCATCTAGGCTGCAAAAAAGTGTCACACATGTGGTATCGCCGTACTCAGGAGAAGTTGGGGAATGTGTTTTGGGGTGTCATTTTACATATACCCATGCTGGGTGAGAGAAATATCTTGGTCAAATGCCAACTTTGTATAAAAAAATGGGAAAAGTTGTCTTTTGCCGAGATATTTCTCTCACCCAGCATGGGTATATGTAAAATGACACCCCAAAACACATTGCCCAACTTCTCCTGAGTACGGAGATACCACATGTGTGACACTTTTTTGCAGCCTAGGTGGGCAAAGGGGGCCACATTCCAAAGAGCACCTTTCGGATTTCACCGGCCATTTTTTACAGATTTTGATTTCAAACTACTTACCACACATTTGGGCCCCTAGAATGCCAGAGCAGTATAATTACCCCACAAGTGACCCCATTTTGGAAAGAAGACACCCCAAGGTATTCCGTGAGGGGCATGGCGAGTTCCTAGAATTTTTTATTTTTTGTCACAAGTTAGTGGAAAATGATGATTTTTTTTTTTCTTACAAAGTCTCATATTCCACTAACTTGTGACAAAAAAAAAAACTTCTATGAACTCACTATGCCCATCAGCGAATACCTTGGGGTGTCTTCTTTCCAAAATGGGGTCACTTGTGGGGTAGTTATACTGCCCTGGCATTCTAGGGGCCCAAATGTGTGGTAAGAAGTTTGAAATCAAAATGTGTAAAAAATGACCGGTGAAATCCGAAAGGTGCTCTTTGGAATGTGGGCCCCTTTGCCCACCTAGCCTGCAAAAAAGTGTCACACATCTGGTATCTCCGTACTCAGGAGAAGTTGGGCAATGTGTTTTGGGGTGTCATTTTACATATACCCATGCTGGGTGAGAGAAATATCTTGGCAAATAACAACTTTTCCCATTTTTTTATACAAAGTTGGCATTTGACCAAGATATTTATCTCACCCAGCATGGGTATATGTAAAATGACACCCCAAAACACATTGCCCAACTTCTCCTGAGTACGGAGATACCAGATGTGTGACACTTTTTTGCAGCCTAGGTGGGCAAAGGGGCCCACATTCCAAAGAGCACCTTTTGGATTTCACCGGCCATTTTTTACACATTTTGATTTCAAACTACTTACCACACATTTGGGCCCCTAGAATGCCAGGGCAGTATAACTACCCCACAAGTGACCCCATTTTGGAAAGAAGACACCCCAAGGTATTCGCTGATTGGCATAGTGAGTTCATAGAAGTTTTTATTTTTTGTCACAAGTTAGTGGAATATGAGACTTTGTAAGAAAAAAAAAATCATCATTTTCCACTAACTTGTGACAAAAAATAAAAAGTTCTATGAACTCACTATGCCCATCAGCGAATACCTTAGGGTGTCTACTTTCCGAAATGGGGTCATTTGTGGGGTGTTTGTACTGTCAATGACAGGTGCTCAGAAAGTCAGAGCTGCTTCAAAAAGCGGAAATTCACATTTTTGTACCATAGTTTGTAAACGCTATAACTTTTACCCAAACCATTTTTTTTTTACCCAAACATTTTTTTTTTATCAAAGACATGTAGAACAATAAATTTAGAGAAAAATTTATATATGGATGTCGTTTTTTTTGTAAAATTTTACAACTGAAAGTGAAAAATGTCATTTTTTTTGCAAAAAAATCGTTAAATTTCGATTAATAACAAAAAAAGTAAAAATGTCAGCAGCAATGAAATACCACCAAATGAAAGCTCTATTAGTGAGAAGAAAAGGAGGTAAAATTCATTTGGGTGGTAAGTTGCATGACCGAGCAATAAACGGTGAAAGTAGTGTAGGTCAGAAGTGTAAAAAGTGGCCTGGTCATTAAGGTTGTTTAAGCTATAGGGGCTGAGGTGGTTAATATATTCACAAGAGTCACTAAAATTCAGGCATTGAACAATAAAATCTGTAGCACCGCCTGACCTGGGTTTCGCCAGAATAGCTTCGTCAGGGGCGAAAGAGCTGCCATTTGTCCTTGATTTTGCACTCTGACGCTTTGAAGTGTGCCTGGCAGCGCGACTACTTTTGAATTTACTGAGACGCCGAAGAAGATTTGAATTCCCACAGTGGTGATGTTAGTATTTACATCATTTGGTGTTTTAAGACTATACAAAAGGGAAAGGTGCCAATTACAAATACAAACTCAGGTGATAATTTAATGAAAAATATTAATAATTGAATTAGATTTAATGTGATTGATTCGTATTGTGTCTAAACATAAAAAATAATGTAAAAAAAAATTCTATGATATACAAGTATCCATACTGTTAAGAGATTATTAACTTCCATGAAAGTATGTAAATTCATATTATCTCCTTAATTCATCACAATTACAGATTTAAAAAATATGTCAAAAAGCAATTTTATCATAAAAATATCTGGTGTACTGATTAAAAACATAATGGAGGGGGCCAAGAACTAACCAGCATTGGATCCAATATAGCATCCCGTTTGGTTAATACTGCATGTTGGCGCATTGCTTCCGCATTACATAACAAGAAATGTGATGCAATAATGTTATCGCATCGAAGGAGGAACACACACAGGCCGCTAGTGTCCATAGACAGGGTGTTCACATAATAAAAGATCATGTGTTCGCAACAGAAACACAAGCTGAGCCACAAATGCATCCTGTCTATGTGGTCACATGATAGAGAACCTTGGAAATGATAAGAATAACTCCCAAAATGGTGATATGGCTTAAAAAATATTATATACAGTTGCAATAAAAAGTATGTGAACCCTTTGGAATGATATGGATTTCTGCACAAATTGGTCATAAAATGTGATCTGATCTTCATCTAAGTCACAACAATAGACATTCACAGTCTGCTTAAACTAATAACACACAAAGAATTAAATGTTACCATGTTTTTATTGAACACACCATGTAAACATTCAAAGTGCAGGTGGAAAAAGTATGTGAACCCCTAGACTAATGATGACATCTCCAAGAACTAATTGAAGTGAGGTGTCAGCCAACTGGAGTCCAATCAATGAGATGAGATTGGAGGTGTTGGTTACAGCTGCCCTGCCCTATAAAAAACACACACCAGTTCTGGGTTTGCTTTTCACAAGAAGCATTGCCTGATGTGAATGACGCCTCGCACAAAAGAGCTCTCAGAAGACCTACGATTAAGAATTGTTGACTTGCATAAAGCTGGAAAGGGTTATAAAAGTATCTCCAAAAGCCTTGCTGTTCATCAGTCCACGGTAAGACAAATTGTCTATAAATGGAGAAAGTTCAGCACTGCTGCTACTCTCCCTAGGAGTGGCAATCCTGTAAAGATGACTGCAAGAACACAGCGCAGACTGCTCAATGAGGTGAAGAAGAATCCTAGAGTGTCAGCTAAAAACTTACAAAAGTCTCTGGCATATGCTAATATCCCTGTTAGCGAATCTATGATACGTAAAACACTAAACAAGAATGGATTTCATGGGAGGATACCACAGAGGAAGCCACTGCTGTCCCAAAAAAACATTGCTGCATGTTTACAGTTTGCACAAGAACACCTGGATGTTCCACAGCAGTACTGTCAAAATATTCTGTGGACAGATGAAACCAAAGTTGAGTTGTTTGGAAGAAACACACAACACTATGTGTGGAGAAAAAGAGGCACAGCACACCAACATCAAAACCTCATCCCAACTGTGAAGTATGGTGGTGGGGGCATCATGGTTTGGGGCTGCTTTGCTGCGTCAGGGCCTGGAAGGATTGCTATCATCGAAGGTGAAATTAATTCCCAAGTTTATCAAGACATTTTGCAGGAGAACTCAAGGCCATCTGTCTACCAGCTGAAGCTCAACAGAAGATAGGTGTTGCAACAGGACAACGACCCAAAGCATAGAAGTAAATCAACAACAGAATGGCTTAAACAGAAGAAAATACGCCTTCTGGAGTGGCCCAGTCAGAGTCCTGACCTCAACCCAATTGAGATGCTGTGACATGACCTCAAGAAAGCGATTCACACCAGACATCCCAAGAATATTGCTGAACTGAAACAGTTCTGTAAAGAGGAATGGTCAAGAATTACTCCTGACCGCTGTGCACGTCTGATATGCAACTACAGGAAACATTTGGTTGAAGTTATTGCTGCCAAAGGAGGTTCAACCAGTTATTAAATCCAAGGGTTCACATACTTTTTCCACCTGCACTGTGAATATTTACATGGTGTGTACAATAAAAACATGGCAACATTGAATTCTTTGTATGTTATTAATTTAAGCAGACTGTGATTGTCTATTGTTGTGACTTAGATGAAGATCAGATCACATTTTATGACCAATTTGTGCAGAAATCCATATCATTCCAAAGGGTTCACATACTTTTTCTTGCAACTGTATATTCCTATTGAAAAAGGAAAAGCTTTGATTCTATAAAAATCTCATGTGCACAGTATAATTTCATAGTTGTCAAGAAGTGACATCAAATAAAAATGTATATATAGATTTATACATGTGGCAATAACGCTCCATTACCAAAACAGGATTACCACACGGATGAGTATAACGCCAGTCACACCCAACCATGTAGAGAAGTCAACATGGAAGTCAGGCATCCTGTTCAGGACGACAGACAACACTATGTTCGAACCTAAATCCTGATTAAAACAAACAAGAAAATAATAAAATTTAATTAGGGTTCTCAACAGTCATGTACAATGTGAACTGCACAAGACCTTTTGAAAAAGGTCCCCACCTAGTTTTACTAAGAACCAGACCAGGGCCACCCAAAACCCAAGTAAAGCAAAATTATAACAGATAAAATAAAATAAATTAAAAAAATGTTTATTGGTGAATGAAGCGTAACACCGCATGATTGTATTTTATTAAAAAGAATATATATATATATATATATATATATATATATACACACACACACAGTGGATTTAAAAAGTCTACACACCCCTGTTAAAATGTCAGGTTTCTGTGATGTAAAAAAATTTGACAAAGATAAATCATTTCAGAACTTTTTCCACCTTTAATGTGACATATGAACTGTACAACTTAATTGAAAAACAAACTGTAATCTTTTAGGTAGAGGGAAGAAAAAATATAAAAATAAAATAATATGGTTGCATAAGTGTGAACACCCTTAAACTAATACTTTGTTGAAGCACCTTTTGATTTTATTACAGCACTTTTTGGGTATGAGTCTATCAGCTTGGCACATTTTGACACTCTTCTTTGCAAAAACACTCCAAATTTGTCAGATTGCGAGGGCATCTCCTGTGACAGCCCTTTTCAGATCACACCACAGATTTTCAATCGTATTCAGGTCTGGGCTCTGGCTGGGCCATTCCAAAACTTTAAAGGGGTTATCCCACTTCAACTTTTCATAATTACCTGCTGCCAGCGCAGCGTTCACTTCCTGGATTCTGGCTGGGGGCGGGCTTTATCTTGATTGAAGTCTTCTCCCGGCCGGGCCGCGCACTGGACTGAACTCGCGGCTCTGTACTATTCTGGCCAGGAAGAAGTCACTATCGCGCATGCACGGTGGCGTGCGCGTTCAGGACAGCGAGCGGCCCAGCCGGGAGAAAAGAAGGAGTTTCTGCGTAAGCGCGGCCACCGGGATTCCGGAGAAGAGCGGTGGCCGTAACCAGGGGAGACCAAATGACAACAATGAGGTAAGTGGGGATGAATTTTATCCTAAACGGTGGGAATTTGTTAATCAAATATATTTACAAAAATGATCACTGTCAAATCATTAACAGATTTAACATTGGTCATTATGATGGGATAACCCCTTTAATCTTCTTCTGGTGAAGACATTCCTTTGTTGATTTGGGTGAATGCTTTGGGTCGTTGTCATGCTGAAAGATGAAGTTCCTCTTCATGTTCAGCTTTCTAGCAGAAGCCTGAAGGTTTTGTGCCAATATTGACTGGTATTTGGAACTGTTCATAATTCCCTCTAGCTTAAAAAGGGCCTTTTACTAGAATAAAAAATCTAAACTAACTATACAGACATGGAGAGCGGCGCCCAGGGATCTCTCTGCACTTACTATTATCCCTGGGCGCCGCTCCGTTCGCCCGGTATCTTCATATGTTAGGCTCCACCCAGTGGAACCTGCCGGGGTCTCCTTCTCCCAGGCTGTAGCGCTGGCCAATCGCAGCGCTCAGCTCATAGCCTGAGAGGTTTTTTTTTCTCTCAGGCTATGAGGTGAGCGCTGCGATTGGCCAGCGCTACAGCCTGGGAGAAGGAGACGCCGGCAGGTTCCACTGGGTGGAGCCTAACATATGAATATACCGGAGCCTATACCGGGCGAACGGAGCGGCGCCCAGGGATAATAGTAAGTGCAGGGGGATCCCTGGGCGCCGCTCTCCATGTCTGTATAGTTAGTTTAGATTTTTTATTCTAGTGAAAGGTCCTCTTTAACTAATACCCCAGTTCCAGCTGAAGAAAAACACCGCCAAATCATGATGCTGCCACCACTATGCTACTAATATTGAACCTTTTCACAAAATTCTAATTTTAAGCTGCAATAATGCAATTCCTTTTAATTTGCATCACTGAAATAAATGGACTTTTGCACGATATTCTAATTTTTCGAGTTTCACCTGTATGTAATACAGATAGTTAGTGGGAGATAGTCAGTGTAGGTTAGATAGTGATATAGTGTAGCTGGTTCTGCTGTCCATACATACATGCTACAGACATAGTGCTGTGATGTCACAAGTTTACAACAATACTTAGTGCACCAATCACTAATAAGTAGTCAGACCTGTTAAAATGTGAAGTTGCACATATTGCGCCAAAATATTTGCATCATTGGTGCCGATTTCGCAATCGCGAATATATTGGAGCACTCTATCTGCATATAAAGCTATTGTAATGTTCTGCCGTGCCAACCATTTTCTATAGTCTCAGGAAACTTCTAGCAGCTTGAAAAAGGTAGCTATAGTGACCCACGCCTGTATTTCGAGTGCATTACAAGAATATTACATTGTCGATTTTTCGCGATCAAGAAAATAATCTTGAATTCTCGAATATATGACGAATATAATACCAAATATTCACGAAATATTGCGAATTCAAATATTTCCCCTGCCGCTCATCACTAATTCCGTGCACAGAGACAGACAGGCTCCCTCAGGCTTGTGCACGATAGATCATCAGAGAAGGGAAAGAAGCTGATATCACAGGTCATGTGTAGCTCAGGTAACTAGGAGAACAGGACCACTGTAGATGAACTAAGTGAATTGGAAACCCCTTTCATTTGCTTAGTTAGAAACATACAAAGGACAAAAAAATAATTTGGACAACCCCTTTAAAGCTACTATTTATTAGGGTTTGAAGTTTTTTACAAAATATCATAATAAAACCGAAATAAAATATGAAACAGTTTAACAGACAAATAAAATATAGTTGTCATGTACACACTTTCACATGACAATATCCTGCTAGCCTTAGAAGCAGCTGATTGACATTGTATGTTGTTAGTTAATCTACAATCGATAAGGACACCCTAATCCTTCTCTATAAGTGACTCCCTCAGTGTTACATCCCCTAGGACATATGAAGCACAGAGATTATTACTACCAAGATGCATAACTTTACATTTATCCACATTGAACCTCATTTGCCAAGTTGATGCCCAATCACTCAGAGTGTCCAACTTGTAGTTCATGGAAATCTTCCATAGACTGCACAGTACTACATAGCTTAGTGTCATCTGCAAAAATAGAAATGGTGCTATTATTCCCCTCCTCAATATCATTAATAAATAAATTAAATAATAGCGCACCCAGCACTGAACCTTGGGGTACACCACTTATAACCCAGGACCATTCTGAATAGGAATCATTGACCACAACTCTCGGGACACGGTCCAAACTATACTTTCTAATTCTAAAGACCTTATTTTACCTATCAAACGTCTATGAGGGACAGTATCAAAAGCCTTTGCAAAATCCAGAACAACTACATCCCCTCTGTCTAGGCTACTACTCACCTCCTCATAAAAACAAATCAGTTTAGTCTGACAACTTCTGTCCTTGGTAAACCTATGTTGGTTATCACTTATGAAATTATTTACAGTCACATACTCCTGTAAATAGTCCCTTAAGAGTATTTCATTTTCCCACAACAGATGTTAAACTAACTGGTCGATAATTACCTGTGAAGGACCTAGAGCCCTTTTTGAATATGGGCATCACGTTTGCCTTGCACCAATCACTTGGCACTGTACCAGTCCATAGAGAATCTTAAATTTTTTTTAACAGGGGCACAAAAATGACTGAACTGAGCTCTTTTAGGGTGTAATCCATCTGGACCCAGAGCCTTGTTCACATTTACCTTATTAAACTTAGCTTAGACCATATCTACAGTTATCCAGTAAATTACTGGGTGTTCTAACAGCCCCGGCGCCACCAATAATGGTTCCTTTCTCTTCTTTTGTGTATACCTATTTAGTAACTCTGCCTTTTCCTGTTTTCCATTATTTAGGTGACTGCTCTGACCTTTTTAAAAATTTAACCCCTTAGGGACCCATGACATATCGGTACGGCATGGTTCCCGAGTCCTTAAGGACCCATGACGTAACTGTACGTCATGTGTTGTTCCGTTCACCGCAACCCGGTCGGCGGTGCCATCGGGTCCCCATGGGGCTGTGGGGGGACCCGATGGCATGGAAGGCAGCGCGATGCCTTCCGGTGAAGAGCCTGTGAGATCCAGCCCCCTGGATCTCACAGGCCGGAAGCTGTATGAATAATACACACTGTATTACTCATACAGCCAATGCATTCCAATACAGAAGTATTGGAATGCATTGTAAAGGATTAGACCCCCAAAAATTCAAGTCCCAAAGTGGGACAAAAAAAAAAAGTGAAAGAAAAAAAGTTGAAAAAAATAAAGTTTTCCCCCCAAAAAATTAAAAGTTTCAAGTAAAAATAAACAAAAACGTCATTTTCCCCCAGTTCAGATGAACACTGTAAAAAATAAAAAATAAAAACTGTGCTAAATAAACAATTTTTTTGTCACCTTACATCACAAAAAGTACAACAGCAAGCAATCAAAAAGGCGTTTTCCCACCAAAATAGTACCAATCTAACCGTCACCTCATGCCACAAAAAATGAGCCCCTACCTGAGACAATCGCCGAAAAAATTAAAAAAACTATGGCTCAGAATATGGAGACACTAAAACATCATTTTTTTGGTTTTAAAAAAGCTGTTATTGTGTAAAACTTACATAAATAAAAAAAAGTATACATATTTGGTATCGCCGCTCTATAAAAATATCACATGACCTAACCCCTCAGATGAACACCGTAAAAAATTTTAAATAAAAACTGTGCTAAATAAACCATTTTTTGTCACTTTACATTACAAAAAGTGTAATAGCAAGCGATCAAAAAGTCACACGCACCCCAAAATAGTGCCAATAAAACCAACATCTCATCCCGCAAAAATCATACCCTACCCAAGGTAATCGCCCAAAAACTGAAAAAATATGGCTCTCAGACTATGGAAACCCTAAAACGTGATTTCTTTTGCTTCAAAAAAGAAATCATTGTGTAAAACTTACTTAAATAAAAAAAAGTATACATATTAGGTATCGCCACATCCGTGACAACCTGGTCTATAAAAATATCACATGATCTAACCTGTCAGATGAATGTTGTAAATAACAAAAAATAAAAACTGTGCCAAAACAGCTATTTCTTGTTATCTTGCCTCACAAAAAGGGTAATATAGAGCAACCAATAATCATATGTACCCTAAACTAGTACCAACAATACTGCCACACTATCCCGTAGTTTCTAAAATGGGGCCACTTTTTTGGAGTTTCTACTCTAGGGGTGCATCAGGGGGGCTTCAAATGGGACATGGTGTCAAAAAAAAACAGTCCAGCAAAATCTGCCTTCCAAAAACCGCATGGCATTCCTTTCCTTCTGTGCCCTGCCGTGTGCCCGTACAGTAGTTTACGACCACATATGGGGTGTTTCTGTAAACTACAGAATCAGGGCCATAAATATTGAGTTTGGTTTGGCTGTTAACCCTTGCTTTGTAACTGGAAAAAAATTATTAAAATGGGAAATCTGCCAAAAAAGTGAAATTTTTAAATTGTATCTCTATTTTCCATTAATTCTTGTGGAACACCTAAAGGGTTAACAAAGTTTGTAAAATCAGTTTTCAATACCTTGAGGGGTGTAGTTTATTGAATGGGGTCATTTTTGGGTGGTTTCTATTATGTAAGCCTCGCAATGTGGCTTCAGACCTGAACTGGTCCCTAAAAATTGGGTTTCAAGATTTGCTTCTAAACTTCTAATTCTTGTAACATCCCCAAAAAATAAAATATCATTACCAAAATGATCCAAACATGAAGTAGACATATGGGGAATGTAAAGTAATAACTATTTTTGGAGGTATTACTATGTATTATAGAAGTAGAGAAATTGAAACTTGCAATTTTTTACAACATTTTGGTAAATTTACAATTTTTTTTATGAATAAAAATGATTTTTTTTTAACTTCATTTTACCAGTGTCATGAAGTACAATATGTGACGAAAAAACAATCTCAGAATGGCCTGGATAAGTCAAAGCGTTTTAAAGTTATCAGCACTTAAAGTGACACTGGTCAGATTTTCAAAAAATGGCCAAGTCCAGAAGGTGAAATAGTATGAAATAATTCACGGCACTCTAAATATTGATATGAGTGAAAAAGAAAAGAATTTTTTATTTTGAAATGCCACCAATAGATATCAGTTGTAAGGGCCAACATTTCGGTCCTCCCGGACCTTGTTCACGGCCTATTAATTATAATAACATACAATCAGTGCCGTGAATTATTTCATATTATTACCGGAGGTAATCTCCATCACTGAGCACCGAAGACATCACATTTAGTAGAGTGCCAGCCATCATTTTTGTTTATTTCTCAGAAGGTGAAATAGTGCTGAGTCCTTAAGGGGTTAAAGAATGTTTTGGGATTTGTTTTACTTTCTTTTGCCACCTGATGTTTGTTTTGTATTTTTGAAGTTTTTATCTCTTTTACAGATTTTATTAAGCCATTTGTAAATTTTAAAGGGTACAGCTGACCCCTCAGATTATCTTTTTTAAGTGCCTTTTTTGTCATTTTTTGCCCTTTTTACAGTGGCTGTAAGCCAAGTGGGGTTTAATTTTAGCTGTTTATACTTCTTACCTACATTAATAATTTTGTAGTATACAGTAATTACCCAATGTGGATTTAAAGCTCTCCCATTTATCATCAGTGCTATTATGTGACAGTAGCTGCTCCCAGTCTATTTTCTCTGTGATGTTAGGGCGTCTATAGATTACACCAAGTATTATTTTTTCAGAGTTTATTTTCATTTGTAATTCCAACCATGGCTTCAACATCCTCACCCACAATTGCCTCTTTCGCACTCGCCTTCATATCACTCCTAACATACAGACACACCCCACCGCCTTTTCTATAGTCTATCCTAAAGAGTGTAAAACTGTTTATTAACAGTGTATTAACAGCCCAGTCATGAGAAGAGTCCAGCCATGTATCAGCCACACCAACTATGTGATCCTCTAGAACGATCAACTACAGCTCCCCCATTTTGATTGTTAGACTTCTGTCATTTTTGAACATACATTACTATTTAATTTCCCACATTCAGTTCCCAGAAAGTGAATATCAGTTGTTTTTTTTTGGGTACCTTGGATAATATTGTTGGTTTGTAATAGGTCCATGTTACCATCAGCTCTATGTACATTTATGTTTAGTCACCTCGCTACTTTCCTCATTAACCCCAACCCACACTATATCCCCACTGTTTCCTCCTATATCCTACTCTAAATCTACACTATGACCTTCCTTCCTCCCCCCAGATCCTAGTTTAAGAGCTCCCCCAGCCGTCTAACCATTTTTTCCCCAGAGCAGCTGCCCCCTCCCTATTAAGGTGGGGAACAGTCTGAACACCTCACAATTCAGGAATGATAGCACCTAATACAAGCAGATTACCAGCTCACACTCTACTCACAAAGGTCCTTATACACGGGGCGACGATCTAGCAAATTGTCGGGAAGGAAGCTTTCTTCCATCTGATTTCTAGGGGAGAAGACTGCTGCATTTACATGCAGGAATCTCCTCCAGCTCCTCCAGAGTATGAGGAGGAGTGATCACTAATGCTATTGCTCTTCCCCATACTGTTTCATTGCTTCCTGGCAGCAGATCGTGTTTAATCTGTTCAATTGTTGGCCCATGTAAAGTGCCTTTACCTTTCACGCCCAGAGCCGTACATGTACAGCGCTGGGTGGGTGTTTGAAGATGGCACCTGCTCCTGCCCGCTGCGAGCGCTATAGCCACCGGTGGCCGCCTGCTTCTTTTAGCAGACACCCGCGGCTCATGTGCACAACCGGCAGTAATGCCGATCGTGGATATTTAACCCCTCATATGACGTGGTCAATCCTGACCACAGCATCTGAGCGCGCTGAAACGGAAAGTGCGCACTTTTGGTTGTGCTCCGGCTCCCCTGTGTGGCGATCGAAGGAGCCGGAGCGTGTATGCAGCAGCCCCTGTCTTAATGAATGACACAAGGCTGCTGCATAGTACAAACCGGATTCCAAAAAAGTTGGGACACTATACAAATCGTGAATAAAAACTGAATGCAATGATGTGGAGGTGCAAACTTCTAATATTTTATTCAGAATAGAACATAAAACACGGAACAAAAGTTTAAACTGAGAAAATGTACCATTTTAAGGGAAAAATATGTTGAATCAGAATTTCATGGTGTCAATAAATCCCAGAAAGGTTGGGACAAGGCCATTTTCACCACTGTGTGGCATCTCCCCTTCTTCTTACAACACTCAACAGACGTCTGGGGACTGAGGAGACCAGTTTCTCAAGTTTAGAAATAGGAATGCTCTCCCATTCTTGTCTAATACAGGCCTCTAACTGTTCAATTGTCTTGGGCCCTCTTTGTTGCACCTTCCTCTTTATGATGCGCCAAATGTTCTCTATAGGTGAAAGATCTGGACTGCAGACTGGCCATTTCAGTACCCGGATCCTTCTCCTACGCAGCCATGATGTTGTGATTGATGCAGAATGTGGTCTGGCATTATCTTGTTGAAAAATGCAGGGTCTTCCCTGAAAGAGATGACGTCTGGATGGGAGCATATGTTGTTCTAGAACCTGAATATATTTTTCTGCATTGATGGTGCCTTTCCAGACATGCAAGCTGCCCATGCCACACGCACTCATGCAACCCCATACCATTAGAGATGCAGGCTTCTGAACTGAGCGTTGATAACAACTTGGGTTGTCCTTGTCCTCTTTGGTCCGGATGACATGGAGTCCCAGATTTCCAAAAAGAACTTCGAATCGTGACTCATCTGACCACAGAACAGTTTTCCATTTTGCCACACTCCATTTTAAATGATCCCTGGCCCAGTGAAAACGCCTGAGCTTGTGGAGCTTGTTTAGAAATGACTTCTTCTTTGCACTGTAAAGTTTCAGCTGGCAACGGCGGATGGCACGGTGGATTGTGTTCACTGACAATGGTTTCTGGAAGTATTCCTGAGCCCATTCTGTGATTTCCTTTACAGTAGCATTCCTGTTTGTGGTGCAGTGTCGTTTAAGGGCCCGGAGATCACGGGCATCCAGTATGGTTTTACGGCCTTGACCCTTACGCACAGAGATTGTTCCAGAATCTCTGAATCTTCGGATGATGTTATGCACAGTTGATGATGATAGATGCAAAGTCTTTGCAATTTTTCGCTGGGTAACACCTTTCTGATATTGCTCCACTATCTTTCTGCGCAACATTGTGGGAATTGGTGATCCTCTACCCATCTTGGCTTCTGAGAGACACTGCCACTCTGAGAAGCTCTTTTTATACCCAATCATGTTGCCAATTGACCTAATAAGTGTAAATTGGTCTTCCAGCTCTTCGTTATGCTCAAATTTACTTTTTCCAGCCTCCTATTGCTACTTGTCCCAACTTTTTTGGGATTTGTTGACACCGTGAAAATTGGAATCAACGTATTTTTCCTTTAAAATTATACATTTACTCGGATTTAACGTTTGATCTGTCATCTACGTTCTATTACAAATAAAATATTGACATTTGCCATCTCCACATCATTGCAATTCAGTTTTTATTCACAATTTGTTTAGTGTCCCAACTTTTTTGGAATCCGGTTTGTATTTCCTATAGAGCTGTTGTCTGTATCCGGGCTCCATAGGAAAGTATGATAATGGCAATCAGATGATGCGAAGTATAAAAAAGTGTAAAAAAAAAAGTATGTTATAAAAAAACATAAAAATTAAATTCACCCCCCTTTTCCCAAAATGAAAATAAAAGATCTAAAAATATATAAAAAATACACATCATTGGTGTTGCAATGTGCGAAAACGCCCATAGTATAAAAATATAAAAATATATTCCCCATACGGAGAACAGCGTAACGGAAAAAGCGTCCAAATGGCCGATTCGCTGTTTTTGGTTGCTTAATTTTCTACAAAAAATGAAATAAAAAGTGATCAAAAAATCATACACACCCCAGAATGGCATCAATAAAAAATTCTGATTGCCCCCATACAGCTCCGTACACATAATGACAAAAAAGTTATAGGGGTCAAAATATCACTATCAAAACGCTATAAAAACTATACATATAAGGTATCGCCGGATTTGTATTGACCTGTAGAATAAAAGTAACTGGACAGTTTTATCGTACATCAAACGTCATAATTAAAAAACCCGTAAAACTGTGGTAGAATCGCTATTTTTTTTGCAATTTCACTCCATTTGAAATTTTTTTCCCGCATCCCACTACATCATATGCAAGATTAAATGGTGCGATTGGAAATTACAACTTGTCCCGCAAAAAACAAGGCCTGATATAGCTATGTGAACAGACAAATAATAAAGTTATGGCTCTGGGAAGGCAGGGAGCGCAAAACGAAAAAAAAAAAAAAAAAAAAAGGCTTGAAAGGGTTAAGACTTAGCACACTCTAGGGATTTATTTGCAAAAATGTATTCCAAGTCTGTGTATTGTCCGTTTTAACAATGCACAGCCCAAATGGGCCTATTCACACATCTATCTCTCAATAGACCTTGCGTCTAGTGGCGTAGGGATCGCCATAGCAACCATAGCAGTGGCTATGGGGCCCTACGCCACTGGGGGCCCGTCCGGGCCGCCTTCTGTTGATTTTTTATTTATTTTTTTAATTTACACACACACCAACCACACACAGGCAGCCAGGCCCGAGCCGTGGACCAGTGTAATGGGCGGGACACGGGCGGTCCGAGGCTCGGGCCTGGTGGGGAGGAGTCAGGATTGGAGCAGGGCGCACGCAGGGCCGGGCCCACACAGTGGCTGCGGAGGCTCCAGCCAGGCCACTGGGTAACTCAGAAGATCCGATGGTATATTCTAACTCCCAGGCGTTCCCATGGTGACGGGGACGCTTGCCTGGGGGTTAGAATATACCATCGGATCTGAGTTTTACGAGCTCAGTGAGATTGTAAAAATTCAAATCCGATGGTATATTCTAACCCCCAGGCGTTCCCATGGTGACAGGGACGCTTGCCTGGGGGTTAGAATATACAGGGCCACGCCGCTCACAGCAGTATATTCACTGACGTCACGCGCCTGCTCCTCCCACTAGGCGGCGCAGGCGCGTGACGTCAGTGAGTGAGCGCCGCCCGCCCGCACTGCCTGCTATTACCGGAGCTAAGACAAAGTAAGATATCCAAATAATCCAAGTAAAGAGCTCAGCAATGAGCAATGATTAAAGTTAAAGTAGTTACTGATTAGTTTATAAATATACTGCTGTGAGCGTCGGGGAGGGGGATCTGTGGATGGATTGGCAGTGCCATCCACAGATCCCCCTACAGTGCCAACCACAGATCCCCCCTCCCCTAAACAGTGCCATCCACAGATCTCCCCCCTAAACAGTGCCATCCACAGATCCCCCCCATCATCGCACTGTTTAGGGGAGGGGGGATCTGTGGATGGCACTGTTTAGGGGGGATCTGTGGATGGCACTGTTTAGGGGGGATCTGTGGATGGCACTGTTTAGGGGGGATCTGTGGATGGCACTGTTTAGGGGGGATCTGTGGATGGCACTGTTTAGGGGGGATCTGTGGATGGCACTGTTTAGGGGGGATCTGTGGATGGCACTGTTTAGGGGGGAGATCTGTGGATCGCACTGTTTAGGGGAGGGGAGATCTGTGGATCGCACTGTTTAGGGGAGGGGGGTTCTGTGGATGGCACTGTTTAGGGGGGATCTGTGGATGGCACTGTTTAGGGGGGATCTGTGGATGGCACTGTTTAGGGGGAGATCTGTGGATGGCACTGTTTAAGGGGAGATCTGTGGATGGCACTGTTTAGGGGAGGGGGTATCTGTGGATGGCACTGTTTAGGGGGATCTGTGGATGGCACTGTTTAGGAGGGGATCTGTGGATGGCACTGTTTAGGGGGGGATCTGTGGATGGCACTGTTTAGCGGGGAGATCTGTGGATGGCACTGTTTAGGGGAGGAGGGATCTGTGGATGGCACTGTTTAGGGGGAGATCTGTGGATGGCACTGTTTAGGGGAGGGGGGATCTGTGGATGGCACTGTTTAGGGGGGATCTGTGGATGGCACTGTTTAGGGGGATCTGTGGATGGCACTGTTTAGGGGGGATCTGTGGATGGCACTGTTTAGAGGGGGATCTGTGGATTGCACTGTTTAGGGGAGGGGGGTTCTGTGGATGGCACTGTTTAGGGGGGATCTGTGGATGGCACTGTTTAGGGGGGATCTGTGGATGGCACTGTTTAGGGGGAGATCTGTGGATGGCACTGTTTAAGGGGAGATCTGTGGATGGCACTGTTTAGGGGAGGGGGTATCTGTGGATGGCACTGTTTAGGGGGATCTGTGGATGGCACTGTTTAGGAGGGGATCTGTGGATGGCACTGTTTAGGGGGGGATCTGTGGATGGCACTGTTTAGGGGGGATCTGTGGATGGCACTGTTTAGGGGAGGGGGGATCTGTGGATGGCACTGTTTAGGGGGAGATCTGTGGATGGCACTGTTTAGGGGAGGGGGGATCTGTAGATGGCACTGTTTAGGGGGATCTGTGGATGGCACTGTTTAGGGGGGATCTGTGGATGGCACTGTTTAGGGGAGGGGGGATCTGTGGATGGCACTGTTTAAGGGAGGGGGGGATCTGTGGATGGCACTGTTTAGGGGGATCTGTGGATGGCACTGTTTAGGGGAGATCTGTGGATGGCACTGTTTAGGGGGGAGATCTGTGGATGGCACTGTTTAGGGGAGGGGGGATCTGTGGATGGCACTGTTTAGGGGGGATCTGTGGATGGCACTGTTTAGGGGTGATCTGTGGATGGCACTGTTTAGGGGGATCTGTTTATGGCACTGTTTAGGGGGGATCTGTTGATGGCACTGTTTAGGGGGGAGATCTGTGGATGGCACTGTTTAGGGGAGGAGGGATCTATGGATGGCACTGTTTAGGGGGGAAATCTGTGGATGGCACTGTTTAGGGGAGGGGGGTCTGTGGATGGCACTGTTTCGGGGGGATCTGTGGATGACATTGTTTAGGGGGGATCTGTGGATGGCACTGTTTAGGGGGGATCTGTGGATGGCACTGTTTAGGGGGGATCTGTGGATGGCACTGTTTAGGGGGGATCTGTGGATGGCACTGTTTAGAGGGGGATCTGTGGATGGCACTGTTTAGGGGCGAGATCTGTGGATGGCACTGTTTAGGGGAGGGGGGATCTGTGGATGGCACTGTTTAGGGGAGGGGGAGATCTGTGGATGGCACTGTTTAGGGGGGAGATCTGTGGATGGCACTGTTTAGGGGGGAGATCTGTGGATGGCACTGTTTAGGGGAGGGGGGATCTGTGGATGGCACTGTTTAGGGGGATCTGTGGATGGCACTGTTTAGGGGGGGATCTGTGGATGGCACTGTTTAGGGGAGGGGGGATCTGTGGATGGCACTGTTTAGGGGGAGATCTGTGGATGGCACTGTTTAGAGGGGGATCTGTGGATGGCACTGCTTAGGGGCGAGATCTGTGGATGGCACTGTTTAGGGGAGGGGGAGATCTGTGGATGGCACTGTTTAGGGGGGATCTGTGGATGGCACTGTTTAGGGGGGATCTGTGGATGGCACTGTTTAGGGGGATCTGTGGATGGCACTGTTTAGGAGGGAGATCTGTGGATGGCACTGTTTAGGGGAGGAGGGATCTGTGGATGGCACTGTTTAGGGGAGGGGGGATCTGTGGATGGCACTGTTTAGGGGAGGGGGGATCTGTGGATGGCACTATTTAGGGGGGATCTGTGGATGGCACCGTTTAGGGGGGATCTGTGGATGGCACTGTTAAGGGGAGGGGGGATCTGTGGATGGCACTGTTTAGGGGGGATCTGTGGATGGCACTGTTTAGGGGGGATCTGTGGATGGCACTGTTTAGAGGGGATCTGTGGATGGCACTGTTTAGGGGGGAGATCTGTGGATGGCACTGTTTAGGGGAGGGGGGATCTGTGGATGGCACTGTTTAGGGGGATCTGTGGATGGCACTGTTTAGGGGGGATCTGTGGATGGCACTGTTTAGGGGGGAGATCTGTGGATGGCACTGTTTAGGGGGGGGGGGATCTGTGGATGGCACTGTTTAAGGGTGATCTGTGGATGGCACTGTTTAGGGGGGATCTGTGGATGGCACTGTTTAGGGGGAGATCTGTGGATGGCACTGTTTAGGGGAGGAGGGATCTGTGGATGGCACTGTTTAGGGGGAGATCTGTGGGTGGCACTGTTTAGGGGAGGGGGGTCTGTGGATGGCACTGTTTAGGGGGGATCTGTGGATGGCACTGTTTAGGGGGGATCTGTGGATGGCACTGTTTAGGGGGGGATCTGTGGATGGCACTGTTTAGGGGGGATCTGTGGATGGCACTGTTTAGGGGGGATCTGTGGATGGCACTGTTTAGAAGGGGATCTGTGGATGGCACTGTTTAGAGGGGGACCTGTGGATGGCACTGTTTAGGGGGAGATCTGTGGATGGCACTGTTTAGGGGAGGGGGATCTGTGGATGGCACTGTTTAGGGGAGGGGGGATCTGTGGATGGCACTGTTTAGGGGGAGATCTGTGGATGGCACTGTTTAGGGGAGGGGGATCTGTGGATGGCACGGGGGGGGGGGGGGCATACATTTTTTTTGCTATGGGGCCCATGCATTTCTAGCTACGCCCCTGCTTGCGTCTTTCCAAGAAAATTACATATTTCTTATTCTGGTCCTTTATAACAAACCATTTCATTAAGGTCCATTGGTGTGTGAAAAAAATGGGCAACGCAAGGATTTGTGCTATCAGTTCTTCATGCATCCATTGTTAAGTGATGCTGAAAAATAAAAAAGAAATCAAGAAAACATTTTTTATGCACATAAGAAAAATGGATGACCAATGTACATATATTTCTAAAAAGTACATGTTCAATTCCTGCATCGAAAAACTTGCAAACTGCATGTGCTTTATCAGATTTAGTTTGGACGAGGTTTTTGACAACAGTTTAAGGAATGCCAATGGATTATTTAAAGCATGATTGTCTATTTTAATATAGTGTATGAACAGAGATGTTTTTTGTAATGCTTTGTATGCTTCTTTGTATTGGAAAGGAGTTTTTCTTAGCAAATCTCTAACTGAGCATTGTTAATGGGAGTCTGTCTTCAGCATTCTACTGAGTGCTGAAGACACCTTTATGTAACAAGTCAGATAGGCAGGGTGATGGGCAATGATAGGGCACATGTACATAGTCATGGACAGGGCTAATGACAAGAGGCAAGCTGAAAGAAAGCTGAAGAGTGAAGACAGATTCTCCTTAGTATTGCCGAGTTAGAGCTTTGCTAAGAGGACTCTTTGCACCCTGTTTTCTAGTAAAAAGAAACATCTTTCCCGTATAAAATATATTACAAAAATGTTTAACACTCCTGTCCTTACACTATATTTAAAATAAATCAAAATGACAGTTACACTTTAATTATCTTTTCTAGTAATAAAAATAATGAAGAAACTAAACATATATAAAGACATCACACAGATATTAGACATACAATTTCAGGATGACAGGAACTGAATTCCTACAAATGATCAAGTATGTACCTGGATAATTATGGTAATGTTTATGCTCTTACTGTTGGCTTGTCTTTCTTAGCCCCTGATGCCATCATGCTAGCATTCCCAAATTATAAGGTACAAGCTCATTACTTTAGCTGTCAATCATCCTAATATGAAATCAGAATATAAATACAATTTTCAAAGCAATGCTGCTAAGACTGAAACCTTGAACAAAATTCCGAATGACTTAGGGATGTGAAGGAAACTGAGATTCTTACAAGTATACAGCATTCTCATTAAGCTTTCCAGGCAATGTTTCCAGCTGCATGTTATACACTTAATAACAACTGACAAGCAAAAAAAAACTGCCATAGAAAGTCCAGAAGAAAAAAATACAAAGTTATTGGCTTCATGTTGGTCAGTGTTGCTGACAGAAATTGATTAAAAAAATAAAATAAAGAACTTTGGAGAATATGCTAGAATATTCTAATAGTGTTTTTTGGTACAGATTTGATGTGGTTCTGCAGCAGATCTCACCCTTCATTTGAAAATTGTGAAATCCGCAGCTAAAACCGCAAACATACAGTAATTGACATGCTGCAGATTTGGAAATTTGCGTGCAGGTCAATTTTCATGCAAAAAAAATCTGCAAAGCTTACATGAGATTTGTTTATTCTCATATACTTTTTGGAAGAATTTTTGTGAAACTCATGATGAGTCTGATTCCTTTAGAATTGATTTACTTATCTCTAATACTTTTTTAAATAGGAGAATGTTTTCAATTGAAGGGGGTGCTATATTGGTGGTAGGATGGAAATAATCGCATTACGATTAAGTTTGCAATATGTGTTTTATAATACTGAAATCTCTTTTTTGACCCAGCATTGTGACATGTAAATGACACAGCGGACAGAAATGTTACCTGCGCCAATATTGCATTATTCCCAAAGTAAATTGTCAATAGCAGTGTGCTTATACAAGGGGCATGACAAATTACAGAAAATAAAAACACTTGTAATGACTTGCTATAAATGTTCTGTAATATGTGTGACTGTGTACCAAACCCATGACTTTTCATTTAGGAAAATTATAAGTTTTCATTAGGCCTCATAATAAAGTGTTTGTAATATGGAAGTTTTCAAAATGAAAGACCCAGGCTTCTTCCTTCCAGAGTCAGAATGTGAGTTCTCCTTGGCTTGTGAAAGGTGCAACATTATTATCGAGGACAAAGAGGAGGAGACTGTGGACTGGATGGCTCACTGTTCCTCTCAATCACAGCAGAATGATGTGGAGGTTACCTCTGAGTCTGACAATGTGCCTTGGAACCAGGGATCATTGAGTTGCTCCTGCTGCTTCTCACAGCCCCAGAGAAGCCTTTCAGTTTTCTAAGAAGAGGTAACAGAACCCCACCATGCACTATGCCAGATAGTCTAGAAAGTCTCCCTGTTGATGACTTGTGTGAGAGCAGTCAGCATTTGGACTGCCATGAGAAAGAGGTTCAGGGGATGCAGGAGACCCCATGCATAACTGTGTTGGTGGTAGTGGAGATGGTACTTGTAGCCATGGTCATGGTGGTAGGGGATGTGGTAGCGACAGTGCCATTTGGAGCAAACACAGAGCAGGGAATCAGAAGGGGAGGGTGAAGGAGCTCACAATGACATACCACAATCTGAGAAAAGTGATGGAAAGGTTGAAGACATTGATGATGGTTGTGTGCTTGACAGGACCTGGGAGTTGGATTCGGCTGCTGAGGAGAAGGTAACATCTGAGGAGGAGCGCAGTGGCAGCAATAAAAAGCAAAGGCGATGTATGGCCAGAACTTCCAAAGGACTGCCAGGGCCAGATCGGCTTTGGGAGTTGGTGATGTCGCTGATATTGTGGGTGCAGTAGGCCCAAAGCATGCCAGAGCTAAACCAAGCTCAGCTGCCGCTAGCTCTGTGTGGAGTCTGAGTATCTCCGATCTTGCAGTTTTCCTCCATGTTAGGATACTTTCATACTTGCGGTAGCCTTTTTGTCCATGCTACCGCAAGTCCACCGTGCAGCCAGAGGTCCTCTCCAGCCCCATACACTATAATGGGGGCAGGCCGGAGGTTCGGCCGCAGTATGGCAAACATGCTGAGAGGCAGCCAGACAAAAAACACAGTGTGCTGTGCCCCCATTATAGTGAATGTGGCCGGAGCGGACCTCCAGCGGCACAGTGGATTTGCGGTGGAGGAACAGCCTGTCGGAAAAGGCTACTGCAAGTGTCAAAGTAGCCTTACCGGAAGACAGAATTACCATGTGCAAGATCTGCAAGAGTAAACTAAACTGTGGGCATTCAAGCACAAACATTGGTACCATAACTCTATTAAACCATATGAAGCAGCATCACCTGCAACAAGAGTTTCCTCCTTCTCCTGGTCTCCGTTGCAATAGCCAGACCACATCCACAAGTAGTACGGTGTCTTTGCCATCATTCACTGCTTCTCCTACTCAGACCCCTCTCCCTTTGCTCCGTCATCACACATTGATAATGGAGTATATGGCCAGGAAACAACAACTCTACATGGCCAGCAATTCGCTGGTGCGTAAGTTTAATTCCTTTTTGACCCCTTGGCGTGGTTCCAACACCAGGCTCTTATCTGTCTTCTCCACCTCCTCCTCCATGGGCATCCTCCTGTCCTCAACAGCGGCATGAGCAGGGCATAGCATCGCTCCCACTCCCCCTCCCTACAATCACATATATCAAGTCAAGCGTTCCCATGTGAAGTTGATCGGTGAGAGTAGCCGCACAGCCGATCACTGCATCAAGCAGGAAACATTCCATTGGCTGTCTCCCCACCAACTCCAACTGGGCAAGGTGGTTAGCGACAATGGAAGTAACATCATGGCCATGCTGAACCTGGGAGAAATGAGAGATGCCTACAGCCTCGCATACATGTTTAAATTAGTCGTGCAATGCTATTTAAAAAAGTACACTGGCTTGCACAAGGTGCTGGCAATGTCCAGGAGACTCTTCTTGCATTTCAGCCATTCTTATGTAGCAAGGAATGCAACAGAATGGTCCTCTACATTGTATCTCACTGAAATTCCATATTGCACAAGCTAGAGCGCCTGTGAGTGATTTTGTCCTGCAGCCGACCCTTTCAGCAAGGAGCATATGTTGTTTAGAGGTCAAGCAGTGGCAGCTCAGAGATGCATATCAGATGCTGAAGCCCTTTGAAGAGGCCTCAAAATTTGTCAGTAGGGACAACTGTGATATTAACAATGTCATCCTCCTGATATTTATCTTAGAACAGATGTCCATTCTCATGCAACAATGGACAATGGCAGAAGAAGAACAACTAACACATCTTGCTGGCAGCCCTGTAGCTGATTAGGACCCACAACGGGAAATTCCCATGGAGGAGGAGGAGTCAGAGATGGAGGAGCAGGAGGATTATGATGAGGATGACACCAGCCAATTATTTCAGTGGGGAGCGGAGTCAGAAAGAACTGGCTTCTAAGGCACGCGGGTCAGAATGACAAGCTGTATGCTTGTTTGCTTACATACTGACAGGTGTATCATTCACATGAAGCTGTCTAATTAGTACCGGATAACCATGCTTTTAGACCCTCGCTATCAAAGAAAGATGGGGAAATGTTTTCCTCGCTTCAAAAGGGATGCAGAATTTCTTAATTATCAGGAAACAAAGTGTATGCAGCTTACTGCAGCTTTTGGTGAGCAAACATCAACAACTAGTTTGTCTGAAAGGGAAGCCCCTCTCCACGCTCTGCAGAGTCACCCACCTACCAACATCTCCGCTTCCACAGCAGCATTACCCAGTTCAGTTTCATCAATATGAACAATTTTTTCACGACTTTAATACATAGGTTCAGGCCTGCCTGGACTCTGTCTTTTCTCTGGCGCATACCATGTTCCCTGACCCCATGGACTTCTGGGCAGATAGACTGGAACATTGGCCCAAACTAGACCAGTATGCAGTCTCTTTTCTCTCTTGCCCAGCCTCAGTTTCATCTCAAAGAGGGTTTTAAGCACCATGTGGTGACACCCAAACAGACCAGGTTATCCTCTGCCAGTGTCCGAAACATAACTTTTCTCAAACTGAACTAAGCATGGATCTGTGAGGATTTTCACACTCTTCCGGCTGAGGCTAATGAATAGATCTGCCTTCGCTGATGGTGCCACATATTGCCACTGCTGCTAACTGCCTACCTACCATCATGTTAGATACCATATGGCTACTGATGCCACCATCATGCCACTGCTACTGTTTACCTGCCAACATGTACTATACCATATGGCTGCTGCCCCCACCTTCGCAGCTGCTACTCCTAGCTGCTAATCCTCTACTGTCACCACTACTACCGCTAAACAGCTAATCATGGAACAGACTTTTCCGCTACTGCTGCCACTACTGTTGAGGCCAAATGCCACCATTACCCTACCCTTTCCACCTCCACACTGTACTGATGCTGCCCCCAATTAACAAGTAATTTTTTTAGGCTCGTTCAGAATGAGCCACTGTTTTACTGACAACTATCACTATACAGGCAAGCATTCTGCCCCCATTAACACATAATTTTTGGACACTTGGTCCCTCAACAAGCCACTGTTTTTTCCCATAACACCGTGTGTTGTTGTAACACCACCTGCCCCCGCAAAGTGAAAATCTTTAGAAGCTTTAGGCCTAGTTCACACGAACGTGTGTGATCCGTGGCCGTATTGCGGCCCGCAAATTGCAGGCCGCAATACACAGCCACAGTTCCGTGTGCATTCCACATCACTGATGCGGACCCATTCACTTCAGTGGGTCCGCAAATCCAGAATTGCAGAACGGCCGCACGGAACGGGACCCCTCAGAAGCACTACGGAGTGCTTCCGTGGGGTTGCGTCCCGTACTTCCGTTCCGCAAAAAGATAGAACATGTCCTATCTTTTTGCGGAACAGGCAGATCGTGGACCCATTAAAGTGAATGGGACCGCGATCCGATGCGGCTGACCTACGACCGGCGATCGTGCATTGCGGCCCGCAATTTGCGGGCCGCAGCACGGGCACGGGTCACACACGTTCGTGTGAACTCGGCCTTATAATATGAAAAAGCATAACACATGCAACAGTGCAGTGCCTTTTTAAAAACCCTGTTTGTTAACGCTATGAACCATGTGTTTGCCCATAGCTTTATACTGTATGTCAGTGCCATTCTGACATTATTTGCTATTGCTATCATTGCATTTAAGAGCTTAGGGAGGGAGGGGAGAGGGGGAATAAAAGCAAAAATATATAAAAAATCAACAGAATAAAGTAACACCTTTTCCTATAAAGTCCTAAGAGACTAGAAGGAGGTATATACAAATTTTCAGGGCAATTGGAGCAACTTTGGTTCGGGAAGATTCGATTTGGGTCCAAACCAAACATTTTGAGAAATGCAGCGAACCTGAAATGAGCAGAATCTTACAGGTTCGCTCATCTCTAATACAAAGCTATGAGTCGACATGGCAACAGTAATACAGATGAAGGATGTTCTCCTGTGGTATGTCATTTCAAACTCTTTCAACTTGAAGCCATAGTTCAGAAAGCGTGGTTGTATGCTCCTGTGTATGGGAGAACTGTCTCCCCATCCAGTCCCAGACATTCCGGATGGTGGAGAGATCTCTCGATCAAGTTGGCCAAGGGAGCTGCTGGATACCCTGAAGATCACGTTGTGTAACGTGGGAGGGCTCTATCTTGTTGAACAACATCGCCTAACAGAGCTAAAAAAAAGGCGGTAGGACTGGTTCCATGATGATGTGGCCATGAATATTACCAAGACAGAACTTACTGGCAGCCAGTATTAAGGTGACCCTGCCTCAACACATAAACTGCTGCAGAACCCCAAATAAAAGGTGCACCACCTTTGTTTTGTTTGTGGACCAAGCACCACTAGCAGTTTATACTTTGTCAATCTTAGTTCAATAGCATTAAGTTTTGCAGGTCTTCGTTTATTATTTTTCAGTGGTGTATATACAGTATTACTACATGTAGTCTTTCCATTGAAGCTCATTTAACCACTAGATGGTTTGTGTAAATGTGTTGACCTTTAAAAAAAAGTGTCTACTTAAAATTATATGATCAGTAAAGTGAAGAAAAAAAATGACCCAAAATTAGGGTTTGCAATCATGAACAGAAAGTGCATGGATTAAAAAGTGAAAACAGTAATATTATGGTGAAGGAAGTTTGACAAAACTCTATTATATTCAGTGTATAAGGGCTCATGCACACGACCGTATGTAAGTTGCGGTCCTCAAAAAACGTATCCGCAAAAAATACGGATGACATCCGTGTGAATTCCGTATTTTGCGGAACGGACCAACTGGCCCCTAATAGAGTAGTACTATCCTTGTCAGTAATGCGGACAATAATAGGACATGTTCTATTTTTTTGTGGAATGGAAATACAGACATACGGAAACAGAATGCATACGGGGTAACTTCCGTTTTTTTTGCGGACCCATTGAAGTGAATGGTTCCGCATACGGTCCGCAAAAAAAATGGAACGGACACGGAAAGAAAATACGTTTGTGTGCATGAGCCCTAATTGTTCTGTCAGTAAAACCACCACTTTGTTTTTTTATGAAAAAAGTTTGACAAAAAAGTAAGACCTAACGCCTATGGCCGTATTACAGATCCATTTATGAAAGGCCATAAAATTCTATAGGCCCATATTATACCCCTGTGAACCTACACCAGTGTATAAAGTGGATTATACTCTCAAAAATTCTGTAAGAATCAGCGAGAAAAAAAGTGACTAGTTCCATTGGATACCGCATTACAGAGATATTGTTCCCTAGAAGAAAGTTTACAGAAACAAACACAAAACCTCATAAGCATCAATTAGGAGGGCGTGTCCCTTTACTAAACCAAAACCTACAAAAATTGCTCACAAAGGGGCACAAAGACACAATGCCCAAAGGAGTATAATAAATATATCCTCAATTTATTGAATGAATAATCAAAAAATACATAATTAAAAACATAAGACATGGGACAAAACATCAGAGACACTGCAGTGTAGTTGTACCAAATTACTGACCACTGATACCAATGCACCCCAAAAAAATGTCAAACATCTCAAATATGTAGGAGAGCTGTATTACCTTATATCCAGAGGAGTTTGAATATAATCATACTCCTAAATGGTAGCAACATTTAGATCATCTCATATTCAAAAAGAGGAGGGACGTCTATGAACCCTCAAACTGTATAATAATGTGGCTCCAAAAATAGCATATTAGCAAAAAAACTCCCACCCAAAAACACAAACCAACCTGTAGACACCTGTAGGAGGCTGATGAAGCAGAGGAAGTGAAATGCGCATCGAGATGTTTTCTGGCCACTTTGGTTCCTCTACCCCCGATCATGTCTACAGGTGGGTTTGTGTTTTTGGGGCGTAGTTTTTTTTGCTAATATGCTATTTTTGGAGCCACATTATTATACAGTTTGAGAGTTCATGGATGAAGCAACTATGCATCTATGATCCGAAGTGCGTTCCGCTCAACACTAATGCCCTTTAATCAGTCAGCCAAGAAGCAGAGTGTTTAGACTGATGGAGCACTGTCCTGTATAAAGGACATCTTTTTGAATGCTGCTTACTCCTTATATCATCTTGTCTGACTATAAGATCTCATGATTTTAAATAAGTAGGGGCAAGGTTGACTCATCCTTCCTGACTTTAGCAATACCTTTGAGTAGCTGACCACATGCTCTTCAGGAAATGCCGGTTCCAGAAGGGACAGCCATCTCCATCATAAAAGACAACAGAAAAATGTCATAGGCCACTGTTTTAGGAAGAGTTTTGGGAACTGTCTATGTAGGAAACGTTATCACAGAGACCATTGGTATTTCACACAGCTTTGAATGTAATGGGTTTTCCCCGCTGACTGGAGAAAACCGCAAGAGAAGGAAGGAATTCTGTGACATGCCTGGAACAACCTTACACAATGGGAAATTACTATTCAACTTTTCCTGATATGATGAAAAGCTGAGTGCTCTAAGCCAAACAGATGTCTCCATCTTGTAGCACCTCCTTTCTTCTCTGTGGGCTTCATGCACGAGTGTATACATATTTAGGTCACGGATCTGCAAAATATGGACACCTTATATGTGCATTCCGCATTTTTCTCACTCCCATTAATAGAAAGGGCTATTCTCAGCCACAAAACAGACTAGAATAGGACATGTTCTATAATTTGCGGAATCAGCCACACAGATCTGCAAAAAATACGGATGTGTGCATGGTCCCATAGAAATTACTGGGTCAGTGTGCTATCCACAAAAGATGAGGATAGCACACTGATAAAAAAAAATGGGGTCATATGCATGAGGCGTTAGATTGTTTTACTAAAAACTGCAGCTGAAACCCCCCACTCCTGTTACTGTTTAGCTTTAGATTGATTTTTTTAGGAGGTTTCTGGACTACTAGAAGGCAGGCAAGAGTTCTTCATAAACATGTTAAATATAATATTATATATATATAAATATTCTTTAAAAACCCGTAATGATAAATATAGTTCTGTAAAACACTGTTATAACAGGCTGAATAACAGTGTCACAAAGCATTAATTGGCGTAGATAATAATATACTGAGTCGGACTTCAGAAGATAAAAGGTGTTAATGAGATGGTATGGCACGCAGATCTTGTGTGCTAAGTAGTGGAAAAATTATCACACTAGTGCAAATTAGTAATTCACACTAAAATAAATAAAAAAAATGCCAAGATTAAAGGGAAGCAGTCACCGAGATTTGGTGTATAGAGCTGAGGACATGGGTTGCTAGATGGTCGCTAGCACGTCCACAATACCCAGTCCCCATAGCTCTGTGTGCTTTTATTGCGTAAAAAACCCGATTTGATACAAATGCAAATAAACCTAAGATGAGTCCTGACGGACTCCTCTCAGGGACAGGACTCCTCTCAGGGACAGGACTCCTCTCAGGGACAGGACTCCTCTCAGGGACAGGACTCATCTCAGGTTAATTTGCATATGTATCAAATCAGCACTATACACAAAATCCCGGTGACAGGTTCCCTTTAACAAACATAGGTCATTTTGTTTTCTTTTGCCAAATTGTTTGTCAGTTACATGTGAGAAGATTGGTTGACAACAAATATGACTGCAATTAGAGCTACCACAATGGTTGTCACCCAAGACTGCAGACCCCTGAAAAGCAGTTATGCTGTGTTACAATCCCTTATACTATCCGACGGTATGACTATCATTGAGAATTGGCTACAGCCACAGGAAGCCAGATACAATCCATTTATCATTGAAATGGAAAAGTCATAAAACTTTACTATGAATGACCATGAAAATAAAATTTTATTATGCGAAAATGCAGAGACCAAATTATTACACCATATTGGTTGATAATAGCGGGCTATGAAAAGTTCCTTTCAGCCTGAATCTATTATTTTCATTGCTAATGCACTATGAGCTCCTCCTGAGTCTCTCTATTATCCCTACAAGAGGTACACTACAATCATTGTTTCTCAATCTACCATTTAACCCCTTCCCGACATATGGCGTACTATTACGTCATGGTGATCGGGCGGGAACCGGAGCTGTGCGCGCCCGATCACTGCAGGGGTCTGGCAGTCGTCGTTAGCCGGGCCTCTGCTGTATCCGCCAGCATCGCTGTACAAGCCGATGCCGGCGGATTAACCCCTTCTATGCCCCGATCAGCGCTGACTGCGACATAGAAGGGATTTGAGGCAGGTGAGGGAGCCCATCGAGTCCCCGCGCTGCTGTGGTGGGGATCCGATGGGTGAGAAGGCAGCCCGATGCCATGCAGAGGCTGCCTAATGCCCTGCACGGCATCGGGACCTGCCTTCTACGGGTGCCCAGGAGATCCAGCCTCAGGCTTGGTCTCCTAGGCAACCTGTTAGTGTATGACTCAGTGTAATACACTAACAGGCAATGCATCACAATACAGATGTATTGTAATGCATTGCAGAGGGGATCAGACCCCCAAAAGTAAAGTCCCAGAGTCCCTTTCCACAGCTCCCTTAAAAGACCAATGTAATCCTTATTCATATGCCCAACTATGCAAGACAGAAATGTTCTGGATCTTTTGTTTTAATACTCTAGCCCCCTTTGGACTTAATGAGGCCCTTGAGTATTGTAATTATTGAACCTACCATTTCTTTATTGCCCCAAAGGGAATTAATTATTATTATTATTTTTTAATGTATATCTATTATTGCTTTTTTCAACTATTAACTATTAATTATGAACGAATTATGAATTATTAACTATTATATACCATATATTTATGGGAATATTTATACTTTTATAACTACAATTGTTAATATTTACTGTTGATTATTTATGGGAATATTTATACTTTTATAACTATTATTGTTAATATTTACTGTTGATTATAGATTCTTGGGGTCTGTTACTTAATATGCCCCAAGGCTACTTATGATTTTATCATTGTTATTATTTTATTTTTTTATTATAATTTTTTTCTATTCTATTTTATGTATTTTATTTGTAATATTTTAATGTTTCATATATGATAAGGTATATCATTCTAGGCCATTTGATCAATTAATTTTATTGATCTGTCCACCCGTTGTTTGGTGCGTTCCAGAGTGGAGTGCATAATTCAAGCTTATTGCACAAGGTCTCCTCCATTCCCTTCCATGCTGCGGTGCGGTCCAGGTTGGAGCGCATCGTAAACTTGAAGGGCCATAGCCACTCCCCCCTACAGGAGGTCTATTCGCTGCAGTGCGTTCCAGGACGTAACGCACCGAGGAACAGTGGATTACCCAGCCGGCATAGCGACTGCACCGCGAACTTTACCCTATATAGATGTAGCCAGGGGATATAGACTTCCGTTTAGACGACTGTTATGGTCAAATTACATTAGGAGAAAGAGTGGATTGATGTAGTTCCCAAATATTGAGTATTTTAATTTATCTGCCTATGAACATACTTCCTGTTTCCGGCCCCAGAGGTCATGTGATCAGGAAGTCACTGCCTACAACAAAATGCCACACGGAATCAACCAAACAAATGATATGCATCTCCTCTATATAACTGAGTTTTTTCTGTATTATGTTATGCTTATGCTCTTGATAAAGGGGACTTAATTGTAATCCCCGAAACGCGTTGAGCTTTACTTTAAAAAAAAATAATTAAACAAGCATCCTAGGTTTGAAGTCCTTAAGTTCATTTCCATCGTGAGGACGGGGTGTGTATCCATCTTACAGGCGACCTCGGCGGGGGAGGTAAGGAAGACAGGTGTCTTGAGTTTATCCTGTTTATCCTCCTCCCCGAAGTAAGTCCCTTAACATAACTTGAATCACTACTGTGTTTACACTGTATGGTACGTCTTAATATACCTTCCATACTTGATCACTGGCATATGTGGCATTTTGTGCTGTTTTACTTTCTCCATATATATACACTTACTCTCTCTACAATTAGTTACGTGTAATTGGCGCCTCACTACACCATTATTTAAAAGACCGTTGCTAGGGCTTGTCTGTCTCCCAACTTAATGTAAACAGAAGACAGAAGGGCGGTCTTTCACACTGCATGCCTGCATTAGGCTTCAGAGTGAGGAGGCGTCTCTCTCAGAAAATCTAATCTGATTGGCAGGGAGCTGCTGGCTACAGCAAATGTGTATGGGAAGTGAGGGAAAGCAGGTTTGGCCTCAGAGAACTGGCAGAGGAGTCATCTTGAGAAGGTCCTCATATTGTAAATGTTTAAATAGCCGTAACTAAGGGAAAAACTCAAGGAAAACAGTGGTATGTGAAGAAACTAAAGATTGCTTTATGCATAATGCTGCTGCAGCAGTAACATATGCTAAAATTGATTTTTTGATGAAAACATGACAGTTACCCTTTAATGTCTGACATGTTTGAAATTAACTTAATAAAGAAGGCGTTTAAATGAGATCTGATTTATGCTGAAAGTCTTCAGTTTCTAATATGTTGACATAACTCATAAGCCTCAATCAAATGACATATCTGGAAAGATACACAGATATAATGTCACATTTAATTCTCAAGATTCTCTGATAGCTGAAATAGGCATTTATCAACTATGAAGATCCTATCGTTGCTAGTTCAAAATTACACATCGATTAAATCATATATAGGAACTGGAGCTTCATTTTTTGTCATTCACATCCACTGCCTGGCTTCACATACACATAGAGTTAAATGAAAAAATTCTCACTGACTGTAGCCACCACTAGGAGGATCTTACTGCATACAGATGTACATGGCTCACAGATCAGCCAGTGAATAGTAACGCTCATCATCCAGAGTTAAAAGATTTCAGGATTTTTTTTCAAGAACATATTAAAAATAAAGATAAAAGACAGTCAAAAATTATTTAAGAAATGTCTAACATAAAAACCTGATTTCAACAATATTGATTTTTAGGATTACACATTCCCTTTAAATGCACTAAGGATTCATAAAAAAAAGCCAGTCCTGCTTGTCCTTCTCACACAAAGTTATTTCCAACTAGTGTGTATGCATTGCCAGCTGTCAGTCACTCTGTGTTCTGACAGAATTTAAAGGGAACCTGCCATGTTGTACATGCAGTCCTATTGCCAGTAATCATCATATAGAGCAGAGGGAGCTGAGCAGATAAATATATAGTTTTGTGGGGAAAAATTCAGTATACAGTAAGGCCTCTTGCACACGTTCTGTTTTTTGCATTCCGTATACGGTCCGTATACGGAACCATTCATTTCAATGGGTCCGCCAAAAAAACAGAATGTACTCCGTATGCATTCCATTTCCGTTCAAAGAGAGAACATATCCTATTATTGTCCGCATAATGGACAAGGATAGTACTGTTCTATCAGGGGCAAGCTGTTCCGTTCCGCAAAAAACAGAAATGCACACGGACGTCATCCGTATTTTTTGTGGATCCGTTTTTTGCGGACCGCAAAGTACTGAAAAAGCCATACGGTCGTGTGCAATAGGCCTAACTTGTAATTTAGTTATTTGAGATCACAGCATTTTCTAGCTTAGGAGTCCAGTGGGTGGTCATACTTAGTGATTGAGAGTTATCTCCATGTACGGAGTCTGCTTGTGTCCCATACCCCTCATGATGCCATGGTTGTTGCAAAACATGTTTGGGGGGCACTAGACTACTTCATTCATGTTTTAGCGAGCATAATGGGAGTGTGTGCAACTGAAATAATAGGATAAACTTCCAGAATCTCAGCCCTTGTAATGAATATTGAGATTGGCACACATTATATTAGAAACCAGGAACGTTGCTAGGGTCTCAAAGATCCGGGGCCCAAGCACCAATGCATATGGCCCAATTCTCTAAGTTGAACAACCACATCCCCCCCCCCCCCCCCCCCCCCCCCCCCCCAGCAAAAACTAGCACTGAAGACATTATGCTGTACTTGCTATACAGCAGCACATACCTGTCACATCCAGGGCATCCCAGGTGACGTCTCCTCTGATGTAGATCTTCTCTGTCATCATCTTCTCCATTCGGTACAGACAACTTCTCTCAGCCACCTCATCTCTGCAGAGTGTGACACTTAGCTTCCTGACTTTTCTGTACCCCCAAATACTATCCTAAAGAAAAATTAGTGCCATACAGATAATCTTCCCCATAGTAATAGTGCTCCTCATAGTCCCACCAATAGCAATTCCCTTCTAGAATGCTCTCATTAGTAATACTGCCCACTACTGGACCCAACAGTGATAATGCTCCAAAAGAGTGCCCCCATTAGTAATTCTGCCCCCTACAGTGCCCCCAACAGTGATAACGATTCCGCAAGAGTGCCTCCATTAGTAGAAGAGCCCTCCAGTATTAATAATGCCCTTACAGAGCCCCCAGTATAAATAAGGCCCCCTATTGTCCCCCCAGTGGTAATTAAGCTCTCTACAGACCTTCAGTAGTAAAAAGGCCCCCATAGTGCTCTTAGTAGAAATAATGCGGATCTATAAGTCCCTCCTATAGAGCCCCTAGTAGTAATAAGAACGCCTAATGTCCCCTGGATTTAAAATGCCCCCAGTATGTATATCGCCCCCTACTGTTATAATGCTTGCCCTGAAGTGCCCCAAGTATTTATAATGCCGCCTGAAGTGCCCCCTGTAGTTATATTCCTCCGTTTAGTGTCCTCAGAAATTATAATTCCTCAGCACCTCCGCCATACAGTCCCATATAAATACCATCACACCATCTTTCCTTCCCCTTCCAATATACAGTCCCATGTAAATAACATCACCCTCTCCCCAGCTGCCTTCAACATACAGTCCCATGTAAATAACATCACCTCCTCAATATTCAGTCCTATATAAATAACATCACTCCCTCCACCAGACACCTTCAAAATACAGTCCCATGTAAATAAAATCACCCCAGCCACCTTCAACATGCAGTCCGATATAAATAACATTACCCCTCAACATACAGTCCCATGTAAATAAGATCACCCTACCCCAGCCACTTCCAAATTTCAGTTCCATGTAATTAACATCACTCCACCTCACTGTCCCATGTAAATAACTTCCCTCCTTTCAGCCCTAACATACAGCCCTATTTAAATAACTACAACTCCCAACATTGCTCTGCCTCTCACACTGAGTAATCTTCACTTACCTGGCTCTCCTCAGGTAGCAGACCTCACCTCAGCCTCTTCCCAGGACTTCTCTTCACTGCTGAGCCGTCTTCTCCTGCACTGGTCACATGATGGTGACATCATCCCAGGTCCTTTTCAGCTACTGCATTTAGAACTGATCACATGATCTGTGATGTCATCACAGGTCCTTCAGTTCTTGCCAGGGGAGGGCTGGCAGCCTTAGTCCTGGGGGGCAAATCCAGTCAAGTGGCCCATTTTTTTAGCCCCGCCCATTATTAAAAGCCCCTCCTACATTTAATAGGCCACTCCTAACACACACTGTACAGCTGACATTCTATAGTTCAGGCCTGTCTACACATCATACGAAGAGGGGAGGACCTGTCCCGGCTGCACTGCCTGCTTATATAACAAGCTACAGCCAGGAAGCTCCTCCGTTCTCCTCCCTCCCCTGATCCTGCTTAAGGCTTGTGGTTCCCCCCACCATCTGCCACCCGCCCGTGGCCTGCTGCCCCCTTTCGTCATCCTCACCCAGCTCTGAATCATCCTTCTGCAAATGGCAGGGGGAGGAGCCGGAGCATCTCCTCTCCTACATAGCACCACATACCTCTTACATCTAATGTCACCTTTGTTGTAGACGTTCTTTTTCCTCATCTTCTCCATTCACACCAGACCGCCATGATGATTTTTCAGCCATCTCCCGTCTCTGCAGAGATTAACAAACAGACATTAGTTTCCTGCCACCCCCAATACTATACTGCAGAAACAGTACCCCTGGGAATACTACTACCACACAGATAGTGCCCCCAATACTGTACCCGCTGTGCCCCCAATACTATACTGCAGAAACAGTCCCCCTGGGAATACTACTACCACACAGATAGTGCCCCCTTAAACAATTATTGGCACACAGTGCTCTAAAAAATAACTGCGCTCAGACACTAATAGTATAAAGATAATGTCCCCCAAAAATAATAGTGCTAAGCTGATACTGTGCTAGGGTGCCCCCAAAGTAACAGTGCCCCCCAAAATCCCACCAATAGAAATAATTCTCTGCCAGAGCTCACTTAGTAGTAATAATGCCCCTATGGTGCCCTAGTAATCATGTTCCTCATAGCCCCCCAGTAGTAGTAAAGCTCCCCATAATACCATAGTACTAATTCTCCCTATAATATGACAGTACATGAAATACCCCCGCTTAGTGCCCGCAGTTGAGCTAATGTCCCCATAATGTATGCCAGTATAAAATACCCCTATATAGTGCCCCAGTAAATGCACTCATACTGCTCCTCTCCCCCTTCCCCATAGTGTCCCCCATAATATGCCAGTAAAAAAATGCCCCTTAGTACCCCCAGCAGATGCCCCTATAGTGCTCCTCTCCCCCACAATGTGCCAGTAAAAAAATTCCCCTTCTTAGTGCCACCATATGCCCCAATAGTGCTCCACTCCCCCATAGTGCCCCCAAATAATGCCCCATAGTGCCGCTCTCCCTTATAGTGCCTGCCATAATGTGCCAGTAAAAAATGCCCCCTTAGTGCTACCAAATGCCATAGTGCCCCCCATAATGTTCCAATACAAAAGGCCCCTTTAGAGCCCCCACTTCCCCATAGTGCCCCCAAATAATGCCCCTATAGTAACCCCAGATGCCCCATAGTGCTGCTCTCCCCTATAGTGCCCCCCCAGAATGTGCCAATAATTAAAAAAAAAAGCCCCTTTAGAGCCCCCAGATACCCCCATAGTGCTCCTCTCCCCCATGGTGCCCCCCCATAATGTGCCAGCAAGAAATGCCCCCATAGTGCCAGCTCCCCCCCATAGTACAAGCCCCCCATAGTGCCAAGCCCCCCATAGTGGCAGCCCCCCCATAGTGCCACTTCGCCCATAGTGCCAGCCCCCTTATAGTGCCAGCTCCCCCATAGTGCCAGCTCCCCCCATAGTGCCAGCTCCCCCCATAGTGCCAGCTCCTACCCCATAGTGCCAGGCTGCCAGCCCCCTTATAGTGCAAGCCCCCTTATAGTGTCAGCCCCCCCATAGTGTCAGCCCCCCCATAGTGCCAGCCCCCCCATAGTGCCAGCCCCCCCATATACTAGTGCCAGCTCCCCCTATAGTGCCCCCCCATAGTGCTAGCTCCCCCAAAGTGCCAGATTCCCCCCCATAGTGCCAAATCCCCCATAGTGCCAGAGCCCCCCCATAGTGCCAGCTCCTCCCCCATAGTGCCAGCCCCCCCATAGTGCCAGCTCCCCCTATAGTGCCAGCCCCCCATAGTTCCAGCTCCCCCATAGTTCCAGCCATCCCTATAGTGCCAGCTCCCCCTATAGTGCCCCCCCCCATAGTGCTAGCTCCCCCAAAGTGCCAGATCCCCCCCATAGTGCCAGCCCCCCTTATAGTGCCAGATCCCCCCCATAGTGCCAGATCCCCCCCCCCCCCATAGTGCCAGCCCCCGCAAAGAAGAAAAAAAAAACAACACTAATACTTACCTCCATCAGCAGCGATGCAGCCTCTTCTGGCCTGTGTCTCTGCTGTGTGCTGCCCGACTCAGGTGTCGCAATGATAATGACGTCATTGCTCTGCCTGAGCCGGCCTCTGATAGGCTGCAGGCATTAGTGCCTGCGGCCTATCAGAAGAACAGGGGAGGGACACGCCTCTCCCTCCCCTGCCCCACAGCACACAGCACGGCCGCAATGACATCCAGGGCCGCGCCGCCGCCGCCTGTGGTGATGATTGGCGGTGCGGCCCTGAAGAATAAAAAAAAAAAAAAAAAAAAAATTTTTTTTTTTTTTTTAAAGACGCGCGGCCCAGTGGCCGTTTATTTCGGGCGGCCTGGGGGGCAATTGCCTCCCTGCCCCCCGGCCCAGCCCGCCCCTGGTTCTTGCAGTGCATTAGATTCAATTGTATTGCCGTCCTGAGGACGGCAATACAGTTATATCTAACAGGCAGGCAGTACATTCGGGCCTGGGGCAAAACATCAGGGGCCCAGGCCCCGAATGTTTTGACCTAGCAACGCCTCTGTTAGAAACTGAAAGTGAACAAACATACATCGACTCTATGTTCTTAACTGCACTTTTTGGAACCATTTGTATTCACTATGTGTACCATATTTAATGTACATAAAAAATATATATGTTTCACATGGGCTTGTTAGTAGGAGGCTGGGTGCTATAGCCCACTTTTTTTGTTTGGTATATATTAGAGATATGCAAATCGATTCTACCGATTCGGAATTCATCCCAAATCTCCCCAAAAATTCGGATTCTAAGGCTAGTTTCCCACTAGCGGCAAGGAACTCCGGCAGGCTGTTTCAGTGGGCGAACAGCCTGTCGGATCCGTGCTGCCGCTAGTGCAATCGTGCCCCCAGACTACTGCTCTGGCCCCATTGACTATAATGGGGGCGGTAGTTCCGGCGGCAGCACGGCAAACATACCGAGAGGCAGTCGGAATAAAAGTACGACATGTCGTACTTTTATCCCGGCCGCCTGTCGGCATGTTTGCCGTGCTGCTGCCGGAACTCCCGCCCGCCCCCATTATAGTCAATGAGGCCGGAGTGGTAATCCGGGGGCACACATGCACTAGCGGCAGCACGGATCGTACAGGCTGTTCATCCACCAGAACCGCCTGCCGGAGTTCCTTGCCGCTAGCGTGAAACTAGCCTAACTAAACCAAATTTCTTTGCTACTCTGAGTTTCTGAGAAAAACAAACACTGTCTGGTGGGTACTGTTTCACATTATGGAGAGTGCCTAGTATGCCTGATGAGCATTGTAGTCCAACCAAGGCTGCTCTTTGTTTCTGGGAAAAATATATGTAAATTAGTATATCTTAGTTCTGCTGGCATCAGATTTAGTGTCTTTTTTTTTTTTTTTTTTTTAAAGGAAAGCGAATTTGAATATCTTTCCAAGAAACCCAAATGTATGCAAATTAGTTTTCCTGTATGAAAAAGCACTGAATGAACAGTTCGAGGCCACCACCAGGGGAATATCTTAATTATGAAAAAGCATTAATTGAACAACACCACCAGGGAAAAATATGGCATCAGAGAGGCTTAGTGTTTTTTTTATTTTTGGAAGAAAAATTTATTTGCATACATTTGAGTTTTTGGGGAAGATATTCAAATTAGCTTTCCTTCTAAAAAGGATAAGCCAAGATAAGACTGCATGTACAATGTGACAGCATCCCTTTAACTACTTCCCTACCGCTTTAAGACCTTATACGTCAGCGGCAGGGTCTTTAAAGATGGCATCGCTCCAGAGTGGAGTGGGCGTCAAAGCCGTCAGGTAACTGCTAAAATGTGAAAAACCTGGAAGTTTCCGTTTACGGGTCGTTTTTTTTGTTTCATATACGGAACCATTCATTTCAATGGTTCCGCAAAAAAAAGGAATGTACTCCGTATGCATTCCGTTTCCGTATTTTCGTTTTTCCGTTCCGTTAAAAGATAAAACATGTCCTATTATTGCCCACAAATCAAATTCCATGGCTCCATTCAAGTCAATGGGTCCGCAAAAAAAAGGAACACATACGGAAATGCATCCGTATTTCTTCCGCATCCGTTCCATTTTTTCCGGAACCATCTATTGAAAATGTTATGCCCAGCCCAATTTTATACTGTATATGCCATACGGAAAAAAGGAAAAACGGAAACACAACGGAAACAAAAAACTGATCCGGAAAAAACGGCCTGCAAAACACTGAAAAAGCCATACGGTCGTGTGAAAGAGGCCTTACTGATATATTCCAGTACTAGTCTGTATGTGACAGCACTGCATTGGAATATAATGACTTTTGTATACAGTAATGGATAAAATTCCATTACTGAAGAGAAATGGCAATGGAATGATTGACCTAAAAAAAAAAAAAGATTTTTTTAAAATATATTTCAAATCCCTTCCCCAAAATTTAAAATAATCAAAAAATAAACATGTTCATACTATTAAAATATTAAACTATTTATCCAATACGGCAAATGGCGTAATGGAAAAAAATTTAAATAGCCGATTTGCGATTTTTTTTCATCGCTTCACCTCCCTGAAAAACAATTAATAAAAAGTGATTAAAAAGTCATACAAACCCTAAAATTGTATCAATAAAAACTACAGATCATCCCATAAAAAATGAGCCCTTACATAGCTTTATAGATATAACTATAAATAAAAAAAGCTATGGGGGTCAGATTATGACGTAGAAAGGAAAAAAAAAATTCCAGTTTTTATTTTTTTGTATTAAAACACAGGAAAAACTACCGTATATAAATGAGGTATCTTTATCATCGTACTAACCCAGAAAATGAAGGGCATAGTGAATGCCTTAAAAACAAAACCCATAAAACTGTGGCAGAATGGCACTTTTTTTCCATTCCACCACATTTAGAATTTTTTTTCCAGCTTCCCATTACATTGTATGCCATATTAAACGGTGATATTACAAAGTACGACTTATCACTCAAAAAAATAAAAAAAAGCAATACAGCAATTTAAATTGAAAAATAAAAAAAAAGTTATGGCTCAGGAGAGGTAAGGGAAAAAAAAAAAAGAAAAATAGAAAATTGCCCAGTAATAAAGTGGTCAAGCAGGTTTTTAAAACACTAAAATCATAGAAAACTGTGCATCCCCTAGCTCTGTCATATGATGCCCTCCGATAGGGTAGCATAGTAGACCTGACAAAACCACTTTAAAATATTTGATCTTGATTTCTCATGCCAAAACACTGTTACTATGTTACTATGCCAAGACACTTACATGCCAAGACACAGTTACTGTTACTATGCAGATGATGTCAGGAAGTACATAATTTTGTTAGGCTTTTGGATGGCTATTGTGGGGATTCGCTCGGGTAGTCAGGACAAGCAGATGCAGTATAGCGGCAAAGACCAGTTTATAACTCAAAAACTTCAGTGTTTATTCACACTTGTTGTAAGTACACAGTACGACAGTTCATTTGCAGTATTGGTGTTAGTTCACGCCCAGATAACTCAAAAACAAAACAGTCACCTTTTGTCCTGGGTGTTAATCCACACCCAACCGACATAGCACAAGGCTCAGATCCCGGTACAGAGATTGGCAGAGCTCTAATGTCAAAGAGAGAGAGATAATTCCGGACACTGCTGGCTGTTTTTTATAGACCTGACAAAACCCGGCCTGGAACGTGGGGAGTAGTCACCCACCCAGCACTTTGACTACTCCCAGTAAGAGCTGTCCCGGAACAGCTATTTACAGCCATACTAAATAGCAAAGTGGCAAACAGCAACTGACTTGAAGCAAGGAAGCCGCTGCCCCCTTGACTTCAAGCTGACATGCAAATTAGTGCGGACGGAGGATAAAAGATCGTTTTCTGACCTTATGCAGCATCGGACTGCAGGATGAAAATTATGATTAGCATCACACTACAGGCTACCCTGAGGTACTGCTGGCGGGTTTACATGCATTTAGGAGGTGACAGGTAGTGATGAGCGGCAGGGGCAATATTCGAAAGTGCGATATTTCGTGAGTATTTTGTAGAATATTTGTCATATATTCGCGAATTCGAGATTATATTCTTGATTGCAAAAATCGGCAATGTAATATTCGTGTAATGTGCTTGAAATACAGGCGTGGGTCACTATAGCTACATTTTTCAAGCTGGTATAAGTTTCCTGAGACTGGAGAAAATGGTTGGCACGGCAGAACA